>NC_064925.1:69937615-71358615 GCF_023897955.1 Schistocerca gregaria
GAGATTTAGGAAACAGGTTTTAAGTTGTAAGACATTTCCAGGGGCAGATGTGGACTCTGACCACAATCTATTGGTTATGACCTGTAGATTAAAACTGAAGAAACTGCAAAAATGTGGGAAATTAAGGAGATGGGACCTGGATAAACTGAAAGAACCAGAGGTTGTACAGAGTTTCAGGGAGAGCATAAGGGAACAATTGACAGGAATAGGGGAAAAAATACAGTAGAAGAAGAATGGGTAGCTCTGAGGGATGTAGTAGTGAAGGCAGCAGAGGATAAAGTAGGTACAAAGACGAGGGCTGCTAGAAATCCTTGGGTAACAGAAGAAATATTGAATTTAATTGATGAAAGGAGAAAATATAAAAATGCAGTAAATGAAGCAAGCAAAAAGCAATACAAACGTCTCAAAAATGAGATCGACAGGAAGTGCAAAATGGCTAAACAGGGATGGCTAGAGGACAAATGTAAGGATGTAGAAGCTTATCTCACTAGGGGTAAGATAGATACTGCCTACAGGAAAATTAAAGAGACCTTTGGAGAGAAGAGAACCACGTGTATGAATATCAAGAGCTCAGATGTCAGCCCAGTTCTAAGCAAAGAAGGGAAGGCAGAAAGGTGGAAGGAGTATATAGAAGGTTTATACAAGGGCGATGTACTTGAGGACAATATTATGGAAATGGAAGAGGATGTAGATGAAGATGAAATGGGAGATACGATACTGCGTGAAGAGTTTGACAGAGCACTGAAAGACCTGAGTCGAAACAAGGCCCCCGGAGTAGACAACATTCCATTAGAACTACTGACGGCCTTGGGACAACCAGTCCTGACAAAACTCTACCAGCTGGTGAGCAAGATGTATGAGACAGGCGAAATACCCTCAGACTTCAAGAAGAATATAATAATTCCAATCCCAAAGAAAGCAGGTGCTGACAGATGTGAAAATTACCGAACTATCAGTTTAATAAGCCACGGCTGCAAAATACTAACGCGAATTCTTTACAGACGAATGGAAAAACTGGTAGATGCAGACCTCGGTGAGGATCAGTTTGGATTCCGTCGAAATGTTGGAACACGTGAGGCAATACTGACCTTACGACATATCTTAGAAGAAAGATTAAGAAAAGGCAAACCTACGTTTCTAGCATTTGTAGACTTAGAGAAAGCTTTTGACAATGTTGACTGGAATACTCTTTTTCAAATTCTAAAGGTGGCAGGGGTAAAATACAGGGAGCGAAAGGCTATTTATAATTTGTACAGAAACCAGATGGCAGTCATAAGAGTCGGGGGGCAAGAAAGGGAAGCAGTGGTTGGGAAAGGAGTGAGACAGGGTTGTAGCCTCTCCCCGATGTTATTCAATCTGTATATTGAGCAAGCAGTAAAGGAAACAAAAGAAAAATTTGGAGTAGGTATTAAAATTCATGGAGACGAAGTAAAAACTTTGAGGTTCGCCGATGACATTGTAATTCTGTCAGAGACGGCAAAGGACTTGGAAGAGCAGTTGAACGGAATGGACAGTGTCTTGAAAGGAGGATATAAGATGAACATTAACAAAAGCAAAACGAGGATAATGGAATGTAGTCAAATGAAATCGGGTGATGCTGAGGGAATTAGATTAGGAAATGAGACACTTAAAGTAGTAAAGGAGTTTTGCTATTTAGGAAGTAAAATAACTGATGATGGTCGAAGTAGAGAGGATATAAAATGTAGACCGGCAATGGCAAGGAAAGCGTTTCTGAAGAAGAGAAATTTGTTAACATCGAATATAGATTTATGTATCAGGAAGTCGTTTCTGAAAGTATTTGTTTGGAGTGTAGCCATGTATGGAAGTGAAACATGGACGATAACTAGTTTGGACAAGAAGAGAATAGAAGCTTTCGAAATGTGGTGCTACAGAAGAATACTGAAGATAAGGTGGATAGAGCACGTAACTAATGAGGAGGTATTGAATAGGATTGGGGAGAAGAGAAGTTTGTGGCACAACTTGACTAGAAGAAGGGATCGGTTGGTAGGACATGTTTTGAGGCATCAAGGGATCACAAATTTAGCATTGGAGGGCAGCGTGGAGGGTAAAAATCGTAGAGGGAGACCGAGAGATGTGTACACTAAGCAGATTCAGAAGGATGTAGGTTGCAGTAGGTACTGGGAGATGAAGCAGCTTGCACAGGATAGAGTAGCATGGAGAGCTGCATCAAACCAGTCTCAGGACTGAAGACAACAACAACAACAAGCTACTGCAATATAGCGAGCGCCACTACTCCCAGCTAAATAAAAGATTCAAACTACTGAAGGCACTAACTACTGATAGGCACAGTTAACAAATGAAAGATTTTGATGGAGAACAAACAATGTATTTACCTTAATAGTGTTCAAAAGTCATAAATATAGAGCAGTTCATGACATCCAGTCTTACAAATTTCAAAACTCCGCCATTTCTCTCCCCACATCCACTACTGCTGGAGTGTCACCTCCAACTACGCAACGCTATGCGCTGTTAACATCCAGCTGCCCAACACTACAATGGCTGACAGCAATGCAAACTGGCCACAGACTGCACACAGCACAGCCAGTGATTTTCATACAGAGCGCTACGTGGCGTTACCAATATAAAAACCTAAACAGCGTACTTACATAGCCCCCATGTTCCCCACAAAAAATCTTACAAATTGTTTTGGGCAGTGGCCAATACAAATTTGAAAAAAATTTACATAATAACAATAACAAAGAAATCAAATGCACACACTTATTGATACAATGTTGGTCAAGTGCTACGTGGCGTTGCCAATATAAAAACCTAAACAGCGTACTTACATAGCCCCCATGCTCCCCACAAAAAATCTTACAAATTGTTTTGGGCAGTGGCCAATACAAATTTGAAAAAAATTTACATAATAACAATAACAAAGAAATTAAATGCACACACTTATTGATGCAATGTTGGTCAAGTGCTACGTGGCGTTACCAATATAAAAACCTAACCAGCGTACGTACAAGACGAATGCCGGAGGCGGCAGTAACATAAAACATTCTCCGAGTTTTAACGAGGAGTCACTTCCCGCTATACAAGTAAACATTTAACCAAGCACAAGGAAGGAACCCGAAAGAGAAAATTCAAATAAAACTCCCAAAATATTACAATGAATTTAAAAGAATTAGCTCTCCCAAAGGCAGTGTAAACGCTAGGGCCACACTTAAGAGGCCACCAAAATTGGTTACAAAAAGTCTTATACATTTGCTCCTTTTCTTTAAAAGAAACACAAGGCTGCTTAACTTCTACTGGACGTCCGGTATGGCTCGTGTAGGATACACCAGGCAGCTACCCAAGCTAGGCGGTCGTAAGGCAGGGCGAGCAAAATCAGGAGAGCAGACAGGCAGGCAGCCACCACATCCTCTATCCTGAACCGGCAGACCACGTACAACCAACTCCACATATACGTGGTTGCCTCCCACCTCGTACCTCGCGGCGTCTCAGCAGGTAGCCCGAGTTAATGTCAACTGCCACTCGCCCCGCGAATGCGGGAAACAAGAAGGCAAGCAAAGATAAGAAACGTCGAAGGATCGATAATGGGCGTCCACGAAATTGGCGCGCCAGTAACGAGCGCCACAGCTCAGTTCATTTTTATTTTATTTTTTATTTTTGTCAGAATCAGCACTTGTCTCAAAATTAAAGTAAGCGATTTACTGGACAGCTCGATCACGCACTGGCGTGTAACGTATTTCAAATCGAGCGCAAAGGTTTCAGTTTTCTCTAATGGGCTGAACGACTCTTTTGTAATAACGTCATGTGTCTATATCACTTAAAATTTAAATGAAACTGAATTTACTCTCCATTCGGGTCAAGATCACAAAATAAAATTCTCCACATAGCTTAGTGAACCGTACACGCGCACTTTTAGCAGTCAAAGTGATAACTCATCTCAGAGTAAGAGCCGCACACAAATTGACACTTTTTTATGCTTACAAAATTCAAAACACCTTTATATTTAGCAAATAAATTATGGTATGTAATTACTAATGAAGCATTTGCGATTCTGAATAAACACCGAGAACTTGTATTTCATAATCAATAAAATTTTATCTCCTGAGAGAAATTACGAGTTTGCTAAAACGGATTCGAATTACAGTCAACTCGTGCCTGAACGATGACGCTACGAATCGATACTTGCCTGGAATGAATGAAATACCTGTACTGAAAAATACTGTCCGTTGAGTAATTTACTGACTCTGATAACAAATTTTGTACCCCTTGCATCGCTCCAGTGGTATTCGACAAAGGAGTACCCTTGCGCGAACGTTGGCATCGTGAATACTGCTCACATTTACTGACTGTAAAAACATTTCTTGCATAGGCGGACAATATCCGTGGCAAGAAGGACGCAGGATACTAAACAGATCGGGCAGGGCTGAGTGGCTGAAAGCGTGGGCCAGCTACGCGCCGCGGCTATCCAGTACGAGGCGCCTTTGTCTCTTCCGCTAAGCGCAAAATAGCGTTTCGCGGCTGTCACTGCGCCGCCGTGTCAGCGCTGTGGCGTGATGTTTATTTCACCCTCGCGCTCTACAACAATATCGTTGCTGCCGCTTGGCCGCTGCTCGGCGAATGTGAACGACCCGCCTCCCCTCGCCCCCTCCCCCACCCATCGCTCTCTCAACACACACACACACACACACACACACACACACATGGCTGCGCCGCTCACGGGCCACGGGCTACCGGACCTCAACCTACGAATGCATGTAAAACGTCATTTCAGTTTAGCGGCGCAGAAATTGGAACTGATGCGACGTGTGCAGCGTGGCTCGCAGCGTTCCACCCTTCCTACCCTAACACACACACACACACACACACACACACACACTGATAGTGCAGCATCAGAATCGGACAACCTGTGTCCTGTAGCCGCCGCCACATACACCAGTTCGACACAAACATGCGTTTTGCGGCCACGGCTGTCGGATGGAAACAAGCGGCTACCGACACCCCCGTACACAGTCTCCCCCGCCACGTCACCCGTCAATACGCCCCTCCCACCTGCCGCTTCATCCGACCGTCAGCCACCCACAAGTGTAAAAAATATATATCGCTCTCGGGACACACGCGTGACGTACGGTGTAGCCCCGAGTATTGCCCGCCGCCAGATGAAAGAAGTTTCGCAGCCACAGCGGCGGCACTGGAAAATTTCGTTGCTGCCGGTTTTCGCGCGTTACGCCCGCGTTAAAAGTATCTGACACGTCAGCGGAAACGTTTGCTCGTAACCGCGGCGCTCGAATCAAAAATTAAAAAGTTATTTCACTCTCTGTCTGTGTTTATCGGAGACAGTTATTAGATTTCTCCGTTGTCCTTTTCTTTTTTCCTGCGTAAACAATAAGCAACTAAATAAACTCTGACAGCGTTATAGAAAAATGGGTAGCACGCCCTTTCATTTCGAACGTTATTATGTGGGTCGCTAAGAGGCAGTAGAAATTCTATACATTCGCTCCGTTTCTGAATTTCGAGAACTCATGAAAACAAAAATACTGGTAAATCTCGTTATTCGAGATAGTTACATTCCATAGAGTCACCGTGCACACGTAATTCGCGAAAATCGAGCGGCACTTTGTATGTAAAAATAGGGTTACCTTCTCGTTCGGTCACGTATTAACTTTCAAGTATCGTTCCTTAGTATTTTTTAAAAATAACCATTATCATTTTTGTCAATTTTAATCAAAACTTATACAACTACAATGTGACACACAAACGCAAAACAAAATAATAAATTTATTATTATGTCTCCAATAAACTCCCAGCCTGCTCTTGGCACAAACTTTTACTGTCCTAGGAGTTTGAGAGTAGTACATTATGTAAGTAGTCTGTTTAGGTTTTCTTATTGGTAAACGCCGGTTAGCGCTCGGTATGAAAAATCACTGGCTGTGCTGTGCGCAGTCTGTGTTTAGTTTGCATTGTTGTCTGCCATTGTAGTGTTGGGCAACGGCAGCTGGATGCTAACAGCGCGTAGCGTTGCGCAGTTGGAGGTGAGCCGCCAGCAGTGGTGGACGTGGGGAGAGAGATGGCGGAGTTTTGAAATTTGTAAGAATTGGTGTCATGAACTGCTATATATATGATGACTAGTGAGGTAAATACATTGTTTGTTCTCTATTAAAATCTTTCATTTGCTAACTATGCCTATCATTAGTTAGTGACTTCTGTAGTTTGAATCTTTTAGTTAGCTGGCAGTAGTGGCGCTCGCTGTATTGCAGTAGTTCGAGTAACGAAGATTTTTGTGAGGTAAGTGATTGTGAAACATATAGATTAATGTTAGTCAGGGCCATTCTTTCGTAGGGATTTTTGAAAGTCAGATTGCGTTGCGCTAAAAATATTGTGTGTCAGTTTAAGCACAGTCGTGTATAAAATTGTTCTAAGGGGAAGTTTCAATTACAATGTGTTTTAATTTGCAATCCCCTGCAGCATTCCTTCCGAAAAGAAAGGAGCATCGGGCGTAGACAGCCTTAAATCCAGTTCCTAGTCACTCGTTTCCAAAATAAGCTCATTTCATCAAGGTTGAAAACCTGTTTCGCTGTGTAACCTTCTCCCGTCCCAATTTCTGCAATCCACTTTTTAAAGACCTCAGTTCCAGTTTCGTCTGCCGCAGCTACCTCTTCTGCCATTTTAATGTTGTGAAAGCGAAACAACTGTTTGAAGCGATCAAACCAGCCTGAGCTCACCGAGAAAGGCGCTGGATCTTCCTCTTCTTTCGTTAAATCTGAATAGCAGCTACAGAGACAGGCATATTGGTTATGGTGCTTAATCCAGTATTTTTTCCGTTCTTTCCATCGACTCCCAGCGACATTTGGTCACTCTAGTCACACTTAAATCAGCCGAACAGTGAGCGCTTTTCAGGTTCCATTCCACATTGTCAAGAACAGTTCTTAAAGTGGATTCATTAAGTCGTAAAGAATGCTGAACGTCAACAAAACGCTCACCTTTCTCATAGCGGTTAATATTTTTCCTCTTTGTTTCTAATGAATACGAACTTCCTACACGCTTCTTTCCCTAGACAGGCACGCTTGCTTTCCTTTTACTTTACATTTTACGTATAGCCCTGTCAAGAGAAACTTTTCAGCTCCGTTCACGTGAACTGACGATTCTTTCTCGGCAAACACGACAGACGATGCGCGTCGACATGCGCTAACGCATTACATCTTCCACATATTGCTAACAGATAGCAACACTGGACGTAAAACCAAAATCGCGTATACGCGAAATGCGGATAACGAATCCGCGTATCGCGGAGTATACTTGTAATCCTGTTTCTTCTTTTATGTACCTATTTTGGAACTTTATTTTTCCGATCTAAGGGGAGACTGAAGGCAAGAGGGCTTCAAAAATTCTATTTTTAGATTTTAGCGTATTTGAAAAGCCTGGTCTTTCCTGCGTGAAACAGTTTTTGTTTTATATAAATACGACAATGTTTTCGTGAGATATGATGGTTTCCCTAATGCTCTGTGTAATCTAGCATTTAGGCTCCACGCTTTCCTTTTTGCGCCATGTAGAGATAATGCACAGCATTCTTTTACTCCTTGTATTTTATATCATGTTCCTATTGTTTTATCGCTTCAGTGTTTCCTATCCTGTATCTACTATCGATACTCGTTTTTCTGACCGTGTTTGTTATTGTTTTCAAGCGTTAATTGTTTTACTTAGTGAAGTTTGTTGAGAGTGAAGTACGTGTTGATTTGTATTTTCTTTAGTTCCGCGTGTCTTCATAAAAATTCCGCGAATAAAGAAATTCTCGCCTAAATTAAAATTCAGAGGAAGTAAATATGTAAAGATAAATGAGATTAGTGGGTCAAAGGACGCAAGAATATTAGACATAAAGAAAATCATCTCATCAAGAAGGAAATTGCAGTGTCTTCAAGCCATTTCCTCCCAGTCAGCTTGTAGATATAAACATTCGTTTGGAAATATTATGGTGAACCTTAGCTCTGTGATTTCATTTCCAAAAATACTGAGTGCAGAATATGTGGTGGTGACGTATCTTCGGGTGAGAACCAGCGTCTTCGTAAAGGGATTGAGTCAAACCTGACACTGAGTTGTACAAAATGTGGTGGAGTTGCTACAACAATGACATCAAAAATGGCAAATTATAGTATATACAAGAACAACATTAGGCTAGTTTGTGGTCTCAGATCTATTGGTGAATGAATGCAGGCAGGCAAACTCTTATGTGCATTACTTGACATACCAAATCCTCCTGCAAAATTTATGACTTACAGTAATGCTATTGGTACTGCTGTTGCTGAAGTTTGTAACATCTCAGTGAAGGAAGCAGCTGAAGAAGCACTCAGGGAAAGTGATGACAGTGAAAGTGGTGATATTTGTGCATGTTTTGTTGGCAGCTGGCAGAAACGTGGTCGCAGTTCACTAAATGGTGTTGTGACACTTACATCATTTGATACCAGCAAGGTAATTGATGTAAAAATTCTAAGCAAGTACTGTAAAACTTGTGGCAGTACAACTGAGAAAGAGCATGAACATAACCGTCAGATGAATTGTACTGGTCCATGTGGTGGGATGGAAGTAGCAGGAGTTCTCAGGATTTTTAATCGTTCAGTGGCAAACAGAAGTGTCAGATACAAACAGCATTTAGGGTATGCCCAGAAGAGAATGGGGTCCTGGTTGAGAAGATTATTGAAAGAAAATCCAAAAATAGTATTAGAAGATGGGAAGAAGATAGGTGGTAAAGGTCGCCTAACAAATGTTGAAACAGATAGATTACAGAATTATTATGGCTTCGCCATAAGAAGAAATGAGAAAACATGAAAAAAGCTGTACGGGTTATCTGTTTCTATAAGCATTCCACAAATGAAAATTCAGTGCACGGTC
This sequence comes from Schistocerca gregaria, assembly GCF_023897955.1. Lineage (NCBI taxonomy): Eukaryota > Metazoa > Arthropoda > Insecta > Orthoptera > Acrididae > Schistocerca > Schistocerca gregaria. Next base: position 69,946,472 of record NC_064925.1, read on the forward strand.
TTTGCCCGAATGATCCTGACACTTGGTGCAAGTACAGGACAAGTGCCAGATATGGCCACAAACATTCTTCACCTGCACCAGTAAGGAATGAAATTAAACCCATATTTAGAGACCTTTGTAAAGATACCTTGCTGAAGAAATGTCTTCACGGGAAAATCCAAAATTTAATTGACTATGTGAATTCAATTATTTGGAACTGGTTACCAAAAACTCTATTTGTTCATCTTACAACTCTCAAATTTGGTGTTTGTGATGCTATTTATGCTTCAATGAAGGTGTAATTAGAAAACTGGATGTCTGGAATTATTGGGCATAAAATCTGGTGGAAATACTGCAAAATCCTTGGTGCCAATAGATAAAGAGAGAATCTGCAAAGCAGATATTGCTAGTTCAAAATGTATAGAAGAAGCCAGGCAAAAAAGAAGAGGGACCAAGAGAAGGAAAGAAGATCAGTCTGATTCCGATAATGCTCAGTATGGTTCAGGAAATATCAGTGGTACATAATTCTCATCAATAACTATACTAGAATTGTAATATTAAACTTTAAATGGATTTTTTAATTTCAGGTACCATTATTTGAAAAACTAATGAGGTTAGAAACATGAAATTTGGCCAATTTGTACTGCAGATGGTAATAAGTTATAACACATAAATTGAGAACCACCAAACAATTAGAAACTGTATTATAATAATTAATGTACAAAAAAGCTAAATTGTACTAGCGAAAAAATAAATTTTTTCTTCAATATAAGTTGTAATATTTTCATATGTTCATTTTACTTGTACATTGAGGTATATATATATATATATATATATATATATATATATATATATATATATATATATGCAGTAAAGAGTATTTCTTTTGAAACGTGTACCTCTTCCAATGGATAAAATAGCATTGGCAGAATAGGAATAAAAGTATTCTTCCGTCTCCCCTTGACCATTTGTGAGTATCTCATGTCATCTGCACTCTCGTATCAACAACGTCAATAACGTTAACTGTTTGTTCCATAGACGCAGCATCATTTTACAAACGGTATTCATTTTGCTAGATATTTTTCACACAATCGAGGGAGATAAGTCGCATTAAGAAGAAGTCGGTTTGGGAGCTAATATCGCACATACTGATTCATCTTTCCCTCGTCGTCATCACAACAAAAGGCTCAGCTTTCTTACATCAACCATTTCCATCGGTCTCTCGTATACTTGGTACTTATGTGCCGCGGTGTCCTCTTTATCTCTGCTAAGAATCGATGGCTTTGCCTTTTTTTATCTCAAAACTGTATTTTACGCAGTTTTATGCCCCATCTCCATCTATAGACTGCTCACAAACTTACAGTGTGTCACAGAAGATACTTTTGGCACCATTAATTTTATCCCCCATCCCTCATCCTTTCTATCTGCAAATGGTGCATGGGCAGATCAACTGTTGTTAAACTTCCATATGAGTTCTCATTCCTCTGATTTTCTCGTTATAGACATTCCGCAGACGTATGTGGGAGCAAATGATATGTTGCCAGAATCTTGATCGACAATTATTTCAAGGAATTTCAACAGTGTCGGGTACCCATAATATGTTTGACCGAGATCCTCACGGCCCACTGGGCGATCCGCCTCGTCTTGTGTGGTCTGGCCAGGACCCAACTTAAATCCTGATTATCAGTCTCGAGCCGGAAAGACTTACTCTCCAGATAAAAGCGAAATTTCTCCAAAGCAATGAGAACAGCTAACGCCTCACACTCGTACATTGAGTACTTTGACTCAGCGTCATTTAGCCTGCAAGATGCATAAATCAAAAGTTGTCTATGGCCCTCCGACTCATGTAAAAGAACACCCAAAACCCCAGCATTTGATGCGTCCGTTTGCACAATAAAGGGTTTTCCAAAGTCGGGAACCCCAAGGACCGGTGGGTTGTCAATAGCCGTTTTAATCTGCTCAAAGGCAGCCTGCTGAGTGGGACCCCAAACAAAACGAACACCCTTCTTTCGGATTTGATTCAAGGGTGCACATGAGGAGAGAAAATGGTGTACGAAATGCCCAAAATAGTTCACCATACCAATGAACTGGTATGAACTCCTCCCCTCATGAACCATAGACCTTGCCGTTGGTGGGGAGGTTTGCGTGCCTCAGCGATACAGATAGCCGTACCGTAGGTGTAACCACAACGGAGGGGTATCTGTTGAGAGGCCAGACAAACATATGGTTCCTGAAGAGGGGTAGCAGCCTTTTCAGTAGTTGCAGGGGCAACAATCTGGATGATTGACTGATCTGGCCTTGTGACACTAACCAAAACGGCCTTGCTGTGCTGGTTCTGCGAACAGCTGAAAGCAAGGGGAAACTACGGCTGTAATTTTTCCCGAGGGCATGCAGCTTTACTGTATGGATAAATGATGATGGCGTCCTCTTGGGTAAAATATACCGGAGGTAAAATAGTCCCCCATTCGGATCTCGGGGCGGGGACTACTCAGGAGGACGTCGTTATCAGGAGAAAACTGGCGTTCTACGGATCGGGGCGTGGAATGTCAGATCCCTTAATCGGGCAGGTAGGTTAGAAAATTTCAGAACGGAAATGGATAGGTTAAAGTGTGATATAGTAGGAATTAGTGAAGTTCGGTGGCAGGAGGTACAAGACTTTGTGTCAGGTGAATACACGTTTATAAATACAAAATCAATGCAAGGGTAATGCAGGAGTAGATTTAATAATGAATAAAACAATAGGAATGTGGATACGCTACTACAAACAGCACAGCGAACGCATTGTTGTGGCCAAGATAGACACGAAGCCCAATGCCTATGACAGTAGTACAAGTCTATATGCCAACTAGCTCTGCAGATGACGAAGAAATTGAAGACATGTATGATGAAATAAAACAAATTATTCAAATAGTGAAGGGATATGAAAATTTAATAGTCATGGGTGACTGGAATTCGGTACTAGCAAAAGGGAAACAAGGAAACGTAGTAGGCGAACATGGATTGATGAAATGAAAGAGGTAGCCGTCTCGTGGAATTTTGCACAGAGCACAACTTAATCATAGCTAACACTTGGTTCAAGAATCCTAAAAGAAGATTGTGTACATGGAAGAAGCCTGGAGGTACTAAAAGGTATCAGATTATATAATGGTAAGACAGAGATTTAGGAACCAGGTTTTAAATTTTAAGACATTTCCAGGGGCAGATGTGGACTCTGACCACAATCTATTGGTTACGAACTGTAGATTAAAACTGAAGAACCTTCAAAAAGGAGGGTATTTAAGGAGATCGAATTGGAGAAACTGATAGAACCAGAGGTTGTACAGAGCTTCAGGGAGAGCATAAGGGAACAACTGACAGGAATGGGGGAAAGAAATACAGTAGAAGAAGAATGGGTAGCTCTGGGGGATGAAGTAGTGAAGGCAAAAGACGATCACGTACGTAAAAAGACGAGGGCTAATAGAAATCCTTGGGTAACAGAAGAAGTATTGAATTTAATTGATGAAAGGAGAAAATATAAAAATGCAGTAAATGAAGCAGGCAAAAAGCAATACAAACGTCTCAAAAATGAGATCGACAGGAAGTGCAAAATGGCTAAGCAGAGATGGCTAGAGGACAAATGTAAGGATGTAGAGGCTTATCTCTCTAGGTGTAAGATAGATACTGTCTACAGCAAATTAAAGACACCTTTGGTGAGAAGAGAACCACTTTCACAAATAACAAGAGCTCAGATGAAAACCCAGTTCTAAGCAAAGAAGAAAAGGCAGAGAGGTGGAAGGAGTATAAAGAGAGTATATACAAGGGCGATGTACTTGAGGACAATATTATGGAAATTGAATAGGATGTAGATGAAGACGAAATGGGAGATATGACACTGTGTGAAGAAATTGACAGAGCACTGAAAAGAGTCGAAACAAGGCCCTGGGAGTAGACAACATTCCATTAGAACTACTGACTGCCTTGGGAGAGCCAGTCACGACAAAACTGTACCATCTGGTGAGCACGATGTATGAGATAGGTGAAATACCCTCAGACTTCAAGAAGAATATAATAATTCCAATCCCAAAGAAAGCAGCTGTTGACAGATGTGAAAATTACTGAACTATCAGTTTAATAAGTCACAGCTGCAAAATACTTACGCGAATTCTTTACAGACGAGTGAAAAAACTGGTAGAATCGGACCTTGGGGAAAATCAGTTTGGATTCCGTAGACATATGGGAACATGTGAGGCAATACTAACCTTACGACTTATCTTAGAAGAAAGATTAACGAAAGGCAAACCTACGTTTCTAGCATTTGTAGACTTAGAGAAAGCTTTTGGCAGTATTGACTGGAATACTCTCTTTCAGATTCTGAAAGTGGCAGGGTAAAATACAGGGAGTGAAAGGCTATTTACAATTTGTATAGAAGCAGATGGCAATTATAAGACTCGATGGGCATGAAAGGGAAGCAGTGGTTGGGAAGGGAGTGAGACAGGATTGTAGGTTATCCCCAATGTCATTCAAACTGTATATTGAGAAAGTAGTAAAGGAAACAAAAGAAAAATTTGGAGTAGGTATTAAAATTCATGGAGAAGAAATAAATACTTTGAGGCTCTCCGATGAGATTGTAATTCTGTCAGAGACAGCAAAGGACTTGGAAGAGCAGTTGAACGGAAGGGACAGTGTCTAGAAAGGAGGATATAAGATGAACATCAACAAAAGCAAAACGAGGATAATGGAATGTAGTCAAATAAAATCGGGTGATGCTGAGGGAAATAGATTATGAAATGAGAGGCTTATAGTAGTAAAGGAGTTTTGCTATTTAGGGAGTAAAATAACTGATGACGGTCAAAGTCGAGAGGATATAAAATGTAGACTGGCAATGGCAAGGAAAGCCTTTTTGAAGAAGAGAAATTTGTTAACATCGAGTATAGATTTAAATGTCAGGAAGTCGTTTCTGAAAGTATTTGTATGGAGTGTAGCCTTGTATGGAAGTGAAACATGGACGATAAATAGTTTGGACAAGAAGGGAACAGAAGCTTTCGAAATGTGGTCCTACAGAAGAATGCTGAAGATTAGATGGGAAGATCACATAACTAATGAAGAGGTATTGAATAGAATTGGGGAGAAGAGGAGTTTGTGGCACAACTTGACAAAAAGAAGGTACCGGTTGGTAGGACATGTTTTGAGGCATCAAGGGATCACAAATTTAGCACTGGAAGGCAGCGTGGAGGGGAAAAATCGTAGAGGGAGACCAAGAGGCAAATACACAAAGCAGATTCAGAAGGATGTAGGTTGCAGTAAGTACTGGGAGATGAAGAAGCTTGCACAGGATAGAGTAGCATGGAGAGCTGCGTCAAACCAGTCTCAGGACTGAAGACCACAACAACAACAACAACAACCAATGAACTTTGCCACCTCCCGCTTATTCTTAGGAGTGAGCAAGGCGCGCAAAGCTTTCGTGCGATCCTGATCGATCCAGACTGACTGCCCCGAAATGATATGGCCCAAAAAGAAATTTGCGGTTTCGACAGCATAACCTTAGATGGTTTCACAGTTAGACCGGCCGTCTGGGGCCTAGCCAGAACCTGACGCAAACGAAGCAAATGTTCTTCAAATGATCTACTACAAATAACTAGATCGTCTAAATAGTTGCAGACGTAACGTAACTTTAAATCATCCAACACATTATGTAATAAAGGAGTCAAAACAACAGCACAGTAGCAAGACCGAATGGAACGCGATTAAATTCATACAGATTCAAATCGGTACAGAAGGCAGTAACATGCTTAAAAATTTGAATCAAAGGAATCTGATAATAGGCCTCATTCAAATCAAGTACAGTAAACCGAGTCGCTCCAGCAAACCAAGTAAAGGAGTTCTGGAGGTCGGGAAGGGGTACTGATTCCAAAATAACTTTCTCATTAAGACGCCGGTAGACTACAAGACTACAACCGCTCTGAAATCCCCCCCCCCCCCCCCCCCCCCTTGATCTTTGGGCACCAGAAATATCGGGGAGGTATACGGAGATGTGGAGGGACGAATAACCCCCGAACATTTTACGTACCTTCCCTCGTAGTATTTTCATTTCGGAAGGAGACAGCCGGTACGGGGACTGCGTAACAGGAACGTCATCGGTCAAACGAATGTCATATTCCAGAATGTTAGTCACCCCCTCCCCTCTCCCCCAGTTTATCTCTCAGTAAATCCGGAAACTCCCCTAATAACTCACGCACCTGCTCACCTTGCTGCAGCGAAAGGTCTCTAATATCTACTTCACCAACAGAAGCTACCGAAAAGGCAGGGACCACCGACGACACCTCCCGACATTCACATATACGTAACTTCTCCAGCGGAGAAATAATCCAAACCAGCTGCGTTTTAGAACTGAAGTCACAGCCAAGTACCAGGTTCACTGGAAAACGCGTCACGAGAGCGAAATGTGATTGGCCAAGAAAACTGCCCTACCGAAACACTACCCTCAAACCACCCCGCCAGAGGCAGCACCTGACCATTAACGGCACGACATCTCCGAAGCGGGATCTTCTCGGGTTCAAGTTTAGTAAGGTGGCCAAACTCCAAAAACGAAGCCTCACTAAGTAAGGAGTACGTACTACCAGAATCCAACAAGGCGCAAATGGGATCGTGGTTAAGTTCAACACAAATATAGGGAAGACGAGATGCGGACTCGGTTACGACGCACCGCTTTCCCTTATGTCAGTTGGTACTCCTACTACAACGGGGAACAGGACAATCCCGAACTAAATGACCACCCTCACCAACAACAAGCCTTGTAAACGGAAGCTGCATACCCTGTCTTGCCAGTAAAATATTTAAAATGAAATTTCTTCCCCCATGAGAATTCGAACTATCTGCCTCTGCACGTAGCGCCATAACAGCAGTGGTTTGTGAGCTTGTCTTTGCAGCGATAGTTGTAACTGGTAGCCACAAAAACGAATAACTAGGAACATCAGATAAGCACAGAGACATCAGATGACTCGCACGCCATTGGCTTCTCAACAGAGAGAATCACAGCTGGTGTGACAAAGACTGTGATAGCGTCTGAGAATCCAGCGGCTAGAGTGACGGCCTGTGGCAGAACGTTCTGTTCCACACGGAGGGCGGCCGTGTGTTCCCGCACTGATAAGGCTGCTGCCCGCGTTACCCAGGGTAGCCAAAGTACCAGGGATTTGTACAGTCCGAGCCCTGTCGTGTCCCTTCTACGGCTATACGAGTGGGAGCCAACTTTAATGTTAACTAATGCTGCACAGCTGGCTCAGGGATCACCAGTGGTAATCCTTAAGCCGGGCAGGAGCCACGCGTAATAAACTAGGTGAGCGTTGAGAGAAAGTTACTAGGTTAGGTTGGGGTTATCCCGATGCGAGTGCTGTTCCTATCGAAAGATGGTGTTTCAGCTTTATAGACCTTTCATTGTCAGGTTTAACGTTTCTTTTCACACCAGCCAATTTGACAGACACTCGCGTTACTTTGAATATGATTATATATGAAAGATTAATAGTGTTTGCACTCTGGACTGCAGAGGCAGGCGATGGGAACCCCATGAGGACTAGTACGTGAATAAGTGTCAAAAAATAGAGTTTCAGATTTTTGTCTTAAAACATTCTCCGTAGTTTCTGAACAAGAAAACGTTTCAGGAAGTTGTACCGAACTAAGCTCCAAAATTAGAGGAAGGTAAAAGTGTCTTCACAGAAGACGACGCCCCTAAGTCACGCAGATAGCTCTGATACATACAGGATTTTATTCTCAAGTTTTTATAATTGAGTGGTCTCTACAATCATAGAGACACAAGATTATTAGGGAAGTAATTCCATGGTGGGAGTCAAAGGCCAAATGAGAGGTTTCATCTCCATCTACATGTACAGCTACGCCGTGCGCGCTGGAGGATTTCCTGCCAATATTAGTCATTTTGTTTCCTGTTCCACTCGCATACAGAACGAGGGAAAAACGGCTATCTATATGCCTCCGTATGAGCCTTAATTTTTCGAATCTTACATTCGTAATCCTTGCTCAGATTGTATGTTGGCGTTTGGCAGACAGTCAAGGTTATGAAACTGATGGTAGTATCTGATGGACTTTCATTACCATTGACCGCCGAAGACCCTTCGAATGAGAAAAATCAGTGCTGGAAGCTCTAAACATTCATGGTGGTGTCTGTTTCTTCTTATATCGTGTCTCCCTACCACGCTCTGAGCGTGTTTTTTAGGGAATTAACTAGTTTGAACCTGGGACCTGTTGCTGGTAAGGAGACGCCAGACCACACATGACATGTAGAATTCAGAAGAGTTCAGTGAGACTAGCGATGATATAACCAAATAATTAATGATTTTAGCGTCAGCTCCACTGCACTCCCTGTAAAATAATCTTAATACTAACTAAATTTAGTGGAAGGGGTTCAAGGCTTTCCTATTTTTAGTTAGCTGGTAAAATAACGTCGAAAAGCAGTTAAGTTTACCACTGGAAATTTTATTCTACTCAAAATACATTGTTTATAAATTGCACTATTGATAAAAGGAGATGTTTTAATACAGGATGGTAAAAACCAACTGCGTTCAACAAAATTGTGAACGAATATTCCCTGAATGGGTTTCCAAGTTCTACAATCGATCGAAGGATGACCTATGACATATCACATCTATAATCTAGGTTTAATTTAAGTTTCACAAAAGAGAAAACTATCAAAATGGTCTACAGTGACCCTCAATTATCTTTAATTACTTATCTAACTTGTCGTAAATTACAGTGGCTGATGTGGCTTCTCAATAACTATATAACAGAAAAATCATCGCGTTTCAGATCTGTTCTTCAAGTGGCAAATGTGAACACCATGAGTTTTAATTAACGATCGACACTAGTATTACGCAAAAAAGGGGTTTAACAGATGAGACTTCTGCAGTTCTGAGTGAAGCCTTATGCGCTCAAAAATGCGGCATCGCGTGCGTTCATTACCTTGTCGGTGTTTAGGCAGCGTCAGGGCGACAGCGGCCGGCGCACCAGCCATCCAGCTCGCCATCTCGGAACTAACTCTCCTAACTTCTCCTTACTACAATTTACCGAAGTAGATTTAAAAAAGCTATCTGGGTGTGTTTTCATCTGACGAATCAGGGTCTCAATGTTAACCTTAAGCTCCGCCTACAAAGATTCTGTCTATCCAATGAGAAACGTTATACTTTTCGTGGTGGGGCAATGTTTTTAAAGTTTGCAACGTAACAGAGACGCGAAAAAGTCTCACGCTAAAACGTGCAAATGGTGAGCACTAGTGGTTACCTGGCGACGTGGGTGTCCAGTCCGTCCCTTATCGCAGGGCCTTCTAGCTTAACACGGTCCTGCTTTCGGCTTCTGTTCTCGTTTCTCCCCTCAGAATAGCGTTCGTCTCATGGTGGGAAGGTACGATATGCATTTAGGCATTCTTGTGTTACTCTGTGGTATTCGATATGCTCACTCGTTACTCGTATTACTTTGGTTAGTTTAATGTCACGATTTATTCGGAGCTATGTGACATAATTCTGGATTTGCTTATCATGTCAGGGTTTTCAAGGAAGGTGTTGGATTTGCCTGACATCTTACAAAGCCACCAAAGAAGGAAAAATAACATGAATAATTGTGAAAAAGATAAGGGAGGGAGAAGAACACCAGAAAAAGGCAGGGTAGGTAGAGAAACAAGCTTTAACATTAACTTGAATTTCCTAGGAGTTCACTTTTTTCTTATTCTGGTACACATTGGTTAAAAACTATTAAAGATAGACGGCTAAAATTTTGTACAGTCTCTTACAACATACTTAACTAAAAAATAGACTATTCTGATATTATGAAAAGAACTTTAAAAAATCAAGCTTCTACTTGGTTTTCTTTTCTAGATATGAGTAACTATGTTCTACGTGAATAATTAACATGTTTCATTTCACCTGCAACACAAAATGCAGTTCGGAAAAATGTATTATACTGAAAGCTGTGATTAATACATCAATTTGTTCCTAAAACATCTGAAAGGAGATGGTAAGCATTATATGGGCTCACAACTCTTATTCTTTGGCTACACTGTTTGTGAAACTGGCAAAGTTTTCAAGTTTCCCCTTGCGTTCACGAACCGGTCACATGAATGAGCGTGGTCTAAGTCACCTAGCTGTTGCTTTATGGCGGGCTGTTCTTGCACCATGACATTACCCATGTCAGAAATGCTGTAATGTGCACGTTTCATGGCGTACTCGTACAAGCTCTCACAATTGCATACATATTATCATTGTAGAAGCACTTTTACCACCATGATCGCCTCCATGCTCCGATGAGCTACTCAACTCCTGTGGGACTGCCGCAAAAACTTTAGCGCCAGAACAATCGCAACACCCGCACAAACGAACAAAAGGCTCCCTATCAACAAACTATCTACAACTAGGAAAGGCTACATATGGTTTGGAGAGTGTTATTAGAGTTCTGTTTAGCACAGAATGCTTATTTATGTCATACCGAAGTCTGATGCCCGTTGAAAAAGTACTTTGTAAAACAAGTTAATAAGAGATCTCAGATAACATTTTTTCCTAAGTATATTTTCATACTGCTTATTCATCATTCAAGTTTAAGGGTCGGATGTTTTGCACAAAAGTAGGGCAGAATGAATTATTTTCAAGGAGCTGCTTCACTTTCTCCTTTCGCTTCATAGTGCAGTGTAACCTATCTCGTAATATTTCAGGCTTTACAGCCATCACATTCGGCTACAAGAAGCTCTTCTTAGGGCAGTTCAGAAGGCAACTGTGGCAAGATGACGTAATGTGGTGTGAGGTACCGATGACAGATGGTTTTTTCGGTACGGATATTGTGAGAAATACCGTATAAATTGTGGTCCTGTTCTGCTATTGAATGTTGCGTTCGGAAGCTGGGCGACAAAATGATAACGTTCTATTATTAATAGCAGAAAAACTAAGCACCATATTTACTTGCATTCGATGTAAAAGGATCTCTCAATAGCAGTCTAACATTCTGTTATTCAAAAGTGTCAATAAGCAGAAAATAATAAACAACTGCTAAAGGAAAAGGCAGAAGAAGCACTTCGGATCGCGCCTAACTTGGATGGCGGGCGAAGTGGTTCGGCTGTAAGACGATAGCTGGTTCGGCAGTCTCGGAAGACAGACAAGTTGTCTACCTTACTCAGTATTGGTTAAGGACTTAACCAACAATTTCTGTAGTTGAGAACAATTTTACAGTAATTACCGGAATAAGATGTTCATTGTTTTATTTTTGTAAAAGTGTGAAGATTGGAATTTATTTGTCATTCATAAAGTCGCATATAATAGCGCATTTCCTCGTATTCTGCTAATAAAAAGCGACTGGAATGCCGTATAAACAAACGAAATTAAAATGTAATTATTCATGCAGTATCAGTTTCTCGCTGAGAGTTTGTTACAGCCGCAAGGTAAAGGATTCAGGACCTACGGGCTGTTTTCTGCTCAGCGGACAACAACCATAGAAGATTGCAGGTTTGTAGACAGTAGATAGAACTTAATCATTCCATTCAGAGCGGTGGGAGAAAATAGGCACCTCCCGTGAACTGCACTCTTAGTACAAATGAGATCAGTGGCACGTGATATATGGTAACACAGAAGATATATGAAGGCGAGAATTTTCAAGAGAACGGATTTATCATACGTTTATATCTCCCTTTCTCTCCCTCTCTTTTTCAGCTCGCCGTAACTTTCAGAGCAGAAACGCTTCTGGGGTCTATTTCGATCACATTTTGTGGGGCTTTCTGTTCGCATGTTCTTTGCTGAAGTACAAAGAAGCCTGAAACATTTACTTATTTTAGATGGAACATAATTACAAAATAAAAGGCGTAACCCATGCCATAAGAGCCTATTTGACTTGGACAACTAATTTTTCGTGCTGCACCCCTTGAAGCAACAAATTTTTTTGCAAAAACATTTTGGTGTCAAAACATACCGTCTGCGTCTTAAAAGGGGGATCTGACGCAAAGACAAAATTTTGGAGAGTGGAGATTTTGAGATCATCCTTCTGAAGTCAGACTAGCTGCCCTATACGAAAACAGAAAAGAAAAAAGGAGACAGTATTTAGGAAAGCAAAAGGCTGCGGTACGTGACTGGTTTTCTACATTTATCCTTTGAAATATCAGAGGGACTATACAAGGCAAAGACCTGGGTGTGAATAAAACTGTTGTCTAGGATTTCTTTGAAGTGGACCACAACACTCTGGCTGAAAAAAGTAGGACCGGATACCCAGCCGAGTCCTAATCTTCGATGGAAGTGGTTTCCTACTTGGTAAAAGTAGTGGTAAGAATAGTACCTGAAAGAAAAGTATAAGATTCTGAAGATTTCAGGACGAAAATTTCATTATCCCTACGCTCCAACGCATCTACCTCTTCGCATATAAACTGAAACCCGATAAACTAATAACAGTCCTGCTGCGTCTGAAGTAGCTGTATGCGCTCTAACTGTTCATTTGCACTTGATGATACATATATACGAGTGATATTCGGAAAGTGGGGAACGATCGGTCGTGAAATGGAAACCACTCTGGAGATCCAACTAGGCTTTCCACAGACGTTTTGGGCAGTGTCTTTAGTATATCCGTCGATCGCATCAAGACGCTCTTTTCAGTTGTAAGCGCACTGCGAGCGAGTAAAGGTGCCTAGAACAACAATGTCTCCCGCCAAGTAGGAGGGCCCACTGAGAGACTTCGCCTTAATGAATGAAGCCCACCTAACACAACTGCCACACACTTCCTTTCTCATGGTAATCCTAAGCCACACTCTGCAGGGGCAGTGAAGACGCTCCTGCAGCCTTTTCGATGGGAAGTGTTCGATCACCCACAACACAGCCCTAATTGGCTCGTTCTGAGTATCATCCCTGTTCACATGAAACGCTGGATACGAAGACATCACTTGGGCAGGCTACGCGCCATAGACCAGTGTAGAGAATTATTGCAAAGCACAGGCTGTTGCCTTCTATCATGGTGTTGGAAAGTTGGTATAACGCTCCGATAGATGTCTACGTCGCAGCAGCGGCTATGTTGAGAAGTACCCGGAAGATGTAGCTAAACGTGGAAAGAAAACAGTTTTGATTTTCACTGTCGTTTCTGTTTCGCGACCGATCGTTCCTTACTTTGCGAACAACCCTCATACATTTGACGTGGTTTTTGTGTTTGCGGAAATGCCATTTTGACTATCTGTTACGATGATTCGAAAATGGGTCCCGTTTCAAAACTAGTTATCGCGTATTTTTTTTAAAGAAAAAAACAGGAGTTGAGAAGTCAACGTTTACTCTGTGGAAGTAGACATAATTGTTAGCCAGTGGAAAGTAGCGTTACGTAATTACAAAAGACAGTGTGGGAAGTACAAAATTAATTGGATAAAATTTAGTACTGATTCTTTAGATTGCTAGGGAGTATGATTGCACATCTAGCTGCATCACAAGCCACTGCTCTAAACTCGCGTACAAGGCTGCAAGAAATAATAATTCAGAGTAATCTGTTACGTTACAGCGTACTCAATAAAAACAAGGATACTAAAAAGCAATGTACATCGAACAAATGTATTGAAAGGTAAAGTTTCAAATACAAAAATTATAGGAAGGAAACTTCATGTAAGAGCTTCATCTCTGACGTCAAAACTTTTTCGGAAGCTCAGAAGGAATGTCAGATTGAGAGAAAGAAATTAGCTCTGTTAGTGTTCAGCTTTGATGTGAAAAGTCTGATTCGGAATTTGACGATAATCATTGAGGTGCAACAGTAGCTGAAGAGTTACTGCAAAAGCGCTGGCGGTTATTAAAAGTGCAGCAAGAGCGACTCCCGGTATCCAGTCTTGTTATTATGTGTAATGTTTCTCTGTTTGCTCGTTACTGTCGAGCAAGTATTAACTATTTTACGAATTTGACCAAACCTTTCAAAAAGAGGTCAGTATCATCCTATCTTTCTTCTACACGCAATGCCTTGATAATTCCACTGCGATTAGACGCCTCTTTTCTAGACTGCCTACAGTTTTTTTCTATTGTTTGACTTTTTTCCATTGTGTGCTTTGATATTACAAGAAGACGGAATCGGCACTGTTGTTGGCTTCATCGATGAGGTTTGCTCGGCAAGTTTAACGTTGGTGTTCAGGTTTGCATCAGTTAATTTGCTCATCACCTGGCACAGGTGAATCTACTTTCTTCTCCTGTGACAGATTAATACTGTGAAGCTCCTGCAAGGAAATCATATACGATAAATTTTATCCATAACAGTTTCAGGATTTATTTGTTCTGAAAGGTGGTTACGTACCCACGATGTTTCTCAGGTGTTCTTAAAAATGATAATATTTTCTTCCAGCTCTTATTTGTTTCCTGTTTCCGTTGGAGTAGCTGCTGAGCCGATGTTATTTATTTTTGTTTTGCTATCATAGGTGTCGTTTTTCCACGTTTTGCATTGAACAACTGCAAAAAAATGGTATAATAATCAAGCCAACATAAATTGCTTACTTAGAATGTAACAATCGATGATAATTTCATAAGTATTAATGATTTTCTCGTTCTTATTTACAGGTATCTGGCAAGTGGTGAATTCTTCCATTTGCTACAATTTCATTTTCGATTAAATGTAAATGAATTAGCAAAATCATAGAACGCACTTTAACAGCAATTAAGATAGCTTTAAAGTCATAATGCTGCCACCAGTGACTCAAGAAGACTTGAAAACAAAAGAATTTTTAGTTCAAGTGGAATTTCCCCAACTGTTCAGGCGCCACTGATGGAAAACATATTCGAATTGTATGCCCAAAAAATTCCTAAATTCCTCCTATCTTTTTCATAACTGCAAAGGGCTATTCTCAATAGTTCTTTTGGCTGTTGTCAATGCAAACTGTAAATTCATTTATAACATCACAGAATCCTATGGAAAAGAATCTAATCCGCGAATTTTCGAACGGTCTGCTGTGAGAAGAATGTTCTATAATGGGGTGTAGCTTCCATCCCCAAACCAGCTACCCAACACCGACATCGTGCTACCTCAAGTGCTCGTCGGTGATGATAATCTTCACTTGCTTTCAAACACTTTGAAACCATACTCTGGAGGAACTGCACTCAGAGACCACTCTAAAGCTATATTTATTTACAGATTTTTCTATGCTCGTCCAACTTCTAAAAATGCGTTTAATTTATTAGCACAAATTCTTCGCATCTTCTATATTCAAATAAATGTACTCCCCAAAACTGTCGACGATGCTACACTGGCTTCCTGCTGTTTACACAGCATACTGAAGGACGCCTACATAGCAAAAACTACATCATCTTTTCCTCAACCAGATACTTCGCAAAATTCACCCACATAGTATCTGATTAGTTGGTGAGAGCTCGTGGGTATGTTAATGTTGAAGGATTTGAAGTACGACATGCACTTGATGCATATTGTATCACCGATTGGAGGTCGAGCTGGCAAGACCAACAAGTTAACAGAACCAACATGTGGAGATACTTTTTTAACATTTCTTGATAAACCAAAATATAAAATATTTGCCAGATATCGATCGGCCAATCAAAGATAAATAACACCACTGATAGACTCTGAGAGACAATGACGTAATTACGCTCTTCAATTATTAGCTTTAGTAGTAGTCTTCTGTTCTGTTTTTGTCCGTTATAAAATGTAGACGTATAAATGAAACCTGGTACTATGGTTATGAAAGTTTATTTGAATAATCACCAAACTAAGTCAAAACGAAATCTCGCCGTTTATAATTATTTACGGAAGCCTAATAACACATTCTCCTGGACCAATGTTATTGTTGTTTATACGAGTCGGATACAGTTAGCAGCGGTGATCTTCGAGACCGCGCAGTACAAAAACGGAGGTAGGTGAAAATGCCCTTTTCTTCCTTTGTGGCAGCCATTTTCGTTCTTTTTTTAAATTTGGTCATTTGTCGCTACACTAATACTTGCAATCTTCATTATTTCTCTTTTTTTCTGGAGAAGTCCTATTCCTTTCGTTATAATTTTTATCTGATTCTTATTTCCACCACAACCGATATTCTTTGCAACCTGGCAAGAAGGAAGGATAATCTAAGAAAATACGTGCGTCTATCTCTCCCGTATATTCGTCATATGTGAATAACTTTCACAATAATTACAGTTTCTTACCATCATCCCTAAATGCAGTAGTTATTAGACAGCCTACTCAATCGCAAAGGTTCGCGCCTTTTCTCGTTGATGCAGTGAGACTGGTGTAAAATATTACTTACATTTTATTAATATTCTGTGGCAGAGATTCCACTTGTGTAAATTGCTATTGTCGCAACGCTGCTTTACGGCGGGAATTATTATGCGGCTTTACAATTAAACCCATTTTCTAAATTACTACTGTAACATCCACGAGATAAATTTTAGCTACAGTGCGACGAGAGGAAATTATGCCTCTAACAGTTATAAAAATTATCTATCCGACATATAGAAAACCAGTGAAATAAAACAAAACGACGATAAATATTAATTATTTATATAATATTTTGTGAGGTAATTGGACATATCGATGTGTATCATACAAAGACAATGATAATTGTAAATTCCTTTTATGATCTGCGTTTGTCTTCCTTTGTTTTTACCTTTTGTTGGTTGGCTTTTGCAGGTTGCGGACGCAAGACGCACATCAAACTATCGTCTGTTAAGAAATTTTAATTGTTTGTTAATTATTACTTGAGAATAGAGTTTCTTATTATAAATATCAGTGAATAATTATTTGTAACTTTAATTCCTCTCTCAATAAGTATTATCTGTGTTAATTATTTCTTTCTGCTGCAAGGAGCGCTGACATTGATGATAGCGATTTGTATCGCATTTTTATCTGTGTGGCTTACAAAAATAACAAAGGTTTTCTTGATAAAATTAGTCTAAATAGTGCACACTATGAAAGTAAAGTTTAATAAGCATTAATTCAAATACTTATCCCGTTAAAAGGAAATTTGCTCCAACAATAGAAAGCCTCTGTCAATTGTCTCCCACCTTCTTAACAATTATCTCAGAGGCAAATTCAAATCACACGACTGTGCCTACATAAATGCCGAAGGTAATAACAATGTGTAAAAATAAATGTGCACCGGTGGTCCCGAGATCATTGTAATGAAAAAAATTCGATTCAGATTGGTTCTTTAAGAACAGTGCTCATAGCACGATCCATATAACAACCTTGTCTTGCTGATGTATGGAGCCAACATTAATTACGCACGAGTTGCGAAGAATATTGTTTCAGGTAACATACGTCAGTGTCTTGTGCCGCTGATATTCGATGGTTTTAATGATCATTTTGATGAAGATAACTGTTTCCATCATAATCAATAGTTGTATATCTGTTGTATGAACTGTGATTTAGTGACACTTACACAACTTACAGACAACACTTTAACACAACGTTAACTTGGATTTCTTTAGAAACTTGACTAGACCTTTAGCGGGAGAAAAAATTATTTTCTAATTACTCACTGCAATGAAATAACAGTATCATTTTCATTCACAAATTAGATAAATACCAAACCATTGAATAACACAGCGAATGCCACACTGCACAACTGCCGAAATAATCAGAAAGATTAAAAAACAACAGAGTTACAGACCGAAAATAATTGCGGTACTATTATTTTCTTCCTTGCATTACTGCTATAAGGAAAATCTTGCTCCATTGATCTCAGTTACTAGCAAAATCGCAGGAACATTTTATTATTATTATTATTATTATTTCTTCCCTTTCTCATATGTGAAGTCTGGTTAGAAATGGAAAGTGATGCAGACCTTGATCAAGCGTGACTTCCTTTTAACTGTACGGTATATGTTACATTGCATTTAGGAACTTCTGGGTAATTGAACATGTATCAGTAATTACAGATTTCTGTAGTTGTATATATACGTTTGGATGTAGCTGTATTGCGTTGATGTACTGGTGGATATTGTGTGGTATGACTCCTGTAGTTGATAGTATAATTGGTATAATGTCAACTTTATCCTGATGCCACATGTCCTTGACTTCCTCAGCCAGTTGGATATATTTTTTTCAATTTTTTCTTCTGTTTTCTTCTGTATATTTGTTGTATTGGGTATGGATATTTCGATCAGTTGTGTTAATTTATTCTTTTTCTTGGTGAGTATGATGTCAGGTTTGTTATGTGGTGTTGTTTTATCTGTTATAATGGTTCTGTTCCAGTATAATTTGTATTCATCATTCTCCAGTACATTTTGTGGCGCATACTTGGATGTGGGAACGTGTTGTTTTATTAGTTTATGTTGTATAGCAAGTTGTTGGTGTATTATTTTCGCTGCATTGTCATGTCTTCTGGCGTATTCTGTACTTACTAGTATTTTACATCCGCTTGTGATGTGATCCACTGTTTCTATTTGTTGTTTGCAAAGTCTGCATTTATCTGTTGTGGTATTGGGATCTTTAATAATATGCTTGCTGTAATATCTGGTGTTTATTGTTTGATCCTGAATTGCAATCATGAATCCTTCCGTCTCACTGTATATATTGCCTTTTCTTAGCCATGTGTTGGATGTGTCTTGATTGATGTGTGGCTGTGTTACATGATATGGGTGCTTGCCATGTAGTATTTTCTTTTTCCAATTTACTTTCTTTGTATCTGTTGATGTTATGTGATCTAAAGGGTTGTAGAAGCGGTTATGAAATTGCAATTGTGTATCCGATGTATTTATATGAATGATTTCTTTGTGTATATTGTTAGTTTCTGCTCAGTCTATAAAGAATTTTCTTAAATTGTGTACCTGTTCATAATGTAGGTCTTGTATGTCGATAAATCACCTTCCTCCTTCCTCTCTGCTTAATGTGAATGTTTCTGCTGCTGAATGTATGTAATGTATTCTATGTTTGTGGCATTGTGATCGTGTAAGTGTATTGAGTGCTTCTAGGTTTGTGTTACTCCATTTCACTACTCCAAGTGAGTAGCTCAATATTGGTATAGCATAAGTATTTACAGCTTTTGTCTTGTTTCTTGCTGTCAATTCTGTTTTTAGTATTTTTGTTAGTCTTTGTCTATATTTTTCTTTTAGTTCTTCTTTAATATTTGTATTGTCTATTCCTATGTTTTGTCTGTATCCTAAATATTTATAGACACCTGTTTTTTCCATCGCTTCTATGCAGTTGCTGTGGTTATCCAATACGTAATCTTCTTGTTTAGCGTGTTTTCCCTTGACTATGCTATTTTTCTTACATTTGTCTGTTCCAAAAGCCATATTTATATCATTGCTGAATATTTCTCTTATCTTTAGTAATTCGTTGAGTTGTTGATTTGCTGCTGCCAGTAGTTTTAGATTATCCATGTATAGCAAATGTGTGATTTTGTGTTGGTTTATTCCAGTAATATTATATTCATAATTTTTTTTTAGGGTGTTGAAGAATGGGTTCTGAGCAAGGCAGAACCAGAAAAGACTTAATGAGACTCCTTGGTAAATTCCACGCTTAATCTGTATTGGCTGTGATGTGATATTATCTGAATTTGTTTGGATATTAAGTGTGGTTTTCCAATTTTTCATTACTAGGTTTCAGAAGTGTACCAATTTAGGATCTACTTTGTATATTTCCAATATTTATAGTAATCATAAGTGAGGTACACTATCAAAAGCTTTTTGGTAATCAATGTATGTGTACTGCAGCGACCTTTGTTTCGTTTTAGCATGATATGTCACCTCTGCATCTATTATCAGTTGCTCTTTACACCCTCATTCGCCTTTGCCACAGCCTTTTTGTTCTTCATTTATAATTTTGTTCTGTGTTGTATGTGTCATTAATTTCTGTGTAATGACTGAAGTTAATATTCTGTATATTGTTGGTAGCATGTTTGGGGCGGTATTTTACTGGGTTTGCTTTGTCTGCTTGATCTTTAGGTTTCAGATAAGTTATTCCATGTGTAAGTGTATTAGGGAATGTGTATGGGTCTGCAATGTAACTGTTAAATAATTTAGTTGGATGTGAATGTGTTGAGATGAACTTCTTTAGCCAGAAATTTGCTATTTTATCTTTTCCAGGGGCTTTCCAATAGTGTGTAGAGTTAATTCCTCGGGTGACTTCATGTTTCAAAATTATCACTTCAGGTATTTGTGGTATCATCTTGTATGTGTCTCTTTCTGCTTGTATCCACCGTGCATGTCTGTTATGTTGTACCGGGTTACACCATATGTTGCTCCAGAAGTGTTCCATGTCTGTTATGTTTGGTGGATTGTCTATTTTTATGTGTGTGTTATCTATTGTCTGGTAAAATTTCTTTTGGTTTGAGTTGAATGTTTGGTTTTGTATCCTTCTGTTTTCGCTTTTTTTTGTATCTCATAAGTCGTTGTACTTGTAATTTCTGCTTCTTTTCATCTAATTGATCTATCGCTTCTTGTTGTGAGATTTTACTAACCTTTTTAGTTTTTTGTCTGATATTTCTTTTCTTATAAACTGTGTTAGCTGTCCGCTGTCTTTTTTCAGTTTTTCTATTCTGATCTGTAGCCTGTGTTGCCATGCTGGTTTTGTGGGTTTCTTCTATGTGTTGGTTGGTTCTGATCTCTGCCTAGTGTGTATGTTTAGTGTAGTGAGTGCTCCTATATAAACCAGCAGTTGTAACTCTTCCATCGTTGTGTTTTCATTTATCTTGTTGTATATTATTGTGTTGATAGTTTTTATTGTTGTTTCGACTTGTGGGTTATTTGGTAGTCTATGCAAGAATGGTCTAATGTCTGTATTTGTGTCTTTGTATTCTATATGAGACAGCTGAAATTATTATCTATATTTAACATGTGTGTCACTTGTCTGCTTGTGCTTGTTCTGGCGGCTGTCTTAAGACTTCGTTTTCCTCTAATTGTTTAATTGATGTGTGTTGTTCTTTGTTTGTTTGCTCTGGGATGTTTGAGTCCATTACTGTACTTTCTTCTTCTTCTGATTGCACATTATTTTGTTCCAGTATTTGCTGTACTTGTTGTTTGATGTGTTCTAATTCTGACTAGTCGTTATTCTGTTAAAAATTTTAATTCTGGGTATCTGGTAATAAATGTTGTGTACACTTGTGATCTGTATCCAGTTGTGTTGGTTCCTAGGTTTGTTGCTTGGTAATAACAGAACATGAGGTGTCGGTTAACTTCATCTGACCATCTCATCCTCTGTCTTTGTTTTCCTTCTAGGGTGGTTGCAGGAAGCATATTCTGCAAAACACCTCTATTTGGATTTAAATCATTTTCCAGTTGGCTAGCAATGTCGTTACCATTGTCGGCGGGCATAGGGTTCAAGCGTCGTCCCTGACCAGGACGACGCTTGTCCGAGGCTTCATTAGTTCTGTCCTGAACCAATTAATCACACTAAAAGGGGGGTTAGCCCTATTAGTGGTTTCTTCTTTTCGTCGCCTTTTACGACTGGCAGAACATACCGGAGGCCTATTCTTTTCCCGGGCCAATATTATTATTATTATTATTATTATTATTATTATTATTATTATTATTAGCGTCATAACTATTTTTCCCATTCTGTACGCGAACTGCAAAATATTACATAATACAGTTATTGAATATATTAAAACTTTGTTAATCATGTGGTGCCTTCTCATCAGCAAAGACTACAATGGAAATTATTCAAAGAAAATACCGGTTCAAAAATGGCTCTGAGCACTATAGGACTTAACTTCTGAGGTCATCAGTCCCCTAGAATTTAGAACCACTTAAACCTAACTAACATAAGGACATCACACACATCCATGCTCGAGGCAGGATTCGAACCTGAGACCGTAGCGGTCACGCGGCTCCAGACTGTAGCTCCTAGAACCGCTCGGCCACTCTGGTCAGCAGTAAATACCGGTATTTAGATAACGAAGAACAACTTAGTTTTCCAGCTCTATTGGCGATCGCAGCCCATACGTTCTCCTTGACCCTTTTGATCTTTAAGGAACTCATTCGCTAGCTGCCACAGTGATGGATGATTCCCCACTTCCTCGACAAGGTTTCCATCATCTGCATCAAACAACGGAGGAGGCATCAGCGCGTCGCCCTTTCACAACAGAAATAGCAGGCGACTGACGACTGCAGACATCCTTCTACCGTAGGACTATTCGAGACGTATACGATCGTCGTTAACGACTGTGTCAGCAGACGCTCGAAGCAAAACAGCTCCATAAGAAATACAAAGCAGTGGTTCTCTACGATATCCGTTGCAAGACCATTTTTTGAACGATGATCCCAATAGTCGCACCAAGGAAACAGTACCTTTGTCTTTCTTCAACACGGTGATAGTTCCCGATAGCGACCCGGATGAGGTCCTCGTCCATCAGGCGAATTTGGTCGTCGAGACTTCGGCGTGAGTTCACTATAATGCTACTCAAATCACTGTAAGCACGGTTCTGGCTCCCAGACACTGACAATTGTACTGCTCAAAGATCACATCGCCGTCGGAGAAGACATGAAGGTTTGCAGATGGTTCGCAGTTGTCAGCATGTCTCCGATTACTACCACAGGTCCCGTGGAAGCACAGGACAATGTATCTCATACCATAATAATGACCCACCAACCATTGTCCGTGGCACGCTGCACTTTCCGAGCCGCCATTCAGCTCCATGACGGCGTTTGTGGTGACGACCATCGACCTAGTGTAGCAAAAATGTGATTCATTCGAAGAGCTGAAACGTTTCCATTGATCGACGGTCAAATTCCGAGTGTGGCGTGCCCTCTGTACCACAAAGAGAAGTGTGAACACCTGTCTTGTTGAACATAAGAGGAATTGCCGCCTGGGTCACACGGATTAATAGGCAGTAGCGGAACATGTTTACCAGGAAGGTGATCATGAAATAAAATTCAGCGAGACGAGCGTCATATCAAAAACCTCCCATTATTATGCACGCTTGTATAGAGAGGCTATCGAGATTGATAAACACCGTAATAATTTTAACAGGAAAGACGAAAGTGTTAAACTGGATAATATTTGGATGTCAACGTTGCACCGCAAGCGAGACGATCGATTGCTTTCAATCGAGGATGTTGGCATTACCAGAGACAATCTCATAGCCGACGCCACGTGATCGACAGTGGCGCCCTCTGTACTGCCTATATAATCAGCGCTTCCTCGAGTTCTCTCCGCAGTTCGCCTCTGTACCTCCGAGGATGTCTCCCGCAGTCGGAGACGAAACGTCAGGGGAGAGTTTTATACTTCGACCACGGCCTATCAGCCCGGAAGTTTTAAGTGAAGACAATACCGGCCGTGAAAGCTTACATTGTATGAACACTCATGGTTGTCAATTTCTGTAACCATTGAAACTCTTCTTGATAATCAAGAGTCTACTTGAATTTAAAACTTTTTTTTAAGCAAATGCTTATGGGATCTTTTTACCTCTACACATTTTGGTATGTATTTTCTATAGAAATTCACACTTTTATGATATGATTATATTTCATTTACGTGCTAGCCGTTGAAAAACCTTTTACTGCTTGCGAAATTGAAGAGTCCATACGCACTCCGTCCTGGCCTATAATGTGGCCTACATATCAGAGATCGTACAATACGTAGTGACACTTTTCTAAACTGAGCGTTAGCTGGGCTGTATGCAACCATACAAATACTTGCCGCAGATATGCTCCTGCATATCCTTGGTGTGTACTATAATGTCATAAAGATATACTAGGTATTGCTTGGGTTTCAGACCTGGTATAACTCCGTCTAATAGGCACATTTCTGACTGAAAGGCATCTGACGATACTACATTATCCAAATGGGACAGAAAATGCTGTCTTAACCCGATCTTCTGGTGGTACTTCAAGTTTTTAATAGGTGCTGTGGAATTCGAAGATGGTGAAGTAACGCCCCCAGACTGTGTAGTATCTCTTAGATATTAGGCATGCGGTATGCATTGGTGAACATTTGCAGAGAAAAGAAATATGTAATCGCAGCAGAACCTAGAAGCGTTTTTTCCATATCATTACTTCTTTGGCAGAATTACAACTCGAACTGATAGAGGATAGTACTTTCTTCTATGATTCCAACGCAAAGCTGTTGGTCTATGAACTCCTCCATTACCAGTTTCAGTTAGCAGATGGAATTATATGGTTTCTTGTATACTGATGGCTTGTTCCCAGTGGAAATTGTGTGGTGTACCGCAGGCTAGCAGTCGTAGAGGCTGGTTAAATATTTCAGCATATTATTCTAATAACTTCTCCATGTCTTCTCTCTCACGTCCATTGAGATGCAACACTTTTTCCCTCAATGCAGGTAAATCCACAAACATTACCGGCCTTTGACATCCTGCACTGAAATCCCGTTCTACTTATCGTCTAAGACCTCTTAGCTTTCGCTTTCCTCACCTCCTTTGAACCAAACTTTTCTATACTTCGGCTACTACATGGCTGAACGTATTGCAAATATCGTCGTACAAAACATTACGCCTGATCCAGGACCACGTTCTCTGTGAGGGCTCTACCTCAGCCACAGTATTCACCGGCGGATCAGCAATACGTTTATGCACACCAGCCTTCTCGAACCTTTCGGCATCATGTCCCACGGCTAGAGTAAAAGACACAGTCCGTAAATGCAGTTTCACGGGCTTAGTTTACCCCACTTCTCTAGTGTTTCTTGTGCCAGTTGGGATCTTTCATCCGTAAAACCGGTACGAAAAAATGACCCTTCCAGCTCTACCCTCCGCTGCTGCAGAATGACTTCAACGCGATATGAATTCAAGAAGTTCAGATCCAACATATGTCGTAGTTAACACTCCCGGAAGGCAGAACTTCCGCACATATTAGGAAGTCTGTCGCTCCCGGTCGGAAACCCAACAACGTGGAACCGAGACAATGCACACTTTTACCACTCACACAACTTATAATGGGGTGGGTTCAAATTCACTGCATGCAATATACTTTAGTCAGTCACGGATTCCTGTTATTCTCTATCCAGCCTCCACTTACAAGACCTTGCCTTTACATAACCGAAAATACGAATGTCTGGCACTGATTTTACACTGGGGTGTTTCGTAGTCGAACTTACTTGGAGCGCTGCACAATGGTCACACCACCCTCTGTACCGTTTGACGAAGGGCGAAAGTGTTACTCTGATTTTACCGTCTATGAACCTGTGAAAATATCTGAACAGAGTGCCCCGCAGGTTTAAGACGTCACAGTCCTGCAACCGCTGCAAGTCTGCAGCAACCTGATCCTGTAACGCACAAGAGTCGAGACGAGCATGAAAGAACTTGGCCGCTTGTCACATAATGCTTTAATATTGCCTAGAAACCCAGATGAATTAATTTTCAAAACCTGCCCGGGAACTGACAATCCGAAAAGGTCAAAGCTGTTCACGCCAAAAATATTGGTAGACTCGCGAGAGTACAACACATAAAATAACACTGTTTTAGTAGCACCAAACAAAGAACGCAGTTGGTAAACTGCACACTCCAAACACTGGGATATGTTGTCCATTGTATGCTGACAACGAGTTCCGTGGGCTACATAACATTCCCCCACCTCAGATGAGCTGCGTAACAGTAACGCCAGTATCTAAAGGGAAAGTAACACACTTGCTGAACACACGCAACTGAATGTACAAATTATTGGATTGCCAACTGAGAAGTTCAGAATTTGTGTCCTGACAAAACAACAGGATCGGTGGACCGTTGCACAGTAGACACAAGAAACACCTCATTAGAACGACTGTCTGACATGGAATGTGAACGTCACCTGTACTTAAACATGCCGATAGTGTGTGGCTTTGTTTCCCTCATGTGAAACACTTGGCTTATTGGCATGGCTCCTGTGCTCTGTCATTTATCTGAAAGCAGCGCGGGCAGGATTTCCGCGATTGTGTGGCCTGCGCTGCGGCCTGAGGGTGCTCCTGGTTCGCACATGACGGAGACGACGGGCGACTTCTGTCCTAAAAAGGGACGGGGAGGAGGTGCCCCTGATCTGTCTTACTCTTGAAACTTCCTGGCAGATTAAAACTGTGTGCCCGACCGAGACTCGAACTCGGGACCTTTGCCTTTCGCGGGCAAGTGCTCTACCATCTGAGCTACCGAAGCACGACTCACGCCCGGTACTCACAGCTTTACTTCTGCCAGTATCCGTCTCCTACCTTCCAAACTTTACAGAAGCTCTCCTGCGAAACTTGCACAACTAGCACTCCTGAAAGAAAAGATATTGCGGAGACATGGCTTAGCCACAGCCTGGGGGATGTTTCCAGAATGAGATTTTCACTCTGCAGCGGAGTGTGCGCTGATATGAAACTTCCTGGCAGATTAAAACTGTGTGCCCGACCGAGACTCGAACTCGGGACCTTTGCCTTTCGCGGGCAAGTGCTCTACCATCTGAGCTACCGAAGCACGAGTCACGCCCAGTACTCACAGCTTTACTTCTGCCAGTATCCGTCTCCTACCTTCCAAACTTTACAGAAGCTCTCCTGCGAAACTTGCACAACTAGCACTCCTGAAAGAAAGGATATTGCGGAGACATGGCTTAGCCACAGCCTGGGGGATGTTTCCAGAATGAGATTTTCACTCTGCAGCGGAGTGTGCGCTAATATGAAACTTCCTGGCAGATTTAAACTGTGTGCCCGACCGAGACTCGAACTCGGGACCTTTGCCTTTCGCGGGCAAGTGCTCTACCATCTGAGCTACCGAAGCACGACTCACGCCCGGTACTCACAGCTTTACTTCTGCCAGTATCCGTCTCCTACCTTCCAAACTTTACAGAAGCTCTCCTGCGAAACTTGCACAACTAGCACTCCTGAAAGAAAGGATATTGCGGAGACATGGCTTAGCCACAGCCTGGGGGATGTTTCCAGAATGAGATTTTCACTCTGCAGCGGAGTGTGCGCTGATATGAAACTTCCTGGCAGATTAAAACTGTGTGCCCGACCGAGACTCGAACTCGGGACCTTTGCCTTTCGCGGGCAAGTGCTCTACCATCTGAGCTACCGAAGCACGAGTCACGCCCAGTACTCACAGCTTTACTTCTGCCAGTATCCGTCTCCTACCTTCCAAACTTTACAGAAGCTCTCCTGCGAAACTTGCACAACTAGCACTCCTGAAAGAAAGGATATTGCGGAGACATGGCTTAGCCACAGACTGGGGGATGTTTCCAGAATGAGATTTTCACTCTGCAGCGGAGTGTGCGCTGATATGAAACTTCCTGGCAGATTAAAACTCGGTGCCCGACCGAGACTCGAACTCGGGACCTTTGCCTTTCGCGGGCAAGTGCTCTACCATCTGAGCTACCGAAGCACGACTCACGCCCGGTACTCACAGCTTTACTTCTGCCAGTATCCGTCTCCTACCTTCCAAACTTTACAGAAGCTCTCCTGCGAAACTTGCACAACTAGCACTCCTGAAAGAAAGGATATTGCGGAGACATGGCTTAGCCACAGCCTGGGGGATGTTTCCAGAATGAGATTTTCACTCTGCAGCGGAGTGTGCGCTGATATGAAACTTCCTGGCAGATTAAAACTGTGTGCCCGACCGAGACTCGAACTCGGGACCTTTGCCTTTCGCGGGCAAGTGCTCTACCATCTGAGCTACCGAAGCACGACTCACGCCCGGTACTCACAGCTTTACTTCTGCCAGTATCCGTCTCCTACCTTCCAAACTTTACAGAAGCTCTCCTGCGAAACTTGCACAACTAGCACTCCTGAAAGAAAGGATATTGCGGAGACATGGCTTAGCCACAGCCTGGGGGATGTTTCCAGAATGAGATTTTCACTCTGCAGCGGAGTGTGCGCTGATATGAAACTTCCTGGCAGATTAAAACTGTGTGCCCGACCGAGACTCGAACTCGGGACCTTTGCCTTTCGCGGGCAAGTGCTCTACCATCTGAGCTACCGAAGCACGAGTCACGCCCAGTACTCACAGCTTTACTTCTGCCAGTATCCGTCTCCTACCTTCCAAACTTTACAGAAGCTCTCCTGCGAAACTTGCACAACTAGCACTCCTGAAAGAAAGGATATTGCGGAGACATGGCTTAGCCACAGCCTGGGGGATGTTTCCAGAATGAGATTTTCACTCTGCAGCGGAGTGTGCGCTGATATGAAACTTCCTGGCAGATTAAAACTCGGTGCCCGACCGAGACTCGAACTCGGGACCTTTGCCTTTCGCGGGCAAGTGCTCTACCATCTGAGCTACCGAAGCACGACTCACGCCCGGTACTCACAGCTTTACTTCTGCCAGTATCCGTCTCCTACCTTCCAAACTTTACAGAAGCTCTCCTGCGAAACTTGCACAACTAGCACTCCTGAAAGAAAGGATATTGCGGAGACATGGCTTAGCCACAGCCTGGGGGATGTTTCCAGAATGAGATTTTCACTCTGCAGCGGAGTGTGCGCTGATATGAAACTTCCTGGCAGATTAAAACTGTGTGCCCGACCGAGACTCGAACTCGGGACCTTTGCCTTTCGCGGGCAAGTGCTCTACCATCTGAGCTACCGAAGCACGACTCACGCCCGGTACTCACAGCGTTACTTCTGCCAGTATCCGTCTCCAACCTTCCAAACTTTATAGAAGCTCTCCTGCGAAACTTGCACAACTAGCACTCCTGAAAGAAAGGATATTGCGGAGACATGGCTTAGCCACAGCCTGGGGGATGTTTCCAGAATGAGATTTTCACTCTGCAGCGGAGTGTGCGCTGATATGAATCTTCCTGGCAGATTAAAACTGTGTGCCCGACCGAGACTCGAACTCGGGACCTTTGCCTTTCGCGGGCAAGTGCTCTACCATCTGAGCTACCGAAGCACGAGTCACGCCCAGTACTCACAGCTTTACTTCTGCCAGTATCCGTCTCCTACCTTCCAAACTTTACAGAAGCTCTCCTGCGAAACTTGCACAACTAGCACTCCTGAAAGAAAGGATATTGCGGAGACATGGCTTAGCCACACCTGGGGGATGTTTCCAGAATGAGATTTTCACTCTGCAGCGGAGTGTGCGCTGATATGAAACTTCCTGGCAGATTAAAACTGTGTGCCCAACCGAGACTCGAACTCGGGACCTTTGCCTTTCGCGGGCAAGTGCTCTACCATCTGAGCTACCGAAGCACGAGTCACGCCCAGTACTCACAGCTTTACTTCTGCCAGTATCCGTCTCCTACCTTCCAAACTTTACAGAAGCTCTCCTGCGAAACTTGCACAACTAGCACTCCTGAAAGAAAGGATATTGCGGAGACATGGCTTAGCCACAGCCTGGGGGATGTTTCCAGAATGAGATTTTCACTCTGCAGCGGAGTGTGCGCTGATATGGAACTTCCTGGCAGATTAAAACTGTGTGCCCGACCGAGACTCGAACTCGGGACCTTTGCCTTTCGCGGGCAAGTGCTCTACCATCTGAGCTACCGAAGCACGACTCACGCCCGGTACTCACAGCGTTACTTGTGCCAGTATCCGTCTCTTACCTTCCAAACTTTACAGAAGCTCTCCTGCGAAACTTGCACAACTAGCACTCCTGAAAGAAAGGATATTGCGGAGACATGGCTTAGCCACAGCCTGGGGGATGTTTCCAGAATGAGATTTTCACTCTGCAGCGGAGTGTGCGCTGATATGAAACTTCCTGGCAGATTAAAACTGTGTGCCCGACCGAGACTCGAACTCGGGACCTTTGCCTTTCGCGGGCAAGTGCTCTACCATCTGAGCTACCGAAGCACGAGTCACGCCCAGTACTCACAGCTTTACTTCTGCCAGTATCCGTCTCCTACCTTCCAAACTTTACAGAAGCTCTCCTGCGAAACTTGCACAACTAGCACTCCTGAAAGAAAGGATATTGCGGAGACATGGCTTAGCCACAGCCTGGGGGATGTTTCCAGAATGAGATTTTCACTCTGCAGCGGAGTGTGCGCTGATATGAAACTTCCTGGCAGATTAAAACTCGGTGCCCGACCGAGACTCGAACTCGGGACCTTTGCCTTTCGCGGGCAACTGCTCTACCATCTGAGCTACCGAAGCACGACTCACGCCCGGTACTCACAGCTTTACTTCTGCCAGTATCCGTCTCCTACCTTCCAAACTTTACAGAAGCTCTCCTGCGAAACTTGCACAACTAGCACTCCTGAAAGAAAGGATATTGCGGAGACATGGCTTAGCCACAGCCTGGGGGATGTTTCCAGAATGAGATTTTCACTCTGCAGCGGAGTGTGCGCTGATATGAAACTTCCTGGCAGATTAAAACTGTGTGTCCGACCGAGACTCGAACTCGGGACCTTTGCCTTTCGCGGGCAAGTGCTCTACCATCTGAGCCACCGAAGCACGACTCACGGCCGGTACTCACAGCGTTACTTCTGCCAGTGTCCGTCTCCTACCTTCCAAACTTTACAGAAGCTCTCCTGCGAAACTTGCACAACTAGCACTCCTGAAAGAAAGGATATTGCGGAGACATGGCTTAGCCACAGCCTGGGGGATGTTTCCAGAATGAGATTTTCACTCTGCAGCGGAGTGTGCGCTGATATGAAACTTCCTGGCAGATTAAAACTGCGTGCCCGACCGAGACTCGAACTCGGGACCTTTGCCTTTCGCGGGCAAGTGCTCTACCATCTGAGCTACCGAAGCACGACTCACGCCCGGTACTCACAGCTTTACTTCTGCCAGTATCCGTCTCCTACCTTCCAAACTTTACAGAAGCTCTCCTGCGAAACTTGCACAACTAGCACTCCTGAAAGAAAGGATATTGCGGAGACATGGCTTAGCCACAGCCTGGGGGATGTTTCCAGAATGAGATTTTCACTCTGCAGCGGAGTGTGCGCTGATATGAAACTTCCTGGCAGATTAAAACTGTGTGCCCGACCGAGACTCGAACTCGGGACCTTTGCCTTTCGCTTGCATCAAAGATACGTCCAGAAGGGACTTCGAGAACAATCGATATAAAACACACACAAAAATGAAAAGCAGTACTGCTGCAAGAGTGGGTTAGTTACACAATATGTCACAGTGAGCTAATCATGAGCTGCATCCTTGGCATCACTGTAACTGTTGTGTCCAACGTCTTGGATACTGACGTGACTAATAATAATACAGTTAGTTAGCGCATTCTAAATAAGTAATACTTTGTTCATTACAACAAAACTCCTCTTTGCTTGCAGGGCTCAGCTTGTGAGGTAATGGGGGAGTTGTGGCGCCATTAAAATATTCTAAGTTCTGAGTTGGCTTGGTCGCACGGGCCACTCGGCAAGCTGGGGCTCCCGAGCAACTGTGCAGTGCCGAACATTAGCCGCAGCAAGTGGGGTAGCCCCAGCGCGTGACAATGAAGGAAATCTGTATGCCGGGGGTGTCAAAGATGGAGGACTTTGTGAAACTAGAATGGCAGATATTTCACAGTTCATGTAGAAATTAATGGTAGCCAGAGGAATCGGAATACCTCAAAAAGAAACATGTGCTTTACCATAATTTGCACGACGATTCTGATGGTGTAGTCACATTTTCAAAATCTTTATTGCAGTTTAGTATCTGACTGTAAATTATATAAGTAACACTGAGCAACGGATTTCTAAAATCTATACGGTTCGTTCGATTCTGTTGACTGACGTGTCTTTAAAAAGCTATTAGTGTAAACCTAAATTGATATGAACTGCAGGCATATAAATTCAGTATTACATGAGTTATTGGAGGTCAAAGTGACAAATTACTATTGATCGCGTGAGGCCATACGTACTCTACAGTTACACCAAAAAACGGTAGCAGCATGCTTATATATATATATATATATATATATATATATATATATATATATATATATATATATATATATATATTCGTCTATGTCTTTGTTTATATCCAATATATACTATTGATGAAGAAATTGGTCAAATATTTACTTTGTTTTAGAAGGCACAGAGACATTAGGCTACTGGCCTACTTCTGCTTCCGTTCCTTTGATATATGTTTATTTAATATGTTTATGTATTTAATAATGTGTTAGAGCATGTTTATGGTCCAGCCATACGAATATTTATTCAATTTCAAGTTGTTTAAATGTAAATTCAGTAGCTAGTATGTGTTTCAATATGTTTGTGAGTGTGTGTTCGCTTGGAGACATGTCTGGAGCGCTGTAGACAATCACAGCGCTCTTTACTACACTCCTGGAAATGGAAAAAAGAACACATTGACACCGGTGTGTCAGACCCACCATACTTGCTCCGGACACTGCGAGAGGGCTGTACAAGCAATGATCACACGCACGGCACAGCGGACACACCAGGAACCGCGGTGTTGGCCGTCGAATGGCGCTAGTTGCGCAGCATTTGTGCACCGCCGCCGTCAGTGTCAGCCAGTTTGCCGTGGCATACGGAGCTCCATCGCAGTCTTTAACACTGGTAGCATGCCGCGACAGCGTCGACGTGAACCGTATGTGCAGTTGACTGACTCTGAGCGAGGGCGTATAGTGAGCATGCGGGAGGACGGGTGGACGTACCGCCGAATTCCTCAACACGTGGGAGGTGAGGTCTCCACAGTACATCGATGTTGTCGCCAGTGGTCGGCGGAAGGTGCACGTGCCCGTCGACCTGGGACCGGACCGCAGCGACGCACGGATGCACGCCAAGACCGTAGGATCCTACGCAGTGCCGTAGGGGACCGCACCGCCACTTCCCAGCAAATTAGGGACACTGTTCCTCCTGGGGTATCGGCGAGGGCCATTCGCAACCGTCTCCATGAAGCTGGGCTACGGTCCCGCACACCGTTAGGCCATCTTCCGCTCACGCCCCAACATCGTGCAGCCCGCTTCCAGTGGTGTCGCGACAGGCGTGAATGGAGGGACGAATGGAGACGTGTCGTCTTCAGCAATGAGAGTCGCTTCTGCCTTGGTGCCAATGATGGTCGTATGCATGATTGGCGCCGTGCAGGTGAGCGCCACAATCAGGACTGCATACGACCGAGGCACACAGGGCCAACACCCGGCATCATGGTGTGGGGAGCGATCTCCTACATTGGCCGTACACCTCTGGTGATCGTCGAGGGACACTGAATAGTGCACGGTACATCCAAACCGTCATCGAACCAATCGTTCTACCATTCCCATACCGGCAAGGGAACTTGCTGTTCCAACAGGACAATGCACGTCCGCATGTATCCCGTGCCACCCAACATGCTCTAGAAGGTGTAAGTCAACTACCCTGGCCAACAAGATCTCCGGATCTGTCCTCCATTGAGCATGTTTGGGACTGGATGAAGCGTCGTCTCACGCGGACTTCACGTCCAGAACGAACGCTGGTCCAACTGAGGCGCCAGGTGGAAATGGCATGGCAAGCCGTTCCACAGGACTACATCCAGCATCTCTACGATCGTCTCCATGGGAGAATAGCAGCCTGCATTGCTGCGAAAGGTGGGTATACACTGTACTAGTGCCGACATTGTGCATGCTCTGTTGCCTTTGTCTGTGTGCCTG
Organism: Schistocerca gregaria; assembly: GCF_023897955.1. Lineage (NCBI taxonomy): Eukaryota > Metazoa > Arthropoda > Insecta > Orthoptera > Acrididae > Schistocerca > Schistocerca gregaria. The sequence goes on from NC_064925.1 coordinate 69,979,767, forward strand.
TGGTTCTGTCAGTGTGATCATGTGATGTATCTGACCCCAGGAATGTGTCAATAAAGTTTCCCCTTCCTGGGACAATGAATTCACGGTGTTCTTATTTCAATTTCCAGGAGTGTACGTTAGGCAACTACTGAAGTCAATGGAGAGACTGTAGGGAAGTGGGGGAGGAGCCTCGGGTTGCAGAGGACACGGGGAGAGCTGGACGGGAAGGCGTCACGGACGGTCGCGGGAAATACTTGGAGAGTGTTGAGCAGTTAGCGCGTGGTCGCGGGAGATAGAAATACTTCGTAGTGCCGACTTGTGCACTTATGAGATTTACGTGGCTTCTGCAGTGAAGACTTAGTATGCATTTAGAAGCGAATATGTCACGAGCTCCGTTGTTGCTCATAACTAATTACGTGAAGTAGGAATATCTTGTTGCCCTGTTACTCAATTTATATTTTATTTAGTTGCTGGTCCATCGACACCAATAAGTGTTTTCCAGGAATAAACGGCATTCTTAAAAGTACTTCTGCTATCATACTCATCATTTAAAATCGTTAAAATACGAGCTGCACATTTTATTTAACTGCAGTCTTTCATTTATAAATTTCTGTGTCACATTCAAAATTGTCAACTGCCGACTGATAGGAATCTTCGACCATTCGGTTCATGTCTGTATTCATACTGTATACTGTAGACTCAGCAGCATTTGACATGTAATGCGACAACTGCGTATCCCACCCGCTAGACAACGAAACTAGCCAAAAATTTTAATATTTCAACTCTGTGTCTGAGGGTACGTAGATGAGGGCCACTGTTTTTATTTGAAAGCCCGCAAGTTGTAATTATTAAACTGAACACATGAGCTTGCAGTTCAGAACACATGAAATGAGCCATAATCACTCAGTGGCGAATTGATACTAGTTCAGAATGGCCGTACAGTGGATTGCAGGCACTCACTAGAAAGCACAAGTTCGTAGACACTTGCTGACACAGTTTTGAAAGGGTTGGCGTGTAGGCGCAGCTCACAGGAGTCGGAAGTTTCTTCGTTCCTTGGTACGGGCTGTGTCACGGCGAGTAGGCAGCACAACGATGCTACTCTGACAGGAACTCAATGGAAGTGGGCAGGATCGGACCTCCACCAGAACTGCCCTCCTGAACTCTGGCGCTGCTCTTTCAGGGCAGAAGCTCGCCGGTGGCGCCTCGCAACTACGGGAGACACGGCTTCTTCCTAAGGTATCATTGACGCACCGTGATACCGCCATGCTGTGCAGTATCTGTGTAGTGGTCGATATTTTTTACGCCGCTCTCGATACTCGAAGACACCACACAACCGCTTGAAACCTTCCCGTCTCTTCTATATCTCTTTTGTGCCAAGTGAAACCTTCCCGTCTCCTCTATATCTCTTTTGATACACAACCTTCCCTTCTACAACAACCTATGAAACTTTCTCTTAGGATTTCTATCTCTTGCTTAGTAATAGCAAATGAAATCCTCCCTTTGAAATTAATTCTCTTTCTCAATCTTCTCATACAAATTTAAATGCTGCTTATTAAAAGTGATTTACTGATTATTTCGACAAAACATAGAATGTGTCGTCGTGGCCCTCAGTCGTTACCTGCAATAACCCGAAACTGTTCCTTACCTTTTTTACTGTTACTGGATCGCCATCTGACTTCTACATCGAACTGCGACGTGAATAGACTTACTCTGCTTTACTACACTCTATTAGATGCTGGTGGGCTGTCATAATAAGTGTCTGTATTTATTACCAGAGCTGACGTTATTTTTTAATAAATTTGAATGAAGTTACGTAATTCATTGTTAAACTTTTGCTTGACAACAATAAAATTTTGCAGTTTTACGTTGATGGTTTTTGAGATGGATTATAATCAGTAAAGCAATATTTCTGTCAAAAATTAATTATAATCTGAATGAAATGATTTTACAAACGTTCAAATGGGACTTACTTTTTTTGAAATAATCTTACAATTAGCATTGCGCAAACAAACCTTCGCTAGTCTTGCGTTTCTCTAAACAATAATTCCATAATATTGATTCTTCGTATGACGATAGTTACCTGATGTCTCTGTACATCCGTTTATAATCTCTTGCAAATCACAGCTGGTGGCTGGCAGGCACACCGCTCCTGTCAACCTCTCGCTTCAGACCTGCTACTGACTCGCTTCACATCTCGCTTACTACTGACTTCCTACGAACGTTAAAGTGCGGACCCTCCCGCCAACAATGCTTTCTGGTGCAGACAATCCCTGCTACCATTACAAAATGTATCAATGCGCGGTCTCTCTTGCCAACAATACTTTGGTGCATACATTCCCTGCAACCACAATTATTTCCAGCATGACAAACATTAATTATTCCTTTTTAATCCTACTAATAAAATGTAAACATCTTTCCTAAATTGTGGTTTCACAATAGATAATAGAAATATACACGTCTTACACGCTTTCCAATCCCCCATAATTATTAGACTTTCATCTGCCTTTACGTTCTGAATTACCTGTTCAATATCCTCAAATACTTACTCTTATATATCTTAATTGGCATTAGTTTCCAAAGATATAGTTACAGATGTCTTTGTTTCTGTTTGACCAATACTACCGTATATAAGAGTATGTGACGCGTTTTTTAATTCACACTGTATATACACTGATGTACAACGAAACTAATATAGGAATGCGAATTCAAATACAGAGATGTGTAAACAAGGAGAACACGGCGCTGCGGTCGGCAACAACTACATAAGACAACAAGTGTCTGGCACAGTTGTTAGATAGGTTACTGCTGCTACAATGGCAGGTTCTCAAGATTTAAGTGAGTTTCAACGTGGTCTTAAAGGCTCGCGAGCGATGGCACATAGCATCTCCGAGATAGCGATGAACTGGAGATTTTCGCATGCGACCGTTTCACGATTTACCGTGAATATCATGAATCCGTTAAAATATCAAATCTCCGACATCGCTGCTGCCGGAAAAAGATCCTGGAAGAACATAGCCAACGACGACTGAAGGGAGTCGTTCAGCGATACGGAAGTGCAGCTCTTCCACAAATTGCTGCAGGTTTCAGTGCTGGGCCATCAGCAAATTTAAGCGTACGAACCATTCAAAGAAACATCATCGAAATAGTCGTTTGGAATCGTAGGCCCACCCGGGTACTCTTGCTGACAGCACGACACATATCTTTAAGCCTCGCCTGAGCCCGTCAACACCGACATTTGACTGTTGATGACTGGAAACAAGTTGCCTGCTCGGACGAGTCTCGTTCCAAGATGTATCGAGAGGATGGACGTGTACGAGTATAGAAACAACCTCATGAATCCGTGGACCATGCTTCTCATCAGGGGACTGTTCAAGTTGGTGTAGGCTCTGTAATGGTATGGGGACTGTCCAGTTGGAGTGATATTGGACCCCTGATAGTCTAGATACGACTCTGACAGGTGACACGTACGTAGGCGTCCTGTCTGATCACCATTCGTGTTCATTGTGCATTCCGACGGACCTGGACCACTCCAGCAGCACAATGCGACACCCCACATGTCTCGCTTCCCGAACAGTGTTCCCGGGTTCGATTCCCGTTGGGGTCAGGAATTTCTCTGCCTCGTGTTGACTGGGTGTTGTGTGGTGTCCTTAGGTTAGTTAGGTTTAAGTAGTTCTAAGTTCTAGGGGACTGATGACCATAGATGTTAAGTTCCATAGTGCTCAGAGCCATTTGAACCAACCCCACATGTCCAGAAGTCTTACAGAGTGTCTCCAGGAACACTCTTCTGAGCTTACACACTTCCGCTGACCACTAAACTCCCCAGACATGAACATTATTGAGAATATGCGAGATGCCTTGCAACGCGCTGTACGTATTCTTACTGATTTATGGACAGCCGTGCACGATTCGTGGTGTCGGTTCCCTCCAGCACTAAATCAGGCATTATTAGAGTCCATGTCACGTCAGCCGGCCGCTGTGGCCAGCGGTTCTAGGCCCTTCAGTCCGGAACCGGGCGACTTCCACGGTGGCTGGTTCGAATCCTGCCTCGGACATGGATGTGTGTGGTGCGGCACTTTTGCGTACTGGCGGGAGCACTAAGCGATATTAGACAGGTGTATCCGCTTATTGAGGTCTTCAGTGGAGTAGCATAATTGAGAGCAGAGTTCTGAAGATATCTACATGATTACTCTGCAATTCACATTTAAGTGCTTGGCAGAGGGTTCATCGAACCACAATCATAATATCTCTCTACCATTCCACTCCCAAACAGCGCGCGGGAAAAACGAACACCTAAACCTTTCTGTTCGAGCTCTGATTTCTCTTATTTTATTTTGATGATCATTCCTACCTATGTAGGTTGGGCTCAACAAAATATTTTAGCATTCGGAAGAGAAAGTTGGAGACTGAAATTTCGTAAATAGATCTCGCCGCGACGAAAAACGTCTTTACTGTAATGACTTCCATCCCAGCTCGCGTATCGTATCTGCCACACTCACTCCCCTATTACGTGATAATACAAAACGAACTGCCCTTTTTTGCACCCTCTCGATGTCCTCCGTCAATCCCACCTGGTAAGGATCCCACACCGCGCAGCAATATTCTAACAGCGGACGAACGAGTGTAGTGTAAGCTGTCTCTTTAATGGACTTGTTGCATCTTGTAAGTGTCCTGCCAATAAACGAAACCTTTGGCTCGCCTTCCACACAATATTATCTCTGTGGTCCTTCCAACTGAAGTTGTTCGTAATTTTAACACCCAGGTACTTAGTTGAACTGACAGCCTTGAGAATTGTACTATTTATCGAGTAATCGAATTCCAAGGGATTTCTTTTGGAACTTATGTATTGTGAATCGATCATCAGGTACTACAGTTTGCTATCGGAGATTGGAATGAAGGGCTTTGTTTTCGATTTTTCTATCGAAAATTTTACCCACTAGGCAAGATTCTGAGAATAAACCACAGGCCAGGCTATCACGTAGCTTTGCAATACGCCCCTCTCCCACACAAAGTTTTCGCTGAAGTATAAACACCACCAGCAGTCTATAACCGAGTACAGGACACGTTTTCTGTTTACGTGGCAGCTTTCATTTGACAGCTGGAAAGATACTGCAGCCACAGAAAATAGAGGCGGCGTAATCTGCTCGGAGGGTGGAGAACAGGCGAGAACAAAAAGTGGAGGGTGCGAAGCGGGTGGCGGCCCGCGCTGCGGCGTGTAGGGGAGGGGACGTGGGACAGAGGGCAGGGGGCAGGGGTTTCGACCCGAGTTACGAGACGCTTTAATTACAGCCCGCAAACGTTCCTCCCAAATTATTCGATTTCACATTTACAGGGGCGCACCTGCACCTCGGGCAGTTTCTCCTATCGCCAGCGGGCAATAACAATAAAATGTAACACGGCGGCGAGCGGGGAGCTCGTCCAGGGCCCAGCGGCCGCGCCGCGGGACGTTATTCCAAGAACCGCTTTGTATCGGCTATAATTACCAGGACTGAATGAAGCTCTTCACTGTAGCCGGGGTAATTCTGTTTACCGTTTCAGATTTCTGAAAATGGCACATAGTTTCGTTTATTAACTTAAGAGCTGGCTTGCCAATTTCTGCGCAAAGGTGCGAGCTGCAGCAGTTACAACGCTACCCAGAAATACGGTAACTCAGTGGTATGTATTCCTCGCTTGTATTATAACCTAGAACGTATTACAGCTGGGAACTGCTCACACTCTCAAACAGCTGGAACCGATTTCAGTGTCATTTACTGCCCAAGGAGCGGGTGTGAGTGCGAAAAAGCGGCGTTGCTGGTTCAAATGGATCTGAGCACTATGGGACTTAACATCTGAGGTCATCAGTCCCCTAGAACTTAGAACTACTTAAACCTAACTAACCTAAAGAAATCACACACATCCATGCCCGAAACAGGATTCGAACCTGCGACTGTAGCAGTCGCGCGGTTCCAGACTGAAGTGCCTAGAACCGCTAGGCCACATCGGCCGGCCAGCGGCGTAGCCCATGACACGAGAATATTCATACTTTAGTCATCCAGAATTTGACAATGAGAGCACTTAGAGACTTGCAACAAACTTTACACATAATTTAAAATCCTTACTAACCTTCTTCTCAGTGACGGCCCCTCAGAATGACCAAAGAAAACCATTTACCTCTTACTACATCCTCGCTGTTCACTCAGTAAAACCACCACATGAAGCATTAAGTTTAAATGTTTTACTTCTGTACTGTTGACTGTATTCGTGACACATTTTGCAGGCATACATGTTGGTCCATTGAACGTGAAGGGGCCAAATATCGCACGAAATAAGCGTCAAACGAAAAAACTACGAAGAACGAAACTTGTCTAGCTTGAAGCGGAAAACCAGATGACGCTATGGCTGGCCCGCTAGATGGCGCTGCCATAGGTCAAACGGATATCAAGTACGTTTTTTTAAAATACGAACCCCAATTTTTTATTACATATTCGTGTAGTACGTAAAGAAATATGAATGTTTTAGTTTGATCACTTTTTTCACTTTGTGATAGATGGATGTGTAATTGTCACAAACATATGGCTAACAATTTTAGTCGAACAGTTGGTAACAGTGTAAGTAGGCTGTTTAGGCTTTTTTATTGGTAACGCTGCCACCACGTAGCGCTCTGTATGAAAATCACTGGGTGTGCCGTGTGCAGTCTGTGGCTGGTTTGCATTGTTGTCTGCCATTGTAGTGTTGGGCAGCGGCAGCTGGATGCTAACAGCGCGTAGCGTTGCGCAGTTGGAGGTGAGCCGCCAGCAGTGATGGACGTGGGGAGAGAGATGGCGGAGTTTTGAGATTTGTAAGAATGGATGTCATGAACTGTTATATATATATTATGACTATTAAGGTAAATACATTGTTTGTTCTCTATTAAAATCTTTCATTCGCTAACTGTGCCTATCAGTAGTTAGTGCCTTCCGTAGTTTGAATCTTTTATTTAGCTGGCAGTAGTGGCGCTCGCTGTATTGCAGTAGTTCGAGTAACGAAGATTTTTGGTGAGGTAAGTGATTTGTGAAACGTATAGATTAATGTTAGTGAGGGTCATTCTCTTGTAGGGGCTACTGAAAGTCAGATTGCGTTGCGCTAAAAAAATATTGTGTGTCAGTTTAAGAACAGTCTTGTATAATATTTCAAAGGGGACCTTTCAACAGGTAGGTTTTTAAAATTAAAATACAGAACGTAGGAACGTTTGAACATTTTATTTCGGTTGTTCCAATGTGATACATGTACCTTTGTGAACTTATCATTTCTGAGAATGCATGCTGTTACAGTGTGATCACCTGTAAATACCACATTAATGCAATAAATGCTCAAAATGATGTTCGTCAACATCAGTGCATTTGGCAACACGTGTAACGACATTCCTCTCAACAGCGAGTAGTTCGCCTTCCGTAATGTTCGCACATGCATTGACAATGCGCTGGCGCATGTTGTCAGGCGTTGTCGGTGGATCACGATAGCAAATATCCTTCAACTTTCCACACAGAAAGAAACGTGCTTCGACGACCAATCCACCACCTGTCATGATATATGCTATTCAATATCGCTTCAACCGCACACGAGCTATATGCCGGACATCCATCATGTTGGAAGTACATCGCCATTCTGTCATTAGGTGTAACATCTTGTAGTAACATCGGTAGAACATTATGTAGGAAATCAGCATACATTGCACCATTTAGATTGCCATCTATAAAATGGGGGCCAATTAACAATTCTGTCATGCGGTGTAACATCTTGTAGTAACATCGGTAGAACATTATGTAGGAAATCAGCATACATTGCACCATTTAGACTGCCATCTATAAAATGGGGGCCAATTAACAATTCTGTCATGCGGTGTAACATCTTGTAGTAACATCGGTAGAATATTATGTAGGAAATCAGCATACATTGCACCATTTAGATTGTCATCTATTAAATGGGGGCCAATTATCCTTCCTCCCATAATGCTGCACCACACATCAACCCGCCAAGGTCGCTCGTGTTCCACTTGTCACAGACATCGTGGATTTTACGTTGTCCGTGGTGCATATTATGCCGGTTTACGTTACCGTTGTTGGTGAATGACGCTTCGTCGCTAAATAGAACGCGTGCAAAAAATCTGTCGTTGACCCGTAATTTCTCTTGTGCCCACTGGCAAAACTGTACATCACGTTCAAAGTCGTCTCCATGCAATTCCTGGTGCATAGAAATATGGTACGGGTGCAATCGACGTTGATGTAACATTCTCAACACCGACGTTTTTGATATTCCCGATTCTCGCGCAGTTTGTCTGCTACAGATGTGTGGATTAGCCGCAACAGCGGCTAAAACGCCTCCTTGTGCATCAAAATTTGTTGCAGGTTGGGTTGACGTTTAACATGAGGCTGAACATTTCCTGGTTCAGTAAATAACGTAACTACCTGGCGAACGGTCCGGACACTTCGATAATGTCGTGTCGCCCAGGATACCCATCAGCATACACAGCACACGCCAGTTTGGCATTTTGACCACAATAGCCATACATCAACACGATATCAACCTTTTCTGAAATTTGTGAACGGTACATTTTAACACGGATAATGTATCACGAAGCAAATACCGTCCACACTAGCGGTATGTTATGTGATACCACGTAGTTATACGTTTATGACTATTACAGCGCCGTCTATCACTAAGCGAAAAGAGTGGTCCAACTAAAACATTCATATTTCTTAACGTTCTACACGAATATGTAATTAAAAATGGGGGGTTCCTATTTTAAAAAACGCAGTTGATATCCGTTTACCTATGGCTGCGCCATCTAGTGGGCCTACCATAGCGCCATCTGGTTTCCCCCTTCAAGCTAGACGAGTTTCGTTCTTTGTAGTTTTCTCGTTTGACGTTTATTTCGTGAGATATTTGGCCCGGTCACTATCAGTGGATTACTCTGTATAGTGCTGAATGTACGCGAAAAATTACGTCATTCTATGACACTTAGCTCAGGGGTATGACGACATAAACACTGAGATGAGTGAGAAGCTGCCTCATCGAGCATAACTTTTTAATTTATTACTTCCTTACTACTACCGGTATTCATAACACATTTCGCAGAAAATAGGCACATGTGCCGCATTATGTACCTACAAAAATACGTCATTGTATGACACGTATTTACGGAGATATGACGTCAAGTTCTGAAATCTGTTTATTCTCTGCTACCTAGGCTTTTCGCATAATATTTCGTAGACAGTATCCACATACTCTGCTGAATACACCTAAAAAATTTATCATCGTAGGACATGCAGATCAGGAGACAAGAAGTCATAAACACTGTGATGCCTGAGAACCTGTCTCATCATGCATGACCTTTCAGTTTATTACTCATTTATTGCTAACGGTCCTCATGACACCTTTAGCGGACAGTAGGCACATGTGGCACTAGATGTATCTCCGAAGTCACATTATAAACTAAGCTCCGTCGTAACAGGACTCGGAAGACCCAGCGACACTGACCGACCGCCGTGTCATCATCAACCTATAGGAGTCAGTGGACGCAGAGATGGAGGGGGCGGAGGGGTGTTCAGCACATGGCTCTCCCGGCTGTTGTCAATTTTCGTGACTGGAGTCGCTACTTCTCAATCAAGTAGCTCCTCAATTTGCTTCACAAGGGCTGAATGCTCCTCGCTTTTCAACAACGCTTGGCGGGCCGAATGGTCACGCATGTAAGTGCTAGCCCAGCCCAACGGCGCTTAACTACGGTGGTCGGACGGGAACTGGTGTTACCTTTCAGGCGAGGTCGTTGGCAAAGTTATATTATAGTTCAGGATACAGATCATAAATATAGAGATGGTTGAAAATCGAACTATAGGGTCAAATTCGGTGGACACACAGGTCAAATATGTGTATAAATACGCGTGAAATATGTTAAATACAATGTGAAATAAATCTGACGTGTGTACACGAGCATAGCCACAGGTAAATGCTCACGGTGAACCACTGGAATGATTTCAATAAAATTTGGTGCATTTGTATTACTTACAATCTGGAATCAAATACTGTAGGTGTAAGAACCACCAGTCTCCTATGTGGGTGAGTATGATAATGTGGAGGGAAAAAGGAGGACGAGGATACGGAGAGAAAAGTAAGGGGAAGGAATTGATAGCTACAGACAACAGGATGAGGAGATGGACAGAGAAAGGGCAGGGGGAAATGGATAGACGGGAGAGGATGAAATGGACAGAAGAAGGGAATAAGAGGAGATGGACAGAGATAGTGGAAGATATAGGCAGAGGCGTAGGAGAGGACGAATAGACAGAGTGGGAGGAAGAAATGGACAGAGAAGGCGGAGAGGAGGAGATGGGCAGTGAGAGAGAGGGGGGGAGGAATAGGTGGACAGAAAGAGGTTTGACAAGGAGGTGAAAAGAGAGAGGGGAAGCAGGAGAGTGATGAAGAGAGTGGTTAAGAAGGGGGAGGAAGGTATGAAATTAAGGAGGGAAAGGATGGATAGAGGGGGAAAGGAGCAGATAGACCTTGAGAGAGGGAGCAGATTGATAAAGAGTGGTGGGGAAGAAGGAAGAGATGGACAGAGAGAGAGAGACAAAGGAGATGGACAGAGAGGGGCGAAGAAAGACGTGAGGGATGGTGGAGAGAGGGGATAGGAAGAGACGGGTGAATAGAAGACTGGAATGAATACACTCCCCAGGCAACGATGGATACTTAGCTAGTAGAAGTTCAAGTGAAAAAATTATCTTCGTCATTCACTTTTTCTACCCATCCACGATGGGTTTCGAGAATAAATACCTAAAGAGACGAGACTCAAATAAAACCTTAAATATTTTTAAGTATTATTTATTTTGCAGAAGTGGTACAAAGCTTTATCTCTTTTCAACATAATCTCCCCCACGCTCAATGCAAGTCCGCCAGCGCTTACAAAGTGCATAAATTCCTTTAGAAAAAAATTCTTTTGGTAGTCCGCGCAACCACTAATGCACCACGTGGCGTACCTCTTCATCAGAACGGAACTTCTTTCTTCCCATTGCTTCTTTGAGTGGTCCAAACATACGGAAATCACTTGGGGAAAGGTCTGGTGTGTATGGTGGATGAGGATTACACTCAAATTGCAGGTCTGTTGTACGGGCAGTGTGGGGCCTTGCATTGTCATATTGTAAAATGACACTGCTGACAGCAATCCACGTCGCTTTGATTTGATTGCAGGCTGCAGATGATTTTTTAGGGGATCTGTGTATGATGCTATGGTGACAGTGGCCCGTCTAGGCATGTAATGCCAAAAATGACGCCTTTTTCGTCCCAAAAGAGAGTCAGCATAAGCTTCCGTGCTGATGGTTCTGTTCGAAACTTCTTTGGTTTTCGTGATGAGGAATGGCGCCATTCCTTGCTCGCTCTCTTCGTTTCTGGTTGGTGGAAGTGAACCCAGGTTTCGTCCCCAGTATCGATTCTTGCAAAGAAGCCATCACCTTCTGGTTAAAACCGCCGAAGAAGTTCTTCACAAGTATTACACATCGTTCTCTCATTTCAGGAGTCAGCTGCCGTGGCACCCATCTTGCGGACACTTTGTGGAACTGGAGCACATCATGCACAATGTGGTGTGCTGACCCATGGCTAATCTGTAAACATGCTGCAATGTCATTCAGTGTCACTCGGGGGTTTTCCTTCAGTATGGCTTCAACTGCTGCAATGTTCTGTGGAGTCACAATATGTTGTGGCTGGCCTGGACGAGGATCATCTTCCACTGAAGTCACACCATTTGCGAATTTCCTACTCCATTCGTAGGCTTGCTGCCGTGACAAACATGCATCACCGTACTGAACCTTCATTCGTCGATGAATTTCAATAGGTTTCACACCTTCACTACGCAAAAAACGAATAACAGAACGCTGTTCTTCCATGGTGCAAGTCGCAAGTGGGGCGGCCATCTTTATACTGATACTGCGACAGTATGTTTGCATCTGCAGTATGCTTGCACCTACAGGCCATTCTGCACGCTGTTTGTAGCACACTTACCAACTTACAGGATAACGGCGCGAAAATTTGATTTGTTATTACAAATTTAAGATTTTAATTTGACTCCCCTCGTACATGTGGACACAGTGATTTACATGTTTGTTTCTTCTTCCGCACGCAGACAGTCGCATGCCCTACATTTTACATCTACTGGGTTTGAACTACAGCCCTTTATATACACACATTTTTACCACAGTACATCTAACATGTACATCTAACATGTACATCTATCCTTCTCCTTACGTTTCAGTTTCTGAACGTAAGATTAATTTAAGTCTCTCACTTGTATACCCACCTCAATACAAACAAAATCGGCCATCTGTTTGTATGCTGAAATTCTTCCACATACTGAAATTCTTCCAACGCTACGTTTATTAGCAGGTATGACCATCATCATTGTCATTATCATAATGTGGAGTTTTTGACGTCATTGCTTTACGTGAAACCGAATTGTAATTGCCAGTAGCTTTCGACATATTGTTGTTGTTTACCCGGTACTCCAGCATCTATTACCTGTGGTACAGGCATCAGCACAGCAGTCTTCGCATAACTCTTATGTTTTCTACATTCAATTGTATTAAGTATCACATGTTGACAACCAATGTGTTCCATGTTCCTTACACATATATTTGTGGCATGACACTCCACAAAGTACAGTTGGTGGAAATTTATGAATTGAAAAGTTGAAGGTATGTAACTTTTCCGTATGTAGAGACATGTCAGCTGTATTTGGTTATAGCTTTTCTAGATAATTACCCTGTCAACCTTGTTCTGTCCCAGCAGATTCGAAATTTGTAACACAGGCTTCCCGAAAACAGTCATCTAAATAAATACTTTACTAGCGATCTTGGCTGCTTCGAGTTTTTCCGGAGTTTTTTATACCACATATCACCTCGATTCTGGCAATTTCGGGAAAATGCCAAAGAATTAAATACATTTTAAACAACGTTGTACTAGAGCCTAATCTGATCCCAGAGAATAAATGACCCCCCCAAACCAAAACTATACCTTATGCATAAACACAGCTATCCAGACATACTTTATACGACGTTATTCCATTTTCTACTCATCGTCAGCTGACGTTATCACAGTTAAAATCTGGAACCTACACACACCAAAGAAATTTTGGTGTGTGACCAAAGCAAAACCACCCAACTCCTGCAATTATGCCAATTTTGGCAAATCTGGCAAGAACGGTAAATAAAGTTATATCTCTCTTATCACAAGGCATTCAATTTATACAGTGAAGAGCTAAAGAAACTGGTATACCTCCGCGTGAGCACACAGAAGTGCCGCAGCACGACGTGGCATGGACTAGACTAATCTCTGAAGTAGTGCTGGAGGTAATTGACAACATTAATCCTGCAGGGCTGCCCATAAATCCTAAAGAGTACGAGCGGTTGGAGATCTCTTCTGAATAGCACTTGCAAGGCATCCCAAATATGCTTAATAATGTTCATGTCTGGGGAGTTTTGTGGACTGCAGAAGTGTTTAAACTCAGAAGAGTGTTCCTGGAGCCACTCTGAAGCTATTCTAGAAATGTGGGGTGTCGCATGGTCCTACTGGAATGGCCTAAGTCCGTCGGAATGCAGAATGGAAATGAATGGATACAGGTGATCAGACAGGATGCTTACGTACGTGTCAGCTGTCAGAGTCGTATCTAGATTAATCAGGGGTCCCACATCTCTCCGAATAAAAAGGCCCCACACCATTACAGAGCCTAGGCTAGATTGAACAATCCCCTGCTGGCATCTAGGATATATGGATTCATGAGGTTGCCTCTATACTTGTACATGCCCATCCGATCGATATAATTTAAAACGAGACTTGTCCGACCAGGCATCATGTATCCAGTCATCAACAGTCCAATATCAGCGTTGACGGGACCGGGCGAGGCGTAAAACCTTTTGTCGAACAGTCATCAAGAGTACACGAGTGGGCCTTCGGCTCCGAAAGCTAATATTGATAATGTTTCGTTGAATGGTTCGCAAGTTGACACTTTTTGATGGCCCATCATTCAAATTTGCAGCAATTTTCGGAAGGGTTACACTTCAGTCACGTTGAACGGGTCTCTTCAGTCGTCGTTGGTCCCGTTCTTGTAGGATCTTTCTCCGGCCGCGGCGATGTCGGATATTTGATGTTTTACCAGATTTCTGATATTCACGGTACACTCGTGAAATGGTCGTACGGGGAAAATCCTCGCTTCATTGCTACCTCGGAGATGCTGTGTCCCATCGCTCGTGCGCCGACTATAGCACCACTTCCCGACTCACATAAATCTTAATAACCTGTCATTGTAGCAGTAATAACCGATCTAACGACTGCGCCAGACACTTTTAGTCTTATAGAGGCGTTGCCGACCGCAGCACCGAAGTATGAATGCTTACATATCTCTGTATTTGAACACACATGACTATTAAAGTTTCTTTGGCGCTTCAATGTATATTGAAATTAACCACATTCAGATACTACACAGCAATTGCAGGCGTTGCAGCTGTTGAAGAACAACTTTACTCTCTACTTGGTTTTTAGTCCATGATTTAATTCCCACAGTTGTACAAAACAACACTTTGGTACCCATCCACCATCCTTAAATCTAACAATCCTGTAATAAATATACCCCCAAAATATACCACAAAGAACAAAACTTGTCTAGCTTGCAGGGGGAAACCAGATGGCGCTATGGTTGGCCCGCTAGATGGCCCTACCATAGATCAAACGGATATCAACTGCGTTTTTTAAGATAGGAACCCCTATTTTTATTACATATTCGTGTAGTACGTTTTGAAATATGAATGTTTTAGTTGGACCACTTTTTTCGCTTTGTGATAGTTGGGGCTGCAATAGTCACAAACATATGGCTCACAATTTTAGACGAACAGGTGGTAACAAATGGTTCAAATGGCTCTGAGCACTATGGGACTTAACAGCTGAGGTCATCAGTTCCCTAGAACTTAGAACTACTTAAACCTAACTAACCTTAGGACATCACACACATCCATGGACGAGGCAGGATTCGAACCTGCGACCGTAGCTGACGCGCCTAGAACCGCTCAGCCACACCGACCGGCCAAGTGGTGACAGGTAGGTTTTTTAAATTAAAATATAGAACATAGGTAAGTTTGAACATTTTATTTCTGTTCTTCCATTGTGATACATGTACCTTTGTGAACTTATCATTTCTGAGAACGCATGATGTTAAAGCGTGATTACCAGTAAATACCACATTAAAGCAATAAATGCTCAAAATGATGTCCGTCAACTTCAGTGTATTTGGCAATACGTGTAACGATATTCCTCTCAACTGCGAGTAGTTCGCCTTCCGTAATGTTCGCACATGCATTGACACATGTTGTCATGCGTTGTAGGTGGATCACGATAGCAAATACCCTCAACTTTCCCCACAGAAAGAAATCCGGTGACGTTAGAGCCGGTGACCGTGCGGGCCATGGTATGGTGCTTCGACGACCAATCCACCTGTCATGAAATATGCTTTTCAATACCGCTTCAACCGCACGTGAGCTGTGTGCTGGACATCCATCATGTTGGAAGTACATGGCCATTCTGTCATTCAGTGAAACACCTCGTAGTAACATCGGTAGAACATTACGTAGGAAATCAGCATACATTGCACCATTTAGTTTACCATCGATAAAATGGGTAACTAACTAGTAACTAAAACACCTACTTGGGATCACCATTTGTTGCAGGTCGTGGTTGACGTTTCACATGTGGCTCAACACTTCCTGTTTCCTTAAATAACGTAACTATCCGGCGAACGGCCCGGACACTTGGATGATCTCCAGGATAACGAGCAACATACATAGCACACGCCCGTTAGGCATTTTGAATAGCCATACATCAACACGATATCACGAAGCAAATACCGTCCGCACTGGCGGAGTGTTACGTGATACCACGTACTTATACGTTTGTGACTATTACAGCGCCAACTATCACAAAGCGAAAAAAGTGGTCCAACTAAAACATTCATATTTCTGTACATACGGCACGAATATGTTATAAAAAAAGGGGGTTCCTATTTCAAAAAACGCAGTTGATACCTGTTTGACCTATGGCAGCGCCATCTAGCGGGCAAACTTTAGAGCCATCTGGTTTCTCCCTCCAAGCTTTCAAGCTAGACGAGTTTCGTTCTTTGCAGTTTTTCCGTTTGATGATTTCGTGACACATTTGGACGGTCACTTTCAATGGTTGACGAATAAACTTGACATGCACATCACATGACAATATGACCCCCAAAATTCCACTCCGTAAGCATTTGGGTGAGTGCAGCTTGCTAAAGTGAACAGACCATATTACAATTTGTACAGCTTCTCCATCTCTATATACATGTTCTTTGACCGATACTTTGTTTTTACGAGCAATCAGATCACCCACTTTGAATCTAGGCCTGTACCTGGTATCACGTCTACGCTTTCTCTCGCACAGCTCCCCTTACCTTGTATTCAGTCACTGACTTTAGTGTCTCCTGTAATTGAAGTTCCGGGCGGAAATTCCATTACCTTGGCTATTAGATTTGCTGCTCCTTTATTCAGCATCATCTTATATGGTGTGGATCCCAATGTACTGCTTTCAACACTATTTATCACATTCTTGTATCTGGCAACATATTCAGTACATGATGTGTGTTTGTAGCTGCAGTACATTGAGCACAGTCGTCCAAGCTCACACACATAAACTTCTTCAGGATTTCCTAGCAGGTGGTATGGCTTCACTTCTGCTTGCTGCACAAATTTATTCCCACGGTTTAGAACTAAATCGCGAACAATTATCTGAAAGCAGTGCCTTCAGCTTCCCAAACTTTCAAAGTTTCCCAACCATCGTTTCACTGGTGGCCTTATTATCCCATGGAATTTTATTTGTTAAGAAAACAAAGGAAACTGTACTTCTGTTCTCCCCTACAGACCAGAAACATCAGACTTGTATTTTTTCTTCGCACCCACTGTTGAGTTGCAGTATTTACTTCTGCATTCCTCTTGTCACTTTCCATTCCAAAGTACGCTGACGTTTTATTTTAATAACTAATCTGTTGGTAACTGCTGTGGCATATGG
Source organism: Schistocerca gregaria (assembly GCF_023897955.1). Classification (NCBI taxonomy): domain Eukaryota; kingdom Metazoa; phylum Arthropoda; class Insecta; order Orthoptera; family Acrididae; genus Schistocerca; species Schistocerca gregaria. The sequence goes on from NC_064925.1 coordinate 69,996,819, forward strand.
CCTAATGTTAATGGGACATGTGGTTTCACGCTGAGTATATACTAAAATCAGTTACCTTCCCTGGTTGTTCTGAAAGCAGAACTCTCTTCCTACATGACATGTTTCTATTGTTCACAGTATTTCTTGTCTCTTCTTAAATCTCCATTTCACCCATTAAGCACCGAGCCCAACGCAAGAGTCCTAACAAATCGTCACCATTAAGTATACTTTTAAATTTAACTCTCCCCCTCCTCCCTTCAGCATTTAATTCAGCACCTGGTCTTTAAAATGCTTACCTAAGAAATGTGTCCAACACCAAATTTATCCTCAAATTTAGAATCACAAGAAATGCATGATTAAATATTTCTCGTCCAATGTCCATGTATAAAACTACTTCCCTTCTTACTGAATTATTGTAATTACGAGAGGCATTTTTCTTGTACTCTGTGACTAAAAAACCAACACTCATCCTTAACTCACTCATAAAAGTCGTTTGATATTCCACAAATGGAAATCCCGGTATCCCACAAAGCTGTCTCACATATCATTCTCATTTCAATATTCATTTTAAGGTGAAACATTTGAATAAAATTATGTTAACGTATTCTGGTCTACCTGATGTACACAGTCTCCCAACATTATACACATCTGCGAGCATTAAATTGAAAGTTTCTTCATGTCCTGAAATTTCTATACTTAAGCTCCCCAGTTTTCTGACAACTTGTACTTCCCTCTCTCTCTCTCTTTTTCTGTTATCAGTTGCTGCTAGAATTTTGAAAAAGCTACCCAATTCTTGAATCAATTATTACTTTCGTCTTATCACACCTATTCAGTATATAATTCACTATCATCCACGCCAGTATACTTCTCGTCCTTAAAAAAATTAAGAAAGTGCAGTTATTCCTCATGCTATCTTTCCACATCATAAGTTCACATTGTCCCCCAAATAATTCAAAATCTTTACCCCCATCAAATATTTCTTTAAAAACACCTTTATGTTCATAACTATCTTCACTCAGCTCCCTGATTGGCCTAGCAATCCCAATCATTTGCATCAAAATCATTCTCCTTCTTACTCCTCAATGTCCAACAAATAAATGTGTCTGTCCAACTTTATCATTCATACCATTTGCTACAGAATTTATAACATCATGGTTTACATTATCACTCGCAGATTCTGTCATGAAAACGACATCTGTAGCTCTATTCTGCACATTGCAACTACCATCACTAAAACTATTTGCTGTGGGAACCACAGTCTTCCTACAATTAAACTCACCTTCATTACTGGAGCATGTACCCTCTGGTACATCTCCATTCACACAATCACTAGATTCAGGCACTAACGCCTCCCTATAACTGATATCGACTTGCAGTTAAGCAGATTCCATAGCACTGAAATCAGTATTAATGTTGTTGAAAATTTCTCTCTCAGTTTCAACACTACAGCACACACTTACTTACTCATGCTCCGCAGCTGATTCTGATTCATCATTTAATACAGATACCAAACAAGCACTATTTACTTCTAAGTTCACAACACTGGCCTGCTTTCATTAAACAAATTTGCAATTTTAATTTCTCCACCTTGATTCATTTTGTCTTTACAAAAATTCCTTAGCAAAAATATCGCTTGTCATGCTGCTTGCACCCCCAAATAAACGGCTATTTCCCACAACTGCCCTCATTCTACACATTGTCTCTTGCTTCACTTCTTTGTTTTCACTATTATTATAAAAAAACTACTGTTGTGCCTGTAACCATTATCCCATTTCTTGTTCCTATGTCTTACAGTATTTCATGTTCCATAGTGAACCCAGATTAGAACATAATTTAATTTCCTGCATTTGGTCCACGTTGCCCTCCATGTTTCCACTGTACTGTTTCTATTTTCATGCGCTGGTCTTGGTTCATTCCTGTATTTGCTTTCGCACAGAATCCTCTGATTCTTGTTCTCATCATTAAACCTTCCTCTGCCTCCTATCCAATTCTCTTCCTCATTCCTATTCCTGTTGTGATTGTCTTGGGGCCGGTCAAGGTGGTCGATCGGTTCTAGGCGCTACAGTCTGGAACCGCGTGACCGGTACGGTCGCAGGTTCGAATCCTGACCCGGGCATGGGTCTATGTGATGTAGTTAGGTCAGTTACGTTTATGTAGTTCTAAGTTCTAGGGGACTGATGACCTCAGAAGTTAAGTCCCATGGTGCTCAAAGCCATTTGCACCATATGATTCTCTTTGTTGCCCCTCAGTTTCCGTTATTCCTATTATCTTGGTGATTTCTCTGATTGTTACCCTCATTATTACCCTCAAAGACTTTCTTATGGCAGAAGACTTGATCCATTCTCTCGATAAAATGCAAGAAATTTTCAATGGAATTTGTAGGGCAGTGTATTAACTCCCACTCTATAGTTTCAGGCAAATCTCTTCCTAAAGTTGAAATTTAAGTGAGTGCGCCCAATACTTTATCTACATGTACCATTTTTTCTCGGTTTTTCCTGACACAACTCTTTCATAGCATACCTGCCCTTATTCTACACTGGTCCATTAAGAAACTCATTTTGTAATCGACATTGCTTAGCTTTAGTCCAGTATCTATATGTATACTTGTGGAGTGATTTTTGTGTATTAACTTCATGTAATGCAGTTTTATAGCAAGCTCCATGAATCAGATGATAGCAGCATAAGACTGTTGAAACCGGTTATCTTGGAGCAATAAATGTGTCTGTGCTTTAATAGTGGCATATGAAGTGTGTTCATTGTCAACCATACCGATCACCCCACAGCACTACATGTGTACCTTACAACATCTATTTGTTCAAACATATCATATGAAACGAACTGATCAGCACATTGAGTTGCCCATGTCTGAGCAAAGCCTTTTGATAAACTCTTAATAAACTTATTTCTACTTTGATAACTCTTCGTTTCACTGTAACAATCTTTGCATGCCGCAAGGATATCCACAGTGTGGTGCATGCTTTCACCTGAATAAGTTTTTCACTACCTGCCTGCATCATAGGCTACCCCACATTTTCAGATGCACTGCCCAATTCTAGATTACTTATTCCACTGTTTACTTTCCAAAGTTCATCATTGTTCACAGTTACGCCATTTCCCATCTATTGTCCTAAAATGCTAGCTTTTTCTGCTAATTCACCGAGAAACAATATTTTCATTTTACAGTCATCAGCATAAATTTTGCTGTTCACCTCAATCGGAAATTGCCTTGTCTCTTATGCCTTGTGTAGCACAGTTGCTACACAAGGCAGCATCAGTACTGTCAAGCATTTTCTTTCCCGTCTTCCCAAACCTTACAGTTAGATCCTCCAATTTACTGTCAAAATCCACAATTCTACCACCCAGTCATAGAGTTATCAATTTTATCACCATAGAACTTTGTGTTACACCTGGACTCTGTCTTGCTGTTGATTTGAATCATCAACCATGTAGTCATTTTCCCAGCTTCTTCCTACCTCTGCAGGCTGGGGCTCTCTCCCACTAGCTGTGGCTTTACAATCAGTGGGTAGGTTTTTCAATTCGTGATGCATTGCTGTGGCTAGCGAGGACACCTATGGCTGCTGTGGCATTTCACTTATGTGTTGTGACTGTGAGTCTGTCCCTGCTGACGCCTGCTGCTGTTGTTCTGCTCCACAGTAGTTAGACGTGCTGGTCAAGTAGGGCGTGGCGTGGTGTACGGCGTAGGGGCACCCAGGGCTGCGCCTCGCCTGGCGCTCCTCCCTGCCGCTCTGCTGGTCGCTGCTCGGCAGTCGGTGATCGTCGCGCGCTGGTGCTGCCCGACACTCGGTGACACGTTCGTTGCGGATCGCTGAACTGGGTTCACATGCAGTCCTGCTTTGCCTAACGAGTCAGTTCACTGTGAACTAACCTGCACCTGAGCACTCAGACGTGACGTAATGTATAAGTACAATAAAAAATGAGAATGCGGATGCTGTGTGACGAGATCAATCATGTACGACAATGTGGACAATAAATGCTGAAAGAAGACCCTAAAACTTGATCCTTCCACAAAAGTAATTTTTGAAGCAACAACTCGCGAGCCCCCACATGCAACCGCACGAATAATAAATTATAAACCGGGAAGTCTGTTTATATGGCGTCCGAAATGTTACAGTCCACAGACCAACTAACATGTCTGTTGCATTAACCCTAAAAAAATCAGTCACAAGTTCAAATAAATCCAGGAAGGAATTTGAGTTGAAAAAAATTTTCATTGCTCTTAATGACTTAAATTTTAACAGAACTGAGTTTATTTCAGACGAAGTAACACTTATCACAGTTAATAAGCTTTCATCGCTGAAATAATGATCATCTAATTGAGGGCTTAAATGAAACGTAACAGTATGACATGTTCACATAAACTTCTGGAAGAACCACGGAAAAGCAATTAAAGTTCCTTTAGAGCAAAGTTAAACTACTTCAAATGCGAACTAGCAAAATTCTGAGTACAGATCAGTCTAAAAAAAAACTACCACAGTAAAGTCTTGAAGTTCAGACTAGATCGTGTAACACAAAACATTCAAATTTCACATGTTGAAAATATTTGAGAATATTTGCCAGCAACACACACAAATGACACTAGTCAACCACTCAACCAGTTCACTTGGTAAGAAATAATGTAAGTGCCCAAATTGGAAATATTTCAGAGTGTTCACTACCAACACACATGAATATTTGTAAGTCCACCATTCAGTTCTTAGAAATATTTCGACTCTCGTGAAACGCGACCTACTGCTACTCACACTGCTACAGATCTCACACCCGATTGCCAAGTGCTCTCATTGTAGACTATCCGAGAGCAAAAAGTCCTCTCGCAAAGATGGACCCTTCAATTGACGTGAATCAAATAAACACACTTCCGACTTCCCAAACATACTTAAGAACTATATATTTAATGTTTATAGAATATTATGTCGATTTATGTAGGAACATAGACATATTAACAATCTCAATACACACTATTAATGTCGCACAATAACATTTATTTAATAGTTCGTCATGAACCGGCTATCGGCTTCCTGTCTGACTATGGCTTAACTAGCCAAAAGCCGGTTCATAATAAACTATTAAATAAATATTATTGTGGTACATTAATACTGTGCGTTCAAATTACGTATTAAACTTAACGGTATGTACATGTACCATATATGAATTTGCAAGTGAATTTCCTCAGGTTTCATCTACATCTACATCTGCATCTACATCTACATGATTACTCTGCAGTTCAGAATTAAAGTCCCTGGAACAGGTGTCATAGAACCACCTTCAAGCCTCTGCCCTACCTTTCCACTCTCGAAGAGCGCATGGGAAAAATAAACATTTAAATATTTCCTTGTGAACTCGGATTTCTCTTATTTTATTATGATGATCATTTATCCGTGTGAAGGTGGGCTCCAGTAAAATTTTTTACACTCTGAGGAGAATGCTGACAACTGAAATTTCATCACAAGGCCCTACAGCAAAGAACGCCTTTCCTCTAATGACTACCACCCCAATCTGAATATGAAATCCATGGAACTCTCTCTCCTGTTTCGCGATAATACGTAACGAGTTGGCTTCTTTGAACTTTTTAGAATTCCGGTTTCAGTCCTGTCTGATGCAGATTCCACACAAGACAGACAGCAATATTGCAAAAGACTGTGGACAAGTGTACTGTAGGTAGTCTTTTTAGTAGACGTGTTGTATTTTCTAAGTGTTATGTCAAAAATCGCAATCTTTTGTTTGCTTTCCCTACAGCTTTATCTATTTGCTCATCCCAGTTTGAGTACATTAATAATTAAAATTGACTTTACAGCCTTTAGACCTGTGTGATTTACCACGTAACGAAAATTTAACGGATTCCTTTTAGTACTGATGTGGATAACTTCACACTTTTCATTATTTTGAGTCAATTGCCGCTTTTTGCCAAATACAGATCTCTTATCTAAACCATTTTCCAATTTTTTGATATCTGATAAGTTTATAAGACGGTATACAACAGCATCTCCTACAAATTATCCAAGAGGAATACTCAGATTGTCTGCTAAATCTTTTATGTAGATCAACAACAGCAGATTTCCTATAACACTTCCTTGAGGAACTTCAGGCATTACTTCTGTTTCACTTGATGACTTCGATTTAGTTATTAAGAACTGTGACTTCTCGTACAGGAAATCACGAATCCAGCCACACAACCGAGATGACACTCCATAGGTAATACACAATTTGCTTAGAAGTCGCTTGTGAGGAATGGAGTCAAAAGCCTTCTGTAAAACCTAAATATATAGAACCACTTTGACATCCCTTGTCAACAACACTTATTACTTAATGAGAATAAAGAGCTAGTTGTGTTTCACAAGAACGATATCTTTTGAATCCGTGTTGGCTGTTTTCCAGTAAATCGTTTTCTTCGAGATAATTCTAAATGTTCGAGTACAGTACATGTTCCAACGTTCTGCTGGTCTGTATCAAATTCACCTACGAACATAATAACAGGCCAGTATAAAATGAAAATGAGAAATATGAAAGTCTCTACAATATGTATGTAGCATTATGTAAAAAAAACCATTACGTTATTACTCATAAACTAAGTATCATAAGTTCATATCAGATATCAAATGGCATATATAACTGTATATGACAGGTGTTTTTTATTATATTCTGTATGGCTTCGGTAGTAAGTCTCAATGTAGATCTCTAGATGTCACTTCGAATTATTTCATTCTTACATCACTCAGTGATGCTGGTATAGATTCTGCACTGTTTAACGAAGTTCTCTGACTTGCATGTACAGAGGAGTGTCACATGCTTGATAGGAGGTTCTTTAATTGCAATGTTCAATCAGATTTTAGAGACTAGAATCCACTTTTACTGTAAGTTCAAATTCAACGTGGAATAATACCACTTTTTCTGTTCTTGGTTCTGGTCGGCCATGTGGTAATCATCTACTATAGCACTTGGCGTTGCTGCAATCTTATCCAAGAGAACAGTACGTGACTTCGGCTTAAGCAAACAAACAAACAAATGCAGTCCAAACAGGCCTTGAAAGCCCAGCGGCACCTACCAGCTGCTGTGTCATCCTCAGCGAGACGTCACTGCAGGTGGTCAGCACACCACTCTCCCGGCTGCTGTCAGTTTTCGTGGTTGGTGTCCTTACTCCTCGAGCAAGCAGCTCCTCAACTGGCCTCAAAACGGCTGAGCGCACCCCGCTTGCCAACAGCACACGGCAGACCGGGAAGGTGACCCATCCAAGTGCTCGCCAAGCCCGACAGCGCTTAACGTTGGTGATCAGACGGGTACAAATGTTACCATTGAAGCAATGCCATTGATCTTTGGCTTAAGCAGTGTATCGCAAATACATTCGACTGGATTCACGTGGGACGAATTTATTTTTCGATGTTTTATTTAGGTGCACTAAATCTTTTGCTCTTCCTCGACATTCTAATTGAACACCGAAGTTAGTTGTTTCTGGTTGCGTTTGAGTCGTGTGCTTAGGCGGACTAGGATATCCATTAATTATACTGGCATCCACCTTCTTCCTAGATACTAAACCTCCCTCTCACTTGGTAAGAAGTCAGTTCGAGTCTTTGGCACAACTATTTTATTCATAATGCCAAATGATCCACTTGTTTTGTGCTTGTGTTTGGATTTCGATGATGATGAGTGATGTTCGATGCACATCCGATTGCTCTGTGAAAGGAGTGGAACTTCTAACAGAGGAAGTTACTAGCAAACAATGGCTCTATTGACTATTTTTCCAAAATTACCTTTCTTTTTTCTGCAAACAAGAGTACCGTGCAACAGGTCACGGTTGTTATTCCACACCCTGTTTAATTGTTCTGCCCTCACACATACACTCCAGGAAATTAAAATAAGAACACCGTGAATTCATTGTCCCAGGAAGGGGAAACTTTATTGACACATTCCTGGGGTCAGATACATCACATGATCACACTGACAGAACCACAGGCACATAGACACAGGCAACAGAGCATGCACAATGTCGGCACTAGTACAGTGTATATCCACCTTTCGCAGCAATGCAGGCTGCTATTCTGCCATGGAGACGATCGTAGAGATGCTGGATGTAGTCCTGTGGAACGGCTTGCCATGCCATTTCCACCTGGCGCCTCAGTTGGACCAGCGTTCGTGCTGGACGTGCAGACCGCGTGAGACGACGCTTCATCCAGTCCCAAACATGTTCAATGGGGGACAGATCCGGACATCTGCTAGCGCCATTCGACGGCCAACACCGCGGTTCCTGGTGTGTCCGCTGTGCCGTGCGTGTGATCATTGCTTGTACAGCCCTCTCGCAGTGTCCGGAGCAAGTATGGTGGGTCTGACACACCGGTGTCAATGTGTTCTTTTTTCCATTTCCAGGAGTGTATTTTACATATTCCATAACACTCCCAGCATTATTAGATATTACATGGTTTTCAACATATTTTGGTAAGTAACCATACGGGATAATATTGGTAAATGCAGTAGTGCAGCCAGCATTCGTTACAGGTCAACTCTCAACAAAAGAGCTCAGATTAAAGCTCGATTTGTATTCAAAGATAAGCAATTTTGCTTCAGTAATGTCCCGAGTTGTCATAAACAGTGTAAACTGTAGAAAAATGCACATAGAATCCTACAAGTGAATCTAATTTACATTAAAAGTTACAATCAATGCCCTTTCTAGTTCGCTTTTATTTTTCTTTGAGGACTAAGCAAACTTCATCACGTACACTTATTTTCTCCTCGTTTTCGTTTGCTTTTGATAGAATTAACAGTTGTCGCCAAATACACAACAGTCAAGCTGGACTAAAATACAAAATACTAAAGTTAGGTCTGAGTAGAAACAACCTTTGCCACTTTGGGCTTCTTGTTAAGATGTTACGCCATTCCCAATTGCTCCAACAAGGTATACGTGTCAACACACTAGTTCGAAAGTAGTGAACCAAAGACCAACTGCATTACCTGTGGTGCTCTGCAGCAAGTGTAGGTTACTTCATGAGAAGGTTCAGCAGATGATACAACACACACATAAATTATTAATAATTTATTAGAACTTGAGCCCGGTAAATACGACAGGATGTCTGTAAATGTTTACCCTGATCTCAAGATTAAATATTAATTATATTCATTATGGTATTTTTTTGTTACTACTATGGGACCCATGAAGTTCCCATCCAGCTCTGTCTCATTCAACATCTTAGCCAGAATGGGCGCTGTGTGAGCTATATCACAATCGTACAAACGTTTTCGACCAGTCCCCCCTCTCCACCCCCCCTCCACAAAGGATGGTGTCCCATTATGAGAAGAAAGCACCTAACGTCATGTTAACCAGAAGATGGATGGAAACTTTTTTAGAAACGGGACAAGCAGCGGGCAGTACAGACCATCCATTTCGGAGGAGACTGTGCAGGGGGTTGAAACCGTATACACGGGGTCGTCACACAAATCGATTATACGAGCTTGGCGGAGCCTCAGGGGGGAAAAGGTACTGTGTACAAAGTGGTTCACAAACGTCTTAAATGGTATGCGTACATGGTCCAAATTTTTCAGGCGTAACAACCAGATAACAGCCCAAAACGCGAACAATTTACAGTGGACATGCTGAACAGTTTCGATGAGGAAAAAGATTTCTTGAAGCGTGTGTGTTTTTCCGATGAAACTACATTTTATGTCTCAGACTCAGTTAACCGCCATAATGTCCGGATCTGGGGATCGGGAAATAATGTCGTACAAGAACACATTTGGGACAGACCAAAGGATAATGTGTTGTGTGAGGTGTGCTCGAGTTACTGGCCCATTTTTCTTATCTTAAAGTGAAGAAAATGAATATGTTTACCTATCCCAGCTACAGCATATGCAAGACACTGTCGGCTTTGGGCAAGATGGCACTTCCTCTCATTGGTCTCTACAACTTCGCAATTTTCTTAATGAAACCTTCCCGAAAAGATGGATTGGCAGAGAGCGTCCAATTTCATGGCCCCAGAGAGCATCCGACATTCATTAGATTTATTTTTTAGGGGTATGTGAAAGGTATTGTGTACGAAGCAGCAACAACAGCTGCATCAACATATCAGAGATGCCATTGAGACACAAGACATGTAGCGGTATGGGTGGAAAGAGTTTGAATATCAGCTTAATATTTTGTTTGTTACCAAGACATGTTGAAGTGACTTAAATGTTGAAGTGTATTCCATGTATGAAAGGTTTTTGTAAGTTTAAGAACTTAATGAGTAGAGGCATATGTGATATAAAGCATGTTCCATTTACTTCATGCAATAAAGAGTAACATTGATTTGTAATCATGGCAAAAATTTATGGACACCCTGTACTTAACTTTGGGAATAATTATTGTCTTTACAGACGACATGTAATTGATATTGCCGTTGACACATTTAACATTAGCACTTAGTTGACTGCAGTTCACGTCAGAGTACAGTCGTCTACGACATGATATAAAATGATCATTAATTGTTCTACTAGCAAGTAGCCGCATCTGTGCTGGAGACGACACTGTTGCCGTTAGTGCTGGTCGCTGATTACAGACAATGTGGGCTGAGCGCCACAACGCTCGGGCATGATTACTCCCGGTTGTAGCGGCGGTAGGAAACACCTGAGGCCGTGCCTACGCTGTCGTCTCCGCTTCGTTGACTGCGTTTGGCAGCGACTGTCTCTTCTTGTGGTACCAACTTCTGCAGGAGACTTCGTTCTACGGATGCCACCACAGCGCAGATTCTGCACGAAGGCAGATTTTGATTAACGAATTTTATTAACGAATACGATAGTAGAAGCATTCAGGAAAATTTGTGACAAGAGATGCTAGTGGAGGACGTCAAGTGTTAGTCAGGAGGAAAGGTACGTGCTTCGATGGGTAAGAGTATTAGTGCTTCTGAACAAAAATGTTTTGTATGGACATATGCCTTGTTCCGAATGGTTTCCGAGGTAGAACACATTTAATATCACCTTTGTACGTTTTTCTTGACTAACTCGATAACCACACCCTACAGCGAAAACGTGTCGCAGTATAAAATTCAACTATATTAAGTTTCCTTCAAAAATGGTCCTATTCATTTTTTCTCTACAACTATTGGTTTGTGCGAAGAGAGCGCGAGTATGTTGAAAAACTCTCTCGACACACATGCGCTACAGCTTTCGTAGTTTTTGTATTACAATTTGAGGTAGTATATTGATGTAGCAAGCTGAGACGAACAGTATGATAGGGACACTTGTGGTCTATCAAGTGGGGAAACCACCTCAAATTGGCCTACAAAAACTGTGTAAGCTACAGCTCATGAGCGTGGAGCGAGTTTTTCAATATTCTCGCGCGCTCTCTTCGCACAAACCATCAGTTCTAGAGAAAAAAAATGAATATGACTTTTTTGTAGGAAAATTTCATTTTTTACTCCGACACGATATCGCTGTAGTGTGCGGTTTTCGAAAAAAATGGTTCAAATGGCTTTGAGCACTACGGGACTTAACAGCTGAGGTCATCAGTCCCCTAGAACTTAGAAATACTTAAACCTAACTACCCTAAGGACATCGTACACATCCATGCCCGAGGTAGGATTAGAACCTGCGACCGTAGCGGTCGCGCGGTTTCAGACTGGAGCGCCTAGAACTACTCAGCCACATCGGCCGGCGCAGTTTTCGAGTTATTCTAGAGAAAACGTACAAAGGAGATATTAAATGTGTTCTACCCCGTAAACCATTCGGAACAGGGCATACGTCCATATGAAGTTTTTTATTCAAAATCACTAATACTATCACTCATCGAAGCATGTATCTTTCCTCCTGATTCACCCTGCATAAATTACTTACGAATGGATAAGAGTAGTTGCTCACTAAAGTGGTTTCTCCTATTACAAACCAGAATGCACTCTTGAGAAATGCTATAAATGCAGAAGACAGGCAAACTATGACTCTAGAATTTCTTGATACAGGAGAGAGCTACTCTATAACACAACACTGGAATATCACATTGATAATAATCAAAATAATTCCAGAAAATGGTTCAAATGGCTCTGAGCACTACGGGACTCAACATCTGAGGTCATCAGTCCCCTAGAACTTAGAACTACTTAAACCTAACTAACCTAAGCACATCACACACATCCATGCCCGAGGCAGGATTCGGACCTACGACCGTTACAGTCACGCGGTTGCGGACTGAAGCGCCTAGAACCGCACGGCCACCGCGGCCGGCTAAACGCAGATCAGCAAATCGTAAGTAATTACTTACTTTTTCACAAAAATCGCGACGTCAACTGTTTGATAATCTATAACTAACAAAACTGTATCGTTATAGATCCCACTGATGATGCCTTAGAACAAGAGAAGCCGAAACGCGTATGGTATAAATAAAGTAACTAGCAGCAGGAAAAGTCAGTCTGATTTGCAAAACAAGTATTTATATGCTTGATGAGGAGGACGGCCACATAAAGAAACACTACAGAGACGTCAAATAGCTGTAGTGACGCCAGCTCTCCAAGCGGTTCCATCTCACACCGCAGTGAACGGAAGACAAACGACTTTTATGATCAAATCTACGGCGAGGTCCTAGATTTCATCATATTTACTTGACGACAGGTGAGATTGACAAATTCCCTATTACACCATCAAATTTCTTTGGCATATCACCAAGAAATATGACAGTGTAATACCGGCGTTACTGCGTCGTCCCGTACACTACACTGTGTGCTACAGTTGGGGCGATTCGTGAATGAGTCGTTCGTTTGAACGACTCTAAATAAAGAATCGTAAGAATCGAATCGTGATATGGACGAATCGTCGTTCAAAAGAATCGTAAGAACGACTGCGTATTTCCGAGTCGTGGAGATTCCAAGTTCCAACGACTCATCGATTCTTAGTACGCTATGCATCTTCCGAATCATGCTGGTTCGTGCCGAATGATTACGACTACCAGATGGCATTCAAGTGGAGGATGCGTGTGAACAAAGGAAGCTCGGAACGAACAAACTAAGTTTGTGGGCCGTAATATTACTCGTGAAAACCAAGCTGACACTTGGCGGTGGATGACGGGAACGAGCGTGAAGGCATTTCCCATTTACTAACGGTACCATTTTCCACCGCGCCGGCATCAGTTTAGTTTGCGCGAGCAATACACGAACTAGTGATGACAGAAACGATATACAGCGGGTACACAGCTCCCAATTCACACGATTGAAATCCAGAAATCCAATTATGATGAATAAATGTGCAACTCTTATTTGTTGCAGCTACAATGCTAAACACAGACACCTCCTTTACAAACGAGCAATAGCACTTGGATTATATATTATATTTTGCGTATCTCGAAAACGGCCCTAACGATTTGGATGAAATTTTCTATTTAAACTGGATTTTGCTTTATGAGTTCACCTACATAGTTCTATTCTTTAGTAAAAAGTCAGTTTTACAATATATATATATATATATATAGTTCCATCCGTAAACCACGTGTGCCTCACTGCTAGATTTTGTTACTATAAAACAGACGTCTGTAGTTAGGTATGTTCAAGTCACACCAGCAAACTGGCATACCACGTGGTTTTGCACCACCTTTCGCACAAATCGACTTCTCTTTCCTGGCATACTGAAATAAAACAATAGACGCAATCTAATCAAACGTGACCTTTCATCAATTAAAGCATTACACATATAAATCGAGAATCACACTTCTAACGTCATATGCATGTTTACTCATAAATAAACTATTTCTGGCATATCTTATCATGACACAGTGTAAGTAGGCTGTTTAGGTTTTTATATTGGTAACGTCACGCAACGCTCTATATGAAAATTACGGACTGTTCTGTGTGCAGTTTGTGGCTGGTTTCCATTGTTGTCTGCTATTGTAGTGTTGGGCAGTTGGCTGTTAACAGCACGTAGCGTTGTGAAGTTAGGAGGTGAACCGCCAGCAGTGGTGGATGTGGGGAGAGAAATGGAGGAGTTTTGAGAGCGGATGATCTGGACGTGTGTCCATCAGAGAAAGTAAATTTGTAAGACTAGATGTCATGAACTGCTATATATATTATGACTTTTGAACACTAGTAAGATAAATACATTGTTTGTTCTCCATCAAAATCTTTTATTTGCTAACTATGCCTATCAGTTGTTAGTGCCTTCAGTAGTTAGAATCTTTTATTTAGCTGGCAGTATTGGCGCTCGCTGTATTGGAGTAGTTTGAGTAACGAAGATTTTTCTGAGGTAAGTAGTTCATGAAAGGTATAGGTTATTGTTAGTCAGGGGCATTCTTTTGTAGGGATTTTTGAAAGTCAGATTGCGTTGCTCTAAAAATATTGTGTGTCAGTTTAAGCACAGTCATGTATAATTTTTCTAAGGGGACGTTACATATGTCTACCCTTAGCCGAGGATACCTCACTGGAATCATCTGATACTTTCTTGTAGTTTGTGTAATTAGTTTAGCTATTGTTTATTGCTAGCGCGTAATTGTAGAGAGACTCTTTTTTATAGTTGTAGTTTTTCATTGTTCTACAGTAAAACAGTTGTGGCATGCATGCAGATTTGCACCAAGTGTTTTGCAGCTGCGCTTGCAATTAAGTAGATATTATTTTCAGTGCTACGTTAATGTGTTTTCTTATTTTTGCTCTCCAAATTGTGCTTTTCTGTGTTATCGTGTGAAATATTGTGACAATAATGGCGTGTGAAAAACGTAATACTAGGCTCCAAAGTAAACTAAGAAATGACAGTGAACACAAAAGCAGTGTGTTAGCGCAACAGTGTAATGAATTAACTAATGTTCAAAGTAGTAATTTGGTAACTGTGCATAGGGAAATGGAACGGGCTGCAAATAATGGTATAGAGAGTGAAACAATTAGTGAACAGGGAAGCATTATCTATCGATCGGCCGGCAATAGCTCGCCTCAGGAATCCGAAATGACAGGACACAATCTTGCAAATACTGTGATTCAGGTTTTGCGTCCTCACCGTTTTCTCAAATAAGTCAAGACACATTTTCTGCTTTTCAAAATGCGAATATTGTCGGTTCAAATGCACTACAGAATAGCACTGAGGAACATGTTTCAGACACCAGTGCATTGTTATTACAGTTAATGCAAAAAATGGGATAAAGGCTACAGAAGTTAGACACTACGCTTGTACAAAATCAGAAAGAAGTGGGACAAAATCTTCAAAAGTTAGACACAATGGAAAAAAATCGGGTACAAACACGGCAAAAATGGTTCAAATGGCTCTGAGCACTATGGGACTTAACTTGTGCGGTCATCAGTCCCCTAGAACTTAGAACTACTTAAACCTAATCAACCTAACGACATCACACACATCTATGCCCGCGACAGGATTCGAACCTGCGACCGTAGCGGTCGTACGGTTCCAGACTGTAGCGCCTAGAACCGCTCGGCCACCCCAGCCGGCACAAACACCGCACAGTCAGTGATTTTCATATAGAGCGCTACGTGACGTTACCAATATAAAAAACTAAACAGCCTACTTACAACAATTCGATTGTAACCCTATTGACAATTTCATACATGTCCTGCCATCTGTGAGTAAGATGTAGAACTTTTTGCATTCCGTGAGAATCGTGCCATCGCAGAATAGAATTAATCGTGAAAGAATCGTGAACGAATCGTAGGAATCGATTCGCAACGTGAGATTGAATCATAGGAATAGAATCGGGAAAAAGAATCGTGTTGCCCAAATCTACTGTGTGCAGAAACGTGCGAGTACGGCCGGGGACTCCCCCGCCGAGTGGCGCTGGCGCTGCACGGCTGCCAACCTCGGGACGGTGCAGGCGGGCGATACGTCGCCACTTGGCGGCCTTTATAGTGGCTGGGGGGGCCAGCGGCGCGTCTCGCCGCTGCTTGCGCCGGATTACGCGGCCGCAGTAAACAGCGCGGTGCGGTGCCGCTCTACTATCGTCCCCTGACGGCGTCCACTGCAGCGGCGGCGCTAGGGTAGGCCGGGCTCGGCTTCCCCGCACCGAGCTTAATCTGGCCAAGGCGGCGGTCGGCGGCCGGCCGCCGCTGATAAGGAAGAGTTGCAGGCGAGCGGCAAGGCGGCGGACACCGCGCTCTCGGCCGGCAATCTTTCTCCACTCGCAACGCCTTGTCCGGGCGAGCCGGGCAATACTCCACCTTAAACGCCGCCTTGTTTCTGCGTTCCTGCCGTTCCGAGACAGCAGCGGGCGACTGAGGGCCAGCGAACCTAGTCACTCGTCACTTCATTTCTTGGCTGTTACTGGGCTATATGCTACATTAAGGAATATTTGCGAGCATAAATTTCTGTAGACTAGAAACCTACTCTGTAGGAATCGGCATGGGTTCCGAAATAGACGATCGTGTGAAACCCAGCTCGTGGTATTCATCCACGAGACTCAGAGGGCCATAGACCCAACACCGTCTCAAAGGCCTCGGCGCTTGTTGGTGACGTCACGTCAGCTAGGCACGGCGAACGCCAGGTCTGTTGCAGGCAGAAACGCCTGGGCGTGCTTAACACTATAAATCTCTTATTTTTGGACAAAATGTTTAATACTGTTTTGGATTCTGCAGTTTTATTTAGATGAAAGATTTTCATACTATCGTAAGGCTACAAATGAAGATCGTAGTTCTGTATTACTGAATCCTGATGAAACAAACGTAGATCAATATGAGTAGATGCTTTGTCCCATTGCAAGCTTCGGAAATTTTACATTCAAGTAATTACATTTACTTGATCCATTTTGTTATCGAAAATTATCCCAACGCCCTTAGAATTAACATGTTTCTTTTATTTATTTATTTATTTTCGTTTCACATCGTCACTGGAAATGTGAACTAATTTACATGTTTAAATGTCCAACTGTTGCCAGTCATTAGATTACAGTCGTTTTCAATGAAAAGAATTCTAAACAGGAAACAAAATATTTTCATACATAGAAAATACTGCTGAGCTTAAACTTTTTTAAACACGCGCATTAGAAAAGATAAATATTCCCCTCGTAGAACTGAAAAGAGAAACTTTAAAGATAAGAAAATTTTATTTGATAAAACAAATATCTTTCTTTTGCCTTTCTTCTGTCTCCCACCCCCTCCCGTAACGTGTACAATCGCGAGATATTTCATTAACATTCAGTGCTCCTCACCCCATAGTCAACCAAGATACCTAAAGAAGAGCACCAATATGTTCACAGTTTCTTGTAAAAGCAACCCAGTACAAATGTAACTTCCTCAGGTTTACAAATAAGGTAAAGAAGCACGAATTCTGTTGCTGCTGGACCATGAAGTTGTTTTTGTATGTCAATCCTTAAAACAGGTGGAAATTTAAGTTCAGGAGTGCACTATTTGTTAAGAAGTGTAATGAATTGCACCATTAATTGATTGCAGAAATCTCTCAGAACAATTTGTGTTGGTCAACTAGCGCCAATAGTTTCACATTTTCCTGTGTCAGGGAGGGAGACACCACCATTATGAGTATGCCTGCAACAGACCTGGCGTTCGCCGAGCCTAGCTGACGTAACGTCACCAACAATCGCCGAGGCCTTCATTTGAGTCGGTGTTGCAGAGACACGGGTTCCCAGGCAGATGCCGTGTTTCTTGACTTCCGCAAGGCGTTTGATAAAGTTCCCCACAGTCGTTTAATGAACAGAGTAAGAGCATATGGACTATCAGACCAATTGTGTGACTGGATTGAACAGTTCCTAGATAACAGAACGCAGTATGTCATTCTCAATGGAGAGAAGCCTTCCGAAGTAACAGTGATTTCAGGTGTGCCGCAGGGGAGTGTCGTAGGACCATTGCTATTCACAATATACATAAATGACCTTGTGCATGACATCGGAAGTTCACTGAGGCTTTTTGCAGATGATGCTGTAGTATATCGAGAGGTTCTAACATTGAAAAATTATACTAAAATGCAAGAGGATCTGCAAGGAATTGATGCATAGTGCAGGGAATGGCAATTGAATCTCAATGAAGACAAGTGTAATGTGCCGGCATACATAGAAAGAAAGATCCTTTATCATTTAGCTGCAATATAGCAGGTCAGCAACTGGAAGCAGTTAATTCCATAAAATTGAATGACCATATAAATGTAATCGACCCTAAAGCAGATGTCAGACTGAGACTCATTGGCAGAATACTAAGGAAATGCAATCCGAAAACAAAGGAAGTAGGTTACAGTACGCTTGTTCGCCCACTGCTTGAATCCTTCTCACCGGTGTGGGATCCATACCAGATACGGTTGATAGAAGAGATAGACAAGATCCAACGGAGAGCAGCGCGCTTCTTTACAGTATCTTTTAGTAATCGTGAAGGCGTTATGGAGATGACAAATAAAGTCCAGTGGACTCCAAGAGAGACGCTCAGTAGCTCGATACGGGCTTTTGTTGAAGTTTCAAGAACATGCCTTCACCGAGGAGTCAAGCAGTATATTGCTCCCTCCTACGTATATCCCGCTAAGAGACCGTGACGATAAAATCGCAGAGATTAGAGCCCAGATAGAGACACACCGACAATCTTTCTTTCCATGAACAATGCGAGACTGGAATAGAAGGGAGAACCGGTAGATCTACTCAAGGTACCCTCCGCCACACACCGTCAGGTGACTTGCGGAGTATGGATGTAGATGTAGATGTAGATGTCTGTTGCTCTCAGTGTCACTGCCATGACTTACCTGTTTTCGTAAAAGAAAAACCAAATAGCATGCAGTCACGAATCGTACTTTTTCTCTCAATACACGTCGCATTTCAAGCCCACGGGACGTCTTCAGGGATTTTATCAGTATACATATTGTTTTGAATTCAGTTTACTTATTGGCCTTGTTTTGAATATCTATCTTCAATACGGAAAGCAGGTGTCGACAGGTGTGAAAATTACCGAACTGTCAGATTCATAAATCATGGCTGCAATATCCTACTACAAAATCTTTAGAGACGAATAGAAAAAATGGTAGAAGCCGACCTCGGGGAAGATGAGATAATGGAACACCCGAGGCAATACTGACCCTATGATTGATCGTAGAAAAGAGATTAAGGAAAGGCAAACCTACGCTTCTACCATATGTAGACTTAGAGAAAGCTTCAGACAATGTTGACTGGAATACCCTCTTTCAAATTCTGAAGGTGGCAGGGGTAAAATACATGGAGCGACATGTTATTTAAAATTTGTACAGAAACCAGATGGCGCTTGTAAGAGTAGGGGAGCACAAAAGGAAAGCTGTGGCTGAGAAAGGAGTGATACAGGATTGTACCTTATCCCCAATGTTATTTAGTCTGGATATTGAGCAAGCAGTAAATGAAACATAAGAAAAATTTGGAGAAGGAATTAAATTCCAAGGAGAAGGAATAAAAACATTGTGGTCTACCGATGACTTCTAATTTTGTCAGAGACATCAAAGGACTTACAAAAGTATATGAACACAACGGGCAGTGTCGTGAAAGGAGGCTATGAGAAAAACATTAACAAATGCAAAACGAGGGTAATGGATTAAATCAAGTGTTGATGAGGGAATTAGGTTAGGAAATGAGACACTTAAAGTAATATATGAGCTTTGCTATTTGGAGAGCAAAATAACATGTAGACTGGCTCTGGCAAGGAAAGCGTTTCCAAAGAAGGGGAATTTGTTAACATCGAATATAGATTTAAGTGTGAGGAAGTCTTTTCTGAAAGTATTTGAATGGGATGTAAGGAAGTGAAACATTGACGATATGTATTTTACACAATCTAACATAATGTGTGGTGGTGTCTGTTTGTTGTATATCGTGCCTCCCTACCACTTTCGCGCAACGACGCTCTGAGCGTGTTTTTTACGGACTTGACTAGTTTGAACCTGGGACTTGTTGCTGGTAAGGAGACGCCAGACCACACATGACATGTAGCGTTCAGATGATTTCAGTGAGACTAGCGATGATATAACCAAATACTTAATGATTTCAGCGTCAGCTTCACTGCACTCACTGTAAAAGAATCTTAATACTAACTAAATTTAGTGGAAGGGGTTCAAGGATTCCCTATTTTTAGTTATCTGGTAAAATAACGTCGAAAAATCAGTGAAGTTGATCATTGGAAATTTTATTCTACTCACAAAACATCGTTTATAAATTGCACTATTGATAAAAGAAAATGTTTTAATACAGGATGGTAAAAACCAACTGCGTTCAACAAAAATGTGAACGAATATTCCCTGAATGGGTTTCCAAATACTACAATGGATCGAAGGATGACCTACGCCATAACACATCTATAATCTAGGTTTAAATTAAGTTTCACAAAACAGCAAACTATCAAAATGGTCTACAGTAACCCTCAATTATCTTTAATTACTTATTTAACTTGTCGTAAGTTGCAGTGGCTGATGTGGCTTCTCAATAACTATATAACAGAAAAATCATCACGTTTCAGATTTTTACTTCAAGTGGCAAATGTGAACACCATGAGCTTTAATTGACGATCGACACCAGTATTACGCAAAAAGAGGGTGTAACAGATGAGACTTCTGCGGTTCTGAGTGAAGCCCTATGCGCTCAGAAATGCGGCATCGCGTGCGTTCATTACCTTGTTGGTGTTTAGGCAGCGTGAGGGCGGCGGCAGGCAGCACAGTTCCACTCACCTCGCCATCTCGGAAGCCACTATCTTCTCCTTACTACAATTTACCGAAGTTGGTTTAAAAAAAATATCTGGCCGTGTTTTCAACTGACCAATCAGGGTCTCAGTGTTAACCTTAAGCTCCGCCTACAAAAACTCTGTCTATCCAATGAGAAACGTTATACTTTTCGTGGTAGGGCAATGTTTCTAAAGTCTGCAACGTAACAGAGACGCTAAAAAGTCTCACGCTAAAACTTGCACCTGGTGTGGTCCTTTTAGCGTTATCGTAAGATCTATACTGTTCTCCTTGAGGGCTCTATCTTTTAACATGGGCTGGGGGCGGTTCTAACGTAATAGAGACGAGAAAAAGTCTCACGCTAAAATTTGCAGGTGGGGTGGCCCTTTTTGTGTTATCGTAAGATCTATACTGTTTTAATGGAGGGCTCTAGCTTTTAACATGGGCTGGGGGTGGTCCTTGATGTAACAGAGACGCGAAAAAGTCTCACGCTAAAACTTGCAGCTGGCGTTGCCCTAGTGGTTAGCTGGCGACGTTGGTGTCCAGTCCGTCCCCTATCGTAGGGCCTTCTAGCTTAACACGGCTCTGCTCTCGGCTTCTGTTTTAGTTTCTCCCCTCGGAACTGCGTCTGTCTCACAGTGGGAGGGTATGACATGCAGTTAGGCATTCTTGTGTTAGTCTGTGGTATTCCATTTGTCCACTCGTTACTCGTATTACTTTCGTTAATTTAATGTCACGATTCATTCGGAGCTATGTGACATACCACTGGATTTGCTTATCATGTCAGGGTTTTCATGGAAGGTGTTGGATTTGCCTGACACCTTACAACAAGACGAAAATAGAAGTTTTCGAAATGAGGTGCAACAGAAGAGTGCTGAAGATTAGATGGATAGATCAAGTAATTAATGAGGAGGTATTGAACAGAGAAGAGGAACTTGTGGCACAACCTGACTAAAAGAGGGGATCGATCGCTAGGACACTTTCTGAAGCATCAAGGTATCACCATTTCAGCCTTGGACGGAAGCTTGGAGGATAAAAATCGTAAAAGGAGGCCAAGAGAGGAATGCACTAAGCAGATTCAGAATGATGTAGATTGCGGTACCTATTCAGAGATGAAGAAGCTTGCACAGGATGGAGTAGCATGAAGAGCTTCATGAAACCATTCTCTTGACTTAAGATCACAATAACATCAGATATAATACGAGACAACACTACGACGAAAGCAAAAAATCACTGTTGCCACCAGGGGTTACGTAACAGAGGTATTCGGAAAGTAAGGTCCAATCGATAGCGAAACTGAAACCACTGTGGTTATCAAAAATGTGTTGTTTGTAACAGTTAGCTGCACCTTCCAGCTACTTCTCTACATAGTCGTTGCTACGACTTCGACATTTGTCGTAGCGTTGTGCTAAGTTCTCAATACCCTCTTCATGAAAGGCAGCAGACTGTACTTTCCGCCAATTCGCTACACTGGTCTACAGCTCGTTGTCTGTGCCAAATGTTGCCTGCATTGCCAGCGCTTCATGAGTGAGAAGGTGATACTCTGAGGGAACCCAATACGGGCTGCATTATCGCTGATCAAAACACGTCCCGTCAGAAACGCTGCAGGAGCATCTTCATCACTCTGCACAGTGCAGCTGAGAATTGCCTTGAAGAAGGAAACACATGAGAGCTATGGTATGTGGGCTGCATCACTTCAGGCAAAATCTCTCTGCAAGCCTTCATACTTGGCAGGAGACATTATTTTCTATGTATCTTGATGTACTCACTTTGTGCTGAGAACTGAAAAGAGTGATGGGATGCAATCGATTGACATACTAGCTGCACCTCGCAACAAATTTGTGCACAACTTCATCAGATTTTCACTGTGCGTTCCATTTAGTGCCCAATCGCACCTTACTTCCCGAAAAGCCTTCATACATTTTGATCACTGTGTAAGTACATATATGCACACATATACACAATTTTTGTCTCAAAGCACATTTATAAACGAAGTTAAAAAGGTCAAAACGTATCTATACATAAAGATGTTACATTCCCTGTTCAACACTGCCAAAGCAGAAACAACTTTACATACACACTACAAAGAACACTGAAGCCTTTTCACTCAACCACGTTCATTAACCTTCACTAGCTAACCACATGCACCAGAACAAACACTTTCTGCATGACATCCACAACAGCATAACTTCAGGCGAGAGTGTTGTAACTTGAGAATGCTGTATATAGGAACACATGATGTTCCTTGGTCGTTACTTCAGTCTAACAACAGATTTCAAAATCACAAGAAATAATACACACTAGAGAATGCTGTAAATATTTTCCAGCATTTTCTACCTTTTTTGTTGTTATTATATTTTGGGAGACAGTAGGTTGTATTTTGTGCAAAATTTGTAAATATTCTGAGTTTTATGAATTTAAGTGGTGTGCACTGATTTAAAGCAATTTCGATGACATTGTTAATCCTTTACAATGACGACTTAAGCAGTACCAAAAGCTAACATGTCATACTTATCTTTTCATAGGCAAATAAACAAAAGTTTACCAATTTGGGTGAAGGTGACCATCTTTTCTGAAGCACTTCTTTTTTTACAGAAACATTCATGATTGTGGTAATAATGTGACCTATGAATGCAATAGCAATTCCACATAGTGGATGCAGCAACAGCTGTATATAACAGTTTATTGGTGAAGTTATCAAGTAATTGTTGCAAGTGCCTCTCTGTTAACATATGAAATGGTCATATAGGATGTAGTTTTGTTTGTTGGATGATACAGCGGAGACTGTAAGAAGTGTCAGTGCAAATAACCCGCTTGTCTACAAATGTAGATCTGGTGAACTGAAGAAATATGCCCTGAATGTTATAGAACCAGGTGCCACAGATATTATAAATGGAAAGATAAGCATTAACAAGGCTAATCGAGTGTATAAAATTCCCCAAAAAACTGTGATAAACCAGATTCATTGCCATGAAGGTAAAACACAAGGTAGTCACAAGATTGTGTGCTAAATAAGAATAATGTGTGTTTCTTTTGAATTTCATACACCAAACTGGTAATCACATTTTTAATCTGTAATGTTTCTTTCAATGTTTCTCTATAATTATCATTAGTATCCAGTTTCAGAAGAACCAGACTCACCCTAGATTCATATTAAATCAGAATTTTCCAATAACAGATAACTGGTCAACTTCACTCCCAAGTGTGGTTAACTTAACTGACACATTCTTTTTTTTTAATTTTATGATGAGTTAGAGCAGAAAGTATCAAAGATCAATAATTTTGTTATTACAACTCAATAGCCATGCTCTGAAAGAAAAGTTAATATATTAATTTTATTTGTTTCAGAAATATTTAACTCAAAGCCCAAATTGGGAAATTTGACCTCATTTGATGGCACAAGACCATGTTGTAATTTAAAACATTATTTCACATTTGGAAAAACCTTAGTTTTCAGGAGCAACTGCTGTAACTTCAGAAAAAAGCTACAATACACACAAAAGTGAGCACGATCATATAAAAATGTAGTAAGAAAACATATTACACTTCTATCACAGACCTGCCTAGTGATGAAAGTCTGAAAAACGTTCCAGTATGCAGCATTCTCCCCTACTATACAGGGAATATAATATTAGAAAACTTGTTCTGATAAAATAGTTAGAAACAATGTTACACAGAGAAAAAGGTTCTGACCACTTGTTAAATGAACAAGCAGAATTTAACAGCCACATTTACTTCAGCTGTTTATTTTTTCCTAAAGGACCAAAAAACGTATAACTCCCACCACTTTGAAATGAAAGGTCACATCCAATATAGGAGCACAAATAAAGTTTTGCATATGACTTCTATGTATAAACACAATATAACGTCTTTATATCCTCTTAGAAATGCCAACATCTGTGTATATGTGGGACTGTAGCATCTATACTTTTGTGTACTCTTCAGCTTTGTTTGAATTCTTATTAATAATGTGCTGTGAGACGAGAAGAATGTACATGTGTTGAAATACGTCTCCTTATAGTGCGCTGAAACACTGTTGGAAAAAGTAAGTAATTTCTCGGTTTGTCTTAGTTTTGTAATAACTGTAGTCACACTCTGACACTTTGTAATATACCTGTTGACTCATAAAATTAACTTCATTCCAAAAATGGTACGCTCTAATCCAGCTGCTGAAGATGAGCCCCCAGGTCTCAAAGTAATTCCTGTATTGAAATAAAAATCATGATTTGTGACTGAGGGTGGTTCGTTTTCTTTATTTTAAGTTTATGGAAAATTTTGAAACTACAATCTGTACCCTGTATACTTTCAGGAAAGACTTCATGGCACTTAAATTTATATGTTAACACAGTTCTCATGTTCAGAAATATTTTTCTTGGTGTTGCCATTCGGCAGTTTTTACCCTCAGCCAACATCAGGCAGCTTGCTACTGTAATGATATAGTGTTTGGAGTGCTGTATCATAGATTTTTTCCCACAGCGTGACGCTTGGAATGTACGTTTGTTATAATGTTTAGCTATGGTAAAATGCATTTTATACTTTGTTGTTACAACTGTAATAACGGAATAAATGCTTGTGTTTATTTGTGTTTCATGATACGAGCGATGACGTGGTAGTGGCAGGAACAAAGGTCCTCCCGTCGACACACAGTCAGAGTTACCGGCTATCAGAAACATAACACCGATGGTGGAGTTCCAAAGAAGAAAATTATACGGGAGAATGCTACCTCTGGAATACTGAATGCACGGACGTGATATTTTATGGACTATACCTCACGGTGATTAGGATGCTGAGATTTTCCTTAGCAGGCATACGAAAAATAACACTAAATTCATAACATTGCAGAAACGAATATTTATCAAATTACGGAAGAAATAAGTTTTCAAGTGTCAGTTATAAATCAATAGATAAAAATCATCTTTATACTTGAAGGGCAGATGCGACGGAGCACTATTCTAAAGTCGCTGGATATTGTAAGTTATGTTAAACGCAATTTTAGAGTGGAAAGTCATACTAATTATGGAAAAGTGTTGGATGGAGTTAGTCCAAAAGACAATTATTCTTTAAAAGTGAGTCTGTTTTAAATTTTTTTAGTGAAAAATCATAAACTGTTCCAAGATGAAATGTTATTAGGACCGAAGATCAATTGCTGGGGAAACTTAACAGAAGGTAAATACTTTTTTGGTTGCTACGTCGAAAACATAATAAACAAGACCGTGATAAGGCAATTTTTATAATAATGAATACTACTCAAGCTACTGCTACCAATGTGCTTACGCTCTCGACGGTTACCAATTGAATCTGAACCAGCATATTGATTATGTCTTCGGTACTATACAGTCTACGGCAGCTATTGTATGTGCTTTGCTTTATTGCAGTAGCATGTAGTAACTAACAGGTAGCTCCTTTTTCGTCACCAAGCAAGAAAAATTGTCACATACAATGTGACATAGGCGTAACAGGACTCGATCCATGGGCGACGGCAGTACAAGAAACCTATAAGAAGAAGAAACCACTTGGGGCAAGGGTACGGGGCTGTAGTCTGTTCAGGTACTGAAATCGTCAGCTACAGATAGCAGTCGCAGTCGGTGTCTGCAGTACGCTGGCATTGTATCACAGACACAGTGGAAGGCTCACTGAAAACCATCGTCGGGTGGGCAGTCGCAGACGAAGCTTGGTGCACAACTCCGCAGCTAAGGTGCACTTGGCGGCCAGCAAAATTCCGACGATGCGGTGCAGAGAACGAGCACACGAATCGCAGCTCCGGCGGAATATTTAATATAAAAAAGAATGGTGAGTCGAATCCAGTGACTGTTAAGGGTAACATAGAATTGAATATTATTCAAGTGAATGACCTGTGGTCGAAATGGATGTTAAAATTAACACTTATGGGGTGTTAGAGGCACGTACATGTGACTGTGAATGTTATATTAAGTCAGTGTGTATAGTAACATTAATTTTCTAGAAAGAGATTCAACTATTGTACCCTATATGGAAGCGCTAAGTGTTAAATTAGATGAAATGGTTCAGCTAATAAACAATCTTGATCTGTAGTGATAGAGGTGCTACAGATGAGAGATGATCTGTCAGACGAATTCATACAGAGTATGGGAACGCTACATGCCAAAATTGACAAAGTAGACCAAAATGTAGATACTCATACTGAAGAATCAAAGCATGAAAAGGTGCAACTCAAATTGCAGATTGACACGTTAACTAACGAAATTGGGACCGATGGCCTTTGTAGTCTGGTCCCACCAAAAAAGAAAAAAAACCAACGAATTTCTGTAGAATGAAAGTTAACACAAATCAAGAAATAGATGAGAAGGTAGAAATCGTAGTAGAACATGCGACGGACGAAATTAGTACACTGAGGGAATAGGTATCGGATGCCTTAAATGAAATAAAACCTGACGGCTCTGGGCTGCTTGGAGAAGTGTTTAGGAACGTGAAAGGAGATTTAGAGTTTTTATTAGATGAAGCAGAAATTATGAAAGAGCTAAGGGATATGGATATGAGGTCGTCAGACAATCTAAAGTAAGTAATCTTAGTAGGAGCAACAAGCTTCAGGGAGACCAGTGTAACCTGAAGTAAGTTAGTGTATCGCCCAAAGTTGGAGTAGAGACTGTATCTGTAATTAATTATATAACATCTTGGCAAATATCCAGTAATAATTGTGGCATATAACATTGTTTGTTTACGGTTCAAAAAAGTTTTTAAACCTTTTTTGCTTTAAAATTTTCGGATATTGGTACTATATTTCCTGTATACGTAAAGTGTGCTATCCTGGATACTGAAGTTCTTTGCGCTGTATGTGAGTAATGTATGTAAAATACTATGTAAATTATTTATTACGTCAAATAATTTTCTGACGACATTATTTATTTAAAAATATTTGTGTGTATGAACTGTTTATGTTGATGTAAATTTGACAATTGTAAGAAATATTCACGCTTAGGAAGAGTCTAAGAAATATGTGTCATGTAAAAGCCAGAGTGCTTTTGATTCAAATGAAAGTGGTTCTGGGGAATAGAAAAGGTGGCAAGGGCGAAATGGCGCGCTACCTAGAGCAAGCGCGGGAAGTATGTCACACAGTCTGTAGGCAGCAGTGATTGAGGCAACACCTTCTAGCAGCAGGAGAAGTTTTGCCTGCAAATTTCCACAAAGATGCATCGGATGAAGACTGCAAACGGCTTACGGCATAGCTGCGAGTTGTTGGGCTATTGTATGTAATATTGAACGACGCCAAGAAGAGGAATTGAGCCCATACAGCCATATACTAGGAAAATAATTGAATAGTTTGATTTACTTCTCCACTAGATACAATGGTCGGTCAAATGCTGTAAAAACGGTTACTCTGTTTATCGGGTTTTTCTATTAACAGGATTATTCTCACACAGTGTACTTTATTTGGAAACTAAACTAAATGTAATCAGACGGTTCTATGAGGCAAGATAGAGACAGGGTTTTCTGTTATTTAGGTAAAAGTATACTAAATTAGAATAGTAGTGGCAGGGTTATATGTGACGACCGTGACACGACATTTTACAGCAGCTAAGAGTCAGTAAGTAGTTAACCTTATTTATACATTTTACAGGTATGTAGGATTCTTTTGGAAGAGGTATGAAGGTCTCAGCGTTACGAATTTCTTAAAGCATTTAAGAGAAACGGACAGCAGTATAAGTTAATGTATATGTGGTTTAAGCAATTATTAAAAATGGATAAAGATAAGTATATGCAGTATAGAGAAGTAAAGCAGGAGGATGAGAGTGATGACACTTCTGTAAACAGTGATCAGGAGCAGGACAGGGGGGGGGGGGGGGGAATAGATTTTACTGAAGAAAAGTAAGTAGAATATATTGATTTGGGCGATGAGACTTCTATGCTGTTGAGCCCAACTAAAATTAAGAAAGAAGTAGATTAAGAGGAGTACGACACCGGGGTGGACAATAATCAACAAAATGGACAATAATTGGTTGATTTTGGTTGATTTGTATACATTACTACACAGTATGCATACACAGCTGATAGCACAAAACAGGAACACTTTAATTCTAAAAGAAGAAATGCAGGTTCAGAATGAAATACTTATGGAAACACAGTCGGAAAACACTGCCAGTATAAACGAAAAACGTAAGAAACAGATGAACAAATGGAAAGGATTTTCCAGAAGTTAGAAAAAGTTCATAATAAAGTAGTTTTTCTGACTGATAAACTTATAAACATGAAGAAAGATGTGAAAGATTTAGGTGAAACTATTAGTAATATATACAGACATTAATGACAGACCTGAAGCCGAAGCAGAGAAAATACAGGAACAGGTCCAACCTATGGTAGAGTCAAAGGTTAAGGAAAAGATTTCCCATGTTAAGAAAGCAATAACAAAAGCGAACGAAGAACAGATATCGCAAATGAGAATGACTGTTCAAGAGACTGAGGAAAACATAGGAAGGAAAGTAGAGCATTGCGAAGAGAAGTGTGGCAATTACACGTCCAGTGTACAAGAAAAAGTTAGTGACCTAGAAAGAAAGATCATTTATATGCGGTAGGCAGTACACCAATTTACAAGGTACAATAGGACGAAGGAAAATTCGACCCTTATCGAAAACACAGTGGATTATCCCCTGTGAATTTTATTAAGAACTCAGAAAGGCTGTTACCTGAAAACATCACAGATAAGGAAAAAATAATAATTTGTGGTTTAGCAGGAGATGTTAAACGATGGTGAATTAACTTAAGCACTGAAGCAATGACCTTCCAGTGAAGTTAGACATAAGTTCTTGGACGAGTATTGGTCCGAGCATATACATAACAACCTCTGGCGTGAGTTTACAATGGCGACAGTGTTCAAAGGTAAAGACCGAATGAACATGAAAGAATTTTGTGAGTCATGGTATAGGAGATTATCTCACTTAAGGAATTGAAGTAGCGAGTCCTAATTTATCTGGGAACTTCAAAAGATGTGTGGGCTCTAACTTCCGTACTTTATCTGCATTTTTAGAAAAAATCGATTGACGAAGACCTCTGGCGAGGAAACAACTTCCATCAGAATAATAACCGCCGGAATGCAATCAACAATCAGAATAACAGCAATGATGAGCAGAGTGATAATCCGTATCAAGATAATACCGTTCAAAGAGGAAGAGACAGAGGAAGAGTTTCCTCTAACCATCGCAGAAGAGGACATAGGCGCGAAATAACTCCCATGGAGAGGAATTAAACTAAATAACGCGAACGTTGAGGGTCGGACGGACTCGGGAACAAGATACACCTGGACCAACAGCAAGAAGTATTCTCGACATACGCCAGAGAAGCTCCTCTACGCTGCAGTACGGTGCAGATGAGTGGCCGGGCACTAGGCCTGCCGCGACAGATGATACTGCAGATGAATCACAGCTGACTAGCAACGGTCGTATTTCGTGCACCAACAAGCCGCTGCATTGGAACATTGTAGCGAGAATTAATTCTGTAGCAGTGTAGATGGAGTGACGTCACAGGACTATAAGCTGAGGCTGTGAGTAAGCCGGTAAACGGGGCATAAAAGAGACTACGGGCAGACAACGGGCAGTAACTGAGATGAAGGAGAGGTTTGCACAGAATTGACAACTGGCGTATACAGATGAGTAATCAGTATGACGGTATAAAGCAGTGTAATGGAAAAGAAGATAAAGTTACTGTGACCAGAAAGGAGAAAGATTTAGTGTCTGGAGTCGGGCTGAGTACCCGAGCTGCCAACACCACTGATCCAAAAAGCACCGCTCAGAAGACGCGAGTTGCTAATGTTAGAGAAAATGAGGAGGTAGTAAGTAGACGGGAAGTAGGATAAGCAGATTTACACTCTGCTGAAAAATCATTCCGTGACAATGAATCTGTGGATAACGTTTCTATCATTTATAAGCCTGATTTGAAGGAGTGGTAGAAATCCAGAGAGTTATAGCATTTATGAAGCGCAGGCTGACGACGTCAGGGAAGATAAGACAGTTCTGATAAAGACCAACTACCAACAGAGGAAAAAATTCTGCCTCTACAAAAGACAGACAAGAACGAATCAAGAAAGGCATGAATTACGAGACAAGCGACGATCTGGAGTTGTCAAAGAAATTAGGAAGAGTTTTCATGTTAGAAGCCGACAGTGATAGCGAAGATGCCAACATAAATAAAATGAAGAAATCAACCAATGTAGTGAGTCAGAATCGGAGGAAACGAAGCTTACTGAAAAACTCTGACTGAGAGAAATCAGAATACCAGCGAATCAGAATAATGCGCATGAAAAGTTGCCAAAATTGGACGGTAAACAGGAAAAATAAATTAATCAAGAGAAAATAAAATCTGTAAATGACGAGAGCTGTGAAGAAGTAGTAATTTCAATACAGGATCCGGAAAACATAATGGATCCTAAGAAAAAGGAACGACCGGGCGAAATGATTAGTAAACAGCCAAAACTAAACAGCGTGAAGGATTTTGCGATCAGAAAGAAGAAAGAACTACCCGACTGAGAATGTAAAGAGATGAATGTCATTTCATAGAAAAATGTAATGGTAGATCAAGACTTATTGTATGTGAAAAGAACAGAAAACCAAATTCCCGATGCACTGTCAAGGCTACCTGAAGGCAAAGAGCAAACCAATTTAGAAAACAACGAGTATGGGACTTTAAAATGTTATATTTTAAAGAGATTGCTGTTAGTAAAAGTATAGCCAATATATGTAAAAATATTAGTAGACTCCAAATCGCAGATGAAGTGAAGAAATTAGTGAAAGTGAAATTTGACAGTAATGGTTGTCCACAGACACCAAAATTTTACAAAATATTTAAATGTGTACTGTTTGCTACAAAAGGGAAAAATAGTGAAAAATGGCAAGTCTGTTGGCCATCAAAGTTTGAAACAGAATTAACTGAGTACTTTCATTTGGCATACGGAAATTGTGGGTTGAAAAAGTGCCATGAGAAAATTGGAAGTGTTGTCAAAATTGGGAGTAATGCTTTGAAAAAGGTTACGGAATGTCTGAAGTCACGCGATGTTTGTCACAGAGCTAAAGGGGCCATGGTGCTATGCAGAGTCTCAAACCATTAGATAACTTAAAGCTACTGTCTATGAACCTATATGGGACCCTATCTTAAATCCCTGGAAATTCAACTACATTCCAGTTATTTTATATGTATTTTCACTGGAAATTTTACCTACATTCTAGTTATTTAAGACGTATTTTCAAAATGTATTAAACTGTATCCAATGAGGAAACACACAGCTAGAGTATTTTCCATAAGATGTTGGAATACTGTCACGAGATAGGAATACCAAATTGAGTACTATCTGACAATGGTCCGCAATTTATTGCAAAAGGATGGTCAGAAGGAATGGAGAAAAAAAGAATACAAGTAAAACACATTTCAGCCTACCATGCATCTAGTAATCCCGTAGGACGCTATATGCGAGGAT
The DNA here is from genome assembly GCF_023897955.1 of Schistocerca gregaria. NCBI lineage: Eukaryota > Metazoa > Arthropoda > Insecta > Orthoptera > Acrididae > Schistocerca > Schistocerca gregaria. Next base: position 70,028,785 of record NC_064925.1, read on the forward strand.
TGTGAAGACCATGCAGGACATAATGTCACCAAAACCATAGAACTTGGGGCAAATTTGTTCCAAAATTTGAAGTAATCATGAATTCATTACAACATGAAACCACTGGTTTCACACTTGAATGAACCATGTTAGACATAAAACTAAAAGTTTGGTAGAAGAAGTGTTAAAATATCCACCCAGTAAAGTAATAGATTTGGTAAAGAAAAAGGAAATGTTGAGAGAACTAAGTAGAGGAAAGACAGAAGCAATAACCAAAGGCACGATGAACAAGTAAAATTTTCAAAATATAACATTGGTGAACTGGTACTTGTTAAAGCACACGAAAAATCGAATGAGGAAAATCACGAGATTTCAAAATTTAAATATGTTTACTATGGTACTTTTGAAATTGAAGCAATACCACGTCTTAATGCATAGTTTCTGGTTTATCCTAAGTCCAGAAAACCACTAGGAACTAGAAACATTGTTGACCTAAGGAAGTATATAACCAGAAATGTGTAAAGATTTGTAAATAATATTATTATTATCCAGTGTCTATACTATGTATAAATTTTATTGCAACCATATTAATATCTTACACATTTCAGGTTCTGAGGTATTTTTATATAAATGTGCAGTGATGGGAAGTTGAAACAAACGTGTCACTTAGTGGACTGTTAAGTGAAATAATGCAACCTAAGGGGCATAACAAACTAAAAATTATGTCACAATAAAAAGGGGCAGCCAACAACGGAAAATGCACAAAGTGTTCTTGAAATGTAAAGTGGACTGCTTTTAATCTCATAAAGAGACAGCCAACAGAAAGGTGTATGCTGTTAGGTCACAGGAGTCAAGAAGGATTGCCATAATACCCATACTAGAGGCAGATAATTGTTCTATGGAAGTGTAGTAATTTTCTTTATTAATTTTAAAATGTTTATGTGTAAAGTGTGTTTTTATGATGTAACTTGTAACTTGTAACCATGTTCGGGTATTCCAGTCATGCTTACCTGTAGAGACACATAATTGAAACAGGGGCATATATAACACTATTTGCTTATGGTTGGTGTAAATTTTTATAGGTTTTTTGCTTTAAAATTTTCGCGTATTGGTACTATATTTTCTGTACATGTAAAGTCTGCTATACTGGAGATTGAAGTTCTTTGCATTGTATGTGAGTAATGTATGTAAAATACTACGTAAATTGTATATTACGTTAAATAATTTTCTCAGGAAATTTTCTTTTTAAAAATATTTGTGAGTGTAAACTGTCCATGTTGATGTAAATTTGATAATTCTAAGAAATAGTCACGATTAGGAACAATTAAAGAAATGGAAGATATGTAAAAGCCATTGCGCTTTTGTTTCAAATGAAAGGGGCTGTGGGGTGTGGAAAAGGTGGCAAGGGCGAATTGGCGTGCTTCCTGGAGCAAGTGCAGGAAGTAGGGCACACAGTCCGTAGGCAGCAGTGATTGAGGCAACACCTTTGTTGAGCATGAGAAGCTATGCCTGGAAACTTGTACAAAAATGCGTTGGATGAAGATTGAAAAAGGCTGCATAGCTGAGTGTTGTTGGGCTGCTGTACGTAAAATTGAACGACGCCAAGAGGAGAAATTGAGCCCATACAGGAAGATACTTGCAGGTTCTACTGTGGGTAGTGTAACCTTCATAACTAATCGCCACACCAAAGCCCACAGCCACCAGATAAGAATTTGTTTGGTATTTTATTTTTTACAGTATTAACAATTAAATTTTGTTGTGAAAATTTATTCTTGAACTTTAAAGACACTGGTTCATCCTGTTATTCCATCCTAATCTTACACCTATCTACGGTCCTTCCTGGTGTTTGGTTATACCGAATATCCTGTTTTACAGACTTATGAACTGCCAAGATAATATAAAGAGCCACCATTTAAATTGTTTCTGTGTAAAAATGGGAAAGTTTTCTTAACTATTGCAAAGTATTATAGTAAAAATTTGCTTACGTAAAACTCAATCAGAGTGAAGCCAAATTACTACAATCTGTTATATTACTACACAGAACTAGTTCAAAGAATAATAGCATTTGAAAATAAATTCCAGTAAGAAAGAGGGTTTCTTAAAGTGAAATTAACAGGATAAAAAGTGTGTGCTTTAGTATCTAAGTACTTTAGTATTTAAGATGGTTGATTATGGAAAGTGCTTTTCTGAAGGTAACCCCTGGCCACATATTTTTAGGTTCCTTGGAGTTATCTACTGCAATTTTTCTGTTTTAAAAATGTAATGTCTAATGGTGTAGTCCTACACTGTTTAAATGGATTAATATTTATTTGAAGAAGTAACTTAAGCAGTAGCAAGAAGAAAGGCAAAAGTCATACTGCTGCTTTTCCAATATTTCACTATTTCATTGCCTGAACAGGCTGGTAACCGTTAGTATGTATTTTAAACCACTAAATGAACTTGGAACGGAGTTATCAAACCTTCAATATAATACTATTCATACCACATTTCCTTCTAATCGCTGGGTAAAGACGTTAGGAAAAGAATTGAATAGTATGATTTACATTTCCATTAGGCGCAACAGACGGTCAACTCCTGTACAAAGGGTGACTCTGTTGATTACCTTTTCCTATTAGCAGGGCCATCCTGCCTTAGTGTACTTTATTTGGAAACTAAACTAAACTTAGTCACAGGGTTATACATGCCAACGTAGAGACAGGGTTTTCTGTTAGTTAGATAAAAGCATACTAAATTACGATAATAGTGGTAGGGCTATACTAATAGTTTTTCAGGTGAGAATGAAGGAAATCATCCTAAGGAAAGTTTGAGTGTAAGGGTAGAAGGAACTGAGCATATAGAGTCCGAATTCAATTAAAAATTGGTGGGAGGAATTTCGTTTCCAATGTGGCGTAGGACATTCTAATACGTTCCTAGTATTCAAACCAGGAAATGGATTACACCCAATTTTTCGTTGATAACATTTGAAGGGACTTTCATAAGTTCATGGAAATACCAGAAGAAAATACAATTAGTTATAGGACATTTAGCTGGTGATGCTATTGAATGGGGAGTGTTTCATCTAAATGAATTTAAAAATTGGAAAAGGTTTTGTAATTTATTCAAGGAGGAATACTTGTCAGAAGGAGAGCAGAAAAACTCATTTTAGCATTGTAACACCTTAAACCATATGATAAAAAATGAGGTGGATTTCGTAAATAATTTGAGTGGCACTTAAATAAGGTCGAGTTATTGGATGAACAAATAACCAAAAGACATTTAATTAAAGTACTTATTAGTCGACTACCCACTCGTGTAAGAGAAAAGATTTTAGGTAGAGAATGGACTCAAATAAGTGCCATTTTGATTTATTTCAAACAGTTCATTATCCTCGGGAAGGATCATGATGATGAGTGGGCTCGTAAACAGGAAAACGTGTTTAACAGTGGTGGGGGAGTAGTATGAGTTGAAAACAGTCTTGGTTGCAATTTCACTTTTTTTATTTGTAATAGGTGTAGTGATCGTATGTGTAAATATTAGTTACAAAATTAAGTAAAGACTTGGTGAAGGAAGTTACAGGGACTCAAGTACGCTAGCAGAGACACGAAAGTGGAGCACGACCGCGGAGAGGTAATCGGCCGATTGGGTATGCGAACCAAGCAGTCAGCAGTCTACTGGGGGCGTCGTCCGGAGGACATTGCCCGCCCTGCTGGAAAGCAGGTCAGACGGATCAGGAGCCAGCATAAGTCACGTGTACGATACACGAGGGAACCTTCTAGCATCGAACCTCAGAGGTCAGTCACTGTGCTACAAACGTCACGCCGTCAGCAGGAACACGAAATAAATACCCCGGAAAGAGGCAGCTCCCTCTCGAAGTTTGCAGCTTCTTCTGAAGTCTGCTGGGAGTCTGCTCGAAGTCTGCTGGAAGTGCTGGTCAACTTATGGAGTACGCTTGTCATGTTCCGGAAGCCTCGTGACGGTTGCTGGGCGTGCTGATGTACTCCCGACGGTACGCATGAAGAAGAAGCGGCAGCTATGGAGGTCATAGGACAGCATCGAACCTGATAGCAGCGTCTAGTTACTACAACTTACGAAGAAAGAAGAAGATGTCGTCCCTTCGCCAGTAAGTCACAGAAGTCGAGTCTTCTTTCCGAGTCAAGTCATTAAAGTCGAAGTCTCACCTATAGCAACAGAGGGAGACGTATAGTGAATAACCCGGGTGACTGGTACGGACGAAGGAATGCGGCCGAACCAGTGAAGTCACCCGTGAATTGGGAAGAACTCCAGTTCAATGGACGCCGCCCAGAGCCGACGAATCTGACAACACGGGTTCGCTCCTAGCACGGGGCAACTTTCGTCATCGCAGTGGCCGGCCAGCCGCCCGGAATTGCAAGCCAGTACACTCGCCGGCACACAATCTTGCCGCGTAAGCAGCGCTCGCCACGTGCGGCCGTCGTCAGCTGCTGTTTCTGGGGCATTCCTTGCAGTCTACGTTAGCATCTCCCGCCGCCGCCAGCACCGAGGCCACTACGCCATGTTGCTACGGAAGCACTGAACCAAGCGAGTAAAGTAAACCGGTTGAAGTCTGTTGTCAAGGAAATGTTTGTCAATAAATAACTCTTGGAGTAAGGGATGTTTTATTGTACCTCATCCTCTGAGCCAAGGGAAGAACCCACGTAGCCCAGCTCTCCATGCCTGACAAATAATAAGAACAACAAGTATGAAATAAAAAGTGAGACGCTACATTTTTGGTGTCAGAATACGTTGGCTCCTTCGGGTGTAGGACAAAAATATATTGGCTGAAAGAGCTTGTATCTATCCGGTAACTAAACGTCGGTAGTGGCTATATTGATTAGAGGACCACGGCGCATCAACACCAGTATCAGCCACAGGCACAAGATAGCTAGCAACCGTCTACAATCAACAGACGTTAATTCATTTTTTGGTGAGTGCAAAATGGCTAACGATACTTCGTTTCCTCTTTCGTTCTTTTTGTTTTTAGCGAAACTCATGTGAGTCACTATTATTCTTTTCAAGTAGTAACTGATATTGTATTTTGTTTTTCCCTCTTGGTAATGACACAGAAAAGTACTCATTATTTCTTGCATTAAATCAAATACTTGGTAGTGATTTCTGTAGTAAAGTTAAATATTGGTTTGTATTGTACTTGTGTAAACAGCAAAATATTACAATGGCAAACAGTCAGGTACAAGAAGTTTCCGCAACCGAAGCTATACAAAGCTTAGTTAATCAAGTTTCTCAGTTAAAACAAGATAACAATGACTTGCTAAACAGACTATCCCAGAGTAGTTCATCTTCCAAAGCAACCCCAACCATGTTAGACCCATCAGCAGCAACCTTAGTGACCCCATTTTCTGGCAAGCCGGGTGAGGACATAGAAGCATTTTTTGCAGATTTATTAGCAGCAGCTAAACTAGGGTTTTTGACGGATGAACAGCTACTACAAATGACAAAATTACTATTAATTGGAGAAGCAAAGACACACGTCTTATACCAAGAGGAATTGCGGAATGTATTAACATTTGTGAAATTGAAGCAAGGCTTGTTAAAAAAATATAAAAAAACAGAACAGTTGCCATTTTTACAGAGAACAACTAAACACCATGTCTCAGAGACATCATGAAACACTTGAAAGTTTTGTGGATAGGATCCGGAAAGTCAATAGTGACCCATACCAGTTGACCGCGAGCGACGAAGCGAATAAGTACATTTTGATGGAAGCTGAAAATAGAGCTTTAGATACTTTTTTACGTGGTTTGCCACCCGAATCTTCACGCCGTGTCCGTGCAGAATTACCGAAAAACTTAAACGAAGCACTTAGCATTGCTACCGCTTTCGAGGAAATCGATGTCGTGACAAAATACAAAGAAAAGAAAAATGTATTCGCCACACGAGTTCGCTGTTTTCGATGCGACAGGCAGGGACACATTGCAAAAAATTGCAGGCAGCCACAGCGCACAGTTTGCCACAGAATAGGTCATACATTTCGGGAATGTAGAAGTGTAAGGAAATCAGAGAATAGGGGACAGTTAAACGAATCAGGGAACCCTGGAACCGCCGCCCGGCGTTCCCAGTAAAATTCCATGCTATCAAAGCGCATGCAAAGGCGGAATGCTGGTTATCTGGCATTATTAATGGTAAAGAAAGTAGGCTATTGGTGGACACCGCAGCTTTTGTGTCAGTTGTTAGTAAGAAATGTACAGTAAATAAGAAATACGACCCTCCAAGGTATAAGTTGAGTAGTATTTGGCGGAAGCGACATACGTTCAGCAGGCTGTACGTCACTGTCCTTTCACATAAATGGAGTAAAATTCCAAGAAGTTATGGAGGTAGTATCGAGGGTGAGCGACGAGTACGATGCTATCCTAGGGCTAGATTTCCTGCACAAACATCACGCCATAATCAACCTCGGGCAACAAACCGTGGAACTTAGTGGAACCGTGTTTAGACTAAGTGAAACCGTTGCCAAGGAAATTCAGCTGCAAGACCCCTTACCCCGGAATGAGGAATCACCTGTAAGTGGGATGTTTAGGTTTTTTTATTGGTAACGCCAACGCCACGTAGCGCTCTGTAAGAAAATCGCTGGCTGTGCTGTGTGCAGTCTGTGGCTGGTTTGCATTGTTGTCTGCCATTGTAGTGTTGGGCAGCGGCAGCTGGATGCTAACAGCGCGTAGCGTTGCGCAGTTGGAGGTGAGCCGCCAGCAGTGGTGGACGTGGGGAGAGAGATGGCGGAGTTTTGTAATTTGTAAGACTGGATGTCATGAACTATCATATATATTATGACTATTAAGGTAAATACATTGTCTATTCTGTATTAAAATCTTTCATTTGCTAACTATACCTATCAGTAGTTAGTGCCTTCAGTAGTTTGAATCTTTTATTTAGCTGGCAGTAGTGGCGCTCGCTGTATTGCAGTAGCTTGAGTAACGAAGATTTTTGTGAGGTAAGTGATTTGTGAAACGTATAGGTTAATGTTAATCAGGGCCATTCTTTCGTACGGAATTTTGGAAGTCAGATTGCGTTGCGCTAAAAAACTATTGTGTGTCAGTTTAAGTACAGTCGTGTACAATTTCATGCTATTTCCTTGAAGGTAGATTCGCGGGATACAATACCACAAACGCACTATGCATAGTGGAACCTTTGGAAGAAAATGACGAATTAGACGCAGCACATTGTTTTGTGCGCAGGAGTGTAGTTCATGTTACAGAAATTGACGGAGTACAGAAGGTACCGATACATGTAGATAATTTTGGGTCTGAGGATAAAGGATTAATGAAGGGAATGCTAATAGCTAATATAAGCACACTGGAAGCGGATGATTTTGATTGGTCAGATTCAAGTACTGAGCCAGCCGCATACAGCACTGCATTGCGCCAAAAGATTTCTCATTTGAAAGGAAGCGAACGAGAGGCAATAGAAACAGTGTTAAACGAATTTCAAGATCTTTTTAATTCACAAGGACTACTACCAGCTACAAATATAACCCAACACCGAATTCCTACAGGAAATAGTGCCCCAGTTTACAAAAAACCGTACAGAGTTCCACATAAATTGCAGCCATTACTCGATGAGTTCATAGATCAACAGCTAAAAGACGGTATCATAGAATATTCGGACTCCCCATATAACACGAACGTTGTCATTGTTCCGAAAAAATCGGCTGACGGCACGAAGCGATACAGATTCTGCTGCGATTACAGGCACCTAAATAGCAAAACCATTTCAGACGTTTACCCATTACCAAACATTACTGACACCATTGACCATCTCGGTAACAGTAGGTATTTTTCCATCATCGATCTACCCAATGGTTACCATCAAATAGAAGTAGCCCCAGAGGATAGACACAAAACCGCGTTCTCTACCAATAGTGGACATTGGCAATTTAAAAGAATGCCTTTTGGCCTCAGAAACGCCCCTGCAACATTTCAAAGATTGTTAGATGGTGTGGTGCGTGGATTAAAACCTCGACACTGTCTCGTGTATTTAGATGACGTAATTATTTCCTCGAAGGATATCAACGAGCAGGCGATTCATTTGCGAGAACTTTTCCAACGCCTGAGGGATGCCAAGCTCACGGTAAATTTAGAAAAATGTCATTTCGCTCTGAAAGAAGTTACATATTTAGGCCATGTTATAAGTGAAGAAGGAGTAAAAACAGAGCCTCGATTAATATCAGCAGTCAGAGATTACCCAAATCCCCAATCAGTTAGAGAAGTACCACAATTCCTGGGACTCTCGAATTATTATCGTAGATATGTAAAGGATTATGCAGAAATAGCACGACCACTCACACAGTTACTAAAGAAAGGTAGTAAATTTCAATGGACTACGGAATGCGAGGAATCTTTTCAAACATTAAAGAACAAATTAATATACAGCCCAGTATTGACCTATCTGGACTTCAGTAAAGAGTTCATTCTATCATGCGATGCATCTGGTCATGCGATTGGTGTGGTGCTGAGTCAAAACATTAATGGTGCAGAACATCCAGCAGCATATGCGTCAAGACAGTTGAATGCAGCAGAAAAGAATTATTCAACCACAGAAAAGGAATTACTAAGTGCCATTTACGGTATTAAATATTTCAGGTGTTACTTATATGGTAATAAATTCAAAGTAATAACAGATCACGCAGCCCTTAAATGGCTACTTGGATTAAAAGACCCTTCGAGTCGGTTAACGCGCTGGTCCCTGTGCTTATCAGAAATGGACATTGAAGTTATTCACAAACCAGGCAAAAATCATTTAAATGCTGACTGTCGTAGTCGAAAGATTGCACTAATAGAAGCCGTAGGTCGGAATGCAGAAGAATGGCAAAGAGTTCAGTCATCAGACGCTGAATGTAAAAAAATATGCTAAACAAAGACAATTTTGCGTAGAGGATGGAGTCCTTTGTCGAATGACGAGACTCGGACCGAGAATAGTAGTGCCCGAACACCTTAGACAGGAAGTCATGCGGGAGGCGCATGAACACATTCTATCAGGACATGGAGGTCAGAGACCTACGGAACGACGAGTAGCCGAACGTTTTTGGTGGCAGACGAGAAAGTTGGACGTCGCGCACTACGTACGAAATTGCATATCTTGTGCACAACGAGCGGATGTTTGCCGTCAACGTATACCTTTACAAAGACTCCCTGAAGCTTCAAAACCCTTCCAAATCGTCGGCACAGACGTCTATGGCCCTTTTAACAAAACAGCAGCAGAAAATAAATACGTATTAACTATTTTGGACCATTTTTCAATATATCTCACGATGGTCGCTCTACCTGATCAGCAGGCGAACACTATTGCGCAGGCTCTATTAAATTGTTGGATTTTGAAGTTCGGTGTGCCGGAAGCTATCATAACTGACCAGGGGCGAAACTTCATGTCTGATAACATGCAGCAACTTTGTCACCTCTTAAGAGTACGGAAGTTACGAACCACTCCTTTACACCCACAGGCTAACGGACGAACGGAGAGAGTACACCGCACTGTAGGGAAAATGTTTGTCACTATATAAATAAGGAACACACAAACTGGGATGTCTATTTACCCTACTGCACTTCCGCGTACAACACCAAAATTCACGAAGGAACGGACATGTCCCCTTATGAAGTAGTCCTCGGCAGAAAGATGCCATCACCTTTCGACGTCATTAAGCCAAAAGAAGGAAAGAATGGAGAACCAGTTAGGAAGTTTCCTAGAATAATTAAAGATACATGAGGAAAGGTGCAAAAATCGAACACAAAAGCTTTGGAACGACAGGAAAAGGCAACCAACGTACACGCCAAGTATCCGAATTTAAAAATTGGACAATAGGTTCTGCTATCAACACCTTACGTTCCGAAAGGAAAAACTAAGAAGTTCGTTAAAAATTACCAGGGTCCATACCAAGTAGTAGAAATAACATCACCAGTGAATGTTAAGTTGCAATTACCAACTAAAACAACTGTAGTACATGCCAGCAGAGTAAAACCCTACAAAGGAGATAACACATCCACCAATACAACATAAACATGCAGCACCAAGACAACGACAAACAACAGACACACCTGCACAAAAAATACATACAGCACCATATCGTCTTCGACCGCACACAGTGAAGATAGCTGTACTGTTGCCTCTTCTTCAGTTCACAAATATTCAGATTACTAATATGAATAGTGGGAGGTATCAGATAGATTATATAATGGTAAGACAGAGATTCAGGAACCAGGTTTCAAACTGTAAGACATTTCCAAGGGCAGATGTGGACTCTGACAACAATCTATTGGTTATGAACTGTAGATTAAAACTGAAGAAATTGCAACAAGGTGTGAAATTGAGGAGATGGGACCTGGATAAACTGAAAGAACCAGAGGTTGTAGAGAGCTTCAGGGAGAGCATTAGGAAACGATTGACAAGAATGGGGGAAATAAATACAGTAGAAGAGGAATGGATAGCTTTGAGAGATGAAATAGTAAAGGTAGAAGAGGATCAAGTAGGTAAAAAGACGAGGGCTAGTAGAAATCCTTGGGTAACAGAACAGATATTGAATTTAATTGATGAAAGGAGAAAATATAAAAATGCAGTAAATGAAGCAGGCGAAAAGGAATACAAACGTCTCAAAAATAAGATCGACAGGAAATGCAAAATGGCTAAGCACTGATGGCTAGAGGACAAATATAAGGATGTAGAGGCACATATCACTAAGAGTAAGAAACATACTGCCTACAGGAAAATTAAAGACACATTTGGAGAAAAGAGGACGACTTGCATGAACATCAAGAGCACAGATGGAAACTCAGTTCAAATAGTTCAAATGGCTCTGAGCACTATGGGACTTAACATCTGTGGTCATCAGTCCGCTAGAACTTAGAACTACTTAAACCTAACTAACCTAAGGACATCACACACATCCATGCCCGAGGCAGCATTCGGACCTGCGACCGTAGCAGTCTCGCGGTTCCGGACTGAGCGACTAGAACCGCTAGACCTCCGCGGCCGGCTGGAAACTCAGTACTAAGCAAAGAAGGGAAAGCAGAAAGGTGGATGGAGTGTATAGAGGTCTATACAAGGGCGATGTTCTTGAGGACAATATTATAGAAATGGAAGAGAATGTAGTTGAAGATGAAATGGGAGATATGGTCCTGCGTGAGGAGTTTGACAGAGCACTGAAAGATCTAAGTCGAAACAAGGCCCTGGGAGTGGACAACATTCCATTAGAACTAATGAAAGCGTTGGGATAGCCAGGTCCAACAAAACTCTACCATTTAGTGAGCAAGATGTATGAGACAAGCGAAATACCCTCAGACTTCAAGAAGAATAAAATAATTTCAGTCCCAAAGAAAGCAGGTGTTGACAGATGTGAAAATTGCCGAATTGTCGGTTTAATAAGCCACGGCTGTAAAACACTACCACGAATTCTTTACAGACGAATGGAAAAACTGGTAGAAGCCAACGTCGGGGAAGATCAGTTTGGATTCCGCAGAAATGTTGGAACACGTGAGACAATACTGACCCTACGACTTATTTTAGAAAATAGATTAAGGAAAGGCAAACCTACTTTTCTAGCATTTGTAGACTTCGAGAAAGCCTTTGACAATGTTGACTGGAATATTCGCTTTCAAATTCTGAAGGTGGCAGGGGTAAAATATAGGGAGCGAAAGGCTATTTACAATTTGTATAGAAACCAGGTGGCAATTATAAGAGTCGAGGGGCATGAAAGGGAAGCAGTGGTTAGGAATAGAGTGAGAAAGGGTTTTAGCCTATCCCCGATGTTATTCAACCTGTATATTGAGCAAACAGTAAGGGAAACAAAAGAAAAATACGGAGTAGCTATTAAAATCCATGCAGAAGAAACATAAAATTTTAAGGTTCGCCGATGACATTGTAATTCTGACAGAGACAGCAAAGGACCTGGAAGAATAGTTGAACGGAATGGACAATGTCTTGAAAGTAGGATAAAAGATGAACATCAACAAAAGCAAAACGAGGGTAATGGAATGTAGTCGAATTAAATCGGGTGATGCTGAGGGAATTAGATTAGGAAATGAGACACTTAAAGTAGTAAAGGAGTTTTGTTATTTGGGGAGCAAAATAACTGATGATGGTGGAAGTAGAGAGGATATAAAATGTAGACTGGCAATGGCAAGAAAAGCGTTTCTGAAGAAGAGGAATTTGTTAATGCCGAATATAGATTTAAGTGTCAGGAAGTCGTTTCTGAAAGTATTTGTATGGAGTGTAGCCATGTATGGAAGTGAAACGTGGACGATAAATACTTTGGACAAGAAGAGAATAGAAGCTTTTGAATTGTGGTGCTACAGAAGAATGCTGAAGATTAGATGGGTATATCACATAACTAATGAGAAGGTATTGAATAGAATTGGGGAGGGGTTTGTGGTACAACTTGACCAGAAGAAAGGATCGGTTGATAGGACGTGTTCTGAGGCATCAAGGGATCATCAGTTTAGTATTGGAGGGCAGAGTGGAGGGTAAAAATCGTAGAGGGAGACCAAGGGATGAGTACACTAAACAGATTCAGAAGGATGTAGGTTGCAGTAGGTACTGGGAGATGACAAACTTGCACAAAGGTAGAGTAGCATGGAGAGGTGCTTCAAATTAGTCTCTGGACCGAAGACCACAACAACAACAATATGAATTAAAGGTTCGCGTTTAAAAACATTATCCATTGTTCTCAAATAGCGAATATAAACTATTTGTTATGTAGATGATCGGAGACAAGAGGGAAACATGGACAGTATCATAACACAAGCGAGAAAATAAGAGGTGGCTCCTCAGGCTGGAGGTACACCATCTGATCAAAAATATCCAGACACCCATATGCAATGTGGAACTGACCGCTAGATGGCAGGAGCGGCGGACGTGTCAGTATAAAAGAAGGTGGAGAGTACGGTGTGGCCTGTACGGAAGCAGTAACAGCAGAATGGGTCACCCAGGGGACCTCTGTGACTTCAAACTTGGGGTAGCGACTGGAAGACAACTGAGTAACAAGTCCGTCGAGGACATTTATACCCTTCTGAAGGTGCCAAGGGTACTGTTGGTAGTGTGATTGTGAAATGGAAACCCTAAGCAATGACCGAAACGAGGCATATCTCAAGTACTTACAACACGTATTGTCAAGCATTGATGATAGTGGCTGTAAAAATGCGAGAAATTAGTGGATGGAATAACGTGCGAGTTCCAAAGTACTACATACAGACCTCCTTAGCACAGGTAGCTAGTAAGGTTGGGGTCCATTGGTCGAGCAGCTTCACATATTTCTCAAGTCCACACTAAGCGACTCAGGAGGTGCTGTAAAATGTGACACCAGTGAGCAGTGGATGACTGTAAAGGAGTGATCTGGTGTGATGAAAGACGTTATACTCCTACAGAGGCGTATGGGTTTGCCTTGGAGAACATTACTTGCCATTATGTCTTGTTCCACGAGTGGAACACAGAAGTGGTGTTATAGTACCAGGGTGCTTTCCACGATTAGGTTGTGGTCCCCTTAATAACCTTAATAAAACTGTAAATTAAGAAGAAAAAGAACACATTTCACAGCGTGATGTACTAAGTACAGCAGAGGAACAATTCGGAAACGATGACTGTATCAACATGAAAATGACCCTGCCAGGAAGCAGAATCTCAGATGCAAAGGTTTGTGGCCATTCATTAAATGGGCTGGCTTGTCGAGATCTCTGACGTGAACCCAGTGGTACATCTTTCTGATGAGTTAACACGTCGATTTTGCGACGGACCCCAGCGTGCAGCACTACGTTCTCCGGTTACGGCTCTTGAGGAAGAATGGTGTGCATTCCTACAGACATTCACAAACCTAATTGAAAGTGTCCTTAGCAGACTTCAAGCATTCAAAATGGTGAAGGGAGGACACACCCGATATTAATTTCCACTCTTTAGTTCGGTATAGTTTCGATCAGATAACGTACAATATTTCGAATGCAGCACTAGATATTCCACGAAGGACATCGAAGATCTCTTTCGAAAATGACATTCCACCAGCACACACTACGTGATCAAAAGTATCCGGACACCCCAAAAACATACGTTTTTCACATTAGGTGCATTGTGTTGCCACCTATTGTCAGGTTCTCCATATCAGCGACCTCAGTAGTCATTAGACGTCGTGAGAGAGCAGAATGGGGCGCTCCGCAGAACTCATGGACTTCGAATGTGGTCAGGCTATTGGGTGACACTTGTGTCACACGTCTGTACCCGAGATTTTCACACTCCTAAATATCTCTAGGTCCACCGTATCCGATGTTATAGTGAAATGGAAACGTGAAGGGACAGGAACAGCGCAAAAATGTACAGCCAGACCTCGTCTGTTGACTGACAGAGACCGCCCTCAGCTGAGGAAGGTCTTAATGTGTAAAAGGCAGACATCTATCCAGACCATCACATAGGAATTCCAAACTGCATCAGGATGCACTGCAAGTACTATGACAGTTAGGCACAAGAAATAATGGTTCAAATGGCTCTAAGCACTATGGGACTTAACATCTGAGGTCATCAGTCCCCGAGATATAGAAGTACTTAAACCTAACTAACCTAAGGACATGACACACATCCATGCCCGAGGCAGGATTCAAACATGCGACCGCAGCAGCAGCGCGGTTCCGGATTGAAGCGCCTAGAACCGCTCGGCCACCGCGGCCGGCGGAAGAAATAAATCCGTAAGTAATTAAAATGCTGCACGCCTACCAAGACACGGAATCTGATGCATTATTCATTCTAAATTATAGTATAAGCGATAAGATTTGGCACACATTGGAAAATAACAGGATCATTATTAACGTAAGTGAACGCATAGTTTACTGACATCTTATGACAAACACACACACACACACACACACACACACACACACACACACACACACACACAGGCACATAGGAACGGAAAAAATTGTACTTCCATCATATTATGGTATTAGATTTCCTCATGAAACAAGGAAAATAAATTCAGTTCAAGGAAATTAACAGCATCACACTACAGCTGCGTCGGACTCACGCATTACAGAATTTCTGCTTTTCGGTAAGATACATTTATCTCTCAGCGGTATACTAGTGTCGACAGATGTCTGTCAAGATGAAAAGAATCGAAATGGCCGGCGGACATGACATACTGGCAGTGTTGCGCATTGTGAATGAGCGAACGTCACAGCCGCCTGGAGCAGCAGGATGTATGATAATCAGTCGTCCCCAGACGTAAGCGAAATAGCTGCTCAGAGAAAAAGTTGACTAAGGAAGATGACGAATATCTGAACTGACGAACTGTTGAAAAGGGTTCTTCGTCTACATCAACAGATATACTCCGCAAGCCAATGTACGATGCATGGCATTTAGTAACCTGTAACGCTCCTAGTAATTTCCTTTCGTGTTCCACTCGCAAGCAGAGTGAGGGAAAAACGACTATCTATATGCCTCCGTAAGAGCCTAATTTCTCGTATCTTATCTTCTAGTTCCTTACGTGAAATGGACGTTGTTGGCACTGGAATTGTTCTGCAGTCATCTTCAAACGCCATTTCTCTAAATTATCTTAACAGTATCCCCTGAAAAGGAAGTCTCTTTCTGTCAGAGATTCCCATTTGAGATTCCGAATAATCCACGTTACACTTACGTGTTGTTCGAACCTATCGGTTGCAAACCTAACAGCCCACCTCCCGAATCTTTCGGTTCCTTCTTTTAATCCGACCTGGTACGGATACCAACCACTCGAGCAGTACTCAAGAGCAGATCTCACTAGCGGTCTCCGGTAAGATGAACCATACTTTCCCAAAAGTCTCGCAACAGACCGAAGGCGACCATTCACCTTCTCCACCATTATTCTCAGACTTTCGTTCCATTTCATATCGCTTTGCAACGTTCCGCACAGATATTTGGACGACATGACTGTGTCTCCTAGGACACTAGTAATACTGTATCCGAACATTACAAGTTTGATATTCCTGTCCATCCGCTTTAACTTACATTTATCCATATTTAGGGCTAGCTCTCATCCATGACACCAACAAGAAATTTCGTGTAAGTCATCCTGTACTCTCCTACAGTAACTCAGCTTCGACACCTTCCCGTACAACGCAGCATCATCAGTGAACAACCGCAGATCGCTGTCATCCCTGTCCGTCAGATCGCTTATACATGTAGAAAATAATAATGATCCAGAAAGTTTCTCGGGTATTCAGCCGGGTAGTACCGTCCAAGAGGCGCTACCCGGCTGAATACCTGAGAAATTTTCAAGATTTCTGTACCCCGGGAAAACCTCAGATCACACAATAACGATCCTGTCACACTTCCCTGGGATACTCCTGACGTTACGCTCGTCCGGTTGTTGTAACTATGAGCGAAATAAGAACAGATATTCCACGACGATTACTTTTTGAACGACTTAAGGATCCAAAGGAAATACAAACATGTATTCATGAAGGCTGCAAATCTCAGCGTCAAACGCGTGTGAAGGCGAATCCACTTTTATGCTGACAGGTTGATTAATTATGCACTGCTTACAAAGCAGAGATGTGGAGAGTTTCCTGATAAAATGTTTTACAATGAGTGTGTTCTCTACTCACTATTACAAAGGCGAGTATTGTTCAGTGAAATATTGTGTCTTCAACACCAACTGACACCTTGTGCTTTCTATTCCTTTGTTAACACAGTAGCAGACACTGGCAAATGACTTTAGTTCCAGCACTATATAAGAACACAGAGTGAAGTGAACTTCGCGCACTCGTGCTTTGCAGCGCGACTCCCCACATGAGAGCGATAAAAGAATATCTCACTAAATTGCGTCCGGCGAGTACATCCGGCATAAAAAGGACGTTAAAGAGTGGCAATCTGGCCACACTGTAACCACATCGATGGTAAGTCTCTCTATCAGCAAGTAATAATTGTAATGTACAGTTGGTGCAATGGATAGAGTTTTAGGGTGGCATGCAGGAGGTCGATGGTTCGATCTTGGGTTGAGATATGTTTTCTATTTGGTAAATGTAGTCCAGGTAGTACGGTATCTGGCATCTTAATCGTCAACAGGGATTGAAGCGGGTTTTCTAGAAAATATTTGCACTTACACACTGCAATCGTAGAGATGGAGGATTGGTCAGCTTTGAAAGGAGACCTTTCCACTTCGTGGGCGGGAATTTATTCGCACCACTACATCTACCAGATGCAAAACCTGATACCTTTGTACCCTCCTCCAACGGTCCCATGGATTAGTACCAACTATTTATTGTTGCCTCGTTCAGGTGCATTACATTTCGTTAGGGCCTTACGTTACCAGCACCACGCTTTGGGAATAATGTCCAAACTCGATTACTATTTCTGTGTGTTATCACCATGGTCTGACTAGTTATGCCTTTCAACACTGAGTCTGGTAACTGCATGCTGTTTAGTAAGTATCTCGATGCATTATTATTATTAATGTTATTATTATTGTTATTCTATCGATGGGATTGTCAAAACACCACGTTTATTACCGTTAGGGAAACAGTATGATTCGAAACCGAACATTTCATACAGAGGGGTAATGCGCTTCAGGTGGAGCAGTGCGCCGGACTGACGGCGTGTTTATTCTGTATGCCCTGTCCACCAGACGGAGACGAGTTGCGAGTGAAGCAACGCGCCCGTCACAGACTCCAATGAACGCGCGTACACGTTTCGAATCATATCAGTGTAAACCTCTAAACAGTGTGGCAGACGTATGGCATACACAAACGATGGATATGTGGATATGCTTCTGCTCCTTGCTGCATGTGATTACCGGGCTGGTGTTGCCGCTCGTGAACATGCTGCTAGATATCCTCGTCGACGCCATCCAGATAAAAATGTGTTTCGTGGTCTGGAGCTGCGCCTTCGGGAGTCAGGTTCTTTCCTTCCACCATCGTGTGACAGAGGTCGTCCAAGGACTCGCCGCCCTCCAGCTACTGAGGAAGCTACTCTGGAGGTCGTACACCAAGAACCTCAGCGAAGTACACGTAGCGTGGCAAGGCAGCTGCGTATACTGCAACGTGTTGCACGAGCATGGGCTGCGCCCCTGTCAGTATGCTTTCACGCAACACCTGCATCCTGCTGATCGCTATCAGTGGACGCAATTCTGTAAATGTTTCCAACAACAACACGAAGCCAACGATGAACACCGCAATGTGGTCAGATGAAGCAGCATTCACTCCTGAGGGTGTCTTCAAAATGCACGTTGCCCACCACTGGAGTGAGGTTAACCCACACGCCACACGCGTCTGTGGTTATCGCTTTGGTATCAACATCTGGGCCGGAATACTGGGCGACAGGTGTTTGGGCACCTGCTTGTTGCCTGACCGGTTCACTGCACCAAGGTATCGTGCATTCCTCTCAAACTATCTGTTTGAGGCACTGTAAGATGTTCCACTACATGTTTGGCAGAGGATATGGTTCGCTTTAAACATCTGTTGTTCTGATTACAACGTATTTTGTTGTGAAGGCCATGCGATCATTAATATGGACATTTCTATTGTCAGTGGTTGCTAATGTGCGACATCTTAGATCTCATATTACATGTAGTATAAATGACAAGTATTGTGCTATCATCTTTAGCATCTCCAAACTGATATTATTTTTGTAGTTTTTCTGTCCTGTGACAGTTCACATCTTTCAACTGTCTATTTCTTATTTGTCTAACCACTTAGTTGTTATGTTCAGCGTTACAAAATCCTGTAAATTTATGATAAATGTGACCTAAGAACCGATGTATATTATAATATGAAACGCCAGAATGAAGTGAGCAAATAAAAAGATGCACCACCACCAAGGTTCGAACCTTACACTTCTTGCGTGCTAACCCATGACTCAAGCCACTGCACCACACGTACTGCACGGCGAAAAAAGTGCTGATGGAGGTACTTACCATACATTGGGTTACAGTTTTGCCAGATTACCACTCTTTACCGTCCTTTTTATGCTTCTAGGATTTCATGTGTTGTCAGATTTATATGAAGTCTCCAATTTTTCGACAACTTTCTCCTTCGTCGTCAACAGGAATTACGTCTAGCCATTTGTTACATTACTTCGTTGGCCGACATCTGTCTTCGTGACGTCGCGAAGTTATGGAACTCCCATATTCCTCCAGAGATTATGTCGTTGTCTTTGATAGCTATGACTGGTTCTGCAGACGACAGATAACTAATTTTATTTGTCTGTACCCTATGAGTATCATGTGCCCCTGTCAGTGCATCAAAACATACCGATCCCAACGGCTTCTCCGACGAGAGAATCTCAGTAGGTAGATGCATGGGATACCGGTTCTGTTTATTAAAATCACTTGTATGCCTTTCCATAATGTTGTTTTCAGCATTAGCAGATTTGTCTAAATGGCAATACTTAATGTGGCGTTCCTTCTCCTCGCAGCTTTCTGCAATCTTTCGTATTGAGTGAACAATGTAACTGCTACCATATTCACATGAAATTATATCAATTTCAGGGACACCGCTATCAATGCTACAGAAACGTCCTGACAAGGACTACCTTGGAATTCGCCGAAGGCTGGAGATTGCGAACAAATCTGAAGCTGGAAGAACTTCATTCAACATTTATCCAGGAATGACGCCATGAAAAACAATGCTGTGATATTTAAATTTATGTGTATATCTGTGTACGTATAAGCCAATCTGCTAGGAAAATGAAGCCCAAATTAGATGAGACTTCTGTCAACCCATTCTCTAAGTCATTATTACGCACCATACATGCGTTTCACGAAGTCCGGAAAGAAGATTTCATCTCTTTTGCTGATAACACTTCATGGGTGAAGTGGAAGTGTGGACGTTACGTCACCCCACCTCACTCTCTTCCCAGACTTCGGATCTTTCCCACTGGCTGTGTCTCTTCAGTTGAAGGCTGAACCCCACTCTCGACCACCACTACAATCATTGAATGTCATGCAAAAGGCAGATTCCGGTGTCCATACCTCCTCGCCTTCCCTTCTTCGTTTAAGATGATAATCCACTGTCCCAAAATTGTCCCCAGGCAAGCTTTGCTACTATCTGAATGTTTGCTGTTTACTTTTATTTCATTCTGTCGCTGTCCCTCTCTTAGTACTTGTCTAACATCACTGTTTTCCTTACGAACTATCAAAATGTGTCTCAGTGTATTACTCATTTTTGTCATTTGAATCCGTACTCCGTGATTTCCATTATCTTCATTTATAGAAAAAAAATTCGTTCCATGCGTATGTTGTTACATGATTCTTTCTACCCTACTGTGGTTACTAATGAAAATATTGCGAAAACGCCCAGATATACTAGCGTGATTTCATAATAATTCTTGAGGTTCTCTTCAGGAAGACTACGGCCATTTTCCAGCCCACTGCTTGTACAGTGTGAGTTAGTAATACTGTTCTGTAAAGGTCACCGGCGAGCGGATGTTAAAACTCATTCTTCTTTCTGCCGGTAACATGGATCGACAGATTTCTTACGTCTCTTAGACTATGTGAAACGACTAACATACATACAGCGTATCTGCACGGCCGCAGCCTAGGTAGCCGCACAACAAAATTTAAATTAAAAAGCTGTCTATGTTTTAATACGATACAGCAAACCCCCCCCCCCCCCCCCCCCCATAAATGTAAAAGAGGTAATTACTTTGCATGGTCTGAATTTTTCACTGGTCAGCTGATAAGAATGAAGTTAGTAATCACCTCTAAAACCGGCGTTTCCCTCGCGTCAAATTCCCCGAAAGTCCCGGTCAACCGAGTGGCACTCTAGTTTGCAAAATCGCTGAATTTTTTATAATAACTGTTAGCAGACTTTTGGCAGCTCGCGTGAGTTGGATCGAGGCACACCGGTTGTTTCATTCATCATTTCACGCAAACCAGGACACATAAAAGATTCTACTTCCTCTCAATGACGCGGATTCCCTTAGGTCTTGGAACTGACTAAAACCATTTTCAGACTTTATTTACTAACGAGACAGTACGTGAAATGTACAAGACGTATTAATACTTGTCCTTTTCAATGCGTATGTACCAAGAATGCCACTGCCATTTGGAAATAACTCCAGAAAAACTGTCAACGTTCTTATTAAAAAATTGTGACTGCTGTGTCTGCTATTTCAGTGCAATACATGTAATTCCTGGGGCAGCATTCGCGTAATTGAAGGTGAATCACAATACCCTAACAACTGGGATTAGACATTGTTTCTATATGGGGTGCTTATAATTAAAGTGCAGCTACTCATTAATGTGGGCCGTAATTTTTTATGTCAGCGAAACTTGGTACAAATGTTAATGAGGAACTCACTTACTCTGGGAAAAATTAGTTCCAATTTTGGCCTCCAGATGGAAATCTGGCGCCGTGAATGCAAGGAAGTCGTATAGAAATGTTTTCATATGAAATGGGCTGGGAAAAGGACGTGGGTAAAAAATATCAAACAAGTGATAAAAACATAATGTTGATTTTATAGCAAACCACCGTTTACAAGTTTGTTCAAGACGAGGACCGCAGACTTTGACAACATGGCGCATCCGTAAAACGACGTGATCAGTAGTTGGTCGCAGCATTTCCGCTAGAATCTGAGCAACGTTTTCTCTATACTGGCCTTCAGATCAGTTAGGGACCGAACGTGTCCCTGACAAACACACTCTGTTAGATATCCCCAAAGACAAAAGTAACATGGACTCAGATCACATTTGGAAAAATGACTCTGGAGATAACACGTTCGTGGAAGGTTGCATTAAGCAGACCTTTTACAAGAACAGCGACATCAGGTGTTGCCGCATCCTGCATCAAAACAGTGGTTTCCACAAAGTTGCGCTCTTCCAAAGCGGGAATCACTTGTACCGAGTACGGCACTGCCATTTGGAAATAACTCCAAGAAACCGCTAACGTTCTTATTAGAACATTATGACTGCTGTATCTGCTATTTCAGTGCAATACACGTAACTGCCGTAGAAGGAGGTCTTGATAATGTGCAGACGTCACTTGTACGGTTACCAGTGTAACATTCAGCGCAAAACGTTTCGTACTGTTCACCATAGGATGGACAACTCTCGTAACACTTTAGCGCCCCATTCTGCTCTCTCACCCATGGTTTCAAATTTCATCATCTTCTGTAAACCATTTAATAATATCTTTCAGTTGGCGATACACTCTCAAAGCAGCTCTAAAATTCCTGCCGTTAACATAAAACAGTTTCATTAACAGAACACGGCGTCTGATCTCAACAGCCATGCTGCTCACTCAGTTTATGGCTTGACAAATGACAGCGTGGATGACATTCAGTCATACAAAAGGTGTACAGCGGCAGATTGCTGTCTTCTGGTCAAAAGTAGAACAAATTTTTTATCAGCGTAAATCGGTTTTCGCTGCCGTACGATAATTACAACCCACAACGGACATCAATGAGTAGCTGTAATTCTATTATAAGCAAGTGGCATTTGTACGTGCAGTAAAATGCAAACTAATTAATTTTTTAGACGATTATCAACAGCTGTTACATACACTGAGGTGGCAAAAGTCATGCGCTACCTGCTATAACCGTGTCGGGCCTACTTTTTCCCCACACAGTGCAGCAACTCGGTGTGGTGTGGACTCAAAGACTCGTTCGAAAACCCTTGCAGAAATGCTGAGCCATGGAGCCTCTGTGGCCGTCCATAACTGCGAAAGTGTTACCGGTACAGGAATTTCGTGAACGAACTGACATCTCGATTATGTCCCATATATGTTAGATGGGACTCATTCCGGGTGATTTGGGTAGTCCAGAATGTTCTTCAATATAAACAGTTGTGGCTCGGTGGCATATCTTGAACATCAGGTATATGAATGGGTGCTGCAGACTCCAACTAGCCCAACATAACCATTCAGTCTGACGAGAGGACACAGTTCATTGATATAAACACAACCCACGCCGTTATGGAGCCACCACCGTCTTACACAGCACCTTGTTGGGAGCCTGCCCCATGATTTGTGGGGTACGGGCCACCCTCGGATCCTACTCTCTCACCAGCTGACACTGGGCTGACGAGGCCACGGTTTTCCAGTCAGGGGTCCAACTGATATGATCACGAGCCCAGGAGATGCTTTGCAGTCCATGTCGAGCTGTTGGCAAAGGTACACAAGTCGGTCGTCTGCTGCGATTGTCCACTAACGGCAAGTTTCGCAGCACTGTCCAAACGGATACGTTCCTCGTACGTCCCACATTGATTTGGTTCAAATGGCTCTGAGCACTATGGTACTGAACTTAGAACTACTTAAACCTAACGAACCTAAGGACGTCACACACATCCATGCCCGAGGCAGGATTCGAACCTGCGACCGTAGCCGTCGCGCGGTTCCAGACTGAATTGCCTAGAACCGCTCGGCTACAACAGCCGGGAACATTGATTTGTGGAGTTATTTCACGCATGTTTGTTAGCACTCATAATTCTAAACAAATGCCGCTGCTCTCGGTCGTTAAGTGAAGTCTGTCGGCGAGATTTCAGAAATGGGATGTCCCATGCGTCTAACTCCAACACCACTCCGAGTTCAAAGACTGTTAATTCTCGTCGTGCGCCATAATCAACTCGAAACGTTTCACATTAATCACCGGATAATAAATGGCAGCTCTGGCAATGCACTGCCCTTTTATACCTTGTGGCCGGCCGGAGTGGACGAGCGGTTCTAGGCGCTACAGTCTGGAACCGCGCGACCGCTACGGTCGAAAGTTCGAATCCTGCCTCGGGCATGGATGTCTGTGACGTCCTTAGGTTAGCTAGGTTTAAGTAGTTCTAAGTTCTAGGTGAATGATGACCTCAGAAGTTAAATCCCATAGTGCTCAGAGCCATTTGAACCATTCGACCACCAAGTGAGGTGGCGCAGTGGTTAGCATACGGGACTCGCATTCGGGAGGACGACGGTTCAATCCCGCGTCCGGCCTTGCTGATTTAGGTTTTCCGTGATTTCCATAAATCGCTCCAGGCAAATGCCGGGATGGTTCCTTTGAAAGGGCACGGCCGACTTCCTTCCCCATCTTTCCCTAATCCGATGAGACCGATGACCTCGCAGTTAGGTCTCTTCCCCAAAAACAGCCCAACAACCCAACCATTCTACCATGTGTTCGCGATACTCCCGCAATCTATAAATGTCCGTATCGCTATACCATGACTATTGTTACCGTAGTGTATTTAGGAAATGACTGACACGCAGCATTGTATACTTCCTTTATTAAATATAACAGTCATGATTCATTCATTTCCTAAATTAGAGACAAATTGCCATAACATAAAGAAGTCTTAAAATTTTTATCAGTTTATTAAATTATAAATTTTGTATAACTGATATTACAAATTTTAAACGCTTTGCCACAGGGCTTTTATGTTCATCACAAAATTTCTCCTGACAGGGACAAGGGCTCAGACCACACTTTGAGTCTAGAGATCACTTTATATCCTAATTACAGCCCTGTGTATGCTAAACCAATCAAAATTTTAGAACAGTTCTGAAGAATCACATTCCAGACCATTCCAGGTTTCTTTCCGCTGACTCGGTGCCAACCCTTAACCATATTCTAGTAGCTCTACTCGATTTTGAGAACTGGAAATAAGACAATATGATGTGATATTGATGGCGTAATGCCAACGCAGCTGCTGGTGCTGCAAAGAGAGCCTCTTGATATCGCAGTGACAGGAAGTAATTTCATCACGGTAATTTAGATGGCGTCGGAAGGAGAAAATACGTTAGCAGTTCCCAGAACCGTGCGCCGTTTTTTTCGGTTACAGAACTCTGCTAAGAGAGATATACACTCCTGGAAATTGAAATAAGAACACCGTGAATTCATTGTCCCAGGAAGGGGAAACTTTATTGACACATTCCTAGGGTCAGATACATCACATGATCACACTGACAGAACCACAGGCACATAGACACAGGCAACAGAGCATGCACAATGTCGGCACTAGTACAGTGTATATCCACCTTTCGCAGCAATGCAGGCTGCTATTCTCCCATGGAGACGATCGTAGAGATGCTGGATGTAGTCCTGTGGAACGGCTTGCCATGCCATTTCCACCTGGCGCCTCAGTTGGACCAGCGTTCGTGCTGGACGTGCAGACCGCGTGAGACGACGCTTCATCCAGTCCCAAACATGCTCAATGGGGGACAGATACGGAGATCTTGCTGGCCAGGGTAGTTGACTTACACCTTGTAGAGCACGTTGGGTGGCACGGAATACATGCGGACGTGCATTGTTCTGTTGGAACAGCAAGTTCCCTTGCCTGTCTAGGAATGGT
The DNA here is from genome assembly GCF_023897955.1 of Schistocerca gregaria. Taxonomy (NCBI): domain Eukaryota; kingdom Metazoa; phylum Arthropoda; class Insecta; order Orthoptera; family Acrididae; genus Schistocerca; species Schistocerca gregaria. Next base: position 70,053,974 of record NC_064925.1, read on the forward strand.
AGAACGATGGGTTCGATGACGGTTTGGATGTACCGTGCACTATTCAGAGTCCCCTCGACGATCACCAGAGGTGTACGGCCAGTGTAGGAGATCGCTCCCCACACCATGATGCCGGGTGTTGGCCCTGTGTGCCTCGGTCGTATGCAGTCCTGATTGTGGCGCTCACCTGCACGGCGCCAAACACGCATACGACCATCATTGGCACCAAGGCAGAAGCGACTCTCATCGCTGAAGACGACACGTCTCCATTCGTCCCTCCATTCACGCCTGTCGCGACACCACTGGAGGCGGGCTGCACGATGTTGAGGCGTGAGCGGAAGACGGCCTAACGGTGTGCGGGACCGTAGCCCACCTTCATGGAGACGGTTGCGAATGGTTCTCGCCGATACCCCAGGAGCAACAGTGTCCCTAATTTGCTGAGAAGTGGCGGTGCGGTTCCCTACAGCACTGCGTAGGATCCTACGGTCTTGGCGTGCATCCGTGCGTCGCTGCGGTCCGGTCCCAGGTCGACGGGCACGTGCACCTTCCGCCGACCACTGGCGGCAACATCGATGTACTGTGGAGACCTCACGCCCCACGTGTTGAGCAATTCGGCGGTACGTCCACCCGGCCTCCCGCATGCCCACTATACGCCCTCGGTCTAAGTCCGTCAACTGTACATACGGTTCACGTCCACGCTGTCGCGGCATGCTACCAGTGTTAAAGACTGCGATGGAGCTCCGTATGCCACGACAAACTGGCTGACACTGACGGCGGCGGTGCACAAATGCTGCGCAGCTAGCGCCATTCGACGGCCAACACCGCGGTTCCTGGTGTGTCCGCTGTGCCGTGCGTGTGATCATTGCTTGTACAGCCCTCTCGCAGTGTCCGGAGCAAGTATGGGGGGTCTGACACACCGGTGTCAATGTGTTCTTTTTTCCATTTCCAGGAGTGTATAAATAAGGTGGCTCTGACCTTCGAAGGAGACCATTTTTAACATGCTTGAGAACATTTTATTTCGTTTTACAGCCGTCGTCACGTTTAGAAGAGAAAAATAAAAATAAAAGTGTTTCAGAATTTGTGATACACGAACATTAACTAGTTATACATTAATGGAATTACAAATAGGCTTATTGACTCAACTCAGTGACACGGGGGACGCACAGTCATTGAGGGAACTTGCTAGGAACGCACCTAATAAGTAATCGATAGAAGTAAGAAATCTTGCCACTGCTGGAGTGGCAGTAACGAACTTTCAAAAGCCAAACCTTTACTCAGATACCGTAGACAAAATTGAGGTTCTTACTTCCGCCATTATAGAAATCATCTACGCAAATTGATACAAAAAATGTAGTGGAATAGTTAATATGTGGATATAAAAGTGCATAAATTACAAATAACAATAAAATGACATGCAAAAAAGTTGTAGCAGTAATGTAAAATATTCCATACATGGAACTAACGATAACAAATAAATTATATATATAAAAAGAAAAAGTAATTGTCCAAAGTGACGTCCGTAGTTGTCTCACGGTGCGAGCAGTCCATTCGCGTGTAGAAAGAGTAGTGTCCCAGGCAGATGATGGATCTACTGAACCCCACCGGCTCACGTTGATGCTGGTGCTCTGAAGGACCTATTGTCCATAGGATGTTGACGGAGGCTTATGTTAGAAACCAGACTCATTTGATACTACCACACTGTACTACTGCAACTCTGTGTCAAATGTTATTTGCACGTGTACAGATAAAGATATTTTTTTAAACTTGATTGAAGTCTGCAAAATAATATTGTAGAAGTTGATGCTGTGTTTATGTAGAAATTATTTATATTGTTCGTATGATATTTTATAACCACTACTCTAATTTTCCTGGTACATGCACAGGGTTTATAGACAACACTGTAAATGTAATGTTAGGGAATGAAATCCAGGGTGGAATGCCCTCTGTGCTAGAAATGCGTATGGATGCCAAAGTGAAAAGTGGAGAACATGATGGATTGCACATCAAGGCAGACTCCATCAGCTGTACAGAACAGCAGAGCCAAAATAGCCGAGCAGTTCAGTCTAGTCACGGCCGTCGAACAGTACAAGTTATTTTGTTTACTGCTAATCTGTAAAGTCTCATAATTGCATAATTGCACATTGTTATGGACAGCTGTAAATATCATGTGGTTTTGAAACGGCTCATTTAAAGCAAAGCCTCAGATGAAAAATTCTGCTTGTTTGTGTTGTAAGAAAAAAACACTCTTATGTCCATGGTACATTACAAGATGCTGCATTACAAAGAAGAACCGGTATTTCACAAAACAAAGGTGGCATGTGGGAGGTACCAGTATAAGCAAGCTTCACAGAACTAGTGGCGAATTGACTTTGCACCTAGCACAACGTCTCACCACTCTCAGTTAAAGTAGCACACAGACTTAAAAAAGACATGTATCATTGAATACGGGATTAACGTTTTTGTAAACTTAACCTTTGGTAGGTTCTTGGACCGCAACCTCAATACTGATAGTTTATATCTTAGTAACAAACTTATAGACATAATTAACATGTACAAAAATGTTCTTTATTAAGTACTATGACAGCTACACAATGAATTTTGTTGGTCATCTTACAGTAAAGTAAAGGATTTGTGCTTTCCAGTAGCAAAACTACAATAAGAAGCTTTCATTTGCTTCTTTATTGGAACCCATTCATTGTTTTGCAAACTATTTGAAAAATAATTAAAATACTAACTAAATTTCATACTTTATCTTAAATGATATAAATGAATTTTTAATAGTTATCATTCCAGGTGTGTACTTAACTGCATTGCTGACAGTGTTGCTAACAGCAACACTATCTACCATTTCTATTTTCTGGAGTACAAAAGGAACGTTTAGTATTGAAATGATAGGCTAATATTTATTACACGTTACTGTGAGGAAGTAAGCATTGATTTGAAGTTATATAGTGTTTTTAAAATGTTCAGTAGTATTTTTCGTGGACTTGGTCGCAAGCTTCTTTTTAACTATATTAATGTAAGTTTAAAAAGGGAATGTTGTTATTGGTGAGAATTAATTTTTTATCCGATACTATTAAAGAAAGAAATGATAAGAATAAGTAAATGTCCTAATAGTATGGGCTCCCGTTTTCCTAACATTTTCACAGACCACGTAGTGAGTGTCTCTAAGTAAATTAACCTGAATTCTAACTCTTCTGCAGTTTATGATTTACGATTTTGCGCCTTGGGAATAACTGTTCAAAAGCAAAGCGAGGGGGCATTGCTTTATATATGTTTCGTTAATATAACTGACCTACGAATTTTCTTATCCAAAAATCAAGGCACACACACACACACACACACACACACACACACACACATACACACATGCTCTCTCTCTCTCTCTCTCTCTCTCTCTCTCTCTCTCTCTCTCTTTCTCACACACACACACACACACACACACACACACACACACACACATTCATTTTGTAAAGTAATAAGCTCTTTCACCCAGTTGTTTCACAGGAGATAAAGTTTTAATTTGTTCATATCACATGACCCAGGACATTGACTTCATAATCCAAAATGGTGGCTGGTGGCTGTCACACCGCCTTATGTATCACATGACAAGCCCTACTCCCCCCCCCCCCCCCTTAGCTACAACGTAACAAGTGACACACCTAACAACCATTCCCCCAACTATCTTCCCTTCCTCCTCTTACTATCTCCAGCCAATCAGTATCTAAGATGATGGAATCAGCTCAACTCTGCTAGTGAAAAAATTTAAAAAATACAAATGGGGGACTACCCCAATTGTGCTTTACACCCCATTCCCCCTCTCCCCTCTTGAGCCAGTTGCTGTGCAATGTTAAACTAAAGCAACCAATCACAATGAAGATTCTGTAAATAAATAAAGACAATAAATTAAAAAATTGTAACTAGTAAGTGCTATGACTAAATTCACAATTCACATATCTTATGATGGCTGTGAAGCTAAACTGGCTGTCTTCGGGGAAAAACTAAACAAATTTAATTGATCCTTCTGAATATCATGGCACTTAAACATGGAATTCGTCACATACAACCGTTAGGCCGTCTTCCGCTCACGCCTCAACATCGTGCAGCCCGCCTCCAGTGGTGTCGCGACAGGCGTGAATGGAGGGACGAATGGAGACGTGTCGTCTTCAGCGATGAGAGTCGCTTCTGCCTTGGTGCCAATGATGGTCGTATGCGTGTTTGGCGCCGTGCAGGTGAGCGCCACAATCAGGACTGCATACGACCGAGGCACACAGGGCCAACACCCGGCATCATGGTGTGGGGAGCGATCTCCTACACTGGCCATACACCTCTGGTGATCGTCAAGGGGACGCTGAATAGTGCACGGTACATCCAAACCATCATCGAACCCATCGTTCTACCATTCCTAGACCGGCAAGGGAACTTGCTGTTCCAACAGGACAATGCACGTCTGCATGTATCCCGTGCCACCCAACGTGCTCTAGAAGGTGTAAGTCAACTACCCCGGCCAGCAAGATCTCCGGATCTGTCCCCCATTGAGCATGTTTGGGACTGGATGAAGCGTCGTCTCACGCGGTCTGCACGTCCAGCACGAACGCTGGTCCAACTGAGGCGCCAGGTGGAAATGGCATGGCAAGCCGTTCCACAGGACTACATCCAGCATCTCTACGATCGTCTCCATGGGAGTATAGCAGCCTGCATTGCTGCGAAAGGTGGATATACACTCTACTAGTGCCGACATTGTGCATGCTCTGTTGCCTGTGTCTATGTGCCTGTGGTTCTGTCAGTGTGATCATGTGATGTATCTGACCCTAGGAATGTGTCAATAAAGTTTCCCCTTCCTGGGACAATGAATTCACGGTGTTCTTATTTCAATTTCCAGGAGTGTATAAACTTCATTTACAAACAGACGGTATACGAAATCAGCAGATAATATCAGAAAATATAGATGGGGAAAACTGACCATACCTTGTAAGTAGACTGAAGGCAGGGATGACGAGATATGGGTACATGTAGGTCGTCTGCTGCCCGAAGGCAAGGCGGGAGGCGAAGTGGGTAGGCGTCAACAACATGAGGCCTGGCCACGGCGTCCCCCAACCCCACCAACCAATCGGAAGTCGACAAGAAGGAACAGCCAAGGTATCAGGAAATTTCATCGTGTGATACAGCGTTGGTAGACTGAGGAGACGGGAATGGAAACTAACACAGCGCGGTATCAGGTGCTGCGACCGCCGAAGCTTTAAAGAACGTGAGGATATGTTATTAGTGCAGGGCAGGTGAGCGCAGTATTGCAGATAATCGCATGGAGGAAACTGGCCAAATAGACGTGGTAGCGTGGTCGTCTTTCAATCACCGCATGCTCATTCTGTAAGAGGGTTCTAAGAAAAAGTCGCCATTTTTCGCTGTCTCCACAAAGATAGGCGACAGTCCACTCTTTGACGAGTATCGCTTGAGTCTTGGCTCCCGGGAAACACACTTCCTCCAGGCGAATGAAAGCGTGTGGTTCGGCCACGGATGGAGGGGGCGCGGAGGACACAAGCGACCATTTGCCACCGCAGCGGCCACAAATACAGGCGCACGTCAGGCGATGGTCGTCGTCGTCTAAAGAGAATTTTGCACAGGTGATTTGACACCTCGTCGATCGAACAGACGTCAGGAGGTGCGGCTGATGAACGCTGTACCACACTGCCATCTACCTCATTAATTTATACTTGAAGGCAACGTTGCTACAAGGTATGTCACGCAGTAATTGAATTGTGTTAAGTTCCTATAGAACCTAACTGCTGAGGTCATCGGTCCCTAGTCATACACGCTACTTAATATAACTTAAACTAACTTACGTTAATGACAACACACACACCCATGTCCGAGGGAGGACTCGAAACTCCAATATGTGGAGCCGCGCGAACCGTGGCAAGGTGCCCTGAGACCACGCGGCTACCTCACGCGGCTAGTAATTGTATGTGGAAATCCTTTGCAGAAGGGTGCCGTGTATATGAGAGGCCAGGACGTACATTGCTAAAGTCCACAAAAAAGACAGACAACTGTGCAAATAGTTGCGCAGTATGTCCTACCGACACGGGCCGAAGGTTGGAGGCCAGAGTATGAATTTCCAAGAGTTGTCATGTGATGGTTCAAACGGCTCTGAGCACTATGGGACTTAACATATGAGGTCATCAGTCCCCTATAACTTACAACTACTTAAACCTAACTAACCTAAGGACATAACACACATCCATGCCCGAGACAGGATTCGAAGATTCGAACCTGCGGCCGTAGCAGCAGCGCGGTTCCGGACTGAAGCGCCTAGAACCACTGGGCCACATCGGCCGGCTTGGCATGTGAGTGTGCCCCTTTGCCCAACCACTGCCTGTTCAAGGTGTTCCGATATATGGCCGCCTCATGACACTGGATATTGGTCGGTCCAAGTTTCCCCACTTTCTACAGGAGGGTGAAGTATCGAATTTACCGGCAGTCAGGAGGAGTCCAACACGGCCTGCAGGCTGCAACCAACTGCCAGCGATATCATAAGGAACTTTGCTATAAGTACCATCCTGGGAGTTATATGCATATTCAGATGTTCCACACGCTGCAAGGCATCAAGGTAAGAGAGGTGATGTTGCCTAACTGTCGTGTGGGTGACTAGGATTCCGTGTAAGTTGACTGCAGTGTGATGGGTGGTGCATGTAAAGACGATGCCGAGTTATCAGAAGCCATAGATACAAGGTAGAGGCACCAGTTCTTCTCATGCCAATTGGCATTACAGTAAGTTTGGCAGCAAAGCACTGAAAATTTGAAATTTGTAGTAAGACTATGGGACCAAACTGCTGAGGTCATCGGTCCCTAGGCTTAAGTACTACTCAATATAACTTAAACTAACTTACGATAAGGAAAACACACACACTCATGCCCGAGGGAGGGTTCGAACCTCCGACGGGGTAATCCGCGAGAACTATGACAAGAGTCCTACACTGCACGGCTACCGCGCGCGGCAGCAAAGCACTGCCTGCCATGTTCCAGTACATGAAGATCAGATCAATTTCGCACGTGGTCTCTTCCTGTGACTGTCTCCAGGATGACATTGTAGAGGAGCATCGATAGCGAGTACCCCTGACGTAAGGAACGGAGGGTCGGTACAAGTCCAGCCAACGAGCATTATCCCTCAAAAGGAGTGAGTTTTGGTGTACAGTCGTCGTAGAAAACCACTGAAGTGGGCTAGGAAGAACACCTGCTCCATGATAGCAAAGAGGTAAGCATGTCGCACCTGATCCATAGCGCTGAAAAAATCGGCGGCCACCAAAGCTCCATCGGAGCAAAAAGGTAAGCATGTCGCACCTGATCCATAACGTTGAAAAAATCGGCAGCCACCAAAGCTACATGGAGATTGCACGCAATTGCTAGAGTAATCACATCTCGACATTCACCAGTGCCCATCTGGGTGCTGACAGGTCAACCTGGCATCTCCTGCTCTGCAGATATTATACTTGGAAGGATCCAATGGCATTGTGTCACCGAAATAGTGTAGATATCTTGTAGTCGGCATTGAATAAGCTTAGGTAGCGGTAATGGACAAATGTATTCCCCTGAAATGGACTGTAAATTGGGATCATTGCAACGTAAGCTTTCAGTAGTGGTGGTGGTATAAGTCCACCTAAGTAGGCAGATTACCGTCGCTTTGACATGTCCTACCGCTCCCGCAAGCTACCGTCTGTAGTAAATGGTTTCTTAAATTCGTGTGGTCCACGAAATAACTGGCCCCTGCGAGTTATTGCTGGGTATTAACAATTTCTAGCGGAAGGTTTTAACGAACCGGTAGAAATTGGAACGCAACGGATAACGCATTTTTTGAACCACTACAGAAGGCACCTATGCAGGGCTTAATAGGCATTATATAGCTTTTATTTGCTTTCATGACCCAGAATTCGACTGTGGTACTGACTGCCACCAATTCTTTATGATGGAAGGAGGGTAGAGATTAATTGATATTTATTCAGTACCGATGGTATTTCAACAACTAGTCGTGTTTCTCTTGCAATGTACATCAGCAAAAACCGGTCTCTAGTTAACATTGTTCAGTTCAGCCACGTAATTATGGAATGGGACAAAGGAGCGAAGACCTGGCTTCAATTTAATTCTATATAACTGCACAATTATACCTAAACCCTCGGTTATTACATTCAGGTACTACAGATTACTCAGAACAAGTTCCGCAAAGACAATACAAGCAAAACTAGGTCAGACTGGAAGAGTATTTCGCAAATCTTTATCAAATCAGTGGGCATTGAAATCCGATACTTCTCCTCGTGGTTCGAGTATTTTACTTAACGCACAACATCGCCAACAAATTAACTCGTTATGGGGGCGCACAAGAAACATCACTTTAATGCTGTTTAACCCACATCGCCAAGTTTCAGTAGCCAACAGAAACCCAGAAAAATATGGACACACACGATTATTCCTTCCCTATTTTACACTCGCTCACTATAGTATGATTGTTCATCGTGTACAACATATTTTCAGACCGGAACTACAATTTACCAATGCGGCGGTTGCTCCAACCGACCACATGGTCCGCGAAAGCAAGTTCACAAAGAAAACATATGGAAAAAAAATAAAAAACCCAAAATATTACTTTAAATGGAAGAGCAGATTAAAATACATTGAATGAGTGAATTTCCGTTAAGCGCAGAGCAATAACGTGACCGTGAGCTTAAGGCACATGGTGCGATGCGTGAACAACGCACTAACGCAAGGTCTACTGAAATTCGAGTAAATTAAGACAATCAATTCCCTTATGGGGTTCAGTGGTAATTTCGCACCGGAGTTCAACATCTGGACTTCATTACACAGCAGATTTCAGACAATTTAATACCTATGTTAACATTACCAAAACGAGAGCTGCGTCTCCATGTCTGTCCAGCACCACAATCCAGGAACAAGTACCCTTCCAACGGAATTCGCCTAACCGTTCCGCTTACAAACGTGGTGGGGGTGGCGCGCCAACCTGACAGAGCCAATATACTCGCGCCTACGTGTCATCTTTGCCCTGACCTGCAAACTTGGTCTCTGCTAAACTTGTTCACGCTTGGGGGGTTGGTAATACCCTACCCCATAACGACCATTCATGCAGTGTTACAATCTGTGCCTAAAGCTTTCTGCTAGTTCACACACTCACTCATTTATACCGTCCAGGTCGCACAGAGGAAAGGAAAATGTGAAACGTGGCACACAACATAAAAAAAAAACAATAAATAACACTGTTTAGTCCATTCTCTCCTTTGGACACCAGCTGAGGTATTACCTGCAAGAGAAGAAACTCTTGCTAATAATTTCTGTGTTGTTGCAATTTAATAAAACATTGGAACGGTACAAGTTCCGTTTCATGATAATGCCTTCAAGAAGTGGCGACGGAACCGTGGTGGCTGTAGTCAACAGTTTGTCGAGCTTTGGCACCATCATGTCCCGGAAAGCCCAGTAAAATTCCAGATGGAGACCATCCACTCCAGGCGACTTGTTTGGAGCAACCTTCGTTATCCCATCCTAGATGTCATCACAGGTGATTTCGTCCATCATGGTTTCTGCTTCGATGCTTGTTGCGAGTGATGTGGGACAAAACCGGCTCCAAAACGTAAACTTTAGGTTGGTCCTGCTGGTAGATATGGCTTTTAAGTGCGAGCTCCGATTTCTCTTATTTTATTGCGATGAGCAAATCTCCCTATGTGGACAGGAGTCAACAACATCATTTGGCATTCGGAAGAGAATGTTGGTGACTGACATTTGGTGAAATGATCTCTTTGCAGCGAAAAACGCCTTTGTTTTAATGTTGGCCACTCAGTCCCCTTATAACATTTATGATTCTCTTTCTCTTCCTCTCTCTCCTATTTCACGATAACAAAAACGAGTTACTCTTCTTAGAATATTTTCTATGCCCTTCGTCAATGATAGCTAGGGATCGCTTACCGTGCAGCAATACTTCAAAACTAGACGAATAAATGTTGTGTAGGCAATATTTTTGGCAGCTTTGTAGCAGCTTCTATGCATTCAACCAACAAAACGCAATCTTTGGTTTACCTTCCCCACAATTTTTTCTATGTAATGCTTCCAGTCTAAATTGTTCGTTATTGTAATTCATAGGTGTAAATTTGATCCACAGCCTTTAAACTTCTGTGCATTATCCAGCAACCGATTTTTTTAAAGTACGAATGTGGAGGATACCTCACTTTTTATTGTTTAGTATCAATTGCTACTTTGCTAACTTTGCGTACACCTTCCGTAAACCAGTTTACAATTCATTCAGATTTTCTGAAGGCCTCACTAGACGAGAAAAGAAAGCATCATCTACAAAAAAATCTAAAAGGACTGCCAAGATTGTCCCCCAAACTGTTTACGTAGATTAAAAGCAGAAGAGAGTCTGTAACACTTCCTTGGGTAGCATCAGAGATTCGTTTTGTTTCACTGGATGACTTCCTGTTAATTACTACAGGCGGAGACCTTTTTGATAGTAAATAACGAATACAGTCGCACAACCGTGACGGTGCTCCATAGGCAGAAAGTTTGTTGCAAGCCACTTCTGAGGAACGGTGATAAAATACTTCTGTAATTCTACGAAATAGACAACAAGAGATCTCCTGTCGATATCAGTCCTCACTTGGTGTGAATGAAGTGACAGTTGTCTTTAACACGAACGATACGTTCTAAATCCGTGCTTGTTATGTGTTAATAAATCGTTTTCCACGGAGTATTTCATACTGTGGGTAAAAAGTAGACCGGCTGCAGTGGCAGTGCGGTTCTAGGCGCTACAGTCTGGAACCGCGTGACCGCTACGGTCGCAGGTTCCAATCCTGCCTCGAGCATGGATGTGTGTGGTGTCCGTAGGTTAGTTAGGTTTAAGTAGTTATATGTTCTAGGGGACTGATGACCATAGATGTTAAGTCCCATAGTGCTCAGAGCTATTGGAACCATTTTTTGAAGAAAGTATGTGCCGCGCTGAGTGCTTGTTCCTTCTTCAAAACTTACTATCGAGCCCGTCTCATTTTGGATCTATCAGTGTTTCTTCTTCCTCGCGGAATGCATCTCAACAGTTGTTCCGTCAGTCTTCGTTGCTCACACGTTCCTCGCATCTGTTCTTTCACTTCTCCGTTAAACTGTCCCTTCAACTTTCCGTTCTTCTGTCAGAAATGTTCAGATGTGTGTGAATTCCTGTGGGACCAAACTTCTGAGGCCATCGGTCCCTAGACTTACACACTACTTAAGGTAAAGACAACACACACATCCATGCCCGACGGAGGACTCGAATCTCCGGCGGGAGTGGCCGCCCAATTCGTGACATGGAGTTCTTCTCTGTTGATTCCTAAATAGGTGTAGGTGTCTATGACCTTTCATACTTCTTAAAAATACTATTTTATCTGCATATGGAGGGTAATCCCGTGATGATGCTACAGATTATAAATGGAGAAATGTGATGTAAAGCACTCTAGTTCGGAAATGGGCGAGTCGAAATGTATAAACGAGAGTCTGTTCAAGTTGCACTTTAGCCTCGGGCATCGCTCAGACTAAGGACCCAACTTCAGAATTCTGGTCAAGACGTACAGATCTCTGAATACTCCTCAATAACATGAGAAAATTCCTCCTCTTGATGAACTAGTAACGGTGCACGTAACACGATGTCAGAGAGATAGGAAATTCTATGCCTACGGCACACATGAATTCCATTTACCTTGAAACGTCCCCTTAGAAAAATTGATGAATTACTGTGCTGATAAACCTCTTGCGTTATTTGATTTTCAAACAGCTGAGCAGAAATGAACGTACCAGACATTTCTCTCTTTACTTATTCTGATCAACACTAAACTGACACACAATATTTTTAGTGCATCGCAATCTGATTTCCAAAAATCCCTACAAAAGAATGGCCCTGACTAACAATAACCTTTACCTTTCATGAATCACTTACCTCACAAAAATCTTCGTTACTCGAACTACTGCAATACAGCGAGCGCCAATACTGCCTGCCAAATAAAAGATTCTAACTACTGAAGGCACTGACTACTGATAGGCAAGTGAAAGATTTTCATAGAGAACAAACAATGTATTTACTTTAGTAGTGTTCAAAAGTCATCATATATATATCAGTTCATGATATCCAGTTTTACAAATTTACTCTTTCTGATGGACACTCGTCCACATCGTCCGCTCTCAAAACTCTGCCATCTCCCTCCCCACATCCACCACTGCTGGCGGCGCACCTCTAACTGCGCAACGCTACGCGCTCTTCACATCCAACTGCCCACCACTACAATAGCGAATATTCCAACAATGCAAACCAGCCACAGACTTCACACAGCACAGTCAGTGATTTTCATACAGAGCGCTACGTGACGTTACCAACATAAAAACCTAAACGGTCTACTTACAACCTGCTTGTTGTGTGCGGCTATTTACTAGTGATGGGCTAAACTGCGATTTTCCGATATCAGTGATTTCTGTGAATGCTACTTTTCAGTATCTGCTATTCTTAACCGTGATTTGTCGCAGTTAAGAGTCGCAGTTAAGGAACGTAGGTCGCGTATCCCTCCGCCACTGCTATTTCTGCGATTTCTGCTACTTCCCCGATATCTGTGACTTCTGCTACTTCTGCGATTTTTGTGACTTCTGCTACTTCTGCGATTTCTGCTACTTCTGGGATTTCTGTGACTTCTGCTACTTCTGCGATTTCTGTGACTTCTGCGACTTACCACCGGATGAAAAAAATACATCTGCCCACACAGAAAATTGCATCTCAACAAATCTGTCATTGGTAAGTAAGTTTTACGTTTGTTCTTCTGTTGGCTTTAATTATGTATTAAAGAGACAACTGTGAAAATATTAATAGTGTAATTAATATGTAAGTAGCCATACAGTAGCGTAATAGTTCGTGTTTAGAAAATGAATTCTAACATATTATTATGTTCACAGGTACCCGAACTACATTTCAGTCACTCAGTAAATTGGTAACTCAAAATATCATTGTCAACAGATCTGGAGAAATTGCCACTGCGTCTTTAGACCGTTCTCGTCAGACGAGAGGTTAGTTTCTAAGTGTTTTGATGGACTTAATTACATTAGTGAGATCGTTCTTGCAAATGTGAAATATACCCCATTGAGTGGCTTTCATTACAGCAAATATTAGCAATCTACTCTGTCAATTATATTGCTTGTAATTACTGACAGCAAAAATTGTTTAATAATCCTTGTGATTTTGCAGACACAGTTCTGACTCTTGATTACTGGTTGCTGTACGTATGTATCCACATCAAGGCTACTGAGAGAGACTCGTGAAGATTCAAGACAGCTCTTAGAGGATTTGCTGTTTAAAAGTGACATAATTGTGAAATAAGTGTGGTGATGAGTGATTAAACTGTGTTTTATTGAAGTTTTTATGCGATTTTAAAGGAATAATAAATGTTAAATACAGTGAATAATGAAAATATCATTTTCCACATGTTTAAGCCTTCCTATATCCGTAAATTTCCGCCACATATTTACTGGTAAACACTAGTTGGAGAGTGACATGCCGCCGCCGCCCCCCCCCCCCCCTTTTTCTCCACAATCTTGGTCTGACACTGACCTTTAACATAGCCCGAGGTATAGAATATGCATTTTGAGGCTGTTGATGTGAAAGTGGGAAGTACAGATCTTCCAGTTAAATCAGTAATAGCTGAAGTGCAGTACTTGAAAGGAACACAGGAAAAGCATACTTATGTAGGTGGTTGTAGTGTCGGCAAAAAGTTCGTGTGGGTGAAGTTGCCATGTAGAACACCAGGGGCAAAACTTTTATCCCGAGTCTTGAACTGTGCCGGAATAAAAGTAAGGCATTCATATGACTCAATAATGCTGTTTTAATTTCACAACACTTATACATATGTCTGAGTTCTGCTGTGTTAACATTGCAAAGTCCTGTAGACATGTGGAGTATTAACCAAAATTGTCATATTGGAAGCAGAATCACATTTGTTACGTTACTTGATATTTTCAGGAGAAAAAGGCAATGTTGCTTCTTATTAATACAATACATTCAGAGTCACAGCTGTGTTTGACCAATCATAACTGATGCTGAATGTGCATGTCGTCATATAACGTGAAGGGCTTATTTCAATAGTGGTACAAGTCCGTTACCTCCACTTTTCTGTATATAATGCTTCTGAAATTAATGATCCAAACAAACATTAATAAAGGTTCATTTCTAGCAAGAAGCCATATGCTTGAATATTTCTGGTATCTCAACTGTAGATTTTTCAGCGCTCATTTAACTTTACGACTCCGTATCTCAAAATGAACAAAAATGCACTTGTACCACTAATGAAATAAGTCCTTCATACGCACACACAGCACACCGATCTCGTGAGGCACAAGGCTCTTATAACGAAGTACGTACGTCGTTCAACAGATGGCACTAGGAAAAGAATGTTAACTGCACTTTTTAGTTGCTACTTGTGACTCTTAGTTGCGATTTGTCATGGAAATCGCAGTTTGACTCGGTAGCGAATAGTATAGTATGAGCTTTGCTCAACAGATGGCACTGCTAACTGCGCTTTTTAGTTGCTACTTGCGACTCTTAGTTGCGACTTGTCACGGAAATCGCAGTTAGACTCGATAGCGTGTCGCAGAGATGAGCGTAGTACAAACTTTGGCCAACATATGGCACTGTTAACTGCGCATTTTAGTTGCTACTTGCGACTCTTAGTTGCGATTTGTCACTGAAATCGCAGAAAGCAGTATGGAATTCGGCCAACAGATGGCTCACGGCGTTTATTGTGAAATGCTACTTGCGACTGCTAACTGTGACTGAAATGGCAGATTTTGTAAAGTTGTCACTGTGATATCTGTGACTTCTCAATAACTGTGATTTATAACAGATACGCGATTTCCTGCTCACCACTACTACTTACACAGTGGTAATGAGAGGTGGGCTACTCAGGGGTGTGGCGACTCTCGTCGTAGGAAAGCTGGAGAGTAGCATAATTGTTTAACGAACGAGTTAATCACAAGAAACAGCGAACGAAGACATTACAAATATTGTAGTAATAAAATGAGTCCAGCCCACACAATAGCAACAGCTCAATGGACCAGCGACTATGAGGTGTTTGCGTGGCGTCCCATAGTGAAGTGGCTCCGAGCGCGAATGGGGCGCGTGGCCGTCTTGGCGGTAGAGAGCCCTCCTGGAACGAGGCTGCTGGAGGCGTGACTCAAGTGAGCGTTCTCCATGGGATCCTCTGCATCCCACACGACTGAGATCGGTGCCGAACGGAAACCAGTAATTCCGTTACCAACGTAACGACGTAGTGAGTTGGTACCGATATGTGATACACCACTCCACAAGTTCCGCAACCTGCTACATTTACAACAGTTCTTCAAACTGATCTCCTTCAGTGTCAATGCAAGTATCGCATCATGCCACACAGTTCTGTTACACCCGGTCTAACATCCCCAAAGTGATTCGAACATTGACAAAAACAGCGTGCTCAAGATTTTTCACACGGCTGCACAGAAAGAAATCAAGTGCTGACCATGAAAAAGGACCTCCTCTGCCTACCCTCTTTTCAGGGAATGTCTGATCCAGTTGTTCACGAAACCTCAGTCCAGAGTGAGTTGAGGATCTATCATGTCCGAACGACAGCCGTTGACTAATAATATGGTGGGATATGTTCCAGGAATCTGGTAGTGTTCCTCCGATAACACTGAGTACACTGGTTCATTTTAGTGTTATGGCTCTTCACAACTGTATCGTGAGGATTCTCATCCGACCAGACATGACTTTTACGACTATTTATCATTTTGTTTCTAGTCAAACAGGCTTCATCCGTTAAAAGTACACATGCAGGAAATTGAGGGTCGACTGTAAGGCGCTGCAAGAACCGTTGCCTGAACACATCACGAGAACCGACGTCAGCAGGAGTCAAAACATGCACTTTGGCTCTGAGCACTATGCGACTTAACTTCTGAGGTCATCAGTTGCCTAGAACTCAGAACTACTTAAACCTAACTAACCTAAGGACATCACACACATCCATTCCCGAGGCAGGATTCGAACCTGCGACCGTAGCGGTCGCTCGGCTCCAGACTGTAGCGCCCAGGACCGCACGGCCACTCCGGCCGGCAAACATGCACTTTCTGTGTGCGGTACAGGAGTGTCTGAATTCCCCGTAACACTCGCCACTGCTAAACATTCAAGTGCACCTGATCGGGTGCTGACTGCAGGCGACTCCACTGGAGCAAGAGATGCACCTTCGGTCTGTGGAGTCCATGTAGTTCCTCTTTCTCCTCAGTCCTTGTACTGTTCTACTAATTGCCCTGTATCACTTAATCATTTGAACATTCTTGGTAACATGGTCTGAGCCGGATGTCTTCTAGGGGGATGTCTGCTACTGTGCACACTCCCAGCTTCTCTGCTGCTTCCATTTGCTTGCCAGTATACAAAAGTCGTGACTACAAGCTCCGTCATCAGGCACAACACCATATGGGTTTGGCCTTGGGAATGGATGTGTGTGATGTCCTTAGGTTAGTTAGGTTTAAGTAGTTCTATGTTCTAGGGGACTGATGACCTCAGATGTTAGGTCCCATAGTGCTCAGAGCCATTTTTTGAAGTTAGTACTCCAACTTGTTAAACAGACTGCAGTCTACTACAGTAAAGATATTTTGCACCAGGATTGCTCATGTCAGTACATAGTACATCATCTGATCTGGTTTAGCTAAGCTGTTATCCCAACCTCTACACCTAACGGATCATAGGAATTGGATATCCTACAATCTCGCAACATCAGTACCTGTACACGTATTCCAAGGTCAGAGGTATCAGCTCCTCTGCTGGAATATTGCTGTGCGCTATGGGATCCTTACCAGATAGGACTGACGGAGGACATCGAAAAAGCGCAAAGAAGGGCAGCTCGTTTCGTGCGCAATAGGGGTGAAAGTGTCACTGATATGATCTTGAGTTGGGGTGGCAGTCACTGAAACAAAGGCGGTTTTCTTTATTGCGAGATCTATTTACGAAATTTCAGTCACCAACTTTCTCTTCCGAATGCGTAAATATTTTGTTGACACCCAACTACGTAAAGAGGAATGATTATCATAACAAAATAAGAGAAATCAGAGCATTAACCGAAAGACTTAGGTGTTCCCTTTTCCCACGCACCATTCGAGAGTGGAATGGTAGAGAAGTAGTATGAAAATGGTTCGATGAACCCTCTGCCAGGCGCTTAAGTGTGAATTGCAGATAACCATGTAGATGTAGATGTAGATGTAGATCAGGAGGATTTTGGCTTACAACTGTCGACTCGGTCGTTTCTGGACAAGGGACCCTTGTGAAATTGATACATTCACGGAGACGTCATCCCTGAAACTTTGTAATATCATCACGGAATCACCCTGTGTTTCGATCTTATCCCTGTTTGTGACAACCCGAGTTTTACTCCCATGTAGCAGAGACGACAGTCCAGGATGTTTATAAAACTTCATTTTTGTTTCTTTTCTAACTCCGCTCTTTAAGTTTCCATATACATATACTGTAAATGATAATCCTTGTTATCTATATCTTTAGTATGCTGGTAACTTATTTGGTTTCCTATGAAAATCAAATATATAACTTGTTCAACTATTCAATTATTGACACCAATTTGCATCCTACTGGCTCATCTCCTTTGAACGTTTCATTAACTGAGATTCCTAAGACGGTTGCCCAGAAAGTAATGCACCGCATTTCTTTCTCAGCCGAAAACAGTGCTACGATTGAGAAACGTTATGTATGTTCCCCACAGTCGTTTAATGAACAAAGTAAGAGCATATGGACTATAAGACCAATTGTGTGATTGGATTGAAGAGTTCCTAGATAACAGAACGCAGCATGTCATTCTCAATGGAGAGATGTCTTCCGAAGTAAGAGTGATTTCAGGTGTGTCGCAGGGGAGTGTCGTAGGACCGTTGCTATTCACAATATACATAAATAGCCTTGTGGATAACATTGGAAGTTCACTGAGGCTTTTTGCGGATGATGCTGTAGTATATCGAGAGGTTTTAATAATGGAAAATTGTATTGAAATGCAATAGGATCTGCAACGAATTGACGCATGGTGCAGGGAATGGCAATTGAATCTCAATGTAGACAAGTGTAATGTGTTGCGAATACACAGAAAGAAAGTTCCTTTATCATTTAGCTACAATATAGCAGGTCAGTAAATGGAAGCAGTTAATTGCATAAATTATCTGGTAGTAGGCATTAGGAATGATTTAAAATGGAGTGATCGTATAAAGTTGATCGTCGGTAAAGCAGATGCCAGACTGAGATTCATTGGAAGAATACTAAGGAAATGCAATCCGAAAACAGAGGAAGTAGGTTATACAGTAAACTTGTTCGCCCACTGCTTGAATATTGGTCGCTTGTGTGGGCTCCGTACCAGATAGGTTTGATAGAAGAGATAGGGAAGATTCAACGGAGAGGAGCGCGCTTCGTTACAGGATCATTTAGTAATCACGAAAGAGTTACGGAGATTATAGATATAGTCCAGTGGAAGAGGCTCAGTAGCTCGATACGGCCTTTTGTTGAGGTTTCGAGAACATACCTTCACCGAGGATCAAGCAGTATATTGCTCCCTCCTACGTATATCTCGCGAAGAGATCATGAGGATAAAATCAGAGAGATTAGAGCCCACACAGAGGCATGCCGACAATCTTTCTTTCCACAAACAATACGAGACTGGAATAGAAGAAAGAACCGATAGAGGTAGTCAATGTGCCCTCCGCCACACACCGTCAGGTAGCTTACGGAGTATGGATGTAGATGTATTATATGAAGTCTTCCGAGTGAGCCCGCCAAGTTTCGGCACTTCTGACAGATAGCGTAGCTGGAGGACGGTTTCAAAATGGCGTCTGTAGGTGATATACGTTACAAGCAACGTACCGTCCTTGAATTTCTCACTGCAGAGAAAGAAACTGTGGGGAATATTCACAAATACTTGTGCAAAGTTTATGGGGCATCTGAAGTACGGTTAGTCGCTGAGCACGGAGAGTGAGGTCATCAGAATGCGGCTCGGCAGAGCTCCACGATTTGCAGCAGTCGGGGAGACCATCCACGGCTGTCACACCTGACATGCTGCAGCGAGATGATGTTATTCGCCAGGGGGCCATTAAAGTATGCCATTCGAGGAATAAATTTTGAGGACGATGAGTAGGTGGATCACAAAGTAGTGGCTCCATCACGAGGACAAGGATTAGTAGCGACAGGGCATACAAGCCGTTGTTTCGCATTGGAGGAAGGTCAGGAACGGGATGGGGATTATGTGGAAAAACAGGATGTGTGGATAAAACACCATTCTTCCGTGTGTGTAATTCTCATTATGTTCAATAAAGAATTGTTGAAGAAAAAAAATGCGTTGCATTACTTTCTGGGCAACACTCGTACATTGTATTCTTTGCCCAGTTGGTGGATCTTACAAATGGCACATTGTAATTTTTGTTCGACGTATCTCAGTGTCTTTAAATCAGCTAACATAAGCTCTCCAAAAGCAGAGGTGTGCAGTGGATCACTGGCCTCTCGGTTCGGACCATATCGACTCTGAAACCCCCTCCAGCTGCGGAGCGTGCTTCGCTCGCGCCTTACGCAGTCGCGCGGCCAACCGGCGGCGAGACGTACGGCGTCGGATTTTCAAGTCTGTGAGGGACGCTCGGCGTCTCCCAGCGTCGGCCCAGGAATTTGTCTGTCGCCCTGGTGGAAATGGTGGGGGGGGGGGGGGGGGGGAGGGGAGTGGGAGATCCACCGCCGCCTGTAATTTAGATAAGCCCGCATCGCCGGCCCCGCCGCCACTTTCGTCGCCGGACTCGGCAATTTAGCGAAAACAAAGTGCCGGAATAAACACGCCCGCTAACTGCTCACTACTGTACTGCTCAGAAATTTATTAAACGCTCTCTGTACGCGGGTCGGCCGTGTTTACGTTCTGCGCGCGCGCGTCCCGCGCTACATAAAAGCAGGCCTTTGCCTCCGAAAAGAAGTCTCGACTGGGATAATGCGCGGAAGGAAATGTAATTGCGAGCCGTGCCGGGGAGACGCAGTCGTGCTGCTGCTGCCGTTTCTCCCAGCCAGCGGTCCCCCCAGCGCCGGAGATGCGACACCCTCTCCCCCCCCCCCCCCCTCGCTGCCTTATAACGCTCCCTTCTGGCTGCCTGCTCTGTTTCATCCGCCCCGCCCCACCACCGACAGACACACTTGTCGCCGCCCTCGTGCTACTTTGCTCAAACGAGTCACTGCAGACACACTCTGCAGATATTTGCTCCTTGCCTCGTTTTACCGTGCACCGACACGTGTACGCGCCACTCCTAGTGACTAACGGAACGCCTCGCAAGCACCACATTGCTTCAGCACACTAGAGACGCGAAAGAAGTCTGCCACGGGTACAGCTTCCACTACAACAACCCCTGCTGCTGCTCCTCCTGCTGCTGCTGTTGACCACTAACCCAGGCAATACAATGGGGCATGGGGGGGGGGGGGGGGGAGATGGAGGTACTCGTTGAGCATCTTCTGAAAATTTTGTAACTTAGTTACTTCATTTTTCAAAATTTGGAAAAATACTTATACGCATTTCGTCATGAATTTTTCTGTCAGATTAGGTGCTGCAGTCATGGAGTGTGCGGCGTCCTGGCGGAGGTTCGAGTCCTCCCTCGGGCATGGGTATTTGTGTTTGTCCTTAGGGTAATTTAGGTTACGTAGTTTGTAAGCTTAGGGACTGATGACCTTAGCAGTTAAGTCCCATAGGATTTCACATACATTTGATCATTTATATCAGATTCCACAAACGTCTTAAATTTTTCGGGAAAAAATTTCAGTTTTACCTATAGCTGCCATATTCAGTATTTTCAAGTTCAGGTCCTTGTATAAACAACATTATCTCTTTAAAAATATTTGACAAGTAAATGTGAACAAAGACTAATGAAACCTGCATTATTTTTATTTTTTTTTCATTTTCGTACAGCACCCCAACCCACCTTTATTGAAAGTGCAATGATACTGCAAAGAATGTGCTGAGAGATATTTTCAAGTTCTCGACACTACTAACAGTGGATAGCGGGCTCTTCTAGAAGCATGACGTTAATATACCTGTAAATTAACAGCAGTTCACGAATTTGTAGTTAACGAATTTGTAGTTAACGTATTGTGAAACAAAAGAAAAATTCGGAATAGGTATTAAAATCCATGCAGAAGAAATAAAAATTTGAGGTTTGCTGATGACATTGTAATTCTGTCAGAGGCAGCGAAGGACTTGGATGAGCAGTTGAACGGAATGGACAGTATCTTGAAAGGAGGATATAAGATGAACATTAACAAAAGCAAAACGAGGTTAATGGAATGTAGTCGAATTAAGTCGGGTGATGCTGAGGGAATTAGATTAGGAAACGAGACACTTAAAGAAGTAAAGCAGTTTTGCTATTTGGGGAGCAAAATAACTGTTGATGGCCAAAATAGAGAGGATATAAAATGTAGACTGGCAATGGCAAGAAAAGAGTTTCTGAAGAAGAGGAATTTGTTAACGCCGAATATAGATTTAACTGTCAGGAAGTCGTTTCTGAAAGTATTTGTATGGAGTGTAGCCATGTATGGAAGTGAAACGTGGACGATAAATACTTTGGACAAGAAGAGAATAGAAGCTTTCGAAATGTGGTGCTACAGAATAATGCTGAAGATTAGATGGGTATATCACATAACTAATGAGGAGGCATTGAACAGAATTGGGGAGAAGAGAGTTTGTGGCACAACTTGACTAGAAGAAGGGATCGGTTGGTAGGACAAGTTCTGAGGCATCAAGGGATCGCCAATTTAGTATTGGAGGGTAGCGTGGAGGGTAAAAATTGTAGAGAGAGACCAAGAGATGAATACACTAAGCAGATTCAGAAGGATCTATGTTGCAGTAGGTACTGGGAGATGAAGAAGCTTGCACAGGATAGAGTAGCATGGAGAGCTGTATCAAACCAGTCACAGGACTGAAGACCACAACAACAATTTGTTCTTTCAAATCATTTTTAGGGTGCACATAAATCACGCCCCTCTGGCCCTCCACTTCAGTGCTATGGAAAATGCGGTGTTATTACTAGGGTTATTATTTCAACACCACTAATAATAATTAAAGCTTATTTATTGTGGATATATAGTAAAGTAGGAAGAAATCAGGATCAGAGTTGTTGCTGATTTGGGTGTATTCAGGATGAGAGGTTTTCTACACAGAACTTCCATCTCTGGCAGCTTTAATGTATCTAAAGCGCCTCGGTATGTAATAGAGCTGGCTTTGATGTCTGGTACACGTACGTCATTCCTTGTTGTTTCACCTTCAGTGGCTGTTCGCAGGTATGAATTCAGGGTTTAATTTTTGTATTCAGATAAATATGTGAACGCGAAATTAACAGCGTCTGCAGTATAATAGTTACCGAGCGAGGTGGCCCAGTGGCTAGCACCCCTTCGGGAGGACGACGGTTCAATCCAGCGTCCGGCCATACTGATAATTATGTTTTCCGTGATTTCCCTAAATCGCTACAGGCAAATGCCGGTTGGTTCCTGTGAAAGGGCACGGCCGACTTCCCTTCCCATCCTTCCCTAATCCGATGAAACCGATGACCTAGCGGTTTTATCTCTACCCCAAAAACAATCCAATTGTATAACAGTTATGAGTATCAACATATTAATACAACTTCAGCCACTGTCAGTAATAGTAATAGTAATAATAATAACAATAATAATAATAACATCTCAAAAATAAAAATAAAATAGTTTTTCTGGAATTTTGTTGTTTTGTACATATTCAAGAACAGTTTATGGTAAGAACGGAATAATGTTCAACCTTTCGCTACTCTCCATTTCGCATTTTAGTGTAAATGGGAATTTTGGTGACTTTTTATTTCTTCAGACAAAGTTACAGGATCCCTAACTCATGTATTAGTTAACGCATTGTCTTAGAAACTGAAAATCAGGCATTCTTATGTGGCACCCACACAATAACTTGCGCTTATCATGCACTTGTTTGTCAAAAGTTCGCTTGTAGTCACGCTTATCTGATATTGTCACTTCCTCAAACAATGGATCTGGTCTGGGGGGCCCTACTTCCTTTGCGTTTCCTTGGTAATTTTCTTTTCTGTTAGCGCTTAATACAGATTCCAAGGAGTTCACGTTGACACTGCACAAGAAAGCCGTTTCCTGCGCAGCAAACAACGAACTCTAAACACAAATTGCCGTTTGCGGAAATTATTAGTTTTAAGTAGTACTATGTATCAGCAAGATCACTTGAATAGGGGGACTGATGACCTTAGCTGTTTAGTCCCCCTTAAACTTCCCAACAACCACCACCACCACTTGAATAGAACACGAATGAGGTGCTGACAGCCATAAGGACCGGAAACACACCGTCCTCGCTCTCCCCCCCCCCCCTCCCCCCTCCCGTCAAATTTAAGTGAATATCAGAGAAACATATGAGATGGCTTTTCAAAATGTCTCTGAGCGCTATGAGACTTAACATCTATGGCCATCAGTCCCCTAGAACTTAGAACTACTTAAACCTAACTAACCTAAGGACATCACACAACACCCAGCCATCGCGAGGCAGAGAAAATCCCTGACCCCGCCGGGAATCGAACCCGGGAACCCGGGAACCCGGGCTTGGGAAGCGAGAATGCTACCGCGCGACCACGAGATACGGGCAGATGGCTTTTCGTGAATGTTCAGATTTATGTATAATGTAGGCCTACATTATAGATAAACCTGACACACGATAATATCAACAGAAACACGAATAAATCGACGATTATGTGGTTTATTGTTCTCAGCGCCTCAAATGGACTATTGTATGATAAAATCCAAAACTTAAAAGTAGTATATCTCATTCCGAATCCCATAAGATAGGTTTTTCTATCGGTATAATTATAACTCATGCTGATGTCCGATATCATTTTACTATTATAGAGAGTGAACTGGCATATCTCTGGAGTGTGCTAATATGGATAAAAATCTGTTGCAGTGTGCTAGCACCTGGTGGCATTAACGTAAAGTTGTAGTTGAGAGCTAGCAGTGCATGCAGTAAACCGTGCACATTTTTTATAAAATAAGCATGTGCACAGGGTCCCAAAATAATGTATACACCCCTTAAAACTGAACATCAGTTTAATGAAAGGGGTTAGAATACAATTTTAATGGTATTAGGTGTCTCATGGTCAGACTTAAGGTGGTAAATGTTCAAACTGGTGTCCATCTATCGCAATACATCGTCGACAACGACTCACGACTGAGCGCCATGCCAACTTTATTGATTCCAACATCAGCATCACAGGCCTGCTCAATTTGCTCTCTAAGATCATCCAGTGTGTGTGGTCTCGAAGCATAAACTGTGTTCTTGAGAGTACCCCACAGGCAGAAGTCCAGAGGAATTAAATCTGGAGATCGAGGGGAACACTCCACACTCCCCCTTCGTCCTATCCATCTAGCAGGGAATGTGCGATCGAGAAATTCCCTCACATCCAGGTGAAAGTGAAATGGAGCCCCATCCTGTTGAAAGTAATAATCTTCACTTCCAAACACAACGCTAAGACCAGGAGTCATTATTTCCAACACTCCCAAGTACAAGTCACCAGTGAAGCAGGGCCCGATTAACCCACTACAAGGCAGACCAGACCAGACAATTACGCCTCTTCTACCCGTGGTCTAGGTGTAGAGTCTTTGGTTCATAATCAAAACGTCTTCGGTCCCGGGTTCGATCCCCGCCACTGCCTAAATTTTGATAAATAATCAGCATTGGCGGCCGAAGACTTCCGGCATAAGAAGTCAGCCTCATTCTGCCAACAGCCTTGTCAAAGAGGGCGGAGGAGCGGATAGAGGTTCAGGGCACTCTCTTATCCTAAGGGTGGGAAATTGCCCCTAAAGGCGGAAGAATCAGCAATGATCAACGACATGAGGATGCAGAAGGCAATGGAAACTACTGCATTCGAGACACGTAACGTGTATCCACAGGACATGTGGCCTGTAGTTGAAGAAGTGTCATGATGATCTCTCCATTAGCAAAAGATTCCGGAATAGTCGCCCATTCGAATCTCCGGGAGGGGACTGCCAAGGGGGAGGTCACCATGAGAAAAAGATTGAATAATCAACGAAATGATAACGTCCTACGTGTCGGGACGTGGAATGTCAGAAGCTTAAACGTGGTAGGGAAACTAGAACATATGAAAAGGGAAATGGAAAGGCTCAATCTAGATATAGTAGGGGTCAGTGAAGTGAAGTGGAAGGAAGACAAGGATTTCTGGTCAGATGAGTATCAGGTAATATCAACAGCAGCAGAAAATGGTGTAACAGGTGTAGGATTCGTTATGAATAGGAAGGTAGGGCAGAGGGTGTGTTACTGTGAACAGTTAAGTGAGCGGGTTGTTCTAATCAGAATCGACAGCAGACCAACACCGACAACTATAGTTCAGGTATACATGCCGACGTCGCAAGCTAAAGATGAACTGATAGAGAAAGTGTATGAGGATATTGAAAGGGTAATGCAGTAGGTAAAGGGGGACGAAAATCTAATAGTCATGGGCGACTGGAATGCAGTTGTAGGGGAAGGAGTAGAAGAAAACGTTACAGGAGAATATGGACTTGGGACAAGTAATGAAAGAGGAGAAAGACTAATTGAGTTCTGTAACAAGTTTGAGCTAGTAATAGCGAATACGCTGTTCAAGAATCACAAGAGGAGGAGGTATACTTGGAAAAGGCCGGGAGATACGGGAAGATTTCAATTAGATTACATCATGGTCAGACAGAGATTCCGAAATCAGATACTGGATTATAAAGCGTACCCAGGAGCAGATATAGACTCAGATCACAATATAGTAGTGATGAAGAGTAGGCTGAAGTTCAAGACATAAGTCAGGAAGAATCAATACGCAAACAAGTGGGATATGGAAATTCTAAGGTATGACGAGATACGTTTGAAGTTCTCTAACGCTATAGATACAGCAATAAGGAATAGCGCAGTAGGCAGAACAGTTGAAGAGGAATGGGCATCTCTAAAAAGGGCCATCACAGAAGTTGGGAAGGAAAACATAGGTACAAAGAAGGCAGCTGCGAAGAAACCATGGGTAAAGGAAGAAATACTTCAGTTGATTGATGAAATGAGGAAGTACAAACATGTTCCGGGAAAATCAGGAATACAGAAATACAAGTCGCAGAGGAATGAAATAAATAGGAAGTGCAGGGAAGCTAAGACGAAATGGCTGCAGGAAAAATGTGAAGACATCGAAAAAGATATGATTGTCAGAAGGACAGACTCAGCATAGAGGAAAGTCAAAACAACCTTTGGTGACATTAAAAGCAACGGTGGTAACATTAAGAGTGCAACGGGAATTCCACTGTTAAATGTAGAGGAGAGAGCAGATAGGTGGAAAGAATACATTGAAAGCCTCTATGAGGGTGAAGATTTGTCTGATGTGATTGAAGAAGAAAGAGGAGTCGATTTAGAAGAGATAGGGGATCCAGTATTAGAATCGGAATTTAAAAGAGCTTTGGAGGACTTACGGTCAAATAAGGCAGAAGGGATAGATAACATTCCATCTGAATTTCTAAAATCTTCAGGGGAAGTGACAACAAAACGACTATTCACGTTGGTGTGTAGAATATATGAGTCTGGCGACATACCATCTGACTTTCGGAAAAGAATCATCCACACAATTCCGAAGACGGCAAGAGCTGACAAGTGCGAGAATTATCGCACAATCAGCTTAACAGCTCATGCATCGGAGCTGCTTACAAGAATAATATACAGAAGAATGGAAAAGAAAATTGAGAATGTGCTAGGTGACGATCAGTCTGGCTTTAGGAAAAGTAAAGGCACGAGAGAGGCAATTCTGAAGTTACGGCTAGTACAGCTTTGTATGCTAGTGACACATGGACTGTGGGAAAACCGGAGAAGAAGAGAATCGAAGCATTTGAGATGTGGTGCTATAGACGAATGTTGAAAATCAGGTGGACTGATAAGGTAAGGAATGAGGAGGTTCTACGCAGAATCGGAGAGGAAAGGAATCTGTGGAAAACACTGATAAGGAGAAGGGACAGGATGATAGGACATCTGCTAAGACATGAGGGAATGACTTCCATGGTACTAGAGGGAACTGTAGAGGGTAAAAACTGTAGAGGAAAACAGAGATTGGAATACGTTAAGCAAATAATTGAGGACGTAGGTTGCAAGTGCTACTCTGAGATGAAGAGGTTAGCACAGGAAAGGAATTCGTGGCGGGCCGCATCAAACCAGTCAGTAGACTGATGACCAAAAAAAAAAGGTTAACATGCCTTTGCTCGGTTACGTATGGTTTCTCCCTGGCCCGGTACACGCAGTTATGGCTGTTAATTGTTCCATCAAGTTTAAAAGTCACTTCATCTGACCAAAGAATTCGATCTTGGAAACGTTGCTCTTCTTCACATCTGTTAACGAATCATTCTCAAAATTCGCTTCTCCTATCAGGATTATCCTCGTTAAGAGCATGCAGAAGTCTTGGAATATAAAGCCTAAAGTTCTGAAACAGCAAAATTCTATGAATACAGCTTCTGCAGACCCCAGTCTCACGAGAGCGTTGCTTCACCGATTTCCTTGGGGATCGTGTGTAGTCCTGGATTACTGCCTCAACACTCTCACTGAAACTTCCTGGCAGATTAAAACTGTGTGCCATACTGAGACTCGAACTCGGGACCTTTGCCTTTCGCGGGCAAGCGCTCTACCAACTGAGCTACCTAATGACGACTCCTGCCCCCTCCTCCCAGCTTTACTTCTGCCAGTACCTCATCTCCTACCTTCCAAACTTCACAGAAGCTCTCCTGCGAACCTGTAAGGCGTCATGCTTGGGTAGCTCAGTTGGTAGAGCACTTGCCCGCGGAAGGCAAAGGTCCCGAGTTCGAGTCTCGGTCTGGCACACGGTTTTAATCTTGCAGATAGTTTCATATCAGCGCACACTCCGCTGCAGAGTGAAAATCTCATTCTGGGAACACTCTCATTGCCAGTTGAATTTCTCTTTCGTCCGCTATGTCCCTTCTTCATACCGTGCAACTTTCGTTAGACTCCTGACTTATCTCTGAGTCGTGTAATTAATTGTTACTCTTGTCGGTGTTGGTGTTCCAAATTCGACTCTCCAATGTTGGCGTATCGCACTCACGTTCTCTGTTTTCCAGTAACCCTTTAGCACCCATTTCCGTTGATCCAACGACAACGCCATGTTTGCTGACAATCCCGAAACAAAAGAAAGCATTGTTATGTGTTCCACTGCCTTATAAATTATTACCCATAAATTTGTGTTTCTGACTCCTTTAATTAAAGAGATATTCTGTTTCAAAGAGTGCATACACTATGTAGGGACACAAGTAAATGAGCCCTCCCGACCTTGGTGCCAAGTTTGACAGAGTATATAGCAACAATGTAGCATAGCACCGCAGATTTAGTGTCGTGTATTTGGGATTACCGCGTATAAAGGGTGAACAAAAAGTCAGCATATATTTGAAACTTAATAAACCACGGAATAATGTAGATAGAGTGGTAAAAATTGACACACATGCTTGGAATGACATGGGGTTTTATTAGAGCAAAAAAAAAAAAAGTATTGCTAGACGCGTGAAAGATCTCTTGCGCGCGTCGTTTAGTGATGATCGTGTGCTCAGCCGCCACTTTCGTCGTGATTGGCCTCCCAGGTCCCCAGACCTCAGTCCGTGCGATTATTGGCTTTTGGGTTACCTGAAGTCGCAAGTGTATCGTGATCGACCGACATCTCTAGGGCTGGTGAAAGACAACATCCGACGCCAATGCCTCACCATAACTCCGGACAAGCATTACATTGCTGTTCACAACATTATTCCTCGACTACAGCTATTGTTGAGGAATGATGGTGGACATATTGAGCATTTCCTGTAAAGAACATCATCTTTGCTTTGTCTTACTTTGTTATGCTAATTATTGCTATTCTGATCAGATGAAGCGCTATCTGTCGGACGTTTGTATTTTTGTTGTTGTAGTAAAACCCCATATCATTCCAAGCATGTGGGTCAATTTGTACCTCTCTATCTACATTATGTCGTGATTTATTCAGTTTTCAAATTTATACTGACTTTTTGATCACCCAGTACATTACGTTTAACAGCATGCAAAAAAAAAAAATAAACAATAAATCCGCAAGGTGTCAAAACTCAGGGTGTTCACGTGTTCTTGAGCTCTTACACAACAGCCGCCACTGCTGACCTCTGTGGCACATTCCAACAGTGGTTCGTGCAGTATCGGCCGCCATCCGGCCGGCCGCACTTCCAAATACGCACGCCGCCCGTCACGCCGCCGCGTTTCCTACAGCCGAAGGCACAGCCACGGCACGAAGGCGCTACCACGAACCATTACGCAGCTGCCAATGAGATGCAAACATCCCTTCTCAGGAGTTCCAGCGGCGGGTTTACTTAAATTCGAACACACGTGCACTGACCCATTTTGTGTGTTTACCAGCTGAATAACATTTGCAGACTTCCGTAGTGGCCAGGACTCGTGATCTGCTGAATTAATTTCACGCTGAAAACTGACTGATCTGTAAATCTGCAGTATCTGTATATGTTTCAACATTCAAAGCTACTGTTACCAGTACAGCGACAAAGTTATGTATTAGTTTTACTATTTGACATGGAAGCTTCCGGGCTCTTTCAATTGCAACCATGACTTTAATAAAATGGCAAAGGTAATGTAAATCAGAACACTGGGAGGAGTTGTGGTCTAAATAACAACTGATTTATTCCGTCCTAATATCGCATGACAAATGGTTGCTAAAGAAACACCACACAAACATTTTATCTGACAATCTTTTCAATAGTATGCGGTCTATGGCTAACAAACAGATTAGCTGGGGATCAATGCACCACACTAACCAGAACCTATAGCTTTATCTGACTTCATACATGTTAATGTGTTGTATGGACCAAAAGCTGTGCTACTGTCAAGCATATATACTCTACTATTGCACAAAGGAAAATATCGGTCCAAAGATCGGGGTGCTGAGAAGAATATATTGGAGTCTCATGCTGTTCAAAAAATGGCTCAAATGGCTCTAAGCACTATAGGGCTTAACATCTGCGGTCATCAGTCCCCAATAACTTGAACTACTTAAACCTAACATAAGGACAACACACACATCCATGCCCGAGGCAGGATTCGTACCTGTGACGGTAGCGGTCGCTCGGTTCCAGACGGAAGCGCCTAGAACGACTCGGCCACACCGTCCAGCTCCTCATTCTGTATACAGGTGAGGGCGGCACAGCACGACGCGGTCTCCGAGTGCAGTTACGGACAGCGGCACTCTGTTATTAACGGCGCACTCCCGAAAATATGTAAGTATACCGTCTTAGTCTACACCCACTTTAACACAAGTCAACGACGAGCTGGATCTCGGCATTCGAAGCTGGGAGACCGCCCCCTGCTCTGCATACACAGATTTGACCAAACAGCAACTTTAAAAATTAATTGGGAGAAAAGGAAAAAATAGATTCAGGTTGGTTCCCGCTTTCCCACGCTTTGATGCCATCTCTCTGCTAAAAGCATGAATAGGATGTAACCACAGCCCAACCTAAAAAGATTGTTATCTCGCTTGTTGCGTACATCTCAAACTTTCTAAAGAAAGGCCATAAACTCGGTAAAAGTCTCGTGCCTTTATAAAAGTGTTTTGTAGCAGAGTCTGGATGCCTGAGCGCCACTGCCCTGTTCCACGAAAATCGCAAAAACTCTGAGCTGTCTCATCTGCTTTCTACCTGTACTCTGCTTTATTGCTGGCCCTCAGATCTTACAATGAGCTTACTTCGTGCCAGGCCTCATCTACCGACATTGATACCTCTACTCACTGCTACCAATGTGATAGTGAAGTGGAAACGTGAAGGGACACGTGCAGCACAAAAGCGTACAGGCCGACCTCATCTGTTGACTGACAGAGATCACCAACAGTTGAAGAGGGTCGTAATGTGTAATACGCAGGCATCTGTCCTGACTATCACAGAGAAGCTCCAAACTGCATCAGGATCCACTGCAAGTACTATGACAGTTAGGCGGGAGATGTGAAAACTTGGATTTCATAGTCGAGCGGCTGCTCATAAGCCACACATCACTCCGGTAAATGCCAAACGAAGCCTCGCTTGGTATAAAGAGCGTAACTATTGGACGACTGAGCAGTGGAAAAACGTTGTTTTGAGTGACGAATCACGGTACACAGTGTGCCGATCCATTGGCGGGGTGCAGGTATGGCGAATGCCTGGTGAACGTCATCTGCCACAGTTTTTAGCGCCAACAGTTAAATTCTGAGGCGGTGGTCTTATTGTGTGGTCGTGTTTTTCATGCTTGCACCCCTTGTTGTTTTGCGTGTCACTATCACAGCACAGGCCTACATTGATGTTTTAACCACGTTCTTCGTTCCCACTGTTGAAGAGCGATTCGGGGATAGCGATTGCATCTTTCAACACGATAGAGCACCTGTTCATGGTGCACGGACTGTGGCGGTGTGGTTACACGACAATAACATTCCTGTAATGGACTGGCCTACACAGAGTCCTGACCTGAATCCTATAGAGCACCTTCGGGATGTT
The DNA here is from genome assembly GCF_023897955.1 of Schistocerca gregaria. Taxonomy (NCBI): domain Eukaryota; kingdom Metazoa; phylum Arthropoda; class Insecta; order Orthoptera; family Acrididae; genus Schistocerca; species Schistocerca gregaria. Next base: position 70,085,574 of record NC_064925.1, read on the forward strand.
TTGGAACGCCAACTTCGTGCCAGGCCTCATCGACCGACATCGATCCCTCTAGTCAGTGCAGCACTCCGTCAAGAATGGGTTGCCATCCCCCAAGAATCCTTCCAGCACCTGATTGAACGTATGTCTGCGAGAGTGGAATGGTATGGGCATGGGCCAACACCATACTGAATTCCAGCATTACCAATAGAGGGCGCCATCCTTTTCAGCCAGGTGTCCGGATACTTTTGTTCACATAGTGTATCACAACGAAAAGAGCTAAGTAAAGGAACTGATGAAATCTATAGGAAAGCGTGAAATTACAGTCGTTGCTGGATAACGTTTAGCAGCGTTTGCTACACTCCGTACATGGTATTTACCTCGCATTTTCCTTGGCATTGCTCTCGCAAGGTGCTTACACATCGCTGTTCAAGCCTCTCCTATGCTTCGGTGTACTTCCTGTGGTTAACAAGTACAGTGAGACGGTACGAGTGGTGTTCTGCCTGACACAGTCACGTCGATTGAGCATCTACACATTATGTTGCAAAGCAACATCAAGTAGGAGGAGCACCTAAGATCGGTTGTAGGGAAGGCGAACGAACAACTTCGATTTGTTGGAGAAATCTAAGAAAGTGAAGCTCATCAATAAAGGAAATAGCGTACAGAATACTTGTGCGATCCAAATTGGAATTTTACTCGAACATTTGGTATTCACACCTGGGAGCATTGAAGGAACCAATTCAGAGGCGTGCTCCTAGACTCTGTCAACACGCTAGTGTTAATGGAGATTATTCGTATTGTCAAACGGGTGTCACTGGAGGGAAAAAAGCGTTCCTTTTGCGAAACACTTTTCAGGAAGTTTAGACATCCAACATTTACGACAGACGGCACAACGATCCTGCTGCCTCGCTCGTAAATCTCGCCTAATAATCGCGAAGAGAAGATTAAAAGAAATCAGGAATCGTACGGAGCACACAGAGGTTCGCTTTTCCCTCGCTCCAGTTGGGCTTAGAACAGGAAAGTGAACGTCTGGTAGTGGTATAAGGTATCCTAAGCCATGCATCGTATGTTGGCTTGAGAATTATGATGTACATTTAGATGCAAATTTAGATATAGACCCAGACGTAGATGTAGATGTAAATCCAGTGCGTACGAAGAGTCTTCCAACGGCAGCGAACAGCAACTCAAACGGGTACGTGACGGCAGCAAGTACAGCACGAGTTCAGGCCACGATACGTAAATCGGTTCGCTCTGTTTCGTGATTAACAGTAGTCTTCAGTCCTCTGACTAGTTTGACGCAGTCTGCACCTAACATACGTAGTTATTTGTTGCATACATTACAAGCTCTGTCGTCCCCTACCGTTTATGTAAACATACGTCCAACCTGGCACAGATCGCTAATGTATGTAATTGTACTATCGATTACAACTAGCTGTCCCGGTAACTTCGTTTGTGGCCAGACTCAGGAATTAGTAAGCAGACTGGAAAAAGGTCGATAGCGTTGTAGGCCGTTACAAAAAAACTGTCTAACTTCTTGACATAAATCCGAAAAATCAGATAAAAAGTTAATCCTACAGTCCTGTCTCTAATACTTAGTGTCAATATTTTTCTATTTTTTTTGTTGCTTCTTCACATTTATCTCACGAAAGTTAAGACGAAAATTTTAAAAAATGAAGTAGATAAATTCTACGGACTGGCCCCTAGTATTTCGTAGCAATACTTTATCATTCATTCCAATTTTACTACAGCTAGAATCGCAGCGCAGCAACACAGGACTAGTATATCTGCTTATAAAAAGTGAATGAGCCATTACGAAAGGAAAGAGTCGGTTTCTTTGTCAAACAGCAGGGCTATCACAGGAAGGCACAGAAGTTAGTCAGAGCGGTGTGCTAGTGCAAGACCAAAATGTTGATAGTGAGCTAAACAAGAGAATGGATGAGCGTATCCCGATACTGCACAGCCCTAAAATTACCTTCAGTGGTGATGTCAGGCTCTCAAATTTCCCTCGATAGTGATGATAGACCATCAGCTTATCCTCGTTAGAGTCGGCAGGCGTCCGACATCCATATGTGATTCCAGTACACTATATAACTGACACAACTCCGCCGGCCGGTGTGGCCGAGCGCTTCTAGGCGCTTCAGTCTGGAACCGCGCGACAGATACGGTCGCAGGTTCGAATCCTGCCTCGGGCATGGATGTGTGTGATGTCCTTAGGTTAGTTAGGTTTAAGTAGTTCTAAGTTCTAGGAGACTGATGACCTCCGGTGTTAAGTCCCATAGTGCTCAGAGCCATTTGAACCATTTGACACAACACCATGCAGAAGCTTTGGTACGAGGTGCATTCAAGTTCTAATGTCTCCGATTTTTTTTCTAATTAACTACTCACCCGAAATCGATGAAACTGGCGTTACTTCCCGGCGTAACCGCCCTGCAGACGTACACATTTTTCACAACGCTGACGCCATGATTCCATGGTAGCGGCGAGGGCTCCTTTAGGAGTCTGTTTTGACCACTGGAAAAACGCTGAGGCAATAGCAGCATGGCTGGTGAATGTGCGGCCACGGAGAGTGTCTTTCTTTGTTGGAAAAAGCCAAAAGTCACTAGGAGCCAGGTCAGGTGAGTAGGGAGCATGAGGAATCACTTCAAAGTTGTTATCACGAAGAATCTGTTGCGTAACGTTAGCTCGATGTGCAGGTGCGTTGTCTTGGTGAAACAGCACACGCGCAGCCTTTCCCGGACGTTCTTGTTGCAGTGCAGGAAGGAGTTTGTTCTTCAAAACATTTTCGTAGGATACACCTGTTACCGTAGTGCCCTTTGGAACGCAATGGGTAAGGATTATGCCCTCGCTGTCCCAAAACATGGACACCATCATTTTTTCAGTACTGGCGGCTACCCGAAATTTTTTTTGGTGGCGGTGAATCTGTGTGCTTCCATTGAGCTGACTGGCTCTTTGTTTCTGGATGAAAAATGGCATCCACGTCTCATCCATTGTCACAACCGACGAAAAGAAAGTTCCATTCATGCTGTCGTTGCGCGTCAACATTGCTTGGCAACATGCCACACGGGCAGCCATATGGCCGTCCGTCAGCATTCGTGGCACCCACCTGGATGACACTTTTCGCATTTTCAGGTCGTCATGCAGGATTGTGTGCACAGAATCCACAGAAATGCCAACTCTGGAGGCGATCTGTTCAACAGTCATTCGGTGATCCCTCCAATAAAATCCCCCCACTTTCTCGATCATGTCGTCAGACCGGCTTGTGCGAGCCCGAGGTTGTTTCGGTTTGTTGTCACACGATGTTCTGCCTTCATTAAACTGTCGCACCCACGAACGCACTTTCGACACATCCATAACTCCATTACCACATGTCTCCTTCAACTGTCGATGAATTTCAGTTGGTTTCACAGCACGCAAATTCAGAAAACGAATGATTGCACGCTGTTCAAGTAAGGAAAACGTCACCATTTTAAATATTGAAAACAGTTCTCATTCTCGCCGCTGGCGGTAAAATTCCATTTGCTGTACGGTGCTGCCATCTCTGGGACGTATTGACAATGAACGCGGCCTCATTTTAAAACAATGCACATGTTTCTATCTCTCTCCAGTCCGTAGAAAAAAAATCGGAGACCTTAGAACTTCAATGCACCTTGTACTACTTGTCTGAGTCGTACATTGATACCTTAGCGCACCACGTTCTTCTAAGACGATCATCAAGCCTCAGAAGAATCCTGCACTCTACAGTAAAGAGACAGTGATACCATTAGTCTCGTTCCATTCTGTGTAGATGTTCCGCATGCCCATATTCTTCGTGCAGCATAACAATGGCGATTTTGTACTGTTATTCATAGTAGACGTCTAGGACTATACTGATAATATGGAGACGGTTTCCTTCTGCATGGGTCAGCACAGCCTGCCAACTTTAGCTGACAGACTAGCTGCAATAGGTCAAGCGAAATATTCAGAACTTACATTGGTCAAAGGTTTTCTTGGATGTAGTCGAAGATATACCTATTTATTTTCATCCTTTGTCGGATTACGTCATTTTTCTTCCAGTCCATCCTAGTACATCTTGAACTTCGTCTTAAGTAATACGCATCAGCTGCAAGCAGTTTATTCTAATTACCTGTTTTTCAAATGTCCCGGACTCCTGCTACATCCAAAACTGGAATCTGGATTATAGTCTTATACATTTTTGCTTTGTTGTTCTTTTTATCTTTTTGTTCCACAGAACATAATTCGTTGCCCATGTTACAGTTCATCCTTCATTAATCTTATCATTAACTTCCTTATTACTTGTGCCTTGTTTATCAATACCACAAGGTATTTTGTCTTATCCACATCTACAATTACTTCTCCACCTACCTCGAAATTACTGAATTTTTATTCTCCAACAGTCAAGTACCCCCTTTTCTTTGTGGTCCTCTTGTTTTACTCTTTAAGCTTTCTTTTCATACAGCACAGATCACCTTCATCTTCCGCTAAAACAATCTGGACATTTGCAAAATACGTACGAAATATCTTGCTGTTCTCATCCACATAAGCTGGCATTTTCTATGCCAGGTTTGCAGGACTACCTCTAGGTACTGCTTAAAGAGGGTCGATGACAGTACATATTATTGCCTAAGATCCTTCCTCATCCCAAATTCCTCTAGTACCTATTTGCAATCGTTACTCTCGCTGTTATTTTCATGTAATTTCATAACAGCCTTTAGCATTCTCTGCTCCAAGAGTCAGCCAATGCCGCATGACTCTCCAGTCGAACCATTGTGCGTTTTTCCCATATTAGACTCACTGTGAAAGTGTTTTCCACTGACGACCTTCCTGTCTGGAACAATGCTTGCTGTTGTTGCTCCTTGTACTTATTTCTTTCTCCATCACATTTTCAGATTTGAGTGCAGTCTTCCAAAGAAAGGGACCACTATCAATCCCCTATAATTATTTGGTTGATTGCGTGACCCTTTTTATGCGACTGTGTTACACAAAAAGTTGCCCATTTCAGACGAACATCTTCTCCATTTTGTAATATTGCAAATAGCTTCCTTAGAATGTCCAAGAATTTCGGTGATACAAACTTTATCAGAAACTGGATGTATTGATCCATATCCTGGTTCCTTCTTCTTACCGCCCCTCACAACTGGCTGACACTGACGGCGGCGGTGCACAAATGCTGCGCAGCTAGCGCCATTCGACGGCCAACACCGCGGTTCCTGGTGTGTCCGCTGTGCCGTGCGTGTGGTCATTGCTTGTACAGCCCTCTCGCAGTGTCCGGAGCAAGTATGGTGGGTCTGACACACCTGTGTCAATGTGTTCTTTTTTCTATTTCCAGGAATGTATAACGTTTTCAACAAATTATGGTGCAACTGGCCTTCGGCCTCTCGCAGGAGAAATGCCCAAATCTACAAATCTCCAGGTAATTCGAAGTTCCGAACCCTGTTATTCAACTCCGGTTCGAAAAGAGGACCTTTCTATATACTATTAACGTATCTATACTCGCGGAGAGCAGTAGCCCCGTTGCTTTGAAAAAACAATATTACGAATAAAGCCGTGCTCACCTAGTCCATATCCACGTTGACGGCTTGCAATTGTAATACAAAATGGTATTTGTGTTTCAGCTTTACGTCGCCGTACCCGCACCGATGCCTAACGGGAAGTTATAACACCAACACCACCAACAGGAAACAGCGATAAAAGGAAGGAATCCCAGCAGCTGAAAATCAGTCTAGCAACGAAGTTGACGTTAATACACCCATGTTCAAATACGAAATCATGAACCACGTGACTTTCCGGATGTAAGTACAACCGTCGGTTGACAAATTAAAAAGAAACAATCCCACCACTTCCCACATGGAGATCAAACAATAGGATAGGCGTCAGAATCGATAGCAATCTATGAACTGAACAAAATTATCGGTCGATAGAAAGAATCACAGAGCAAGAAGTTCAATTAGCAGGGCGACTAAACTGGAATCATATGCTACTGACTATGTAGAATCACATATTGACATACACAAAAAACAGTCTAAAATAAAATTGTCTAAAGGATAGCACCGAAGAAGCGCGGGTGATATAGTAGAAGACCACTCAATAAAATCAAATACTGATCGCGGCGAGAGAGAAGTGGAAGATAGTGACGTCAGGGTCCACAGGGTTCCCTCACACAGAGCAAACCATACCTACAGAAAGAAGCAGGAAGGCGGAAAGAAAACACTGAAGCCTATATTTGTAGCGCCTACTGGAAGTAAGCCTAAATACACCCAAAAGAGAGACTGAAACGACTCTTGTCACGAAACATAGTTGTAATAGAGAGACTGGGAGCAATCTGTGAAATATCGATACGGTAAGGAAGTAATATGGCGCTATAAAACTATGCAATTTGTACTTCAAACGTTATTAAATTCTCATCACATTAGAACTAATTTGGCTGTCACAGTGTTTATACGAAACTGAAATAGACAGTACTCCAGAAAGTTGATACAAAAGGTCTCGACTCACTTCCATGTAATTGTTAGTACAACTGCGTTACCTGTAGTGGAACTCACACGGGTTCACCTGTATGGATATACGTTTTATTTTTTCTGTCTATTTGTATCGATTCATGCGCCTAAGCAGAATACGGCAGAGCAGTACACGCGATGTCCCTGCAACAGCCAGGCTTGTGGAGCTACGGAGAAAAGATGAAGAACATTAATTTTCTTATGTTTGTAAAAACTCCTATCGGATGTTTCATCGACCTTGTGCTGTCTGTCTTTTGCCGTCAATAATAGAGAGCGAATGTGGATTTCCATTTACTTCACTAATAAAGTGTAATACATTAATTCTCATAGTACGAAGTCAGATTCATGTACTTGTTTCTTATTTCACCTGACCTATCTGCTTTACCAGTACCTCTAATACTGTACTTCGGATAAGCAAGCTATTTAAGCAGAGCAAGCTGGATGCTGCAACATTATCTTCAAAGAAGAAGAGGTGGTAAAGAACTTAAAGGCTCGAAGAGCTGTCATCCAGTAATCTAATATTATATCTTACAGAATCATAAGCCCGACTGTCTGAGTGTGCGGGACTGTGCGTAAATCAGCTGAAACCCAAACCTCGAGATGTCAGACACTCCGATCGGTAGCAAATATTCCATGTCGATTAAGTATCAACCAAAACTTCGATTTAGTTCGTGCTATGTACTGTTGTTCGGCAGAACGGGTATAACTGTTAATTAAAAGTAACACCAGAACTGCGAAGCACAGAAGAAACCATAACTGTAATTCCGTGTTCAAACCCCAACGACGAGAAATATTTTTACTGCATTATGCGTGGAAGTGTTATATGGGACAACGGGTTTAGGGCATGTAAAGGAGTTGTTTGGAGCTTACAGCAATGTTCAGTCGGCAGTCTGTGTTCGCTTCGTTTCTTTGGTAGTAGTAAACCAATAGAGTACATTTGTAGTTTCACAGAATATACATCAGAACATAATAACAAAGAAACAACTGGATCACACGTGAGGAAATAATAGTAATAATAATTAAAGATAAACAAAATAATATCAATAACAAGAACGTGACGTTCAACTAACGAAGCGGAAGTCCTTCTGCATGTCAGGAAACTGTTCTCCCATATAACAGTTTCACGCTTAAACAGTTAAAAAGAATTGTCGTCAGCGGTGTTTGAACGCGTGACCTTCTGTACGACAACCAAACGCTTTACATTCTCACCGACCCGAAATCTACCATACAAGCGTTCACAGATATGCTTTCCCTGCGTTCCTTAGCTCTGGTGATCATTATAATTACGATTTAAGCATATTATACTGGACGACAGCACATAGTATAAACTAAATCGGTATTTTGGTTGATACTCTATCGACATACAACGTTTGGTACAGATCTGAGTGTCTGATATCTGAAAAAAATTACTTCAGCTGATCACCGAAAGAACAAAAATGTTCGCCGGCCGGTGTGGCCGGGCGCTTCTAGGCGCTTCAGTCTGGAACCGCGCGACCGCTACGGTCGCAGGTTCGAATCCTGCCTCAGGCATGGATGTATGTGATGTCTTTAGGTTAGATAGGTTTAAGTAGTTCTAAGTTCTAGGAGACTGATGACCTCAGATGTTAAGTCCCATAGAGATCAGAGCCATTTGAACCAAAAAATGCTCAGGGAAATTCAAGTACTCAGAAATGCAAGTCACTTAGGAATAAAACAAAGAGGAAGTGCAGGGAAGCCAAGGTGGCTGCATGAGCAATGTGAAGGAATCGAAAAATAAATGTTTCTCGGAAGGTCTGACTGAGCATAGACAAAAGTCAAAACAACCTTTGGTGAAATTAAAAAACAGCGATGGGAATTCCGCTGTCAGATACAGTGGAGAGAGCGGATGGACAGAAGAAGTATATTGCAGACCTATATAAGATGCAAAAGCGCCAACGTTGTAGCATCCACTCTTAACGCAGGCAATGGCCCGCATTTACTGCAGACAAGAGTCTGGCTACTTAAGCTTGCTGGTTCGTCTCGGTGTGTGATGTGGTCCTCCTTTCGGCATGCGGTTCTTGATGACTGACATCGAGCGCCTAAATTTGGCGGTATATACTCCAGCCAGATGCAGTCGATTTGGAAATGGTAGCCACTGAGCAATCATAACACCATTGTTCCAGTTCTTCCTCCATGTGAGCAACTTTATAGTCCTGGAGGTCGCAACTCCTTTCAGCAGCGCCGTACACCCCTTCTGCTGTCTCCTTGCTGAATATGGGTCCTCGTGTTCTGAATTCGTGTTCTTCTGCCTGGCACATAGTTAAAGAGAGAGCCTGCTATACTCTCCTTGCGATGTCCTTTTTCTGAGGTCATCAAAAGAGAAATTTGCTATACCTGGCGTAAATGTGTTGCAGTAATGGATTACAAACAGTCTCGACCACTACAAAAAATTCATTTCAGTGGTTCCATGTCATGCAGAATCTCTGGTGTACAGTGATCTGAAGGTGGACCAACGATCTGTTAAGCAGACTGCTATAATGTTTTGGCTCATTATTGCTACAGCCCGCTACCTAATATTCGTACCAATATCAGCGGTTTCATTAGCTACTCCATGACACATTGAGGGAGGGAAAAAGTGGCTTTATGCCGCTTATGCGCTCCAATTTCTCTTAGTCTCGCCTCGTGCCTCACCCCCCCCCCCCCACCACCACCACCACCACGCGATGGACTGCACACCACTGGCAGTGTAATGATGGTTACACAGTCTTCTTTGAAGTGGACGTTTTTGAACTTATTCATCAACGTTCCGCGAGAGCTGCGTCGTTTTTCTTCCAAAGATTCTTATTTATGTACCAGAACATTTCAACTACGCTGTTGTATTGGCTACACCGACCCAACTGGATTTTCAGTCTGCCTTTAATTTAGCCTTCAGCTATAAATGACGTGAATATTTCACATGGGAGACACTTAGTTTTTGGATTCCACGCTCAACTGTAGGTCCCATTTCCCCGACAGAATTAGGGACACGCAATCCGGCGGTGTGGGTTCTGACTGACTAGAAATTAATATTGTAGCAGCGCATCTCCGTATTCGTAGTCTCTTGTCATACCTACTTCGTAATGGTTCCAGATACTGCAGCAACACCCTAGAACTGTTCGCACTAGCGTTTTCTATTTGATTTCCTTTACAGCTGTGCTGTGCTTTACCAGCCCTTCCGAAAAATTTGCCTTCCCATTCATTGTACTTCCCTACTTCTGAATTTGCGAAACCGTAGCTTAATCCCAGAATACTATAAGGTAGGAGAGAAGAATGTTATAATGCTAATAAACCATCGTGAAGTTTATTACTCCACATTTTTATTCAAAGGAAGTCATAATTTATATATCATGCATTAATTAATTACGGTTATTACATTCCCAATCATATGTTACATACCACATTAAGTGAAAAATGTCCCGTTTTATACCCTATGGTGAGCGTAAATTTTGGGACGGTTTGATCATTTAGGTTTAACAATATCCTAAATATGTATGCCATGTGACGTGCCCAATATTTTACCAACTAATATTGTCACTGGATGAGAGCTGACATACTCTTTTTAACCAACTAAAACACATAATTATGTTGTATACTTAATTGTGTGAAGAGAGTACATAAATGCATATATACACATACAAAGACTAGGGCTGTTACAATTTGTTACAAAACAAATTGTTTAAAAAATAGAAATAAATGTAACGTGAATGTTTTTTCGATTTACCAATTCACACCATGCATGAAATTTACTCAGAAGGAAAGCATAATGCTGAAAGCAGTTATTTTCCTAAGAGGATTTTTTTAACAGGTAAAGGGAGTTCTCTCTCGATGAAAATTAACCAAACAAACTGTGAAAGGTTGCATTGGGTAATGAAAGCACAGTTTCTGATCTTATTTCCTGTGAGGGGAAAAAGTTAGAAAAACAAGTGTTAAGTCTTCATTACCAAGACACAATACCTTTAATGCTACACAATTTGTTCAATAACAGGAGAGATTAAAAAATGCCCATTTTGGCTTTCAAAACAGACGTTACACGGTTGGGTCATGTTCTGTGTAACACGATCATATGCTGCATGAGTCTCTTTAGTGCATACTGCTGATGTTACCTTCCGTTGCAACCAGATCCTTTTCTGATTCGAAGAGTGATGTTTTAAGAAGGTTGCGCACCTCTCCTCACACAAGAAAAGACCAGGTGATCGAGTAGGGCGTGGTGCAGGGCCACCTCTGCAGATCCACCTTTCTGGAAACTGTTCACCCAAGAATCGACGCACAGGAAGACTGAAATGTGCCAGCGCGCCGTGATGCTGCAACCACGTGCGATGTCTTGTGTGGCGGGTGGAACGTCACCCAGCAACTCTGACAATGCTCTGGCGAGAAAATTGTAATAATGCGTGTCATTTAACGGCCTAGGTAGGTGACATGGTTCAGTTAATTGGTCACTAAGAATACCTGCCCACACACCGGGTTACAATTATTCAACTATATGAAACACAATCGTCATAACTTCTCAACAGTTTGCGTTAGGGCATTCAAACGACACTGTGGACCGTGGGACATATTGGTAATTGTATGCGCTGTATGGTTCTGTTTAGCGACGAAGTCCAGTTTTATATGGATGAGTTCGTGAATAAGCAGAATTGGTGCATTTGGCTGACTGACAACATGCATTTTGCGATCCAGAAGTCTCTTCACTCTTGACAGGTGACTGCGATGTTCAATGTCCAGTCACGGAATAATCGTTGCGATATTCCATGATGGCACTGTGCCTACCGAACGGTACGTGAAGGCTTTGGAAGATGGTTTCATCCCAATTATCCCTGATTTAGACAAGAAGTGGTTCATGCACGACGGAGTCCTGGAGGAGCACTTTGGGAACTGCATTCTGGAATGGACCCCAATTAGGCGCCATGTTCTCCGTATATGAACACATGCGACTCCTTTTTGTGGGGGTACATTACGGTCAAGTTGTATAGGAATAGCCCCAAAACCATTGCTGAGCTTCACAGGAGGTCATCGAAAGCACTGATGTTCCGACACTTCAATTGGTCACGTAGAATTTCGCTGTTCGTCTGCGTCACATCATCGCCTATGATGGCAGGCATATCGAACGTGTCACAGCCTAGATCCGAATATCTGTAGTGACGTTTACATGTTGAATAAACTGTGTGCTCGCCGTAGTTTGTAACTAACTTGCCTTTTTTCCTTGTGGTTCAATAATTGTCACCCTGTATTCACATAAAAAATCAATTGATGAGCTCGAATAACTGTCAAAACACGCTAATTGTGGATGGTGAATACCTCATCACTCCTGGACATTGCTTCATCTGTATATAGTACAGAGGACAGAAGTGTATGATGCATTCCAGCCACCACGTCTACGACTGTCTCTGAGTGAACAGTCATCTGGTTATAGGTTATGCACCGCTGTACCTCAAATGAATGAACTATTGCTCATGAATGAAGTTTCTTATATTCGTCTGATTCGTCCCTTTGTTGTGCGCAATTGCACGATTACTCTGAGCGATTATGATTTCCACCGGATTACAAAATGCTAAGAGGTAATTATGACATCAGGGAAGAACGGTTGTTTGACGTCCCTTGCAACCGCTCAGAGTTTGTCGGGTACAGGAGAATGTTTTAAAAAATAGAAAAATATAGTGGAAGTGCATTCTGCCTTTGCAAATAAATGAAAGGCGCTTCATTTTTTGCCAAACGCGTTTCTCTTCTTATATTTATGAAGCGTCTTTAGTTTCCCATAATAAATGTTTGTTTCATGTATACAATAAACATTCTCTTGTCTTTCACGTCGCAAACAACTTTTGCAGCACACGTTTCGTGAAAATGAATTATCATTCGGTGTTACTTTCGATTTGTGATCTTGGTAATCCTTGTGAATCGTCCTGGAGTTGTATTTAGGCGGTCTGTATGTTCCGTACGGTCGATTTTCGGCGTTTTTACGGCATGTATTTCAACACTTTACTACCACCTTTCACTGTTCATTGACTGTGTGTATTTACAGTGTGGAGTGTTGCCAGCTGTTGTGTGTATTTTTTTTTCGTCTTTTGTTCGTGCTGTGCTGTGTATGTGTCGTTTGCTATTTGTCCTTTTGTTATGTGTGCACGTCTGTCTTGCAAAATGACGAAAAGAGAAGCAGCTAGTAGAGGGAGGGTGAGTTTTAAGAAATTCCGGTCGTTCACAGGCACATTTGGCACACGAAAATAATACATGATTTATGTCAGCGTCTAATTCGGAACTACACTAGCATGCATGAGACAAATAAAATTTCATTCGATGTAGATTTAGATGGTGTTAATCATTGAATGGTCCAAATGTGTCCTCGCAAATCACAGCCTTGTAGGAATTAGGGAAGGTAACACGTCATACTGACAATCTTTCGTTTGTTGGGACACTTTCCACATCTACTGCCAGCAATGTTCACCGTATCCTTTGACCTCACGAGGTACATCTGAAAGATCTGCGTGTACATCTACAAACACACACTGCAAGCCACTGTACGGCGCACGTCGGAGGGTACCACGGACCAGAACTAGTCATTTGTTTCGTGTTCCACTCGCAAACAGAGCGAGAGAAACACGACTGCCTGCAAGCCTCTGTAGGATACCGGATTTCTCTCATCTTATCTTCGTGGTCCGTCCCTGAAGTGTACGTTGGCAGCAGTGGAATCGTTCTACAGTCGGGCTCAAATACCGGTTTTCTAAATTTGAGCAACACTGCCTCTCGAAAAGAGTGTGGTCTTCCCTGCAAGGGAGTCCGACTTGAGTTCAGTAAGCATCTCCGTAATACATGCCTGCTGATCGAACCTACCAGTAACAAATGTAACAGCACGCCACCGAAATTCTTCGATGTCTTCCTTTAATCCGACCTGGTGGGGATATCAAATACTCGAGCACTACTCAAGAACGGATTGCTCTAGCTCTCTCTGCCCCGTCTCCTGTGTGTATGAGCTACGCTTTCCCAAAATTCTCCCAATAAAAGAAGGTTTTTTTTTTAGCTTAGGACTATGCACTGGGTGATAGTAGATTCGCATGCTAAATAAGAAATAAGAGGCCAAGTATAAATTCTGTCTGTCCTCTCTTATCCTCCTACAGTCACTCAACGGTGATCCTTCCCATACACCACAGCCTCATATTTTTGCTCACCAAGTCCGTCAGATCATTTATGTGTATAGAGAATAAGAGTGGTCCTTTCACACTCCCTGAGGCACTCATGATACCCTTGTCGTTGATGAACATTTGCCATAGAGGACAACATACTGCAGTGTATTTCTTCGATAGCCTTTGAGCAAGTCACGTGTCTGGGAAGCTAACCTGTACGCTCGGATCTTCGTCAACAATTTGCAGTGGGGCACCGTATTAAACATTTTCTGTAGGAATATGGAACCCGCCTGTTGTCCTATATCCATCGCTCGCAGCATATCATGTGAGAAATGGGCAAGATGAGTTTCGCAGGAGTAGTGCTATCTAAATATGTGCTCATTTGTTTTTTTGCCTCTATGAAATGTATTACATTCGAACTCTGTGTTCAAGAATTTTGCAGCAAACCAATGTTAAGGATATTGGCCTGTAATTTTAGGAGTCTGTTCATTTACCCTTCATATAGAGGAGTCACCTGCGCTTCTTCATTCGCCTAGGGCATTGCACTGGGACGAAGACTGGCGATAATACAATATAAGAAAGGGGCCAATGACGCCGAGTACTCTCTAAAACCGAAGTTGGATTTCGTATGGACCTGCTGACTTATTTCTTTTCAACCTTTGTAGGTGATTCTCTATGACAGGGATGCTTATATCTACGTCCTCTATCAGGGAGTCTGTTCGACAGTCAAACGACAGTATGTTTGTACCAAGCTCTTGCTTGAATGATTTCTTAAACGCGAAATTTAGAAACTGTCCTCTGTTGACATCCCACACTGGTCGACGACTGAATAGACAGTAGCCTTCGATCCTTTTACTGATTTTATCTATGATTAGGAATTCCTCAGTTTCTCGGCAAGACATTTCACAGAGGCATGACAGTGGAAGTTATTGTATTCTTCGCTCGATCATGCAGTTAGTCTGTATACGCAAATTTCAAATTGAGAACTGCTGCTGTTGATGTAGCTTGCTTCGCTATCACGTACGCTTCCTCACTTTAGCGAATATCACCGCGTGCATGCGCCCACTGGACTTGGTTTGTTCGTCACCTCCGTTTACTGCAGACATATTCTCCTGAACACCTTGTGAGGTGGCGTGGCCTCCTGACCTTCATTTCTTAAATATTCCGACCTCACCATCGTATTCTGCGAATCAAGACGTTTCATTCGAGCCCAAACTCGATAGGGTAGAATAAATTTTACATATTTCCTTTTAATCGATATGCAAACCTAATAAATAAATCACAAGTCCGCAGTGATATTAAAAAGTCGAGGCTGGCGTACACAAACATTAAAGACTCGACAGCTACAGGAGTTTTTGTTCGGCGGAGGCAACCAGCCCGCTGGAAAGTCCGAAGGAGGGTGAATTAGCACACAGCTGTGCCGGCCGGCCGACTGCACAGGGGCCCAACCCGTTTTTTGCCAGAGAAAAGGGATAATGGCCTGCGTGTTCACCTTAAAAGCAAAACCCGCTGTATTGATGGGAGAGCCCCAGCATTCGCATTTTTACGGATCTAGTACCCAGGTCAGGACAATAAACGCCTAACTCAGATGCTATATACACTCCTGGAAATTGAAATAAGAACACCGTGAATTCATTGTCCCAGGAAGGGGAAACTTTATTGACACTTTCCTGGGATCAGATACATCACATGATCACACTGACAGAACCACAGGCACATAGACACAGGCAACAGAGCATGCACAATGTCGGCACTAGTGCAGTGTATATCCACCTTTCGCAGCAATGCAGGCTGTTATTCTCCCATGGAGACGATCGTAGAGATGCTGGATGTAGTCCTGTGGAACGGCTTGCCATGCCATTTCCACCTGGCGCCTCAGTTGGACCAGCGTTCGTGCTGGACGTGCAGATCGCGTGGGACGACGCTTCATCCAGTCCCAAACATGCTCAATGGGGGACAGATCCGGAGATCTTGCTGGCCAGGGTAGTTGACTTACACCTTCTAGAGCACGTTGGGTGGCACGAGATACATGCGGACGTGCATTGTCCTGTTGGAACAGCAAGTTCCCTTGCCGGTCTAGGAATGGTAGAACGATGGGTTCGATGACGGTTTGGATGTACCGTGCACTATTCAGAGTCCCCTCGACGATCACCAGAGGTGTATGGCCAGTGTAGGAGATCGCTCCCCACACCATGATGCTGGGTGTTGGCCCTGTGTGCCTCGGTCGTATGCAGTCCTGATTGTGGCGCTCACCTGCAGGGCGCCAAACACGCATACGACCATCATTGGCACCAAGGCAGAAGCGACTCTCATCGCTGAAGACGACATGTCTCCATTCGTCCCTCCATTCACGCCTGTCGCGACACCACTGGAGGCGGGCTGTACGATGTTGGGGCGTGAGCGGAAGACGGCCTAACGGTGTGCGGGACCGTAGCCCAGCTTCATGGAGACGGTTGCGAATGGTCCTCGCCGATACCCCAGGAGCAACAGTGTCCCTAAATTGCTGGGAAGCGGCGTTGCGGTCCCCTACGGCACTGCGTAGGATCCTACGGTCTTGGCGTGCATCCGTGCGTCGCTGCGGTCCGGTCCCAGGTCGACGGGCACGTGCATCTTCCGCCGACCGCTGCCGACAACATCGATGTACTGTGGAGACCTCACGCCCCACGTGTTGAGCAATTCGGCGGTACGTCCAACCGGCCTCCCGCATGCCCACTATACGCCCTCGCTCAAAGTCCGTCAACTGCACATACTGTTCACGTCCACCCTGTCGCGGCATGCTAACAGTGTTAAAGACTGCGATGGAGCTCCGTAAGCCACGGCAAACTGGCTGACACTGACGGTGGCGGTGCACAAATGCTGCGCAGCTAGCGCCATTCGACGGCCAACACCGCGGTTCCTGGTGTGTCCGCTGTGCCGTGCGTGTGATCATTGCTTGTACAGCCCTCTCGCAGTGTCCGGAGCAAGTATGGTGGGTCTGACACACCGGTGTCAATGTGTTCTTTTTTCCATTTCCAGGAGTGTATTTCCGCTTTGGTCGTCTTAAATGGAGCGCCATTCTCCCATTTGTTAGGGTAACGCTGATTGGCAGACTATTTCTGACGCAGTGAGCCGGAGGAATGAGGTAATGACAGCAGATGATATAACCTTTCACATTTTGCATGGAGAGGTGTCGTTCCGGTGACGCTCTTGAAGCGGGAATATGTAGTGGGAGCGAGTGCGCTTGTGCGTAAACTCAGAGAGCGAGGAACAAAGTCTCTACTCAGTACTGCACTGAGAGAGCAGCTCTGTCGCTAGCGCATTGGAGCAACACTCTATACAGAGCCGCTCACGAATAAGTGTTTGTTCACTCTGCTGGCCGCAACCCTTAATGTGCGGTGTGACACAGACAGAGTATTAGTTAGTGCCTGTGAGCGAACACTGAGTGGCATCGCGGTGGACTGGTTATCTGACTGGTGTACCACGCCAATAGTTAGACTAGGCACAGATAGGAGTCCTTGACTTCATCAAGGCGTAATGAGAGTTCGATTGGCGAAGGTCAATCCAGAGAGAAAGAGATAGTTTTGTTATTTTTCAGCGGCAAATGATGCAGACAGCAGTCGTCGCAGCTCACAGTATTGTGCGTTACAGCGTAGGCGAGCCCCGTCTTTCCCCCATTAGAAATAACATACTTCATTCACGTCACTCCACTACACTTCTCATGTGACAGGTTCGACCGTACTTAGAAAAATTCAATCGTATAATTATTCAAGTTGAGTAGGCATGGCTCTCAGCCTTTCTGCAGAGTAAATAACTTTCTTAAAGAAAAGGCATAAAACAGCTTTCCCACACTTTGTATAAAAATTTCATTAACAGGATTCCTATCCATAAGAGGTAACCTCCTGTTGCTCCTGATCCGGAAATTTCTGTATCAGTTTATAAATAAAAGTTTCACTTGATTTTCTCAGATTTTGCAATAAATAATACTTTCCGTTCGTTTAATGTTTTTCTTGCACTAACTAGCAAGAGTATCCCACTAGTTACATAAAAAAATTAAGTATTTTTGTGTCTCTTCCTTACAGTGGACGACTCTAGAAGATATTTATTGATGAAAGTTTTTCAGGCATTTCTTTTTGGTAAATTAGGAGCGGATGTCTGACAACTGTAGTAGTGTGGGGTGGAAATTGCATCTTGCAGGAGCCAAAGGGTACTTGTCAAATCAATCCGTTGCGCAATTCGTCAACGTAACACCCACACACTTACAATCTCTGTAGAATATACACTGTCCAGTGCTGCGGGCTGGGTTCTATTACATATTCATCCACTCACTCAGATATCAGCAAAGATATTTCTTACGATCGTTAGCTGAGTTCGTCGTCGTCCGTGTTATGGTACCTTTGAATGGAATGGAACGTTTAAAATTCACATATACGGGATAGTGGTCGAAACACTGGAACTGATCAGTGCTTACAGGAGCATCGAAGTAACTCTAGATTTACACAGACCGTCTCCACCTGTGCTGTAGCGGAAACATCTCCGACGGAGAACGTGAAGAGCACAAAGCCGGAACACGGCTGCGGCTCGCAGCCAGCAGTGGCGCTGTGGAGGCGGGGACAACTGACGATTGGCCCGCGTGAGTCAGTCTCGCCTCGCCTCGCGTTTTGTATTATTCCCCGGGGTCGGCCATCGCACCGCGCGAACAGCCATCGTCGTGGCTGAAGTGTTTGCGCCGCTGTTCACAGCGGCAGAATGTGTTTGCCAGCCTAACAGCCGTACAACGAGTCCGCTGTTTGCTGTACTAATGGTAGGATCGCGCGCGGGAAATGTTGTCCGCCAGTAGGACACACACACACACACACACACACACACAGAGAGAGAGAGAGAGAGAGAGAGAGAGACAGCTCTCCAGTCAGATAAACCGCCGCTGCCTAGCGGATCAGCGCGAAATCCTGCACCAGTGGCTGTTGCATTAACTTGAAATGTCACGTTGAGCTACGTATCTTATTTCATACTGATAACACCCCCGACCTCCAAGATCCTTCAAGAAATGGAGCTTCCGTGTATAAAGTAGTTGGGTACGTCAGATTATTGTTTTAATAAAAGCTATTTTTATACTCATCTCGATGATTGCGACCCTGCTATGGGTTGTACCACGATATAATAAGGCGTCTGTTCAAAAAAATTCCGGAACTTTCTGAACAAATTTTTTCTACACTTGCTTTTTACTTATTGTGCCTGGACTCCTTCGAAATACTCTCCTGCACAATTGATACACCACTCCCAACCCCGTCTCTACTTCCGGGTGCAGTCTTAGTACGCCTTTTGCTGGATCGCTATCTGTGGTTGCAAGTCTTCGTCCTTTCAAGGGAGTTTTCATCTTTGGAAATAGAAAAATAGTTCGCAGGGGCAGGTCTTGAGAGTACGGAGGATGAGGCAGGCAGTACAGTGACTTTGTTTTTTGTGCAACAGTTCAAAATGGTTCAAATGGCTCTAAGCAGTATGGGACTTAACATCTGAGGTCATCAGTACCCGAGACTTAGAACTACTTACACCTAACTAACCTAACGACATCACACTCATCCATGCCCGAGGCAGGATTCGAACCGGCGACGGTAGCAGCAGCGCGATTCCGGACTCAAGTGCCTAGATCCGCTCGGTCACAGCGGCCGGTTCCGCAATAGTCAGGCACCAACAGGGATGAATGTGCGGGTGAGTCATTGTGATGGGAGAGACATGAATTGTCACGTCACATTTCGGGCCGTTTCCTTCCCAAATTTTCTCGCAGGCGTCGCAGTACCATAGATTAACAGTTTGTTCCTGTGGAAGTAATACTTCAAACTCAAAGACAGCTATCAGCATGGCTTTGACATCTGAACTGACCTGAAGAGCCTTTTTGGTCTTGGAGAAACTTTCCCAACCGTGTGAACCTTGGTCTCGACATCATAAAGGTAGACTCACATCTCATCCCAGTTATGATTCTCTTAACGAACAACTCGTTCTCATTTGCACGATGCAAAAGCTCTTCGCAGATTGCGAGGTGAAGGTCTTTCTGGTCTCGGCTCATGAGCCGTGGAACGAACTTAGCGGCAAAACGAGGCATTCCAAGATGCTGATCCAACTGAAATGTTACATTCATTTGCAATCTCTCGGACAATCAGTCTTCGATCGACACGTAGAATGTCGTTGACGTTCCCGACGTGAGTGGCACAGAAATGGGATATTTTAATAATTATTTGCACATTATTGTAGCCAAGTAAGGGACGAAACTTAAAGATAAGCATAACGTTAATCATTTCTTGAAAATTATTTTCCCAAAATTTCTAAATTGTACTTTCGATGAAGAGATTCACAGTGGGGTAGTAATGCTTCAAAATGTATATGAGGAGGATTTATCCAGTAAATTGCTAGGCAATAAAAGCCCTGAAAAAAGAAATAGCCTCCTAAACCTCGGTAGTTGATTAACAAAACTATTAACAACAGAGAATTCAATTGTGACTGTTGCGTTCCAGATTAATGCACAAAATTTAGACGTTTTCAATTATTCCTGCTGTTGTTTCTTCGGTTGAACGCTTAATTTTGGAGTTCATACTTATAAAAAACAATCTGTGGCATTCTATGACCCAAGACAGAGTTAATGAAATCACCCTTCACATGTCGAAAGTGATCTATTGGTATCAATGAAATAATCAATGCGTTCCAACACAGAAATTACGCCGAATGGTCCAGAGGCATTAGTGGCCAAGTTTAGTACAATGAGGTTTTATAGGCACAAATCAGTCAGACAACAGATAGCGCTATAGGCCTATGCTTATCGATACTGACTATCAATCACTTTTTTGTGTTTCATTTTTAATAACATTTCTCAGTATTAATAATGTTTGTTTAAAACTTTGAATACAATAAACGAATGATGTCTTTGTTGAAATTACATGGAATATTACAAACACTGCATTAAATTTCTATTTCTAGCTGCTGTAATGAAAGTTACGTTAGTTAATGATAGGCTCTACATTTTATGTTATGGGGTCAGGATTTTTATTTTTGAAGGCAGTCCCCCATCGCATACGTTACGCATCTGGATCTGAGCATTCGTCGAAATACATTTGAACCCGATTTTGATATCATATCCGCTGCTTTTAGGTCATCTGTGTTACCGACCAGGCTAGGGCAGTCTCAACCTATGCCTACAGTACCAGTATAATGCAGAAAATTTAGATGTTTTCAATTATTCCTGCTGTTGTTTCTTCGGTTGAGTTTGAGTTTCAGTTGTTTGTTATTAGGGCCTTCAGCCTAAATTAAAGAACTGTTTCATGTAAGGGCTTTGGTATTTTTTTTTTAAATTAATGTTTTGAAGTTTTAAGTGTTCGGCCTTCAGCTGATTGAATTTAACTTGTTTACTTCAGCCTAACTAAAGAACTGTTTTAAGATAAGGCTTGTCTCTTTAAATTTCTGATTATGCTTGCTTTCTAAGTTATTGGCCTTCAGTCGTTGTTAAATTAAAGTGACTTTCACCTGTTAATTAAGTCCCAAAGATTAAAGCCGTGTGTTTAAAAAAAATTTTGGGGCTCTTGTAATGTTTGATCAAATAATAAAGTTGTATGTTCGAGTGTAACTGACAGCCCCTTATTTTGGCCCCTTTCCACAACTTATTCTATCTGTCCTGTCCTGCGGGTTAAGCAAGGCATTTCACCCTAGAAAACGTATACTACATTCCGCTATTGATAGGTACCCACAGAAAGTTTGGAAAGTCGACGCTCTTGATGATTTGACTCCAACGAAGACCTGTAGACGACTGAGGACGAGAGGCCACTCTCGTCAGTTTTGAGGTTTGATACAGTGGGCACTGCCCTTCAGTATGCCTCCGCCAGTGGGAAGAGACATCGGGGGCCAGCCTGAACAAGGTGGCAGTTATGATTTGTTCCTGCCAGTAAGGTCCAGTTTCGCGTTTCAGAGGTTGGGGTTCCTGGAGCGGTGGCAATTCTGCGATAGGGCTACACGGCCCTGCGCCTCGAGGAAGGCGTAGTTATAAATTCGTAGTAACGGCTGGATCAGCCGTTGTGGCTCTTCACAACCTTGCGAATTATTAAAAATAATTAAACCAACTTCAGAAAATTTTTCCACTCCCACGCGGCAACAATTCACATCATTTAATTAATGATTACGATTAATCATTAATTCTATCGAGTTTCCGAGTATTATTCGTAGCGACCCATGACATGTATCAAACGACTTGTAAATGTGTGTAGCATCTGAATCTACGATCGGAAATGCAAATTATATTTTTTGGGTCTCTGTCTCTCTTTGTCAGGAACACTGGACTGCTCGCCTTGTGGTAGGTCGGAAAAAAGTCTGTCCTATATAAAACCATTCATGCCCATGGAGACATCGATCTAATAACGTATAAAGCGGCGCTGTTACCTTGATAACTACTTCATTTTCTTCCCCCGATATCTTAGAGCTTGCACTATTAAGCAGTTCACCGCATGAAGACCAAATTCGTTTTCTCGTATTTGGGCATCTACTTCAGCAGTAAACCTGCAGATTAATATTTCCACGAAAATTTTGAACGATGTTTTCTCGAGGGCTGTGGCTCGTGTGAGTCCAGATTATAGAATTATCCTTTCCCTTTGCAAAGGGCTTTCATCATTTTTCTCCATTGTTCTGGTATTTTCCTACGCTCATGCAGTTGTTGAATAGCTCCGTCCCCTAGCCCAGCAGTCTTCCATCAAGTGATGGCACTCTTTACGGTGTTCTGTGTATGCGAAGTCTGCTGCTGAAACATTTTTCTTTTTTATTTTGCCTTTGGCATATTTCTTTTCTTGTCACAGAGGTGCGACGTTCTACAGTTTCCCTTTTACTGATTTCGTAGGCTGTTTCTACATCTACATCTACACGGCTTCTCTGAAATTCACAATTAAGTACGTGGCAGTGGGTTCATCGAAACACATTCAAGCTGTTTCTCCACCTTTCCACTCTCGAACAGCGCACGGGAAAAAACGAACACTTAAATCTTTCCTTGCGATATCTGATTTCTCTTATTTTATTATCATTATTATTTCTCCCTATGTAAGTGGGTGCCAACAAAATATTTTCTTACTCCGAAGGGGGAAGTTTGTGACTGAAATTTTATGACAAGATCCTGCCGCAACGAAAAACGCCGTTCTTATAACGAGTGCCACCCAAATTCGCGCATCATATCCGTGGCACTCTCTCCTACTTCGCGATAATACAAAACGAGCTGCCCTCCTTTAAACTTTTTCGATCTCCTCCGTCAGTCCTATCTGCCGCAGATTCCACACCGCACAGCAGTCCTCCAGAAGAGGGGGCAGGAGCGTAGTGTAAGATGTCTCTTTATTAGACCTATAGAATTTTCTAGCTGTACTGCTAATAAATCGCAGACTATAGTTTGTTTTCCCCACAACACTGTCTATGCAATCTTTTCAATTTAAGCTAATTGTAATAAAAATATCCAAGTATTTAACTGCATTTACAGCCTTTAAATTTGTGTGATTTATCGTGTAACCGAAATTTAGCCGATTTCTTTTAGGACGCATGTGGATGACTTCACAATTTTCATTATTTATATTCAACTACCGCTTTCTGCGCCATACGACATCTTGTCTAAATCATTTTGCAACTGGTTGTGGCATATGGTGACTTTATAAATCGGTTCATGACAGCATCACCCACAAACAGTCTAAGACGGCTGCCCAGGTTGTCTGTTTTATTCGATGATTATCCATCACTTACTTCGAACTGCGATTTTTCTGACAGGAAATCAAGAATCACAAGTGAGATAATAAAGTCTGACTGGAAGTCGCTTCTGACGAACGATGTCAAAGACTCTGGGAACTTAAACATATGGAGTCAATTTGACATACTCTGTCGGTAGCACTGGTTACTTCGTGAGCATAAAGAGCTAGTTGTGTTTCACAAGAACGTTATTTTCTGAATGTGATTTGACCGTTCGTTAATAAATCGTTTTCTTTGCGATAATCCATATGTTTGAACACTGTTTATGTTCCTAAATCCTACTGCAAATTGACATTCCTTATATGGCTCTTAATTCAGCGGATTACTAGTGCTTTCTTTCTTGGGTATTGAGGTGATACGTGCAAGTTTCCACTCATTGGGCACTGATATTTCTAAGAACGAGTGCTTGTACGTCACTGCGAAGTATGAAGCTATTGTATGAACATGCTCCGAATGGAACCTCACTGGTATACAGACCGTACCGAAGGTTCGCCTTTACTAACAGATTTAAGCCGCTTCGCAACACCGAGGATATCTACTTCTAACAACTCACGTTGACAGTTGTTCTCGGTCCGAATTCTGGAATATTGTTTTCGTCTTCTTTGGCGCAGCACTTTCGGGAAACCCTGTTTATTAACTTTCTTTTAGTGGCAGTGTCGTCGGTAACGTCACCATTGTTATGGTGTTTATAACGTGTTGCCGCTTGAGTACTTAAAACACGAAAAGGGGTTTTTCGGGTATTTCGTCAAATTTCTCTACAGAGTTGCGTTGGAGGTTTAGGTCAGCATCAAAATGGTTTTCCCATGTGTCCATGACGATTCCTTTTATTACTGATGGTTTCCTGAGCGCTGAGTACGGGTTACATTTGAGTGCTTGCTGCACGTCTTGTAGCATATTATTCTACGTGATCCTCCTTCTTCTTCTGTATAAACTCTGTGTCTAGCGTACAGTGACAGGTCATATTGTTTCACTGTGGTTTTGGCTCGGTGTAGTACTGAGTGCTGTTCATCATAACGAACTCTGTCAACCCATGGCTCCGATTTCCTTCCTGTATTTCTGCTTGACATTGCGGCAGAATCGTTGTGCATAGTTCCACTGCTACCATTCTCGGGTGTTACTGTATTGTGTGTGTATGGAACCGGGGACCTAGAAACGACGGAGAGGCTTCGTCCCGCCATAGTCCTCAGTGGTTCACAACCCCACAACAAGCCACAGCAGTTCAACCATATCACCGCCGCCCCACACCGAACCCAGCGTCACTGTGCGGTTCAGCCACCAGTGCAGTGCACCCCCCCCCCCCCCCCCCATCCCACCGCGAACGTCTCATACCAGAGGAGTGTAACCCCAAATGTTTGCTTGGTAGAGTAATTATGGTGCACGCGTACGTGGAGACAGTGTTAGCGCCGCTGTGTAACTGAGGCGGAATAAGGGGACCCAGGCTGTATTCGCCGAGGCAGATGGAAAACCGCCTTAAAAACCATCCACAGGCTGACCGGCACACCGGACCTCGACATTAACCCGCGCGGGCGGATTCGTGCCGGAGACCGGCACGCCTTCCCGCTAGAGAAGCTGCGCGTTAAACCCCGCGGCTAGCCGGGTGGGCCTACTGTATTAGAGGTGTACGTGTCTTTTATGTTTCGTAGCATTTCTTTTGTCTTCTTTATGTCGAATTTCCTGAATACCTTGTTTGCCGCAGGCTTCGTTGTTTGTAGTGGTTGACGAAATACAAAACTTGATGTGCCTGGTATATCTTTCCTGATTTGTGCAACTGCTGATGATAAAAGTAATTTCGGGTTGACTATATTTTTTGTTGTTTCAAGGCTGAATAATACGACATCTGTCGCACTGGTTCCATTTGGGGGGAGGGGTTATGTATGCTTTCAGATCAGGTCTGTTGGAGCGGCTTACTCCTTCTTTTAGCACTTTCGGGATCAGTTGTATTTAAGCGTTTGGTTTGTTTATTCTTGCTCTGAAATCGCCTGCAAGAACTATTTTTTCGTTGACCTTCGTCTCTCTTAGTACTTCTGTTATTCTTATTTTTTTAATTTTTTTAAATTTTTTATTTCGTCTTCTACTGTCATCTTCCCTTCAGCTTGTAGTCTACTATTGTGATGTTATTCGTTAAAAAATAATTATGTTTTGCCTCTAATTATTGCCTTCATTAATCCTAGGTATGGTTTGAGAAAGATGGAAATTTCTTCTGGTCTGCCTGTGCTTTGGCGTACGAAGGAGTGGATTCCGTTTACTTTTTATTTTGGATTTAGACAACTTTGACCATGCAGCAAGCAGTAGTTACAAGAGTACAAAGGGAACGTAATTTAAAATTTCACAATGGAACAATAAATTGAATTTTATGCAAAAATATAATCAGTAATGTAAAATAAATAAACAAAGATGCAACGAATTTTTCTAACTGGGCTGATTCCATAAAAGTAGTTAGGCCACATCAACTTACAGTTGGAACTAGTGTATCAGCTTCTTTTAAATATTTCACTATCGGATTATATCTGCCGGCCGCGGTGGCCGTGCGGTTCTGGCGCTGCAGTCCGGAACCGCGGGGTTTCTACGGTCGCAGGTTCGAATCCTGCCTCGGGATGGGTGTGTGTGATGTTCTTAGGTTAGTTAGGTTAAAGTAGTTCTAAGTTCTAGGGGACTTATGACCTAAGATGTTGAGCCCCATAGTGCTCAGGGTCATTTGAACCATTTTTTGGATTATATCTATTTTCATCGAATCGATAGAGTAATGGGGCTACACATGCCGGTAGGGAAAAAACTCCTTTGCCGACCATTGCGGCCGAGCGATTCTAGGCGCTTCAGTCTGGAACCGCGCGACCGCTACGGTCGCAGGATCGAATCATGCCTCGGGCATGGATGTGTGTGATGTCTTTGGGTTAGTTAGGTTTAAGTAGTTCTAAGTTCTAGGAGACTGATGACCTCAGATGTTACGTCCCTTACTGCTCAGAGCCATTTGAACCATCTGAAAACTTCTTTCAATCAGTTTCCTGTACAATACTTCTTCTGAAACTTTGTGTTTAGTGCAAGCCAGTGTTATGTGATTCAAGTCTGCCACGTCAGATTGATCCGCATCGCAATGTCTAGAACCTAGTAGTTGCAATCGGTGTAAATGTGCGGGGTAATAACCGTGTCCCAGCCTCATAGAATGATGGAAGTCACATATACATTTACACCTACGTCTACATGGATACTCTGCAAATCACATTAAAATGCATGGGAGAGGGTTCACCGAACCATTTTCATAATTCTCTATTATTTCAACCTCATACAGCTATGTGAAAACGACCACCTATATCTTCCTGTGGGAGCCCTGATTTCCCTTATTTTATTATGTTGATCGTTTCTCCCTACGCAGGTAGGCGTCAACAAAATATTTTCGCATACGGAGCAGAAAGCTGGTGATTGAAATTTCTTGAGAAATTTACACCGCAACCAAAAATGCCTTTGTTTTAGAGATGTCCACCCCAAATTCTGTATCATTTTAATGACACTCTCTCCTGTATTTCGTGATGATATAGAGCATGCTGCCCTTCTTTGAAATTTTTCGATGTAATCCGTCAATCTTATCTGGTGACGATCACACTCCGCGCAGCAGTATTCTAAAAGAGGACGGACAAGCGTAGAGTAGGTAGTCTCTGTTACATTTTCTAAGCCTCCCATATGATCAATAAATCCGCTATATAGGTAGAAGTTTCATTTTATACGTGCCATTACAGGGGCGTTAGAAGGTGTATCCTGTTCCGTCTCTTGTTGCGAAGACGTGTTCCGCACAATATCTTTTAATAAATTGATTTAGGCCTTTGTTGCTGTCCTTTCGCAAATGGTGTGGAATGTGTGACACTAGTACTGCATTAGAAAAGATATCAAACGGAATGTGAAAGCAAAGTAAGTTCGTGTTCTGTAGGACAACTTGTGACATCTGTCTCCACAAAAAAATGGCTCTGAGCACTATGGGACTTAACAGCTGAGGTCATCAGTCCCCTAGAATTGAGAACTACTTAAACCTAACTAAGTACATCACACACATCCATGCCCGAGGCAGGATTCGAACCTGCGACCGTAGCGGTCGCGCGTGTCCAGACTGAAGTGCCTAGAACCGCTCAGCCACTCCGGCCGCCTATGTCTCCACATCTCGTAATTTCTTATTAACAGAGGGGTTCGGTTTATTCTTTTCCTGCGAAGTGTTTTTGTTAGCCTGCAGCATTAGGCACTATCTTTATGGGGTTAGTCAGATGTCGAGAACCTACAGAAGAGGAATGCACCTGACAATATCTGTTCAGTGGCACTTCGGAAGCTTCCACTAACAACGTATTTGTGGGAGTTGATTTCACGGCTCCAAGAGTGAGACGGATCACCCTGTAATGGAGTGGGTCTATTTCCTGTAATAAAGATATCGGTGCCTTGTCTTTCATAATGCTTGCACACGCGAAGGCATAATGGATCAGGAACTTATACTGAGTCAAATTATCGTCGGTTCCGCTCAACACCCCACAGTAGCAACTGTTCTCAATACCAGATGGTAAATGACGCAACATTTATCCAGCATGGACAAAGTAACATTGTTCTTCATGTATCTTTAGTTTCTTCCCACTTGTTTGTTAGGTACTCAATATGAGGCGTCCACGTTAATTTGCAGTCAAAATATATTTCAAGTAGTTTATCGTGTGACTGTATGGGAAATCTGTGCGGTCTGAGCAGTATTTCTGCTGAGAAGTAATTACGCCTTTTTCTCTTGATTATCATCTCGACGGACTTATCTCGCGACAGAATAAGCCCATTACCTAACTCGGATTTGGTAAGCACTTAAGAACGTTCGGCCCTAACTTTGTCACCCAAAAACATGGTGAAAGGGTTGTAAGAGGTCCATGATTAAAGAATTTGTTGCAAGCGCAGTCGAGCAGATGTAATTTCGATGGATTGCTCACGCGCTGCCTGCGACATGTAAGCTATAAGAAAATCTGAGACAAAAGAGCAGTGTTGACTGCAGTAGGAACTGTGTGTTAGTAGCAGTAAGTAGTTGCTTGCAGTCTGGTGTATCGTGTTGGCTGGGTCGGTCGTGGTGCAGCGATGGCGGAGCCTGAGCGTTGTAGTATAATGTAAAAGCAGCCTCTCGCTTATGTGGTATTGTTACATCAAGTCCCATGTAAATGTTTTTAAAAAAATCTGTTAATAATAATCTTTCTCATAAAAAGTAACTTTTGACATTCATCTCAATTTAAAGAATTCACTAATTTCTCCAATCCTTGGCCATCCCGATTATTGAAAAGAAAAATCAGTTCTTTCCTTTTATACACTCCTGGAAATTGAAATAAGAACACCGTGAATTCATTGTCCCAGGAAGGGGAAACTTCATTGACACATTCCTGGGGTCAGATACATCACATGATCACACTGACAGAACCACAGGCACATAGACACAGGCAACAGAGCATGCACAACGTCGCTACTAGTACAGTGTATATCCACCTTTCGCACCAATGCAGGCTGCTATTCTCCCATGGAGACGATCGTAGAGATGCTGGATGTAGTCCTGTGGAACGGCTTGCCATGCCATTTCCACCTGGCGCCTCAGTTGGACCAGCGTTCGTGCTGGACGTGCAGACCGCGTGAGACGACGCTTCATCCAGTCCTAAACATGCTCAATGGGGGACAGATCCGGAGATCTTGCTGGCCAGGGTAGTTGACTTACACCTTCTAGAGCACGTTGTGTGGCACGGGATACATGCGGACGTGCATTGTCCTGTTGGAACAGCAAGTTCCCTTGCCGGTCTAGGAATTGTAGAACGATGGGTTCGATGACGGTTTGGATGTACCGTGCACTATTCAGTGTCCCCTCGACGATCACCAGAGGTGTACGGCCAGTGTAGGAGATCGCTCCCCACACCATGATGCCGGGTGTTGGCCCTGTGTGCCTCGGTCGTATGCAGTCCAGATTGTGGCGCTCACCTGCACGGCGCCAAACACGCATACGACCATCATTGGCACCAAGGCAGAAGCGACTCTCATCGCTGAAGACGACACGTCTCCATTCGTCCCTCCATTCACGCCTGTCGCGACACCACTGGAGGCGGGCTGCACGATGTTGGGGCGTGAGCGGAAGACGGCCTAACGGTGTGCGGGAGCGTAGCCCAGCTTCATGGAGACGGTTGCGAATGGTCCTCGCCGATACCCCAGGAGCAACAGTGTCCCTAATTTGCTGGGAAGTGGCGGTGCGGTCCCCTACGGCACTGCGTAGGATCCTACGGTCTTGGCGTGCATCCGTGCGTCGCTGCGGTCCGGTCCCAGGTCGACGGGCACGTGCACCTTCCGCCGACCACTGGCGACAACATCGATGTACTGTGGAGACCTCACTCCCCGCGTGTTGAGCAATTCGGCGGTACGTCCACCCGGCTTCCCGCATGCCCACTATACGCCCTCGCTCAAAGTCCGTCAACTGCACATATGGTTCACGTCCACGCTGTCGCGGCATGCTACCAGTGTTAAAGACTGCGATGGAGCTCCGTATGCCACGGCAAACTGGTTGACACTGACGGCGGCGGTGCACAAATGCTGCGCAGCTAGTGCCATTCGACGGCCAACACAGCGGTTACTGGTGTGTCCGCGGTGCCGTGCGTGTGATCGTTGCTTGTACAGCCCTCTCGCAGACTCCGGAGCAAGTATGGTGGGTCTGACACACCGGTGTCAATGTGTTCTTTTTTCCATTTCTAGGAGTGTATAAGACAAATCTCTCGGCCAGCATTGCCCTTAGCTGTGCCAAGAAAATTTCTTATAGGAGCAGATATGTACGCGTTATCCGGCGATCTAATTAAGGTAAGATTTTTCAGTTTATTCATAATGATGTATTAGGGCCATGACGCAGCACTGCTGACGTTCAAAATTTACCAGGTTAAATTGACTGTTAATTATTGAAAGGTTATAAGTGACCCGCATTTTTTATTGAGAGATTAGTCACATTTTATTATTGATACGTTACGCAATTTTCCTGTTGGTAGGTTATACAGAATGTGAATGACAATTATATTT
Source organism: Schistocerca gregaria (assembly GCF_023897955.1). Lineage (NCBI taxonomy): Eukaryota > Metazoa > Arthropoda > Insecta > Orthoptera > Acrididae > Schistocerca > Schistocerca gregaria. Next base: position 70,115,920 of record NC_064925.1, read on the forward strand.
TTTTACTGTTGAGAGGTTTAGGAATTTTTCTGTTTTGAGGTTACACTAAATGAGAATATTATTCATATTACTTTATTTTGTTGGGAGGTTACGGAAATTATTTTGTGGGGAGGTTACACTTGGCGACAACCGGCCAGGATCGTATTTTTGTGAATTGAAGTAGTCAGTTATATATCTGCTTTTGTTTACTTAATATTAAAAGTAGTTTGCATCTGGCGCAACGCATTTACTAATTTGTCACTTTTTCTTTCACAGATCATCGGCAATTTATTGCTCTGTGTTGTAATTGTATTTGTTCCATTTTGCTTTGTCTTTGTTTGATTTTGTGCGTAGCTTTGATCTGTGAAAATGCCGCGAAAAACTGCTAACAGTTCATCGCGATGTGCAATGAGTGAAAAAGCCGATTCAAATAATTTGACCGATAATACTAGCGACACTCAGTGTAATAGTGATAATCCTCTAATTACAGATAATCAGTGCGTGCCGATTACTAGTAATGATTCTAATCTAAATGATGAGCAAACAAATTCAATTGTGTCCACTGTAAATTTAACAATTGATGACGCGGCGCTTTCCGTTACAACGAACGCTGTCCAGTTTGACACGGCTGATTTGCAAAATTTACGTAGCGAACAGATAATTGTTTCTAACGAAGGTGAACAATGTACTCAAAGTACGTCAGATTTATTTGATTCCGACGTAGTAACCAACAGAGCACATCCGATTTGCAAACCTTTTCCTGAATCAGACAATGACCTAATTGTTACACAAAACGCGACAAATGCAGACACACCAACACACAGCATAGAAAATAGAGTCGCTAAGTTTGGCATGGATCAAGTTATGGCAGTATTGCTACAACTTAATGAAAATCTCGAACAGTCGAAGAAAGAACAAGACGACAATTTCAAACGAATTAATGAATCGAACAAACAACTTAATGAAAGTTTCAAGCAGTCGAATGAAAACCCGACAGTTCGATCAAACAAATTAATGAGAACATTAAACAGATTAATGAACAGATTGCAGCCGTTGCCGTGCAATGTCATGATACTAAAGAACAATTACGTGAGGAAATTAAGGCTTGTGCTAGGAACAGTAGTGAAGAAATTAGATCTGTGGCATAAGAATTAAGTAATACACATGCAGCCACAACCAAATTACTTAGAGATGAAATTAGTGCAGTCGCTAAACAATGTTCTGCAAACGCAACACAGTTACGCGACGAGTTTAAATTAATGTCAGCAGAACTTTCACACACACTGGATGCGAAAGTAGACAAGAAATTCGAACAACAGAACAGCCTAATTGACGAACGTTTTAATCACCACCTACAAAACAGTGAAACGCGTTACCGTAAATTCATACAGGAACAGAACAAAGTAAGGAAACAAGTCATGGAAACAATTACTGCACAGAGAGAAGAAGATAAGCGAAAGTTGTTTACGAAAGCAAAAACATACGTAGACAATAACATTGCTACAGTATCAGATGAAATCAAACAGCTGAACACTGAATTGCATGATGAAATCTCCGATCTTAAAAGAAAAACAGACATACACACAGTAAACTTTCAGACAGTGACCAGCTGACTTGAACAATTGGAATTAATATAGGATCCCGATGCCATTAAAGCAGACGGTAGAAACTGAACAAAGCCACCCGTAAAATCCAAAAAAACAAATTAATCTTTGTGACACTAAAAATGACGATCAGGTAAAAGCACTGACTGAAAAATTTGATGAATTGGCCAGTCGTATTGACGTTATCGAAAATAACAATGATACCAACAATTATAACCAAAATTTACAGCAGACAATCAGTGAGGTAAGTTCGTCCAATAATACATTGCGTAGAAAAGTGTCGTCTTTACAGCAAGAAGTGACGGAGATGAAAAATGTCTCAGTCTGTAACACGATACAGCATACGCCACTCTCCGAACATTTCTCACACTCACACAGCAAGTACAGTTTAGGTAATTTACAGAGAGTACGTGACTTAGATTCCGAACAGTCAAAGACAAACAGATTATCATACAATCCTGAACCTGTTCAGACATTCAGAGATAAAAATTTTGATTACAAGCACTTTCTGTCCGTTACGAAATTTAAGGTATTTAAAAATGACAGAACACAGATTCACCCTTTGGATTGGATACACAATTGAGCTTTGCTTTTCCACAAACTTGGCCCGTGACACACAAACTTGAATTTATTTGCAGTTTTTTGGAAGGCGAACCGGCAACTCGTATGAGACCGATCGCGAGACAGTGCTACTCGGTAGAAGAATTTCAGAATGCCTTTCTGTCAGCGTATTGGTCGAAGACGACACAACGCGGAATCAAGGATCAATTAATTAGCTTACCAAATTATGAGAACTCAAATTTTCCCACTGTCACGCAATTTTTTGAGCACATGGTCCAACAAAACCAATACTTAAGTGAGCCATACAGTGAATCAGCACTTATCCAATTATGTATTTCTAAATTACCACGATCGTTAAGAGTATCACTTTTAACAGGTCAGCAGAAAGAAAATATTTCGGCATTCAGAGATCTGTTACAGCTTTTGGAAGTTCAGCAATCAGACTATTCCTTCATTAACAAAAATTTTTTACTTCATAACCAAGGCAAACAAGCATACGGAAATTACGATCAGCCACGCTATTTTAATAGCAAAGGTGATAGACGGTAGAGGAATGACAACCACCAGAACTTTAATAACAGACAAAATTTTAATTATCAGTATCCTCAAATAGTTATCAGCAACAGCAAAGACAATTTGGCGACAATAGAGGCTTTTCCCCACAACATCAACAAAACCAGTCGGTTAGCATACCTAAACAACAATGTAGTCTGCAAGGTCAACCAAGTTTTAATGTTTCGCTGCCTACACGTATAGCGTCGGCTCCACGAAATAGTAACGCACAGCAACAAGGAAATCACTACGTACAGAAAACACACCATTTCAACTCATATCGCAATGCGCCGTATAGCAAACGATTATTATGACAGACGTAAAAATAAAGAGCACAGTTTTCAGCGTACGTTTAATAACAGTCGATCTTACCAGCAGCATAATCAACCACAACAACAGATTATAATGAATGAACCAGACAGTCGGTATCATCCCGAGCCTAATACGTCAGGAAGAAATAACATAACAGTACAAATAGTCGAGATTCCACAGCATCCTCCCGCAAATAACAGGACGTGAGAAAGAATTTGACTAGATACAGTACAGGTTGCATCTTCCAACAACGTAAACACTAGTTTTGACACGCAGAATGTTATTCACGAGAATGTTATTACTATTGGCGAGAGACACTCTCTTTCAGGAAAAACCAGTTATTCAAAAAACTATTTCCCACCCTGTCATTGAAGTAAAGATTCGATCATCCACATTTTCAGCAGTAATCGACTCTGGATCACCTATGTCAGTTATAAATGAGGAAACTTTCAACGAATGTAACGAAGAGAATACTTATCCTACGTTACCATTAGGCAAAACTAAAGTAAAAGGAGCAGTATCTGGTAAAGGAGTAGATTTAAAATTACAGACACACTTATCATTTTCTATTGCCGGTCATACGTTCCACTCAAATTTTTGGATTGTTCCCTTATTGACAACAGACGTTATTTTAGGTATGAGTTTTTTGGTACAACACGACGCAGTTATTGACTTTCAAAATTCCTATTTAATGTTAAACGATGAAAATGTACAACTGGCATTAGAATTTCAGCACGCTTTATCTGCAGACGAACAGGTAATTAATCGAACAGAGGTCATTTCTACATCGCGTAACAAAGACTGTCATTCGACATTGTTCACCGATACGTACGTACACAATTATAATACACCACACGAAGCTGACTATGACGTTATGATGATGATTTGTGATAAATTAAAACAAAGCAGTGCAAATACAGACGTCGAACGTACTCAATTACGCAATATTCTTTTACAGCAAGCTCCAGTTTTTGACAACATCCCTGGTACTATGTCCGGTTTCATGTATGAATTTCAAGTTAAACAGCACGACACGTTTAAAGCCAAACATTATCCCATTCCGTATATTCACAGAGAACAAGTTAAGAAAGAATTGCAAGCTATGCTTGACCAAGGTATTATTGAACCGGCAGTTAGTCCGTACGTAAACCCGCTCCATATTGTTAAGAAAAAGGATGGCTCTCTTCGCCTCGTACTTCATTCGCGTCACATCAATGACATTATTATTAATGAAACAGATCGCTCTCAAACACTAGAAGAACTTTCATGGTACTGCTGTTTATTCCACATAAGATTTGAGATCGGGATTTTGGCAAATTCAGCTCCATCCGAACTGCAGAAAGTACACAGCATTTCTCTGTTTTGGTGACTGTTATCAATTTTGCAAATTACCGTTCGGTTTAACAATTTCTTCAGCAGCATTTATTCGCGGTTTGAATACTATACTTCCAACAGAATTAAAAGACAGAATAACAACGTATGTAGACGACATTCTTATTGCAGAAGCTAACTGGTCTGAACACAATTTGATTCTGGAACAACTGTTGCAAATTTTTCGTGCACAAGGACTCACAGTTAATCTTAACAAATCGCACTTTGGCAGAACTTCCATAAAATTTCTTGGACATATAATTTCAGCAGAAGGCATTGCGCCTGACCCGGAAAAACTTCAAGCTTTACGTGACATTACTGTTCCAACGACGAAGAAACAACTACGCAGCTTTCTGGGTTTAATTAACTTTTTCCGTAAATTTATTCATTACTCTGCTTTAGACACCCCTAGATTATGCCAACTGACGGGTAAAAACACTATTTGGTCCTGGGATAGCCAAGCGCAGTCTGAATTTGTCAATCTGAAACAAGCTTTGTTGAACGCACCACTTTTATCACAACCAGATCTCACTAGAAATTTTTCCATTGCCACCGACAGTTCTAAAACAGCTTTAGGCGTACACATTTTTCAGGAAATTGAAGAAGACGGTAATACAGTAATTAAAATCATCGCCTTTGCAAGTCGCATTCTGTCACCTGCTGGACGCAATTATTCTGTTACAGAACTTGAAACATATGTGTTGTATGGGCATTCATCCGATTTAGGCATTTTCTTTATGGAAGACATACTTCCGTTTACACAGACCACAGAGCTATCCAGTTTTTACTTTCCGTTAAATTTACGCATGACAGATTAAGCAGATGGAAACTGTATTTACAGGAATTTAATTTTACAATTGTTCACATTCCCGGTACACAAAATATTGTAGCAGATTCACTATCCCGTTCTCTCTGCAACAATCAGCAAGACATCGCAACCAACTTCTGCCAAGCAAATTCTAGCGTCATGTATATTCAACATGTCGCATTTAAAAATTTCATTTCATCGTCATTACGAGACATAGCACAAGAGCAGAACAAAGACAACGTATGGAAGGAAATTAAGCACCTTTGGCAAGATAAGAATAGCGTTACCATTACAAACCATTACACGGTACGCAATAACATTCTGTTCCGCCGCTCTCACCCTCACGGCAACAACTGGTTATTATGCATTCCTGACGAACTTGTTAACAGATTAATTTGATATATTCATTTGAGTTACGTAAATCATGGAGCCAGAAAATGTTTTCTTATACTGAGACAGAACTGTTATTTTGCCAACATGGAGAAACGTATTCGACGAGTTTTAGCGTCATGTAAAATCTACCAGAAAGCTAAATCAGACACGACTTCACATATTCCTCCGTTACATCCCATTGTACCTGTTAAATTGAGACACATGGCAGCTGTAGACATTTTTGGTTCGATTCCCAGGTCTAATAGAGGTTTTTGTTACATCTTTGTCGCTGTTGAACTCACTTCGAAATTTGTTACCTTCACTCCGTTGCGCAAAGCTACTGCTAAATCTGTTTCGAACGTATCTGTAAAACGTTTTTTATTTCATGTAGGGCATGTATTGAAAGTAATTTCTGACAATGGACCACATTTCGATCTGCGATATGGACACGTATGTTACAAGCTAGAAACATATCTCCGATCTATATATCCAGGTATCACGCTTCTTCGAACCCTTCTGAACGACTGATGAAAGAAATTAGTAAACTGTGTAGAACGTACTGCCATAAAAGACATATTGATTGGGATACACACATATTCTCATTCCAGGATGTAATTAACTCCATACCAAATGAATCTACTATGCTATCTCCGACTGTTATATTGAAAAATGTTGAACCACCTAACAAAATTAAAGAATTAGTATCCTTTCCTACATCTCGTCGACTACGCCACCATGAAATAATTGACATTGCACTCAACAACATCAAACGTGCCGCAGAGCGCCGGAGAAGACAGCAAAAACAGGTTTGTACGCGCCGTGACTTTCACATAGGACAGAAGATATTAGTACGTACACACTATTTATCCAACAGAGGAAAGAGTAGATGCAGTAAATTTGAGCTTCTATACGCAGGTCCATATAGAATACGAAGCATTCCTCACCGTAATGTAGTGCACGTTGAAACTTTGAGAACCAGAAAAAGCAAAGGCAATCACCATGTCTCCAATATTAAACCCTTTATTGAATAACATACTTTATGATTTATCACATTTTAATGCCTTTTCCGGTTATTGATATCAACACTTACTGATGATTATCATATTTTTTCCTGGCAAGTACCCGGCAAGGTAAGGTTAGCAGGTCGCTTTTCTTCTCGATATATATCAGACCGTGGACATTTTCGATTTTTTGTGTATGTATGATTGTTTTCCTATCGCATGTAGAATTTTTGTCTGTATGCACTATGAAATGTTTAAGATGTAACAAACACCAGTTGACATTGACATTTTGCATTACGATATCTCAACATCTTGACTATTTTACATTTTTTGCTACTACATTATGATACTGTGTGTACATTTCTTGCACTTGAAAACTGTCTATGTTTTTGACCTAATATGTTTTCTGTCATGCTATGCTGTATGCTTAATTATCTTACTAGAAACAAGTTTTAATTAATGGGTATATGAATTAAATGCAAGATATTAATCCGTATTCATCATTTTTCAGATAGCAATACCGTGTAAAAGAAATGAATTAACCACAGAGGTTTACTATGAAATGGAAATTTTACCATCAGAATGAAGGAAAGAAAATGCAATATCCTGTCATGAAGAGTAAATGGATCAGAATATGCTATACACATCGTATGATAGCAGTCTTGACTAATTATTTTTCTTTCAGAATACAAGGCGATTGATGCAGACTGTCGGACAGAACTACAGATGTTAATTTTAGTGATGAAATATAGTAGAAGTAAGAAACTCTATACTATAATATGAATATGCATAATGAAGTGTCTATTTTTTGCAGATGATAATAAATGATGATGAATAGTTGTATGAAGAATATGGCAATATGAATAATGAAGTTCTTGTTTGAAGATGACGATAATGATGAAGTTTATATATTTACTGTTAGTTAAGAAATGGTATGTAGTTATTTAAGTATTTGTTGTAGTTCCTTTTGACAGTATGTCCTATGTTTCATAGTATAATGACTGAATGTTTTGGAAAAGACAGTTAGACTACATACATATTAAGTACACGTTTATTACCTGTTAATTCGAAGTTCACTATTTTTCAGCATAATATGCATTTTACTTTCAGCTCAATAATCCATTTTGTAATTTTTCCAGGAGAAGCTTTTCATGATATTAATATGCCATAAGCAGTTCGTTATTAAACCTGTTCTAGTAATTGCATTTTTTTACACAGTTGTGTCTATCATTTATGAATGTGATCACATATACTGTACTTGTTTCATAACCTTGCTACAGCTGACTCATTACTCATGACGTTAATAATTCTTATTTCCAGCAATAAGTCAAAAGCAAATATTTTTATGCCCCAGCTATTAATTATCGATCCCAATGCCCTGCACTGCTGGCAAAAAAAAATAAAATAAAAAAAAATTATTACCAGTTCCAACTATTACCGGTATACAAGTACATAATGCTACCAGTTTAAGATATATTTCTAGTCCTAAATATAATGCAAATTTTTCTGATGTATTGATTCCATTATGTCTATGTATTATTGTACTACCGACGTTGAGTAATAGTTCCAATGTCTTACATTTTAAATATGTCTTATGTCACTTACATGATATCATATATAAACACCAGTAGCTTGATGCTACCCTCAATAGCTCCTGTTATAAATGATGACTTGTGAATAACAATGAATAATGTTTTGTAACACTGTATGAATACTTTCTAAATAGCCAATGAATGCCAATAATTATTCAGATCAGTTGATACACTAGTGTAATTCTATGATGACTAGCATAAGACTTAATGTGTCCTTCACCTTCTGACCTAATTACCAGCAATTACTGCAATATCCGTTTGTCCTGTCCATCCTCACGATCATGGAGCACTATATTGGTTTTTGCACTAATTCTACGTTGCTGTAAGAGTATGGATTCTACAAGAATATAGAGTTGACATATCAAGCTGTCCACCACCTTGAACAATGGAGATGTTATTATGGTCCTACTGTTTGGTGTATCTAATGTACTACCAAAATGATAACACTGAATATTAATACAACATTTCAGTGTCTTGGCTACACTCATAAATACTTCAGGGAAGAGAACTTCAGATTGTCTCACTTGGTGTTGTGCTTCTATAGAAAGGTATGGACTTTAAGTGCAGCTACGTGCAGCCTACTGTGCTACAACCATGATGCAATCCTTCCCATTCCTTTCCTAGTTCTTATAAAATGGTAAAGACTTATACAGTGCGTGTGCACTTCATTTCATTTGTTAATATGATCAGTTGTCCTAAATATGCTAAAGAATTTTGTAGTGCCTGTGCACTTTATTTCTTTCTTAATGAATTCAGTAGTTACAAAATGCTAAAAACTTTTATAGTGCGTGTGCACTTTATTTCATTTGTTAATGTATTCAGTTTTTGTAAAAAATGCTAAAGACTTAAACAGTGCGTGTGCACTTCATTTCATTTGTTAATATGATCAGTTGTCCTAAATATGCTTAAGAATTTTATAGTGCATGTACACTTTATTTCTTTTCTTAATTAATTCAGCACTTACAAAATGTTAAAATTTTTTTTGTTCTTGTGCACTTTATTTCATTTGTTAATGTGATCAGTTCATGTAAAAATGCTAAAGACTTATGCAGTACATGTCCACTTTATGTCATTTATTAACATACTTTGTACTCATTGTGTATATACTTTGTCATTTCTGAATATGTTTTGTACTCAGTGCATGTGCACTCTATTTAATTTCTTAATTTGTTCTGCACTTATCAATAATGTATATACTCTGTGCTGTAGCCTTAGTAAATTAAATAGATTGTAGAAAAATTTGTTGCTCATGGCAAGTCCACTCACCATCGCTACCAAATGTTTGCCCCCCCCCCCCCCCCCGGCCCCCAGTGGAGGGTTATGTAAGAGATCCATGATTAAAGAATTTGTTGCTAGCCCAGTCGAGCAGATGTAATTTCGATGGATTGCTCACTCGCTGCTTGCGACATGTAAGCTATAAGAGAATCTGAGACAAAAGAGCAGTGTTGACTGCAGTAGGAACTGTGTGTTAGTAGCAGTAAGTAGTCGCTTGCAGTCTGGTGTATCGTGTTGGCTGGGCCGATCGTGGTGCAGCGATGGCGGAGCCTGAGCGTTGTAGGATAAGGTAAAAGCAGCCTAGTGCATATGTAGTTTTGTTATATCAAGTCCCATGTAAATGTTTTAAAAAAATCTGTTAATAATAACCTTTCTCATAAAAAGTAACTTTTGACATTCATCTCAATTTAAAGAATTCACTAATTTCTCCAATCCTTGGCCATTCCGATTATTGAAAAGAAAAATCAGTTCTTTCCTTTTATATAAGACAAATCTATCGGCCAGCATTGCACTTAGCTGTGACAGAAAAATTTCTTATAGGAGCATATACGCGTTATCCGGCGATCTAATTAAGGTAAGATTTTTCAGTTTATTCATAAAGACGTCCAAAATTTACAAGGTTAAATTGACTGTCAATTATTGAAAGGTTATAAGTGACCCACACTTTTTATTGAGAGATTAGTCACATTTTATTATTGATACGTTACGCAATTTTCCTGTTGGTAGGTTATACTGAATGTGGACGACATAATTATATATTTTTGCTGTTGAGTGGTTTAGGAATTTTTCTGTTTTGAGGTTACACTAAATGAGAATATTAATCATATTATTTTATTTTGTTGGGAGGGTACGGAAATTATTTTGTGGAGAGGTTACAGGTTGCGTATACAAACATCGTCAGCACACTGAATGACTTTGACTGGATCGGCGTCATATAGGAAGTACATTAAGGGACATAATATCGCACTCTGTGGACTTCCTTGTCTCACCATGCTAGGTCGTATAAGGCGATATCCTTATATCGGACTATACCATACGACAGTTGAGAAAAAAAATTAACTATTCGTAAATGTAGTATCAATTTTTTAATTAGCTCAGATATCATGGTGTAGCCAAGTATGGAAGTGAAACATGGACTATAAATAATTTGGACAAGAAGAGAATAGAAGCTTGCGAAATGTGGTGCTACAGAAGAATGCTGAAGATTAGATGTGTAGATCGCATAGCTAATGAGGAAGTATTGAATAGGATTGGGGAGAAGAGAAGTTTGTGGCACAACTTGACCAGAAGAAGGGATCGGTTGGTAGGACATGTTCTGAGGCATCAAGGGATCACCCAATTTAGTATTGGAGGGCAGCGTGGAGGGTAAAAATCGTAGAGGGAGACCAAGAGATGAATACACCAAGCAGATTCAGAAGGATGTAGGTTGCAGTAGGTACTGGGGGATGAAGAAGCTTGCACAGGATAGAGTAGCATGGAGAGCTGCATCAAACCAGTCTCAGGACTGAAGACCACAACAACAACAACATGATCCGCTCAAAAAAAAATCTGTAAATAAACTCGTCAGGTACTCGTCAGTCACAAACGCTGTTTTGATATCTGATGACCGGGATGAGATATTAAGTAAAGTATTCCTACCCTTGCGAAATAGTACTGTGTTCACGGTAACAGTTACCGGTTTTCTAGCCACCATTGTATGCGGAGCTTGATGAGACGTTGAAAGGTGTGACACACACGTGGCGACAATGTAATCGTTCTATACGATGTTGTTGTTTCCCATGTTTTAATATGGATGTTAACACTTGTTCTGTAAATAAAACTGACTTTTACTGCTTCTTCTTAATTTATATAGTAAATAAATTGATTAGCAGCAGAAAAAGACAGTTTTATTTACAAGACAAGTATTTATACGCTTGTTACGGAGGATGGCCACACTAACAAACTTGTTATGGACGTTAATATTTGAGATGTCCTATCTTCTCCAAATTTCCATGAAAATTTCTTTACAAACGCTCACAAGAACATATTTCTGTTGACGGACAAATTTTTGATCATAGAATAATGGGTATGGTTAATGTGACCGATGAGTATTTCAGAGCTTTATGTAATTCATCGGAAGGAAACATCTTAGTTAAACTACCACAAAGGTTGTCAGTGGTACCAGACAGCGTGAATTCAGTTGACTCATACATTCCTGTGGGACGTGTTACACTGTCTACAAACTCGTGTGTCCACGTCTGTAACTGCTTTGGAAGCCCGGTTTCCGTTTCAGCGAGGAAACATTGCCCAAATCAGTCCAACGGATGTGTTTTTTATAATTTTTCCGAGAACTTCTTTCAGTGTTTACTCTTATGGGTTTTCAGAAAACAATTGATCGCTGCATTCGTTCATTTGAAAGTGATGTACTTCTTCCATGCTGAATGTGGCTTAAAGCGACTACATGCTTGCCACCTTTTCGCTACCGAACGCGAACACTCTTGATTCCACTAATGAACTGGCTGTCCTTTGGAACAGAAAATGACGCTGCTGTGCTGAAATGATGCTTGAAGATAGTATATCGCTATTTTGGGGAATGCACACTAGGTAACTATAAAATTTTTGCATCCATTATTTCGCCATAATCAATGATCAATCTGCTTAACTTTTCCATTTGTGCAGTGGATTATAGGCAGTGATAGTGTTCTGGGAGAGAGTTGATTTAATAACTGTATAAGAGATCCCACAGAAAATCGGAAAGATATTCGCCGAAACCAATGTCAAACCAACCGCTGAAGTTCGTATTCCTGGTACTAGAGGTAATGTAGGGGATCCCTCGTTTAATACTATAAGGTTGTCTAGAAATTCGAAAACCCTCTCACCTAAGTTATCTTTTATTTTGCAGCCGCTCGTTTCATGTTATTTTTCCTTTTTTTGTGCATTGAAGTCACCGCAGAATACGTATTGGGGTTCCAGCTGATGTACCATAGCGTACCATTCTTTTAGGTGTATACAAGATCTTGGCCAACAGCAAATGGCTGAAATAGTTATCCTAGAAATTAGAGATGACAGCATGTCCGCTATCGCTTGAAGGCTTTAGACATTGTCATTGTTCAACATTACTGGGACGTGATTCATCACTTTATTAATTAAGAGAGCTGCTATGCCTTTGTCATCTTCTCTTCATGTCGCTGGATTTGACGTCCTTGAAACTGTACAGTGGTATCTGCTTTAAACCGCCTCTGGTATATGGCAACCACTGCTATGAAAGGTAGCGTTGCAGTACGCCCTTACTTACAGTCGCAGATCGTGCATTCAGTTAAAGTAAACGAAATCCAGCCACAGCTGCTACGTTTTAGGACAGCTGTTATTAGTTATCTCATTGCTTGTCTCAGGTGACATTTTCTTCGGACCTTGAGTTAGGTGTAGAATAAACCAGGTACCTTTGTCTATGACATACTCGCTCATCAACTAGGTAGCGGGAATGTGTGCCAGACTGAGAACGATCATGGTTTTGTGTTAGTGGAACTTGGAGAAGGCGATGGCGTACTATACTCTTCATATACCCCTGGAAATTGAAATAAGAACACGGTGAATTCATTGTCACAGGAAGGGGAAACTTTATTGACACATTCCTGGGGTCAGATACATCACATGATCACACTGACAGAACCACAGGAACATAGACACAGGCAACAGAGCAAGCACAATGTCGGCACTAGTACAGTGTATATCCACCTTTCGCAGCAATGCAGCCTGCTATTCTCCCATGGAGACGATCGTAGAGATGCTGGATGTAGTCCTGTGGAACGGCTTGCCATGCCATTTCCACCTGGCGCCTCAGTTGGACCAGCGTTCGTGCTGGACGTGCAGACCGCGTGAGACGACGCTTCATCCACTCCCAAACATGCTCAATGGGGGACAGATCCGGAGATCTTGCTGGCCAGGGTAGTTGACTTACACCTTCTAGAGCACGTTGTGTGGCACGGGATACATGCGGACGTGCATTGTCCTGTTGGAACAGCAAGTTCCCTTGCCGATATAGGAATGGTAGAACGATGGGTTCGATGACGGTTTGGATGTACCGTGAACTACTCAGTGTCCCCTCGACGATCACCAGAGGTGTACGGCCAGTGTAGGAGATCGCTCCCCACACCATGATGCCGGGTGTTGGCCCTGTGTGCCTCGGTCGTATGCAGTCCTGATTGTGGCGCTCACCTGCACGGTGCCAAACACGCATACGACCATCATTCACACCAAGGCAGAAGCGACTCTCATCGCTGAAGACGACACGTCTCCATTCGTCCCTCCATTCACGCCTGTCGCAACACCACTGGAGGGGGGCTGCACGATGTTGGGGCGTGAGCGGAAGACGGCCTAACGGTGTTCAGGACCGTAGCCCAGCTTCATGGAAACGGTTGGGAATGGTCCTCGCCGATACCCCAGGAGCAACAGTGTCCCTAATTTGCTGGGAAGTGGCGGTGCGGTCCCCTACGGCACTGCGTAGGATCCTACGGTCTTGGCGTGCATGTGTGCGTCGCTGCGGTCCGGTCCCAGGTCGACGGGCACGTGCACCTTCCGCCGACCACTGGCGACAACATCGATGTACTGTGGAGACCTCACGCCCCACGTGTTGAGCAATTCGGCGGTACGTCCACCCGGTCTCCCGCATGCCCACTATACGCCCTCGCTCAAAGTCCGTCAACTGCACATACGGTTCATGTCCACGCTGTCACGGCATGCTACCAGTGTTAAAGACTGCGATGGAGCTCCGTATGCCACGGCAAACTGGCTGACACTGACGGCGGCGGTGCACAAATGCTGCGCAGCTAGCGCCATTCGACGGCCAACACCGCGGTTCCTGGTGTGTCCGCTGTGCCGTGCGTGTGATCACTGCTTGTACAGCCCTCTCGCAGTGTCCAGAGAAAGTATGGTGGGTCTGACACACCGGTGTCAATGTGTTCTTTTTTCCATTTCCAGGAGTGTATATTGAATGAAATTGTTCTCTTGGTACATAACTGTCACAGGATGAGAACCCATTTGAGGTTGTACTGTTGGCGAGTAGCTCCCGTAGTGTAGTCTTGTATAGCTACTGGTTGTGGTGTTGGATGCCTTGACGGCAGAAGCGGAAATTTCGCAGGGCTCTGGTGACTGGGAACCTGTCATAAAGCAGCTGAGTACGCGCGCCGAGAACTTCCAGATATCCTTCCCGATCTAGCGAAAGCCCCTGCACGTTGTAGCTCTTGTTGTACTATAAATACTGTACATGTTCTGCCTGTGAAACGATGCTGACCAGAACGACGTAAGCAAGTTGGCACTGTCGCTGTATACGTTTCCACTGAGTGTTGACCGCCACATCTGCTGCAACAGATATGGCTTCTGCACTTTTTCGTACTGGAAACGCCAATCAAAACGCGGATCAGCCGGACAGTGAGCCCTCCAGATAGAGCAAATAATTTTGTGAGCGAAACACTGCCATGCATACTGGAATGCCACCGCTGATTCGGGGTTTTAATTAAGTTTCTTCGTGTGTCTTTCAATACTGGTTACAGGGTAAACACTCCCTGTTTTGTCAGTTACCTCTTTTGCTGTCAGACTAATGTCAACATCTTGGATAATTCCGTACGCATGGAGCAGTAAGTGTAGCATATATACATCTAACTTGTGATCTTTGAGAACGGTAACGTCTTTTAAGTTACTGGCCGCCGCAGCAGATCTCAATTCTATCTTAACTCTGCATATGCCTGACTGACTGATGGTGACAGTAATACATTTCAAATGAGAACTGTATCTGTGCAATAACTTGGCTTCTGACATAATATGTAATTTTCCAATGTTCTTGTCCATGTCCACCACGAATAAAATGAAAGATCCTGCATCAGATCGAGTGCTCGTATTACCTTCAGCTGCTCGCACAACCACATTGTTTGGGATGGATTGTTGACCCCGAGAAAGATCTGCGTTTGTCGAAACCATGCCGCTATTAACAGGAATATATGGAACCGGTATCTCGTTCATGTCACATTCTGGTAAAGTGTTATGTTGTAGACCTACACATAGTTGTTTACTGAGGGGAGTGCTTTGCTGCTCTTGTTATCGATTACACTCTCATTAAGGACAACGCTGTTCGTATCATGTTGCTTGATGATTTGCTGAATGACCCGCTGTTACTGCCATTGTTGTTGTAGCTACATCAGCTGGAACTGTTGCAGCTGAAACAGTTGGAGCTACTGAACTTGTGTTTGTTGATGATCTTGGTGCACCAACTGCAATTCCTGTTGCTTTTGTAGCTCCCATTGCTGTAGGAATTATATACAGGCTCTGAGGCCGCAGTTGACTCTGCTGAACGTCACAATGGATTTACGACATCGCCTGCACTGTGCCTCGGTTTGTGCTTTCTTCCAAATGGTTCAAACTGCTCCAAGCGCTATGGGACTCAACATCGGAGGTCATCATTCGCCTAGACTTAGAAACTACTTAAACCTAACTAACCTAAGGACATTACTCACATCCATGACCGAGGCAGGATTCGAACCCGCGACCGTAGCAGCAGCGCGGTTCCGGACTGAAGCGCCTAGAACCGCTCAGCCACGACGGCTGGCTCTGTGCATTCTGTTGGCACGTTTCTAGTACCGACTGTAAGACCTGACCTATGTCAGGGGGTTGTATTTGTGCAGAAATTTTGTGTCGCTGTCGCCGAAAACGTGTGACTGGAATGTACACACAACTCTGGCGTTAGCAAATCCGCTTTTGTTCGCTTTTCCCCTGCTGTGTCACACAGCCCTTCACTTGTTCGCTAGACGAAAACCACAGCTACGATTTCGTGGAAGTAACAACATGTCCGATCGCTATCGCGTCTCAAGCTAAATTGGACTGATTTCCGTAGTGTACCTCTGAAGGTAAGAGTATTCCAATTTATTGCAATCCTCCTGTCTCGATGCAGTGTCTTTTCCGGAAACGAAACCTCCGTACTCGTACTCCTTGTGACCGAAATTCTTGTCGTTCTGCATCCGGCAGAAATCTGAACGGAAAATTTATTTTGAAAGCCTTTTTGAGTTCTAGTGTCCGTAGTTCTTCGCATTCTATGCTACTTTCGATTCTTTCCTCTAAGTAACTAGTACAATTTTCTAAAGTCACCTTGATACGGACAGACATTTTTCCACAGGTTCTAGATAACTGATATCGTCTTTTCTTGTCTAAACGATACCAAAAGTACCTTCAGACATCTTTAGATACATCCACATCCAAACATCCCATCATAGTACCCAATCCTAAACTTTAACACAAACAAATTGAGTAATTCAAGGAGACGTGATAAGTCCGACACTGTTCATTATGACTGTAGACATAACAAATATCACTTTGGGCAGCTCAGCAACACTCATCCACTGGTGGTGGTGTGGTCCAGAGACTGGTTTGATGCAGCTCTCCATGCTACTCTATCCTGTGTGGGGTCCTTCATCTCCCAGTTCCTACTACAACCTACGTCCTTCTGAATCTGTTTAGTGTATTCATTTCTTGATCTCCTACGATTTTTACCCTCCAAGCTGCCCTCCAATACTAAACTAGTGATTCCTTCATGTCTCAGAATATATCCTACCAACCGATCCCTTCTTCTAGTCAAGTTGTGCCACAAACTCCTCTTCTCCCCAATTCCATTCAATACCTCCTCATTAGTTATGTGATCTACCCATGTTATCTTCAGCATTATTCTGTAGCATCACAATTAGAAATCTTGTATTCTATTCTTGTCTAAACAATTTATCGTCCATGTTTCACTTCCATACATGGCTACAGTCCATACAAATACTTTCAGAAACGACTTCCTAACACTTAAATCAATACTCGATGTTAACAAATTTCTTTTCATACACTATGTGATCAAAAGTATCCGGACACCTGACTGAAAATTACAAGTTCGTGGTAATGATGGAAATCAATATGGTGTTGGACCACCGTTAGCCTTGATGACAGCTTTCACTCCCTCAGGCATTCGTTCAATCAAGTGCTGGAACGTTTCTTGGAGAATGGCAGCCCATTCATCACGGGATGCTCCACTGAGGAGAGTTATCGATGTCGGTCGGTGAGGCCTGGTACGAAGTCGCCTTTCCAAAACATCTGGAAGGTGTTCTACAGGATTCAGGTCAGGACCTTGTGCAGGCCAGTCCATTAGATGGATGTTACTGTCGTGTAACCACTCCGCCACAGGCCGTGCATTGTGAACAGGTGCTCGATCATGCTGAAAGGTGCAATCGCCATCACCGAATTGCTCTTCAACAGTGGGAAGCAAGAAGGTGCTTAAAACATAAACGTAGGCCTGATCTGTGAAAGTGCCACCGAAAACAACAAGGTGTGCATGCTCCACTTCATGAAAAACACGACCACACTATAACACCATCGCTTCCGAATTTTTCTGTTGGCACTACACATGCTGGCAGATGACGTTCACTGGACATTCACCATACCCACACCCTGCCATCGGACCGCCACATTGTGTACCATGATTTGTCACTCCACACAATGTTTTTTCACTCTTCAGTCGTCCAATATTTAAACTTCTTTCACCAAGCGTGGCGTTGTTTGGCATTTACCGGCGTGATATGTGGCATATGAGCAGCAGCTCGACCATGAAATCCAAGTTTTCTCACCTCCAACCTAACTGTCATAGTACTTGCAGTGAATCCTGATGCAGTTTGGAATTCCTCTGTGATGGTCTGGATAGATGTCTGTCTATTACACATTACGACCCTCTTAAACAGTTGGCGGTCTCTGTGAGTCAACATATGTGGTCGGCCTGTACGCTTTTGCTCTGTATGTGTCCCTTCACGTTTTCACTTCGCTATCACATCGGAAGCAGTGGACCTAGGGATGTTTAGGAGTGTGGAAATCTCGCGTACGGGCATATGACACAAGTGACCACATTCGAAGTCAGTGAGTTCCGTGGAGCGCCCCATTCCGCTCTCTCACTACGTCTAATGACTACTCAGGTCCCTGATATAACCTGGCAGTAGGTGGCAACACAATGCACCTAATATGAAAAACGTATGTTTAGAGGGTGGCCGGATACTTTTGATTGCATAATGACGAATGGGAGGTATACCTGAAAATGTACAATCGATGTCACATCTATGAAAAATGTAACAATGTGTTGGAATGCATTATAAACTGGTCTTCGAAATAACAGTCTTCTTTTAAGCGCATGGATTCGTTGCAAAAAGCATAAAAATAACTTCGGGCCCTTTGTCTGAAGGAGTATGATGATGACTGAATTTCCTTCAGCTGGAACTTCCCACTTCCCGTCGCATTACAAGAAGTAGAGTATGCATTCTTGTCAGGATATCGCCCTTTGGAGAGCTCCTCTGCCTGAGTAACATTAACCTTAACTTCAAGGTCAATAAAAGTAATGACGATGCAGTATTTATTGATGAAGTGTATTTAATGTAAACAACATATTGTTGAAAACTGCTACACTGCTGTTGCGTTTACTGTCCAGCTGACTTATGTTCTTTATGGATGAGTAGAATTTGCCCCTTCTCATCGTTGGTGAACATTGTACTCAGACAAACCTTCATCTAACGACGGTTGACTAATTGATCGCTTTCCGTTATCCTTGTGTTTCCTACTGCCTTCTGAAAACTCCAGGAAGTTATGTGACCTGACACTATTTTGAAAAGGTCTGTTGTTCGTTACAAGAAGTGCGATCATAATGATTAATGATCGCCTCTTACCTGAACAACAGCTTATTGATACATTTTTTTTATTTGCCTTCTGGACAACCCTTCCACGGGACCCAGCCTTAACGAAGGCACCTTCAGCACCGGCCCAGAGTGTTCGTGTGCTTCGACGAAGTCGAGAACTGCACTGATAGTACCGTAACTATTGGCAGCCAGACGAAGTGTGTTCCACAACAAAGGGCAAGAAAGGGCTTTAGAGGCGCTCTGAAGCCAGCTCCCGTAAGGGAGAAAACCCTGACAGAAATTCAGAGAGTTCGCGATACATAGAAATGGCAGCCCCATCATGCCACTTAACCTGCGCAGCAGTTGTAACGTAGCTGCGGAATTATAAGATTACTAACAAAGTCAGAAACAGCCTCGGATACAGGACTTGATCAACTAGTAACACCTGGAAAATCTCACAGGCCAAACGATTTGCCACTGCGGATTACACGTCTTCGGCAACGTGTAATGTTCCAGGATTGAGCAACAAAGAAAGCGAGTTAAATCAAGTATTCAAAGAGAGGAAAGTAGAAACCGCAATAATAACAGAAACTAAGAAAAATTAAAAGAACAAACATTTGACAGACTATTGGATTGCTTACAGTGGCGTTCCAGAAAGAAAAAAAAACCAACGCGGGAGTAGCAGTTCCAGTCAATGATAAATGGAGAGGACAGATTCGTGAATATAGCTGCATAAATGAAAGAATAATGACAGATTTGAAATTCCAAGAGGTCATCTAACAGTTAAGGGTTTCTACTGCCCAGAGGAGAGAAGGAAAGAAGATACTGCTACTTTCTACGATGAACTTCAGAAAGAAGTGAACAAAATCAGCAAGACAGACCATGTTGTCATCGCTGGTGATTTTAATGCAAGAGTTGGAAATCTACATATTCCAGGGAAAGTAGGGCTATCCGAAAAAAAACCTTTAAGTATAACGGACATGAACTTCGCCAGTTTACCTCCTTGAACAATTTTTGAATTGAAAACGCGTGAAACAGAAAGATAAACATTCACATT
The DNA here is from genome assembly GCF_023897955.1 of Schistocerca gregaria. Lineage (NCBI taxonomy): Eukaryota > Metazoa > Arthropoda > Insecta > Orthoptera > Acrididae > Schistocerca > Schistocerca gregaria. The sequence goes on from NC_064925.1 coordinate 70,136,057, forward strand.
TCACATGGAGTGCACGAGGAGTAAGGAGTGCGATTGGTTATATACCAATTATTGATAAGTTGAATAATCTTATGCAAGAAATACGTGTTCATAGATGAAATGACGTAGGTAGCGACACTTCCTTTTAAGGCAGTAAGATAAGGTTACTAAAAAATGTAAGAAGACAAAAAGCTCCAAAAGAAGATACAACATGAGTTGTTCAAAGTATATCTCCTGTTGAAATGTTAAGAAACTTTCTCAGTACAGGCCTCATCAAAGCTTTCTTCACTGACATTCAATAAAGACATCGATATACACTCCTGGAAATGGAAAACAGAATAAATTGACACCGGTGTGTCAGACCCACCATACTTGCTCCGGACACTGCGAGAGGGCTGTACAAGCAATGATCACACGCACGGCACAGCGGACACACCAGGAACCGCGCTGTTGGCCGTCGAATGGCGCTAGCTGCGCAGCATTTGTGCACCGCCGCCGTCAGTGTCAGCCAGTTTGCCGTGGCATACGGAGCTCCATCGCAGTCTTTAACACTGGTAGCACGCCGCGACAGCGTGGACGTGAACCGTATGTGCTGTTGACGGACTTTGAGCGAGGGCGTATAGTGGGCATGCGGGAGGCCGGGTGGACGTACCGCCGAATTTCTCAACACGTGGGGCGTGAGGTCTCCACAGTACATCGATGTTGTCGCCAGTGGTCGGCGGAAGGTGCACGTGCCCGTCGACCTGGGACCGGACCGCAGCGACGCACGGATGCACGCCAAGACCGTAGGATCCTACCCAGTGCCGTAGGGGACCGCAACGCCACTTCCCAGCAAATTAGGGACAGTGTTGCTCCTGGGGTATCGGCGAGGACCATTCGCAACCGTCTCCATGAAGCTGGGCTACGGTCCCGCACACCGTTAGGCCGTCTTCCGCTCACGCCCCAACATCGTGCAGCCCGCCTCCAGTGGTGTCGCGACAGGCGTGAATGGAGGGACGAATGGAGACGTGTCGTCTTCAGCGATGAGAGTCGCTTCTGCCTTGGTGCCAATGATGGTCGTATGCGTGTTTGGCGCCGTGCAGGTGAGCGCCACAATCAGGACTGCATACGACCGAGGCACACAGGGCCAACACCCGGCATCATGGTGTGGGGAGCGATCTCCTACACTGAATAGTGCACGGTACATCCAAACCGTCATCGAACCCATCGTTCTATCATTCCTAGACAGGCAAGGGAAATTGCTGTTCCAACAGGACAATGCACGTCCGCATGTATCCCGTGCGACCCAACGTGCTCTAGAAGGTGTAAGTCAACTACCCTGGCCAGCAAGATCTCCGGATCTGTCCCCCATTGAGCATGTTTGGGACTGGATGAAGCGTCGTCTCACGCGGTCTGCACGTCCAGCACGAACGCTGGTCCAACTGAGGCGCCAGGTGGAAATGGCATGGCAAGCCGTTCCACAGGACTACATCCAGCATCTCTACGATCGTCTCCATGGGAGAATAGCAGCCTGCATTGCTGCGAAAGGTGGATATACACTGTACTAGTACCGACATTGTGCATGCTCTGTTGCCTGTGTCTAAGTGCTTGTATCTCTGTTAGTGTGATCATGTGATGTATCTGACCCCAGGAATGTGTCAATAAAGTTTCCCCTTCCTGGGACAATGAATTGACAGTGTTCTTATTTCAATTTCCAGGAGTCTGGAATGGAAGAATATCAAAACCTGCATCACTCAAGCAGCCTCAGAAGCACTTGGTAAAAGGAAAAAAAAACAGAAATTAAGGGAAGTCATGAAAGGAAAAAGGCACAAAGTTGACGACAGAAATAAATATATGGGATCCGGTCTTCATAAGATCAGCTGCCAAGAGTGTGACAGTTTTTATATCGGTCAGACAGGAAGGATTTTCCAGACTCGTTTTAGAAAACATACGTATAATCAAATCAAGTGCTGTTTCAGCACACATGTAGACAGAGAAGGACGTTTAGTAGGAAGCATAGACAATAATATGAAAGTGTTCGACTGAGCGCCAAAGGGACAGTTTCTGAACCTACTCGAAGAAATGGAGATTTATGTGCACAGAAAGCGACAACCGGAATTACTGCTGAGTGAACAGAGTGAGTTCACTCTAAATGCTTATTCCGATATATTCAGAGACCCGCTAGTTTGAGTAGCGTAGAGCACCCCAGCAGACTGACGTCTTCCGCCCGCCGACGACGAGGAGACTGGGCCGTCCTCCGTGAGCTCCACCACAGGAAAACGAGGATACTACGACATGTCGCCATTGAGACCGCTCGCTGGTTATATCTACTATCGATATTTTTTGACTTCTAACTTATAGTTAGTGTTTTATTAATTGTACTACAGTTACGTTTATGGTAACTGATCCGTCAGGCTGGAAGATTTTTTTAGATGTTTTATTTTCTTGTTACACTTTCTATACAAGCTTATACAAGTTGTATGTTTTACCTAGTCAGGCTAGTGGCTGTGTTATATTAGTATTTGTACTTTTTATGGTATTTTAAGTATCAATCCAATAATCACGTTAGTTACGTTTTATTGTCAGGTACTCTTTTTGCTATGGGAAGTAATTAAAAAATTTAACTACAGACTGTGCATGCCGCAATTTCATCCTCACACTGGCGACACTGGTTTAATATGCGCTCTAGCTAAAGTGTCCTCTGCTGGCATTAGTGTCTTGTATAAATACCAGACGCAGTCTGACTCTTTCCAGCACGTACCATGTACACCCATGTTTAACTTGACGATGATTTACATCAGAATCGTTTAATCGTATGTATGGCTGCTGTTCGTGTGAAATGCGTGCTTGTGTGCTTCTTTGATTCCAAGGGAATTGTTCATAAAGAGTGGGTGCCTCCTGGACGAACCGTTAACCAATATTACTTCAAAGAAATTTTAGGAAAACTTCGTAAAAGATTTATTCGTGTCCATGCCAACATTGCTGATAATTGGATTCTGCATTACGATAATGCGCCATCCCATACTGCTCTAAATTTCAATACTACCACAGCCGCCTTATTCACCAGGTATCGCTCCGTGCGACTTTGTTCTATTTCCAAGAGTCAAAACGGCGGTCAAGGGACACTATTTTCAAACAACACAAGATGTCCTAAAAGCTGTGACGAGGTCTTGGAGGATACTATAGAACATGAGTGCCAGAAATGTTACCATCAATGGCAGAAGCGCTGGAAAAAGTGTGTGCAATCAGAAGGGAACTATTTGAAGGAGACAACACTAAACTTGACTAAAACGTTAAGCAACATTTTTTTTTCACATCTGTCTCATTACAAAAACTTGCAGCTCTTCTCGCCTCTTTTAGTTCACAAGATGCGCACCCATTGCCTGCTAGCTACCGACTGACTCATGCCACACGGGAGCCTTGCATCTCGACCGCCAGATACACCTTTTCTATTCCTGCCTAGCCAGCCAGCTCTGTTGCGGAAGGACTTACGTCCAAGTTGTAAAAATTTCACTTTGCATGAACAAGTACTACAGTAAATTTTTAGCTTTTACATTCTTTTGCAGCATATTACTTTTGAAATTAAATTCGTAGATTAATTACAATTACTTAAATCGTCATAATGAGAGAATAAAACATTTACTTCGATGTAACATCGAAGAGCCGCTCGGGACTAGCCGAGCGATCTCAGGCACTGCAGTCATGGACTTTTCGGCTGGTCCCGGCGGAGGTTCGAGTTCTGCCTCAGGCATGTGTGTTTGTGTTTGTCCTTGGGATAATTTAGGTTAAGTAGTGTGTACGCTTAGGGGCTGATGACCTTAGCAACTAAGTCCCATTAGATTTCACACATATTTGAACATTTGAACATCGAAGATCATAGTTATAGAGAAGTTACATTAGGTAAAACTGAAAAATATTTTAGATAAGACCACTATAGTTAATGTGGATAATTGTTACACTGCATTACCAGTACCACAAAAAAACAAGAAAATAACATTTAGACAACAGAGGTGAAGTTCCTAAGAAAGATGAAGGGCTGGACTAGAAAAGATATGATTAGAAACGGAGATATTAGAGCAGAATTGAATATTTTTAACATGAATGAAAAAATCCAAAAATATCCTGAAGATTGGAGACAACTCCTCATTAGCATGCCAGACCACAGAATTCCTCAAAACGAATTATTTTGTTTGTGAATTCGGAACAGGTAACAGCCTAATTCTTGAAAGGATGATGATGATGACTATGATTGCTGACAAAAAGTTACGTAAGGTGGTAACACTGAGTAGAACATATTGTGTGTATGCCCTATGTGATCAAAAGTATCTCGACACTTCTATGTAACGCGGAATTGACCAGTAGATGTGACGAGAGGTGGTCCCACCGGTACAAAAAGAGGCGAGGAGTCTAGTGTTCTCAGTAGAGAAGCAGTTATAGGAAATTGCCTTCTTGGTCGGAATAGGTCACTGGCTTTGAACGTGTACAAGTTACTGGATGTCACCAAAGTAACAAATCTCCCAGAGACAAACCGACCCTTCGAAACTGTCCAAGACGGCTGTGGGTGATGATGACTGTGAGGCGGAAGCACAGATTACTTACCACAGTTTATCCAAAACCAAACAGACCTCCTGCATTGTGAAGACTCGCTGTAAAAAATCACAAGTCAGCGGAAGAATCACCCGTGGTTTCCGAAGTGTTACTAGCAGTCCAGCTGGCGACATGACCGTGCGCAGGGAGTTAAGCAGAAACGGGTGCAACGGTGGATCACCTCATCTTAAGCCACACATTTGTGTAGTCAACGAGAGCAATGCGTGGGGTGGCGTAAACACATGGCAGACGACTGGAAATGAATGATTCGAAATGATGAGTCATACTATACCCTACAGTAATCAGAGTAATAGATTTGGGTTTGGCAAATGCTGAGATGTTACCTCACATCTCTTGCAATCGGTACAACGAAAAACTAGCCAAAGTTGCACATTTCCATTTTTTGATTCACTCGAAGACTAGTTTCCCTTCCGGAACCCATTTTCAGTTCATCGTAATAGTCAAAAATGGTATTTCCGAAAATGCAAAAACATGTCAAAAATGTACAAACGAACAGGTACAGCGCATACAGATACCTGTTACTTTGCTCGTTTTTGACATGGCTTTTGTATTTACTGAAATATCAATTTGGACTATGTTACGGTGATTTGAAAGTAGTTCCCTGCCTGAAACTAGTTCAAATGGCTCTGAACACTATGGGACTTATCATCTGAGGTCAACACTCCCTAGAACTTAAAGCCAACTAACCTAAGGACATCACACACATCCATTCCGGAGACAGGATTCGAACATGCGACCCTTGCGGTCGCGCGGTTCCGGTCTGAAGCGCCTAGAACCGCTCGGTCACAGCGGCCGGCTGAAACTAGTCATCGAGCGAATAATAAAAGTGAAATTTGCGACTCTGGCTGTTTTTTCGTTGTACTAATTAACAGTAGTTGGTGACCTACTATTATTGTAGCATGCTGGAAGTTTAGTGCTAATAGCAAATTACGGAGGAGATGAAGGTATGGTATGCCGGTGTTTTTGGTGATTAAGACGTGGTCCATATATTGCATGTAATAAAACACTAATAACAGAAGTATATGCTGACTTGCTTCGGTGTATAGTAGAGGAATAGTTGATAATGATTTGGATTAGCATGAATATGCACCCTGTCACAAAGCAGTATATGTGAAATAGTAGTCTGTGGACAATAACATTCCTGAACTGGATTGGTTTTGCAAAAATTCCCGACCTGAACACAATGGAACACGTTTAGGATGCGTCAGAACGCCGACTTTGCTCCAGAGCCCCACATTCCAAAGTCCTCGAGGGAGAACCGGCTGTGATTTCCTCCACAGACATTCACCTTATTGAATGTGTCCTCAGCAGAGTTTAAGCCATCTTAAAACCGAAGAGTGGGCACACTCCATTTTACTGTCCACTAATAGGTCGATAATGCACCTGTTGTCAGAGTGACGTCTGACGATTCATATATAATTCTGGTCCGTGTCGTGACTTACCATCACTAGTTTTTGAGACTAAAGGGTGAGTGCCTCATTGCCTCATATTTAAGTTTAAAGAAAAAGTATATTTGTGTGTGTCAGATTTAGGCAGTGACTTTGGGTGCAACTGAAGCTTAATGAACTTCATTACAAGTATACGTACCGGGAATAGAGCTGTAACATCAAGCTTTGGCAGCCGATCGCCCTTGTGTGCTAGCCACGTTCACAAATGAACTTTAGGCTGCTTTTTTTCAGTAACGTAGTCGGAAAGCCAACACAGATGGTCACATGGAACTGGCTTCCGACTACTTGTTCCAGCGCAGTACATGTGTCTCACCAAGCAACGCCCTCTTTGCGTCGTTTAGCTAGCGTACTACTACTAAAGTACTTGACTGTATTTGTACAACAGATCACCATATGACGTCAACGGAAAATGTCTGTATCCCTGTTTCCCTCCCCCCCCCCTTTCATATGTGTCTTCTTCTTCTTTTGTCCCGCCCTCTTTCTCATTCTCCTTCTCTCTCTCTTACTTCCACACGAACACGCTCTCGCATAATCCAGATGAGGCTCCGCTTTACCCTTTGCGCTGAGACCACCTTTCGGCGCGGTATTACTCGTTCTGTCGCAGGCAATAATTCGCCCACTTCAGGTCGGAGCTTCCCCGCGCAGAACTGCAGTTGGGCTGCAACCTACCCCCACCTTCCCGGCTCCACCCCCACCCCTCTCCCTCCCCCACACGAGACCCCTCGCCCTGTAACGCCACTCCGGCGCCGTCCCGCGGAATGCTAGCGTCACAAACGCATTCAGAGCAGAGACATAATTTCCATAACAGCTTAATTAGAGTCAGAAACTTGGTGAAGTGCGCGCTCTCACTAAGTAATCTCTAGGGAGAAGACGGGAGGGAGAAAAAAAAATTATTCCAGGCCATGCAACTTGCACGGGACATGGAAGATTATCAGAGTAAGTTAGTGTTAAAGTTTGAACATTATTCCCCGAGAAGAGCGGCGCTGAAATTTTTGAGAGTGCCTCTCGGCGCCCGGGGCATATCACAGTGCCTGACTGTACCGAGAAACGAGAGAGAGGCGTCTCCACGGCAGCTCTACGACACGCCAACTCGCACCCCCGCTGCGCTGCGCCCTGTCTGAATCCAGCGCGGGCTTACAATCTCCCGCGCCTTTATTTCCAGGAAGTTATTTTCGCGCGGCAAACAGTGTCACGAATGCTAGTACTGTGTTAAAATAACACCTCCTACCGCGGAAACTGCACCTTCGCGCAGGTGTTAACCTATCAAGGAGGAACTACAGTGGTCTGTGTTTGGACCTCACCTTTGCGGAAAAGGATACTGTTTTCGCGACGTGTGAACTTACAGTCGAGGCCTCGACACTTGTTTACAGCCAGTGCTGGACGTGGAAATCGTCATCATCTGATCCGAACAAAATAGTGCAGCCGATCGTAATGGAACATAAAAAAGGCTCAGAAGAAGTGTATCAAAAGGTCTCAAAAGGCAACCTTAACTCTGCAGAGTTTCTGCCCCTCCTCCTCCCAATCCCTCGCAACAGGTCTTTTCCACCAGCTGGGTCCTCCCCCCCCCCCATTCCACACCCCTCTCGCCGCCCACCCACACACCTTTCCCACATCGCCAGACGTCAGACCACTCCGCCTTCTGCTCACACTTTTGGCAGTTCTTCTCCGGGAAACCAACAACAACAGCGGACTCTCCTGTCGTGAAGGACAGCATTCCCCCGGAGTAAAACATCTGAAAAATGCCGTAGAAGCCATATCGGTGGATTGTGTGACGATGTACAGTCCAGAATATCCATATGTAGCTTTCTGTCATACTCAATATTTATTGGGTCCTCATATACCTTGGTGAAACACTATGATTTTTACCTGAGAATGATGTCCGTTTTCACAAACTTTGGTATCCACTGTCTTGATTCGGTTAGGAGCGCTCCTCCTTGTCCCTCCTGCCCTCCCTCTCTCTCCCCACGCCCTCGCTCTCCCTTCCCCCGATACTTTAAAGAATCAAAGTCCCGTGTATAAAACGGCTTCAAACGGATCTGGATGTTTATAATGTCATATTTCCTGAATTATATGCCGTACAATGACGTAATTTTGCAGGTATGTTCAGAGGTGAAACGGCATACTGTCTGCAAAATATGTTACGATCATACAGAGTTCTCCAGAAAAATGTATACACTCTTTGTCAGACTCAATCGAGATATCGATAGGGTCGTTCCGTTTGTGTTACCGCTGTGTTGCAATATGATCTCTGGCTCAACAGATGTTAGTACTTTCATCTCGGTATGGAGACGACAAGATAGCTGGAGCACTCTTGACATTCGAGCAACGAAAATGTATTGTGAAGTGGTTTTTCAGATTTGATAATGCCGTTGAAGTGCAACGTCAGTGGAGGTGGGAGTTTGAAACGGAACCGCCAACCAACCCAACAAATGGCTCTGAGCACTATGCGACTCAACTGTTAAGGTCATCAGTCGCCTAGAACTTAGAACTAATTAAACCTAACTAACCTAAGGACATCACACACATCCATGCCCGAGGCAGGATTCGAACCTGCGACCGTGGAGGTCGCGCGGCTCCAGACTGAAGCGCCTAGAACCGCTCGGCCACTCCGGCCGGCAGTAGGTAAATGGAAGATCAGGAAGACAGCGCAGAGCTACAAGTCCTGCTTCGTCGGCTCTCGTGTTGGAAACGTTTGTTAATTCTCCACAGAAGTCTGCTACGCAGTGTGCACGTGAAGTGGGGGACAGCAGTACAAGTGTACGAAGAATTCTGAAAGCTGCACAGTTGAAAGTTTACATTCCACAATTAATGCACCCGATTAATTCTGACGATCTTGATCACCGAATACAATTTTGCTGTATCAACAAAGGGTAACTGATGACGAAAAATTTGTTACGAAGGTAATGTGGAGTGACGAGCCATAATTTAAAGTTGATGGAACCGTGAATCGGCATAACAGTGTGTACTGGGCACCCGAAAATCCGCATGTTTATGTGAGTAAAGAGGTCAATACCAGGGGTTCATGTGTGATGTGGACTACTATCTGAGGGCTTAGCAGGACCCTTTGTCTTTGATGCTCCTGTCACTGGAGAAGTGTACGTGGAAATGTTACGCACATCAATTTTGCCAGTTATACGTGCGCTTTATGGAGCTGATGAGGAGGTCTTCTACCAACAGGATGGGGCGCCGTTACACTACAATCTAGCCGTCAGAGCTTTCCTGGATGACAATTTTCCAGTGCTTTGGATTGAACGAAGAAGACCCATTGAGTTCCCTCCATAGTCGCCAGATCTAACACCTATGGACTTTTACTTGAGGAGAACTGTGAAAGATAACGCCTATCGACGTAAGTCACGCAGGCTGAAAGAACTTCGCCAGGGGATCACAGCAACATGTGCAGCTATCTCCACTGTAGCCGGATGGGGTGGCCAAGCGGTTCTAGGCGCTACAGTCTGGAACCACGAGACCGCCACGGTCGCAGGTTCGAATCCTGCCTCGGGCAAGGATGTGTGTGATGACCTTAGGATAGTTAGGTTTAAGTAGCTTTAAGTTCTAGTGGGCTTATGACCTCAGAAGTTAAGTCCCACAGTGCTCAGAGCTAATTGAACCATTTGAACTCCACTGTAACATTGACTGATGTAGTTGCGGCGACCGGTCGCCATTCTGTTATGTGTATAGCCACAAACGGTGAACATGTTGAACATTTAAAGCAACCACGTGCTAAACTGAAGTTTGTACAACATGTGTGATCAATTATTAAATGAAAAAGAAACAAATAAGCAACACTTTTCGTTCCTTAAACTGTGTATATATTTTCTCATGGACTGTGTAATTAATAGTAAAGAAATAATAAATTAAAGTTTCAAGCCTGAAGCTGAAATTTTACAGCATGAAACAAAACGATCATATTCCACAATGTTCCTAGTTGCATTACGTGTTCCCCCACCTCTTGTTATGCTAGGGTCAGAAATGCAGTCGGCAACAATGTCGATCATGGCGTAGGTGGTCTGGGCGTTATTGTAAAAGGAGCCATAATGTCGCATGGGAGTACTGATCTACAAACCTTTGAACGCAGTACACTGACCGGTCAGTGTTGTTGTGACACTGCACCCCTCCCCCATGACCGTTTTTTCAAGGGTGCATTCGTCCCCGACTTCATTTTTATGGGCGAAAATGCGCGGTTGCGTCGAACTGCCATGGTGGAGGAGCTACTGAACTGGGCTGCCGCTTCCTCCGACTCAAATCCCATGGAGCACGTGAAAAAAACTATGGGGAGCCACACTGCTGCACTTCTACAGGTGCCACGTATCATCCTGCGGTATTCAGTCGCGCTGGTGGAAGGAAAGAACGCCCTACCGCAAGATCTCCCTACCAACCTTGTGGCCAGCATGGGAGAACGCTGCAGAGCACGCATTATTGAATGACAGTAATTACACTGAAGTCTCCAACATTTATGATCATCCCGTGAGTATTACAAAAACCTGAACTTGGAATTTGTGTCCTGACAAAACAACAGGATCGGTGGTCCGTTGCACAGTAGACACGAGATACACCTCATTAGAACGACTGTCTGATGCGGAATGTCAATACCATCTGTACTTAAACATACCGACTGTGTGTCGCTTTGTTTCCCACATGTGAAACACTTGGCTTATTGGCTGGGGCACTGTGTCCTATCATGTTTCTCAGAGCAATGCGGGCGTGACTTTCCGCGATTATTTGGGCTGAGGTGCGACTGGTTCGCACATGACATACGCGTCGGGCGCCTTCTGGTCTCAGCGGGGAGGGAGACGAGGTGGTCCCTGATCTGTCTCACTCTTGACAACATATGTTGTGCAGCTGCTTGAAAATCATTCTTAGTAACATCGACAATGACCTGTGACTCAGTAATTGACGATATTGTACTGTGGTCATGGTTTGTATGGTTTAGTATGGCAGTACGGATACAGGAAGCAGACAGTTTCAGCGTAATCGCATCTCTCATTATAATGTTACTGTAAGTTAACCCACGTGAACACTGAAAGCTATATTGAAACATCCTCTTAGAAAAATTTGTGAATTACTGTGCTGGTAAATCCCTTACCTTATTTGATTTTCAAACAGCTGAGCAAAACTGAACGTACTCAGACATTCACTAAACTGACATAATATTTTTAGCGCAACGCAATCTGACTTTCGTAAACCCTACAAAAGAATGGCCGTGACTGACAATAACCTATACCTTTCATGAATCCTTACCTCTCAAAAATCTTCGTTACTTGAACTACTACAATACAGCGAGCGCCACTACTGCCAGCTAAATAAAAAGTTCTCACTACTGAAGGCACTAACTACTGATAGGCATAGTTAGCAAATGAAAGATTTTGATAGAGAACAAACAATCTATTTACCTCAATAGTGTTCAAAAGTATATATATATATATATATATATATATATATATATATATATATGAGATGGCGGAGTTTTGAGAGCAGATGATCTGGACGTGTATCCATCAGAGACAGTAAATTTGTAAGACTGGATGTCATGAACTGATATATATATATATATATATATATATATATATATATATATATATATATATATATATATATATATATATATATATATATATCATCTGCTCTCAAAACTCCGCCATCTCTCTCCCCACATCCACCACTGCTAGCGGCTCACCTCCAACTGCGCAACGCTACGCGCTGTTAACAGCCAACAGCCCAACACTACAATAGCGAATATTACAATAATGCCACCCAGCCACAGACTGCACACAGCACAGCCAGTGATTTTCATACAGAGCGCTACGTGGCGTTATCAATATAAAAATCTAAACAGCCTATTTACAATATTATCTATGAGGGTAATCCCAAAAATAAGGTCTACTACTTTTTTATGAGTACATAGACCTGTTTTTTTTCTACAGTCGTTTACATCAGTTTACAGCTTGAATATGTAGCTATTTTTCGACATAATCACCACCTCTGTCGATGCATTTTTGTAGACGCTGTGGCAGTTTTTGTATGCCCATGTCATACCAGCTCGCCGTCATTCTGTTCAGGAAGTTATGAACTTCTTCTTTCACGTCGTCGTCGGAGTCGAATCGCTTTCCGACCAAATGTTCTTTTAACCTAAGGAAAAGATGATAGTCACTGGGCGCCAAGTTAGGACTATAGGGTGGATGGGTGATTATGTGTCACTGAAACTGTTGCTGGAGGGCAACGGTATGCCGAGCGATGTATGGGCGAGCGTTGTCATGGAGAATGGGTACGCCCTTGCTCAGAATTCCTCTTCTCCGGTTCCGAATTGCCCGTTTGAGTCTCACTGTAAATTTCAGCGTTTATTGAGGTCCCAGAGATTCAGCTGCAACAACGAGGCGAAAGAAGAGATTCTTAACTTTTTGAACAGCACGGCGGAGAGCTGGTATGACATGGGCATACAAAAACTGCCACAGCGTCTACAAAAATGAATCGACAGAAATGGTGATTATGTCGCAAAATAACTAAATGTTCAAGCTGTAAACTGATGTAAACCATTGTAGAAATAAACGGGTTTATGTACTTATAAAAAAATAGGAGACCTTACTTTTGGGATTACCCTCGTATTAAATACGAAGTTCCGGTTTTTGTGATGTTCAAGGGATCATCATAGATGGTGGAGACTTCAGTGTAATTACTGTCATTCAATAAGAGTGTCATTTATGCTTGTTTCATTATGGATTTGCTTCAGATACCTTCTAACTTTAACAGTTCTTTTCAGTGCGTTGTCCTAGTTTCAATGAGCTATGTTACTTGTCAATGGCACATTATGCGAAAGCACTTACGTCCTAAATGTTGCACTCTAATGCTTGCATGAATTCTCCAATTACTAGTGTCCTTTTCCCGATATCAATAAATAATAGCTCTGCAGAAGTTTCTTTTCTATTGACGGTCGATATCATGCATATGATCATTGTTTCCAGTACGTGTAAAGTCCAAACAAGGTTTCCTCGACAGCATGAAATACAAGCACAAAACATTTTTTTCTTCTTGTGAAAATGATTCAGTATTTCACACACGTGCATTACAGATTCACTATGAGCAACCAACACATCTCACATTCATTGTGAGTGAAATGTTTTCGTGAGGTTGCCTGATGACACTTCTATTTTCAGAATAGTATTCTATAGTACTGCAACTACGTACAGATAACATTAGTGGTTAATCAAAGAAGCAGTGTTTGAGTGAAAGCAAACTACCAGGTGGACTGATGCTTATTGCCACAAATTATTAATAGCCGTAATTATAAATGAAAAACACAACGTTGTATGTGTTCTACAGGATTATCCTGTAGAAAAGTAGAATAGACAGCATGTGCAGCACAGGTGTGTTAATAATTAACAAAGGGAAGTCGAAAGAGGTGATGAATACTAAGAAGACGAAGTCTGGAAAGGGATGGTAAAAAATTACACCCTAGCCAGTTTTATGTCAGATGCAAACTGGCATTTTGGAAATGGACCCTGAAATTACATGTCCTTTACATAGCAACACGTGAAGGGCTTATTTCAATAGTGCTAAAAGTCCATTACCTCCACTTTTCTGCCTATAATGCTTCTGAAATTAATGATCCAAACAAACAGAAAGAAAGGTTCATCTCTAGCAAGAAGCCATATGCTCGAATATTTCTGGTATCTCAACTGCCAATTTTTCAGCGCTCATTTAACTTTAGAACTCTGTACCTCAAAATGAACAAAAATGGACTTGTACCACTATTGAAATAAACCCTTCATGTAAGAGTGAAATGTGAGAAGCAGGAAAACTGCGAGAATCAGAGAATATGACGGAACATTTGACACTTGATGCTACAGCAGAGTTGTGAGATTAATTCGAGGGATAAAACACAAAATTAATAGTAAGCAACATAACAAAATAGGCGAGGAAATGAGTTTATTATAAACAGTTGGTAAGAGAACTCCCTAAAAGTCCCTTACCAAAAAGGAAGTATAAATGGTAAAAACTGGGCTCGAAGGAGAAGCAAGGAGAAAATGATTTTTGGAGTAGATGAACAGTTGCATATGTAGAATAGAACAGAAAGACATTGTGCAAGATATTGGTTAAAGATATTTCAAATCTCGTTTCACCTAGACAAATAGTGAGCGGAGTTTCAGGAAACACACACCAATTCGTTTTCTCAGCTTCGTTAGTGACAGAAGAGCAGGGATTCAATTTGTTTTTTAAATAAAACAAGTAATAAATTCGTAAATAAAAAATGTCAGGAATAAAAACTCATTGATAATTACATTGGGACAAAACGTTACGATCCTCTGCTTAGCACCGTGTTAGTCCATTCTTGGTACGCAGCGCAGCAGCGGTTATGCGTGGCTTGCAATCGGCAAATTGTTTTTCGCTGGCACGTGTCATCGGATGTCAACGCACAGGCGAACGATTCACGCAATTTTTTTCAGCCGGTTGTTTGCGTAGTTGTCTCCCGCTAGCAATCCGAATGTGGCCCACCCGGTTCAGACCAGGCGAATTTCGCAACCATGACATCAACCTCAGCTGTCTCTCGTGCCCCTCAAACCAATATAGTACGACTGAGGCCTCGTGACTAGGCCAGTTATGCTGCTGGAATAACGCCATCGCCATTGGGGAAGACGTCAAGCGTGAACGGATGCAGGTAGTCCGAAACCGCGTTAACATTGTCCACAGCTGTTTGTATGTTTTAGATTACCACTACTGGTGCTATGGAGGCACGGGGGAAGGTCCCCCAAAGCGTTAGATTGCTGTCCCTGTCAGTGTCTGTGGCACAGTGCACTTGTCAAGGAGCCGTTCGTCTGGATGACGGCGCATCCAGGAACAATCTTCGACATGTCGTAACAGGAAACGTGATTCACATGCCCAGGCAAGACATTCTCATTAATCCACGGCCCAATCTGATGATCCCGCAGTCACTATAATTGTAATTGTCGGCGTCACTGAGTCAACTAGTGAACACGATAGACTCGTCCTCGCAGTGCCCCATGTTCAACAGTCTGCGCTGAACTTTGTGTTCCGAAACACTTGTGCCTGCACAAGCTTTGTTCTCTGTCGTCATATTTGCCACGTACCGCGCCTATCCAGCTTTATAGAAATAGGGGGCCTCCGACCTCCTCCGTCTGTGACTAGGCGCCGATGTCCATCACCATTGTCGCTTGATCGTGGTTTTACTGTCCTTCAGCAACTGTCCGTGGATACCACAGTAGCTCGCAAACAGCTGACCAGCTTCTGCTTTTGCGATATGCTCGTTACCAGGCGCCGTACCGTAATAGTATAACCTTTATCAAAGTCACTTATGTGAAGGTGGTAATGTTTAGACCCATCAGTTTGCATCCTGTTCGGTGTTCTATTGACACACTCATGAGATACTTGCTGCATAGCTATTGATGTAAATCTACTCCAATTCCAACTTGACCATCCTGTCTTCGGACCGTAGAGTTCTGAAATTTATTTCTCCTAAAAACATTGAAACAGAAAGTGTTGCTGCATGAACACCTACATTGTCTCTTCGCCCACTGCTTGAATACTGCTCAGCAGTGTGGGATCCGTACCAGATAGGGTTGATAGAAGAGATATAGAAGATCCAAAAGATAGCAGCGCGCTTCGTTACAGGATCATTTAGTAATCGCGAAAGCGTTACGGAGATGATAGATAAACTCCAGCGGGAGACTCTGCAGGAGAGACGCTCAGTAGGTCGGTACGGGCTTTTGTTAAAGTTTCGAGAACATACCTTCGCCGAAGAGTCAAGCAGCATATTTCTCCCTCCTACGTATATCTCGCGAAGAGACCATGAGGATAAAATCAGAGAGATTAGAGCCCACACAGATGCATACCGACAATCCTTCTTTCCACGAACAATACGAGACAGGAATAGAAGGGAGAACCGATAGAGGTACTCAAGGTACCCTCCGCCACACACCGTCAGATGGCTTGCGGAATATGGATGTAGATGTAGGTGTAGATTTTCTCTTCACTATTTCCATGCCTATGTAACATGTTGATTAAAAATTCACGTGTAAGTGTGCTCACCTTTAGTACTCTTCAGAAATGAAAATACTTATTCCTGCAAAGGAGGAAAAGAGAGAGTGCATCATGTTATGGAATGGGGCGTCCACTTCGAAGTAAATCTGGATGGCGCTGGAAACTACTAATAAAGACGTCCTGGTAGTAGGTATGCGTGGGTCCTTGGGCAGCACATACACAATGAAAGTAACAGCGAATAGCCACTAGTAAAGTGGTTACTTAACTATGGAAACGCTGCTTACAGCAACTGTAGAATGCAGGTTTAGACTATCTGTCCTTCGTTGACTACAGTTCCATGAATTCCATGAACAGTGGATAACAGACAAAAGTGGTAGAGATTCTCGATGTGGATGCACTAAATGTTGATATATAAGGTTAAGTTTTTGCAGAACCCAGTGTGTGAATTCTACGCGTACTTGACCATTTTTATTGTCCTCCTATGGCCGCTTGTATTGTGTACTTTCCTCTTAGTAGCAAATTTTCGGGAACCAGCAATTTGTACATAATGGTCGTCTTTGTCAACATTTCCACTATCGTCATTTACTGCAATAAGTTTTGTTAATTGTGTACCTATTTTTCTTCTGCTCTTTCTGCGAGGGTATCAGTATCCGTGACACTAAATCCAATGGATTCCTGTCACATCTCAAATATCTCTTTAATGTTAGTACATATTCTTCTCTATTAGACAGTGCTAATCCGGTTAAACTGGAGACTGACATCACGGTTTCCAGTTTCTTACGTGTCAGAATCTACCTTGGCTGCTGTTGTGTTTTTGATTTGTTTGTTCGTGGATAGGTTATTATTTACATGGAAACTTAATGCGGAATTTATGGTAATATTTAGTATTGACTGAAACTGTTCATCTGGTACTAACTCATTGTTTACATCAGAGACTCTCCAGTCTCATCAGTGACAGTAGCTTGAAACGTATTAATCTTATTCTCATTTTCCTTGATATTCACCGTTATGACATACCTTATTCTTGCATCCACTTCTTTACAGCTTTTGCCAACCTCCTTAATATATTTTTCTGATTTATCATTGTCTTTTTTTTTTTAGTTTCCTGAATGATTTTCATTAGTTGTTGGTTACCATTTCTAGCAGGTTATTCTATTTTTGCATTAAACTGTTGGTCAGTATTTTTAGCAGATTCTTCCATTCTTGCATCTGCCATTTGGTTAGCATCCTCAGCGGCTTCTTCCATTTTGTTTACTAGAACTGCGAAAACTTCCTCCACTATTTACATTCTGTGTTCTTATGTTTATTATATTCATCTCCAGTGATCATGCAACTACTAACAACTATCGGAGTGTTTGCCTCAGTGATGTTTTTTGCTGATTCTAACGCACTTAAAGACGTTTTCTGCTCCACGTCTCCTACTGTATCACTCGTTATAATTGCTGGTCCTTGTGTGGATTTTCTCAGTCTACATTTTCTTCAGCGAGACTTTGTTCCAATCTTTCATTTAGGCTACTTATTTTGAACAGTTGACTTTCTCCACCACGTCTAAGCAACTTTACATTTTCAGACACAATTTTACTAACACACTCTCAATGAATTGTAGCTTACTTTAGGTAGGTTCCATTACTCTGTGGTCGCAGTAATACTCCAGTTGCCCTTCGTGTGTTGAATTCCAGACCTCCACATGGGACGCCCCCAATGCACCCTGTGTATGAACGTGCACTAAGCTGTGAAGCTTGCCACCGGAAGCGGGTTCGGCGTGTTGCTTCTTCTTGTAATACGGCTGTCCTTGCCAGCTTGATACCACTGCCTTCTTTCTTCTCCACAACGATGTCTTCTCGATGATCGTTAGCTACGCAAAATGTTCGTATTATTCGGACAACACTATATCCTGAAATTTATAAGTGATGAAAGCAGGAGCATTCGTAAATGACGTTGAATGTTCTCATGATCTGTTTATTTGTGAAATCGCCGTTTTCTGAGAATAATGAAACTATCCGTCACTTTTAACACAAAATTAGCTATTTCCTAAGACCATGGTCTTAAGAAAGAACCAGATAGACGACTGGCGACTACGGCACACAGTCTTCATCTCGTTCGTAACTTTTTGTACTAGCCCGTTATCTCAAGCTTTGTTCATTGGTTTATTGAAATGGCCACTTTCTTGTGTCGTAATGGTGTTGTAAGTAAATATTTGGGATCAACTGGCGTCTCCTATTGTCTGTAGTGGAAAAAGTCGCTTTTATTAGTAAATATTTATCGAAGAAAATCGCTCACTTCGCTCCTAAATGGACGTTGCTTCCCTGCGTGTCTAGTGCTACTGTAACTGTCTTTCTCATAGCTAACCACAGCGCCTGACCCCACCGTCTACTGGCAACGCCAGACGTTCCAGCTGCTACTTCAGCCAGCGTGGGAAACTTCATCTTACTCTCTGCTATGTGTTCTGCAGTGCTGTCTCAGCTTATTGAATACTACTGATATCTGCAAATGTGATATAAAAATGTAAATCTAGAAAATAAGGAACTAAAATGTAATATGAAAATAAGGGGTACCTTACAAGTGGCGTGCCTTTTACGTTTACTGCGCCCACTCTCCGGCAGCACACCAAAACTTTTAACACCAAATCTGCTTCAGGTGATAACTACCAGCCTCTGATATTCAACGAAAGACTTTCGACTTCTCTGACCATCTGTCTCTCTATCTACCTACAGAACCAAAAACTTCCCATTTTCTTTGACGAATGCAAGGTGGTGGTAGTTTGGAGGCCGTTAACTAACTGCCACACTACTGCTCCTCCTGAAGGACATAAAACGGCAGAACACCTAGTGTTTCAGTAGGACTTGGCAGATTAACGTTCCATACAATGAAACGAGTCTGTCCCAACCTTAGCGGACGTGTTTCAACACCTAAGGCTTCCTTGAAACAGAAATTAACAGGGGACGAATTACTAAGCATTATAGTAAGGCATTCCCAATCTTTTCTCGTCATATTGTTTAGTTACAGCAACGGGAGAAGGAAGACCGTGGGATTGGATTGGCCTACTTAATTTTATTATTATTGGTTTGTTGCTTTCTCTTATGTCCCACACTTTGGCTCTCTCTATATCGACATTCACACACTTCATTCACCCAAGTACTAGTAGCAGATAAATTCTGTACAATAAAACATAAATGGCATATCAAGAAACTCATTAATTTTGGTGTTTTATAGTTTAATGCTCACGTTACTTCATGATTCATACAAGTCCTGCTGGCACAGAAATTAAATATATTCGGGAAAAACAAAGCAAGAATAGCGACACCCAAACATTTCTTAATAGAGTACAGGTATGCGCACACATAAAAATAAAGATAGTGTACATCACACAGGAACCAGAGGTAGGATATTTATCACTTGGATTTATTGCTCTTGCATTTGCTATATTAGCAGTTAAAATTATTGGATCCGAGGTCCACCTCTTATGCAAACCATTGTTTTGTCGTATGGACGATCCACGTCTCAGGACGTCTGTGCCATCATCAATGGTTATTTAATTAATTCAAGTCTGTGAAATGACAACATATTTTAACTGATAAGTAATTTATGAAAAATAAGCCTAAAGATAGATTTTGTTTTTGTCATTACCTTAATTTTACATCGTACAGTTGTACACTGTCAGGTCCAGATAGCTTGTCATCTACAATCAACAGCTGTCACTGTGAATTTATGTTCAAACATCATCACACCTAGACTAAAACAACAAGGTAACACATCGGACACACACACTATGAAGTAGCAACTGTAGGTCCATAACCCCACAAAGCTACTTTGTGTTAAACAAAGAATTTTTTGTCAACTTTAAGGACTTCCAATGTGATCTCTTAGCCAAAATATTCATGAACAATTTAGAAAACAAAAATTTTCAGACACATAACAAAACCAAAAGTACTAAGTTATACACTGGTATCATTATCATGATGGCATAGTATGCCTGATCGACAGACCGCATTATGCATAAAACAGCTACACAATAAAAATAAACAATTTATACCCAAAAATGTAGTTCACTTTAGAACCAGAAATCGACACCTCACTAAATTTTCCCAAGCTCACCATACAAAAAATAAACAACAGTCTATTGGCACACAGACAAACAAACTTCAGGCTCATGCTCCACAGGTTACACAGAATACCGATAAACAAACGGAACTACACAAAGGAGTTAAATACAATAAAACAAATAGCAGTAGAAAATGTGGTAAAGAAAATAAAGCAACAAATACACTCCTGGAAATTGAAATAAGAACACCGTGAATTCATTGTCCCAGGAAGGGGAAACTTTATTGACACATTCCTGGGGTCAGATACATCACATGATCACACTGACAGAACCACAGGCACATAGACACAGGCAACAGAGCATGCACAATGTCGGCACTAGTACAGTGTATATCCACCTTTCGCAGCAGTGCAGGCTGCTATTCTCCCATGGAGGCGATCGTAGAGATGCTAGATATAGTCCTGTGGAACGGCTTGCCATGCCATTTCCACCTGGCGCCTCAGTTGGACCAGCGTTCGTGCTGGACGTGCAGACCGCGTGAGACGTCGCTTCATCCAGTCCCAAACATGCTCAATGGGGGACAGATCCGGAGATCTTGCTGGCCAGGGTAGTTGACTTACACCTTCTAGAGCACGTTGGGTGGCACGAGATACATGCGGACGTGCATTGTCCTGTTGGAACAGCAAGTTCCCTTGCCGATCTAGGAATGGTAGAACGATGGGTTCGATGACGGTTTGGATGTACTGTGCACTATTCAGTGTCCCCTCGACGATCACCAGAGGTGTACGGCCAGTGTAGGAGATCGCTCCCCACAGCATGATGCCGGGTGTTGGCCCTGTGTGCCTCGTTCGTATGCAGTCCTGATTGTGGCGCTCACCTGCAGGGCGCCAAACACGCATACGACCATCATTGGCACCAAGGCAGAAGCGACTCTCATCGCTGAAGACGACACGTCTCCATTCGTCCCACCATTCACGCCTGTCGCGACACCACTGGAGGCGGGCTGCACGATGTTGGGGCGTGAGCGGAAGACGGCCTAACGGTGTGCGGGACCGTAGCCCAGCTTCATGGAGACGGTTGCGATTGGTCCTCGCCCATACCCCAGGAGCAACAGTGTCCCTAATTTGCTGGGAAGGGGCGGTGCGGTCCCCTACGGCTCTGCGTAGGATCCTACGGTCTTGGCGTGCATCCGTGCGTCGCTGCGGGCCGGTCCCAGGTCGACGGGCACGTGCACCTTCCGCCGACCACTGGCGACAACATCGATGTACTGTGGAGACCTCACGCCTCACGTGTTGTGCAATTCTGCGGTACGTCCACCCGGCCTCCCGCATGCCCACTATACGCCCTCGCTCAAAGTCCGTCAACTGCACATACGGTTCACGTCCACGCTGTCGCGGCATGCTACCAGTGTTAAAGACTGCGATGGAGCTCCGTATGCCACGGCAAACTGGCTGACACTGACGGCGGCGGTGCACAAATGCTGCGCAGATAGCGCCATTCGACGGCCAACACCGCGGTTCCTGGTGTGTCCGCTGTGCCGTGCGTGTGATCATTGCTTGTACAGCCCTCTCGCAGTGTCCGGAGCAAGTAT
This sequence comes from Schistocerca gregaria, assembly GCF_023897955.1. Lineage (NCBI taxonomy): Eukaryota > Metazoa > Arthropoda > Insecta > Orthoptera > Acrididae > Schistocerca > Schistocerca gregaria. Next base: position 70,157,694 of record NC_064925.1, read on the forward strand.
GGTGGGTCTGACACACCGGTGTCAATGTGTTCTTTTTTCCATTTCCAGGAGTGTATTTAAATGGGAAGGAAATGAAATGACACATACACACAAGACCTTACACAACACAATCCACAAACAATGGCCACGTTCAGGATACATCAGAGCAACAACACACATGCATGCACGCACAAAACTAAACGTGACACAGCCACCTACAACAATAAAATTGTCTGGAGAATAGATAACATATCAGAGAAACAGGGACTTCAAGGAGGATATAGTACAGGCAACACAACACGTACAAAAAGCTCAGAACACAAGAAACACCCCCTGATCGACTGAACAGATCAGGCACATATGTACTCATATGTAGCACTTGTCAGTCAGTATATACAGGACAAAGTTGCAGTAACTTACCGAGCGAGGTGGCGCAGCGGTTAGCACACTGGACTCGCATTCGGGAGGACGACGGATCAATCCCGTCTCCAGCCATCCTGATTTAGGTTTTCCGTGATTTCCCTAAATCGTTTCATGCAAATGCCGGGATGGTTCCTTTGAAAGGGCACGGCCGATTTCCTTCCCAATCCTTCCCTAACCCGAGCTTGCGCTCCGTCTCTAATGACCTCGTTGTCGACGGGACGTTAAACACTAACCACCACCATGCAGTAACTTCAAAACAAGGTATTCGAAACACCCTACAGCTCTAAAAGGTGCTGACTACCATCCAACTAATATTGAAGTTTTAAAAATACCACAGACAATACCACACATAAAACACATACGCACGCACACACACACACACGCTGGGAGCGAGAGAGAGAGTGGGGGGAAGAGAGAGGGGGCGAGAAAGACAGACAGAGGGACAGAAAGTAAACAAAATATGAACTCTGCAGCAGATTCACTTGAGAACAAGTGAACGCCGACTATCCTGGGACACACAATAACAACGTTTACACTGTGTTTTTCGAAAAGCTAAAAGTGATTGTAACAAACAAAATTCTGCAACGTATGTGTAATATTGCCGTGTGGTTCCCAGTGACTCATAACAACAAAAAAGAAAAATTCCCTGCCAAATCAAAACGTAATTAATGCCAAACATATGTGCGTAATACCATTGCACAAGAGAATTACGTTTAAACACAGAGTGATATGTTAACATCCCAACCGAATTCACAATGGCACATCACGCTGCAGATGACACGCTTCCAATAAATGATAAATGTGCAAATAGTCCTATATACCGATACAACGTTAGATTAAAGTATTGACAAAACAAGCAAAAATAGTCTTTGGGTCCAATGTCCGTAGATTTGTTGTCAATTAAAATAAATTATGATGTTAAATAAAGGAAAATAGAAAATATACACAGAAATAGCATTCAAGACGCAATAAATATGCTTCTACCTTGACAAAATGTTTGTCAAGTGTATGAATTTGTATTTTTGTACATACCGTTGGCTTTCCTCCGTGGTTGACTCTGTGTGTTCATGATAATAAATAAATGAGAAAAATATTCATGCCTACACAATACAACACAACTCTGCAGTAGTTGGTTGGTTGATTTGGGAGAGGGGACCAAACAGCGACGTCATCGGTCCTATCGAATTAGGGAAGGATGGGGAAGGAAGTCGGCAATGCCATTTCAAACGAACCATCACAGCATTTGCCTGAAGTGGTTTAAGGAAATCACGGAGAACCTGAATCAGGATAGCCGGACGCGTGTCTGAACCGTAGTCCTCCCGAATGCGAGTCCAGTGTGCTAACCACTGAGCCACCTCGCTCGGTCTGTAGAAAGAACTGTGCAAACGTAACGAATCAATTACTCCATCTCAAACATGAGGACATAAATAATTAAAAAAATGACGTCTGTAATATATTGATAGTGAGAATGTTAGCCAACCGACATAAAAATTACATCATATGAATGAATGCATAATAATAATAAACTAATTTAAGTACAAGGGACATGTTCAAAATAAGTAAACATTTCTATCTTTAAAATCAGTGCAGGTAACCCATATGTACAAGAAACAATATTATTACAATAACTATTATGACTAAAGCGTTAGTATTCGCGATATCGAGATAAAATGTACATCAACAGAAATAAGGAATACTTTCATCAGACACTTTGATTCGTAGTTTGTATCCAGAGTGACCTACACTTTTACACAAAATTTTACAACGTTTTGTCAGCAACATGTTAGAATAATTAAAAATCATATCAAGTCACTAGTCTAACAATGCACGGGTAACTGCTCACTGTGGGAGAGATCAAACATCTTGCACAAGTTCTGAGTCCATAACATGGTGACTTTCATAAGTTTGCTGCGTCTTTAGAATCACGGAATTTCGTTGTATATTACTTGAGTCATAATAAGTCTATTACCTCTCTGTTGGGGAAGAATCTGAATTTATGAGGGACCCCAGTCATAAGATGTCAATCAAAGTTTCTGAAAATTGCTCTACAAGAAAAAAACTGTCAGCCTTTTATGGAGGTACCACGATCACATCGACCACCATATGTGTCATGACTTTGTAAGGTAAAAAGCTAGTGTCTTAAAGACATTTAAGATAACACTCCCATAATATTGTCCTTCAACTGACCCTCAGATATTGTTCAATTGTGATGACATCACCGGAACCGCGCGACTGCTGCGGTCGCAAGTTCGAAGCCTGCCTGGGACATGGCTGTGTGTGATGTCCTTAGGTTGGTTAGGTTTACGTAGTTCTAAGTTCTAGGGGATGATTACTTCAGATGTTAAGTCCCATAGTGCTCAGAGCCTTTTTTTTTTTTTTTTTTTTTTTTTGACGTAACACCGTCAGGTTCGATGGCCTGATAATTCCACCCCTCTAAAAATCTGCCTTTAGTTGTGGAGAAACGGCGTGAGCACTGCTGACCCGCAGATTGGGACGAGTAGTCTTCCTAGCCCACCTATTTTTCACATCTCGAGTCGTCTATTCGGAGCTGTGGCGTGTGCTTGCGGTGGGGCGAGCGGACCTTACAACGAACTAAGTTTCCCTCCGGAATGCAGTTTGTTGACATGTCAGCAGAGGTACGTCTCTGTATTTAGACACAAATTTCATTATAATGGGGAATGAGAAAGAGACACTGAAAAGAGTCTAATAGGGCCCACTTGTATGTGACACCCGAATGTTATATGAATATTAATGTAAACTAAACTGAAACTATGATATTATAAACGATGTATGTGTCTGATAGGCTTTATAAAGCGGATCGCTGACCGCAGAGCCAAACATACTGTTTCTTGTCTGAGATTATAGTGGGGAGTAAGAGAGCGCTTGGCGCACAGTTGCAGGTAGCAGTCTGTGAGCGAAAGACGGCGCATTGTCAGTTTCTGTGGTGTGCTATGTGAAGTCACCGTGTGTTAGATAAATTTAGGTATGTCACTATTGTTGAACTTGGAAGCAGAAGTCTTCATGCAAGCAATGTAAAGATGATAAATATTTATGATTTTTGTTTTTACCAGCGCATTAGTATAGATGAGTTGGCTGATAATTTGTAATTGTTGAGTAACCCCAGAATGTACGTCAACTGTTATGATAAAAAGTCTAGTTAGATATTTCACTTTTTTAATGTTTCTAAGATATGTTAACGAAGCTGTTTAACTTGATGATTTGTATTTGTACTGGTTTAATGAGGTTAGATACTACTTGCAGTATAAATCTCACTGTTCATAAGTCAATTAGTAATTATGATGTATTTTTCTGACCAACTTCAACTGTCAAATGTTTCTGAAAAAACAAACTTAACTTTCAATATAATTTTGCTAAAAAACTGAGTGTTAGTAATTCACCACAATCAGTACCGCCTCCCTGTCCAGGTCACGTATTTTTCAAAGAAGTTGGATTTTTCATAAACGTTTTCATTTATCAACCAAAACAATTTCATATGCATTTCAAAGTATTACAGCCAGCATTGCACATCGCTGAGCCTGTTGCTAGCATATAAATATTTTTTGTGAGAGACCAGAATATATCGCGATCCACTGTTGCTGCTTTAGAGGTAAGACAATTTAATTCCTTAGTAATGTGCACAGGGGCCATAGTTAACAGTATTGAACATGGGCAGAGGTTTCAGTGTCTAAGGGGCTGAATGTATTTTGCAATGATTGTATTTCTTTATTGGTATTGGGAGTTGTACTGCCCAAGCGACCCGTATTAAGTTTTGCCAACAATAACACAGAGTGAGAACGCGACTAGGAATTACAAGTTCCACGAAACTTCGAGTTTTGTAACCATTCCACAGTTCAGACATTCATTCAACGTCATCGTAAAGATTATTTTATAAAAGAACGTTACAACACTGAACTGATGCTGGTGGAAATGTAGTCCTGATCCAGACCTTCCCAGTAACAACCGCTACTACCACTTCCAACTACTCATGATGAACACCTGTCTCCTACTGTTGATCAATTAATTCTCTCATTTACCATTACCTTACATTCGCTAATCATAGACCAAATAGAAAAACCTACGTAAGCTTTTTATAGGCATGTACCAGTGCATCCGTTTGGTGTCAATGATTGTCAAAGTCTTCACAGCAGGAGGCCATTAGTGTTCTCTATTATTTCCCTGGTTCCAGTTACACCAGAAAAAATTACAGGAATATACTGAACATCGTCAATTGACCTTAATCTTTTTGTGTCCATCTCTTCAGTCCTTTTAAAATAGAGGAAATAGAGATCATTATTGTTATCATTGCATGATAATTATCATGGTGGAAAGCTGCTATAATACGTCACGGATGAGGTCTTATCCTGAAAGTATGACATAATCACTCTTGATTCATGTTTGATAATCACTAACTATGGTCACGTTGTACATTACAGTTATGTTATATTCATTTATGGTATTATACATATCCCATCACATGTCCGCACTTACGCCTCATGATTCTCTCCATTTCGTTCGTTCACCTGTTTCTTTTTGTTTATGAGAATGGTGCTAAAACCAGAAATAGATAAGCAGTTTTAATACTTAATCACATCTACCATGTAATTATATTAATTCCCATTACTGGCCTGTCTACCACAAATGTCTCCTTTTCTAAGCCATATCGAAACATCTTGATTAATTTGTCTCTCGTCTCTCAGTTACACAGGCAAGACATCACCTGGTTTCCCAAATCACTGATTGTTTCAGGATTAAAGAAAAACCTTATTGCTGACAAAACAATGTCTAAACGTCCTTCCTACGTGCACCCACATACATCTTACATCAAATCTAGACTTCCACGTAAAGTAATAAAGCACTCGTCAGCATCATCACTGACTCAGATGTTCCTTACACAACACATACAACGTAGAAATACATTTACCTACAAACGCAATTTCACCATCCTTCTAAAGCAAGACACAATAAAAGAAGACTGGACACACAATTTAAATAGAGTTAGAAAAAGTAATACGTTATGAATAATTCAAATGACACTATCTAATGTTGCCTTGTGCAATTTCTCTGTCATCATAATTATTTCTTACATCGTGAAACCAACTCGTAAAAAAAGCAACTGCTAGAAATTTCCAAAAAACAACCGACTTTACGTATCTGCTGAAACCACAGTCCTCCGACGCTTGCTAATCTGTTCAATTAAGAACGTTTGACATCTCTGGCCAACGATTTGTCTACCAACAAAACCAAAGATTTCAAAGCCGAATACAAAGTGATGGCATTTTGGCAGTTGTTAACTGATTTGCCCAAATCCTTGCAGACGCATTTCACTGCCCTGTCACGAATGGTATGCGAAGAAAAGAACATTGTTGGTAAGTCTCCTTGTGAGCTTGAACTTTTCTATTTTTACCCTCACATGCTATCCACCATCTATTCGCCGCAGAAAGAAAACTATTGGTTGACCCTTCTGGAAATATACGCTCTCCAAAGCCACACCCCGATGCGAAACACCTATCATATATGTGCCACTGGAATTGACTGACCATTCCATGACGCTTGCTAAACGAAACTGTGACGAAACGCGCTGCACTTCATTAGATTGACTGTTTCATCTACGAGACCTACTAGCTTCAAGTTCCAGATTGACGAGTAATACTGAAGTACGTGTCACATTTGGGATTTTGTAAGCTTGTTCATTTTCGTCGATTGACCAAACTTCCGAAGAATCCCTCCAATGTACTTCCATCTGGCATTTTATTTTCCTACCATTAGCTTTACAGTATTTCTGTTTTATGGTGTTTCGTAGCATGCTTCCAGATTTTCAGAGTGTCAAAAAAAGTATTCCATATTCTGAGAGATGGTCGAATGGAACAAAACGAGACAAAAATGTCCGGTATACGTGAGATCTAAGTTGCCGACTTTAAGATCTGTGAGCACTTGTTCATCTTTACTGCTGAGAAAAAGTTATCTTCCACTGCATACTCTTTGCTATTACAAACGACCTACATAACGTAGTAACAAGCGAGCACACATTACTCTGTTATTGTCCGTGGATACAGTATGCAGGAAACATCTGTTAGTCTAGTGTCCAGAATGTGAATCATGTCAATGCAGATTCCGCAGCCGCAGTCTTGATTTTTAATAAAACGACAGCACCAGATGCATTTCTTTTTTTATTTTAAAAACCACGCTCGGTTTCGGCGACCAGGGCCATCACCATGTCCAGTGGTGCATATCAGGTGACTCTTTCTGTGATCTCTCGGGACGCCTGACATACACCAGTCTCTGTGGGTAGAAACCTGGCGTGGTTTTGAAAAGAGCGGGAAAAGTTCTGCTGATTCCGGCATTTTAGTCGTCGTCTGCTAGTGTTGTCGCTATAAACAGTACTCATAGTTCTGGATAAGTGAAAAAAAAGGTCAGTTCTAGTGGAACCCATGTTGAAATGCTTTTACATTGCAGTTTCATCTCTGCCTGTTTTTTTTTTAGAGAAGGTACCATTCCAACAATGGCTGGAGATGTGGTGCATGAAGAGACTCAAACACACCCACAGCCACACACACAATCTCTCACATAGAATAAAATAATGTTAACTACAACACTATTTTCTATGAAATGTCCGAGAACAACTCATACAGACATTTAATGGACAATTGATTGAGTGGAGATGTCCAGTACATTGCCCAGCTCCTTCCTCACAACTTAATCACTTGCAATTTTGGTTGCTGGAATACATGAAAACTTTGGTGTTACAGAACACACTAGTGATGTAGCAACTATAGAGAAATGCGTCATCCAAGCCTGTCAGCGCATTAGTGCAGTCCTGAAGCTTTCCAAAGAGCCCATTATTGCCTAGGATGTCGGAAAGAAGTGTGCTTTCCTATGGATGGAGACCTTATTGAGCACGTCCTTTAGTGATGTCTCATAAGTGCAGGTCGTATACAGCGTGTACCATTTATCTTGACCACCCTAAATAACTGTTTGTCCAGATGAAAATTAGGAAATGTTTCAAGCAAATTTTCTTTAGCCGTCAGGGGGGACATCAATCAGCATGATTGCCTTCGTTGTAGCTTTTTTTTTTTTTTTTTTACAAAAATATGAACATCGGTATGACTTTTTTAAATGGCGCCCTGTATTTTTTACTCGATAATTCGTTTCCTCTCCTAAAGACCTATTAAAAATTTATCACAGTGTACCATTCTATGAAACACAACGTTATTAATTAATTAACAGCACAACGTTGACAGAGGACAAATGTAAACATAAACAGAATGTACTCCCGTCATTCCGTCAACCATCGCTACTTGAAGAGTCGTGTGAGTAGAATGTACACCAATGAAGAGAAGGTAGAAATGCTACTCATCTATGACGTATGTAAGGTAGCATAACTGTAATTGAAATAATGTTTTCTTATGTAAAGTTGTATTTAGTACACTAGTTTAGTCTTTTTAAATACTGTTGTGTAGAGTAGGAACACAATAAAGGCTGTCCTTCCTTCTAACTGCATCGACATGACGTTTCTTTTATTGTTGTTGAAGGTAGGCGAAATGCTTCATAGGCAGCGGAACTGTACACAGAGCGGTATCTTGACAAGAATCCACCTCCCCGGCGGATGTTTTCTCGTCTTGTTGCGACGCTTCAGGAAACGGGAAGTTTCAACCCGCGACAACGCAATAGTCGTAGCACTCGCACAGACGAAGCTGCCGAAGTTACTGTTCTAGCTTCCGTTGCTATGAATTCACATGTGGGCAAACGACAGCTTGAACACGAGATTGGCATTCCTAAAAGCAGTGTACATCGTATTCTTACACGTCACCGGTTCCATCCTTACCGTGCACACCTACGTCAAGGATTCCAATGGTCCATTTACCGATGAATGTTCTTTCTCAAACAAAGGACAGGTAAATACAAAGATCATGCATTATTGGTCCAGCGACAACCCATGACGGCTTACACAGCTGGAACATCAGCGTCAATGGAGAATTAACGTATGATATGGGATGCTTGGTACGACAATTATTGGCCCTTATTTCATCAATGGTACTCTAAACGGCACAGCGTATGCCAAATTCCTCACACGAATTCTTCCCCCTCTTCTGGATGAAGTGCCGCTACGAATGTTGAAATGTGTGTGAACTTCTAAGGCACCAAACTGTCTGCCCCCGTTATATGAGTGGTCAGCGCGGCGGAATGCCACGCCAAGGGGCCCGGGTGCGATTCCCGACTGGGACAGGAGATTTTCTCCGCTCAGGGACTGGGTGTTGTGTTGTCCTCGTCATCATTTCATTCCCATCTCCGACGGGCAAGTCGCCCAATGTGGCGTCGAATGTAATAAGTACTTGTCCTCGGCTGCCGAACTTCCCCCGAATGGGGGACTCCCGGCCCACAATGCCGTACGCTCATTTCCATTTCCAGGCACCAAACTGCTCAGGACATCGGTCTCTAGCCGCACGGGGTAGCTGCGCGATCTGAGGCGCCTTCTCTCGATTCGCGAGGCTCTCCCCGTCGGAGGTTTGAGTTCTCCCAAGGGCATGGGCATGGGTGTGTGTGTGTGTGTGTGTGTGTATGTGTGTGTATGTAATTTAGTTTAGGTTAGATTAAGTAGTGTGTAAACCTAGGGACTGATGACCTCACCTGTTTGGTCCCATAGCCCTTACCACAAATTCCCAATTTCATCGGTCCCTAGACTTACACACTACTTAAACTAACTTATGATAAGAACAACACACACACTCATGCCCGAGGTAGCACTCGAACCTTCGACGGGTAGGGCCACGCAGTCGGCAACATGGCGCCTCAAACCGCGCGGCCACCCCACGCGGCTCTGCCGCTGAGAACCAGAATGCTTATGTGGTATCAACACGATGGATGTCCAACACATAATACCTTGCGTGCATGTCGTGTTCTGAACCGAAGGTATCCTGCCAGATGGATTGGTCGAGGAGGAACAGTTATTTGGCCTGCTAGGTCTCCTGATTTAAATCCTCTGGACTTTTCTCTTTATGGATGTATTAAAGACGTTGTGTATCGCGATATTCCAACAACTGCAGAGGACATGCAGGAACGTATCGTGCTTGCTTGTGATTCTCTTCAGCAGGCAACACTGGAAGCAGTAAATAATTCTTTCATTCAACGAGTGCACCAGTGTATCGGTGTCCAAAGTCACCACTTTGAGGACCTATGAATGTTCCACTCCTGGGCAATGATACAGGAGCGTTATGTTTTTACTTTGTTTTCCGACAACTCCAGCAAGTGGGCGACTTTGTGATCCCATGATCAAAGTGAATGTTGTGTTACGTGATTAATAACGTTGTTTTACAGTGAATGGTATTCTGTGACATTTTTGAGTAGCTCTTTTGGAGAGGAAATAAACTACCGAATAAAAAATACAGGGTGCCATTTAAGAAATGTCATACCGCTGTTCATATCTTTGTAAAAAACAAAGCTACAACGAAGGCAATCATGCTGATTGATGCCCCCTGACGGCCAAAGAACATTTGCTTGAAAAATTTTGTAATTTTCATCTGGACAAACAGTTAGTTAGGTTGGCCAAGATAAATAGGACACCCTGTATAATAATAAGAAATTTACATTACAATGCCTGTTGTTTCACAATAAAGTATTATATGTGCCCTCATTTGTTTACAGGATTCTGTAGCAGGTTCGTAATAGCCGAGAGCTTGCAGTAGAAGTCATGTGATGAAAGTGACTAAGGTGAACAAGTGTTCATAGGTCTTAAGGTACACATTTTAGAACCCATGTAAACTAGATATTTTTTCATCTCAATATCGAATACTTTTTTAACACCTTACATAGTGGACATAGCCGCTCCCAGTGACTAAAATTTGTTTTTAGATTGATTCCGCCTTGATCATAGAGATGATGATCTTCTTTTATCCCCAGACTCTTTTCACTGAAGTAGAGCATCATAAATGTTTTTTATTAATTTCTTTCTATTAAGCAATAGGGAAATTGTCCTTCACCACCGACACACATATAATTTCAGTTAATGTTTGTGTTTATGCAATATACTTCCACTTTCGTTTTCCGATTTCTCCGTTATCTTCACTGTGAGACTTCAGTTTTAACTTATGCTGTATCAAAGTTTACGATATGAAGATGCCAAAGAAATGAATGTGTAGTGGTCGGGGGTTTTGAATCTTGTGAAACAGTGCTAGTTTAAAAGTGCAGTTCGGAAATGAAAATAGTGGAAGAATCACAAGAAGTAAGTGGAAACGTACTGAATGAAGAGACTCAAACACACCCACAGCCACACACACAATCTTTCACATAGAATAAAATAATATTAACTACAACAGTTAATATTCTTAGTTGTAAATTTTCAGTGTAAATAAGTCTTCTGATTAAGTTCCCTATGGTTGCAACGCACCTGCATGTGTTAACATAAAAAATTCTGCGCGTTTTGAGATACGATGACATACTGTATTTTTCTTAAGCGACATTCTGTATGAACATACAATAGTGAGTAATGTTCCTATTAATTAATTGAAAGGAAACTACAAAGAGCACTGAGGACGCTCTAACTTCAGTGCGATATGACTGGGCGGTAATAAAGAAAGATCTGTGTTTGCTCAAGATGAAACCTACGAGGATACAAATTTACTTGTAAGAAAACTCAGAGGAAAGAGAGCTTCAAACTCAAGATGAATTTTCCAGTGAAAGTTTGGCAGTCATGTAATAATACAGCCCGCATCTCGTGGGCGTGCGGTAGCGTACTCGCTTCCCAAGCCCGGATTCTCGGGTTCGATTCCCGGTGGGGTCAGGGATTTTCTCTGCCTCGTGATGGCTGGGTGTTGTGTGATGTCCTTAGGTTAGTTAGGTTTAAGTAGTTCTAAGTTATAGGGGACTGATGACCATAGATGTTAATTCCCATAGTGCTCAGAGCCATTTGAACCATTTTTTGTAATAATACACTAACGGGAACTTAAAACTATTCATGAACAATACGTCATTTTTCCTATGTTGAAGGTCAGCTGCCAATACTTGCGCCGAACGCTGGTCCTCTTCAGGCCTTCTCACACTTCACCACAATTTTCTAGCGATCCTACTTCTTCACATTCTACAGTTTCGTCAGTGAGCAACCCTATGGAATATGCAAAACCACAATGAGCTTCCGACACTGTCAATATATACATTGTGAACAATGACTATACTATAACACTCCTTTCGGGTATGAAGTTAATTTCTCTCAGTTACGAAAGACAGGCTGTGTTCCATTTGTTAGGAAATTCTCATTCCAATGAAGTAATTAGCCTGCTATTCCTTATGCTCTATTTCGTTCATCAAGCGGCAGCACTTACCGCTTTTGAACTCCTTCTGAAAATCAAGGTGTGTGTGACGTCAGCCTGAGTGCCGATATCTCATGGTTTCCGGATCTCGTGACGAAGACATCGATCTGGGTATCTCATGATGGTTCATTTGCTGATTCCTTGATTCTACAGCGAAGACTTACCGCCGTTTAAAATGATTAGAGTAGCCGACCATAAAGCATGTTCCAAAATTATACAGGAGACTGACCTCAGAGATACAGGTATGCAGCTCTGCGGGTTTTGTTCGACGACCTTTCTTGAAAACGTGATTGACCTGACCATGTTTCCCATCACTTGAAACGCTTTTAGTTCTTCCAGCAACTTTCGATAAACGGTTGCTGGAAGAGGACCAAGTTCTTTCTAGTACGCAACGTTCAATCTTGTGAGCATTGTGTCGTGTCCAGCTCCCTTTCCTTTCTTGAACGGAGTTGGCTGGGTTACCGCACAGAGATCAGTTATTTCGATAACTATTATTTCATTATTCTCACATCCCATACGTATGTATTCACACATCTAGCTCCGTAGGAACAAATTGAGGAGCAAATCTCCAAGGCCATGGCACGTGTCAATATATGAAAGTTCAACCAAAAAGTAATAATAGCTAAAATAAAATGTTTACGAACCCAAAAAAGTTAAGCCATAAATTTAAGTAAACACAATAAAAAATGTGACATAAGAAACAGGTTAATTTTTCAAGGAGCTTCTCAACAGAATAGAAGGAATGACCCACGAGGAAACTCTTCAGTTTCGATTTGAAAGTGCGTGGATTATTTCTAAGATTTATGAATTCTTGTGGTAGCTTATTGAAAATGTATGCAACAGTATGCTGCACACCTTCAAGAGTCAAGGAAGTGCGATCCAAATGCAGATCGGTTTGCTGCCGAGTATTGACTGAGTGAAAGCTACTAATTCTAGGATATAAGCTGATATTGTTAACAAGAAACGACAGTAAAGAATATATATATATATATATATATATATATATATATATATATATATATATATATATATATATATACACACTGAGAGAGAAATGTCAAAATACTCAGACTTCTGAACAGGGGTCGCCAAGAGATTCGCGAACTTACCCGAACTGCCCGTTTCTGAACCAAAAATATCCTTTTAAAATGGGAACAGTTACCTAAAAATATAATACCATACGACATAATCGAACGAAAATAAGAAAAGTAGGCTAATTTTCACGTCGAATGATAATTTACTTCAGATACCTTTCGAAAAGTAAAAATGGCAGCATTAAATCTTTGAACAATATCCTGAACATAGACTTTCCACGACAGTTTACTATTTACGTGAACACCCAGCAATTTGAACTGTTCAGTTTCAGTAATCGTATGTCCATTCTGTGAAATTAAAACTTCGGGTTTTGTTGCATTGTGTGTTAGAAACTGTAAAAACTGAGTCGTACTGTGATTTAGCGTTAGTTTATTCTCTATAAGTCATGAACTTATGAAGTGCACTATTTGAAACAGAGCCATTGTTGCCTACAACATCCTTTGCTACCAAGCTAGTGTCATCAGCAAACAGAAATATTTTAGAATTACCCGTAATATTAGAGGACATCATTTAAATAAATAAGGAACAGAAGCGGACCCAACATTGATACCTGGAGCACCTCCCATTTGACTGTACCCCATTCAGACCACCCATCAGAGCCATTCTCAGCACTGTGAATAATGGCCTTCTGCTGTCTGTTGCTAAAGTAAGAGGTGAACCGGTGAACCAGTTGTGAGCTACTCCTCGTATTCCGTAATGGTCCAACTTCCGGAGCAAAATTTTGTGATAAACACAATCAAATGCCTTAGTTAAATCAAAAAATATGCCTGTCGTTCGAAACATTTTGTTTAATCCAACCAGTACCTCACAGAGAAGAGAGAATATACCATTTTCAGTTGTTAAACCACTTCTAAAACCGAACAATACATTTGATAGTAAATCTTGTGATATAAAATGATCAATTACCCTTAAATACAAAGCCGTTTCAATAACCTTAGCAAACACTGATGACATAGAAATAGGTCTAAAATTGTCCACATTATTATTTTCTCCCTTTTTATAAAACGGCTTTTCCTACTGCGTACTCCAATCGTTCAGGAAATTTAACATTCTTAATGCAAAAATCAGAAACATGGCTAAGCACAGGGCTGACACGTGCAGCACAGTACTTCCATGTTCTGCTAGGCACTCCATCATATTCACTAGAGACCTTAGTCTTCAGTGAATTAATTTTTGATTCCATCTCTCCATTGTCAGTATAAGAGAGAAGCAGCTCAGACATCAGTCTCGGAAAGGCATTTTCCAAGAGAGTTACGCGATTCCCTGTGGAAACTAAGTTTTTATTTAGCTCACTAGCTAAGAAAATGATTGTTAAATGTTGTAAATATAACTGACTTATCTGTAACAGAAATATTTTTACTACGAACGGACTTTATCTCGTCGACCTTGTGCTGCTGACCAGACACTAGTTAATAGCAGCATCGTAAGTTACCATATTGCAGTAATATTGCCTCTTCCTTGATGACAGATCATGAAGTTATCATGGTAGTACCAAATAGCGTGTGCTAACTGACACTAAGTCACACAGCGTAAGTAACCTCAAAAAACGGTGCTGAACTTGCCGGCAGTAGGAGTTTCACAGTTCCGCAACACGGGCAGCGTGAATGCCGTTGTTACGGCGCAATATACGTTGCTATTCGCACAAATACGACGTCGTAAGTGATAAACTTTACATGTTAACCGTATATACGACCCTCGTAAGACTCTAAACATCTGTGTCACCCCTTTATGGGAAGGAACGCCATCTGAAAGAGAAAGTTTGCCATCAGTAACTTCACCAGTGATAGTTTGAAGGCAAATTGTAACACTTTGCTTTATGGTTCCTCTCGAAAAATACTCCTAACTAGAAACAGAAAACGTCTAATCAAAGCGAATTCCTGTAAAATTATGTCGGGCTGTTGTCGCCAAGATAGAAAAAAGCGTCATTAAAAGCTCTTTTTAGGAAAATGAGCCCAAGGGTGAATGATAAAATTAAATAAAATATGTATCGGTTCTTTCTATCTCGTTAGCTATTCGAATTTTATGTGTAAGAATTAAGGATTTTATTTCCCGTCTCGAGGAAATGAGACCTATTTGTTGTGAGTTAATGTGCGCTTTAATTAAACGTATAGTGTTTAAAGAAGAATTTCAGGGAAAATATCCGACGAACACTTTCTCACAGTATAAAATAGTTTTCCGTTAAGGGAGGGAACCACATTAGTAGGCTTTTTGACACAGAACTTTGGGGATTTTTGTGGGTGGGAAAAATTAATTAGAATTTGATCAAATTTTAACATCACTTCATTCATATTTCGAACAGTTTTTATGAATTTTTTGAATAATTTCAGCCAAAAATAACGAAGTTGCCCTTGATGTCCGCTGAAAGTTGAGAGAATAGTTCTCCAAGTGCGTGCAGTCTAGCTATTCCGATCTTCATTTGAAATTAAAGATGTTTTGATTTTACGTTAATAACTTATTTTCTAAGAATATGAACCTCAATGCAGGTGAAAATAATGAAAATTAAAAGTTTTGCTGGTGTTGGCACAATTTACTTAGGTTTTCACGATTTTTTTCCCTAATTGAGCAAAGAAAAATACCCTTGAAATCAAGATATCATCTCACAAGTTGGCACATATAACTCGTGATTTTATAAAGAAGCATACTGTCAGTTTTCATAATAATCGGTTCTATACTTTGAGTTAGACTGCACGCAAGTGCGAAAAAAGTCATTTCTAGATAAATGCGTTCGAAAAATAAATCCTCGGAAACTATAAATTCAACGAAGTTAACAATAATGTAAAATGCTTACCGATCTGCGAGTCCAAGACAATATAGTAATCCTTTTTCTTCCTCATAGGCTTCGTTTTGCGCTTGCAGCAGTGCTTTCCGAGCTTTCCGGCCTTCCTTCTATTCCAATGAACTATGTTGATTCTGCCGTTTCATCCGATGGTTATCCATTTGTTCAGCGTAATTGAAGCTTTGCGTGCTTACTACAGTTCCTGACTCGTTCATGACCGTCAGAAGGGATGGATTTCCTTCATTGAATAAGTCCGCTGCTAAATACGATGCCAATTTAACGACTTGTAGTCCGGAGTGCAAGTGTTTAGGGGCTAATCGCCTAGTAGTGGAATTAAAACTTTCATTCGCATTTTGTGTGTGGCCACCAAAACATCTCTCCAGTAATTCATCCCTTGATAAATCTTCATATATTGGAAGAATTTCCTTCTGCACGTCGGAGTGCAATGAAGTAGGGTGCGGTTCATGTTCCATTCCAAGAGCTATTCGTCCTTCCGCTCGCACTAGCTGTCTTCTCCCTCTGGGCAATACTCATGTCGAGGATTTTCATCCGTGGAAATCATATGATAGTACGTCACCATAATTGTTTTTTTTTTTCCATGTCTGTGCACTCGGTTGTATGCACATAATGTCTAAATGAATGCGAATTTCGCTTTGAAATTTTGACACTGTATTCTTAGATACTTAAACTAACGATTCAATTAATAAAAAAGAATGGATTTTTTGAACCTCCTTTAAGTATTATCTTACTGACCTTGACTGATCTAGCACATAGTGACTGTCATTTCAATTCTTCACTCACTCCGAAATTGGTTAACGGTGACGTTCCATGCAGGTCTAAGTCTTGTGTCTTTCTATATTTACATATAAGAGTACTTCGTCGGCCAGAGTCAGTTTCATCAGATTTCTTCTGGACTGCAGACCAGGTCAGATACTAAATACAGAGTTATTCTAAATGAGGGACTCATTTTCAAAAATTCTTACGTATTTAAGTACAAATGCACAATGAACAATGAAAAGAGGAAGTTTCAAGGTTTTTGGCGGGCGGGCCGTGATGGTTTCAGAAGTGGCTGGTAGAGTTCGCACGGCAATAAGGCCGTCATTCCGTTTCACTGTCAGATGTGAAATGGCGACTGTGGATCACAAGGTTTTCTGCGTTCTTCACTTCGCGAAAAGTGAGTCACAAATTGCAGTGCCAAATTCGGTATTCACCAACTCGCAAAAGCATTAGCCATTGGTTTAAGCAATTTAAAAAGACGGATTGTGTGCAAAGGAGAAGGCACAGACATACTACGTCTGTCAGAAGATGATGTCCGACGGACTTAAGAAAGTTTTGTGCGCAGTCTCAGTAAGTCTACCAATAGAGCCTGTCGAGAACTTGGAAAAACTCAATCTACTATATGGAAAGTTCTGAGACAGTATTTGCTGTACAGGCCATATCGATTACAACCTGGCTCTCAACTCCAATGGAAAAGAGAAGCGTCTCACATTTTGTGGTTATGTGCTTGCGAAGATGGAGGATCACATTTCTACTCCGTGTAATTTTTAGTGATGAAGCGACGTTTTACCTTAGTGGAAGAGTCAACAGACACAGTGTGCGCATATGGGGTTTGGAAGATCCAAATTCACTACTCAAACACGAAAGAGACGTGTTTTGTGCAGTATCCCATACGAAGGTTTACGGACCATTTTTCTTAGTGGAAAGAACTGTAATGGGAGTCATGTAGCTGGACATGTTGGAACAATGGCTGCTCCCTCAAGTTATGGAAGATTCCCAGGACTTCATTTTCCAACAAAAACGAGCTCCGTCACCTTGACACCGTGATGTACGATGTTTTTTGAATGACGACCTTCCTCAGCGCTTGATCGGTCGCAGGGGGCTTGAGGACCTGACGTTGCACTTCTGGGCACCGAGATCCCCTGATCCCACACCCTGCGACTATTCCTAATGGGGTTACGTGAAAGAAGCTGTTTACGTCCCGCCTCTACCAACCTCTGAATGATCTGCGGAACCGTATCATTGTTGCCGCTGATATGTCTGCGTAAGTAGAAGAAACTAACGATCAAAGTCGGAAACAATTTATTGGACTGTTTAATTAACCAAAACAAATACTCCAAATATAACACCAACAGAAAGCAGTGATCCGTCTTCGAATCACAACTACATACAAGAATTAGATAGAAAACAACTCAACTAATTTCCTACTAGTCTCCACCAGAGCGTTCTCCAATATACCACGCCTAATCGAGAGATCAGCGAGAAGATCCAAGCCGGGCTGCCGGGGCGGCAGCTATCTACGTCTGCTGGCGGTCGATGAACTGCCGATGCGCGGACGAGCGCCCGCCTTTGTAGCGCTTAGGCGGATGAGTACCTCGGAACTATTTTCAATCACGTGGTTGACGTGTGAAAATAGTTCCGGGATCTGCAGTGACCTCTTCCTTATGTTTATGTGGGCCGATAGTGGCCCCTGGTGATCGCTGGTGTCTTTGCTGTGGTGTTGTTGTTGTTGTGGTTGTTTCTGTGGCCGTTCATCGATATTGCCTGTCGGTTGTGTAGTGCTTCGCTGTGCCTGTGAAGGAGGGCAACCCGCGGCTGCAAGCTGTCAGTTTGTTTGCTGATGCTGTAGGCGCCGTGATGTCTGATGGAGAAGGCCACAGCAGCCGCGCACTCAGTAACCACAGATACGCTTTCGCGTGAGTGGTAAGACGTTTGCCGAGCAGACATCAGTGTCTACTTTGAACATTTATAATATTTATCATATTTTTAATAGTTATTAAAAATTAATTAATCATAAATTATCATATTTGTTAAATTTATATCAAATATTATTAAAAAAATTTGAAAGTTCTTCTTTTCATTGGTATGAAGTTTGTTCATTTTGGATTTGTACTTGAATAAATACGAAGTCTTGAAAATGGGTCCATAATTTAGATTAACAGTGTATACCCACGTTTCGGCTACCACTGCAGCTAGCCTACATTGGGATATGTAAATACAGATTGTTTCAGGAGGAATGATGAGTATATACTAATGGAAAAAAATCGCAAGAAGGAGTTGTGAGACATAAACGAAAGTTGGTAGGCGTGTTTCTACATCTGAGAGTAGAAGCGCCACTAGGTGGATTCAAATCAAGCTTATTTTAAATACGCGCTGTAATGGTCGTGAGCTTTAGTTACTTTTGAGTTTGGACGTGGTGAGTTGATGTTAGTCAAAACTGCCTTTAAGGCGACAAATATGTCATTATCAGCACCTCACTGGTTTGGACGAGGTCATGTAATCGGGCTAGCAGAAGCTGGATGTTCCTTTGCGATACTGCAGAAAAGCTTGGCAGGACTGTAGCCACTCTAGATGACTGCTGGCGGTGGTGGTCACCAGAATGTACGGTCGCAAGAAGACCAGGATCGGGATGGCCACGAGGCACTGCCGAGAGGGGAGGACCATCGTGTTTGGCGTATAGCTCTGGCGCATCGTACTGCACCTGTAGCAACGACATGAGCAGAAGTTGGCACCACAGTGACACAAAGAACTGTTACAAATCGGCTACATCAAGGACCGCCACAAACGGGGCGCCCAGTAGCATCATTCCACTGACCCCAAATCAACACTATTCATCTCCAGTGTTGTAAAGCGAGACCTCATAGAAGGGCAGAGTGGAGGTCTGTTATGTTTAGAAGGTGGCTAGTTGAGGGCCTGCAAACAACCTTTCTGCGTGACACACAGGACGTACGCCTGGAGCTATGGTTTGAAGTGTGATTTCGTACGACAGCAGCAGTATTGTCGTGGTTACCCCACACACCTTAACTGCAAAATTGTTCGTCAATCTGGTGAGTCGACCTGTTGTGCTGCCATTCAGAAACAATATTTCAGGTAGTGTTTTCCAGCAGGATAACGCTCGCCCAACACTTCCTACAGAGTACGACTTGTTGTCTTGATCTAGTCGATAACAAGATCTGTCTTTAATCGAGCATATGTGTGATACCATCGAATTGCAAATCCAACGTCATCCACAGACAGAATTAGTCGTCCCTGTGTTGATAGACCAAGTGCAACAGGCACGGAAATCCATCCCAGAATCTGATACCCAGCACCTGTACAACACAGAGCATTCGTGTTTGCATGCTTGCATTCAACATTCTAAATGTTTTACTGATTATGAATTTACCAGTGTTTCACATTCGCAATGGTTTATCTGGTGCTGACATTAGCTTGTGATCTTGCAACGGTAATTACTTACATATGTTACCTAGACAAATGTTTTCCCATTATTTCACTGTTGTTGTAGTCTTCATTCCAAAGACTGGTTTGATGCAGCTCTCCATGCTATTCTATTCTCTACAGGTCTCTTCATCTCCGAATACTATAACCAATATCCTTCTGAATCGGCTTAATGTACGCATCTATTGGTCTCTCTCTACGATTTACACGGTTCCCTACAGTTCAAAACTGGAGATCCCTTGATGCCACAGAATGTCACTTCTTGTACTTAAGCTGTACCACAAATTTCTCGTCACCCCAATTCCATTCAGTACCCCACCATTGGTTACGTGATTTATCCACATAATCTTCAGCATTCTTCTATAGCACCACGTTTAAAGTGCTATTCTCTTCTTGTCTAAAGTGTTAATCATACATATTTCAGTTCCATAAATGGCTACACTGCATACAAATACTTTCAGAAGGGACTTCCTGACACTTAAATCTATACCCGATGTCAGTATATTTCTCTTCTTCAGAAACGCTTTCCTTGCCATTGCCAGTATACATTTTATATCCTCCCTACTTCGACCATCATCAGTTATTTTGCTTCCCAAATAGCCAAACTCATTACTATCTAATCCTCTCAGCATACGTGATTTGATTCGACTACATTCCATTATCCTCGTTTTGCTTCTGTTCGTGTTTACGTAATATTCTCCTTCCAAGACACTGTCCATTCCATTCAACTGCTCTTCCAAGTCCTTTGCTGTCTCTGACAGAATCACAATGTCATCGGCAAAACAACAAAGTTCTTGCCAGCCGGGGTTGGCCGAGCGGTTCTAGGCGATACATCTGGAACCGCGTGTCCGCTACTGTCCGACGTTCGAATCCTGCGGCGGGCATGGATGTGTGTTACGTTCTTAGTTTAGTTTGGTTTAAGTAGTTCTAAGTTCTAGGGGACTGATGAGCTCAACAGTTAAGCCCCATAGTGCACAGAGCCATTTTATTTTTTTTTTAATTCTTCTCACTCGACTTTAATTCCATCTCCAAATTTTTGTTTTGTTTCCTCTGCTGGTTGCTCAATGTGCAGACTGCATAAAACAAGGGACTGGCTAGAGCCGTATATCACTACCTTCTCAACTACTGCTTCTCTTTCGCCTCTTACAACTATCATCTGGATTCTGTACAAATTGTAAACTGCCTTTTGCTCCATGTAAATTGCCTCTGCCTCCAGTAGAATTACAAAGAGTATTGCAGTCGTGAAAATCTTTGTCTAAGTCTACAATTGCGATAATCGTAGGTTTGCCTTCCCTAAACCTGTCTTCTATGAGACGTCGTAGGGTCAGTATCGTCTCTCGCGTTCCTACATTTCTACGGAACGCAAACTGATCTTCCCCCAAGTCGGCTTCTACCAGTTTTTCCATTCTTCTTTAAAGGATTCGTGATAGTGTTTTTCTACACCTCGCAGCACCTGCTTTCTTTCGAATTGGAGTCATTACATTCTTCTTGAAGTCTAAGGGTATTTCGGGTGTCTCATACATCTTACTCACCAGATGGAAGAGTTTCGTCGTGACTGGCTCTCCCAAGACTCTCAGTAGCTCTGTCTACTACCTGGCCCTTGTTTCGACAAGTCTTTCAGTGCTTTGCCAAATTCTTCACGCACCATCATGTTTCACTTCTCATCTTCATCTACTTCCTCTTCCATTTCCATAACATTGTCCTCAAGTACCTCTCCCTTGTATGGACCATCTATATACACCTTCCACCTTACTGTCTCCCTTCTTTGTTTATGACGGGTTTTCCATCTGAGCTCTTGATATTCATAAAGGTGGTTCTCTTTTCTTCAGAGGTCTCCTTAATTTTCATGTAGCCAGCGTCTGTCTTACCCCTAGTGATATATGCACCCATGCCTTCTAGTCAAACTTGTGCAGCCATTTTGCACTTCTTGTCTATTTCATTTTTTAGACGTTTGTATTCCCTTTCGCCTGCTTCGTTTATTCCATTTTTATGTCTTCTCCTTTCATCGATTAAATTCAGTATCTCTTGTGTTACCCAAGGATTTCTACCAGCCCTCGGTTTTTTACCTACTTGATCCTCTGCTGCCTTCACTATATCATCTTCCAAAGTTACCCATTCTTCTTTTACTATATTCCTTTCCCATGCTCTTGTCATTTGTTCCCTTATGCTCCCTCTGGAACTCTCCGCAGAATTTGGATCAAAAATGGCTCTGAGCACTATGGAACTTAACATCTGAGGTCAACAGACCATTAGAATATATAACTAGGTAAACCTAACTAACCGAAGGACATCACACACATCCATAGCCGAGGCAGGATTTGAACCTGTGACGGTAGCGGTCGCGCGGTTCCAGACTGAAGGGCCTAGAACCGCTCGGTCACTGCGGCCGGCGCAGTATTTGGTTCTTTCAGTTTATCCAGGTCCCAACTCCTTAAATTCCTGCCTTTTTAATATGCATTTCATAATTAATAAATTGTGGTCAGAGTTCACATCTGCCCCTGAAAATGTCTTACTATTTAAAACCTGGTTCCGAAAACTCTGTCTTACCATCTTATATTATCAATGTGGAACCTTCCGGTGTCTCGAAGTCTCTTCCACGTATACAACCTCCTTTCGTGATTCTTAAACCGAGTGTTTGCTTTGATTAAATAATGCCCTGTGCAAAATTCGTCGTTCATTTATTTCCCCAGTCCACATTCACCCACTGATTTTCCTTTTTCTCCTTTTCCTTCTACCGAATTCCAGTCCCCCATGACTGTTGCATTTTCGTCTCCCTTATCTATCTCAATAGTTTTTTTTTTACTTCAACATACTTCTCTTAATCTCTTTCTCATCTACGGAGCTAGTTGGCGTATAAACGTGTACTACTGTGAGGGGGGGGCGGGCTTCTCGTCCATTTTAGCTACAATAATGCGTTCACTATGCCGTTCATAGTAGTTTATCCGCGTTCCTACTTTTTCTATTCATTTTACCCCTATTTGACTTTGTATTTACAACCCTGTAGTCACCTGTCCAGAAGTGCTGTTCGTCCTGCCACCGAACGTCACTAATTCGCACAATATCTAACGTTACTCTGTTCATTTCCCTTTTAAATTTTCAAACCTACCTGCCCGATTAAGTGTTCTTATATTCCACGCATTGATCTGTAGAACGGAATTTTTGTTTCTCCTGACAAGAAACTCCTGCTGAGTTGTCCCCACACAGAGGTACGAATGGGGGACTATTTTACCTTCCTAATGTTTTACCCAAAAGGACACCACCAACATTTAACGATACAGTAGACTGCATGCCCTCGGGAAAAATTACGACTGTAGTTTTCTTGTTTTCAACCGTTCGCAGTACCAGCACAGCAAGGACGTTTTGTTGGTGTTACAACGCCAGATCAGTCAACCATCCGTACTGTGGCTTCTGCAACAACTGAAAAGGCTGCTGCCGTTCCTCAGGAGCCACATGTTTGCCTGACCTCTTTTCTGATACCCCTCCGCTGTGGTTGCACCTACGGTAAGGCTATCTGTATCACTAAGGCACTGAAGCCTCACCACCAGCGGTGAAGTCCATGGCTAATGGGGGTGGGGCGGGCATTTTTTTTATTATTCTACATTTTGGTGTTGTGATTTTTTCTGTCCATGTAGTAGGGGATAGTGTAGATTACTGAAACAATTCCACTTGATGTGTGACCAATTTTCGTTGGATATAGAAATACAGTTGATTAGAGAGATAAGCAAGATCAGTACCAGAGAAGGAACATTTTGGATGACCGAAACAGATTGCGAGAACATCGATG
Organism: Schistocerca gregaria; assembly: GCF_023897955.1. Lineage (NCBI taxonomy): Eukaryota > Metazoa > Arthropoda > Insecta > Orthoptera > Acrididae > Schistocerca > Schistocerca gregaria. Next base: position 70,181,266 of record NC_064925.1, read on the forward strand.
GTTTGTTCGGCACTATAGTGCGTGACGAACTGGCGACAGAAGCCATCTTGTAGGAGTGGTCGTTACCAGATTCCACAAAACCGGGAAGGAGTGGAAGTGTTTAGCCAGAAGATTAAACTCACTGAGACACTTTATTGCCAGGGACGATATCATGTACGTCGGACTATAAATTTTGAAGTTACCATCTCAGACGTTGCTTTACAAAACATAAGGACACGTGACTGCAGGGTCATGACGAAAACAGAAGGAAAGACAATACGTGAGAAACACAGCTGAACTGAAAGACATTGCTTGGAGTCTCTCATTTATGTGAGTTTCTTCAAGTATTTTACTTCATTGTGTTACTAATTACTTTCTTAGATTGAGAGAGAGAAAGGGGGGGGGGGTAATCAGAGCAGAATACTTTTTGTTGGCTTAGTATATAGATAACTATCTACTCAATCTGCCTTTTTAAACCCGTACTTTAACTTTGCCCACTATTATTGTCAACTCTTTGACTGTATTGCGCCACTCGACTGCTTTAAGGTCTATAATTTAAAGGCAATCTAAAAGACCAAACTGAGCTCCGTTCTAGCAGGTCTAGAAAGACGCTAACGGTATTGACGGACCGTAGTGTCACCTTCAGGCCACAAAGCGTCACTGGATGCGGATATGGAGGGGCGTGTGGACAGCAACCCGCTCTCCCGATCGTTGTCAGTTTTCGAGACCGGAATTTACAGCGTCTCCAGACAGTAATTTAGAATTTCATTACTAGTTCTTTCAGAATTATATAATCTGTTTTATTTTAGGCTTTCTCTCTCTGCAGCCTCTTAACTGCTACTTACGTAGTAAGAGCGGCATCTACGCTGTGCAACAGAATTACACTACCATTTTCTTCGAACCCCCATAATGGACTCTCATTTGGACGCTAAAATTTGGAATTTAGCTGAAATGTGGCTACAACCTTACTTTGTAACGGTGCAAAAACCTGGCGCCCTGAGACGTCACCCTCCGTCTCGACAACGCTTCAAACAGCGAGGTGTCGACACATGCGAAAAAGAAGGTGGCAGCTCAGAAGTTCAAGTGGTGTGTAAAGGGAGCTAATGATGCCAATCAAATTTCTCCGTCTTATACTGCGGGAAAGTCGTGACAGGCCCTGTTACCCACATTTCACCCTTTCTTTTGATGCCACTCCATGGAAGTCAGATACCACGACGCGTAGCGTTTATCATTCGCTTTTCGTATGGGTGGCGGAGGAAAACGTTTCAGACGTACCGCTGTTCAGTATCGAAACGAAAGGCCTCAGGAGGTGACGTAAGTGGCGTCAATGAAACCACCATTTTCCCACATATTTCGAAGTCGAAAGCGAGACTTCGCAGTGAGCTGAGCAACAGTAAGATGTTCTTGAGAACCTTTAGCACTGTTGATACATCCTGAACGATTCAATCATTTTCGGCGGGCATCGCGGGGTAGCAACCGCATTGAAAACGTTATTACTCCTTCGGAGTACAGAGTGACCTTAATTTTCGCTCTGCTGCGTAAATTGGAACCCGCTGTGACCACTGAAAATCTTTCGATGAAATCTGAATGTGATCTGAAGCAGTAAATGATAGTTATGCCCCGGTTTCACGCCCTTCTGCGGCATGATCACGGACGGGTGCGACATGGACATATGGAAAAGATAAAGGGTCCCTCTAAATTTCACAGTTCGGCAGATCCTTCGTTGGCACCTGACTACATTTATTATTTTAAAATTTGGGTCTACAGAGAAAACCTACTCCTAGGCGCCTGAAGGCAGGCAATTAGCCTAAGAAGTGTGTCAGTTGACACATTTTCACTTTTGATAATCTGAAATCGTGAGGAGAGTCATATCAGTTAACTGACATAGTTCATGTGTTTTCATTTAATAATCTCATACTCAATAATGTTCATGGATGCCTGATTTTCAAGGAAGATAATCATCAGTGTTCAAAAACGACGTTTTGGTAGGGGGGACGCAACATGTTATCTTGGATGGCTAGTCATCATGTGGAAGTAACCTCAAGCGTGCCCCAGAGGGAAGTGCACGGGGACCCTTGATTATCATGTTGAATGTTAATGACCACGCAGACAATAAGAATAGTAACCTCAGACTTTTTGCAGATGATGTAGTAACCTATAGTGAAACACTATTGTACGAAGCTGCATAAATATTATGTCAGAACTTGATAAGTTTGCAAAGTACTGCAAAAACTGGCTACTTGCTTTAAATGTTCAGAAATGTAAAATTGTGCACCTCGTATAGTTACATATGACTACAATGTCGATGAGTCATTGTCGGAATCGGCCAACTCATACAAATACCTGGGTGTTGCACTTTGTAGGGATCTGAAATGGAATCTACATCAGCACGGACACTCTAGAAATCACATTTAAATTTCTGGCAGAGGGTTCATCGAACCATCTCCACAATAATAAAAAACGAACCCCTGTATCTTTCCGCACGAACTCTGATTTCCCTTATTTTATTATGATGATCATTTCGGTCTCAACGAAATATTTTCCCATTCGTAGGAGAAAGTTGGTGACTGAAATTTCGTGAGAACGAAAAACGCCTTTGTTTTAATTGTGCGCACCCCATATCTTGTATCATTTCTTTGATACTCTATCCCCTATTTCGCCATAATACAAAACGTCCTGCCCTTGTTTGAACTTTTTCGATGTACTCCGTCAGTCCTATCTCGTAAGGTTCCCACACCGCGCAGCAGTATTCTAAAAGAGGACGAACAATCGTAGTGTAGGCAGTCTCTTTAGTGGACCTTTTATATTTTCTAAGTGTCGTGCCAATAAAACAGTTTTTGGTTAGTCTTCCCCGCAGCATTTTCTATGTGTTCCTTCCAATTTATGTTGTTCGTAATTATAATTCCTAGGTCTTTAGTTGAATTTACGGCCTTTATATTTGACCGATTTATCGCGTCATCGAAGTTTAACAGATTCCTTTTAGAACTCATCTGCATGATCTCACACTTTTCGTTGTTTAGGATCAACTGCCAATTTTCACACCATGCAGATATCTTTTTAAAATCGTTTTGCAATTTGTTTTGATCTTCTGATGACTTTACTAGTCGATGAACGGCGGCAATACCTGCAAACAATGCCTAAGACGGCTGCTCGTATTGTCTCCCAAATCGTTTATATAGATAAGGAACAGCGAAGGGCCTATAACACTACAATGGGGAATGCCAGAAATCACTTCTGTTTTACTCGATGACTTTCCGTCAGTTACAACGAACTGTGACTCCTCTGACAGAAAATCACGAATCCAGTAACGTAACTGTGACTTTATTCCATAAGCCCGCAATTTCACTACAAGCTGCTTGTGTGGTGCAGTGTCAAAAGCCTTCTGGAAATCTAGAAATACGAAATAAATTTGAAATATTTTGTCAATGGCATTCAACACTTCGTATGAATAAAGAGCTAGTTGTGTTTAGCAAGAACGATGTTTTGTAAATCCTTGTTGTCTGCGTGTGAGTAGACCGTTTCCTTCGATGTAAAGGATAATGTTCGAATACAATACATGTCCGAAAATCTTGCAGCATATCAACATTAATGATATGGGAATGTAATTTACTGTGTTACTCCTATTACCTTTTTGAATATTGGTGGAACTTGTAGAACCTTTCAGTCTTTGGGTACGGATCTTTCGTCGAGCGAACGATTGCATATGATTGTTAAGTAGGAAGCTATTGCATTAGCATACTCTGACAGGAAGACGTGCTTTTGCTGGACCGGAAGACTTGCTTTTGTTAAGTGATATCAGTTGCGTCACGAATCCGAGGATATATATTTCTACGTTCTTACGTCTCCAGCTGTTCTTGATTCGAATTCTGGAATATTTACTTCGTCGTCTTTGCTGAAGGAATTTTGGAAGGTTATCTTTAGTCATTCAGCTTTGGTAGCACAGTCGTCGATAGCATTTCCATTGCTATCGCGCTGAGAAGTCATTGAAAGTGCCTTGCCGCTAACATACTACAAGTCCTACGAGTATTTCTTTGGCTTTTCTGCCAGGTTTCGAGACAAAGTTTCGTTTTACAAACTATTACCTGTAAGCATCACGCATTGAAGGCCGCGGTAAATTTCGAGCTTCTGTACAAGATCGCCAATATTGGGAATTTTTAATCCACTTAAATTTGACACGCTTTTCTCGTTGTTTCTGCAACAGTGTTCTGGCTCATTTTGTGTACCAAGGAGGATCACCTCTGTCGTTTATTAATTCATTTGGTGTGAATGTCTGAACTGCTGCCGATACTATTTCTTTGAATTCAAGCCACACCAGGTCTACACATATATTGTTAATTTGGAAGGGGGGGAGAATGTCTCTCAGGAAGATTTGAAGTGAATTTTTATCTGCTTTTTTGTTTCTCAGGAAGGAATGAAATGAATTATTATCTGCTTTTTTTGAATAGGTATATTTTTCGTTTAGTTTTGGATGATTTGGGGGTTACAATATTCAATCTCGCTACGACAACCCCGTGTTCACTAACCCCTGTATCTGTTTTGATGCTTGTCAATAGTTCATGATTATTTGTTGCCAAGCCGTCAAGTGTGTTTTCACAACCGTTTACTACTCGTGTGCGCTCATGAACTAACTGCTCGAAATAATTTTCAGAGAATGCATTTACACAATTTCGGATGATGTATTATGTGTGCCTCCGGATTTAAACATGTATTTTCGCCAACATATCGATAGTGAATTAAAGTCACCGCCAACTATAATTGTATGAGTGGGGTATATGTTTGAAGTTAAACTCAAGTCTTCTTTTAACCTTTCAGTACTTGTATCATATGAATTGGGAGGTCGGTAAAAGCATCACATTATTATTTTATTCCGGTTCCCAACAATGACCTCTGCCCATACTAACTCACAGGAAGAATCTACTTCTAACAGCAAAAAATACGCCACCGCCAACCGTGTTTAGCCTATCCTTTCGGAACACCGTTAGGTTCTTCGCAAAAATTGCGACTGAGCTTATCTCCGACTTCAGCCAGCTTCTAGTGGCTATAATGACTTGAGCATCAGTGCTTCTATTAGCGCTTGGAGGTCTGGGAAAGTACCAGCATTTTCCCAACGCAGCTACGACAATTTACAACGGTTATACCGATGGTTCCTGTATCTACGTTCTTCTCGTGTTCGGCCTGCACCCTTTGAGACTGAAGCGCTTTTGGTGTTTTCGCGGGACCCTTTAACCTAAGAAACCGCCCATTCCACGCCACACAGTTCCTCCTACCCCTGTAGCCGCCTCCTATGTGTAGTTGACTCCTGACCTATTCAGAGGAACCCGAACCCCAACCAAACTACGGGGAAAGTCGATGAATCTGCAGCCTACACCGTCGTAGAACCGTTTGAACCTCTCGTTCAGACCCTCCATTCGGCTCTGGACCAGAGGTCCACAATCGGTCCTGTCGAATATGCTGCAAATGGTGAGCTCTGCTTTCATCTCACAAGCAGGACTGTCAGTCTTTACCACTTATGTTAGACTCTCGAAACCAGAGAGAATCTGGTTAGATTCAAAGCGACACACATAACTGGTACCGATGAGAGCCACCACCTGCAGCTGGCTGCATCCTGCGCTCTTCATGGCATCTAGAAGGACCCGTTGTACTTCTGAGTGCACATTGGGTTTCTTCCTCTTCATGGCAGCCATGTCCCTAAGGAGCCACATAACGAGTCTGACATTGGAACTCCCCACTACTAATAATCCCTTCCTCTGTGATCGCCCAGATCTTGCTGAGGCTGAGAGGTTTCCTCCGAAACAAGACAGGTGGATGCGTCTGGCTGAGTGACAGTGTTAGCCACCTGTTTGTCAGACTAACCACTGAGGCCTTACGTGCGGACCCCTTGGACGTCTTTCGCCGCCTGCCACGCATCGAGGCGTCCTCCCACTCGACCACGGAAGAGGGCCAGCCTCAGTGCGAGCAGTAACTGGGGAGGCCACTGGTGAGGACCGATCGGAGGACTCTGACGGACTGGACGTCCGTTGGATCCCTATGGCCAGCCCACAACAGTGATGCCCATCCACTGCAGCTTGAAGCTGTGTAACCGAAGCCATCACAGCCAGGAGCTGAAAGTGAAGTGGCACCAACTCAGCTCGCAACCGCACACAACAGAGTCCCTATTCATACTAAAGACCACTATTAAGACAAACGGTCTATCGACACATGCTGCGGAACTCTACTGTAGACCATGACGAAAACGCAAGAACTGTGTCTAATAGATTAAGAAGTAGAGATTCAAAAACCGAACTCACGAAGCACTCGGGTGAGACTAAATAACTCTTCCTGTGACTAGGAACTTGTAATACGTCACAAAATCGCTTAACTTTCCGACGCAAACGAAAACGCGAGAACTGTGTCTATTAGATATTAAATTAACGAGCACGAACTCAAGAAACTAAACTATCGAAGGCCACAAATGAAATCATAGAATTCGCTCCTGGCTAGAAACTCGTGACAGTCACAAAATCTGTTACTTCCCTGTTGCTTCTCCTGTCTCGGCCGGTTCCTCCTGCCTGACATAGGCTCAGTCACGGGTGAAGCAGATAGTGGACCTCAGTTTATTGACAGTCAATCTAGGAAGGAAATTGCTTATAAATCACTCGTGCTACTGGTGCTACAATATTGCTCAAGTGTGTGTGACCCATACAAAATAGGACTGATAGGGGATATTGAACGCATACAGAGAAGAGCAGCACGAATGGTTACATGTTTCTTCGATCAGTGGCAGAGTGTCACAGAGATACTGACGGAACTGAACTGGAAGAGTCTTGAAGATAGACGTAAACTATCCCGAGAAAGTCTATTACCAAAGTTTAAAGAACCAGCTATAAGTGGTGACACTTGGAATACAGTGCAATTCCCTACTTATCGCCCACATAGGGATTGTGAGGATCAGATTAGAATAATTAATGCACGCACAGAGCCGTTCAAAGAATTTTTCTTCCCATGCTCCATATGTGAATGGAACGGGAAGAAATCCTAATAACTGGTACAATGGTACATACCGTCTTCCACGCATCTCACGCTGATTTTAAGATTACAGATGTAGATGTAGAACGTGATATAAAGGAATATGTTGTGCTGGTTTCGCAGGACAGAGCGGATCAGGTTATAGTTGTGGAAATGGGCCAAAATCAGTTACTGTCCGTTCCACAAAACATACAAACTTTATTTCCCTAAAACACATAATCACACATGCCCTTAAAAGCATTCAAAAACAATACAGATGAAGGCCCTAACAAGTTATTAAAATTGCCTTAAGGAATACATACGACTGAAGGTCTTAGTTACAAAATTTTACATAAAACTCAGCTGAAGGCCACACACTGGAGATAGAAGAACTCGGGGCTTAAGGCCTGGATAACAAGAATTTCAGATAGAGTTGAAAATTTTAAAAGGTTGACAACAAGTGACTTTTCAAATTTTAATTTAAGACGGCTGAAGGCCTTATCTTAACATTAAAACAAACTAAATTAATAGACGGCCGAAGGCGTCACACAGGACTTGAGACTAAAAGAAAATCACAGTCTGAAACAATAGAAGTGGTGGTCAGAAGTGCTTCAAGGATCGGCTTGAGGAGACAACTCTAACGTAAGTTTAGGTGAGTCAGGCAGCCAAGCGTAATACTAAATAATCGGGTGGCAAACGGACCCAGCGATGGCTGAAGGACCGACCAACAACCTAATCAATTCCCTCCGCCCACCCAACAGCACGACAACGGAAAAATCAGCGAGGACAAAGATACCAGCAGCACTACCATCTTGAAGACTGGCGTCTAAATACAGTCAAGAGAATAACCACTAAGAATATGAACAACACCAAAGGCTGTCGAACTACACACTGTGCCGGACAGCATCAACAGGGCGACGAAAATACACTGCCAGGAAACTACGCTAACGACCAGGGCAGGTAAACGGAACGTTAAAGGCCACAATGCAGAAGGTACTGCTGGTGCACTTCACTAATAAGTATCACCAATTCAAAAGTTAAACACCATACAGGAAGACAAATGCAAAATTTCGCCGACTCCAAAGCACCATACGTTGCTGCTTGCGGGAACGGCCCAGAACGCAACAACCGGAAGTGAACGAAGAGCTGTCACAGCAGTTGAGGTTTCATAACAGGGTAACTGATCACTCAACTTGAGTGCCCATGTTCGGAGGGCGACGAACTTCGTATCTCTCGCAGCTGGCGCCTCACAAATCCAACCGCGCGTGCACGCTGCCAGCGGCCCCGGATTGACCGCGCGCCGCAGAGACTTCCTCCCTGCCCTGTCCCAACCGACAGACTGCCACACACACCACACACGGAAATACAGTAGTCACACCAAAGATGATACAGCAATACCAGTACCGATAACTGCTGCCTCTGACGGAGGCGAGTCAGCAACTCGTTATGGCAGGAACTCAGGAAGAAATAAAACGTCACTCGACTATAACAAATGCCAACGAACAAGGCATCAACACTAGCCACACACAGGTCAGTGCTCATCCATTATCTCCTTATAAACACCTGTGTAGGAGGTAGGCATTTTGATTTCTGCTTCATAGTATATTTATTCTTCGTGAAGCTCGTTACCAGAAGAAAAAATTACATTTGTTATCCATGTTAAGCTTGTCGTTAGCACGAAAAGAGTGTGCAATGATCCCACCAAAGTGTCTCATTACTTTTTCAGTGATATAAAATATCTTGTGGACAGCTAAGTTAGATTTTAAAACAATCTAAAAAATATTCTCCTTAACAGCTTTTTCCACTCCAGACAATAATTTTTAATATCGTAATTTGTGAAAGGTGGTGGGTAAAAATTACTAGCTTACATCTGTTGTATAAAAACTTGTAATTAATGGACATGAAACTAAGTATATTTTAAGAAAATGACAAACCTACAGCCGTCCTTTGATGTAATTTATTGTGTAGATACCAGGTCCGGCGCTTCAAGGCACCGTTTCTGGCCTTAGTTGATGCTGACGCTGTTATCACGGTCCGTAAACAGAGCGATTCACGAACTTATGCAAACATGGGACCACAAATGTTTAGTTACAGCTAATAAAAGATTTTGCCTGAAATTTAGCAACTTCGCTAATATAAAGCCATTGCAAAACTATATGAAGTTAAAGTGAAGTACGATTTCCATTTATTTTGTTCCTATTGGTCAGTAGTTTTCCGTAACATCCTGAGAAGCAAAGAAGTAACTTCGTAAAATGTTTAATTTATTAACTACTTGGTCCAATTTGTTTTTAAATTTCAGACAATTGCCCAAAGTTTTCAATAGAAGTTGTAAAGAATTTGGCTTTGGAAAAATGATGGTAATAATGTTAACTGAAACTGTATGAATGTGCCAGATAATTTGCATTTATTAATACCATACCGCACGTGAATTCAAGTTAAACCGGAAAAAACAAAGCACAGTGCTAAGGAAGTTGTACAATGTACATACAATTTCTCAGTACATTCACAATAAATTTTCAAAAATGTCACCACAGAGTTCAGTGCCATTAGCTGCACGTGTATGAACAGATTTTGTTGCTTGTTTCAGTTTCACAGAGTTGTTCTTAATTACGCCTATTGCAGTCATAATGCTAGCAAGTAATGCCTCACTTGTACTGACTTTGCCCTCATAACCTATGTCTTTCATCCATCACCATACACAAAAATCAATTTGTGTCACCGGCACGTGTAGCCGTGGGGTTCTAGGCGTTTCAATCTGGAACCACTTGATCGCTACGGTAGCAGGTTCGAATCGTGCCTCGGACATAAATGTGTGTGATGTCCTTAGGTTAGTTAGGTTTAAGTAGTTCTAAGTTCTAGGCGACTGATGACCTCAGAAGTTAAGTAGCATAGTGCTCAGAGCCATTTGAACCATTTGAATCAATCTTTGTTAAATCGGGCGATCTGGGTGCCCACAGACGTGTAGCACGACGACGAATCCATTTCTGGGGAAAATGTTGGTTTAAACGTGTGGTAACGGCTTTGATGAAATGTGGAGGAGCATCGTCATGTTGAAAATACATTTGCAATCGTGTAGCAAATGGAACATCTTTGAGCAAGCGGGGCATTTCTTCTTCGAGGAGTTGTAAGTACATCTCGCCTGTTGCGAAAATAAATGCCCCAATAAAGTGTCTGTTGATTATACCACACCATACATTTATGATAAATCGCTGCTGGAAATTGCGTTGCACTGTTGCATGTGGGTTTTCTTCAAACCATACGTGCTAATTATGTAAATTGTTTATACCACCACGAAAGATGTGCCCCATCAGTAGACAGAATGTATTTGTGTAGCTGCCGATTAGTATTTAACCAGTTGCAGAACTTCAAGGGAAGGACAGGATTTCCCGGATGTAAATGATGTACTTATTGTTTATGATAAGGATACAGATTATTGTGCCTTAGACTGTGATATGCCTAATCGTTGAGAGATACGTCGTGTACTGGTACACGGGCTACGCAAAGCAGCATTCATAACATCATCATCGTCGCCTTCAGGTACCGAGCGCTCGTACCGATTACGTTAACTAGGTGGAGATCCTGTCTCCAGTAGCACTCTGAGTACTCCAGTAATGGTCCGTGCATTCGGAAACCTCTGAGTTGGATAACGTTATTCATTAACTGCAGCCGTAGCATTACCATCACATTTGCACCACCATATCGGTGTATTCCACTGTTTGAAAGGCATCCGTATTTCATAAATAATCTACAAACTACAACAGTTACTACATAGTTTCACTTAAATACACTGCTGGTATTATGTTATTTCACTGAACAATACAGAAAAGTAACTCGTTCAAGGTAAGAAACGACTGAAACAACTTAGTAACAGTTGTCAAAAATGATGTAAATGACTCTACATTATTAATGGAAAACAAATTTACTTGTATAATAACTTTCGTTGCTCTGGATGTTCTGGAAAACTACTGCAGATACACGTCTGGGACATGTTTTATTAGACTCATCACACCAAGAACAATAAAATAAATGGCATTTGTGCTTTACTTTAACCTCGTACAGTTTTGTGATTGAGTCATATTAGCGAAATTGCTAAATTTCAGACAAAATCTTTTATTAGCCGTAACCTCGTTACTAAATGTTGGTGGACCTATGTTTATATGAACTTTTTTCTTTAGTTTTACTTGCAGCATAACATATTAAAATATTTGCATATCTTCGTGAATCACGCTGTATACGTGCACCTGGTTTACGCAGACTGCCTGTAACTGTAATGTCGTCTCTCAGACAATCAGCTGTGAATGTGGACAGTTGATAGTTGGAGGGACATCACAGTTACAGGTAGTCTGCGTAAACCAGCTGTTGGCCACTGATCCATCGTATATATGGACCGTGATAACCCCTTCAGCATCAACTAAGGCCTCAAGATGGTACACTGAAGCGCCGAAACAGGCAGCTACACAATGAATGACATCTTAAGGATGGCTGTACTTGTTTCATTTTCGTATAACAGTGAACGGCCGTAGTCGCCCAGAACTCCAGAACAGTGATGGACATACAAAACATACTTCAACTATATGAGTGTTGTACCTGTGAATCGAGCCCCTCACACGTCACACAGCCACACCCTTACAGACACGACAGCAAAAAAGAAAACAGATAATAACTTCCTTTCTGCTGGGCCCGCAGTTTGCATAAGGTCATAATATGATACCGTCTCTATACTTTTACAAAATTAGTTGCAAATAGTTTATTTCTTGTTGTTTCTACATGGGTTCGCGACAGGAGTGTTTTCGTCCTCTGTACCGTTTTCAAGTGTTCCTTCTGTTACTACATTTATAAAACATTTTATTTTATGTATATGTAACAGTGCTACGAGATTATGATCTTATACTTAGCTCTAGATGTAGTAACGTCCATAAAACGTAATTTATTTTCTAATTTGATCCATTATAAATGGTTTTTGAAAGTCTGCGACTGTAGAAACTATAGGATTGTTTACAAATAAAAAATCTTTCCCTACTAGTCACGATTTTATTTTCCTATTCCACGACGCGTTTCGAGAAATAATTCCCATTTTCAAGAGCGTTTTTGTGTGTATACATTAGAAACACGCGATGTTTTAGTTGGGTATCAATTCTTTTTGTGAGGTTAGTGGCTAAAATTTATAAGAATTTTTACTTACATGTTTCTAATGGTCCATTTGTGTAGAGTCTCATACACACTTAACATCACACACAACTTGCTGTACACTTTACACCTCCAAAATATCTTATATTGCTGCTAGAACATATTTTCACTTTTATATATGTCGGAATTATCCCTAGGTGTTGACAGTGCTTGTTGAATCTTATGTGTGCAACTGTTTTTAGTACTCTCATTTTGAGGTTTTTGTATTTATATATAGGTTTCATTGCCTGGCTTGGCAGTAATAATCTGATTTGATCCATTATAAATGGTTCTTGAAAGCCTGCGGCTGTAGAAACTATAGATTTGTTTATAAATAAATAATCTTCTGCTATCAGTCACGATTTTTCTTTATTTTACTATTCGCACGACGCGTTTCTAGAAATAATTCCCACTTTCTAGTGCGTTTTTGTGTGTATTAAGCCATTTCTTTTTATGTTGTCAGTGTGAATCCAAAAGCACCACGCCTAAGAGCACAGCCAAAAATACACAGAAATGGAAACCCGATACGTCCCGTGGTCAACTCTATAAATAGCCCAGCATACAAACTGTCACAAAAACTGAATAACATACTGATGAAAAATTATACATATGAAACAACACATTCCATAAAAAACAACACGATTCTAGCCAAAGAACTAATAACCAGAAAGCTCCCCCAAGATATACAGTTTATATCACTTGACATCACCAACCTTTATTCAAACATACCCATACAAGAAGCTGTAACAGTAATGAAAAAGAACCTTATGCAACACAAGAAACTTTCATACACAGAGATTGTCAAATTTATGGAACTCCTTCAGCTAACCCTAAGTTACAACTACTTTACCTTTAATGACAACATTTATAAGCAACCAGTGGCCTAACAATGGGCATATGTATATCTGGTACAATAGCTGACATATACATAAATCGCCTAGAACAAAAATTATTTGACAGCCAAGAACCTTGCCCAAATAAAACAGAATTTTATAGGAGATATGTTGATGACACACTACTGTTAGGGAAAGCGGATACCAAAGACATCACAGAATTCTTAATCATTTCAATCATGTAAATGAGAAAATCAAAGTTACAGTGGAACATGAGCAAAATAAAAGTATCAACTTTCTTGACCTAAACATTACAAGACACAACAATACATGCACATTAAAAATTTATAGGAAAAGCTCAATGACTGACACCACAATCATTGCAACCTCATGTCACCCAAATATCCACAAACAGGCAGCATACCGGTCAGTGCTGCATAGGGCAACAAAAATACCGTTGAACCAAGAAAATATGCAACAAGAAATAAACACAGTGAAAAAGATTGCAGTTGCCAATGGTTACAATGCTTCCATGGTTGACACAATCTTAGGCAAAGTGAAGAAAAACCCAGGTACAAACTGCACCACAGAAGAAAAAGAGAAAAACAAATGTACATCTTGCAATCCATACATAGGCATTGTGTCACAGAAGATTGCAAATATTTTCAAAAATCACACAGAAAAAATTGGGTTTTCTACATCTAATAAACTACAGCAAAAACTAATACATAATATAAAGTGTAATCATGATCCTTATCCAGACTCTGTAATATACAAGGTAACATGCCACGAATGCTGCAAGTTCTACCTAGGACAAACAGGCCGAAATATCAACACCAGGTACACAGAGCACATTAGAGCATACACACACAAAAACACACTACATCAGCAATAGCAACACACACAGATAATACAGGACACCCATTTGGAAAAATATAGCAAAATGTCAAAGTACTCCACCGACTAAATAAAGGACATATAATGAATTTGCTTGAAGAACTGGAGGTATATTCACATTACAGAAAATATAAAGATAAAATATTATATGAAAAACTTGAAAGTGAATCAGTGATTTCTTCAGATGTTTCGATAATATACTTAAATAAAAATAGTGACACATAGAAATAAGCACAATTGTAAAATCAATATAAGTAATTTATGAGCCAAATTGTTAAGATAAATAACCAATGTACAAAAGCATATCATAATCTGTGGAAGACCTATAATGTTATGTCTGTGGACTACTTGTCAGAAAATCTATGTCACTGTTTTCTTTATAATATTTTTGATGTGTAAAGTGTACAACAAATTGTGTGTAATGTTAAGTGTATGTGAGACTTTACACAATTGGACCATTAGAAAACTGTAAGTAAAAATTCTTCCAAATTTTAGGCACTAACCTCACAAAAAGAATTGATACCCAACTAAAACATCGCGTGTTTCTAACGTATTACAGTATAAGTCAACAAAATGAAGCAGGCTCACACACACTGACAACATCAAAAGATGTGGCTTAATACACACAAAAACGCACTTGAAAATGGGAATTATTTCTTGAAACGCGTCGTGCGGATAGTAAAATAACGAAAAATCGTGATTGGTAGCAGAAGATTATTTATTTATAAACAAACCTATAGTAATTTATTTTATTTACTGCTTTTTAATATAGGGCGTCTATTTACTTTCTATAGAAATTTCGTGACAGTTGCTCCATTGATGCTTTATGTCTATAAGCAAATTATTGCTTAGGTAGTCAGAGATATATTTTGTTACCGATATTTTCCATTATGTAATATTAATGTGGTCTTTTTCCGTTGCTTACTTTTTGTGTTCACCCCCTTTACGTTTTTATTACGTTAATAAAGTTTTCGAATAGTATTTATATTTGAAGTTCCCTTTAGTCGTTTAGGATCTCATTCGGATATTTATTTCTGTGTGTGTAAATTTCTAGTTTTTCCAAAATGTTCATGGTTTGACATTTTGGTACCCTATGAACAATTTTGAAAGAGTTTTCGATTGTGTACACTCTGCGGGACTAGATTGGTACCTTTAGAAATCTCTCCTGTGTTCTTTAAATTTTAGACTAAAGCTTCGTCCTGTCTGTCCAATATAAAAACTTTTGCACCCGTCCTACGAAATTTTTTATGCACCTGGATTGGAAAGGGTAGGGACGCCGCTTTTTCCTGATATTAGCTTTGTTTATAAGTTGCTGGTAGTTAGAAATGCTAGTTGTTTTTTCGTATTCCTTAACAGTTTGTTAATTCAGTGTGATGTGTTGACTCTGTAACTTATTGGTATTTATATCGGTTTGACTTTGGCTTTGTCATCTATTTTCAATGTTATGCCTTTATGTTGGTTATCTGCATTTGCTTTAGTATGATCTCCCGTATGATCTTCCGTACGTCGGCAGAACGCCTTCTACTACTCTCAGAACACAATATAAAATTTTCAGCATAAAGGAATTATCGTATTAAAGTGTGATGGTTAATTGGCTCCAACTCACGGAAATACGACTAGAGATTATTTGTACAAGAGAAAGGCATCCAACATGCGACTTCTGCCTCAGTTCATGTGCAGATTAACAAGGAGGTAGAGCGGAAGGCCCATATGTCTGAGCAGAAAAGTATGAAAACCAGAATGAGATTTTCACTCTGCAGCGGAGTGTGCGCTGATATGAAACTTCCTGGCAGATTAAAACTGTGTGCCCGACGGAGAGTCGAACTCGGGACCTTTGTCTTTCGCGGACAAGTGCTCTACCAACTGAGCTACCGAAGCTGGACTCAGGCGCGGTACTCACAGCTTTACTTCTGCCAGTACCTCGTCTCCTACCTTCCAAACTTTACAGAAGCTCTCCTGCGAACCTTGCACAACTAGCACTCCTGAAACAAAGGATATTGCGGAGACGTGGCTCAGCCACAGCCTGGGGGATGTTTCCAGAATGAGATTTTCACTCTGCAGCGGAGTGTGCGCTGATATGAAACTTCCTGACAGATTAAAACTGTGTGCCCGACCGAGACTCGAACTCGGGACGTTTGCCTTTCGCGGGCAAGTGCGCTACCGTCTGAGCAACCGAAGCTCGACTCACACCCGGTACTCACAGCTAGACAGAGCCATGTCTCTGCAATATGCTTTCTTTCAGGAGTGCTAGTTCTGCAAGGTTCGCAGGAGAGCTTCTGTAAAGTTTGGAATGTAGGAGACGAGGTACTGGCAGAAGTAAAGCTGTGAGTACCGGGCCTGAGTCGTGCTTCGGTAGCTCAGTTGGTAGAGCACTTGCCCGCGAAAGGCAAAGGTCCCGAGTTCGAGTCTCGGTCGGGCACACAGTTTTAATCTGCCAGGAAGTTTCAAGTATAAAAACGTTTGGAGACGCCAGAACGGAGCCAACATTGAAGATATTCTTCAGCGCTGTAGTACTAAATACATGTCACCTCACTGTGGCCTTTATTCTACATCCCTGCCCACGTTTATTAGATTTCTGTTGCTAACATTTAATACACAGTATAGGAAGATTTTGTTACGGGAGGGTAGCAAGTTGGTAGGATCACAAGGCAGATTCATCGAAGGACGCGCCAGATGCTCGCATAGCGTGAGAACGGGCGGCAGAGAAGGACAGTATCTTACTGGAACAGAGAGAGATAGTGGGGACTCAACTGAAACGCTGGGCGCCAAGAAGCGGATCTTTTATTACTTATATTTACTGTGTAAATATTAATGTACAGCTCCAACCCTGCTGATGACGTTACTTTCGCAGAGAACTTGTTAATGATAATTTCAGTATCAGTTGATAAGGAAATGCTAATAACGAATTTTAGTTACTGTCAGTGCTTATTGATAGAAAGGATAGACCAACCACAAGTGTACTCCCAGAAGGTAGGCACCAAACTGCTAATCTGGGATCGGTTTCCGAGCAGGTAAAACACAAATCAGTGAATAACATTTGCTCTCATGTAAAGACGGTTCAGATTGTTGAATAACCTGCCTCGGATGACGTACTTGTGCAATGTTGTGTTAATCTAAGGCAGTCAAGGATCGGTTTTTGAGGCGGCAATATGCAAACTAGTATGTAAAGTGAAACTTCATGTAAAGACTGAATTAACTGCTGAAGGTGCCTCGGTAAACAAACTCGTGCTATCTCATACTTACTTACTCCCTGGTCATACCGGACTCGTGAGTCCATTACCGCAGAAACATATTTTCGCCACCTGTCATTGTCTTGGGCTGTTTCCTTCCATTCACCTTCAATACCTAGGCTCCTTAAATCAACCTTCACATTGTCCTCCCATCTACGCCTCGGTTTCCCTCTAAGTGCCCTATCAGTACTCTGCGCGCTGCCATGCCCTCATCCATTCGAGCTACGTGACCCGCCCATCGCAGCCTACGTGATTTAATAATACTGATTATGTCAGGGCTTGAATAGAGTTCGTGAAGCTCTGCGTTATGCAGTTTTCGCCACTCTCCGCTAATGTCATCCCTTTTTGCCACGAAAATTTTCCTCAAAATTTTGTTTTCAAATACTCGAAACCGCTTTTCATTTTGCACAGTGAAAGACCAAGTCTCACACCCATGCAGCATAACTGGTAGAATAATAGTTTTGTATATTCTAATCTTTAAATTCCTAGACAATATCCCTGATGAAAGTAATGTGTTCAGTGAGAAGTAGCACGCATTTCCCGCCCGTCATCTCTTCTTCAGTTCGGATTCAATCTCATTTCTCGAAGTGATGTCCACGCCTAGATACTTAAATGTGTTCACTTTTTCCAACTGCATGGGTCTAACTCTTAACATTTCCTGATCTACTGCTGTTGGCATTCTAGTAGTAACCAGGTATTTAGTTTTGTCTTCACTTATCTTTAGACATACATCTTTACTAGCCTTGATTAACGCATTCGCTTTTACTATTACAGATTCTTTCCTATCGCTAATGATGTTTAGATCATCTGCGTACCCTAATATCTTAATATATCCATTTAACTCCACACCCTCTGAATTATCTGCTGCCATTCGTACAATATATTCTAGGACTAAATTAAAAAGTAACGGAGACAGGGCATCTCCCTGTTTAAGTCCGTTCTTTATTACAAATTCTTCTGACTCCAATTTCCCCACGCGTACTCGACCTTTTGTGTTTTTCAAACTCACTTCTATAAGTCTAACATACTTCTCTGGTATTCCAAGTTCCAAAAGAATTCTGTACAATTTTGATTGCAATACAGAATCATATGCTTTTGTAAAATCTATGGAAAGATTATGAACTGGTTTATTGTATTCCCATTTCTTTTCCAAAATTTGACGCAGGGTGAATATTTGGTCTGTAGTTGATCTTTTCCTCCGAAAGCCGGCTTGGTAATCCCCCACAATTTCATCTGCATATGGTGTAAGCCTGCTTAGCAGAATATTCGAGAAGATTTTGGAACATACTGGTAACAGCGATATCCCTCTATAATTGCTACAATCCATTTTGTCGCCCTTCTTTAAAATAGGGACCAGAATCGACTCCTGTCACTCTTCAGCTATCGTCTCTGAGTTCCATACTTTAGTTATTACTTTGTGAACTACTTCCACCAATTTCTGTCCCCCATTTTTAATTAATTCTGCAGTTATGCAATCTGATCCTGGTGCTTTATGGTTTTTCAGTTTGTTGATTGCATCTCTTACTTCCTTTAACTTTGGCGCAGGTATCTGGGGTTCTGCTGTATGTATTTCGTACGCCTGCTCATTTCCTGCTTCCTGGTGTACATTTAAGAGATGCAAAAAATGCGCCCTCCATTTACTTAATATAGCACTGGGGGTCTGTCAGTATTCCCCCAGCATCCCCTCGAAGTGCATTTGTCCTAGCCCTGAAGCCCTTCCTATACCCATTTATGTCTAGGTAAAGTTCCCTAATGTTTTTTGTTTTACTCTTTGTTTCCATTTTTGTAATTTGATTGTTCAAATAATCCCTCTTCTTTGCCCGTAGCCTACGACAAACTTCCCTTCTCAAATTCAAGAACTCCTCTCGTTTTCTGTTTCCCATTCCATCCCAATCTAATCGTGCTTTTCTCCTTTCCTTTACGAATTTCTTGCATTCCTCAACAAATCACGATTTCCTCCTGTTCTTCTTAATTGTACGTAATGTGACCTTCGCTGCCTCTTTGATATTATTCCTCACAGTGATTCACTGTTTATTTACATCCTCGTCTTGATCTTCGTGTGTCCTGAGAGCATCAAACCTATTTGAAATTTCTTTCATGTACCTTCTCCTAAAGTTTTCGTCATTTAGCTTTTCAGTGTCGAACCTAACAAGTTCTGCATTGTGACACCTTGATGTTGCTGTAGATGGACGTTGGTGAACTTTGGCAACTACAAGCAAATGATCAGAATCGCAGTCTGCGCCCCTGAAAGTCCTAACATTTTCTATACTAGTGTGCCATCTCCGATCTACAAGAACATGATCAATTTGGTTTCGGGTATTTTTATCAGGAGAGATCCAAGTTGCTTTATGAATGTCCTTCCTTTTGAAATATGTGCTCTCAACAATCATGACTTTTGAAGCAGCATAATTAACCACCCTTGTGCCATTATCATTCGAAATGTTATGCAAACTTTCTTTCCCAATGATTGTTCCCTATCTTCGCATTAAAATCACCTATGATTAATTGCGTATCATACGAGGAGAACTCATCCCACAGTTGATCTAGTCCTTCATAAAAGCCGTCTTTAACAACCTCTTCAGTGTCCTCAGTTTGTGCGTGTACATTAATTACTACTAGTCTATTCCACCTACCGGACAACACTGTAACTGATAGTCGGTCACTAATGAACCTTATATCTCTGATTGCGTGAAGCACTTTTCTCTGTACTGCGAAACCTGTTCCGAAACTGTGAGCTTCCGCGCCTCCATAGAAAAATTTATAGTTACCCCTCTTTATGCTACCCTCCCTCTGCCACCGAGTTTCTTGAATAGCTGTAATTTCTACATCGTATCTATCTAATCGCTATTACCAGTATGTTCCAAAATTCGTCCAAACGTCTGGAACGTTCCTGGCCTGTTCAAACGTTTAACGTTCCATGTTCCCAACCTGAAAGTTCCTTTCGGCCTGAATCTCTTCGAAGTAGGTTCTGCCCGGAGATCGGAACGGGAACCCAGTTTACCTCCGGAATATTTTACTTCAAAGGGACCCATGCCCATTAATGTTGCTGATTATTGATGAATAGATCTGATAGTAAGAGAAGAAGAAACAGAGAGGGTTCATGACGCCATCGCCTGCTCCCCACCGGCTGTCCGCGACTGCTTATATTTTTGTATTCGCAGCTACCCTTCATATCTGAAGGCCGTGTCCCCTATTCGCAACCTGGGAACGCGCTGTGCCGTGGTGGTAGGGGCCCACGAGACATGCTATCTCATGCTGATTCTAATATTGTTTAAGGCATTTCCGTGACTTTGGGCGGTACTCGGGAACTAACGATTAATGACTGAGAAGCTTGTCACGAATATTAACGTTAGGCTGGTTCCACATATCGTTCCACTAATTTTGCAACTGGTGAAATAAAACAAAATTAGGTGGTATCCTAACATTTTACGATTCTTATTGTACTTAGCATTTAAACATTATTACGCACTGTTTATAACACATCCATTAGAGCTCGCGACCGACGAAGAAGAACCCAATTGAAGCAAACTCTACGAGACGAGAGTTAAGGAAGTTTGCTACAATTCAGTTATGAGAGGTAGGAGCCGGAAGCACTAAACTTTCATATGTGAATCACACGCAGCATCTCTGTGCGTCGACGTGTACATTGGCAGACGTTACCCGTACGACGCAATACATGCATACATTGCGTGCACGTTTGCCTGGTTGCATTCAACATTTTGGTGATTACACCGGTAATTAATTTAGCAGCGTTTCTCATTTGCAATTGTGTAGCTCGCAATTAATTAACCTGTGACCTTGCAGTGTTAATCACTTAAATATGTTGCGTACACAAATGTATTCCCGAAATTTCATTACTCATAATTAATTATTTTTTAGTGTTGAGATTTTTCTGGGCCACTGGATGTTTATTTAGTAAATACTACTTTCCTCCTGGCGCCACACGTAGTCTGCCGGGACTCGATAGGTGTCTTCCATAGATAACGGATAGATGCAGTAACGCTCCGAAAAGATGTACCTCCATGTTAATAAAGTACTTTTACAAATGCTAACAGAGATCGGTCAGCACGCTAAATGTTCGAATCAACTTAGGATTAATTCATTATTGAGATTTAGTTCAGCGCGGCTACAAGTAAGTTACGTGTCGATCAGACAGTGACGGTTGTAGGGTGCAAAAGTATAATCTCAGCCCGTGAAACTGTTTAGAACGATGCTAGTTCGTGATCTCCTGAACAAGATGATGCTGCATCAAGACGGCTTCGCATTTGCGTGATTTTCCACATTTCCTTGTTTTCCTCTCACGCTGAGGATATAATGGCCACGTGATGAAGTTTTAACCTCCGACCCATTGCTACGTATAGAGCATTCAGGTGAACAAGTCTTTGTATTTGAAACTTAATTTCACAATCTGTTTTGAAAGATCACTCTAAAGACTCACGTGGCAAAGTATTTTTAGTTCCTCATAATTGTTCATTGTGTTGACAGAGATGAGAGATTAATTAATAAACAATGTTAAAGATAAATTTTATTCGTATTGTGGAAAATGCATTTATATTTATTACTGAGTGAGATTTTCGACCGTAGGCACGATGGA
This sequence comes from Schistocerca gregaria, assembly GCF_023897955.1. Taxonomy (NCBI): domain Eukaryota; kingdom Metazoa; phylum Arthropoda; class Insecta; order Orthoptera; family Acrididae; genus Schistocerca; species Schistocerca gregaria. Next base: position 70,202,949 of record NC_064925.1, read on the forward strand.
TAGCCATCTCGTTGCTGCGCGAATGTAAAAGAGAATGACTGACATCAATGTCTTATGCGTGCTCTTGCAAGCTTCAAGTTGCCAAACACGGCTTTATTACCGTATCCATGAATTAATGTGTTCCAAGACAGGAGGAATGTCGGCACCGGTCATATATTTTTTAATCTGTTTATTGCAGACGTATTTAAACTACTATGTACCTATCGTCAGTGCCGTAACTACTCACGGATGACAGGTGGCAGTACTAGCAATGGAGAGTATACACTGAGGTGACGAAAGTTAAGGGATAGCGATATGCACACGTACGAATGTCGGTAGCATCGCGTAAAAAGGTATAAAAGGGCAGTGCATTGGCAAAGCTGTCATTTGTACTACATCTACATCTACATGGTTACCCTCCAATTCAAACTTACGTACCTGGCAGAGGGTTCATCGGACCATTTTCATACTACCTCTCTACCATTCCACTCTCGAATGGTGCGTGGGAAAAAGGAAAACCTCAATTTTTCCGTTCGAGCTCTGATTTCTCCTATTTTATTATGATGATCATTTATCCCTACGTAGGTGGGTGTCAATAAAATATTTTCGCATTCGGAAGAGAAAGTTGCTGATTGAAATTTCGTAAATAGATCTCGCCGCAAAGACAACAGCCTTTGTTTCAGTGACTGCCACCCCAACTCACGTATCATATTAGTGACACTCTCACCCCTCTTGCGCGATAACACGAAACGGGCTGCCCTCCTTTGCACTTTTATGATGTCCTCCGTCAATCCTACCTGGTAAAGATCCCACACCGAGCAGCAATACTCCAGCAGAGGATGGACAAGTGTAATGCAGGCTGTCTCTTTAGTGGGTTTGTCGCATCTTCTAAGTGTTCTACCAACAAAGCGCAGTCTCTGTTTCGCCTTCCCCACAATATTATCTATGCGGTCTTTCCAATGTAAGTTGCTCGTAATTGAAATTCCTAGGTATTCCTGAAGATGAGATGGGTAGACCACATAACTAAAGAGGAGGTATTGAATAGAATAGGGGAGGAGTTTGTGGCACAACTTGACAAGTAAAAAGGACCGGTTGGTAGGACATGTTCTGAGGCATCAAGGGATCACAAATTTATCATTGGAGGGCAGCGTGAAGGGTTAAAATCGTAGAGGGAGAACAAGAGATGAATACACTAAGCAGATTCAGAAGGAAGTAGGTTGCAGTAAGTACTGGGAGATGAAGAAGCTTGCACAGGACAGGGTAGCTTGGAGAGCTGCATCAAACCAGTCTCAGGACTGAAGACCACAAAAACAACAATAGGTATTTAGTCGCATTGACAGCCCTTAAATTTGTGATTTATCGTGTACCCAAAATTGATCGGATTTCTTTTAGTAGCCTGCCGAAGTAGCCATACGGTTCTAGACGCTGCAGTCTGGAACCGCGACACCGCTACGGTCGCAGGTTCGAATCCTGCCTCGGGCATGGATGTGTGTGATGTCCTTAGGTTAGTTAGCTTTAACTAGTTCTAAGTTCTAGGGGACTAATGACCTCAGAAGTTGAGTCCCATAGTGCTCAGAGCCATTTGAACCAAACTTTTAGTACCCATGAGGACAACATCGCACTTTTCGTTGTTTACTGCCAATTGCCACTATTAGCACCGTACAGAAATTCTCTCTAGATCATTTTGTAATTGGAACTGATCGTCTGATAATTTTACTAGGCGCTAAATTACAGCGTCATCTGCAAACAATCTAAGGGGGCTGCTCAGATTATCACCTAGATCATTGACGTAAATCAGGAACATTAGACGGCCTATGAGACTACCTTGCGGAACGCCAGATATCACTTCAGTTCTACTCGATGATTTACCGTCTATCACTACAAACTGCGACCTCTCTGAGAGGAAATCACGAATACAGTCACACAACTGAGACGGTACTCCATAGACACGCAATTTGATTAATAGTCGATTGTGAGGAACGGTATCAAAAGCCTTCTGGAAATGTAGTAATATGGAATCGATTTGAGATCCCTTGTGGACAGCACTCATTACTTCATGCACAAGAACGATATTTTCTGCATCCGTGTTGGTTATGTATCAATAAGTCATTTTCTTCAACGTGATTCATAATGTTCGAGTACAGTATTTGCTCGAAAATCCTTCTGCAAATTGAGGTCAGTGATACGAGTCTGTAATTGAATGGGTTACTCCCACTTCCTTTCTTGAATATTGGTGTGACCTCTGCTACTTTCCACTCTTTAGAAACAGACTTTTCGTCAAGTGAGCGGTTGTATATGAATGCTAAGAAAGACGCTATTGTGACTGCATACTCTGAAAGGAACCTGACTGGTATACCATCTGGGCCGGAAGACTTGCTTTTCTTGAGCGATTTGAGTTGTTTCGCAACACCTAATATATCTACTTTTATGTCACTCATGCTAACAGCTCTTCTGGTTTTGAATTCTGTAATATTTAATTCGTCTTCTTTCGTGAAGGAATTACGGAAAACTGTAAATAGTAACTCCGCTTTAGTGGCACCATCATCGGTAACATTTCCATCGCTATCGCGCAGTGACGGTATTAACTGTTTTTTGCCTCTGGTGTACTTTACATACGACCAAAATCTCTTAGGGTTTTCTACCATATTTTGAGACAATTTTTCATTGTGGAAACTATCAAAATCATCTCGCATTGGCGTCCGCACTAAATTTCGAGCTTCCGTGAAACTCAGCCGATCTTGAGGATTTTCCGTTCTTCTGAAATTGGAATGTTGTTTTCGTTGCTTCTGCAACAGTATACTTACGTGTTTTGTGTACCATTGTGGTTCAGTCCCGTCTCATATTAACTTATGAGGTATGAATCTGTTTATTTCTGTCGATATTGTATCTTTGAATTTGAGCTATATCTGGTCTACGCTTACATAATTAGCTTGGAAGGCATCATGCGAATTTTTATCTGCTGCTTTAAATAGATATATATATTTGAGTTTGTTTTTAGTAGTTTTGGTTGAAATGATTTTGAGCCTCTCTACAATGACCTTGTATTCACTAAACCATGTATCCGTCATGACACTCTCTATTAGATCGGGATTATTTGTGGCTAAATGGTCAAGTGTGTTTTCGCAACCATTTAAAATTCGTGTTGGGTCATGAACTAATTGTTCGAAGTAATTCTCAGAGAAAGCGTTTAGTACAATTTCGGAAGATATTTTCTGTCTACCACCGGCTTTGAACATGTATTTTCGCCAATAATTCGAGGGTAGATTGAAGTCTCCATTAATTATAAGTGTATGAGTGGAGTACTTATTTGTAATGAGATTCAAGTTTTCTTTGAACCGTTCAGCTATTATATCATCTGAGTCGGGGGGATCGGTAGAAGGAGCCGATTATTTTTTTGGTACGGCTGTTGAGTATAACCTCTACCAATAGTAATTCGCAGGAACTATCTATTTCAGCTTCACTACAACATAAGCAACTACTAACAGACACAAACACACCACCACCCACTTTATGTAATCTATCCTTTCTGAACACGGTTTGCGCCTCTGTAAAAATTTCGGCAGAATTTATCTTTGGCTTTAGCCAGCTTTCTGTTCCTACAATGATTCCAGCTTCAGTGCTTTATATCAGCGCTTGAAGCTCTGGTACTTTTCCAACACACCTACGACAATTTACAACTACAATATCGACTGTTGCTTGGTCGATTCTCATCGTTTCTTTGCCCTGTACCCTGTGAGACTGGAGCCCTTTTTGATCTTTCCCGAGACTGTCTAACCTAAAAACCGCCCGGTCCACGCCACACAGCCTCTGCTACCCGTGTAGCCGCCTCCTGTGTCTAGGGAACACCTGACCTATTTAGCGGAACCCGGAACCCCACCACCCTGTGGCGCAAGTCGAGGAATCGGCAGCCTACACGGTCGCAGAACCGTCTGAGACTCTGATTCAGACCCTCCACTCGGCTCTGTACCAAAGGTCCGCAATCGGTCCGGTCGACGATGCTGTATATGGTGAGCTCTGCCTTCATCTCGCTAGCAAGACTGGCATTCTTCACCAACTCAGATAGCCGCAGAAAACGGGGAGAATATCTTCCGATCCATAGCGACACACGTCATTAGTGCCGACATGAGCCACCACCTGCAGTTGGCTGCACCCTGTACCCTTCATGGCATCCAGAAGGACCCTTTCCAAATCACTCGGGTGATTCACGTGAGAAATTTCCAGATTATGGCTGCACGGCTGCAATTAACAGAGTCTGAACGCGGAATGGTAGTTCGAATTAGACGCCTGGGACATTCCATTTAGGGATTCATAAGGGAAATCAGTATTCCAAGATCCATAGGGTCAACAGTGTGTCGAGAATGCCAAATTAAAGTCATTACCTCTCGCCACAACAACACAGCAACAGGCGGCCTTCGATTAACGACCGAGAGCAGCGGAGTTTGCATAGAGCTGTCAGTCCTATCAGACAAGCAACAATGCGTGAAATAACCGCAGGAACCAACGTGGCACGTACGGCGAACTTATCCGTTAGGTCAGAGAGCCCAAATTTGGCATTAATGGGCTATGACAGAAGACGACCGACGTGAGTGCCTTTGTTAACATCGCTCGTGACCATATCGGTTGAACCCTAGACAACAGGAAAACCGTAGCCTGGTCAGTTGATAAGAGCTGATGGTAGGGATCGACTGGCGCAGACCGCATGAAGCCATGGACCCAAGTTGTCAACAGGCCACTGTGCAAGGTAGTAAGGGGCTCCATAGTGGTGCGGGCTGTGCTTACATGTAATGGGCTGGTCCTCTGGTCCATCTGCTACTTACACACCATTTTCAGCCTTTCGTGGAGCTCATGTTCCCAAACAACGATGGAATTTTTATGGATGACATTGTGCCGGGTCAGCAGGCGACAGTTATTAGCAATTGGTTTAAAGAACTTTCTGAACAGTTTGAGCGAATAATATGGCCACCCAGACCGCTCGACATGAATCCCATCGAATATTTAATCGAGAGGCCAGTTCGTGCATAATATCCTGAACTGTCAACACTTTCGCAATTATGGATGGCGTGAGAGACAGCATGGCTCAATATCTTTGCAGAGGACTTCCACGCCCTAGATATCAGGGGTAAACGACAGTTGTATTGTATGCGGCAACTGTTGAACAACTGACCGCCCAGACGAACCAAGGGGCTACCATGAGTGTCTCGTCAACGACCGTTCATCGAACATTGCTGCGTTTGGGCATTTGCAGTAGGCGCCTGGTTCACACACCCATGCTCACTACTCTTCATGGGCGACGAAGGCTGGAATTTCCACTCCAGAACCGCAACTGTACGTCCACTGTGTGGCGACAGGTGGCCTTTTCAGATGAAGCACATCCCCCATCGGAGAGATGGCCATTAGCGTGTATGTCCTCAACAACCGTTCAGCGAACCTTGTCGCTTATTGACCTCTGTAGCAGGCGCCTGGTTGGTTCACACACCCATGCTCATTGATGTTCATCAGCGAAGAAGGGCGGAATTGGCACAGGAATATCGCAACTTGACGTCCACTGAGTGGAGAGAGGTGGCCTCTTCATATGAACCACGGTTTATACGCCATCGGACAAATGCTATTTGCTGCGTACGCCACAGCAATAATCGTCGGTACGGTCCAGACAGGAGCAGGAAGTGTTACGAACTGGAGAATGATTCTGTGGAATTCCTTAGGTGTTCTCTTCACTCGGAAGGCACTATTAATGAACCCAAAAATGCATCTATCATTGGGGACCACGAGACAAACTCAGGCAGTTTCTTTTTTTTTCTCGAAAAGATGGCATCTACGAGCAGGGTAATGCAATGTGTCATACAGCTCACAACAGTGCACGTTCGTGCTTCTAAGAACACGAGATTGAGTTTTCCGCGCTCTCCTTTCCACCAACCCCCCCCCCTCTTCGGATTTAAATCCAGTCGACGATCTGAGCGACCACCTCGACCAGGATGTTCAATGAATGCTCAACCGAACAATCTAGGGCAGCTGGTCGTTGCACTGGATGTCTCCACACGTCTGTCGGTACTTTCGAGAACCTCTTTGACTCTCTAGCACGTCCGATCTGCAAAATGTAGTTATTCAAGCTTTTTACAGGTAATCACATTAATGTGTATGCCCAAGGCATGAAGACATCTGAAGATAGCTACATAGTAGCTGAAATCGATTTACAGTAAACGAATTACAAATTTACGAGCAATGCTGCCCTTCCTCTTATTTTGGATCTCATTCGGTAGTTAGTGGAGATCGCTGTTCCAGATGGAAACAAACCTGAAGAATGGTTCAAATGGCTCTGAGAACTATGGGACTTAACTTCTGAAGTCATCAGTCCACTAGAACTTAGAACTACTTAAACCTAACTAACCTAAGGACATCACACACATCCATGCCTGAGGCAGGATTCGAACCTGCAACCGTAGAGATCGAGCGGTTCCAGACTGTAGTGCCTAGAACCGCTGGGCCACCTCGACGGGCAAACCTGAAGATTTAATGTGTTGCTGATAAAGAAGGCCTACGCATCTCGACAGTAAAAACTATCATCATCGTAATTCCAGCAGCGTTATTTGCGTGGTTAACCGTCTCCTCTCCCGAGCAACCTCTTTATAAAGTTTTCAAACTGGGTAAATGTATATGTCGTGTGACAAGGGCTTCGCTTTGGTTAGACCGTTCGTCGGGTGCAAATCTTTGGTTTTGACGGCACTTCCACCACTTCGACGATGGGAATGAAATTATGATGATTACGATAACACAACACCCAGTCCCTGAGTGGAGAAAACCTCCGACCCATCCGGGAATCGAACCCGGATCCTTAGGATTGACATTCTGTCACGCTGACCACTCAGCTACCGGAGGCGGTTTGAAACTTGCTAATTACACCACATAACAACAAGGCCCGAAAAACCGCGCTGCTCTTGGGTCCAATGAAAACTTCAAAGGCCGCATTATCGGTGCTCAAGGTGCTCACAAACCATGCAGCTGGCAATTATTCTGTTGGAGTGCAGCTTGCATCGTCAAATAAGCAGCAAAGCACCAAGCACTCAAGGTACTGGACACAGTTAAAGAGCAGCAGTACTACGAACATCAATCCTTCGTTAGTGAGAGGTAATTGTTTCAAAACAGGAAACCTGCGAAGCTCAAAGCACAGATCGCACCAAACCAACACGAAAGAATCACCGAGACAGTCTACGAAAGGGAACCGCGGACCATGTTACATCTCTAGTGCCATAAAGTGTCCACGGACCTCTGTGATTCCAGTCTGGCTCTCTCGTGTGCGAATTCACAATCACCAACTTGCGCACTGGGAAACACGAAAGACAAAGTCTCAACTATGGTATTAAGCGCGCCAAATTGTTTGAAAAATTTGTGTTACGAAAGGAACTGTAACAATGTCACGAATTATTCGGAAGAACTGGGTGTGAGGTGACAGCAGGCCAACAAAACTCTGCCGCCATGGACGGTGGCACGCCATTGCTGCTGTCAAGATCCTTTACAGAAAATGGTGTACGTCTGTTGTTGCTCTGTACAATTCAAGGACTGACGCAACACCTTTATTTTGTGCCAGACCAGACTTCTTATTGCACTGCATTTTGAACTGAATTATTTTCAGATAGGGAATATACAACACAGTACGCATATGATTTGTCTGTTTTTATTAGTTGATTTGGATTATTTGTGTAATAGGGAGATATTGTGGGAGTTGAAGGATGAACAACTGTCAGCGCAACATTTCAGTTCGATTAAAAATAGTTTCCTAAAATAAGGAGAAAAATATTTCTTTGATAAAGTTAAAATCTCTGTGAAAAGCTGAACTTGACATTTAAGTAGGGAAGAAGCGATTTTAACACAGTCACATGCAAAACTAAGGCCAGTTATTGACATCTCACTTTAATAATCCATTGGAAATATTGTGGGGATTTGAATATTAGGCCCCTGGTGCACGTAGTTTCAATAATTTCATGATCGCTTAGGATTTGGAATGTGTGAGCAGACAGACAGTTTCAGATCCATACATATTATGAAAATGGCGCTACTTATATTTGTTTCTGTCTGTGTATGTTCGACATCTCCTCCTATACCGCTGGATCGATTTCAATCAAACTTGGTACACACATCACTTACTGTATGGAAGACATCACTGTGGAGGGAGAACCCACTTATCTATCAAAGGAGTGGAGTATGAGCGAAAAAGCAGTGCAGCCCTCGACGTGATATTACCCATAATTTACTCATCCAGTATTTGAGAATGAGAGCACTTAGATACTTGCAACAAAGATTATACACAATGTCAACCCTTCATGAAATCTTGCACGCTGATGACTCTCAAAAAATAGTAAAAGGAAGAAAAGTTAAAAGTAAAAAACTGATGAACTATGCACGACGTTTAAATTTGTTTCTTCCTTGCTACTGACTCTATTCGTAATACATGCTACAGACAGTAGACAAATATGCTGGTTAATGTACATATAAAAGTATATGACTCTACGACACATAGTTAACGAGATATGAGGTCATAAACACTGAGATGCGTGAAAAACGGCCACATCATGCATGACTTCTTTACTACCAATTAATCACATTTCGGAGACACTAGCCACATATGGTAATGGATGTACCTGCAAAATTACATTGTTGTATAGCACCTAGGTCAGGAGATAGGACATCATAAACTTCGAGCTGCTTGAAAATGAAACAACAGGGACAAATTCGGGACAGATATAGGTGAAATACATATACATTTAGTTGCTAAATGTAAGTGAAGTATGACATGTGCGTACGCGAGCAATTCTACAGGTAAAAAGCTCATCCTAAAACCTCAGAACAATTTTAACGAAATTTGGTGCACACATTAGTTACAATCTTGAAAGGATATTGTAGTCGGTAAGGACCACCAGCCTGCAACTGCGGTGAGCTGGTAAAAGTGGAGAGAGAGAAAGGAGGCAGGAAGAGACAGATAGACAGTGAAGGGGAGAGTGAATTGAGTACAGGTAAGGGCGAGGAGGAGGTAGACAGAGAGGTAAGGGAGGAGCAGATGGAATTAGGGAGGGGAGGAGGAGATGGACAGAGGAGGAGGAAGAAGATGGACAGAAGGGGGAAGAAGCAGATTAATAGAGAAATGGGGGAGAATGAGATAGACAGGGGAGAAAGAGAACATGGATGGACAATGAGAAGGAAGGACGAGATGGAGACACATGGGGGGAGGAGATGGACAAAGAGATGGGGGAGGAAGAGATGGACATTGAGGGTGGAGGAGGAGATATATAAAAGGAGAGGGAAGATGAGATGGAATTAGATAGGTATAGAATAGATGGGCATAGGCAGAAGGAGCAGATGGACAGAGGGGGAGGAGAAGGAGTAGATTGACGAAGAGGGAGGAGAAGATGATGGACATAAAGAGAGGGTGGAGAAGATGAACAGAGGGGGAAGGAAGGAAGAGATTTACTTATAGAACACTGGAATAAATACAACTCTGACAACACTGCGTACTCAGCTAAAATTCCTATACATACCTCCCGACAGCACATAATGCCACGCTGGCGACTCGCTGCCAGGATAGTACTGGCAGCGAGCTGAGTTTTGGAAGAATATCTATTTACAATGGGCGAATAGTGTGAATGGCGGCGGTGTGACGTCTTCAACCGAGTGTGTGCTGCTCAGCTCATCTACACTGCGTCACTTGGCGGATTTGGGATCAACAGCGTGATGCTGGCTGCCTAGACGGAGGTTCACGGTTTAATAACGCAGTCTTCGAGGCTGCACGTGTGGCACAACTGCTGAGTTCACACAAAGGGCTGTGAGCACATCATGCTCTTTTCCGTGAGTCCAGGACCTATCGGGTCACTGACACCTATTGCAGGCTCTCAACAACATCTGTCTGTACAGATGTGGGCGGTGGCTAAAGTCGACACATTGTGGTGAACATTGGCAACTCACACAACTGGGCCAGTGTCTGATCTTCAAAAACGGTTCAAATAGCTCTGAGCACTATGGGACTTAACTTCTGAGGTCATCACCCCCCCTAGAACGTAGTACTACTTAAAGCTAACTAACCTAAGGACATCACACACATCCATGCCCGAGGCAGGATTCGAACCTGCGACCGTAGCGGTAGCGCGGTTCCAGACTGAAGAGCCTAGAACCGCTCGGCCACACCGACTGGCCACAGAATGTTGGTTCATTAGTGTAAATGCTCAAGTTACAAATGGGAAAATATCTGAAGTGAAAAAGTATGAAAGAGATAGGAATGATAGCTTACCCAATCCCATTTCATGTTAAAACGGAACGCTCAGAAACGATGCGAGTTAAACATACGGTACGTGGGCCCCGGCGTGGTATAGGCGATCGCAGAGCGCTCCTGCGGCAGTGTGTGTGAAATCTTATGGGACTTGACTGCAAAGGTCATCAGTCCCTAAGCTTACACACAACTTAACTAAATTACCCTAACGATAAACACACTCACACCCATGGCCGAGGGAGGACTCGAACCTCCGCCGGGACCAGCCGTACAGCCCACGACTGCAGCGCCCAGACCGCTCCGCTGATCCCGCGCGGTTCCAGCGGGAGTTGTCGATCTTATCTGGCTCGCAAATAACATTGATGGCTCTATTAAAACGCACATTTTCTCCTTGTCCATGTGCTAGTCGTGTTCTTCTGTCTGTAGTATACATAAATAAAAACATCATTATCCATGAACTTGTTACAAGGCAAAAAGGAAGTGCCAAATCCAGTAAACAAGGATATCGCCTTATAAAGGCTCCATTACAAATAGTGTAATAGAGACTTAAAATAGTTCTCGTCATACTATAAAAATTATTTCATCATTCTCACTTGTTAGTAAAGTCATAAGATTATTCACACTTGATCATCGTTCCCATTCAGTAGCAGAGTCTTAACAACATGTGAAATCCAAAACACAAAACAAGAAAGTCACGATATACAGGGTGTTTCGAAAAGAATATACGTATTACAAAGTATTATTTTGTCCAAACTATTAATTGCTACGCCTCGGCTCGGCTATTGGAGAAACAAATACATAGTCTACTTTATATTAATAGCTGCTAGATGTCAGTTGTCTTCTGTTTTGCCTGGTAACAGTCAACTACAATTCCGTGATTACAGTGCAAAGACATCTCAGGTTGTGGTGCAAAACTGATCCTCCGAATGGGTGGAACATTCGCAGATGGTATCGACAGTTTCTAGACACAGGGTGTGGTGTAAAGGAAAGGGTCGTGGCGGCTCTCGTGTTCCTGAAGAAAATGTTGCAGGAATTCAAACTGTTTCCAACGTAGTACTTCAAAATCAACTCGTCGTGCCAGTCGGGAGCTACAACTGCCTACAACAGTTTGACGTGTTTTGAGACGTCGGTTGGTTATGAAGCCGTACAAGTTACGGCTGTTACAAGCTCTGCGTCCTGATGACAAACGCAAACTTGTGACATTTTGTAACGACATTCTTGATCCTATTGACAATGATAACACTTTCGCACAACGCATCGTGTTCACTTATGAAGCGACTTTCCCTGTTTGTGGACAGGTAAACAAATACAGTCTTCGAATTTGGGGACTGCAGCAGCGACATGCAGCCGTTGAACATTACGAGATTCGCCCAAGACCAATGTGTTTTGTGTGATATCCCGATCATCTGTTTACGGCTCATTCTTCTTTGATGGAAACACGGTTAACGGTCAGCAGTACCTCGCTATGTTACAAAACTGGTTGTTTCCGAGGCTGTACGAAGACAATTTTGCAACAGGACAAGGCACCCCCTGGCACTGGAGTCGCCAAGCGCGTGAATATCTAAATGAAACTGTATCGAACCGTTGGATTGGTCGTCAAGGGGCTGGTGACTTAGCTTGTCTCAGCTGGGCTCCACGGCCACTGGATTTGACACCCTCTGAATTTTTCCTGTGGGGTTTCGTTAAAGACGACTTTTATCTACAACCACTCCAACAGAACCTGGAAGAGTTGAAGAACCGGATCCGTACTGCCATAACATCAGTGACGAAGGACGTGCTTGCCTGAGCATGGGAGGAATTTGAGTATCGATGTGATATTGTTCGTATCGCTAATGAAGGACATATTCAACATCTGTAATCTGAACTTGAGAGGTTCGTAAATATGTGAGTAAAGTTTCATTCGAAATACGTATATTCTTTTGAAACACCCTGTATTACTGCAAGTAGTGCAATCTGTTTGTGGATTAAGCCAATCGAACAGATTCATTCGGGAGAAAGAGTACGCTTACATTTACATAACATCAAATATTATCGTTATCCATCTATTAACTAACAAGAAAGTATATGAACCTATTAGAAAGAACGAAGGTAAAAAAAAAATATTAAAAAATAAACAGGATTTGCACTCACCAAGGCGCGAAGCAGCAACATATCACCTTATGCCTCATAATTCTTCATGTCTATCCATAACGCTACACCGATTATCGGTGACGTGCGACAATTACTTTGCTGCTTATAATCTCCTGGAAACTTTGACGGTAGATATGTTACTAACTGACATTTAATTATAACAACAACAATGGGTTTTGATGGGTCCTCGATGTGCCTCTGCCTTGAAACGGTATGTTTTCATAATAAGCTACAATAATTCTTTAACCATCAATATCATATTTCCCACCATTTTATTACAACAAACAATACAATTAGGGACGAGTTTTCGGGAGATTCTCAATTTGTTGGTGCTTAAATGGTTCAAATGGCTCTGAGCACTATGGGACTTAAATTCTGAGGTCATCAGTCCCCTAGAACTTAGAACTACTTACACGTAACTAACCTAAGGACATCACACACATCCATGTCCTAGGCAGGATTCGAACCTGCGACCGTAGCGGTCGCGCGGTTCCAGACTATAACCTAGAACCGCTCGGCCACTCCGGCCGGCCGCTGGTGCTTAGAAACGGCATATATAAAGAAGATAAAGAAATCGCCCACGAATGGGACAGAAATCGCTAGATTTGAACTGTCCAGACAAATAAATGATTACAATTTCTGAAAAATTTGATATTTTGTACTAGAGAAAGAACCATATAAATTCAGCAGCTCAGAAATGTGTTGGTCCACCTCTGCCACCTAGGCAATCAGTTATCTGCCTTGACATTGATTTACAGAGTTGCTGAATGTCCTCCTAAGGGATATCATGCCCAGTTCTGTCTAATTGCCTCGTTAGATCCCCAAAAACGCGAGCCTTTTGGAGGGACCTACCCATAACACTCCAAACTTTCTCGGTTGGGGAAGGATCCGATGATGTTGCAGGCCACGGTAGAGTTTGGAAAGCACGAAGAGAAGCCGTAGAAACACTCTCCGTGTGCGAATGGGCGTTATCTGTCTGAAATGTAAGCCCAGGATGACTTGTCACGAAAGGCAACAAAACAGGGCGTAGAATATCGTCTACTCACTCCTGGTTGTCTGGTCGAACGGTGAATGGCAGTCAGGTTGGTATCTCGACGCTGTCTCAGACGTCTCCAGACAGATCTTTGGTCTGGAATCTTATTGACTGAGTGTTCGTAGTGCTGAACCACGCTTCGAGTAGCGAAGAAACGTCTTGAGACGCCCCAGACAGCAGCTGGATAGAGACCCGACTGTCCAAAGGCCAAACGGTGTGACAATCAGTGTAATGGTCTGGAGACCCATTTCTTTTCATAGGAGAACCATTTTGATCGCCATCAGCGGCTGCCTTACAGCTTTGTGGTGCGTAGAGGATATTCTAACCTCTGTTGTGTTGCCTTTCTTGGCCATCCATACTGGCTTGGATTTCAGCAAGGTAAAGCCCACTCGCACACGACAAGTGTTTCTACTGCTTGTCTTCGTGGCAGTCAAACCGTATTGTGGCCTGCAATGTCGCCGGATATCTCCCCGACTGAAAATGTTTGTAGCATTATGGGTAGGACCTTCCCTAAGGAGGACTATCAAGAGGTCTATAAATCAAGACCTAGCCGGATAGCTGCTTGCATAAGGGCCATAATTAGCCAACTGTTATTAAGTTGCTGAGTTTGGAAGACTCTTTCTCTAGTTTTTCTGAAATTGTAATCGCCTGTTTGTACACTTCACATCTGCTGATTTCTGTCTCAATCGGAATTCCTTAGTGTGGCGTAATTTTGTTTTTATTGTTATTATTATTATTATTATTATTATTATTTTGTTTCAGAGTGTATATATGGTCTCCGAATGAATCCCAATATGGCGTCTCGTGATTCTGTTCTGAACAGACAGACGTGCATGTACCATAGGTGGAGTTCTTCCATCTAATTGGACCACTTTCAAACGCACCTTCGGAATATCTGATATGCTAGACATTGTTCCACACGTTCAGAAAGACTCCGAACGCGCTTTTTCCACGCTGTGACGTCAAGAACTCGCCACGCTCAAAGCTGGCGTTCGAATGCAGCGACAGCGCGCAGATAACCGGCTGCTCGACGCGTCTACCCCAGGCACGTGTGCTGTTAACTCTGGCTTTATTCGATAACATATTCTCACGATGCGACGGAATTAATAGCAAGGTTGGACTGTGCATATCTCTGGCTTTCAGATAATGCTGTTATCCAGTGTGGCGGCACGTCGCTGGACCAATGTTCTCGTTAAGAAATAAAGAATCAGCCACGAACGAGAAACGAATGAGACACGACTGAACAATGAATGACACGAATCAGGCGAAGCGTGGTGTCTGCGGCCGTCTCATAACCTGGGCACTGTGCCTTCACTGCTACAAAGATAGTTCACATTACCACTGTTGAGGTCGTGGGGTCTTTATGGCTGGTGCGACGGTGTCATTACTTCTAGGGTTATTCTACATACTATGTGAGCACGACAAGAAGCAGGTAACTGTCTCCCGCCATGACTGCGTGCGCGACGAATAGAATTGGAATGGGAACTACTCTTCCTAAATGCAACGCTGTGTTGAATTTCTTATAAAAGTGTTGTATGGTAACTCCACAATTATTTTGGCATTGCTGTGAGATAGTTCTTGGACAATACATTGTTAGATACAAAATTTTGCACATAATTAATTTTTTTGAGAGACTTGCATGTCAAATTTACGTACTTGCTGGAAAATAAACATACGAAACAACCTCACTCAGAAACTCTAGAGTTGTAGCTGGAGAGCATTCGGAGATGCTTCGAGCTTCTGCGCAACTTCCCCATCGACAGAAAATGGCAAGAAACCTGGACCAAGAATGCTGCATCTGAAGTGCGACATTTAGCTGCCCTTGTACAGAGACAGAGGAGCACCGAACACTTGTGACATAAATGGAAGAAAAAAAACCGTGCCCTAACAGGACACAGAGTATGTACCAGGATCGTTTTGAAAGTAATACCTCCTATGTTTTGTGATGACTGTTGATGCCTGTGGCATATGTCGTTGGCGCAGTGCTAAACCCAGAACCTTCCGCTTTCATTTGCGGTAGTTGGCCCCAGGAGAGGAGTGTTCCAAAGTGGAGTCTGCTATGGACGCTCGTATAAAACAGCGACGTGTGAGTGAATTCCTCACTGCTGAAGAAACTGTGCCGATTGAAATCCATGGGCCCTTGCTAAAGGTGTATGGAGTAGGTAATGTGAGGCGACGGGTACGGCATTTTCAAGGTGGAGAAAATGGTGTACATAACAAGCCAGGGCCCAACTGTCCCTACACAACTCTCATCCTTCGCAATGAAGAGAGTCTTGATCAACTCATCCGTGCTGATTGGAGGATAACGACAATCGTGTGCAAAGCTGAATGTCGGCTGTAATGCCTTGGAAACAATGTTGGAGCATCTTGCTTCTCGCAAAGTCTATGCGAGATGTAGTCCGGGAATGCTTACAGAAGAACAAAACTCTTGAAACTTCCTGGCAGATTAAAATTATGTGCCGGACCGAGACTCGAATTCGGCACCTTTGCCTTTCACGGGCTCTACCATCTGAGTTACCCAATCTCGAGTCACGCCCCGTCCTCACAGCTTTACTTCCGCCCGTACGTCGTCTCCTACCTTCCAGACTTTATAGAAGTTACATATCAGCGCACACTCCGCTGCAGAGTGAAAATCTCTTTCTGGAAATATCCCTCAGGCTGTGGCGAAGCCATGTTTTCAAATGGCTCTGAATACTATGGGACTTAACATCTTAGGTCATCAGTCCCCTAGAACTTAGAACTACTTAAACCTAACTAACCTAAGGACATCACACAACACCCAGTCATCACGAGGCAGAGAAAATCCCTGTACACGCCGGGAATCGAACCCGGGAACCCGGGCGTGGGAAGCGAGAACGCTACCGCACGACCACGAGATGCGGGCGAAGCCATGTCTCCGCAATATCCTTTGTTTCAGGAGTGCTAGTCCTGCAAGGGACGTAGGAGAGCTTATGCGAAGTCTGGAAGGTAGGAGACGAGGTACTGTAGGAAGTAAAGCTGTGAGGACGGGCGTGAGTCGTGATTGGGTAGCTCAGATGGTAGAGCGCTTGCCCGCGAAAGGAATAGGTCTCGACTTCGAGTCTCGGTCGGGCACACAGTTTTAATCTGGCAGGAAGTTTCATATCAGCGCACACTCCACTGCAAAGAGAAACTCTCATTCTGAAAACAAAACACTTATCGAATGGAAATTTGTCTCGACTCGCTGGACGAATATGAAGCTGATTAGCACGTGGTGTCAGAACTACGAGCCGGAATCTAAAAGATGATCCATGGAATGGCGACATGCGAGTTCTCTGTCAAAGAAAAAGTTCGAGACACAGCCGTCTGCAGGCTAAGTGATGTGGACAGTCTTCTGTGATAGACAGGATGTGGTTATTTTGGATATCCTGAAGCCTGGAGAAACTATCAGTTCAGCTCGCTAGAAGACGACACTGACTAAGCGGAAAACTCCAATTTCCATGGTAAGTCTAGAGGAGAAGAACAACTTTCAGCTGAAACATGATAACGCCAGGCCCTATACTGGTTTTTCGACCACGCAACTCAATGCAAAATTCAGCTTGACTATCTTACCACATCCACCGTACAGTCCCGATTTAGCGCCTTCAGACTTACCTCTTTCTGGGCCTCTGAAAGATTGAGTATATGGCGAACATTTTCAAGACTCGGATGCTATTTTCAAAGCTGTAAGGAAATGGTCAGTATCAGCCGTTTCCGATTTTTGGAAACGCTGCACGCAGGCTCTGGTTCATCGTTGACAAATGTGGATAACGAATGGCGGTGACTATGTTGAAAAATAACGCTCTGCAGTTGAATTATTGATCTATTTAGCTGTCTGTTGTGATTTATGTATCTCCTGTACTTTCCATGAATAAAAATAGGAGGCATTACTATCGGAACGACCATCGTAGAAACTACTTGCACAAATATGGAAAGAACGAAATTACAATTATATAATAATACCTTCAGCTGCTGACAGCATGTCACCGGGGACAAGTGAAAATGTGTGCCCCGACCAAGACTCGAAGGCGAGATCTCCTGTTTATATGGCAGACGCTCTATCCATCTGAGCCACCGATGCTTCAGAAAATAGTGCGAATGCAGGGACTATCTCGCGCACGCCTCCCGCGAGACACCTACATTCTCACCTTATATGTCCACACACTACATTCGTAGTGCCCCTAACCAACACACTCATTACTCGTGGAAGACATTCCTACCAAGTTCAGTAGGAGTTTGGGTAATATGTGTGCATCCGCACAGAAGACCAAAGTCATGGCCGGTATTGGCAGAACTATATACTTAAACGGATATGGTGTCTGTTCTTTCGGACATGTCTGAAAGAACAGACAGCATATCTATATAATGTGGTAAGAAGTCCAGCTCAAGTTGTAATCATGGAATACATTGTCGAGCAATGTGAACAGAGAACCCTCCTGGATGATCTAAACTTCTTTTTCATAGCCAAAACATCAAGCCTTAACTGGATACGAAGACTGGGCATTAGCATATAGTGACTGTCCATTAGTTTAATGTATCATTTGTATTTATGACCTTTTCTTGGATTCAGTGTTTAATGCTACGCGCAAAATAGTAAACGGCAGATTAAAAGTGCGTGCCAGACCGAGACTCGAACTCGGGACTTTTGCCCTTCGCGGGAAAGTGCTCTACTAAGTGAGCTTCCGAAGCACGACTCACGCCCCGTCCTCACAGCTTTACTTCTGGCAGTACCTCGTCTCCTACCTTCCAAACTGAACAGAAGCTCTTCTGCCAAACTTGCAGAACGAGCACTCCTGAAAGAAAGGATATGGCGGAGACATGGCTTAGCCACAGCCTGGGGGATGTTTTCAGAATGAGATTTTCACTCTGCAGCGGAGTGTGCGCTGATATGAAACTTCCTGGCAGATTAAAACTGTGTGCCAGTCCGAGACTCGAACTCGGGACCTTTGCCTTTCGCGGGCATTTGCTCTACCAACTGAGCTACCCAAGTACGACTCACGCTCCGTCCTCACAGCTATACTTCTGCCAGTACCTCGTCTCCTACCTTCCAAACTTAATAGAAGCTCTTCTGCCAAACCTGCAGAACTAGCACTCCGGAAAGAAAGGAGGAGACAAGGTACTGGCCGAATTAAAGCTGCGAAGACGGGGCGTGAGTCGTGCTTGGGTAGCTCAGTTGGTAGAGCACTTGCCCGCGTAAGGCAAAGGTTCCGAGCTCGAGTCGCTGGCATCGTAGCTCAGCGTGTTTGGTCAGAGGGTTAGCTGCCCTCTGTAATAAAAAAACTGAGTTAATCGATCAACAACGAACTTAAACGGGTGTCTTACGACGTCCGCCCAGAGCACATGCAACGAACAAAATCGAACAAAATGAGATTTAACAACAAAAATAAAAAATAACAAAAATTAATAAGTCTCGGCGTGGCACACAGTTTTAATCTGCCACGAAGTTTCATATCAGCTCACACTCCGTTGCAAAGTGAAAATCTCATTCTGTGATCGAGAGGTTGATATTTTGGTTCGTAACATGACCTCTTCTGAATGGACCAAATGAAGTGGCTGCCACGAATTGCTCTGGAAAAGTCTGTGATCTACATCCCTATGGGTAAGATAAAACACTCCCAAGTATCGATATTCATTGATGTGGAAGATATTAGCTTGTGCATTCGGACGACTACTTTAGAAACAACTCGTACAACAGCATGGTAACTGAAATGGTCTGCGCGATGCTGGAAACTTGGGAGCTGCTTATCTGTTTGAAGCGAACTTCTCGTAAGCTCAATTCCCACTGAACTGCGAACTTCTCAAAGGACTGTACAGCCCCGTTCTGCGGTACCGTATGGAGGGCAGTATCGGAGAAGACCGAGCGGTTGCCGGGGCTGGCACCGTCCGGCGAGCGCACTTCTTCTCGACACTGCGGCCACTTTTGACTAATAATTCCGCGGTAATTCATCCGGAATGATGCCGCGCTCAGCCCTCACATTATTACGGAGCAGCGGAGCGGACGTGGCGGAATTTATTCGGCGCGCGATGCGAGCGAGTGCCGGCGATAACTATTAGGATAGTTTATGGCGGCCGTTTGTCTGCCGCGATACATCAGGAGGGGGCAGGAGGGGGGCGGCGCGGCGCTGGGGCGACCGCAAGTCGGGGGCCGTTTTCTTCGGCGCAGAGTAAATTCCGCGTTCACGCTCCGATTGGGGGCCAACTGCGCGGGTCGCCTCTCGCCGTAAATCAGTTTGATGAAGTGTGCCTAATATAAAATTCCCGCGCGTCAGCGCCTCTCGAGTGGTAAACATTCCTAGGAACACGGAATAATGGTCGTCCTAAAAGGCGCTAAGACGGACGGCGGCTTCTGCAGCCAAGGCGCTCCGGGGCCACTTCCGTGCAGAAGGCGCAGGCCGGATCTGCGCGGCGCCACAGCGGGGCCGCTGGCGTTCGGCTGCAGCGACGGCGGCGGAGGGCAAGGAGGCAGCAGAGAGCGCCGGCCCCCACTCTGCCGTACTGCGAGTCCAAGCCGGGCTCCGTCTTCACCTGCAAACTGCCCATTCTCAATGTACCAGGCTTGCTGTAGCGCTGCTCTCGGGGGCCGAAAAGAAAAAAGAATTGTTATTTCACTTTTTTTTTAGATATGTCCAAAAAGTGAATATTTTGGTGGACTACTTAGCAACAGAATCAGGGTTTGATTACACTACTATAATAACATACATTGAGCAATAAATACCTAGTTGGATTATTTTGAACAAGAGCAGCAGATTGATTTATTTGAGATCGTTCGGAAGAAACATTGTCATTTCTGTGCATTTTTACAGTTGCGATGTAGTCACACCCGGAACAACACTAAGGGACCAGAAGATTTATAGACTTTAAAGAAATGCAACACTACACAATTAAAAAAAGACCTGATTCAGGAATAAAAGGAAAACGATAATATTGCTTCTGCCTCATGCTGCGTTCGGCCCATCAAGGTGATCGTAATTTCTGGTGATGAACAACACTAAATAATTAACATTCACATAAATTAGGAGATGGAAACCGTCAATCTTAATTTACTAAAGTAAGCACACGTATCTTCAACATACGTTTTTTAATGATACGTAACTTTTCATATTAAACTACAATAGATGACCATTATGGTTAAATACTTTATACATAAAAATCAAAATGAACTCTTGATGCTGTCTGTTCATAATCAATTACAAGAAACTACATGTTTTCTGATTGGAAAAATAACAACTAGCATATTTAGTGAATATTTTCGCATAAAGTATAAAATACCGATGCGGAACGCAGCACGTCCGCGTCCGCCTTTCATGGAATACAAACAGTAAAAGGTGAGGCGCCAAAGGCCTCATTTGTCTTGAATCAACAGAATTCTTTCTTATATTATTAATCGATAAATGTACAGTCATGCTCAAAAGTATCCGAACGACCTGAACTGCATTTCGCCTGATTCGCATGCAACCGGCATAACGCGGTTGTCTAGCAGGTCCTCTAATCGCTCCTTGGTACAGTCGTTTGACTATTGAAAACCGTTCTAACATGTCACCACTAGAAAACACTGGTCTGAATCGCAGTAACTCGAGATGTAAAGTAATACCACAATATTACAAATATCAGGGAACAATACCACACATAAGACTGTCCTTAAGGCTTGTAAGCTCACATTTATTACAATAAATGACATACCTGAAATGTTACCACTCTCATTATTACGTCAGATACGTAATGCACGTAGTAAGTTCGTCGTATTCATGATTTCCTCTTTAAAGTAACATACAGTACTTATGGTGTTTTTCACCATTGCACTATAAGCTGAAAGTATTGTCTTGCGATTTCCTTACTGATGTGTTATCTGAATGCTTGTAGCTCTTTCACAGAGGGGTTAAGAACTTTGAAGTCAGTGAGACTGGAACTACAAACCATAACAGACGCTTTTTCACAGGTCAGCAAGTTACCACAGAGCTGGTGAAGAGGTATGTGCCTTAACGTCCTCTTAGGAGGCCAATAGCGGCTAGAACTCATAAACCGCTATTTAAAGGACGAGATTGGTTGCGATTTCCACCTGCAACGACTTTCCTGGGCTGAAAACCGTAAGTTTACAATCTTTTGTTACACCTCAAGCTATAATAACTGAGATTATTAATTGAAAATGACTGGTAAAATCAAGTGAACTTTGAGGCTTACTTCCGTGCACACAAGGAAGTAACTCGTCGATCACAGAGTTGCCAAACCTACATTGTCTTGTTGCCAAATCCCAGTTACAGTACCAGCAGGAAGAAAACAAACCGATGTGATCCTACAGCGGACTGGGAAGTGACTGTAGCTGGTGTCTCCAAGTCGCAGCTGCTACGGCCTGGAATACGGAATGCGTCTGATTCACATTTCTGGAACTTGGTTTAGGGACTGGAGTGTAGTTACTAATAATACTTAGAATTGACTGCAAACTAAGCATCATAAATCAGTAACTCTCATAGTTGATTTTATATTTCTTTCGTAAGTGTACTCCAAACTAAGAAACTCATTCAAAGCCGTTTTCGTGCCTCGCCGATAGTCCGAGAGAGAGAGAGAGAGAGAGAGAGAGAGAGAGAGATAGAGAGAGAAAGAAAAAAGCACGAGAGAGAGAGAGAGAGAGAGAGAGAGAGAGAGTAAAACTTTTCTGAAAAGAAATCGAATCATGGTATTTTGAAGAAATCTTTCATTTAAAATGACATGTTCCATATCATTACGAAATGTCGTATTCATGATCATTGGAACAATAATTAATCTAATCTAATAACATCATATTGATGGATAGCCATTAAGAGTCATGAATTACCGAAATTTTTGCCGATACCAGTAACTAAATCTCAACTTGAAAATAAAAGACGACAATTTTTGTAGTAAACTGTGACTCCCATCAAGACCCTTTCGTTCCTGTTAGCTAACCACGAAAGATGTCTGATATACCTCCATTCTGAAGTAACAAAGTGTGCATACATTTAAAGGTGAAGTGCATGATGTGACGTTCTGTGACGGAGATACGAACCCAACACGTAATCGGATTGTTAACTAAGAGAAATCAAATGTTACGTCTCGGTTTTTCTTACAAGCTGCTGGGTGTTTGAATCTAAAATAAGGATACAAACTTTTGTGCCTAATCGACAGTCGAACTGCACACCTACCGTGCATCCACGGACATAGCTTAAGTATCAGTTGCTAACTCACAACCAGTAAGATGTGTGCGTGTTAGACCAGAAATAACGACCTCTATTGTGATTGTTGGCAACATATGAACAGACATTAAAAATGCACGTTCATTTTCACTAGCAGGTGGGTGTGCATTTGATAGGGCTTGAAATTAAATTATGAATATTTTATGCTGGATCCTTTGGAGGAGACCTAGAAGAGATTGCAGTCTTGGAAAAAGGAACGAAATGATTGAACTATACTGTTCTGAGTGATTCAGATCCTCGAAAAGCCAGATACGAATTCAAATCACAGTCCAGCACTAAATTTTTCAACGTCGCTAGTGAAATCGAGTACAAGTAAAATAAGAGACCTGTTCCTTAAAATGGCTATCGGTTCATCAAATAAAATAAAATGTTCTAATGTAAGTAAGTTTAATGGCGACTGTATTTATGTTTGCCATGACTTCCGCTATGTCATTACCCAACGTAAACCGGCTCTGCCCAGTTGATAACGAAGGAACGTGATGTTTAATGCGGATTATGGATTATAACCTCTTTCTCTTGAGGTTACCAGAGGTAAAATAAATCTGTTTCTGCTTCTTAAAAGTAATTTCCGGAACCCACGCAGTGCACCTGTGATAATTCGTTCCACCAGACCACTGTGGGCACGTTTCCCAGCCCCAAGAGTGTGCTGAAACGGATGATGTGCTTATCTTACAAAATTAGTCACGATGGAAAAAAAGCGAGTCTATTAAATGGTTAGGCAGAAGCAAGTTTATGACGCGGAGACTATGCTATTCTCATGTCAACAGGATGTAAGGACTCTTCTAGGCATCATAGGCTCGAAGTTAAGTTATTTTGAATTTTTACAAATTGAGCAAATTTCCTAGTTCGAGAAAATCCACTTTGAAGTGTGAAGTTACCGGATAATTCGATTATTACCGTCTTTATTACTATCATTTTATTCATACCGCTGCTGGAACACACGTGCTTGAAGATCATTTTATGCCTTTTGGTCACTATAGAAGTAGTTTCCCAAGAACAGATTCTTTCCCTGTCTACGGAATTCTTTTCATGTTAATATCAAACATCAGCAGTTACTCGTAGATTACACTAAAACTAAAGTAATTGATGAAGACGTAACTTGATAAGAAAAAACATCAGTAAGGAAATCGCAAGAAAATACTTTCAGCTCATAGTGCAATGGTGAAAAACTTACAATGCTGCACAACAGGTAACGCCTCTTTCCGCTGCTGACAAGCAAATTTTGGGTTTCTAGAAATACATAACTATATTTATGAAATGCCACATTTGCATACCTCTTGAGTATAACACAGCATAACAATTAAACATAGACCCAATCAAAATCTAAGTGAGTAGTATTTTACTATTTCGTGTCGATAGAGGCATGCTTGTGTACAGATACTCAGTTTTATTAAAACAGACTTTCGTCGTAAAGTTATCGTGGGTAATTTTATTTCATTTCTTATAATACAGTGCACAATTTTCGTAAGGTTTCCTTTAGTGTTGTTGAAACAATAGTAAACATGAGAGCGAAATTAATCATCAACAACAAATGCGAATTCTCTGATGTTATCTATAACAATCAGACGATGCACAGGCAGTTTATTGATTACGTGCACGTAAAGCTGTCAAACAATGTTTGAAGAAGAATAAAATGCCACTAACACACGACAAATAATGTAGAAAATACTTTTCTGACGTATTTGGGCACGATGCGCTCTCCCCATACATAATACAAAAGCTTCGAGATACATCTGCTGCCTGGCTGTCTATTAAACCTGAAAAGAACAAAATGTCACAGAAGTTAGCTCTTTTCTCCACATGTTACTATTTTGGGTTGAGAAGTGAAGGGAATTATGTTCAAAGTTCCATTAGATTGGTAACTTGAGCAGACAGCAGAATTGAGTTTAAAAAATTTTAGCAGTAAATGTATTCGAACTTGCGACAGCTTATCGATGGTGCACAACACTTACCATTACACTGCTATCTAACACACAGCTACAACAGCTCCAGAGCTGGACAACAATTCTCCCAGAACTTGTGCATACCACAGCGCTCCGAGATAATGCAAATGGCCGGGTCTAGATTTCTGAGAGAAACAGTTACAGCTTTCCTTTTGCGCTGCTCAACGTTTATTACAAACAGATAGCGCAATAGATTAGCTCAAGGGGAAAGGAACATTTCATATTTAAATTTCTGCATCCTACACTGTTGGCAGTTCTCTGTAGGTGGCAGTTACGTGATTTTATTTCGGTGATTACAAAATAGAGTCGAATGTATGCACTGGGTAGCCGAGGCAGCTAGTTCATGGTGATTTGGTCAACCAAATAAATGAATTTGCTGAACATACTGCAATTTACTGCAGAGAACCTGTGCGTCAGAATTCTCATCCAGTGTGGCGCAACGGTGTTATGATAGAAAAATGAGTCACAGAAAAGAAGATTTGGTGGTCTGTTGGACTGAGGATAGGTTCTTATACCTATGGTCAGGGTTCGATTCCCACTTCTGTCAATGATTTTAGATAGGCACAGAAAGATTCCATTCTCTTCTGGCTACACCAAGTGAAGAAGATATAATGGCAGTGTGGGTTGAAATTCACATTAAAGATGATATTCTTTTTCTGACAAGTAGACGTCCGGTTGAACCACAATAAAGTCTGGAGCGGCGACATGTAGAAACTCTATCACCAGTAACCTTTCTCACACTAGTTATTTATTTCTAGTGACGAAACAAACGCTACGTAGGGTCAGAGGACACTTTTCCATTTTTTATCTGAGCTTCTGTATGTCAATAAAATTGGTTCTGAACTGAGAATGCAACTCAGACCGCCCTCAACGCGGAATTTGATCCCTTCGTGACAATACAGCTCGGCTTCAATTTATTGTTTGTTCAAAACGCGTGAATGTGTTCGAATCTTGGCCCAGCACTAAAGATTTCATTATGTACTATCGAACTCTAGCATGAGAACACCTATCTGCTGTTGGCTAATAATTTTTGTTTTTAATGTTTTTTCATTCGTTGTCAACACTAATGATATCTGACGTTTTTGACTCCCAGTGGGACACAGACAGAACCAGAAAGGACTTAATGAGTCTCCTTTGTATATTCCACGCTTAATCTGTATTGGCTGTGATGTGATACTATTTGAATTTGTTTGGATATTAAGTGTGGTTTTCCAATTTTTCATTACTATGTTTAGTAACTGATCAATTTATGATCTACTTTGTATATTTCCAATATTTGTAGTAACCATGAGTGTGGTACACTATCAAAAGCTTTTTGGTAACCAATGTATGCGTATTTTAGCGACCTTTGTTTAGTTTTAGCTTGATATGTCATGCCCGCATCTATTATCAGTTGCATTTTACATCCTCGTGCTCCTATGCAGCGGCCTTTTTGTTCTTCATTTATAATTTTGTTCTGTGTTGTATGTGTCATTAATTTGTGTGTAATGACTGAAGTTAATATTTTGTATATTGTTGGTAGGCATGTTATGGGGCGATATTTTGCTGGGTTTGCTGTGTCTTCTTGATCTTTAGGTTTCAGATAAGTTATTCCTTGTGTAAGTGTATCAGGTAATGTGTATGGGTCTGCAATGTAACTGTTAAATAATTTAGTTAGATGTGAATGTGTTGAAGTGAACTTCTTCAGCCAGGAATTTGCTATTTTATCTTTTCCAGGGGCTTTCCAATTGTGAGTAGAGTTAATTGCTCGGGTGACTTCATGTTGCAAAATTATCACTTCAGGCATTTGTAGTATCATCTTGTATGTGTCTGTTTCTGCTTGTATAAGTATCTAGGCTACAGACAAAAAATAGCAATAGATAATACTAATTTTAAAGAAGAACTAAAAGAAAAATGTAGACAAGGACTAACAAAAATACTGAAAACAAAATTGACAGCAAGAAACAAGACAAAAGCTATAAATACTTATGCTATACCAATATTGACATACTCATTTGGAGTCGTGAAATGGAGTAACACAGACCTCAATACACTTACACAATCACAATGCCACAAATATAGAATACATCACATACATTCAGCAACAGAAAGATTCACATTAAGCAGAAAGGAAGGACATTATGGACAGGTAGACAGTTTAAGAAAATTCCTTATAGAACGAGCAGAAACTAGCAAAATACCACAAAGCAATCACTGATATAAATACGTCAGCTACACCATTGCAATTTCATAACCACTTCTACAACCCTTTAGATCACATAACATCAACAGATGCAAGGAAAGTAAATTGGAAAAAGAAAACACTACATGGCAAACACCCGTATCATCTAACACAGCCACACATCGATCAGGAGGCATCCAACACATGGCTAAGAAGAGGCAATATATACAGTGAGACAGGAGGATTCATGACTGCAATACAGAATCAAACAATAAACACCAGATATTACAGCGAGCATATTATTAATGATCCCAATACCACAACAGATAAATGCAGACTTTGCAAACAACAAATAGAAACAGTAGATCACACTACAAGCGGATGTGCAATACTACAAATACAGAATACCCCAGAAGACAAGACAATGTAGCAAAAATAATACATCAATAACATGCCATACAACATAAACTAATTAAATAACACGTTCCCACATACAAGTATGCACCACAAAATCTACTGGAGAATAATGAAAACCAATTATACTGGAACATAATCATTATAACAGATAAAACAACACCACATAACAAACCTGACGTCATACTCACCAATAAAAAGAAGAAATTAACACAACTAATCGAAATATCCATACGCAATACAACAAATATACAGAAGAAAACAGGAGAAAAAATTGAAAAATACATCCAACTGGCTGAGGAAATCAAGGACATCTGGCATCAGCATAAAGTTGACATTATACCAATTATACTATCAACTACAAGAGTCATACCACACGATATCCACCAGTACATCAACGCAATACAGCTACATACAAACATATATATACAACTACAGAAAACTGTAATTATTGATACATGTTCAATTACCCGAAAGTTCCTGAATGCAATGTAACATATACCGCACAGTTAAAAGGAAGTCACGCTTGATCAAGGTCCGCGTCACTTTACATTTTCAACCAGACATAACGTCTGAGAAAGGAAAGAAATAATACTAATAAGATGATGATGAATAACTTATCTGACAGAATAAAGATTTATTTTTGTGCAATGTACATAATTAATTATATTTTAGGGCAATAACGAAATAATGTGTAAGCTTTCGCAACTCTCCATTTCACATTTTTGTGTGAGTGGGTTGTGTGAGTGGGGGTCGTACAAGATCCCCAACAGACGTATTAGTTCACGAGTTTACTTCCGGACTGAAAATCTTACTCTGTACCCACACAACAACTCGTGCTAACTCCACATTTCCTTGTTAAGTGTTCGCTTGTAGTCGCCCTTATTTGATGTCGTCACTCTCTCATTCAAAGGATCTTTTCTCGGAGGCCGTAGCTCCTTTTCGGCTGACTTTTCCTGGTAATTTACTTTTCTGTTCCCACAATGAGATTTTGACTCTGCAGCGTAGTGTGCGCTGATATGCAACTTTCTGGCAGATTAGAGCAGTTTGCTGGACCGAGACTCGAACTCGGGACCTTTACGTTTCGCGGGAAAATACTCTACCGAGTGAGCTACCCAAGCACAACTCACGAGCCGTCCTCACAGCTTTACATTTCTGTTAGCATTGAAAATATATTCAACATGGTTCATGTTTACACAGCACACGAAAGCCGATCCTGGCACTGTGAACAACCAACTCCGAACACAAAGTGCCTTTTGTGGAAATGACGAAAATGATGTAGTAATGTCCACCAGCGTGGTCACTTGACTAGAATACTAATGAGGTGCTGAGATCCATGAGGGACGAAAGGACACCGCCGTCGATCCCGCATTTAAGAGTATATCAGAGAAATCAGTGATAAAGATTTCCGTGAATTTTCATGTATACAGTGTGGGCCTACAGCAAAGAAAAACCAGAATCTCCTCAAGATCAACCGATTTCTGAAGCGTGAATAAATGCTACACTCTCACAATCGACGGTGTTGTGCTTTAGGTCTTATGATTCTCAGGGCCTCAAATGGATTACTGTATGATAAGATTCATAACATAATATACGATAGCTCATTCAGAAACCCACGAAATACACTACTCGCCATTAAAATTGCTGCACTACGAAGATTGCGTGCTACAGACGCGAAATTTAAGCGACACGAAGAAGGTGCTATGATATGCAAATGATTAGCTTTGCAGAGCATTCACAAAAGCTGGATCCCAACGGCCTCGTATCACCAGCAGTCGCGATGACAGCCATCTTATCAGCATGGCTGTAACGGATCGTGCAGCCACGTCTCGATCCCTGAGTCAACAGATGGGGACGCTTGCAAGACAACAACCATATGCACGAACAGTTCGACGACGTTTGCAGGAGCATGGACTATCAGCTCGGAGACCATGGCTGCAGTTACAATTGACGCTGCATCACAGACAGGAGCGCCTGCGATGGTGTACTCAGTGACGAACCTGGATGCACGAATGGCAAAACGTCATTTTTTCGGTTGAATCCAGGTTCTGTTTACAGTATCATCATGGTCGCATCCATGTTTGGCGAAATCGCGGTGGACTCACATTGGAAGCGTGTATTCGTCATCGCCAAACTGGCGTATCAATTGGCGTGATGGTATGGAGTGGTATTGGTTACACGTCTCGATCACCTCTTGTTCGCGTTGACGGCACTTTGAACAGTGGACGTTATATTTCTGATGTGTTACTACCCGTGGCTCTACTCTTCATTCGATCCCTGCGAAACCCTACATTTTAGCAGGATAATGCACGACCGAATGTTGCAGGTCATGTACGGGACTTGCTGGATACAGAAAATGTTCGAATGCTGCCCTGGCCAGCACATTCCGATCTCTCACCAGTTGAAATCGTCTTGTCAATGGTGGCCGAGCAACTAGCTCGTCACAATACGCCAGTCACTACTCTTGAACTGTGGTATCGCGCTGAAGCTGCATGGGCAGCCGTATCTGTACACGCCATCTCAATGCCCAGGCGTATCAAGGGCGTTATTATGGACAGAGGTGGTTGTTGTGGGTACTGTTTTCTCACGATCTATGCACCCAAATTGCGTGAAAATGTAATCACATGTTAGTTCTAGTAAAGTATATTTGTCCAATGAATACCTGCTTATCATCTGCATTTGTTCTTGGTGTTGCAATTTTAATGGCCAGTAGTGTAGGTTAACTGTCAGTACAACTTTAACGTATACTGACGTCCGAACTAATTTTACTGGAGTATATAGTGAGTGAATTAGCATATCTAAGGAGTGTGCTATTATCTAGCAGGATTTATGCCGAACGAACGGGGATAAAAGTCTGCTGCTGTGTGCTACCACCTCGTGCCACTGACGTAAATTTCTAGTTGAGTGGCTAGGGCTAGCTGTGCACGTCGTCAACCGTGTGCATTGTTTATCAAATCCGTGTGCATTTGGCCAGTACGGCAATTACGTCACGCGAGTTGTGCATGCTCTAAAGCTATTTAAAACGTGCGCAACTGAAGGTGTGCTCGCGACCATGATGCTAAGTTTCACGAAGTCTAGAGGAACAGTAGCGCGGTAGATGTAAGTGCCGTATCTTTCAGACTGCAACATCTATGTTACGTTTAACAGCATTCAAAGAAAAATAACCGATAAATCCTCAAGTCATCGAAAGTTACGGTGTTCACGTGCTCCTTACAACCGACCACCGTGATGGCTCGACAGGGCAGACACTGTGCGGCTCCCGCGTCGCCGACATCAGCACGTAGGCGAGCGCCGCCGCGCGCCCGTACACAATCTCATGCGGGCTGTAACGTCACCGCCAGCGCAGGCGAAATTGGCTGATTCTCAGCAGTGAGACAACAGCAGCCAGAGTGCCACACCTGTGTAGGTGGCACCCCGTCATCGTTAATATCGAAACCAGCTCCGCGTGCGGGGACCGTTATTGAAGGCCACCAAAGGTATACACTAAAGGTTAACACTGCGTGCCCGACCGAGACTCGAACTCGGGCCCTTTGCCTTTCGTGGGAAAGTGCTCTACCATCTGAGCTACCGAAGCACGACTCACGTCCGGTACTCACAGCTTTACTTCTGCCAGTACCTCGTCGCCTACCTTCCAAACTTTACAGAAGCTCTCCTGCGAACCTTGGAGAACTAGCACTCCTGAGAGAAAGGATATTGCGGAGACATGGCTTAGCCACAGCCTGGGGGATGTTTCCAGAATGAGATTTTCACTCTGCAGAGGAGTGTGCGCTGATATAAAACTTCCTGGCAGATTAAAACTGTGTGCCCGACCGAGACTCGAACTCGGGACCTTTGCCTTTCGCGAGCAAGTGCTCTATCATCTTTTCTTTCTTTTTTTTTGTGTGGCGCCTTAAACTAGAGCCGTTTTTATTTATTTATTTTTTAAATTTTTTTTTTTTTAAATTTAAAATTTTTTTTAGGATGGGAAAATAAACATGTGCTCCGATTTGTAATGAGAATAGAATGCACATAGTATATATCAGTTCTAGGCTGCCGCTGCGCAATATAAGAAAAGAAAGGAAATGTCTTCTTGAGGTGCACAAAAGACTGTCACTTCATTGTCGAAAGGAAAGTTGCTCCGCTGCTCTGCGAGAGAAGGAAAATGTTGAGAGGAAAATGGGAAAGAAAAAAAATGCCTTCTGCAGTGGTGAGCATCTGAATAGTATCTTAAAATTCCGGCAAGAACTAAGGTAACAGGAAGCAAATAGGATTCATACATACAGGCAACTGGCAACCTCTACTATCCAAATATTGTATTTGAAGCATTTAGCCGTTAATTATGATTTTCAGCATATTTCCAAATATCCTCCTGTAGTCATAATGTTGGCTTATTTTAAAGTGTTCAATTTCTATGTAAGAATAATAGTCTAGGAAAGTAGCATGCCTATTATGCATAATAAACGATGCTGTGTGGCCCATGATCCACGTTGTAGCGTTGTTTTTTGCTCGTGGATACCTCAGTTTTTGTGGCTGAGTGATCTCTAAAAGGTCTACACCACTGGGCGTCGTACGGTCTATCACAGACAATCGTTGACGAAGAAATGTTGTAATTTCTTCTGCATGTCTGCACGTGAACCTATGAAGGAGCGTATCGACTCTTCCGCATGCGTCACAGTTGGGCATTGGATGAAGGCCTATTTTATGTAGCTTTTCATTCGTTGCTACTTTATCGTTGACTGTGAGATACCAGTCGGCTATGATGCGTGATGGTAACATGTCGTTGTGCACATTTCGCCATATTATACTCCAATGTGTATGTGGATGTTTTTCTTCAAGACGATTCCTGTGGTTTGTTGTCATGAGAAGGTCATAAAGCTTCCTGTTCGTCAGGCTTCCGATATCGACGATGTTGTGTCGAATTTAGCTCATTTCCATGTAGTACACTCGCACATGTCGGTAGGAAAGTGGAATGCCGGCGATATTAACGGGTGGGTCAAAGCTATGAGGCTTCCACCGCTGAATGAGGTTTCTGATGAGACTGGTCCTCCAGGTACGAAACTCCTTCCTGATGCGATTTAGGAGCAGGGTGACACATTTTTTGTGTACTTTAATGAGGTTAAGGCCACCTTTGGACGAAGGTAAGGTTAAGGTGTCGAATTGAACTTTGAAAATATGCCCCCTAAAAATAAACCAACATAACGCTTGTTGTATACTCTTGGCTAGGTGGTCGGAGATTGGAAGAATTTGCGCCAAATAAGTCAACTTGCTCGTAATGGCGATCTCGATGGTCTTAACTTTCTGTAGTACGTTCAAGTCACGGTCGGAGTGAAGCATCAAAGCAGCACGTAATTTATTAAGTATGCGTGACCAGTTCTTCGTCAGGAATTTGTCTGGTTTGGCCTCAAAAGTAACACCGAGGGTTGTGTGTGAATCCTTTACCTTGCACCAGGTAACATGGGATATGTCTCCGATACCGCCACCGATCTGCAAAAACTGTGGTTTTAGTTCTATTGAGTATTGCTCCTGAAAGAAACGTGAATGTTTGTAGAAGAGTTGCTGCTGACAGAAGTTGTTGCGATGACGACACAGTTACGCATATATCGTCAGAATACGCAATGCATGGGATAGTGACAGACTCGACGCTAAGCCCGATCCCGCTATGCGCTAAGTTGTTCAGTAGCGGCTCTACTGCAATGGCGTACAAAATCATTGACAGAGGACATCCTTGGCGGATGGATTGCTCAATGGAAACTTCTTTTGTAAAATGGCCATTAATGAGAATCCGTGAAGAGGCGTTTGTAGTAAGTTTGCGAATTAATTCTATGAGATGAGGTCCAAATCCTAGTTTCTTCATGCTTTGAAAGAGGAAATCATGACGTACACTGTCATAAGCCTTCTCAAAATCTAGAAAGATCAGAGCGCCCTATCCTTTAGTGTCAGCATATGAACAGATGATGTCCCTCAAATCGCAGGCAGCTGAGATTGCACTCCGGCCTTGCACTGCACTGTACTGGTAACTGCCTAAAACCTTGTACATAACGGTTTGCATCCTTAGCTTAATCGATCTGGTGATGATTTTGAAGTTGGCATTCAGGAGTGTGATGGGTCGCATGTTTTCGACCTTCCTGCTGTTCCTTTTGTTCGGTAAGGGCAGGATGATACCTTCCGTAAATGCCTTGATTATGACTTCCAGGTGCCAGAGTTCATTCACTATCTCGAGGAGTGTTGGACCGAGGAGGTTCCAATATCGCTGGTCAAACTCAGCGCTGAGACCATCGGGTCCTAGTGATTTCCCTTTCTTTGCACTGTGGACCGCCAGTCGGATTTCGTCCTCTGTGAAAACAGATTCCAGTTTTGCATTATCCTGGTGTGACAAGCGACAGCTCAAGGTCCTAAGAAAATCCTCGCACGTGTGTTCATCACCGAGTTGCTTCTTGTAAAGTTGACTATAATAGTCGTAGACGTGCGAGATGATGTCACGTTGCTTTGTGATGGCATTCTCAGCGTCATCAACGACGGCTTCGATCAACATGGCTTTACACCGTTTCGTCGTTCTCAGGATGTGATACAGAGAGGCCCGTTCTTCGGCGGCAACGTCCTTGGGGTGGGCTCGCACGATGATGCCATGCATCCGTTGGCGTTGTATCGCCGTGATTTTCGCTTTATATCGTTTGATCTTTACGTCGATGTCGCGAGAAGGATTGTTAGTGCGACTGTACAGTTCTCTCAAACAGCGATAATAAAATTCAATAGTCTATTTCTGCCAAAGGCTTTTTTGTCGGGCGTAGCTCATGAGGGTGAGGCGTAATTTAGGCTTAGCACACTGAATCCACCACTGTAGAACGCTAGCGTAACGACGTCGGTGCCGCTGGAGGTGTTGCCACGTTAAGTTCACCTCCTCTTCAAGTTGGGCATCCTGCAGAAGGCTGACATTCAATTTCCAGTAGCCCTTCCCGCGGTAAATTGGCTGGCGTTGTAGGTTGAGGTAACGCTGATATGCACAATGGTCGGAGATGTTGACAGGAGCTATGTCACAGGTCACAGTGTGTCGCTGGAGGGCATCGGACACATAGATCCTATCCAGCCGACTGGCAGAATGACTGGTTACGAAGGTGTACGCTACCCGTTCACCGTGCAGTTGTTCCCATGTATCGTGAAGACGCATGCCATGAATTAAATGTTCAAGTTCGATACATCTGTTCGTGTTAGGAGTTTGGTCTCTGTCGTTGAGCACACAATTGAAGTCACCACCAAGAATGAGATGTTCACGATAAGCGCTAAGAAGAATGGGAACCTCGGTTTTATAAAATTTTGAACGATCTCTCTTATGAGTGCTACCTGAGGGGGCGTACCCGTTAACAATCTGCACACCATTCACTCGAAGAGAAATGCCACGACCACTGGGCAGCCGCTGCACGTCCGTAAAGGGTATACCGTCGCGCAAAAGGATGGCAGTGCCTACAGAATCCTGAAGATTGATGTTATCAATAAGAACGTAACCGGGCACTTCTAAGGCTGTGACTACCTCCTGTAGGAGGGCAATGTCAGCGCTGGTACCATATAAGAAATCAGTTAGCGAACGGAGTTTCACCGCACTTTGCATTCTATTGACGTTAAGTGTGGTAATGTTGTAGGTTTGGCTGTCACCCATGATGGTTCAGAGGACAATGAGCTCTGAGTTTCGGATCGTCCTTCTCTCCGGCTTTGAACCAAACTTGTTGGTAATGTTTGGAGTACGAAACGAAATGTCAAAACCAATGACGGGTCAGCGAGGGGAAGGTCGCTGCGCGATGGTCATGCACGAGAGCAGCTACTGCTGCATCTCCTCGCTCTGCTGCCACCACGGCTCATTGCTGTCGGGGTGCTGCGCGGTGCGTGCGCCTCCCTGCCCGCCACCGCCGGCTGAGTCTGTCAACGTGGTCGCATCCGCCTGGCCACCACGCGGGGCTGCGACTGACGTCAGCGAGTTCCTGCGGGAGCGCTGCTGCAGCTGCTCGCTGCTCTGCTGGCTCTTCCTCTTAGCCGTTACGGTGTTCTGATCCCTCTCAGCGCTCAGTAGTGCCTTCAGGTGTTTGGTTTGTTCACGAATGCGTTCTTGCCTCGCGGAGTCCTCGCAGCGCACGGAGCAAGAAGTTTGAGGTTCAGTCTCGCTGCCACTTTCTGACAGGTGTACGGGTCTCAAATCATTCGACTTTTCCTCTTTGCTACTATTCCCTTTGCTTCTCCTTCGGCGGCCTTTCTTCGTGTCTGCTACAGTCTCTACCGATAGGGGTGGTTCAGGCAAACTGATCTGCACCCGCTCCTGTATCTCACACGGCTGAGTTTCAGAGGTGGCTGGCGCATCGTTGGTATCCAGCGGTAACTTCCCCGGTGAGGATGACGGTGCCGAATCGACATCCGTCCTACCGCGAATGTCTTTGGCACTGAATTCCACCTGAACTGGCATCTCCGCCTTGCTAACACGTTCCGGCTGCCGGGGTGGTGGTACAGTCCGCGCGACCACCTCACTCAATAGCGGAACAAGCTTTTCACTACCGTCAGCAGGACGTTCCCGTGGAAGTTGAAATGGACGTCGACGTGTACAGTTCATCCGCAGATGTTCAGCTGAATGGCAGATCGAACAGGTAGGGGGTTGGCCAATGTAAGTTACCTGTGCACGACAGCCGCCAATGGCAACATACGAAGGTATATGCTTTTTCAAGTCTACACGTACACTTCGCACCCCGCTGTTAACTTGGTAGCGATAGGCACTCGACAATTTTTCATTTGTAACTGACAAAACAGCGCCGTACAGTGACAGAGAACGTGCAATCAGATCATTAGGACACTCAGGTGGCACATTAAATACCCTGACGGTTCTTACTCCGTATCCCGAAGGCACGATTTGGACATTACTAATACTGCCATCATTATGACGGAATGGTCTCCCACCAACATGCTCCTCAACGAATTTCTCATAAGTGTCACTCGAAATAAATTTGATAAATAACGAGTACTGCACAAAGTCCAACTGGAACGTGTCGACTATATCTTCAGGGAATTTCAAATCTTCAAAGATCCACTCATGAATTTCAAACGTCGTCGGTCGCAAGGCAGCGCGATCGCAAACACACTGAACGCTGTTCGCTCTGTTAATTGTCGACATCTTACTTACAACAGTTATACAGAAAAAACGGTAACAGCGCTCGCACACGCTGCTCGGCTCTCCACCTCAGCACTGCTCGCGACGTAAACACTGGCCCGCGCTACCGCCCGTCACCGCGCGATGTGCACTGGCTGAGTGCCGGAACACGACTGATCATTTGAGCTACCGAAGCACGACTCACGTCCTGTACTCACAGCTTTACTTCTGCCAGTACCTCGTCTCCTACCTTCCAAACTTTACAGAAGCTCTCCTGCGAATGTTGCAGAACTAGCACTCCTGAAAGAAAGGATATTGCGGAGACTTGGCTTAGCCACAGCCTGGGGGATGTTTCCAGAATGAGATTTTCACTCTGTAGTGGAGTGTGCGATGATATAAAACTTCCTGGCAGACTAAAACCGTGTGTCCGACCGAGACTCGAACTCGGGACCTTTGCCTTTCGCGAGCAAGTGCTCTACCATCTGAGCTACCGAAGCACGACTCAGGAGTACTAGTTCTGCAAGTTTCGCAGGAGAGCTTCTGTAAAGTTTGGAAGGTAGGAGACGAGATATTGGTAGAAGTAAAGCTGTGAGCACCGAGTGTGAGTCGTGCTTCGGTAGCTCAGATGGTAGAGCACTTGCACGCGAAAGGCAAACGTCCCGAGTTCGAGTCTCGGTCGGGCACACAGTTTTAATGTGCCAGGAAGTTTCATATCAGATCACACTCCGCTGCAGAGTGAAAATCTCATTCTGGAAAGGTATAGTTGTTCACTCGCAAGGGGCTGTAAATGGCAAAATGAGTCAGTTCTGGAGGAAGGCAAAGGCCTACCATCTCTATTAGGACTACGTCTCGTAAATAACTATGTAGTTGAAAGGAAACGTTTCCCCATACCTTTGTTGTACTTACAGGAAGATATCGCTCCAATTTTTCTTCTCACAAACCTTGAAACTGGAATAAGAACTGAGGAAAATAATGTTGGTACACAATGTACCGCCCCCCCCCCCCCTCCCCCTCACACACACACACAACAAACTGTCCAGTGGCTCATGGATTATAGATTGTGGTGTATGCAGTGGGCCGTTCATGTTAGCAAGTGGTGCCGGCAGCGGACGAGAGAGAAGTAAATATATCGCTGTAGGCTTCTTCCTTTGTCTTGTTCCTTTGGCTATTTCGGACGCAATATCGGGCCAGCTGCATGCTGGAGTGAAGGTAGTCTTGCCCAAATTGGAGATTCGTGGCTCAAGTTTTCCGAAATCAGCGGCCGCTGTGGACGAGCGGTTCTAGGCGCTTCAGTCCGGAACCGCGCTGCTGTTACGATCGCAGGTTCGAATCCTGCCTCGGGCATGGATGTGTGTGACGTCCTTAGGTTAGTTAGGTTTATGTAGTTCTAAGTCCTAGGGGACTGATTACCTCAGCTGTTAAGTTCCATAGTGTTCAGAGCCATTTGAACCATTCTTTCCGAAATTTAAGTAGGATGTGGTGAAAATCATTGGGCTAGTTTAGAAACTTGTAGCTTTCCCTGATTTCAGGCATTTCCCAGAACAGAAATTTTTGAGAAGACCTATCAGCAGGCAGCTGCTCCCAGAGAACTGTCAGAGGGAGTAGGAATGGACCAACGAAAGTGCTTGCGCTCTGCTATAGATGCCAATCCACTGAACGATCTCGATGTAACAACAATTCCATGGAGTAGTTCCGGAGTTCTCGAAACTGAGACCCTGTGGGTAGCCCTCAGAAGTGTCTATACAGAATAAAAGTACCTGACGAACACAGTAACATCATTGCCTTCCAGTGTTTGAATTCAGTGACGCAGATGATTATTAGTGAAACAACCAGATAAAATATAGTAAGAGCACAGAAGGGATATTGTTTTTGAGTGAACGTATGGAGTGATAATAGGGAGTTTACGTAAGGTTTCATGTTTTACGTTTGGTACGAAGCGAGTTGGCGCAGTGGCTAGCACACTGGACTCGCATTCGGGAGGACGACAGTACAAAACCGCCATCCTGATTTGGGTTTTCCGTGATTTCCCTAAATCGCTTCAGGCAAATTCCGGTATTGTTCCTTTGGAAGGGCCCAGCGAACTCCGATCCCCACCCTTCTCTAATCCTATGGGAACGATGACCTCGTTGTTTTGTCTCTCCCCCAAATCAACCCACCAACTAACTCTTTGGTGCAAATCAGATGTTTTCCTGATAATCTGTTCTGGGATTCAACATTTTAAATAAAAAATTTTGAAAGAATTCTAATCTGTAATGAAAATAAAGTAAATTTCTTGACTGAAAACTTCTGTTCTTCTATTTGTGGGCGTCGTGACTTGGTGTATAGGACTAGACTCTGGTACTGGGTTCAGCACTGGAGAGGAGCAGGGGTTTTTCCTTATTTCTGTCCGTCCAGTACGGTCATAAATTGACTGAGCATGCTACCAATGAGTACCGGAGTTCTTTCCCGGTTGCAAAAAGTGGCTGGGACGGTGGGTTCACCTCCATGGCCCTTCTAATGCCACGGGGAAGAAAGCCACCCCGCCTGCAGTCAGAGCAGTAGCCTTGCCACGAGCTTGCGCCACAGACGTTACCTTTCTATTTCCATTTAAAACTTTTGAAGGTTTAAGTAGTTCTAGGTTCTAGGGGACTGATGACTACAGGTGTTAAGTCCCATAGTGCTCAGAGCCATTTGAACCATTTGAGACGAGCAGGCAGAGAGCCAGTGATGTTCTGGAAGTGCTGTCAGGGATGTGAAGCCATGCCTGTGCCAGTGCCGTGGGCAGCTGCATTACGGTTATCGGTTGAGGATTTATGTTGCGAACACCCCGATGGAGGTAGCTCCACAGCTTCTCGACTGGATTTAAATCCCGGGTGTTTGGTGTGCTTTGTCCTGCTGGTAGGTGCCATCGTCCCAAGGAAAAGTGCATGTAAGGAAGCGAAAGGTTTGGTTCAAATGGCTCTGAGCACTATGGGAATTAACTTCTGAGGTCATCAGTCCGCTAGAACTTAGAACTACTTAAACCTAACTAACCTAAGGTCATGACACACATACATGCCTGAGGCAGGACTCGAACCTGCGACCGTAGCGGTCGCGCGGTTCCAGACTGTA
This sequence comes from Schistocerca gregaria, assembly GCF_023897955.1. Lineage (NCBI taxonomy): Eukaryota > Metazoa > Arthropoda > Insecta > Orthoptera > Acrididae > Schistocerca > Schistocerca gregaria. The sequence goes on from NC_064925.1 coordinate 70,242,254, forward strand.
GCGCCAAGAACCGCTCGGCTACCCCGGCCGGCGAAGCGAAAGGGTCGCCTACGATAGACACATACTTGCGTTGATCCATCATCCCTTTGAGATTGACAAGATAACCTAGGGAATGTCACAAAAACATTCCCCAGGCCACAACCCTTCCGACGACTGTTGCAGTATGTTTGCTTCCAGACGATTCACGCCTTACACGCCAATGACCTTCTGTCCGATGGAGTGTAAAACCTGAATCGTCTGAAAAGGCGACCCGTCGCCACCAAGCGGACGTCCAGTTGCACTACTGGAGTGAATATTCCAGTCTTCCTCGCCAACAGGAACAGCAGCCAGCAAGGGCAGATGGACCAGGTTCCTGCTGAGGGGGCCCACAGGCGGCAACGTTCGCTGAACGGTCGCTGCGAAGACACTGTCGGTTGCCACTTGGTTCATTTGGGCGTTCAGTGACTTCACCGTTGCATGTCTGTTCGCCTCTACACACCCCCGGAGACGTCGTTCACCACTGTAATCTATGCCCCGCGCTGCACCACAATTGTCTCGGTGCTGGTTTTGGATAGCGTCATTTTGCAATGCACAGTGTACCTTAACCATGGAGGCACGTGAACAGTTTACAAACATACAAACTTAGTCGGTTCGGAAATGCTTCCACTCTCGTTCCGATAGTCAAACCACCAAGGATCCACTTTGGTACGACAAACATATTAGGAAGTTGCTGAGAAATCAGAGAATTTTGCACCATAGTTTTAAACGTAGTCATTGCCCCGCTGACAAACAGAAATTATGGGAAATGAAAACAGTTGTCAGAAGGACAATGAGAGATTCTTTTAACGAATTTGAAAGTAATATTTTATCTGCAGATTCTAAAAATAAACCCAAAAAATTTTGGTCGTACATAAAATCTATGAACGCTACAAATAATTCAATTCCTTCTCTTGCTGACAATACGGGTAATGTAACTGATGATGATAAACAGAAGGCTTAAATTCTAAGCCTAGCTTTCAAAACCTCGTTTACGATACAGGACTGCAGCACCATTCCCCCTTTCAATTATCGAACAAACGAAAGGATGGGTGACATATTGTTTAGTGTATTTGGGATGCTAAAACAGTTAAGATCCTTACACGCCAGGAAGGCATCTGGCCCAGACGGTATTCCCGTAAGATTTTATGTGGACTGTGCTACAAATATAGCACCGTTCTTATCCGTCATCCATCAGAGATCATTGGAAGGGTGGAAAGTTCCACGGGACTGGCAGAAGGCCCAGGTCACAGCAGTCTATAAAATGGGTAGAAAATCGGATACACATAATTACCGGACAATTTCCCTGACATTGATTTGTTGTAGAATCATGGAACATATTTTGTGTTCAGACCTTTATAGACTCTGAGAACCTCATCTGCAGATACCAGCACGGCTTTAGGAAACAGCGGTCATGTGAAACACAGCTGGCCCTCTTTCTGCATGATATACAACAGGCTCTAGATGCCGGCTCCCAAGTTGATGGCATATTTCTCGACTTTCGAAAGGTGTTCGATTCAGCTCCTCACTGTCGCTTGCTACAAAAAGTGAGCGTTTACGGTCTATCCGATGACATATGCGATTGGATAGAAAGTTTGCTAACAAAGAGGGAGCAGTATGTCGTCCTGAACGGGGTGACTTCAGGTGTGCCCCAGGGCAGCGTAATAGGTCCTCTGCTTTTTACAATTTACATAAACGATCTGGTTGAAGGTACTGACAGCAGCCTTAGACTGTTTGCCGATGATGCTGTAGTCTACAGGAAAGTAGTATCACACGAAAGTTGTGAACAAATCAATGAGGATTTGCAAAAAAAAAAAAAAAAAAAAAAAAAAAAAAAAATGCGTGGTGTAATGAGTGGCAGTTATGTCTCAGTATTAATAAGTGTAACCTACTGCGAATAACAAGGCGAAAATCCCCATTAATGTACGAGTACAAAATAAGTGCCCAGGCTTTGGAAGCGATAACGTCCGTCAAGTATCTGGGTGTGACTATTCGAAACAATCTCAAGTGTAATGATCAGATTACACAAGTAACGGGTAAGGCGAATTCTAGGTTGCGGTTTATTGGTAGAATACTGAAGCGATGCTTACAACTGCGTAACTTTCAATACGTTAGTTCATCCAGTCTTGGAATATTGTTCGTCTGTAAGGGACCCTTACCAGTTGCTTCTGATTCAAGAGAAGGTCCAAAGAGAGAGCGGCAAGATTCGTGACTGGTACAATTAGCCATCACGAGAGCGTTACAAATCTCACAGAAAGTTTGAAGCGGGACACACTTGCAGATAGACGGCGCTCTAAACGGAAGGGGCTGCTCACTAAATTCCGAAACCCGATCTTCACCGAGGATGTAGAGCATATATTATTACCACTAGCCTTCAAATCGCGCAATGATCACAATTCAAAGATAAGGGAAATTAGAGCTCGTACTGAGGCGTTCAGGCAGTCGCTTTTCCCTCGCACGATCCTCAAGTGGAACAGAAGAAGGGAAATATGACTTTAGCGAGAATTGTGCTCTGTGCCACACATTGCTTGGTGGCTAGCGGAGTATATATGTAGATGTACATGTAGAATGATCATGCCCCTTTTTGGGCGTAAGATAAATAGCTCCGTTTCCGCATTATGACAATGAGTGCACTGTCTTCGGTGTCACGCCTCTCCCTCCCGTCACACTTTATTTAACCTCTGCGTTTGATGAAATTATTTCTTTCAGTATCATCTAAACAAATAATAATGGGTATAGGTCTGTATTAATGTCTGTAGTCATCTCCCTCAGCTGAAACTTGTACACTTTTTGTCTTGTTGATAAGGGAATAGAAATACAAAATTCAGGTAATAGTAACTCATAAACATAAGCTGTGTTTCGTATGATCCGTCTTCACTGGAATGAGTCAGAAAGCAGTGGAGGTCAAAATACCACAAATTTGTTTTATATATTACTTCGTTCCGGGCTTCAGATCCGACATATTTCGTTAGTTTGCTTTGTTCTTTGCAGTGAATAGTCAGCAAATATCTTTTTATTTCCGTTTACCTACTTTCAGTAGGGTCACCGAATGGTAATTTCCCTATTAAAGAACTGTAAGCAGCTGCCTTGTTATCTTGATCGTTGTATTCCCTGCCCTTAATTTTCCACAAACATTTGGGACTTCTACATGTCTCAGTAAATTCAGGAATAAACTCCCTAGGGACCTGCGGTGCATCTTCAATTTTAAAACTGTGCACATACAGGCGAGAAACACTGCACTAAATAACAGCTGTTTCAAACACTTTTCGCTCCATATCTGAGGGAGTCTTGTGTCCACACGCAACAGTTAGTCTGTACAGATGTGTTTGGTGTCCACAGATTTGAATAATTTCGCTCACACCTCCAACTACATCTTAAAGGTCTGTGCACATCTCTAATCTCCTAAGCACTCGCAAAGGTCTGTGTGGTATTGTCCAAAGACCGAGGTGTTAGAGCAAGGTTACTTCCTCGTAAACCAACCACAGGAGACGTTAATCGCTGCAAGACTCATAGGCGAGTGAGCGACAGCCGTAACAGGTCCCTACGACACTGCGACAGCACTTCTACCTACGGTCAAGCACAGGACCGGCACCATCGCCTTCTAATACATCAGTGTATTGGTGTATTTTGCAGAACGCTACGCGAAAGCTACTTTTAAATGCACTCTCAGTGAGAGACTTGCTTTTTGTCTGTATGAACTGATACGTAAAACCTCAAAGACGGTTGTAAATACTCTTGGCATTCTTGTGGAAATGCTATAATAAACGGAATTAAAATTTTGCCAGAGTATTGGCGTCCTATGAACACAAACTCTTTCTCATAAGGTACTCCGTCGTTGTGCAGACCAGACTGATGCTGAATCTATAGTTCCTGATCACATAAATGATAGGTTACCCCCGTGAAGCTAAGAGGCTACTTGAAAAGTCAACTGCCCCTCGCATCGGAGACTTTATCGGACAAGTTTCTTTATTTGTCAGGGGCATTATCTGCTGCATATGGCTGGAAAACTTGGGAATTTCGATTGAATAATTTACTTTAATGCTTGCTCAAAGATAAAGTTTGATCTGGTAAAATAGTATTTATTCAAACAATGTGTGAAATTACTCGCTATATATAAACATAGAGGTCATAAAACAATTTGAGAATGAAGCTACATAATAAAAGCAGAAGAATGATAAGAAAATGAATAGTTTTTTAGGGTCACCACCAACATGATGCTGGACAATTACGGTTGACACGGTGCCCAGACCCATAAAGGACACGACTTCCGTTTTCAGCAGTAATGGCAAAAATATGTACGTAATTATACAAAAAAGAGTATGAATCCGAAGAGAGCACACAACAGTTAATGAATAAAGGAAGAATAAAAAGGAATCATCGCCAAACAGATGAGCTCCAAGGAATCAGCTCAATAACGAAACAAAACATTCCCCTTTCAAGCAAAAACGAGATTGCAGAAAAACATAGGTACTAGTGCGTGAATTGGATAAATCGAGTTGTTGTTGTTGTGGTCTTCAGTACTGAGACTCGTTTGATGCAGCTTTCCATGCTACTCTATCCTGTGCAAGCTTTTTCATCTCCCAGTACCTACTGCAACCTACATCCTTCTGAATCTGCTTAGTGTATTCATCTCTTGGTCTCCCTCTACGATTTTTACCCTCCGCACTGCCTTCCAATACTAAACTGGCGATCCCTTGATGCCTCAGAACATGTCCTGCCAACCGATCCCTCCTTCTAGTCAAGTTGTGCCACAAACTTCTCTTCTCCATAATCCTATTCAATACTTCCTCATTAGTTATGTGATCTACCCATCTAATCTTCAGCATTCTTCTGTAGCACCACATTTCGAAAGCTTCTAGTCTCTTCTTGTCCAAACTAGTTATCGTCCACGTTTCACTTCCATACATGGCTACACTCCATACAAATACTTTCAGAAACGACTTCTTGATACATAAATCTATTTTCGATGTTAACAAATTTCTCTTCTTCAGAAACGCTTTCCTTGCCATTGCCAGTCTACATTTTATATCCTCTCTACTTCGACCATCAACAGTTATTTTGCTCCCCAAACAGCAAAACTCCTTTACTACTTTAAGTGTCTCATTTCCTAATCTAATTCCCTCAGCATCACCCGACTTAAATCGACTACATTCCATTATCCTCGTTTTGCTTTATACTCCCCTCAAGACACTGTCCATTCCATTCAACTGCTCTTCCAAGTCCTTTACTGTCCCTGACAGAATTACAATGTCATCGGTGAACCTCAAAGTTTTTATTTCTTCTCCATGGATTTTAATACCTACTCCGAATATTTCTTTTGTTTCCTTTACTGCTTGCTCAGTATACAGATTGAATAACATCGGGGAGAGGCTACAACCTTGTCTTACTCCCTTCCCAATCACTGCTCCCCTTTCATGTCCCCCGACTCTTATAACTGCCTTCTGGTTTCTGTGCAAATTGTAAATAGCCTTTCGTTCCCTGTATTTTACCCCTGCCATCTTTAGAATTTGAAAGAGAGTATTCCAGTCAACATTGTCAAAAGCTTTCTCTAAGTCTACAAATCCTAGAAACGTAGGTTTGCCTTTCCTTAATCTTTCTTCTAAGATAAGTCGTAAGGTCAGTATTGCCTCACGTGTTCCAACATTTCTACGTAATCCAAACTGATCTTCCCCGAGGTCGGCTTCTACCAGTTTTGCCATTCGTCTGTAAAGAATTCGTGTTAGTATTTTGCAGATATGGCTTCTTAAACTGATAGTTCGGTAATTTTCACATCTGTCAACACCTTCTTTCTTTGTCATGACTGGCTCTCCCAAGGCTGTCAGTAGTTCGAATGGAATGTTGTCTACTCTGGGGGCCTTGTTTCGACTCAGCTCTTTCAGTGCTCTGCCAAACTCTTCACGCAGTATCGTATCTCCCATTTCATCTTCACCTACATCCACTTCCATTTCCATAATATTGTCCTCAAGTACATCGCCCTTGTATAGACCCTCTATATACTCCTTCCACCTTTCTGCTTTCCCTTCTTTGCTTAGAACTGGGTTTCCATCTGAGCTCTTGATGTTCATACAAGTGGTTCTCTTATCTCCAAAGGTTTCTTTAATTTTCCTGTAGGCAGTATCTATCTTATCCCTAGTGCGATAAGCCTCTAAATCCTTACATTTGTCCTCTATCCATCCCTGCTTAGCCATTTTGCACTTCCTGTCGATCTCATTTTTGAGATGTTTGTATTCGTTTTTGCCTGCTTCATTTATTGCATTTTTATATTTTCTCCTTTCATCAATTAAATTGAATATTTCGTCTGTTACCCAAGGATTTCTACTAGCCCTCGTCTTTTTACCTACTTGATCCTCTGCTGCCTTCACTACTTCATCCCTCAAAGCTACCCATTCTTCTTCTACTGTATTTCTTTCTCCCATTCCTGTCAATTGTTCCCTTATGCTCTCCCTGAAAGTCTGTACAACCTCTGGTTCTTTCAGTTTATCCAGGTCGCATCTCCTTAAATTCCCACCTTTGAAGTTTAAAAGCAGGAACCGGGAATGAACTCCTCTCCCCTCACTATATCCTCTCCCCTCACTACCTCAAAATTTTAAAATTCGGGAGAGCGCATTACACAAGCGAGAAAGTTCAAAGTGAAACTTCAAAGACTTGGCAGACAGACAAAATCAAGAAAAACATATATCAGTGCAGAGTCCAGATTAGAGTGCGTAATAGAATCCTGAAGTAGACTGCCTCTCTAAGTTTGGATAGCCTTTCTTCAGACCTCGGAAAATCATCCGGCAAAACGTTTCTAGCTAATCCCAGGAAGGGCCTCAGCGCTCATCCAACAAGGGATCCTTTCTCTAGCTCCCACGATAAAGATGTGTCCGCCAATGAGACACATCCAGACTTGTTACACGGGAGTTGTGGAAATTTTGTTGAAATTCTCACAGCATTCCCACGGGAAGGGCGAAGTTTGAAAATTTCCACACACATGAATGGATGTATATTTTGCTTCAGGAAACAGTGTCTTGAAAACATACCCCGAAGGCCAACAGCAAGTGGACAGCTGAGGACTCTACCAAGAGTTTACTAACAAGCAGAATTATCACCCCGGCACCAGTGGTTTCTCGTTCTGCTATAGAGGACAACGAGAATGTTCCTCCAACCAATCACAAAGAACTGCGGCCTGGTGACATGTTATCTACAAAAATTCCATGGTGTTTGGGAACATGAAGGCCATTAACTGCGGTAACTTTGTACCACTTTTTATCATTTTTGAAACAGTGGACATCAAACAAATAAACATCACCACAAACATTCTAACAATTTACATCTATAGTTAGTAAGTGCTTGGAAAGTTAAAATGTAGACTAACTATGCCCTGTTGGACTAAAATTTAATTTTAATATTGGCACCAAGTTACACTGGCATTCAGGATATCTTTAGAAATGGCTCTGAGCACTGTGGGACTTAACATCTGTGGTCATCAGTCCCCTAGAACTTAGAACTACTTAAACCTAACTAACCTAAGGACATCACACACACCCATACCCGAGGCAGGATTCGAATCTGCGACGGTAGCAGTCGCGCAGTTCCGGACTGAGCGCCTAGAACCGCTAGACCACCGCGGCCGGCAGAACATCTTTAGACCAGTCTTAAAAAACAAAGAATTGTTCCTATATCTAATGGGCTGGGGAAATATAGATCGCGTCAGGAGGAAATCAGGTGTTATTATGAACTAAAAACAAACAGTGTTAATTCAGTACTGCAGGTTATTTTGAAATATCAAGATATTTGTAACGACCTGGCACTGTTCGAATTAAACCACAGTCGCCAGAAGCTCTCTTCGAAGCCAACACAATTAAAAGATAATCACAAACCTAACAAATTATAGTGAGTTTGAAAGACAACTGAAATACTAAGTTAAAATCACAGAGGTGATAATAGTGCTACTTTTAGCACAAAGTAACGGAAGTAGGTGGAGCAGCCGCCATTTGAAAGGGAAAGTGGTAAAAGGTACAAAGACTGTGTGACTGGTAGAAAGGCATCCTGATCGACAGTATTAAATTCCCTAACGGTTTCGAAAATGTGATGTACCATGGGCCTAGCTCTAACTACCGTTCCGTGTTCAAAGTTCCCGCCGTGCGGGTATAATCAAGTCAGATGCCTTTTCACGTGTATAAACTGAGAACAAATGACGACTCCGCCAATGCACTGCCCTCTCATACCTTGTGTACGCGATACTACCGCCATATACATGCACTAAGTCGTCAGAAGTATCCGGACACCTTGCTGAAAACGACTTACAAGTTCGTGGCGCTCTCCATTGGTAATGCTGGAATTCATTATGGTGTTGGCCCATTCTTAGCCTTCATGACAGCTTCCGCTCTCTAAGGCATACGGTTGGTCAGGTGCTGTGTTGTTTCTTTGGGATGGGAGCTCATTGTTCACGGAGTGCTGCACTGAGGAGAGGTATCGATGTCAGTCGGCATCCAGAACATCCCAAAGGTGTGCTTCAAAATTCAGATCAGGACTCTGTGCAGGCCAGTCCATTACACGGGTTTTACTGTCGTGTAAGCACTCGGCCACAGGCCGTGCATTATGAACAGGTGCTCTATCGTTTTGAAAGATGCAGTCGTCATCCTCGAATTGCTCTTCAACGGTGGGAAGCAAGAACGTGCTTAAAACTTCAATTTAGACGTGTGCTGTGACAGTGCCACGCAAAACAAAAAGGGGTGCAAGCCACCTCCATGAAAAACACGACCACACCATAACACCACAGCCTCCAAATTTTTCTGTTGGCACTACACACGCTGGCAGATGGCGTACACCGGCCATTCGCCGTACCCACACCCTGCCATCGGATCGCCACATTGTGAACCGTGATTCGTCACTCCACACAACGTTTTTCCACTGTTCAGTCGTCCAAGGTTTACGCTCCTTACACCAAGCGAGGCGTGGTTTGGCGTCTACCAGCGTGATGTGTGGCTTATGAGCAGCCGCTCGACCATGAAGTACCAGTTTTCTCACCTCTCGCCTAAGTGTCATAGTACTTGAAGTGGATTCTGATGCATTTTGGGATTCAAGTGTGATGGTCTGGATAGGTGTCTACCTATTACACACTGCGACGCTGTTCAACTGTCGGCGGTCTCTGTCGGTCAACAGACGAAGTCAGCCAGTACGCTTTTGTGCTGTACGTGTCCCTTCACGATTCCAATTCGTTATCGCATCGGAAACAGTGGAACTAGAGATGTTTAGGACTGTGGAAATCTGTCGTACAGACGTATGACGCAAGTGACACCCAATCACCTGACCACGATCTCTTTCATGATGTCTAATGACTATTGGGGTCGCTGATATGGAGTACATGGCAGTTGGTGGCAGCACACTCTCATCTTATGTTAAAAATTAATGTTTTTGGGGGTGTCTTGATACTTTTGATCACATACTGTATGTGCATATCGCTATGCCATGATTTCTGTCACCTCAGTGCATAAGCTCGCTCTCGTCCAGGAAAGAAGTAAAAGAACCCATCATTGTACTGACGCGTGTATCTTCGTCTCGATTGCCTGCACAGATGTGATGCGCGCGGACATTTGTGACGACAGATCGATGTGTGTGTGTACAGGCCCTTAGAGAGTGATCTGAGAGGCGATGTGGTACGGCAGAGCACTAGTGGCGTAGCAGGACTCCGATGCAGGAAACCTCTGCAACAAACCCCGGCAGCTGGGACGGATCTTAACTGGAGACCCTGTGGCTCCTTCGTTGACCGCGCAGGGCCAGACCGCAATAAGGGCCAGCGGAGGAGAGTGCAGCCGGCGGCCTACGGTCGTGTCGTCTGCTCCACTGGCGGCGACATCAATAACTTCCGCAGCAGCCGCGGGCCGATCACCGCAGAGAAGGGAGAGTTAGCAATCACTTGGAAGCGTACTGGGAGGGAGGCGGAGTCCACGGCAACAGATGCCTGCGGAAGAGACTGTTGCATGTGGGTAAGAAGAGCGTGTGTGTGTGTTTGTGTGTGTGTGTGTGAGAGAGAGAGAGAGAGAGAGAGAGAGAGAGAGAGAGAGAGAGAGAGAGAAAGAGAGAGAGGAGAAGAGTAATCACCAGATACAGAATACAGAAACCACTGGACGAGATGCATTGTCTCGGCACCTGTTTGCCACCTACCTCATGCAATCCATACACTGAGGTGACCAAGATGTGCGATAGCGACATGTATGCAGGGTGGTCCATTGATCGTGACCGGGCCAAATATCTTACGAAATAAGTGTCAAACGAAAAAACTACAACGAACTAAACTTATCTAGCTTCAAGGAGGAAGCCAGATGGCTCTATGGTTGGCCCACTAGATGTCGCTGCCATAGGTCAAACGGATATCAACTGCGTTTTTTTAAAAATAGGAACCCCATTTTTCTTACATATTCGTGTAGTACGTAAAGAAATATGAATGTTTTAATTAGACCACTTTTTTCGCTTTGTCATAGATGGCGCTGTAATAGCCACAAACATATTGGTTACAATTTTAGACCAACAGTTGGTAACAGGTAGGTTTTTTAAATTAAAATACAGAACATAGGTACATTTGAACATTTTATTTCGGTTGTTCCAATGTGATACATGTATTTTTCTGAACTTATCATTTCTGAGAACGCATGCCTGTTAGATTAGAGCATGATTACATGTAAATACAACAACAACAAAAATGTCTCAAATGGCTCTGAGCACTATGGGACTTAACATCTATGGTCATCAGTCCCATAGAACTTAGAACTACTTAAACCTAACTAACCTAAGGACATCACACAACACCCAGTCATCACGAGGCAGAGAAAATCACTGACCCCGCCGGGAATCGAACACGGGAACCCGGGCGTGGGAAGCGAGAACGCTACCGCGCGACAACGAGCTGCGGACGTAAATACCGCATTAATGCAATAAATGCTAAAAATTATGTCCGTCAATTTCAATGCATTTGGCAATACGTGTAACGACATTCCTCTCAACGGCGAGCAGTTCGCCTTCCATTATGTTCGTACATGCATTGACAATGCGCTGGCGCATGTTTTCAGGCGTTGTCGGTGGATCGCGATAGCAAATATCGTTCAACTTTTCCCACAGAGAGAAATCCGTGGACGTCAGATCCAGTGAACTTGCGGGCCATGGTATGGTACTTCGACGACCAATGCACATGTCATGAAATATGCTATTCAATACCGTTTCAACCGCACACGAGCTATGTGCCGGACATCCACCATGTTGGAAGTACATCGCCATTCTGTCATGGAGTGAAACATCTTGTACTAACATCAGTAGAACACTACTAGGAAAACAGCATACATTGCGCCATTTAGAATGCCATCGATGAAATTGGGGTCAATTGTCCTTCTTCCATAATGGCGCACCATACAATAACCAGCCAAGGTCGCTGACGTTCCACTTGTCGCAGCCATCGTGGATTTTCCGTTGTCCAATAGTGCATATTATGCCGGTTTACGTTACCGCTGTTGCTGAATGACGGCTTCGTCGCTAAACAGAACGCGTGCAAAATATCTGTCATCGTTCCGTAATTTCTCTTGTGTCCAGTGGCAGAACTGTACACGACGTTCAAAGTCGTCGCCATGCAATGCCTGCTGCATAGAAATATGGTACGGGTGCAATCGATGTTGATGTAGCTTTCTCGACACCGACGTTTTTGAGATTCACGATCCTCGCGCAATTTGTCTGCTACTGATGTGCGGATTAGCAGCTAAAACACCTACTAAGGCATCGTCATTTGTTGCACGTCGTGGTTGACGTTTCACATGTGGCTGAACACTTCCTGTTTCCTTAAATAACGTAACTCTTCGGCGAACGGTCCGGACACCTCGATGATGTCGTCCAGGATACCGAGCACCATACATTGGGCATTTTGATCACAATATCGATCTTTTCCGCAATTGGCAAACGGTCCATTTTAACACGGGCAATGTGTCACGAAGCAAATACCGTCAGCACTGGAGGAGTGTTACGTGATACCACGTACCTATATGTTTGTGACTATTACAGCGCCTTCTATCACAAAGCGAAAAAACTAGTCCTACTAAGACATTCATATTTTTTTACGTACTACACGAATATGTAATAAAAATAGGGGGTTTCCTATTTAAAAAACGCAGTTGATATCCGTTTGACCTATGGCAGCGCCATCTAGCGGGCCAATCATAGCGCCATCTGGATTGTCCCTTCAAGCTAGGCGACTTTCGTTCTTTGTATGCTTATTTCGTAAGATACACTCCTGGAAATTGAAATAAGAACACCGTGAATTCATTGTCCCAGGAAGGGGAAACTTTATTGACACATTCCTGGGGTCAGATACATCACATGATCACACTGACAGAACCACAGGCACATAGACACAGGCAACAGAGCATGCACAATGTCGGCACTAGTACAGTGTATATCCACCTTTCGCAGCAATGCAGGCTGCTATTCTCCCATGGATACGATCGTAGAGATGCTGGATGTAGTCCTGTGGAACGGCTTGCCATGCCATTTCCACCTGGCGCCTCAGTTGGACCAGCGTTCGTGCTGGACGTGCAGACCGCGTGAGACGACGCTTCATCCAGTCCCAAACATGCTCAATGGGGGACAGATCCGGAGATCTTGCTGGCCAGGGTAGTTGACTTACACCTTCTAGAGCACGTTGGGTGGCACGGGATACATGCGGACGTGCATTGTCCTGTTGGAACAGCAAGTTCCCTTGCCGGTCTAGGAATGGTAGAACGGTGGGTTCGATGACGGTTTGGATGTACCGTGCACTATTCAGTGTCCCCTCGACGATCACCAGAGGTGTACGGCCAGTGTAGGAGATCGCTCCCCACACCATGATGCCGGGTGTTGGCCATGTGTGCTTCGGTCGTATGCAGTCCTGATTGTGGCGCTCACCTGCACGGCGCCAAACACGCATACGACTCTCATCGCTGAAGACGACACGTCTCCATTCGTCCCTCCATTCACGCCTGTCGCGACACCACTGGAGGCGGGCTGCACGATTTGGGGCGTGAGCGGAAGACGGCCTAACGGTGTGCGGGACCGTAGCCCAGCTTCATGGAGACGGTTGCGAATGGTCCTCGCCGATACCCCAGTAGCAACAGTGTCCCTAATTTGCTGGGAAGTGGCGGTGCGGTCCCCTACGGCACTGCGTAGGATCCTACGGTCTTGGCGTGCATCCGTGCGTCGCTGCGGTCCGGTCCCAGGTCGACGGGCACGTGCACCTTCCTCCGACCACTGGCGACAACATCGATGTACTGTGGAGACCTCACGCCCTACGTGTTGAGCAATTCGGCGGTACGTCCACCCGACCTCCCGCATGCCCACTATACGCCCTCGCTCAAAGTCCGTCAACTGCACATACGGTTCACGTCCACGCTGTCGCGGCATGCTACCAGTGTTAAAGACTGCGATGGAGCTCCGTATGCCACGGCAAACTGGCTGACACTGACGGCGGCGGTGCACAAATGCTGCGCAGCTAGCGCCATTCGACGGCCAACACCGCGGTTCCTGGTGTGTCCGCTGTGCCGTGCGTGTGATCATTGCTTGTACAGCCCTCTCGCAGTGTCCGGAGCAAGTATGGTGGGTCTGACACACCGGTGTCAATGTGTTCTTTTTTCCATTTCCAGGAGTGTGTTTGGCCCGGTCACTATGAATGGACCAGCCTGTATATGCAGATGCCAGTAGTGTACGTAAAGAAGGTATAAGAGGACAGTGCATTGGCGGAGCTGTCATTTGCACACAGGTGATCATCTGAGCATATTTCCGACGCGATTGTGGCCGCACGACAGGTATTTGAACGTTGAATGTTAGTTGTAACTAGACACATGGGACATTCTGTTTCGGAAATCGTTAGAGGATTCAGTATTGTACGATCCACAGTGTAAAGTGTCAGCGGAGACTATCAAATTTCAGGCATTACCTCTCACCACAGACAACATAGTGGCCGACGGCCTTCGTTTAACGAACGGCAGCAGCAGCGTTTGCGTAGAGTTGTCAGTGCTAACAGAAAAGCAATACTGCGTTAAACAACCACAGAAATGTCTGGAACACACAAGGGACGTATAACTTACGACACTCGGTCGAAACATGGCGTTTAGTGGGCTATGGCAACAGACGATCGAAGCGAGTCCCTTTGCCTACGGCGCATCTCCTGGGCTCGTGACCATATCGGTTGGGTGCTACGCGACTGGAAACCGTGGCCTGGTTGTAGGAGTCCCTACTTCAGTTGGTAAGAGCCTATGGTAGGGTACGCGTGTTGCACAGACCCCATGAAGCCATGTCTACAAGGCACTGGGCAAGCTGGTGGTGGTTCCATAATCATGTGGACTGTGCTTGCATCGAATGGACTGGCTCTTCTAGTCCAACTGAATCACTAACTGGCAATGGTTATGTTCAGCCACTTGGAGATCATATGCAGCCATTCAACGACCTCATGTTCCCAAATAACTATGGAATTTTTATCGGTGATAGTGAAAGTTAACCTGGCAAGGAACGCCAAAGTTAACACGTTTGGGGGTTATATAAAAATGATTGAGAGTATAGGCAGAATCTAGATTACTGACAACATTTAGTTTCCCAAACACAAAGACTGACATAACGTATGCAAAACACGTTATGATAGAATATCATAAACAACTTATAGGTGGTTTAAGACCACAATGGGCAAGGATCCTCGGTGGGAAAAGTGAGTCAACTACTCTGACCCTAAAAATGTGGATAACCTAATCTGAATTGATCTTACGCTGAGCAGACTTTGATCGATAATCTAGAGAAGACTATATAGATGCATCAGAGATCAAGTGGCGACTGTAATTTTTACGCTCTGACAAGACCAGAGCAGCAGTGCGTTCCCTGTTTGCCTCGTGCAGTGACGTAACTTGCAAAACTTGCAATTGGCGAGATAAATACGGTGGGGGCGAGGCGTAAGGCGGCATCTGTGAATCTATCGCTGCCACGAAATACATGCAAAATCTCACGGTCTAGCGATGGATTGCAATTTACTCTCTACCAGAGCCCTGAAATCATGGTAGATGTCAGTGTATAACACACCCGTTCGCTGGTCGTACCAAGGACCAATTTGGCTGACTCATATGACAGTATGCACAAGGATACCAAACATTCCAGTCAACATTCTCAAAAGCTTTCTCCAAGTACACAAATGCTAGAAACTTAGGTTTGCCTTTCCTTAATCTATCTTCTAAGATAAGTCATAGGGTCTGCGTTGCCTCTCGTGTTCCAGCATTTCTACGCACGCCTTAGAGCAAGAAAAGGGCGAAATGCACCTAGGAAATACAAATTAAGTTGCAGCAAGAAAAGGAGGTTTTATTTACAAAACAAGTATTTTTGTGGTTGCTGCGGAGTATGGTCACGCAGACAAACTTGTTAATGCTAGTCAGTTCAATTCTTATCCTTCTCTTGGCCGCTTACGATCAACAGCGATGTTATTGTAAAGACGACGGTCAATCAAAACACATTGCGGGAACAAGAACCTGACCAGATAAATGCATTTGTTATTCCTTGGAAGGGTACCTGATTTTGAGAGTCCGCTGTTTACTGTTTGTTTTTGGGGTAGATGTGTTACTTCCGACTTTAAGTCAACTAAATCAATGTCTCAAATTACATGTGGGCTTAATTTCTAACCTACAATATCTCTGAATGTGGGAAGTGATTTATTTTTCTGTCACGAAAGGTGAAACGTACATTTATGTAGACGTAAGTTATTTGCGTTTGAATCTAATTTTAAGACAAGAAGATTTTTCTTCATGAGTGAGTTTTCTGAGAATACTAGAATAAATGGAGTTCTAAGTGAAGCCACAGAACGTATATGAAACTGATGGTACGCAATTGATTTATTTTTTGTCTCTCTCAACTTCTGACCTTGCAGAAAGTTAATTTAAGCAATTTATTTAATTAATTCAAAATCGTTGTGGTGCCCCCTCTGGAATAGAAGCTGAATTATTATTCGCACTTGATTGAAAGTTTTCGTCAACAGGGTGTTAGGTACGACGTCTGCTGATGTTGTGTGTTCAAATAACGCCATTCAAAAGCGGCGTTTGGGGCCGTATTTCCTCTACCTCCTCTTCTCTGTTTCGTCTATCAGTCCACTCTGGTACGGACCCCATACTGCCGAGCAATATTCAAGCACTGAAGGAACGAGTGTTTTGTAAGCTACTTCGTTTGTTGGTGGGCTACATTTGCTGAGGTTTCGTCCTATGAATCTCAGTCTGGCATCTGAGTTCTTCGTGATTAATTTTATGTGGTCGTTGCACCTCCAGTCGCTTCGTACGCATAGTTTATGGAAGTAACTGCTTGCAATGATTGCTCTCCGATTTTGTAACCATACACGGTCTTTCTGGCTATCTGTTCTCAATGCTTTATAGTTGTTTATGTTGAGGGTTAGCTGCCACTCCCCGCACGAAGCGTCGATCCTCTGCGTATCTTTCTACATTTCGCTACCATGCGTCATCCACGGAAAACCATTTGGAACTCCCGATCTTACCTACCAGGTCATTTGTATATATGAAGTAATAGGTCGATACGCTGTGTTCTGTTTGCTAGAAACTTTTCAGTCCAACGACACAGCTGGACTGATATTCCATGGTCTCGTATTTTGCTCATTAAGGGGCAGTGCGGAATTGTATACAAAGCCCTCTGGAAGTCAAGGAACGCGAAATCTACCTAGTATTTCTTTGCTTCGGGGTACGACGTCTAAAGGCGAGCAAAACAGAGGAAAGGCCTCTACACTATCTGAGAGCTTCGATACAAGACGCAACATGGATTATTTTGCAAGATATGCTTTAAAATGTATTCTTTTATGATGTGATCGATCTACTGAAATGTAGTTCATGTCCATGTTGAAGAAAATGTACACATAGGTAAATAAAGAATATTTGAGAACATTTCTCGCAGCGAGCAGCGGTTTGATAAAAAGTACTTTAAAAATGGATACAAACAGACGCTTCCCCATTATCTTTGCTAGCATATATTCTACGAGATTGCGATAAATCTACACACTTAGCTATCAGTGTTCTCTACCTGATTATGATTGGTTATCTCTTCTATATCTATTTTTATCATACACGATGTTACAAGAAGGTACGGCCAAACTTTCAGGAAACATTCCTCACACACAAATAAAGAAAAGATGTTATGCGGACATGTGTCCGGAAACGCTTAATTTCCATCTTAGAGCTCATTTTAGTTTCGTCAATATGTACTGTACTTACTCGATTCACCGCCAGTTGGCCCAATTGAAGGAAGGTAATGTTGACTTCGGTGCTTGTGTTGACATGCGACTCATTGCTCTACAGTACTAGCATCAAGCACATCAGTACGTAGCATCAACAGGTTAGTGTTCGTCACGATCATGGTTTTGCAGTCAGTGCAATGTTTACAAATGCGGAGTTGGCAGATGCCCATTTGATGTATGGATTAGCACGGTATGTTTGTATCGGGACGGATTTCCAGAACGAAGGTGTCCCGACAGGAAGAAGTTCGAAGCAATTGATCGGCGTCTTAGGGACCACGGAACATTCCAGCCTATGACTCGCGAATGGGGAAGACCTAGAACGACGAGGATACCTGCAATGGACGAGGCAATTCTTCGTGCACTTGACGATAACCCTAATGTCAGCGCCAGAGAAGTTGCTGTTGTGCAAGGTAACGTTGACCACTTCCCTGTATGGAGAGTGCTACGGGAGAATCAGTTGTTTCCGTACCATGTACAGCGTGTGCAGGCACTATCAGCAGCTGATTGGCCTCCACGGGTACACTTCTGCGAATGGTTCATCCAACAATGTGTCAATCCTCATTTTAGTGCAAATGTTCTCTTTACGGATGAGGCTTCATTCCAACGTGATCAAATTGTAAATTTTCACAATCAATATGTATGGGCTGACGAGAATCCGCACGCAATTGTGCAATCACGTCATCAACACAGATTTTCTGTGAACGTTTCGGCAGGCATTGTTGGTGATGTCTTGATTGGGCCCCATGTTCTTCCACCTACGCTCAATGGAGCACATTATCATGATTTCATACGGGATACTCTACCTGTGCTGCTAGAACATGTTCCTTTACGAGTACGACACAAAATGTGGTTCATGCACGATGGAGCTCCTGCACATTTCAGTCGAAGTGTTCGTACGCTTGTCAACAACAGATTCGGTGACCGAAGGATTGGTAGACGTGGACCAATTCCATGGCCTCCACGCTCTCCTGACCTCAACTCTCTTGACTTTCATTTATGGGGCATTTGAAAGCACTTGTCTACGCAACCCCGGTACCAAATGTAAAGACTCTTCGTGCTCGTATTGTGGACGGCTGTGATACAATACGCCATTCTCCAGGGCTGCATCAGCGATTCCATGCGACGGCGGGTGGATGCATGTATCCTAGCTAACGGAGGGCATTTTCAACATTTCGTGTAACAAAGTGTTTGAAGTCACGCTGGTGCGTTCTGTTGCTGTGTGTTTCCATTCCATGATTAAAGAGATTTGAAGAGAAGTAATAAAAGACACATGTCCACATAATATATTTTCTTTCTTTGCGTGTGAGGAATGTTTCCTGAAAGTTTGGCCCTACCTTTTTGTAACACCCTGTATATTCACGAAATTCTATTTATAGCAGTTACTTTATATAATGTATTGTATCTATTTCTTGGTTTGTTCTTAGCTTTCCTGTAACAACTGTATACTCTTTTACGTCTTGTATGCCTGATTGGCTATCGCTGACGTAATTGTTTATGCAGTGCGTGGAGCATCGCCTATTTATGCAACAATTTCATTGCTCCCTGTGGTGTCACCGCCAGACACCACACTTGCTAGGTGGTAGCTTTTAATACGGCCGCGGTCCGTTAGTATACGTCGGACCCGCGTGTCGCCACTATCAGTGATTGCAGACCGAGCGCCGCCACACGGCAGGTCTAGAGAGACTTCCTAGCACTCGCCCCAGTTGTACAGCCGACTTTGCTAGCGATGGTTCACTGACTTCTACGCTCTCATTTGCCGAGACGATTGTTAGCATAGCCTTCAGCTACGTTATTTGCTACGACCTAGCAAGGCGCCATTATCCGTACTATTGATGTTGTGAATCATGTACCATAAAGAGCGACGTTCGTCATTAATGGATTAAAGTTAAGTATTCCACCAGATACGCCCGTTTTTCTCAATTCTAATTCCCTTGTCATCTTCCAAACCTCACGCCAGCCTGCGTGAGTTAAAACGCGTGCATTTCGGCCTCCTTTAGAAAAACGCGGTTGGCTCTCCTGCCAACCACAACATTGGCGACGAGAGTAAAAGTGTTCTTATGTAAATTGCCCTGATTTACTTGTGTAATGGCTTCGCCACAATCTCCAGATGTACTGTCCGAATTTTATTGCTTACAGAATCAGCAGACGCAGGCCTTACTGGATGCCCTTGGACTGCTCGTCCAGGGTCAACGTGCGATGCAAAACGATGCGGCAGCAGCCACTCCACCGCTAACGCAGCCACACCACGGTGTTGCACCAACTTTTCGAAGTTTTGATGCTGCACTGGAAAGCTGGACGGAGTGGTCACGCCAATGTGGATTCCATCTCGCCGCCTACTGAATTCAAGGTAAGGACCGGCAGCCATTTTTGTTGTCTTCCGTCGGCCTGAACACGTACCGTGTGATAGTCAAATTATTTCCCCGACGCGACGTAGCAACTCTGTCCTACGAAGAAATTTTGTCTGCATTAGATGCATATTTCAAAGAATCAGTCAATGTAGCTGCGAAAAGGTATACCTTCTTTCGTACAAAACATACTGCAGTCAGACTAATCGGGAGTGGGTTGCAACCTTGCAAGGCCTTACTGGGGATTGTGCTTTTGAGTGTCAATGTGGACTCCCTTATTCAGATACTATGGTACGTGATGCAATTGCACAGAACGTTTCTGATGTTCGTATAAGGGAACAGACTTTGAAACTAGTCAATCCCTCCCTTCAACAAGTGATGGACATATTGGATCGGCTGGACACACTTGACTTTGCTCAGGAATCATTTGACACTTCGCCAGCAGTGTGTCAGGTTGACAGGCCCGCCGGGCGAATTGCACGGAGCAGTAAACAACCCTCGCGCCCGGCCGCGCGGCTGCCGCCAGGCTCTCAGCCATGTGTAGCGCGCCGGCGAGCAAATGCAGTGATCAAATCATGCCCGCGGTGTGCTACTAAACATTCGCGTGAGAATTGCCCGTCACGCCAAGCTATTTGCTTTTACTGTAATAAAAAAGGACATGTTCAGAGTGTTTTCCAGAAAAAGCTCAGATCGGAAGCTCAAACCCGTTCCAGGCCCTTTGCTTCACGCCGGAATCGGAATCGAACCAAGGATACTCAGGCTCGCGAAACTTCGCCCATGGAAATTCATGTAGTTCATTCCACTCCGCGCAGTGCCACTCTCTCTAACAGTGACTGTCTTCGTTCCAAAAATAGTGTGCGTCGACTTCGCCGGAACTCCCGTCAAGTCGCAAGTGATTATGTACCAGTGTCAGTTCACGTTGCACGAGACAGTCGCTCTTGTCGTCAGCAAGACAATAAACGTTTTGTAGACTTGGACATCAACGGCAAAGTGATACCATTCCAGCTCGATATCGGAGCTGCAGTTTCACTGATCAATCAAGACACTTACAAACTGCTGGGCACACCTCCGTTGCGTGCCGCAAATGTTCAGTTAACAAGCTATTCAGGGCAACGTATCCCTGTGTTAGGACAGTGCAGCCTTCTTGCAACATACAAAGGACAAACAAAACTTGTGTCATTTTACGTCCTTCGTTCTTCTTCTGCAGTGAACTTGTTTGATTTCGATTTATTTCAGTTGTTTAACTTGTCTATAGTAAATCAGGTCCATCAGTGAACCAGACGGTGCCATCAGACAGTGTTTCTCGTCTATGTGAAGAATTTGCAGACATTTTTGCACCGGGCCTCGGTTGCGCTAAGAACTATAAAGCACATTTGGAACTGAAAGTAAACACGCAACCGAAATTTTTCAGAGCGTGCAATGTTCCCCACGCATTGCGTGATGAGGTCGCAAAAACATTACACGAATTGGAATCACAAGGTGTAATTGAATATGTGCAGGCTTCTCTCTGGGTATCGCCCTTAGTAATTTTGCCCGGAAAGACGGAAGAAGAACATTTGGCCAATCTCAGAACATTATTTCAGGTCTTGCGACAAAATGGTCTTCCCTTGCGGAAGGACAAATGTGTGTTTTCTGCTCGGGACTTACCATACTTGGGACATGTACTCAATGCCCAAGGCATACATCCCAGTCCCACGCATCTTCGTGCCATACAAGACTTGCCGTCGCCGCAGAATTTGAAGCAGCTACAGAGTGTGCTGGGAAAAATTACGTATTACAATAAATATCTTCCACACGCCTCTTCCATTTCAGCTCCGCTTCATCGCGTGTGCCGTAAGGGTGTTCCGTTCGTCTGGACGACGGAATGCGAACGCGCCTTTCGCCAGTTGAAATCGGCGTTGCTTTCCAAAACTTGCCTTACGCCATTCGATCCTCGCAAGCCCCTCTTGTTGATGGTGGATGCCTCGGATTCGGGATCGGTGCTGTGCTTGCGCACAAAGATGGATCGCACGATCGCCCTATTGCCTTTGCGTCCAAATTGCTCTCGTCTGCTCAAAGAAATTATCCACATATCGAGAAAGAAGCATTGGCTCTCGTTTTTGGTGTTACAAAGTTTCATGGTTTCTTTTATGGCCGTCACTTTACCATAATCACAGACCACAAACCTTTGACATCGCTTTTTCATCCGACCAAGCCTGTACCTCCACGTACAGTGCAGAAATTCATTCGCTGGTCTATTTTCCTCTCGCAGTACCGTTACGATATCTTGTATCGGTCCACTGCTAAGCACGGAAACGCCGATGCGTTGTCCAGATGTCTTCCACGATGTCATCTGCCACCATCCAAGCGTTATCCTCTATCTTTTGCATTGAAGGTCTTCCACAGACTATTGTTTCCGACAATGGCCCACAATTCTTGTCAGCAGAATTTCAATCATTCTGCAGGGCGGGCCAATGGTATTCAACATCTGACGTCCGCGCCGTTTTCGCCACAGTCAAACGGTGCAGCTGAACGATTGGTCAGGACTTTCAAGTGACAGATGTTGAAGTTGAAAGAGTTGCATTCTCGGGAGGACGCGTTATTGCTCTTTTTGTCCTCGTATCGCTCTCAGCCCCGAGATGGTAGCTCGCCAGCTGAGTTGCTCCACGGTCGTCGTCATCGAACCTTAATGTCTTTGCTACATCCGCCGCATCAGGTTCCTGTGCAGCGGCAGGCACCTGATTTTGCTCCCGGCGACGTTGTCTACTATCGCCACTATCGAGGTTCACGGCGTTGGCTCGAAGGGCGCATTCTTCGCTGCCTGGTTTTGGGGGCCTCTAGTGAGGTGCGTCGGCTTCTCAATCAGCTGCGCCTCTGTCGTCGCACGGGATCTGCCGCTCGCCGTCTGCTTTTAGCGACGGTGCCGTCCGGTCAGCGCCCCGGGGACCCACCTACTGGCTCGCCTCCGCCCCAGGTGTTACCGACGCTGCCTTCCATTTTGCCCCATGGCGACGCGCCTCCGCCACCGCCACCACCGCCTGTTCTCCACCCGGGCGCCTCCCTGGGTCACACACCGCCGATCGCTTCCCGTGACCAGTTGTCCTCCGACATGGAACTCATGCCCGCTCCGGACCATATGTCGTCTTCGCCCGTCGGGTGCTCCGGCTCGATGGAGGTCGACCCTTCAGCTCCTCCTGTCTCTCTACGGGCGCATACACCGCATGTTGGCGTGCACCCTGGAGCAGGTTTTCAGGCGTTTCCTAGCTCCCCGCGGTCCGAATGGCAGGGTGCGGGTGGCACAGCCTCGCCTGTTGTTAGGGTCCCCACCTCGTCGCATGCGTCAATATGCGGTCCTCACCACGGCGGGCGGAAGCCTTATGCCACAACCGTACGCCGATTTGCGGGGGAGGAATGTGGTGTCACCGCCAGACACCACACTTGCTAGGTGGTAGCATTTAAATCGGCCGCGGTCCGTTAGTATACGTCGGACCCGCGTGTCGCCACTATCAGTGACTGCAGACAGAGAGCCGCCACACGGCAGGTCTAGAGAGACTTCCTAGCACTCGCCCCAGTTGTACAGCCGACTTTGCTAGCGATGGTTCATTTGCCGAGACGATTGTTAGCATAGCCTTCAGCTACGTTATTTGCTACGGCCTAGCAAGGCGCCATTATCCGTACTATTGATGTTGTGAATCATGTACCATAAAGATCGACGATCGTCATTAATGGATTAAAGTTAAGTATTCCACCAGATACGCCCGTTTTTCTCAATTCTAATTCCCTTGTCATGTTCCAGACCTCACGCCAGCCTGCGTGAGCTAAAACGAGTGCATTTCGGCCTCCTTTAGAAAAACACGGTTGGCTCTCCTGCCAACCACAACACTCCCCTCAGACATAGACGTTCGTGTAGCTACAACACCCGCTTCATGCATCGCCATCGCCTGCCATCGTGGTTATAAATTCTGCTTTTACTGTTTATTGTGATGTATTTCGCATCATACTACTACTGCCAGACATTCCTCTGAATCCATTCTATGTTCATACACTGAAGAGCCTAAAAACTGTTACACCTGCTTCATATTGTGTAGGGTCCCCGCAAGCACGTAGAACTGCCGTAATACGACGTGGTATGGACTCGACTAATCTCTGACCTAGTGCTGGAAGGAATTGACAGCCTGAATACTGCAGGGCACTCCAAAAGTCCGTTAGAGTACGAGAGGGTGGAAATCTCATCTGAACAGCGCGTTGCAAGACATTCCACATATCCTTAATGATGTTCATGTCTGGGGAGTATGGTGGCCAGCGGAAATGTTTAAACTCAGAACAGTCTTGTAGCCGTTCTGGACGTGTGGGGTGTCACATTGGCCTGCTGGATTTGCCCAAGTCCTTCGGAATGCACAATGGGCATGAATGGACTAGGATATCAGACAGGATGCCTACGTACGTGTCACTTTTCAGGGTCATATCCAGAGGTATTAGAGATCCGATATTACTCCAACTACACACGCCCCTCACTATAATAGATCGTCCGCTATCTTGAATGGTCCCCGGCTGAAATGCAGGATCCATGGATTCATGAGTTTGTCTTGATCCCCGTATTCGTCTCCATCCCCGTACACGTCGACAAAATTTGAAACGAGACTCGTCCGACCAGGCAACATGTTTATAGTCGTCAGCAGTTGAATGTCGGTGTTGACGGGCCCAGGCGAGGCGTAAAGTTTTTGTGTCGTGCAGTCGTCAAGAATACACGAGTGAGCCATCTGCTCCGAAAGCTCATATCGATCAATGGTTCACACGCTGACACTTGTTGATGGCCCAGCACTGAAATCTGGAGCAGTTTGTGGAAGGGTTGCATTTCCATCGCGGTGAACGATTCTCTACAGTCGTCGTTGGTCCCGTTCGTACTGGATCTTTTTACGGCCGCCGCGATGTCTGAGATTTGATGTTTTACCGGATTTGTGATATTCACGGTACACTCGTGAAATGATCGTACGGGAGAGTCCCCACTTCATCGCTGTCTCGGAGATGTTGCGTCCCATCACTCGTGCGCCGACTGTAACACCACGTTCGATTCACTTAAATCTTGATAGGTTGCCATGGTAGCAACAGTATCCGATCTAACGACTGCGCCAGACACTTGATTCCTTATCAAGGTGCTGCCGACCGCAGTGCCGTATTCTGGCTGTTTAAATATCTCTGTATTTGAATACGCTTGCCTGTACCAGTTTCTTTGGCGCTTCAGTGGATTTCAGTCTGAGCGTCTGACGATGGTCAGAAACTGACGGAGACCGGTTACCATCAAAATAAACGTTTCTGCGATCGAGACTCTTTGTGTCCATTCTCGAAGATAACTAAGAAACATACATGCGAATTCTGTAAATATACTGGGTGATCAAAAAGTCAGTATAAATTTGAAAACTGAATAAATCACTGAATAATGTAGATAGAGAAGTACAAATTGACATACATACTTGGAATGACATGGGGTTTTATTAGAACCAAAAAACACAAACGTTCAAAAAATTTCCACAGATGTCGCTTCGTCTTATCAGAATAGCAATAATTAGCATTACAAAGTAAGACAAAGCAAAGATGATGATATTTACAGGAAATGCTCAATATGTCCACCATCATTCCTCCACAATAGCTGTAGTCGAGGAATAATGTTGTGAACAGCACTGTAAAGCAAGTCCGGAGTTATGGTGAGGCATTGGCGTCGGATGTTGCCTTCCAGCATCCCTAGAGATGTCGGACCATCACGATACACTTGCGACTTCAGGTAAATCCAAAGCCAGTAACTGCGCGGACTGAGGTCTGGGGAGCTGGGAGGCCAAGCATGACGAAAGTGGCGGCTGAGCACACGATCATCACCAAACGACGCGTCCAAGAGATCTTTCACGCGTCTAGCAATATGTTTCTTTTTTAATTATTATTCTTACAAAACCCCATGTCATTCCAAGCATGTGTGTCAATTTTTACCTCTCTATCTACATTATTCCATGGTTTATTAAGTTTTCAAATTTATACTGACTTTTTGATCACCCTGTACATCTACATCTGCATCTACATGTACATGGATACTCTGCAAATCACATTTAAGTGCCTGGCAGAGGGTTCATCGAAACACCTTCATAATTGTCTATTATTCCAATCTCGTACAGCGCGCGGAAAAAGTGAACAGCTATATGTTTCCGTACGAGCTCTGATTTCCCTTATTTTATCGTGGTGATCGTTCCACACTATGTAGGTCGGTGTCGACAAAATATGTTCGCATTCGGTGGAGAAAGTTGATGATTGGAATTTCGTAACTAGATTCCGTCGCAACGAAAAACGCCTTTCTTTTAACGATGTCCAGCCCAAATCTCGTATCATTTCTGTGACAGTCTCTCCCATATTTCGCAATAATACAAAACGTGCTGCCTTTCTTTGAACTTTTTCGATGTACTCTGTCAGTCCTATTTGGTAAGGATCCCACACCGAGCAGCACCATTCTAAAAGAATGTATCTATTATTCCTGATAAAGGTATCGAGATTTTATGATCACCCTGCATTTTATCTCTTGTCTACCTGCCAATGGAATGTCCGTGGAAGAGCATAATAGCCGAGGCACATTTAGGTACCGGCTAGTAGTCGACAAGTGGTCACTTGGCGTGATGGGCGGTGACAGGCTCCCGCTGCCGGTGTGCTCTGCCGCCGCCGCTGCAGCGGTCCGACGTGGGCGGGCGGCGCTGGATGTTATATACGGGGTCGCATCTCGGCGCGGCCGGAGCCAACTTGGCGGACAGCGGTGAGTGAGCGGGCAACTTGCTCAGCGTCCGCAGGATGCGGGCTGCAGACGCGACGGGCCGTTAAGCCGCTGCCGGCTCTGGGCTGCTCAGCTTAGCACGTGCCATTACACACGTGTATGTGGCGCCACCTAATAGCCGCCGGCCATCGCCGCGCAGTCGTATTTATGGTTTCCGAATTTTTGTTGCCGCCGCAACCCCCCTCCGCCCATCTCCTCCCCCAGCATCACACAGGATGGATGTGGCCACACTCCCACCCACGCTAGCGACCTCTTCCGCCAGCGACTTTTATCCCTTCTCTCGGGCTGCGTAGATCGGATATTTCGCTCATTGGAATGGGTGAATAAGAAAGAGGGCGGCTCGTAGTGGGCGGCGTGGAGCGGGGGTGGAAATCCGCCGAGGGGCTCTGACGGAATGGACGGGGGAATGAATCGACTGGGGGCGTGTAGGGATGCTCGCCTGGCCCAGTTTCGCCTGCGTTAGTAAGTAGTCCGAGGCTGAGATGGCTGGTCCGCGCCGCCCCTGCTGCAGCGGATGGGTCGCCGAGGGGTGGAGGAGAGAGATTTAGTGTCGGCGGCGAGGGGGTCGCGGGGGTCAGCTAGCGCCGCCGGATCAGACCGGCTGCCAGCGAACGGCCATGCCCACTGGCACGCCGAGAACACAACACGAGCGTGCCTCACAGACACGTACGCACACACACGCAGCGGCCGGATTGCCACTGCTCGCTCGTGTGCGTGCGCGGTGTGTGCGTGAGTGGGCGTGGCCGGGCAGCGCCAGAAACGCATGCCTTCCTCCGGCGCCGGCGGCCGCTTGCCAAAAATGTTGCCCTCTGGGTGGCTCGCCACGCGCCGCGCTTTTCTTGCCCTGCTGGCCCGCAGCTTGCTCCCCACTCCCCACGACGACCGGAACTCCAGCCTCTGTGTGCTGTGCTGCAGATGAGGTATTAAATATCGCCAACTGGCAACGGGAGCCTGGCCTCGCCTCGCACCAGATTCCGAGTCGCCGTCTCTGCAACCTTGCACTTTAATTCATCGCGTTTCCACACCTGATCCTTTAACATTTCTGTCTATTCTTTTTCACATTTACATCTACTACACTACCCGATTAACGGGATACAGACAACTTACACTTGGCCATGTGTTAATTTCACGTACAAATCTGTCTGTCTACCTACTAAAATGTACTTTAAAGAAGGTCAATGATTAGCTGGAGTGTTATATTTATGGATGCTGCGAGTATTATTGAGAGGTTCCTTACTGTTCATGTTTATGAGCAGGCTACTTCATTGTATACTAAGATAAACAGGTACTGCAAAGATGTAAGAAATACCAAAGAAAATAAATTCCTCGTAACCCTTCCTGTCCTATCAGACACTGAGTCCAAACACCAAAAGATAATGTCACCTGCTTGTAACAGGAATTTCTTTGACCAAGACAATTGGACACTTAGCTAACTGTCGTTCAGTCAAGATGGTATGCTCAGTGATGAAACAAAGCAGTAGGCTCTTAGACAGTGTGTCTAACACTTTGCTATCTTAGGCAATGTATAACACTTGTTAATAAGCATTATAAATATGGATTCTTAAATGGTTATATCACTTGTTATGTATTTCACTGTTATTATCTAATCTTCTTTCAGAAAATACTTGATAATGACACTCTGAAGCTGAAATCATGATTATGTAAGTGTAAATGTAATACTGTAAGTGCGGGCCGCGGTGGGCGAGCGGTTCTAGGCGCATCAGTCCGGAACCGCGCGACTGATACGCTCGCAGGTTCGAAACCTGCGTCGGGCATGGATGTGTGTGATGTCCTTAGGTAAGTTAGGTTTAAGGAGTTCTAAGTCCTATGGGACTGATGACCTCAGATGTTAAGTCCCATGTGCTCAGAACCATTTGAACTAATTTGATCACTGTAATAAACAGCAGTCTAATGGCGGTACTGCCTTTAAAGAAATATATTATGACTATGGCCCCGCATTATGAAAAAATTATTAGACACGTATTAGTTGACATTAATTTGGAATCAGTCATCGTTCGCCTTCCATCTCCTCATTCGACGAGCTGCCGTAATGTCTCTGAAGGAACGTAAGCCCATTTTATCTCAAGAGTCGAAACCAGAGAAGGTGATAATGTTGGAAGTTAGTTACAAAGGGTGTCAAGTGAAGTCGACAGGTTTAGTCATCTAAAAGGGTTCAGATCGGGGACCTGAGCCTCACAGAAGTTGCTTTATGACAGGGTGCATTCTCAAATGGTTCAAATGGCTCTGAGCACTATGGGACTTAACTGCTGAGGTCATCAGTACCATAGAACTTATAACTACTTAAACCTTACTAACTGCCCGAGGCAGGATTCGAACCTGCGACCGAAGCGGTCGCGTGGTTCCAGACTGTAGCGCCTAGAGCCGCTCGGTCACTCCGACCGGCGGTGCATTCTCATCCAGATACAAGCAATCATTGAGTCTGAACTGTTCCTGCACCATAAACACATAATACGAAAACGTGCTAATATACTTCTGCATTTAATGTTTTCTTGAGCTCAAAGTGAATCACTCACCGATGTGGAAGAATGACCCCATACGGTAACGTCACCTCCTCTGTACTTCACTTTCACCATCACCCACGACCGCAGGTAATTTTTTCCAACTAGCCACCAAACCAAAACCGTTCCATCAGACTGACACACGTCTTAGTGTGATTCCTCACACCAAACCACTGCTTCCAAGTTGTCCAGTGTCCAGAGGGGTCGCTCTCCACATTACTTCCAGCGTTCTTAGCATTGGCTACCAAAATGTGTGGTTCACGAGGAGCTGCTCGACCATGAGACGACACTCTCTGTAACAGCTCGCGCACAGCCGCCGTGCTGGTTGGACTTCTGCTATCAGTATGGAACTCACAAGTGATTCCTTCCGCTGCATTTTTTATTTTGTTATTTATTTATGTTACAAATACCATCTATAGCGCTTGAGAGTCTCTGTCCGTCAGTTTGTAAGGTCTGCTTACTCTTCTTTTAGTTGCGCTTGTTCGGTCTAGTTTCCACTTCACAATCAATTCACCAAGTAGTTAATTTGGACAGCTTTGGAAGGGCTCAAATTTCGGTGATGGATTTGCTACTCAGGTGACACCCAGTTACTAGTCCACTAAGGAAGTTGAAGCAAAGCAAGCGCTGTATCATGTATAAGATACAGAGGCGAGCGAGTGCACGGGACTTACCCTAGTTCACTGCTAGTAGCGTCACGTCATCGTAACGCGCCTGCATATAGTATTGCACCACATTTAACATAAAAGTAAAAATTAAGATTTGTGTGTAAAACTTTGTTAAAGTATAGTTCTATGTAATAATGTTTCAGGTAACAAATCTTAATGTTATAAAATTAGTAGTTTACGTAAAATTCACGTTTTGAAAGAAAAATAGGAGGCGCTAAATAATGACGCTAGGAAGCCAAAATTTGGTGAGAAGGTGCAGTAAGAAGTCATTAATGAGTGGTGCTGGTTTCCAAAACCATAAAACTAAAATTGACTCCAGAATCCGCGTTTTTCGGAAAAATCAGAGGCGCGAAATAATAGAGCTACAATATTGAAAATTGGTAGGATGCTTCAGTTCACCCTAATAATAACAATGGAAATACCACAATCAGTTACCTCTTCTAGTTTTTTAGTAATTTAGTAAAAACTACTTTTGTGAGTAAAATGTACATAAGCATTATAGATTAAGTACTTTAAATTCTAATGATAAAACAAATTCTTTAAGACCAATGATCAGATAGGACAATTAACAAAGCTACACCAAGTTTTAGTCTTGTAGCATAATTAACAGCTGATACAAGTCTTGATAAAGCTATGGTTCAGAGGTAACAATCTACCGTTAGTTCCATTGTAAAAATTCTAGAGAGTAAAGTTTTAATTTTAGCGGGCTGAGATTTTCTACGTGCTTCTGTACTGCTCAGATGTATGTATACAAAAATTGAGAAGTTTGTAAAGCTATTATTAAATGTGATATTTAAGATTATGTGCCTGAGATAGCGATCATTTGGAGGCTGCAGGCATCTACATAGGAACGAAAAGAACAGATGCTCTCTTGGCGGTACGCGCCGGAGCTATATAAAAAGAGCGGCAGAGGCAGTAGTAAGCTCACTCCGCATTAGACCAACGCCTAGTCCACGTGAGCTTAACGTCCGATCGCGCCTCGCCTCGGGTGACGTCATAGCGGGCTGTGACATGCGCGTACTTAGCAATGTAAACGGACATTGAAAATCGCGAGGACTGTACACCGTCCTGGATCGTTTAGACTTCGGTAACGAACTGTTATTGTGCCGTCCGTGTGAAGTATAATTCCGCGTGGCAAGTGGTGACTAACTCCACTTTTAAGGCGAGCATTAATCTTTTTTTTTTTAACATTATTGCGAACTATTAATAGAGCACCGTTAGTTAGAGTAATGAACTATTCGGGAGGAACTTGCTGTAGAAGTCGCCTCTGAACTATTAAACGATTGGCTGAATTAACAATATTTAATGTCTTTAGCATTTTCAGAAGTTTCGAGTAATTTGTGTGAGCCTTTAAGATAATAAAATCTTGTTTGGAACTTTAAATTTTATTGAAGCAGCCCTAATCCCGTGAAGAACTATGGATATTTTTCGTTTAGCTGGGCTGTACAGGAATGTGGCCGTGCAGACTGGGAACTAAGGTCAGTAAGTTTCCCTTCGCTTTCTGACTGGCCACCAAATTAGTTGCCAGGCTCGCGTGATTTAAGGTGGCAATGTTCAACTTTCATTCAACATTAAACAACGACTTCTTCGCCGTCCCACATATGTTGCATCGGCAATAGTCTGTTACGTGAAATGAACATTCAAACAACTCATTCGACAACTTCTTCGCCGCCCCACAAAGTCACTGAACTCTCCTCACAGACGCATTGTGCTGTTAAGCGCAGCACTCTTCGCGTGTTTTTATACTGGCCAGTCGGCCTCTCGTTACACCGACTCGTCAGTTCCGCATTGCAATCAGGTGTCCGGATACGTATTAGTCAGTGAATGAAACAATACAAAAGTTCTTTCACTAAAAATCTAAAGGGAAAAGCACCATCACGAACATGCGGGTCAGGTATCGTTTCAGCTTAACTAAACTTTAACTTACCGAACGTATTCGATAAACAGGATCTTTGGTGTAACGTCACATGTGCTGGACTGCTGTTCAAATTGCTCGCCAATATTTTATAAAGTTTTAGACTTCAGTTTGTGTTAATATTTTCTGTAAAAGTAACTCGTAAGTGGATTTTCATTCACGTCAATCCCTTGTTTCTGTGTTATTCATTCGATTTGTCTGTTATTCGTGTGCTTAAGTCGTTCATCGAAGTTTCAGCAGTGTGTTTACATTTTGCGGTGTGTGGTTGCTACTGTAGTGGTTAGAAGCGCGGCGCGGCGTGCAGTTGCAGGTGTAGCGGTTCTTAAGTTCTGACAAAGTTGTTTGTGCACTGTTATTCAGTTATTAAATTTTATAGTTTGCAACGGTGTCAGGTGCTGTGTCCTGCGAAATAACCTTTTGATAAAGGTTTGGAAATTTTCGTCATCTGTGTTTTTCTAGAATTGTTTCTGCGTTGAAGTCATTTATCAAAATTCGTACGGCAGTTTTCAGCTGACGTTACTAATTGTTTTCAGTAAAATTTTCGTTCACTGTGCTTCATTTCGTTGAGTGTTCCAATGGTCGCTTGAAGTTTTGGTTTTAGATAAGAAATTGTATGAAGTTTTGGAATTTGTATTAGTTGTGGTTTAGTTCTATTAATAAAAGCAGTTGCTTTCTTAGTAGCGAGAAAGTTTTGACATAACTATTGTTAATTCTCTAAATAGTTCTGCTGTTGTAACTGAATTTAGGGAACGTAGACGTTTACTTTTTCAAGTAACTGTTAAAATTTTACCGTGAATGAGAAGTGTGGCCGTTATCGTATGTGTGTGAGTTGTGAGATTGTTCAACGTTTTTTCGTTGGGGGAATGCAGCGAGGAAGCTAGTGACATTCTAGCAAGATCCTCTCCTGGAAATAAAGAATTTGTAGCAGAAATAAGTTGATAGAAAAGCAGGACTGTAAGATCTGTGCCCTTCAGATGCATTTACAAGACGCAAAGTAGGAACTAGATAGGTTGAGGAGGGTGAAGGGTGCTAAGGAATGGGAACCGGCAGTTAGCAAGAAGGGAGCTTGAAGGAAGAGGTATTTAGACAGCTGTACTTTGCGTATATGCAATAGAGCTGACCAACTGTCAGAGTTGAACTGAGAGGAGCCTCCTGCAGCTGCAGGTGTAGGAAAGTTGCAGCAGACCTCAGCAGTTAGGGAGCCTGAGTCAGTTGTAAATTCTGACAGAATGAAGAAGGTTCTGCTGCTAGGTCGTTCGCATGGCAGAGTCGTGGGCCAGAAATTGCAGGGAGTGTTGGGGAGTGAGTTCCAGGTCACCAGCATTGTGATGCCTAGTGCAGGTTTGACTCAGGTGACTGTCACCTTAGGGGAGTTATGCAGGAATTTTACGAAAGAGGATCAGGAAGTGACTGTTGGTGGGGCGGGGAATAGTCTTGATAGGGATAGGGAGTATCATGTAGGTGGTGACGTGGTAAAGATAGTTGTTCAAACTGGTGGTTCTAATGTGCACTTCGTTCAGCTGCTTCAGCGTCATGATCAGCCTCATGTTCGTGCCACTGTTAGACGCCTTAACACGGGGCTGGAGAGAGTGCTCATTGCAGAGGGCGTGACTCACATTGTAATGGTGCCATTGAGCTATCAATAGATCGGGTTTCACAAGGCATGGCCTGTTCCTCAATAGGTGTGGGGAGGGGAGACTCACAAAGCTTATAAGTGAAAGCTTAGAGGGCGGTGGTGGGGTCACTCATTGAAAAATTTCTGTAGTAGTTGCTGTTAGAGCTGCACCGTTTTTAGACCGAAGTCAGCTGATAGGTCTACCTGCCTGAAGCAAGTCCCTCTAACAAAGGAAAAATCTTCAGAGGAGGTCTGGTATCCAAGCAGAGAACAAATTAGCATATTTCATCTAAATATAAGCGGCGTTAGAAATAAAGTTAATGAACTCCTTATAGATGTTGACTCTGACATTATTGGTATATCGGAGAACCACTTCAGTAATCTTCACCAGGATACAGACTAGCTGGCAGGTTTTCAAGGTGTTCTTTTTGGAGTGGGGGAGTGGCTACATACGTAAAAAACAGTACTCCATTTGAGTCTTCGGGAGGACGACGGTTCAATCCCGCGTCTGGCCATCCTGATTTAGGTTTTCCGTGATTTACCTCAATCGCTCCAGGCAAATGCCGGGATGGTTCCTTTGAAAGGACATGGCCGACTTCCTTCCCCATCCTTCCCTAATCTGATGAGACCGATGACCTCGCAATTTGGTCTCTTGCCCCGAAATCAACCAACCCATTTGAGTCTGTAGACTCACCACAGCACTGCACTGTACAGGTATTTGAATGTCGTGCAGTGGTAGTTCAGTGTAGTGAAACTAAACTTCTAATTGGTGTCGTTTATAGGTCCCCTGAAGCTGACTTCAGAGCATTTCTGCTCAAACTAGAGGGGGTTTTCGGTTCACTTTGTAGCAAGCACCAAATACTAGTTATATGTGGTGAATATGTGGTGACTTCAGCATTAATTTTGTATGTGATTGTGCAAGGAAAAAGAATGTTACAAAATCTTCTAGATGCATATGATATGATGCAGATTGTGTTTTTTCCAACAAGGGTGCAGGGGAACAGTAGCACAGTTGCAGACAATAGTTTGATTCATTCTTCTTTACTATATGGCCATTCTGTTAGTAAAAGGGTGAATGGCCCTTCAGACCATGATACACTAAACGGTTTCTGTGCCCAAACAAATGTTATAAATAATTACAAACTACGTAGCAAAGCTAATCCAACGGCAACAGAGTTTTCTAAACCGCGTTAAGGAACAAGAGTGGCAGGATGTTTATAGTGCCGGTAACAGAGATGACGAATATGATGCTCTCCTTAACTCATTTCTCATTCTCTTTGAGTTGCTTTCCATTAGAACGTTCTAAACAAGGTACCATCAGTAAAATGCAGCCTAGCTGGCTGACTAGTGGGATAAGGGTATAATGTAGAAAAAAGCGGGAATTGTATCAAAATGTAAGAAGCAGTCATAATCAGGCTACAGTTGCCCATTACAAACAGTATTGTAAGATGCTTAAAAATGTTATTAGGAAGGTAAATAGTATGTGATGTGCAAATAGAATGGCTAATTCATAAGACAAAATTAAAACCATGTGGTCAATTGTGAAGGAAGTGTCTCCTCAGCAGCTGGTCGACGGTATAAAGTTAGTTCGTAGTAAAAATATTTCTGTTACTGGTAAGTTAGATTTATGTACAGTATTTAACAATCATTTCCTGAGAATTCCTCGTGATTTAAGTAAAAACCTAGGTTCTACAGGGAATCATAGAACTCTCTTGGAAAATGTCTTTCTGAGACTGATGTCTGGAATACGCTCCTCTGTGATACTGACAAGAGGAGTGCCCATCAGAATATTAAAGTACTGTGCTGTGCGTGTTAGCCCTGTATTTACCCATATTTGTAATTTTTCTTTTGGGAATGGTCAGTTTCCTGAGCGATTTAAGTACTCAGTAGTAAAGCCGCTCTATAAAAAGGGTGAAAGATAATATTTAGACAATTTTAGACCTATTTCTATGCCAACAGTGTTTGCTAAAGTTATTGAAAATCCTGTGTATGTAAGGATAAATTACCATTTTATTTCATATTATTTGCCATCAAATGTACAGTTCGGCTGACTATAATCTCTCTAGTATTACAGGTAATTCTAAAATATTTGTGTTAGGTGATGACGCTAGCTTGGTAGTAAACGATGTTGTGTGCAACATTGGCTATGTTTCAAGTAGTACAGTTTGTGACATAAGTTCATTACTTGTACAAAATAGACTAACGCTAAATCAGAGTAAGTCTCAATTTTTACATTTTCTAACACACAATTCAACAGTAAACGACGTTTTAAATTCGTAAACGGGCATATGATTAGTGAAATTGAACAGTTCAAATTTCCAGATGTTCAGATAGACTGTAAATTGTTGTAGAAAACCCACGTTCAGGATGTTGTTCAAAGACTTAATGCTGCCATTTTTATTATTCCAATGGTACCTGAAGTAAGTGATTGGCCGACTCGAAAAGTAGTCTACTTTGCTTATTTTTATTCGCTTATGACGTTGTTGCTGTTGTGGTCTTCAGTCCAGAGACTGGTTTGATGCAGCTCTCCATGCTACTCTATCCTGTGCAAGCTTTTTCACCTCCTAGTACACACTGCAACCTACATCCTTTTGAATCTGTTTAGTGTATTTATCTTTTGCTCTCCCTTCACGCTGCCCTCCATTACTAAATTGGTGATTCCTTGATGCCTCAGAATATTCCCTACCAACCGATCCCTTCATCTAGCCAATAGTATAGATATATAGTATAGATATATATTATATTATACTATATATTATAGTATAGTATAATATAGATATATATTATAGATATAATCTCAGTATTGCTTATGACGTATGGTACTAAAATTTGAAGCAATTGTCCCCATTATCAAACGATATTTTTGGCTCAGAAACTTGCGGTTTGGGCATTAAGTGGTGTAAGTTCGCGAACCTCTTTTCGACCCCTGTCATTAGTCTGGGTATTCTGACATTGACCTCTCAATATATATATCCTTCACTACATTTTCTTGTTAACAGTACTAACTTATTCCCAAAAATTAGCAGCTTTCACTCTGTTGATACTAGACAGAAATCCAATCTGAATTTGGATCGCACTTCCCTGACTCTTGTGCAGAAAGGTGTGTAGTATGCTGCTGCATCCATTTAGAGTAAGATACCTCAAGAATTCAAAGATGTCAGGGTTAAATCACGCACTTGCAAATCTAAACTGAAGAGTTTCTTCATGGATCACTCCTATACCGTCGAGGAGTTAATTGAAAAACTAAGCTGATTCCTGTGATATATTGTTGATTGCGTTTACATGAACTTATGGCTTGTCTGTTTTGGGTTCATAAACACTTTATTTTATCTGTTATTACTTTGATGTTTTAATCTCATGTACTGACACGTTGCACTACCTTTGATATTTGCTCCTCAATTTGGTCCTACGGATCTAGACGTGTAAAATATGAAAAAATAATAAAAACATTATGAGGAACAATGACGAATGAAAGCTGATTACAATCGCACTTGTATTTCACAGTAATGCGGGTGCTAATGATAAATAACAGTTTAAAAATTATATTTTATGAAGTAAAAGGGTAATAATGACAACAAATTTATAATTCATGTAATACAAAGACGCGGTCCACGTTTATATTTGTCAGTGAGTTTGAAAAAAATCGTTTCCTTCTGTAAGACAGAGCTTCCGGTTGTGTATTATGCACTTTTAGTTCTGCTACTGCAGTGCTCTTATTGAAGTGTCACTGGTGACAAAACGCCATCCACTGTGGGCCAGTGGCCATACCCATCAAATCGTTTGACCACATCTGGTTTTAGATGAGGTTTCACGATCGAAACGAGCCTCTCTCAGATATATACTAAATTTAACAAGAACCGTAATTTTGGGTTTCACAGTTTGATTTCGACGACAGTGCTCCCCGTACAGAAATCAGCAGATGACAAATAAAAGATCTACGAAATACAGTTAAACGCTGCTCAAACAAAAATGTTCTAACAGAGAACGAATCTGATCTTCTGTTAACTTACGCACAAAAAGGTAATACGTACCAAAAAATTTACAAAACCAGTGACAGGGTGAGCGCACAGCCGTGTCCATTCAAGGCTAAAGTTTTACGCTGTAAACACCCAACTGGCACTATAGCGCTAGTACAAATTTAATGCAAAATCACTATGCATAGACATGCGATTACTGGTAACTGTCGGTAGTACAACATTGTATACTCCTTTCCGGACAACCATACACAGCAGATAACCGAAACACTTCAATATAACTTAATTACTAGTCACTAACCCAGAGCAAAATGGTGCTTTCATATTAACAGAACTCGATTACATGTCCAGCTATCTAATGGCGCTTAGTGACAACATAAACAAGAGAAAGGCGTAGCGCAAAAAGTCCAGAAACCTTGCAGATCTCTTGGAAGTAAGATAAGACACTCTGGCAGTAAAAAAATAAACAATACGAACCCGCACGATGTTGCAGTCTCGTGTAGAAAGATCTGTGCAATGAAGTCTTTCTCGATGGATTTTCTTCTATTAAACCTTCTCAGTGCAATCAAGGTGTTCATTCCTTATGAAAACTCGAACATTGAACAATATCCACTACTGCCATTGCTAGGGAAGCAACTGACTGTCGTGGAAATATCGTAACTTCTCAGATGTAAATCCTTTGTGCAGGTACTCTATGTTGCATTGGAACCAACGACGAACCGTCGCTCGCACCAACTTTTCATCACGATATGCAGAACAATTCAGAATGAGTATTCCGATTTCGGACAGCTATACATAGCGATAAATTGATAAGAAACAAAGAGCATATTAAAGGTAGTTTAAAATTTCCATTGGAATATTGAATGTCGGCACATCTTTAAAAGAACTTCTTCCAAGCTGTTGTATCAGTTGTACAGGACATGAGGGCGCTGTGTGTTTATCTCGATCACCCAGATCTCCAGACCTGACAACTAAGAAGCAAATTTTATGGGTATCTCTAGAAGACTCAGCTTCGGAACCTCCTATCCCCAGAAGTCAAAATATGCATTTTTAATATCGTCATGTCGGTGACTCCACATATGCTTCATTATCTATGGTGCGATACGGATTATCACCCATATGTTATCCTTGTAAACTATGGGTGATATACAGAACAATGAGCTGTAACTGGAGTTAAAAAAAATTTCCATTAGCGTAGTAGTCGATACCGTTGGTAATTAAAGCTGTCAGTACTTATTTATATCCTAATTAAGCGACACACGTGATCACAAATATCTGCATCTACGTGATTGCTCTGGATTTCACAAGGGTTCCATGAGCTACCTTCAAGCTGTCTCACTACCGTTCCCCTCTCGAAAGACGCGCGGGAAAAATGAACACTTAAATTTTTCTGAGAGAGCCCTGATCTCTCTCATTTTATCGTGATTATCATTTCTCCCTATGTAGGTGGGCGCCAACAGAATGTTTTCGCAATCGTAGGAGAAAACTGGTGATTGAAATTCCATGATAAGATCCCGTCGCAACGCTAAACGTCTTTGTTTTAATAATTTCCACTCCAATTCAAGTATAATATCTGTGGTACTATCTCCACTATTTCGCGATAGTATGAAACGAGCTGCCCTTCTTTATACTTTTTCGATGTCTTCCGTGAGTCCCACCTGATGCGGATCCTACACCGCACACCAGTACTCCAGAACAGGGCGGACAAGCGTGGTGTAAGCGGTCTCTTTAATAGACCTGTTGCACCTTCAAAGTGTTCTGCCAATGAATCGCTTTCTCTACCCACAACATTTTTAATGTGGTCGTTCCAATTCAGGTTATTTGTAATTGTAATCCCTAAGTACTTAGTTGAATTTACAGCCTTCAGATTTGTTTGACTTATAGCGTAATCGAAATTTAGCTGATTCTTTTAGTAAATTGCAACTTTTGGCGCCATACAGACATCTTAACAAACTCATTTTGCAATTCGTTTTGGTCATCTGATGACTTTAAAAGACTGTATCGACATTATCATCTCCAAACAATCTAAGACGGCTACTCAGATTCTCTCCATGTCGTTAATATATATCAGGAACAATAGAGGGCCAAGAAGGTTGTATACATGGAAGAAGCCTGGAGATACTGGAAGGTTTCAGATAGATTATATAATGGTAAGACAGAGATTTAGAAACCAGGTTGTAAACTG
Organism: Schistocerca gregaria; assembly: GCF_023897955.1. NCBI lineage: Eukaryota > Metazoa > Arthropoda > Insecta > Orthoptera > Acrididae > Schistocerca > Schistocerca gregaria. Next base: position 70,281,531 of record NC_064925.1, read on the forward strand.
TAAGACATTTTCAGAGGCAGATGTGGACTCTGACCACAATCTATTGAACTGTAGATTAAAACTGAAGAAACTGCAAAAAGGTGGGACTTTAAGGTGATGGAACCTGGATAAACTGACAGAAACAGAGGTTGTAGAGCGTTTTAGAGGCAGCATTAGGGAACCATTGACAAGCATGCGGGAAAGAAATGCAGTAGAGGAAGAACGGGTAGCTTTGAGAGATGAACCGTCAGAGGATCAAGTAGGTAAAAAGACGAGGGCTAATAGAAATCCTTTGGTAACAGCAAATATATAGAATTTAATTGACGAAAGGAGAAAATACAAAAATGCAGTAAATGAAGCACGCAAAAAGGAATACAAACGTCTAAAAAATGAGATCAACAGGAAGTGCAAAATGGCTAAGCATGGCTAGAGGACAAAGGCAAGAATGCAGAGGCATATATCACAAAGGGTAAGATATATGCTGCCTACAGAAAAATTAAAGAGACCTTTGGAGAAAGGAGAACCACTTGTACGAATATCAAAAGCTCAGTTGGAAACCCAGTTCCAAGCAAAGAAGGGAAAGCAGAAAGATGGAAGGAGTATATAGAGGGTCTATATAAAGGTAATGTACTAGAGTACAATATTATGGAAAGGGATGAGGATGTAGATGAAAATGGAATGGGAGATATGATACTGCACGAAGAGTCTGACAGAGGACTGAAAGACCTAAGCCGAAACAAGATCACGGGAGTAGACAACAGTCCATTACAACTACTGATAGCCTTGGGAGAGCCAGCCGTGACAAAACTCTACCATATAGTGAGCAAGATGTATGAGACAGGCGAAATACCCTCAGACTTCAAGAAGAATATAATAATTCTAATCCCAAAAAAAAAGCAAGTTATGACACATGTGAAAATTAGCGAACTAACAGTTTAATAAGCCACTACAGCAAAATACAAACACGAATTCGTTACAGACGAATGGAAAACCTCGGGGAAGATCAGTTTGGATTCCGTAGAAATGTTGGAACACGTGAGGCAATACTGACCCTACGACTTATATTAGAAAATAGGTTAAGGATACCGCAGAAATGTTGGAACATGTGAGGCAATACTGACCCTACGACTTATATTATAAAATAGGTTAAGGAAAGGCAAACCTACGTTTCTAGCATTTGTAGACTTAGAGAAAGCTTTTGACAGTGTTGACTGGAATACTCTCTTTCAAATTCTAAAAGTGGCAGGGTAAAATACAGGGAGTGAAAGGCTATTTACAATTTGTACAGAAACCAGATGGCAGTTATTAGAGTCGAGGGTCATGAAAGGGAAGCAGTGGTTGGGAAAGGAGTGAGACATGGTTGTAGCCTCTCCCCGATGTTATTCAATCTGTGTATTGAGAAAGTTGTAAAGGAAACAAAAGAAAAATTCGGAGTAGAAATTAAAATCCATAGAGAAGAAATAAAAACTTTGAGGTTCATCGATGACATTGTAATTCTGTCACAGACAGCAAAAGACTTGGAAGAGCAGCTGAACGGAATGGACAGTGTCTTGAAAGGACGATATAAGATGAACATCAACAAAAGCAGAACGAGGATAATGGAATGTAGTTGATTAAATCGGGTAATGCTGAGGGAATTAGATTAGGAAATGAGACCCTAAAGTAGTAAATGAGTTTTGCTATTTGGAGACCAAAATAACTGACTATGGTCGAAGTAGAGAGGATACAAAATGTAGACTGGCAATGGCAAGGAAAGAATTTCTGAAGAAGAGAAATTTGTTAACATCAAGTATAGATTGAAGTGTCAGAAAGTCGTTTCTGAAAGTATTTGTATGGAAATGAAACATGTACGATAAACAGTTTGGACAAGCAGAGACTACAAGCTTTCGAAATGTGGTGCTACAGAAGAATGCTGACGATTAGATGGGTAGACCACGTAACTAATGAGGTGGTATTGAATAGAATTGGTGAGAAGAGGAATTTGTGACACAACTTGACTAGAAGAATTGATAGCTTGGTAGGACAATTTTGAGGCATCAAGGGATCACCAATGTAGTATTGTAGTGCAGCGTGGAGGGTAAAAAAACGTAGAGGGAGACCAGGAAATAAATACACTAAACAGATTCAGAAGGGTGCAGGCTGCAGTAGGTACTGGGAGATGAAGAAGCTTGGAGAGTTGCATCAAACCTGGACTGAGGACCACAACAACACTTCCATGGGGAACACCGTTTATTACTTCTGTTTTACACGATGACTTTCCGTCTGTTACTACGAACTTTGACCTTTCTGACTAGAAAGGTTGTATTGTGTAATAAGTGAGTTCCACAAACTGTCGAAATATTGTCGAAGATGTTTGACATTGCACGATATTATTCAGTACTTAGTTGTCGATTTCCTATTTTAATATCGGAGCTAGCTTCATTAAAAACATTTTATTTAAAGAAATTTGATAAAGCTACAACATCTACAAACTTTGTGTTGCCTAAAACTTCCTTTGTAGGTTGTGGACTTCAGTCCAGGGACTGGTTTGATGCAGCTCTACAATCTACTCTATCCTGTACAAGCCTCTTCATCTCCGAATAATTCCTGCAACTTACATCCTACTGAATCTGCTTAGCGTATTGATCTCTTGGTCTTCATCTACGATTTTTACCACCCACGCTTCCCTCCAATACTAAACTGGTGATCTCTTGACGCCTCGAGAACATGTCCTACTAACCGATCCCTTCTTCTAGTCAAGTTGTGCCACAAATTCCTCTTCTCCCAATTCTGTTCAGTACCTCCTTATTAGTTACGTGATCTGCCAATATAATCTTGATCATTCTGCTCTAGCACCACATTTCAAAAGCTTCTATTCTCTTCTCGGCTAAACTGTTAATTGTAAATTTCCATATAATGGCTATACTCCATACAAATCCTTTCAGAAAGAGCTTCCTGACACTTAAATTTATACTCGATGTTAACAATCTTCTCTTCATCAGAAACGCTTTCCTTGCCATAACCAGTCTACATTTTATGTCCTCTCTACTCAGACCATCATTAGTTATTTTGCTCATGGGTGACTGGAATTCGAGAGTAGGAAAAGGGAGAGAAGGAAACATAGTAGGTGAATATGGATTGGGGCTAAGAAATGAAAGAGGATGCCGCCTGGTAGAATTTTGCACAGAGCATAACTTAATCATAGCTAACACTTGGTTCAAGAATAATAAAAGAAGGTTGTATACATGTAAGATTCCTGGAGATACTAAAGGGTATCAGATAGATTATATAACGGTAAGACAGAGATTTAGGAATCAGGTTTTAAATTGTATCACATTTCCAGGGGCAGATGTGGACACTGACCACAATCTATTGGTTATGACCTGTAGGTTAAAACTGAAGAAACTGCAAAAAGGTGGGAATTTAAGGACATGGGATCTGGATAAGCTGAAAGAACCAGAGGTTGTACAGAGTTTCAAGGAGAGAATAAGGGAACAATTGACAGGAATGGGGGAAAGAATCACAGTAGAAGAAGAATGGGTAGCTCTGAGGGATGAAGTGGTGAAGGTAGCAAAGGATAAAGTAGGTAAAAAGATTAGGGCTGCTAGAAATCCTTGGGTAACAGAAGAAATATTGAATTTAATTGATGAAAAGAGAAAATATAAAAATGCAGTAAATGAAGCAGGCAAAAAGAAATACAAACGTCTCAAAAATTAGATCGACAGGAAGTGCAAAATGGCTAAAGAGAGATGGCTAGAGGACAAATCTAAGGATGTAGAAGCTTATCTCACTAGGGGTAAGATAGATACTGCCTACAGAAAAATTAAAGAGACCTTTGGAGAGAGGAGAACCACGTGTATGAATATCAAGAGCTCAGATGGCAACCCAGTGCTAAGCAAAGAAGGGAAGGCAGAAAGGTGGAAGGAGTATATAGAGGGTCTATATAAAGGTAATGTACTAGAGGACAATATTATGGAAATGGAAGAGGATGTAGATGAAGACGAAATGGGAGATAAGATACTGCGTGAAGAGTTTGACAGAGCACTGAAAGACCTGAGTCAAAACAAGGCGCCCGGAATAGACAACATTACATTAGAACTACTGATGGCCTTGGGAGAGCCAGTCATGACAAAACTCTTCCAGCTGGTAAGTAAGATGTATGAGACAGGCGAAATACACTCAGACTTCAAGAAGAATATAATAATTCCAATCCCAAGGAAAGCAGATGCTGACAGATGTGAAAATTACCGAACTATCTGTTTAATAAGTCACAGCTCCAAAATACTAACGCGAATTCTTTACAGACGAATGGAAAAACTGGTAGATACGAACCTCGGGGCGGACCAGTGTTGGAACACGTGAGGCAATACTGACCTTACGACTTATCTTAGAAGAAAGATTAAGAAAAGGCAAACCTAGGTTTCTAGCATTTGTAGACTTACAGAAAGCTTTTGACAATGTGACCGGAATACTCTCCTCCAAATTCTGAAAGTGTCAGGGGTAAAATACAGGGAGTGAAAGGCTATTTATAATTTGTACAGAAACCAGATGGCCGTTATTAGAGTCGAGGGGCATGAAAGGGAAGCAGTGGTTGGGAAAGGAGTGAGACATGGTTGAAGCCTCTTCCCGATGTTATTCAATCTGTATATTGAGCAAGCAGTAAAGGAAACAAAAGAAAAATTTGGAGTAGATATTAAAATTTATGGAGAAGAAGTAAAAACTTTGAGGTTCGCCGATGACATTGTAATCCTGTCAGAGACGGCAAAGTACTTGGAAGAGCAGTTGAATGGAATGGACAGTGTCTTGAAAGGAGGATATAAGATGAACATCAACAAAAGCAAAACGAGGATAATGGAACGTAGTTAAATTAAATCGGGTGATGCTGAGGGAATTAGATTAGGAAATAAGACACTTCAAGTAGTAAAGGAGTTTTGCTATTTAGGAAGTAAAATAACTGATGATGGTCGAAGTAGAGAGGATATAAAATGTAGACTGGCAATGGCCAGGAAATCGTTTCTGAAGATGAGAAATTTGTAACATCGAATATAGATTTACGTATCAGGAAGTAGTTTCTGAAAGTATTTGTTTGGAGTGTAGCCATGTATGGAAGTGAAACATGGACGATAACTAGTTTGGACAAGAAGAGAATAGAAGCTTTCGAAATGTGATACTACAGAAGAATGCTGAAGATAAGGTGGATAGATCACGTAACTAATGAAGAGGTATTGAATAGGATTGGGGAGAAGAGAAGTTTCTGGCGCAACTTGACTAGAAGAAGGGATCGGTTAGTAGGACATGTTTTGAGGCATCAAGGGATCACAAATTTAGCATTGGAGGGCAGCGTGGAGGCTAAAAATCGTAGAGGGAGACCAAGAGATGAACACATTAAGCAGATTCAGAAGGATGTAAGTTGCAGTAGGTACTGGGAGATGAAGAAGCTTGCACAGGATAGAGTAGCATGGAGAGCAGCATGAAACCAGTCTCAGGACTGAAGACAACAACAACAACAACAACAACAACAACAACAACAAAACTCATTTACAGCTTTAAGTGTCTCATTTCCTGATCTAATGTCCTCAGTACCACCTGATTTAATTCGACTGCATTCCATTATCCTCGTCTTGCTTTTAGTAATGTTCATCTTACCATCCTGGAAATGATAAAAAGAACACATTGACACCGGTGTGTCAGACTCACCATACTTGCTCCGGACATTGCGAGAGGGCTATACAAGCAATGATCACATGCACGGCACAGCGGACACACCAGGAACTGCGGTGTTGGCCGTCGAATGGCGCTAGCTGCGCAGAATTTGTGCACCGCCGCCGTCAGTGTCAGCCAGTTTGCCGTGGCATACGGAGCTCCATCGCAGTCTTTAACACTGGTAGCATGCCGCGACAGCGTGGACGTGAACCGTATGTGCAGTTGACGGACTTTGAGCGAGGGCGTATAGTGGGCATGCGGGAGGCCGGGTGGACGTACCGCCGAATTGCTCGACACGTGAGGCGTGAGGTCTCCACAGTACATCGACGTTGTCGCCAGTGGTCGGCGGAAGGTGCACGTGCCCGTCGACCTGGGACCGGACCGCAGCGACGCACGGATGCACGCCAAGACCGTAGGATCCTGCGCAGTGCCGTAGGGGACCGCACCGCCACTTCCCAGCAAATTAGGGACACTGTTGCTCCTGGGGTATCGGCGAGGACCATTCGCAACCGTCTCCATGAAGCTGGGCTACGGTCCCGCACACCGTTAAGCCGTCTTCCGCTCACGCCCCAACATCGTGCAGTGGTGTCGCGACAGGCGTGAATGGAGGGACGAATGGAGACGTGTCGTCTTCAGCGATGAGAGTCGCTTCTGCCTTGGTGCCAATGATGGTCGTATGCGTGTTTGGCGCCGTGCAGGTGAGCGCCACAATCAAGACTGCATACGACCGAGGCACACAGGGCCAACACCCGGCATCATGGTGTGGGGAGCGATCTCCTACACTGGCCGTACACCTCTGGTGATCGGCAGGGGACACTGAATAGTGCACGGTACATCCAAACCGTCATCGAACCCATCGTTCTACCATTCCTAGACCGGCAAGGGAACTTGCTGTTCCAACAGGACAATGCATGTCCGCATGTATCCCGTGCCACCCAACGTGCTCTAGAAGGTGTAAGTCAACTACCCTGGCCAGCAAGATCTCCGGATCTGTCCCCCATTGAGCATGTTTGGGACTGGATGAAGCGTCGTCTCACGCGGTCTGCACGTCCAGCACGAACGCTGGTCCAACTGAGGCGCCAGGTGGAAATGGCATGGCAAGCCGATCCACAGGACTACATCCAGCATCTCTACGATCGTCTCCATGAGAGAATAGCAGCCTGCATTGCTGCGAAAGGTGGATATACACTGTACTAGTGGCGACATTGTGCATGCTCTGTTGCCTGTGCTTATGTGCCTGTGGTTCTGTCAGTGTGATCATGTGATGTATCTGACCCCAGGAATGTGTCAATAAAGTTTCCCCTTCCTGGGACAATGAATTCACGGTATTCTTATTTCAATTTCCAGGAGTGTATATCCCCTTTTCAAGACACTAAACATTCCGTTCAGCTTCTGTTCCAGTTCGTTTGCTGTCTCTGACAGAATTACAATGTCATAAGCGGACCTCAAAGTTTTTATTTCTTTTCAGTGGATTTTAATTCTTACTCCAATTTTTTCTTTTGTTTTCTTTACTGCTTGCTCACTGCTTCCCTTTGATGCCTCTCGACTCTTATGACTGAAGACTAGTTTCCGTAAAAATTGTAAATAGCCTTTTGCTCCCTGTATTTTACTCCTGTCACATTCAGAATCTGAAAGATAGTATTCCAGTCAACGTTCTCAAAAACTTTCTCTATGTCTACAAATACTAGAAACGTATGTTTGTCTAAAACTTCTACACAGTAGAAATTTATTTTTATTAGCCTTGGCATACCTCAACTGAATGTGCCTTTTCTCCAATTCTGAAAGAGCAATATTCTTTCATTAAAAATAATTTGTTGGGAAATATATTGGTAATAGAAACTTTCGCATTCTAGAATAGTATTTCGTAAAACTGAATAAATTTTGAATAACTAGTACCACGTTCTTGTAACACTTACTTACAGCTTTCTTAAAATTTACAGTTTTGTCAGAATTAATGTGCTGATTATAAAATCATCGTAGCTAATTGTTTCTGTTTCGCGAATGTTCTCACTGGCAATGCGAGATGATAAATTCGGGCGTTGCGCAACAATTCTATCTGTATCTATCTGTTGACCTCTAAAAATACCGAGCCATCTGTGATTAGCTTACTACTTCAAAGATACTGCTCCACTAGGATGAAGACGTTTGTCATTTGTCACTAAGAGTTGTGTCGTGAACAGCTGATCTCAAGTTAATAAGTGAAGAAATGTGAAGAAGTGATTATCAGTCAATACATAACAAAACCCAACCCGAGACAACTTTCAGGAAAAAAGATAAGTAAAACATATTTTGTCTGTAATTATTTCTTCCCAATGATAGTTTAGTACTGCCAAAACAATGAATATTTTACTTAAAATGTACTTACTTCTTACGATATTTAACTCTGTAGCATGCTGGCTGAAATCGAACATTACAACATTTATAAATTTTTTAAAAATGGTTGAAAACTCTTTAACGACCTACATTATTCTTGTTGGTGCCTCCCTGTGCACTAAGTGCTTGCAGTCTTTTGTAATCGCTGCATTTATTTTTAATGTTCTATTTAATACGGGACGTACGACTACATAAGTCTCATTGCAGCAACTGCCCGCTTTCACGCACTGCTGAGTGTAAATTCCGTATCTCCATTACAGTTTTTCACAAATATCATAACGTTCATTGTCCGTTTGGTTGAGGTCCAGTAACACAAAATCCGTATCTGTTCAAACAACATTTTGTGCATACTGGCAATGCGTTGTTCAGCACCATAAAATTTTTCAACATTTCTGTACTCCATGTTGCTCTGATGTTCGATACATCACTGAGGATATTGTAAACTCCTGCAATTACGAGGCTATGAATACCGTTTGTAGTGCATCAGGCCTCTTCAATTTTATTAGATAGTCGAAAAACAGTCTTAACTAGATGCTTGTTTAAGATACATCTTTCACACGATGTTTCTCCAAGAAATAAGAGCAACGGTGTGTTCTGACGTGTTGCTTGAGTAGATTCTGCTTTGTCTTTTCCGGAACTAACGTAATTTCATGTGTCTTAAACGCATACGATAAATCTCTTCTGCTATAACTATTCAACCTTCTGCAAAATCTTCCGAAACAACTATCAATCTTTCAAGTACAAGTGGTTCCCCTTCCTCCAAAGGCCTCCTTAATTTTTCTGTAGGCAGTATCTAGCTTACCCCTAGTGATATATGCCTCTAAATCCTTACCTTTGTACTCTAGCCATGCTTAGCCATTTTGCACTGCCTGTTGATCTCATTTTTGAGACGTTTGTATTCCTTTTTGCGTGCTTCATTTACTGCATTTTTGTATTTTCTCCTTTCATCAATTAAATTCAATATCTCTGCTGTTACCAAAGGATTTCTATTAGCCCTTGTCTTTTAACTACTTGATCCTGTGGCGGTTAACACTATTTCATCTCTCAAAGCTACCCATTCTTCTTCTACTGCAACTCTTTCCCGCTTGCTTGTCAATCGTTCCCTAATGCTCTCCCTAAAACTCTCTACAACCTCTGTTTCTGTCAGTTTATCCAGGTCCCATCGCCTTGAAGTCCCACTTTTTTGCAGTTTCTTCAGTTTTAATCTACAGTTCAATAGATTGTGGTCAGAGTCCACATCTGCCTCTGGAAATGTCTTACAATTTAAAACCTGGTTCCTGTCACAAAATGTGGCGGGTATTTGTTCATGCCATCGATACCTACTATTTTAATTATTTTTTTATGCTCCACACACTGTTTATACGTCTACTCTCCTCAATCTTCGTACACTGTATACGTTCTTAAATTTGTTTAGACAGACTATAAAAACATTGTACAAACGTATGGTACACATTAATCATATGATTTTGAGCCGCCCCGCTGTGGTCAAGTGGTTCTAGGCGCTTCAGTCTGGAACCACGAGGCGGTTGCAGGTTCGAAACCTGCCTCGTGCATGGATGTGTGTGATGTACTTAGGTTACTGAGGCTTAAGTAGTTCTACGTCTAGGGGACTGATGACCTCAGATGTTAAGTCCCATTGTGCATAGAGCCATTTGAACCATTTTTTATATAATTTTGATAGCAAAAGCGTGCATCACGTAGAATCGGTTTTTTTCAGTAGTGTTTTTGTGTCTGGATTTAAGGTTAGATGAAGATTTCTGGTAACAGTTAACTTGTTTATTATCCTGATTGCTGTTACGCGCTCTGTAAGGCCAAATTTAAACAGCAGGTGAAAGCGTTAGCTTCATCTTACAGTAATAGGCTTCCAGCAGTTACTCTGAGCATATATGCATTTTACTATATTTATACAGCAGTTCGATGAAGTTTCATCTGCTGGATAGCTTTCTTTCCTCACTGAAAGTGACTAAACTTTTTACCAGAGTATAGCTACAATACTTTTCATCATGAAGTTTCTTTTAAAATTAAATGGCACCGAACATTTCAGGAAGAAATGCGTCGATTCGGACATCATAATAAATTACTACTAATTCTCCCTAGGAAATTTCAGCAATATTTACGTTAGTCCTGCCATAGCATTTCCTGCGCAACGTTATCGTTATTGTTTTGATTCGGAGAGCAGCGACGTGTCTCCTTCCCTGCTGAAGTCATCAATTGCTGTGTGGAGAGACTGCAGGATTTCTGCTCCCCTCGCGCCGTAGTAGGTGGATATCGCTGTGAGTGAGAAGCATACAGCTATTAGGTGGCATCCAATGAAAAACAAGAGTTTTAAATAATCCCAAGACAATCACTGGATGTTATTTCCTGTGTGGTTTTCAGAGAGGACATATTACTATAATGAATATCACACGCTTGAATGGTATGCCTCTTTCTAGTAAAGTTATTTCACGTAATTTTTTTTTGCTTTACCCTTACAGATAACAGTGATAATAATAATAATAACAATAATAATAATAATAATAAAAGTAATAATAGCCTTACTTTTATCCTGAAGCACTTATAGGCAAGTAAGGTTTTTATTGTATCCAAGGTTCTCGGGTGTCCAGCCGGATCCGGTCGTCGAAGTTCCTCGATATTTCGGCGAATAACCGTTCCGCCATCATCAGCACCACCTGGACACCAGAGAACCTTGGATAGAGCACATTCGCCGGGAAAGCCTCAGATCACATAAGGTTTTTATTCCTTTAACTGCACCGTTCGTTTAAAGGCCACTGAAGATATACGATATGTTCTTCCCGTGACAATATTGTTAATTGTTAATGCTAAAAGTTTCTTCACACCGACAGTATGTGTACATCTCGTTACAGTTTCCATACACTATGAAACCTCTCAAATTTCACGTGGACGCTGTTTTTATCGGCCATTAATTTTTTCTGGATATCTTCTATTCTTCTTGTTGGTCCGCAAATATTTACCAGGAAAACAACTATGTTCACTTTTCGGAATTTACACTTCGAACAAAGAAAAAAAGAAAAAATAAGATATTGAGTAAACATTTTGTAATTAGGATACATAATTTCATGTTACCAAAATTTCCGTATCTTGTCTTATAGCCATTTTGCCTGAACAAAGAGGTAAGATGGTATTTTTTCGTGCAAATACGATTATAGCTCTATGTGTAGGAGCGTAAAGCATAGCTCGTTTTGATCAGGACTATGGAAACTAGCAGTCGATTTTACAGACTGTGTGGTTTGGTTTACGACATGCCAGAGATCAGGCCAACGGTCTAATACCTTGCTGTTTAGAACGTGTAAGGGACATACCTTTCCTCGATGTAAATGGAAAAGGAAAGAAAGGCGTCTTTATTATACATCCGTTTAGTCCACGAAACGAATGCGTCCGATCTCAGACGTGAAACAGTTGCGCATTATGTTAGCGCACCAAACCTTATTACGCTGAACGGCTCTCGTGGTGTCTTTGTGTACTTCTTTCGGTGATTTACTTTGGGGTCGGACACTGATTAGATCAAACTGATGAAATAGAGAAACTTCCTGGTAGATTAAAACTGTGTGCCGGACCGAGACTCGAACTCGTGACCTTTGCCCTTCGCGGGCAAGTGCTCTACCATCTGAGCTACCCACGCACGACTCAGGGCCCGTTCTCACAGCTATACTTCTGCCAGTACCACGTCAGGAGAGCTTCTGTAAAGTTTGGAAGCTAGGAGACGAGGTATTGGTAGAAGTATAGCTGTGAGGACGGGGCGTGAGTCGTGCGTGGGTTGCTCAGATGGTAGAGCACTTGCCCGCGATGGGCAAAGGTCACGAGTTCGGGTCTCGGTCCGGCACACAGTTTTAATCTGCCAGGCAATTTCATACTATCGCACACTCCGCCGCAGAGTGAAAATCTCATTCTGATTAAATAGAGCTTTAACTTAAATACTGTTTATTAATTAAGAATGCTCTTTCATTACACATTCCTGAAAACACATTGTATCTATTACTGTGAAACACAATTAAGTTGTGAAATGATTAAAGCAAACATAAACTACATTTACGTCTTTACCAGCAGTGAAGTATGGAGGGGAGGGGGAACAACCAGCCGAGAAGCGAAGAGGCGCGTTACCAAGGAAGAAGCTTATGCGCATGTGCCTACCAAAGGGAATCCAAAGATGACATTCAGATCAGGAGGCACATATATCTCGATTCTTTCGGAGTGGTATGGGCTGGAGGTGAGAACCTCACAGAACTGGGGAAACCCAGGTCTGTTGTGTGGAAAAAGTCTGGCGCATGAAAACACGACACAGATACTGATGATATGTGATTTGTTGCACAGCTGCTGTACGGTACGCAACAAATCAACAGTAGGGCATACTAAGTCTGCAACCTACATTCTGTGAACCACTGTAACGCCCGACTGTTGTAGTATACATTGAGGTGTCTCCCTATTTCAAATGGTTGAAATGGCTCTGAGCACTACGGGACTTAACATCTGAGGTCATCAGTCCCCTAGAACTTAGAACTACTTAAACCTAGCTAACCTAGGACGTCACACACATCCATGTCAGAGGCAGGATTCGAACCTGCGACCGTAGCGGTCGCGCGGTTCCAGACTAAAGCTCCTAGAACCGCTTGCCCACAACGGCCGGCCTTACTATTTCAATTATCGATCAAGCGTTGGAAGAATGATTGCATGAAAGATTCTGTGGTAACCGTCATTTATCTAATTTTATCCGCACAACGTCTACGCGAGAGATATTTCTATTATTTTACTTTATTTATTGATTTATTAATTCTTCAAAGATTTGTGCATCAGGGTCTGTGTTACCTCTAGCTAGGCGTTGCACATATTTTGCATTGCGTTCGCTACGATAAGCATGTTATAAGATACATAAAATATACAACATAGTCATTGCCGTAGTGCAGAAAGGGAAAGAAAACCGCTTTTTACATTAGTTCATGCGCACCCTATTGGATACAAGCTACAGGAAGGTTGTAATTAACTACGGCCGTTAGTAGCAATGGACGACAGAGAACGGGTGGAAAATAGGTACGTGATAAATCAGAATTAATGAAGACGGAGGAAAAGAAAGTCACGTGACTGATAGAGAAATTAAAACAACAAGAAACGTAATGTTAGAAGGCGGGAGCACTTTCTTTATTGTTTAACAAAGAGAAAACTGGACATATACGTTAATTTTTGAGAAAACGTTACGAGGGTGACAGAAGAAATCTCTTCTTAAAAGCAACTGGGCATTTAACAGTGCGCATACTGGAGAGCAACTCGTTCTAGAGTCGAACTTCAGCAACAGAGAAGGCATGAGCGAAAGTTTTTTATTTTTATTTTATGGATGGACGGGGAAATATGAAGACTATTCGTATATTGCACCATGAATCAAGGTTCCTGAAATTTTCTGGTGTATTTCTTCGAGTGTCGGCCACATTCTGCGTTTCCATTAGAATCTTTCGACAGTTAAATAAAGTGGTGACGACACTACTTTGCACTGAATAGGCTGCACCTCCTGTCCAACTTCGCCGCGTACGGTTCCCATACCCCAGAGTTGCAATCATGTCTAGACGGTACACAGTGATCTTTTTGCAGACAAACTGAACTTTCCCAGTATCCTATAAGTGAAAGTAACTTCCCATTTACGCTATCTGCAAATGAACCAACGTTGTCGATCTGTTTCATATCTCCACATGTTGTTACTACGAAATATGTGCGTGATTTGACTGACTCTAATTGTAACTTATTGTTCCTATAACCGTTCGATGTAGAATAATGACGACCCTCACAATCGGAGAGTAGTGACAATCACTGAGCCAACTGACCCTCATTACTGCATTAGTATGCACCACACATTCGGATAATGATAGTCACTGCTATTGGGGTAGTGGGAATAACCATTTGGGGTAACTGCACTCACAGTTTGGAGGAATGGCATTCAATGTTTGAGGTAATGGAATTCACTGTCGGAGGTTATGGCAGTCACCGTTTCGGGAAACGGTTGTACCATGACATTATAGCGGTAATGACAGTCATCATGGCCCAGGTGATCCAGAGTTAGTATCAGTCGCTGTCTGGAGGTGGGGATCATTTCGAGCAGCTAATGCAAAATCAGTATTCCTCATTTTTCTGCTTTGTAAGCCCATAGTACTTGACAAAAGAATTAAGTATGAAAACGAGAAAATCATAAAAGCAAAGAAATTTACTGATGAGGATACAATATTTGACATAAACTTTTGAACAAATTGAAATCAATTCGTACATTTATATGCGCGTGCGCGTTTCTTTGTTATGTAGCTAATAAGTGCAATCAATAACTGTGGTTGACATAATCTTTAATTGTTGAGTTTACCACAATCAACCATCTTCAATTTTTGAACTTGGCACCATCCGCCATTTTTGATTTCTGAATTTACCGTAATTCATAATCTTTAATTATTAAATTAGAGCTATCTTTATTGTGTAAATTTCCCGCCTACCATCATCTTTAGTTTTTAAATTCTTGCCGTATTTAATTTTTAAATTTCCCACTGTCTATCATTTTCAGTTTCCTGTTATATTTAATTTTTTGAGTTCCTGCCTTCAGCTATCTTCGTAATGCCATAGAGAAAGTGTCCACGACTTGCGACATCATAATGATGTTGTCATGGATAAGGGGTCATGCCTTCTGACGTGATAAATGTAAACACTTTAACACTTTTTCACCGCGTGGTCTAAGCCCCTATAGCATTCCTACTTCAGTTTATCTCAATAAACTGGCAGAAGATATTAATAGTTGTTTCGGAAGATTGCAGATTATGGAGTTATCACAATAAAGTACTATCAGATAAATCTACTCGAATATTCACGCAAATATTTATAATACAAATATCAAAAAAAGTTTTGCATCAGCCCAGTTCTCTGAACTTCTGAAGATAGACGTTGACTGTGGATATTGTATCACAGACACAGTCCCTTTGACTGTTCAGCGATGTCACTTAACCCACCAAAAGATGTAAACGACCATGCATGAGCAGCGCCTTTTAGATTGAGGGGGTCCGACAGCCGATCAGTTCCAGTCATTCCACCAGTAAGGAGGAATACGGCTAGTGTTGTTTGTAGTTCAACCATGCCTAGACGGTCAATACCGCGGTTCGATCGCCTCCACACTGTTACCTTGTGTCATGAAGGGCTTCCAGCAAGGAAAGTGTCCAGATGTCTCTGCGTTAACCACAGCGATGTTGTTCGGACATGGAGGAGATACAGAGAACCAGGAACTGTCGGTGACTATTGATAACATGGAGCTCAGACTTTTTTACAGGGCCCATATGTCTTTGGTGGTTGTGTTCTTAGTTTCACATTTAGTAAAGATGACACTTTCCAACATGGGAATGGATGGGTGACTGTTGCCATTGTACGGTATTCTAGTACTACAGTGGCAGCAGTGTCGGGTCTGGAGTGTTTCAACAATAGGGATGTTATTACTTATCGCACATTTCAGATTGGAGAAGTGTTCAACAGGCACATTGGAGCTCGCCCAGGTAAGAGAAACCCTGACACCAACGCCACCATGTTGAACAATGCTTTTTGTCAAGCCACAGGACATCCTGTTACGGCTTAAACTGTGTGCAATAGGCTGCATGATACGCAACTTCACACCCGACGTCCATCGCAAGGTCCCTCTTTGAAACCATGACAACATGGAGCACGTTACGATGGGCCCAACAACATGGCGAATAGACCGCTCAGGACAGGCATCACATTCTCTTCACCGATGACTGTCGCATATGCCTTCAACCAGACACTTTTCTGAGATGTGCCTTGAGGCAACCCAGTCAGGCTGAATACTTTAGACACACTGTCCAGCGAATGCAGCAAGGTTGAGTTTCCCTGCTTTGGGTGGAATTCTGTGGGGATGACATACACCGCTGGTGGTCATGGAAGGCGCCATAATGGCTGTGCAATATGTGAATGTCATCCTCTGACCGATAGTGCCACCATATCGGCAGTATTGGGGGAAAAGAGGACACCACACCACTCTGCATTGTTGCGGCGATGACGTCCTCCAATTTGGTGCCATGTAGACTTGGCAACAGTGCATGGTGTCACCCAAGATAGCGGTCATGGCAAGATAGTTGATTTTGGCACGAAGTGTGAAATTTGGTGGGATGATAGGTCAACTGGGCTACCTCCACCAACATAACCCCCTCCCCCAGAAAATGGTGGGAAGTTTAAATTCCATCAGGATAATGCAACACACATCTACTAACGTAAGAAAAATTACGGGAAAGAAATGGCAGTTGGGCTACCTCCACTAACCCAAGTCATCTGACCGCCACCTCTTCCTAGGGCTTGGCACGAAGTTTGAATTTTGACAGTAAAGGAAAGCCACTTGGACTATCTCTACCAACCTGAGAAAATAGCAGGAAAGTGGTAGGAAAGAAATGGCAGTTGGGCTACCTCCACTAACATAACTCACTGAAGCAGCAACTCTTCCTAGGAATTGGCAGGAAAAGGACTCAACCTATGCTAGACATCGGTCCTTATTATTTTGCATGCACAATTTATTTAAACAATTTGATGCACTACAGCCATCCAAGGTGTTCAATGCGAGGTCCGGACACCAACTGACCTAGTACACAGTACCACCACCAAAGGGTGCTCTCATCCATGATGTAATCCAAGATGGCGTCATGACATCTGCTGATGACGCAAGTACCGTTACCCAAGATGGTGGCAAAGAGTGTGTTCGCTGTGAGGTCCAAGTGGCCTAGTACACAGTACCACCACTAGAGAGCGGTATCATCCCTCACATTTGTTCAACTGCTTTCTATCTCTTGCGATTCTAACAGAACACATTTGATATGTATAGCCCATGTGCACGTGGATGATTACGTCACAGCGTCTAGCCCGCATGGGCATACTGACATCCCAGATTGTGGCCTAGAAATCTGCTAGTGATTCTAACAGAACATGTGTGATGTGTAGCTCACATATTGTGCATCTCAAGTCACATCACTATGTAAAAATAAGAATCAAGTCAAACTCTCGGAAATTTTATAGTGCCCCACTAGTACTTAATGTTCGCTTTCTTGATGTTTCCGTAGAAAATTTGTGCCCTAACATAAGCTGTTTACCAAAATAGCCCAGAATTTCATCTTTTCTGCTGTACACCATTCCTAAGAACTAAAAAATTCATCATTTCATCATCTCAAGACTTTCTAAATCATTTGGTTCAGCATTTACGAAGCTAAGCTAAATCTAACAAACATTAGTCTTAGTACCAGCAACCTAGAATTACACATGTATGGAATTCACTTTCGAAAATCACTAAGCGAAGAGACTTTGAGCAAGATGCAATAAATCCTCGATCAGGAATATATCTGATTGCATTCTCCTCAAATGAGTTCGTAATGTACACATAATGACTTCATATTCAAAGGCTGAATTCAATGTCATCCAGCGTGTATTCCAAATAGCATCTTCACTCATAGCATGAATTCTGCCGTCAGTGTATTCAAAAAGACGAGGAGGGGAAACCTACATCTATTTATCATGATGGGAAATCAATACTCGACGCAAATATTATTCAATTAAAGAAATTCTGTATGAATTAACCAAGTATTTAAATCGAATCCAATTTTAATGAATGTTTAACTTGGAGATCCAATGATCAAATGAGAAGTTTGAGGTTTTCCCACTAGGATCGTGGTATTTCATTCATGACGTAGCACCACCCGCCTCCCCCCCCCCCCCCCCCTTGAATGCAGCGATCCTATTGCCTACTGCATCAGTGCCGTGATTAGACGTCATAGTAGCTACACAAGTCCAGCCACAGCCGAACTCGCCCTCATTCTGCTTCTGTGCTTCTCCAAGTTTCTCTGAGTTCTACAGCTTGTTCCTCCAAGTTTCTCCGAGTTCTACAGCTTGTACTTTCCTCAAGATGTAGCAGCAGCAGCGGCAGCGCCTCTGAGTCGCTGAAGACCAATTACCTGGTAAGTACTTTTTCTGTGTTCAGATATCCATGCGTGTTACAGTCCACGGACTTTCGTGTCTTTTAACGCACTGTGTCTGTGTAATGTGTTCAATATCCTTGTGCCAAATGTTTTCTGTGTTCAAATATCTGTTTGGACCACAGTCCACAGACTGCTGTGTACTTTAACGGATTGTGTGTGTGTGTGTGTGTGTGTGTGTGTGTGTGTGTGTGTGTTCAGAGTCTGTGTGCTATAGAAATTTTATTCCATACTGGATATTATAGCCATTCTTTTCCGTCTTTGTAGAATTCATCCCTCGGATGCTGGCAGAGCTGGCCTGTCAGAGGTTCGAGAAGGCTGAAACACAGTGCGAATGTAAGTACATTTGTAAAATGTAGTTGTAAGATAAAATAATTTTGTGTAATGTATAGTGGTGTTGTAAGTGACTACGTTGAAATGTGTGAGACATTTTCTTTTCCTTTCTTTCTACATGATTCTACGGATAGGGAGGGAGTCGCCGAGGGTGTGATGCATTCAGACCAAGGCAGGGGTGATATCCCTGATTGGATTCGTCAGATGGCAGCCACTGCAGAGTAAGAATCCGAAAGGCGAAACCATCTGACCCTTTTATATGAAATGGATGAGATACCAGAGTGGGTGGGAGACCTGAGTGAATGCGCTGTTGCTCAAGATGTGGAGCCAGAGTGGAGACAGTGAATATTTTGGAACTTTATCGTTACATCAAATAATTTATTGTTATTATTGTTTTTTAAATCTAGATCATTAAATTTAGTTTTTTGTATGTTACAGGGGTATTACACGAAGTACAACGGACATCCTGAGCAGTGGTTCTGGGGCGGGAGTTGGTCACACTCCACATGCCATGAATGTCTGGCCGGAGTTTAATATCCCCAATTTGGGAGAATATGCAAGACTGTACATGGACACAGACGATCATTTGCTTGCAGATGTTTTCGAAAAGTTCCGGAGTGTATGTATGACCACGTACTCTCTGGACCCCACCTTTTATTACATGGCACCTGGGTTGTCCTGGGGCGCTATGCTAAAAAAACGGGGTGCAGCATCGAACTTTTGACTGATGCTGCAATGCTTCTACTTTTTGAGTGCGGGATCCGTGGTGGACTTTGCAAACGCATCCACATGCAAATAACCTACAGATGGGTGTCGGGTTAATGCATCCCTTGTCTCGAGTTACATTATGTACTTAGATGTGAACAACTTATACAGGCTCACCGTGATGCAGCCACTTCCGGTTGGTGGGTTTTGATGGGTGCCTGAAGACCAATTGAAGGGATTGGGTGGAGAAATTGTGTGTATTGTGGCCGATTCTGATGTAGGGTATGTGCTTGAGGCAGACCCCACATATCCTAGTAATTTGCATGGAAAGACAAGCAACTTGCCGTTATGTCCGGAGCAACAAATTCAGCGAGGAAGCACCGCCCATAAACTGATGGCTACTGTTAGGGATAAGCAGAGGTATATTATTCATTATTGTAATCACCAGCAGTGTCTCAGCTTAGGGATGAAGCTTGTTAGAATCACCTGGACTATCTCCTTCAAGCAGTCCCCACGGTTGAAGGAGTATATTGAACTAAATGCCGAAAAGAGGGCGGTCACAACTAATGATTTTGAAAAAGATTTCTATAAATTAATGAACAATTCCATTTTCGGAAAAACTATGCAGAATGTAAGAAATGAACATGACATTTTGATAAGAACTGCATGGGAAGGCGTTATGTCGTGAGAAAGTGTATTGCCAGGCCAAATTTTAAGTGTACCACCATCTTCAATGAAAACTTTGTTGCTGTGGACATGGCAAAGACTAAAATAGAGTTCATGAAGCCCATTTCTTTGGGAATGTACATACTGGACTCTCTCCTAATTCTACATGTACCGCTTCCACTACGAGCTTGCGAGACCTCATTTCGTAGAACCACAGTTCTATATGGATGCTACAGTTTTATCTACTTGATCAAGAACTGTGATCTATAGGAAGTGATTAGGTGCCATGGTAAAAAATTCGACACATCTCATTATGAGGCCGATAATCCTTACGATATTATTCCTAAGAACGAGAAGGTTATCGTTCTTATGAAAGACGAGGCGAATGGTTTACCAACTGTAGAGTTTGTGGGATTGAGGTCCAAAATGTATGCAAATCGTACAATAGACGGGGGCACCCAGATGTGGGCAAAGGTTGCTCGACATGCGGCATCTTGCGCCCTTATGGTGGAAGACTACTTTCAGTGCCTGTACAGTCGCAGCATTCAAGGCGCTCCTCCACATATGGTTCGGCAAACTAGTATTTGATCGCGATATCACGAGGTGTACACTGTACTTCAATCTAAAGTCGGATTGTCTCCTCATGACGACAAAAGAGTTATTTGCGAGGATAGGTTAGAAACCCTCCCATAGTCACACTATTTAGTTGAAGTGAAAGTAGGGGTTGGAGGCTCTGATTAAGAGATAGAGAGAAAATGAGTGACTGAAGGGGATGGGGGTTTATGTGCCAAATAGTATGGTTTTTTTTATCATAATGTAATTATTATTTGTGTGTGATGTGTGGTGTGAATGTGTGTGTATGTGTGAGTGTAAAATACGTATGAATGTGTGTGCATATTTGTCGGTGTAAAATATGTATGAATGTGTGTGTAAATACATCTAGTCTATATGAGCACAATGTGCTGAAAAAAAATACAAAAACTATTTTCTTATATATAAGCACCATCTGCTGGAAAAAGATTGTCACTTAATTTATATATATATATAAGCACAATGTGCTGCAAAAAAAGTATTATTATCTCTCTTTCGTGATTGTGTGTGTGTGTGTGCAGTGTTTAAGCTTCACCTACCGCTAGCCTTCCAGTCATAGTAGTCTGAACTCCATCGAGATCATTTTTTAGTACTGCTTGGATTGGACACTTTAGCGCCACACAATTAATTGTTATTATTATTAAAGTATTTCACCTGTCTGTGGTGGAAAATGTCTAGAGTTACCCAGTTCAAAAATACTTAGAGCTGCTCAGTTAAGTTGGAACCACACAATTAAATGTTGTTGTTATTAAAGTATTTCATGGGAAATGTCTATTTCTAACATATATATATATATATATATATATATATATATATATATATATATATATATATAGAACTTGTTTAATTAAGTTGGAGGCAGCCAATTAATTATTTCACAAAAAATTTCTGGTTCAAAAATATATTTAGAGCTATCTAGTTAAGTAGGAGAGTGTTAATTCACAGAGCACCTAGGATCAGTATAATCTGTTTGATTGGTATTTCATTAGTAATGGTATTTAGTGTGTAAGTTAGTCTGTACGTCTGCTTTATTTTTAAGAATGGCTCTATAAGGGGAAAAAATCGTCCCTTGGAGGAATCTCCAACAGGTGTCGGATTCTAGTAAGAAGTTAAAAGTATTTCTGCCTTGAACCACATCAAGAACTGAACAGTATCTCATGAATTATACATATTGCACATCACTAACTGAATTTTACTCTCAAGAAATGAATTGAATTGAATAAAGCAAAAAAAAAAAAAAAAAAAAAAAAAAAAAAAAAAAAAAAAAAAAACGTTACCCTACATCACGGTTGTGATTTTTTAAAAGACCTTAATCATTATTTTTTTGCTAAAACATATATGTGAACATTCTGCAGTTGTATCTTCATTGCAGACATAGCGCCTTTAACACACATTTTCAGAGAATTCACTGCAAGCAAGGTCACAGGAATGCAGAAGCCTACCTATTAATAGCACAGGTACCGCTAGTCCCTTGTTGACAGTACACAAGGGTGTGGTAATTAGGTCACACACTCCCAGCGGGCTGCAGGTATAGATGGAAACAAGTATAGTACCATGGTTAAACTTACAAGCTAAGGACATAGGTCTCAAAGAAAAAAAAGTATACACGGATTGTTAGGAAAAAAATATTAATTTTCATTAATCCACCTTAAAAGTAATTTTACATTTTCGAGGCAGATGCAGAATTTTTTTTTTTTGATACATGTTCTTCAGTCGATGGCCATAAGGACACCCATAATAGAATTCCAGGTCTTGAATAGCAGCAAGACGTAGATTCAATGCATCCGTGAGATCTTCTCCTTCCCCTTCACATAAATGATGACATCCGAGTGATCGAATAATTTAAGTGTAGTCACCATATCTTTATAGGATATGCCAGGATCATCCCAGTGAATCCCGTGGTAGAGATGTGTTAACCACTTTGCACTCTTCCATGCCTTAACACACCTCACATACTTGAAAGGCCTTGGTGATGTAATGTTTGCTAAGAAGGTCTCTATTATTCAAGGAACTTGTGTTTACGCTACAAATGCAACATCTTGAAATACAAACTGTCTGCGCTCACCATCATACAAACCCCGAGCGTCTGCAATGATGTTCACACCTTGAGAGGTCATTGTGAAATGCTCTAGGTATGACGTAGCACCTATTCATTTATGCATCTCGTTGCACAACACCTGTGAGTGGGCAGTAGTTGATCACACAGTCATATAGAACTAGAGCATATGTGGCAGTGTGTTCTGGGAAATTTGTCAATGATTGAGATTCATTCTGCACACCTATAGGTCCAGACTTAATTATCTCGTTCTGTTTAGAGCAGTCTATTACAATGATTGGTGAAAGCTCCTTGAACTTATGCATGCTTAGTAGACACCCTCCACCCTCTCCTTCAGCAATTTCATACTAAGAAGCACGAAACCTTGCATACATGTCATAAGCTACAGTGCATACATTTTGATTCAACTGCAGATGTATATTGTCGTTTAGGTAGAATTAGGAATTGAGGTAGACTTCGGCATTAGTTCACTTACAGTTGTCGAACATGGTAGAATCATTTGCTATATTACCTCTCCTAGCAGTCTGAAACTCAAATAAGATGAATCTAGGTATCTTTAGATGGGAGGAGGTTTCAACAGCCCATGCAACTGCTCGAAGTTGATAACACTGGTTACTCGAAAACCTCCCATGAGTGAAACGTCAGTGACAGAAATGCACCCAAATTCAGGACTTGTAAAAGCTTCAAACGCTCCTCGTCTGATACGCTGATGTGAGGCATATTTTGTATTATCTTGCGGATTGTGATCATATTCTCCTCTTGAACTCCTTGAATGTATGAGTTATTGTCCGTCGCACTCCACACCAGAATGAGTTCCTGTTTAGCGTTCATATTAATCTGTCTCATGTCCTCAAAGTATCCCATAAGCATTTTTAGGGGTATGCATGCAGTAAATCGTTTGTACTCTGCAACTGTTCTAGCCTCTGGATCGTCTATGAACCAACCATCATTTTCTGAACTATGCAAATTGCAGCTGATGCAGAGACGTAATTTTTAAGGGTTTGTGTTATGCCAACATTGCGTGTACGGTCGATCTGAGACGCATTGAGTACATAGTGTATCTCTTGGAACAGGAATGCTAAAGCGTTAGATGTAAGATTGGATCCTACTATATCGCTGCCATCGGTTTTCTTGAATGACCCCTCTAGATATATGAAACTATTGCACGGAAGTTTGTGCGCCTTGCTGCTGGATGGCAATCCCGATTTCGTCGTTCTTGTTAAATGTGGTTGCAGCATAAGGTTTATTAGAGATGTATTCCTGACGCATAATTCTCTCATTATACTCTACTGGACTGGTTATATTGAGTGAGGACGTCATTGCGCGGTTTTAGGCCAACTGATTTAAGAAACTATTAGTTCGCACATGCTATCACGTTGCTGCTCGGTAACTAAGTGGCATGCTGTGGATTGCGTGCACTTGCTTTATACCATCCTGCCTTAGATGTAGTCGTACGATGATTTCCTCACCACTGAGCTGTCACTGGTAGGTATATTGCATTGTCAGGGCTCTCAACAATCTTATATCCCGTTTCAAATGAGGGGCAGAATTCGTAAATAGTGTGAATCAGGCTGTCGTTGAGATAGGCGTTCGTTGCAATGTTACACTCAACTCAGACTGTGCTGACGGGAAGTTTGTCCACAGTCTGATCAGACTTGTAAAATTTACTTGGATCCTTATTCAAAACCTGCCCTTCTGTGAAACCCAGAAGACGCCCTGTTGAACCTTTCTGGTTAAAGTCAGTCGCTTCATTTTCAGTCCTTATTTGAGATTGAAGTGTATTGATGTTTGCACGTAGTTCAATACATTTTCCAGACTGTTTTAAGACTTCGTTTGAATCGTCGATATTGTATGCACTCGGTTCTATTTCCAAAATATCTTTTTCACCATTAATATCGAGATGCAGTGATATCTGAGACGCTGTTGTACGTCTCCAGACCAATCAATGCAATGCTCCATTCACTAACGCTCAAATCAATTGGTGTGAAGGTAATTTGCACGCAATACAGATGATCGTTCTTTTAAAGTCACATTGTACGACATTGCATCTGAACGTCAACTGATGAATGAATGTTTAAAGCTCCTTCTTATATAGCATGCTTCTTCTTCTTCTTCTTCTTCTTCTTTGTGAATGTCAAGCGAAACATGATTCATATATGCCCACAGAGGTGTGTACTAAAGTCCTCATAGCGTCGATAATTGTAGAGCACATGTCTTCTGTGAGTGAAGTATCGCTGTAATTCTTCTGGCGGTTACAAGTCACCGAATGAGACGATATCGTAGACGGTATGCGCATTTTTCGTAATATATGATACCCAGTGGGTGCCAGGGCCTCCAGCGACATCTAAATTCACAATGCCGCATTCACCAGTTTTCCACATAGTCTTCAGTAGTGTATCCCGTATAAACACAGCACGGAATCTTGGTATCTTGAATTTGTCTCTAACCAACTTAAGAAGATCTGTATTTCTGATTGGTCGATCTGGTAGGACCGCTAATGGTCTTTCTTTTTATATATGAATAGACCAAGCCCTTTCCTGAACGGTTTCAAGTATAGTCCTTTTCCGATGTCTGCGGCTTCCATTAGCAGTTATGTGTTCTTGCCTCTTCTAACTGTGCTTGGGAGTTTTGCGCGTTCTTGACCGTTCGTGTGATAGCTGCAGCATCACCAGCGAGGGAACCTACCGCCGAGTGCGCGCAGAATGCCGGGATGAGAGATGCAATAAAACCGCCAGTGCTTTAACTGGTCCTCTTCCTCCTCCTCCTCCTCCTCCTCCTTCTTCTTCTTCTTCTTCTTCCAGCATCTTTCTGCTTCAGTGCGTTTTTAGCTGCATACATCGCTGTCAGAATACAGTTCTTAAAACAGCCCTGCTTCCTGCTCTTGTCCTTCTTCTTGTTTAGTGCACAACTTGCAGAATTCATAACTCGCTTGAAATTCATCACTCCTAAACCCAACTTAATTTCCCTCGCATGGTTTTATCAACTGCAAATGCTGCGATGTGTTGATGTGTACCAGGGCCGCACGAGGTGCATGCACCGGTTCGTCGCACAGTGCAGAGTGCAGAAGACGGCTGCGCTATGTTGACGCAGGTGCAGACCCCCCACTCATCGGCTTTGCGCAACAGCGCTGCCTCTCACTCCCTTAGCTTGTGTCGCTCGCGCCGCCTGTCTCGACCTGTTTCAAAGCTTTCACCCTGTTGTCTTCGTCATTGCTAAATACTAATGTACACTAGGTGGAGAGCTTAGTTTGGTGTACCGGTACAAAAGAGATTTATATAATAACTCTAATGGTAACAATTTTAAATTTGGTTTCAACACAAATGTATCTTCCTATGTGCTCTTTATTTTATTTGCAATTATGCTGCTAAGTTCTGGAACAAGAGATTGGCTGACAACAATTCTGGGAGAATTTTTAAAATTGCTACTAGAAATACTCGCACGCAATCTAGTTTTTGCACAAGACAAAACAGAAAAAAACCTTTCACATACACAAGTGGAACCACACATAGAAACAATCTTCGCTGCTTCTCTGTGTAACTTGGGAAATTCTTCCTTCGCCAAATTCTGGTAGAATTGGAGCAAACCTTTTGTATTGTAAAACACATCCTTTCGGTGAACATCGCTTTGCAAATCAATTAGTTCAAAATGTAAATCTGAAGGCGCACATTCAATATCCATCGAAAAAGGTAACACAAAAACATCGCGAATTGGCTGCAGATAGGTAATTTCCTGAAACAATAACAAAGCCAATGTTAATAAATGAAAGTAATGTAAGCCGTTGTTTCGAAGTACTAAAATGCGATAGATTTCAATAAAAATGTAATGTGTACTATTGGTTTTAATGTAATGTTACACTTGCATATGTAACGCAATCTCCTTTATTTAGCTGTATGTCATATGCCGGCACATTACATGGAATCGGTCGTTAAACGCATTTTCGAGGGATTGTAGCACCTCGACGTATTTTTCAAAGCGCGCTCCTTCCTGCACAGATGCTGTCAAAGAAAAACATAGTACCGTTTTGATTAGAGCGGTCATAAAAATCAGACTGTTTTAATAAAGGTACAATTTATATCTCGCTTACCTAGTTCAGGAAAGTGTTGCGTATTTTTCTCTGAAAGGTTGTTTTTGAGGAGCTTCAGTTTATACTGGAAAGCGTTTATTTTGCTGATCATATCGTTCATGAGATTGTTTTCTTTTAGGAGTTTCAGACTTAAATCATTTAGGAGAGCCATAATGTCTGCTAAAAATCCTAAATCAGCTACCCATTCAGGGTCATGAAAAAGTGGCTCCGGACGTCCTCTGCTCTCCAAAAACTGAGCCACAGTGTGGCGTAGTCGAAAAATTCGGGAAATCACTTTCCCTTTGCTCAGCCAGCGCACCTCAGCGTGGTAGGGAGTATCTGGATACTCCTCTTCAAAGGAAATCAAAAATTCTTTGAATTAACGATGAGTGAGTCCATGAGAACGAATGTAGTTCACGATACGCACCACTACCTTCATTACATCTTGAAGACCCGTAAGTTTTTCACAAAGAGCCTCTTGGTGTGCAAATCAATGAACGGAAGGTAAATTCGGCATGTTAAGTTTTTTCGGCAGTAGGCCAATAAACCCTTTTCCTTTACAACACATTGCTGGTGCCCCGTCTGTGGCTACAGAAAACAGCTTTTCCCAAGGGAGTCCTATTCCTTCAGCTGCTAAAATATCCGCCCCTATAACAGTGTCCTTCAACGAAATCATATCCAGGAGCTCTTCCGTTACATGGAGGTCGTCGTCCACAACACGCAAAAATATTGCTAACTGAGCCGTGTCGTTAATATCCGTGGACCCACCAAGTGCGATGGAGTACGCTAGGAAGTTTTCAATTGTGGCTGCCAGTCGTTCATGCGAATTCTCGGCAATGTCGTTGATTCTTCGATGTAATGTCATTCTAGAAAGTGATATTCTGCTGTACGCTGGAGCTAATGTGCGATTCATTGTCTCTACTACGTCCAACATAATGTTTTTTTATTAATGGCCCGTCCATAAATGGCGTCCCAGCTCTTGCTAAACGTAGAGCAACTTTCTAACTAGCTCTGAGAGTCCTTTCGCATCACATCTCATCTTCTTCGCCCTAAAGTAGAGAAAAAAAAGATATGTTAGAAATAATTTATGCGAAAACGAAAAAAAAGGAATCTAAACAAATGTTATTTCTTTTCGCAATGACCTTGAACCACAATATAAATGCTAAAGTACTTGCAACAAACCTCGTTCGTAGATACTGAATTCTCTTCTGCAAGAGTTTGCAACTTCCGTAATTCTTCCTCTCTGGCATCCCTTGTTATATCACTATACTTTTATGAATGCAATTTGCTGTAGTGTCTTTCAATAGACTATTTTCTGGCACACGTAATTAGTGGACCGCAGATTAGACATTTGGCTTTATCGTCACAACGCACAAAAAGGTAGGAGAGTTCCCATTCCGGTTTAAATTGACTTTCAGCAATTTTCCCTTTTTTTTGGAGCAGATGGTTCCATTATACCGGTAATTGTCTTGCACTTACGTATTCCAATGTTGACTAAGCCGTCTGGCAGCGCATTCGGCAGCGCACAGCGTCGGCCTTACCTAGCAAGCCGAGTTGAGGCGAAGTATGCCGAGTTAAACCCATGCACTGTGCAGGCATTCGCTGCACCTCGCTTTGCACGGGTGCCGTTTTCCGTGTTTGTGTGGACCTGACCTATACTATTATCCATTTTTCTCCGTATCGCCTTAGCCTTATCAGCTAAAATCCTATCTGCAATATGACGACTTGATAGATCTTTATTTGCAACGTATGCAATGTAGTGTTCCATACACGCTTCGTCGAGCACATTAACCCCCTTATCACCTCGTGCCAAGCGTTTCTGAAGCTTTGTCCCAGGTCCACAGTAGTTATACCCACTGGAAGTTTGTCTAGAATACCACCAACTCCTCTAATGCGCCTGCTAGCACGCATGTTATACTACTGCGGTGGTTGTGGACAATGCACGCCCATTATATAGCAAATCGTCGACGTCAGTCCAACTATTTTGTGTAGCAGTCATTTGACTAGTGCTTTGTTTCCGCGACGTCGTATGACTTTCTCCACGAGAAAAACATCCGGTTCTTGCTTTTCTGCAACTCCTCGATGTAGAAGAGCCTATAATTTCTTCACTTTTACTATCCTTCAATATATAAGTTCTAGGATTCGTTGGTTGCACCTTTGAAACTGTAAATATCTCAGTTGACCAGTTCGGTAGGTATGATTTCTCAAATGCCATCTTGTGTTTACAGATACGCACCAAATCACCTACATTAAAATTCTGTTTGCGTGGATCCAGCCTTTTAGTGCGATAGTACACCGTATCCATGAGTCCATTATCACGAAGATCGATTGATCTCATTTTTATTGTGCTATGTATGGTTCGATTATACTGAGCAATTATTCTGGGAGGATATCTGTCCATTTGTATGAGCCGCGAAGGTTAAACGCATCCACATTCGACCTTTAATTGTTCTGCTCAGACGCTCCACGATACTTGCCTTCAGGTGAGTGAATGTTCAGTAGTGATGTGTTCCGTACCGTTACATTACGGCCATGAAATACATATTGTAAAACTCCCCACCGTGATCGGTTTGGAGGTTGTCTGGGCATCGATTCGTCCCTGTCTGAAGCAAATGCTCAAAAACAGCAGCGACATTTCTACTCGTCTTTGTTTTCACTGGTAATGCCCAGGCAAATTTGGAGTATTGTATCATATGAATATTCCCTCATATCTACAAGATCAGCTTGCCATAAGCCATCCAAACCTTTAATCATAACATGCCTGCGAGGGTATGTTTTGTGTGCTGGTTTGTGCAGTTCTCGAAATACTGTCTCCATGCTTATTCGATGATACCTCTCTCTCTCTAAACAGAGATTACTGAAATAACCTCATTCGAATGAGCTGTATTACCGGCAGCAGCTGATGCCATGAGCAGCCATAGTCGATCTGTTAGTTCGTTGGGGTCGTCATGATATATATACTGCGGGATCCGATTGTTCACTGCTTTATGCTCAATGTCAGTACCGTCACCGCTGCTGCTGCTGTTGTTGTTTTCGCCTTCAAGTATTGGTTTTATAATGGTTTTATATTTCTTGTTGCTCGGGCTTTTCGTGATCTTCTGTACATCAGTCATGTGCAATATTTCACAGTACGTTTCCCTATCATTAACTGAATAATTTATAGGTTTTTGGTAGGTCTTAGGAAAAAAAGATTCATTAAGCCGGGTGTTCTCTTAAACCGCCTATCACCAATCTTTATTGTGTCGTTAGTTGCAGTTATATGATGCGTACCCAGCATGTACGGTCTTCCCCTGCTAACGCCGAATGTTGTATCTATCTGACCAGGGGTGTGATGGATAATGAATTCGTCAATGGCAACACCATCGTTGTCGTGTGTTTTTGTTTTTCCTGAGTGTAGTCTGAGACATTCAGAAACCAACTTAAAGGTCGATCCATATACCCCAACCTCAGCAACCGTAATTTCTCAAGAACTGCTTTCCGCGCTAGAATCACTTTCTGCTTCGACGACATCGCGGTATGTATTAATCAGACATCCCGTAGCGTGAGGCTTCATATATCCGGTTATTTTCTTCTTCCTCATACCATCTACTTGCTCTCCCTTCTCAACAACAAGGAACTCTACATTTATTTTCTCCTCAATAGCCTCCACCTTTTCAGTTAAGTCGGCTACTTTCTTACCGACTTCATTAACTACCTCATTTAACGCATTCACCATTCTCAAAAGAGTCTGGTAATATGTCTCTAGTTCCCTGCTCATACCTCCAACTTTATGCACAATAGCCTGAATTTTCGCGTCCATGTACAGGCACTTGTTCTGTCTGTGTACACCCATTCTCTCGGCTTGAGAGCTAGATATACGCGTGAATTTCTCTATGGTGCAGCGTATACTGATGTACTAACCTCTCTTACCGTGCTGTATATGCAAAAACTCGTGAATCTTTCGTCTCTATCTACCATCACTCAGTTTTCTTGTTTTATCAATAACGAGAAGCCCCATACTGTGAATGATTCCAGCAATCAGCACGTATCTTTACAAAATCATTGAACGACAAATCAGTTCCGACATGTGCCTGATAAATGTGTTTCAAATTCAGATACTCTTGTTTGAAGGCTATAATGAGGTTTGCATTATCCCTAACCAACTGTTTAGGGTTCTGGAATATGATTACCGAAAAAGAAATATTTTCGAATTTGGTCTTGGCTTTCCACAGCAACATCGCAAATAAGAAGACAGTGTTTGGCTTTGCTTTTTCAAGTGGAGGGATATCACCGCTTTCACTGAATGTCATGTATGTAACACCATCTACACCGCGCAATATCTCCGGCAATAGCTGATACTTGGGTAGAAACAGCGTTTTTGAGAATACATAAACGACTCCGTCTACATGTCGTGAGGACATCAGTCTTCCCACAGTTGCATGAACCTACAATAAACGCTCGTATATTTTCAGGATGGAGAATTCCGTTCTTCTTGTTGTTCTTCAGGTCTTCTTTTGCATCTTCACAGGACGAGTCATCGACAACAAAGTCCTTCTGATGAGGGTGTTACACCCACCCTGCCATGATACTAACTACTCCAGGTAGTTGAATATATAGAAAAATAATATGTGTAGCTACTATAGCGCCTTAACTTAACCGACTGAGCTATATTGACTACAAAGAGAAAGCAGCTATATATTTTACCCATGAAGAGTGACTAATCATCCATTATGTGAATAACTGATATGGAAAAAGTATTAATAATTGTAATACTTTAACTATACTGAGAGATGTATGAAATAAAAGACTAACACGGTTTGATATTATACACTCCTGGAAATGGAAAAAAGAACACATTGACACCGGTGTGTCAGTCCCACCATACTTGCTCCGGACATTGCGAGAGGGCTGTACAAGCAATGATCACACGCACGGCACAGCGGACACACCAGGAACCGCGGTGTTGGCCGTCGAATGGCGCTAGCTGCGCAGCATTTGTACACCGCCGCCGTCAGTGTCAGCCAGTTTGCCGTGGCATACGGAGCTCCATCGCCGTCTTTAACACTTGTAGCACGCCGCGACAGCGTGGACGTGAACCGTATGTGCAGTTGACGGACTTTGAGCGAGGGCGTATAGTGGGCATGCGGGAGGCCGGGTGGACGTACCGCCGAATTGCTCAACACGTGGGGCGTGAGGTCTCCACAGTACATCGATGTTGTCGCCAGTGGTCGGCGGAAGGTGCACGTGCCCGTCGACCTGGGACCGGACCGCAGCGACGCACGGATGCACGCCAAGACCGTAGGATCCTACGCAGTGCCGTAGGGGACCGCACCGCCACTTCCCAGCAAATTAGGGACACTGTTGCTCCTGGGGTATCGGCGAGGACCATTCGCAACCGTCTCCATGAAGCTGGGCTACGGTCCCGCACACCGTTAGGCCGTCTTCCGCTCACGCCCCAACATCGTGCAGCCCGCCTCCAGTGGTGTCGCGACAGGCGTGAATGGAGGGACGAATGGAGACGTGTCGTCTTCAGCGATGAGAGTCGCTTCTGCCTTGGTGCCAATGATGGTCGTATGCGTGTTTGGCGCCGTGCAGGTGAGCGCCACAATCAGGACTGCATACGACCGAGGCACACAGGGCCAACACCCGGCATCATGGTGTGGGGAGCGATGTCCTACACTCGCCGTACACCTCTGGTGATCGTCGAGGGGACACTGAATAGTGCACGGTATATCCAAACCGTCATCGAACCCATCGTTCTACCATTCCTAGACCGGCAAGGGAACTTGCTGTTCCAACAGGACAGTGGACGTCCGCATGTATCCCGTGCCACCCAACGTGCTCTAGAAGGTGTAAGTCAACTACCCTGGCCAGCAAGATCTCCGGATCTGTCCCCCATTGAGCATGTTTGGGACTGGATGAAGCGTCGTCTCACGCGGTCTGCACGTCCAGCACGAACGCTGGTCCAACTGAGGCGCCAGGTGGAAATGGCAATGCAAGCTGTTCCACAGGACTACATCCAGCACCTCTACGATCGTCTCCATGGGAGAATAGCAGCCTGCATTGCTGCGAAAGGTGGATATACACTGTACTAGTGCCGACATTGTGCATGCTCTGTTGCCTGTGTCTATGTGCCTGTGGTTCTGTCAGTGTGATCATGTGATGTATCTGACCCCAGGAATGTGTCAATAAAGTTTCCCCTTCCTGGGACAATGAATTCACGGTGTTCTTATTTCAATTTCCAGGAGTGTATATATATATATTATTTAAATAGCATACATACGGTGTAGAATTTCAGAAATATCATATGTATCTTCTCCTCCGCACCTGTGCAGTATTTCCCAAACAAAGCTTTTTGACATGCAATGAATTCAGTGTGTATCTCACACTAGCTAATAGATGCCTCACAGTACTCAGGTTTTTCACACACACCGCTAATCCGTTTCTCTTTACGTTCAGCGTTCATGGGCAAAGAAAGGTACTGCTTCAGATCATCAACATGACACTATGCACATGTAGGGAATTTACATCATCATTGTATGGAGGATCTATTCTAGGCAGCCAACGGTTCAATCTCTCCAATGCAAGAAGCAGTGTAGTGTCCAGATCGTATAACTTCATAACTGGGACATGCCTTAGATAAACACAGTTGTCACCCGATTTCACACATAATGCCCAGTCATCATACACAGTTGTAACAGAAAGTGTCACACCAGTAAGGCAAATGTCTGGATGACAACGAGTTGGATAAAACTCTGTAGTCATCTGCTAACTGATGTAGCGCTCTGCACAACATATTTTCGTCCCATTCGAACTCGGGAATTGGCACTATAACACACTTGGACACATTTTCAATCTCCAATCTTGCATGTAAGCCCAAGACATGAAGTGCTTCTATACCGACATTTACACGTTTCGTTCCACTGGGAGTTAAATTGTACGTGGAAGTGAAAAGCATGGCTACATTCGATGCTTCCTTATCCACTGTGGTTGCATTATCACAGGGGCGTTCAGCTGGGATGGGTTGTATTTGGTGTCCTCCATCTTTATGTTGTTTAGGACCACTAGCAGTGGGGGGCAGATCGCGTGCCCTCATCACACAAATCGATAAGTGGGATGGAGAACAGCAGCTCCTTGTTCTGCTCCAGCAAGTGGGCTATGTGCGCTACAGGAGTCCACGTGGTCGCTACAGGCTCATACGTGCTGGAGGTTGTTGCTATCGTAGGTCTCTAGGTCGCTGCAGGTTTCGACAAGATGGCAGATCCGGACGTGACAGAGATTAGTATGTTGGCGCTCGACACTGCTGGCTTGGACGCGTCTAGGTCTACTGCTGAACAAAGAGAAGGAAGCATTAGACATGGACCAATGCACGGAAACAACGAATAATAATAATAATGCTAACCAGAGAGCAAGATGTGATATGGGACACTTACTTTTCTGTTTCCTCCAGTTATGCATAGTACTGTTGGATTGCGACTTCTGTTGACGCTTCATGGTTCTTCTTCTTCTGCTGCTGCTGCTGAGTGACTGAGCAAGACTGAGGTCCCAGAGCTGCTGAGCTGGCCGTATATCCCCTCCAATGATGTCACCAGACACTGCCATCCTACTGGCTCAAATCTAACACATGACTGGATTAGGGACTCATATTGCTTGCCTCCATTCCCCCCATCCAGGACCATCATCATGGATTACGTCACTGATCAGAGAGCTGTCTGGCAGTGGTACTGTGTACTAGGTCAGTTGGAGTCCGGACATCATGGCGAACACACTGGATGGTGGTATTGCCTCTAATTGTTTAAATAAAGACAGATGCATGCAAAATCATTAAGACTTACGTCCAGTGCAGGCCAAGTCTTTTTCCTGCCAATCCCTAGGAAGAGGTGGCGGTTGGGTTAGGTTAGTGGACTTAACCCAACAGCCTTTTCTTTCCCGCCATTTTCTGAGGTTATTGGAGATAGCGCAAGTGACATTTCTTTATCACCAAATTAAAACTTCGCGCCAATCCCTAGGAAGTGGTGGCTGTCGGATGACTTGGGTTTTTGGAGGTAGCCCAAATGCCCTGTCTTCCCCGCCATTTTTCTGACGTTAGTAGAGCTGTGTTGCATTATCCTCAAAGAATTTGAACTTCCTGACATTTTCTGGGGGAGGGGATTAGGTTAGTGCAGGTAGCCCAAGTGACATATCTTCCCACCAAATTTCAAATTTCCCGCCATCTTAGGTGATGACATGTGCTGTTGCCAAATCTACACTCTGCCATCTTCGATGACGTCATCGATACCATCTTGGATACACCTGGCAACAATGCAGAGCGGGGTGGTGTCCCCCTTACCCCAGTACTACTGGCAGCATATTGGCGAGGCATTCGTCTTCATGGATGATACTTTGCACCCCCATCGTGGACATCTTGTGAATGACTTCCTTCAAGACAACCCCATCGCTCGAATAGTGGCCAGCATGTTCTCCAGACATGTACCCTATTGAACATGTCTGGAGTAGATTGAAAAGGGCTGTTCATGGATGATGTGACCCACCAACCACTCTGAGTGACCCACACCTGATCGCTGATGAGGAGTGTGACGAAGAGGACGAACAGTGTCGTTAAGAACTTGTGGGTATTATGCTACGATGAATAAAGGTATGCATCAATGTAAGCCGACGTCCTACTGGGTATTACAGATACCGATGTCTACAGCGATCTGGACCACCATCTCTGAAGGTCTCGCTGTATCGTGGTACAGCATGCAATGTGTGGTTTTCATGAGCAATAAAGAGGGTGGAAATGATGTTTATGTTGATCTCTATTCCCATTTTCTGTACAGGTTCCGGAACTCTCGGACTCGAGGTGATGGAAAACTTTTTTTTTGATGTGTCCATATTACACTACTTCAGTTCTTGTGGTACAAATTTGACTTTATTCATAGAATGTTTGTTGTGTACTGTTCCAGTGAAAATAAATAAATAAATAAGCACAGGCGGTTGCCTTCTATGACTAGGGCATTGCAAATTTGGTACAATGCTACGACAAATGTCTAAGTCAGAGCGGCGACTATGGAGAGAAGTGGATGGAAGGTTAAGCTAACTGTCTAAAATAAAACATTATTAAATTTAATTCTAAAATGTAGAGTTTTTAAATTTAACATTAGTTTCGATTTCGCGACTGATCGGACCTTACTTTCCGAAGAGCCCTCGTAGATTAGCCTAAGGGACCACTTGTTCTGATACTCCGTCATACATGTTACTTACAGCAATTAACATGATAAAATAAGAAAAAAATTATCGGCAGTGAATTAATCTTCAGGATATAAAATGTAGACTGGTAAAGGCAAGGACAGCGTTTCTGAAGAAGAGAAAATTGCCTGGCTGCCTGCATTCACTCATTTGTCGAGCCGCTCGTGAAATTGGTGATTAGTGATCTGTATCCTGATTGCTTACAGGTGTATTCCTGATTCTCTTCAGTGCTGTTGAGAGCCATTTTTTTTCTTTTTTTTTTTGGACAGGTTATCAAAGACACATACGTCAATTTCCTGCTTTGTTAATCGGGTTGCATCCTCCTGAACAGATCTAGGTAGGACTGCATTAGCCATTCATCGATTTGCTACAGAATCCTTGAACATATGATCAGTTTGAGTGCAACAAATTTCCTTGAGACGGTAATGCTTCTGCCCATAAATGAGAACAGTTTCAGAAAGCATTTCCCGTGCCAAACTCAGCTTGCCCATTTCTCACATGAGATCCTGCGCCGCATGGATGAAAGGCATCAGGCGGATTCTATATTCCTCAAGCTTTCATAAAGCATCTGACGCGTTACCACACTGGCGAGCCGGCCGCTGTGACCGGGCCGTTCTAGCGCCTCAGTATGGAACCGCGCTGCTGCTGCTGCTACGGTCGCAGGTTCGAATCCTGCCTCGGACATGGATGTGTGTGATGTCCTTAGGTTAGGTTTAAGTAGTTCTAAGTCTAGGGTACTGATGACCTCAGATGTTCTAAGGGACTTATGACCTCAGAAGTTCAAAGTATAGGGGACTGATGACCTAAGATGTTAAGTCCCATAGTGCTCAGGCCCATTTGAACCATTTGGTATCACACTGCCGACTACTAACGAAAGTACAAGCTTACAGAATGGGTTTCCAGGTATGTGTATAGTTCGAGACTCCTTAAGTAACGGAACCCAGTACGTTGCCCTCGACGGCGAGTGCTTATGAGAGACAACGGTATCGTCGGATGTGCCCCAGGAAACAGTGATAGGACCGCTGTTATTTTCTGTATGTATAAATGATCTGACGGACAAGGTAAGCAACAGTCTGCGGCTGTTGCTGATGATGATGTAGTGTATGGAAAGGTGTCGTCTTTGAATGACTGTAGGAGCATACAAGATGACTTAGACAAAATGAATGACAGTAGAAAAATGTAGATAAAAATAGAAAAATGTAAGTTAACTCATAATGTTAGAGCACCGTACTGATAGTGTACAACTTGACATATGTGGTTGTCTTCAGCCCTGAGACTGGTTTATGCAGCTCTCCATGCTACTCTATCCTTTGCAGGCTTCTTTATCTCCTAGGACTTACTGCAACTTACATCCTTCTGAATCTGTTTAGTGTATTCATCTCTTGGTCTCCCTCTACGATTTTTACCCTCCACGCTGCCCTCCAATACTAAATTGGTGATCCCTTGATGCCTCAGAACATGTCCTACCAACCGATCCCTTCTTCTAGTCAAGTTGTGCCACAAACATCTCTTCTCCCCACTCCTATTCAATACCTCCCCATTAGTTATACGATCTACCCATCTAATCTTCAGCATTCTTCTGTAGCACCACATTTCGAAGGGCTTCTAGTTTCTTCTTGTCTAAACTATTTATCGTCCGTGTTTCACTTCCATACATGGCTATACCATACAAATACTTTCTGAAACGACTTCCTGACACTTACACCAATACTCGATGCTAACAAATTTCTCTTCTTCAGAATCGCTACCTTTGCCGTTGCCAGCAAACATTTTATATCCTCTCTACTCCGACCATGATCAGTTATTTTGCTCCCCAAATAGCAAAACTCCTTTACTACTTTAAGTGTCTCATTTCCTAATCTAATTCCCTCAGCATCACCCGACTTAATTCGACTACATTCCATTATCCTCGTTTTGCTTTTGTTGATGTTCATCTTATATCCTCCTTTCAAGACTGTCCATTCCGTACAACTGCTCTTCCAAGTCCTTTGTTGACTCTGAAAGAATTACAATGTCATCGGCGAACCTCGTAGTTTTTTATTTCTTCTCCATGGATATTAATACCTACTCCGAATTTTTCTTTTGTTTCCTTCATTTCTTGCTCATAATACAGATTGAGTAACATCGGGGATAGGCTACAACCCTGTCTCACTCCCTTTCCAAGCATTGCTTCCCTTTCATATCCCTCGACTCTTATAACTGCCATCTGGTTTCTGTACAAATTATAAATAGCCTTTCGCTCCCTGTATTTTACCCGTGCCACCTTCAGAATTTGAAAGAGAGTATTCCAGTCAACATTGTCAAAAGCTTTCTCTAAGTCTACAAATGTTAGAACGTAGGTTTGCCTTCCCTTAATCTAGCTTCTAAGGTAAGTCGTAGGGTCAGTATTGCCTCATGTGTTGCAATATTTCTACGGAATCCAAACTGATCTTCCCGGAGGTCGGCTTCTACCAGTTTTTCCATTCGTCTGTGAAGAATTCGCATTAGTATTTTGCAACCGTGACTTATTAAACCGATAGTTCGGTAATTTTCACATCTGTTAGCACGTGCTTTCTTTGGGATTGGAATTATTAGATTCTTCTTGAAGTCTAAGGGTATTTCGCCTGTCTCATACATCTTGCTCACCATATGGTAGAGTTTTGTCATGACTGGCGCTCCCAAGGCTGTCAGTAGTTCTAATGGAATTTTGTCTACTCCCGGGGCTTGTTACGACTCAGGTCTTTCAGTAGTGCGCTGTCAAACTCTTCACGCAGTTTCGTATCTTCCATTTTATCTTCATCTACATCCTCTTCCATTTCCATAATATTGTCCTCAAGTAAGTTGCCCTTGTATAGACTCTCTATATACTCCTTCCACCTTTCTTTTTTACATTCTTTGCTTAGAACTGGCTTTCCATCAAAGTTCTTGATATTCAAGGAAGTAGTTCCCTGTTCTCCAAGGGACTTTTTAATTTTTCTGTAGGCAGTATATATGTTACCTCTAGTGAGATAAGCCTCTGCATCCTTACATTTGTCCTCTACCCATCCGTGCTTAGCCATTTTGCACTTCCGGTCGATTTCATTTTTGAGACGTTTGTATTACTTTTTGCCTGCTTCATTTAATGCATTTTTATATTTTCTCCTTTCATCAATTAAATTCAATATTTCTCCTGTTACCCAAGGATCTCTTCCAGCCCTCATCTTTTTACCTACTTGATCCTCTGCTGACTTCACTACTTCATCCCTCAGAGCTACCCATTCCTCTTCTACTGTATTTCTTTCCCCCATACGTGACAATTGTTCCCTTATGCTCTCCCTGAAACTCTATACAACCCCTGGTTTCGTCAGTTTATCCAGGTCCCATCTCCTTCAATTCCCACCTTTTCGCAGTTTCTTCAGTTTTAATTTACAGTTCATAACCAATAGAGTGTGGTCAGAGTCCACATCTGCCCCTGGAAAAATCCTACAATTTAAAACCTGGTTCCTAAATCTCTGTCTTACCATTATGTAATCTATCTGATACCTTTTAGTATCTCCAGGCTTCTTCCATGTACACAACCTTCTTTTATAACTCTTGAACCAAGTGTTAGATATGATTAAATTGTGCTCGGTGCAAAATTATATCAGGCGGCTTCCTCTTTCATTTCTTAGCCCCAATCCATACTCACCTGCTACGTTTCCTTCTCTCCCTTTTCCTACTACCGAATTCCAGTCATCCATGACTATTAAATTTTAGTCTCCCTTCACTATCTGAATAATTTATTTTATTTCATCATAAATTTCTTCAATTTCTTCGTCATCTGCATAGCTACTTGGCATGTAATCTTTTACTACTGTAGTAGGCGTGGGCTTCGTGTCTATCTTGGCTACAATAATGCGTTCAGTATGTTGTTTGTTGACATAATAAATTCGATTAAACATCTAGGCGTAACGTTGCAAGCAATATGAAATAGAATGAGAATGTAAGAATTGTAGCTGGAAAGTGTAGTTCATCTGTAAAGGCCACGCCGTATACGACAATAGTGCAACTCATTCTTGAGTGCTGTTCTTAAGTTTCTGTAATCCGCAATAGGTCAGATTAATATAAGTAACTCATCGAAGCAATTCAGAGGGCAACTAGATTTGTTACCGGTACGTTCGAACAGTACGCAAATATTACGGAGATCCTGAGGGAACTCAAATGAGTATTACTGGAAGGACGGTGACGTCGTTTTCGAGGTCACTATTGACAACATTTAGAGAACCGGCAATTCGGTATTTGAAGGTGACAGCAGAGCGATTCTACTGCAGCCTGCGTACATCGCGCGTGAGGGCCATGAAGGTAAAATTGGAGAGATTAGGGTTCGTGTGGTGGCATATACAGTGTGTTTCCGTAAGAGCGGTGCAAAAGTGTAAGAGGAAGTAGAGAACGCTGAATTGAACAACTTGAGGTAGGGAAACAGAAGTCGGAGGAGCCAGCTTGAGAAGAGATGGTAGTAAACTTGTGTACCGCTTTGTCCAGTATTACTGCTTTGCATCCTACTTGTAGCTAACTTGCGTACAAGTTTACATGTCCTTTGCTGTTTATTTACTTGTAAATACTTTATTTCCTGCAGGGAAACGACGAGGACAACCCTGATTACTAGCAAGTATTTCCCAGTCGCTGGACTGGAAGGGGAGGAGCTATTCCATGACGTGCGGGGTCACCTCAAATGAATCGTCTTGATTATTTCCTATGGGGACATCTAAAGCCACTTGCGTAAGAGGCCCTAGTGGATACGGAGATGGACTTAGTTGCCAGAATTGTAGCTGCCTGTGATGTGATTCGAAACACGCCAGTGAAAAATTGTCAGGTAGAGTCAGGATCTTGTTTGCCGATGTCACGCGTGCAGTGAGCTTGAAATCGTCAGCTTCAGCACATTTTGTAAGATGCAGAGCAAATACGAGGGTAATCCCAAAAGTAAAGTCTCCTATTTTTTTTATAAGTACACAGACCTGTTTATTTCTACAATGGTTTAATTCAGATTACAGCTTGAACGTTTAGCTATTTTTCGACATAATCACCATTTCTGTCGATGCAATTTTGTAGACGCCGTGGCAGTTTTTGTATGCCCATGTCATACCAGCTCGCCGCCACGCCGTTCAGAAAGTTATGAACCTCTACTTTCACCTCGTCGTCGGAGCTGAATCGCTGGGACCACAATTAACGCTGACATGTACTGTGACACTGAAAAAACTCAAACGGGTAATTCAGAATCGGAGGAATGTTGAGCAAGGTCGTACACATTCTCCATGACAACACTCGCCCATACATCGCTCGGTAAATCGTTGCTCTCCTGCAGTGGAACATATTGACTCACCCACCCTACAGTCCTGACTTGGCCCCCCAGTGACTATAACCCGTTCCCTAGGTTAAAAGACATTTGGCCGGAAAGCGATTCAGTCCCGACGAAGAGGTGAAAGAAGAGGTTCATAACTTTCTGAACAGCACGGCGGCGAGCTGGTATGACATGGGTATACAAAAACTTCCACAGCATCTACAAAAATGCATCGAAAGCAATGGTGATTATGTCGAAAGATAGCTAAACGTTCAAGCTGTAAGCTGATGTAAACCATTGTAGAAGTAAACAGGTCTAATTACGTATAAAAATGATGGTATTTGCAGTTAACAAAAAATGATTCAAATGGCTCTGAGCACTGGAATGTATACAACAAATAACTGGATATGTTAGGTGCAGACTGCATCTAACTTGTCAGAGGACTGAAGACTACTGTTAATGACGAAACAGAGCGAACCGACTTACGTATCGTGGCCTGAAGGCGTGCTATACTTGCTGCCGGCATGCAAACGTTTGAGTTGCTGTCCACTGCCGTTGGAAAACTCCTCGCACGCACTGGATCTACATCTGCATCTACATCTAAATGTGCATCTAAATGTATATTATAATCCGCAAGCAACCATACGATGCATGGCATAGGATACCTTATACCACTACCACACGTCTGATTTCCTGTTCAAATGGCTCTGAGCACTAACTAACCTAAGGACATCACACACATCCATGCCCGAGGTAGGATTCGAAGCTGCGACCGTAGCGGTAGCGCGGTTCCAGACTGAAGCGCCTAGAATCGCTCGGCC
The DNA here is from genome assembly GCF_023897955.1 of Schistocerca gregaria. Lineage (NCBI taxonomy): Eukaryota > Metazoa > Arthropoda > Insecta > Orthoptera > Acrididae > Schistocerca > Schistocerca gregaria. The sequence goes on from NC_064925.1 coordinate 70,323,274, forward strand.
ACACCGGCCGGCTGCAGTTAACTCATGTAAATAAAAAAAACGTACATAGTAATGTAACTTTATTCCTATTCTCTCCTTAAGTTGCCTTCTCCGACGCCAGGTTCCCTACCTCCAACTGTTCAGAGGAGTACCCTTTATGTCTTTTTAAATTTTTGCACGCTCTTACTGAAACACTCTGTTGCAGCCCTTTTTCACTCGCTCTGTTTGCCAGTGGAACACAAAAGAAAATCACTAGTAGTGGTAAGAGTGTACCATATGGTGACTCGCGAACTACGTAGTAGATATTTACTAAGATGCTATCTGTTCTATCGGACGTGTCCGAAAGAACAGATACCATCCTAGTAAATATATAATTAAGGTTCACTGGCCACTTGACCATCCTCTTCTTCTGTGCGAATGCACAAACAGTGCCCGAACTCTTACGGGAATCGGCAACGCGCCGCGAGTAATGAGTATAATGGGCAGGTGCACTACGAATGTAGTGCGGGACAATACGTTGAGAATGTGGGTTTCGCGGGAGGCGTGCCAGAGATAAATCCCTGTAGTCGCGCTATCCTCTGTGTCCTCGGTGGCTCGGATGGATAGACCGTCTGCCATGTAAGCAGGAGATCCCGGGTTTGAGTCTCGGTCGGGGCACACATTTTCATCTGTCCCCGTTGACGTATGTCAAAGCTTGTAAGCAGCTAAGGGTTTTCATTTCATTGTAATATCGTACGTAGTAGATGTTGATTATCCCTGTATACTGCTGCCGTTCCTAGAATAGTGCCCGTCTGCTATCTTAGCACCTGTTATTTTTCCAAGGGTCTTGCACTTTCAGACGGACGGGAAGTACCGAGCAGAAACCGTCCGAGCCCACAAAGAGGGCGACACGAGTGACACGACGCGGTAGGACTGCGACCGCTGAGGAGCTCTCAGCAGCCCGCAAGTCGTCGTCAGGGGAAACCCGACACGCGGCAACAGCCGAGCGAAACGACTGCCGCGCCGGCGCTCCGAGTAAACAATGGAAGAGAGCCGCGGTCCGGTGACTGCGGGGGCAGCTGTTGTGGGGAGCGGCAGCCGCGGGTCGCTGCACCGATAGGCAAAGCTGTCACAGGAGAAGGGGGATACTGCAAGGCAGCCGATTAAAGAGATAATTACAGGGGGTGTAACTCAGAGAGACCGACAAACTTCAAGGGGTTGTGAAAGTTTTCTGCGGGAATGAAGCGAGCACAGGAACCTATGTCCGGAAACGTCGCTTAACAATCGCTGTTTCGTCGGAACAAGACACGGCCAGGGCAGAAGTACCACGGGCACAATGATGCGAGCTGATGCCAGTGCCATAGAGACTCGCCACCTGCGCTTCTTCCACCAGCGCCACGGGCGGCGCTGATTGCCGGCCGAGTACAGTCCGCCAATGACCGGACGACAACGGACAGAAGCCTATCCGGAATATAGAAGAGCAGTTCTCGCCCACGTGGTTGTAGATAACCGTCCAGGGCTGACTTATACAGGAATGTCGTTTGGTGAACTCTTACAATTGGACAGACAGTTGTTATAAACTGCATTTGCTGTGCACTGTGAAGTTTACCTACGATTATTTGCACTTTGCCATTGAGGGCCTTCTTTGTGTTCTATTATATGCAGTTCCACAGACTTAATGAGTCAACTAGTCACAAAGATAAGTAAAACTTTTAACTCAAATTTGTCACTTTGTTACTCATTTATGTTGTAGAACCTTCGCTCTGCTATCCTGTTTTTTTTTTAACTCTCAAACTTGGCTACCGTAGCAGTTTCTGAAAGGTTCAAAGAAAACTTGAGTTTTATTTCAAACACATACCCGACTCATACAATTATAGTTGCTGATGACTTTATTTTACCCTCGATATCTTGGCGAAAATATATCTTTATTTCAGGAGGTATGCATAAAACGTTATCCGAAATTGTGCTAAACGCATTCTCCGAGAATTATTTCGAGCAGTTAGTTCATGAGCCCATGCGAATAGCAAACGGTTGTGAAAACACATTTGACCTCTTGGCAACAAAAAATTCTGAGCTAATAACGAGCATCAAAACGAATACAGGGGTTAGTGAACACCGGGTTGTCTTCGCGAGATTGAATATTGCACCCCCAAATCCTCCAAAAATAAACGAAAAATATACCTATTCAAAATAAGCAGACAAAAATCCACTCGACGTCTTCCAGAGAGACACTCTCCATGCATTCCAAATTAATAATATAAGTGTAGCCCAGATGTGGCATGAATTCAAAGATATAGTATCGAGAGCAGTTAAGAGATTTATACCAAATAAATTAACAAATGACGGAGCTGATCCTCCTTGGTACACAAACGAACCAGAACACTGTTGCAGAAAGAACGAAGCAAACATGCCAAATTTAAACAGACGCAAAATCCCAAAGATTGGCGATATTTTACAGAAGCTCGAAATTTAGCGCTGACTTCAATCACGGATGCTCACAAGTTTCCACAACGAAACTTTGTCTTGAAACCCGGCAGCAAATCCAAAGAGATTCTGGTCGTGTGTGAAGTATGTTAGCGGGAAGAACCAATCAATGCCTTCTCTGCGCGATAGCAGTGGAGATACTATCGAAGACGGAGCTGCCAAAGAAGAGTTACTAAACACAGTCTTCCGAAGTGCCTTTACAAAAGAAGACGAAGTATATATTCCAGAATTCGAATCAAGAACAATTGTCAACCTGAGTAACGTAAAAGGGTCCTCGGAGTAGAGAAACAACTTACATCACATAATGAAAGCAAGTCTTCTGGTCCAGGCTGTCTAGCAATTAGGCTCCTTTCAGAGTATGCTGATGCATTAGCTCCATACTTAACTATCACATACAACCTTCGCTCGACGAAAGACCCATACCCAAAGACTGGAAAGTTCCACAAGTCACACCAATATTCAAGAAAGGTAGTACATCTACATCTACATGACTACTCTGCAATTCACATTTAAGTGCTTGGCAGAGGGTTCATCGAACCACAATCATACTATCTCTCTCTTCCCGAACAGCGAGCGGGAAAAACGAACACCTAAACCTTTCTGTTCGAGCTCTGATTTCTCTTATTTTATTTTGATGATCATTCCTACCTATGTAGGTTGGGCTCAACAAAATATTTTCGCATTCGGAAGAGAAAGTTGGTGACTGAAATTTCGTAAAAAGGTCTCGCCGGGACGAAAAACGTCTATGCTGTAATGACTTCCATCCCAACTCGTGTATCATATCTGCCACACTCTCTCCCCTATAACGCGATAATACAAAACGAGCTGCCCTTTTTTGCACCCTTTCGATGTCCTTCGTCAATCCCACCTGGTAAGGATCCCACACCGCGCAGCAATATTCTAACAGAGGACGAACGAGTGTAGTGTAAGCTGTCTCTTTAGTGGACTCGTTGCATCTTCTAAGTGTCCTGCCAATGAAACGCAACCTTTGGCTCGCCTTCCCGACAATATTATCTATGTGGTCCTTCCAACTGAAGTTGTTCGTAATTTTAACACCCAAGTACCTAGTTGAATTGACAGCCTTGAGAATTGTACTATTTATCGAGTAATCGAATTCCAACGGATTTCTTTTGGAACTCATGTGGATCATCTCACACTTTTCGTTATTTAGCGTCAACTGCCACCTGACACACCATGCAGCAATCTTTTCTAAATCGCTTTGCAGCTGATACTGGTCTTCGGATGACCTTACTAGACGGTAAATTACAGCATCATCTGCGAACAGTCTAAGAGAACTGCTCAGATTGTCACCCAGGTCATTTATATAGATCAGGAACAGTAGAGGTCCCAGGACGCTTCCCTGGGGAACACCTGATATCACTTCAGTTTTACTCGATGATTTGCCGTCTATTACTACGAACTGCGACCTTCCTGACAGGAAATCACGAATCCAATCGCACAACTGAGACGATACCCCTAGCTCCGCAGCTTGATTAGAAGTCGCTTGTGAGGAACGGTGTCAAAAGCTTTCCGGAAATCTAGAAATACGGAATCAACTTGAGATCCCCTGTCGATAGCGGCCATTACTTCGTGCGAATAAAGAGCTAGCTGCGTTACACAAGAGCGATGTTTTCTGAAGCCATGCTGATTACGTGTCAATAGATCGTTCCCTTCGAGGTGATTCATAATGTTTGAATACAGTATATGCTCCAAAACCCTACTGCAAACCGACGTCAATGATATAGGTCTGTAGTTAAATGGATTACTCCTACTACCCTTCTTGAACACTGGTGCGACCTGCGCAATTTTCCAATCTGTAGGTACAGATCTATCGGTGAGCGAGCGGTTGTATATGAGTGCTAAGTAGGGAGCTATAGTATCAGCGTAATCTGAAAGGAACCTAATCGGTATACAATCTGGACCTGAAGACTTGCCCGTATCAAGCGATTTGAGTTGCTTCGCAACCCCTAAGGCATCTACTTCTAAGAAACTCATGGTGGCAGATGTTCGTGTTTCAAATTCTGGAATATTCCATTCGTCTTCCCTGGTGAAGGAATTTCGGAAAACTGCGTTCAATAACTCCGCTTTAGCGGCACAGTCGTCGATAACAGTACCATCGGCACTGCGCAGCGAAGGTATTGACTGCGTCTTGCCGCTTGTGTACTTTACATACGACCAGAATTTCTTCGGATTTCCTACCAAATTTCGAGACAATGTTTCGTTGTGGAACCTATTAAAGGCATCTCGCATCGAAGTACGTGCCAAATTTCGCGCGTCTGTAAATTTTAGCCCATCTTCGGGATTTCGCGTTCTTCTGAACTTCGCATGCTTTTTCCGTTGCCTCTGCAACAGCGTTCGGACCTTTTTTGTGTACCACGGGGGATCCGTTCCATCTCTTACCAATTTATGAGGTATGAATATCTCAATTGCTGTTGCTACTATATCTCTGAATTTGAACCACATGTCGTCTACATTCGCATAGTCAGTTCGGAAGGAATCGAAATTGTCTTTTAGGAAGGCTTCTAGTGGCACTTTATCCGCTTTTTTAAATAAAATTATTTTGCGTTTGTTTCTGATGGATTTGGAAGAAACGGTATTGAGCCTAGCTACAATGACCTTGTGATCACTAATCCCTGTATCAGTCATGATGCTCTCTATCAACTCTGGATTGTTTGTGGCCAAGAGGTCAAGTGTGTTTTCGCAACCATTTACAATTCGCGTGGGTTCGTGGACTAACTGCTCGAAATAATTTTCGGAGAATGCATTTAGGACAATCTCTGAAGACGTTTTCTGCCTACCACCGGTTTTGAACAAGTATTTTTGTCAACATACCGAGGGTAGGTTGAAGTCCCCACCAACTGTAACCGTATGAGTGGGGTATTTATTTGTTACGAGACTCAAACTTTCTCTGAACTGTTCCGCAACTGTATCATCGGAGTCTGGGGGTCGGTAGAAGGAGCCAATTATTAACTTAATTCGGCTGTTAAGTATAACCTCCACCCACACCAATTCGCACGGAGTATCTACTTCGACTTCACTACAAGATAAACCACTACTGACAGACACAAACACTCCACCACCAATTCTGCCTAATCTGTCTTTCCTGAACACCGTCTGAGACTTCGTAAAAATTTCTGCAGAACTTATTTCAGGCTTTAGCCAGCTTTCTGTACCTATAACGATATCAGCTTCTGTGCTTTCTACTAGCGCTTGAAGCTCAGGGACTTTTCCAGCGCAACTACAACAATTTACAACTATAATTCCGACTGTTCCTTGATCCAAGCACGTCCTGTAATTGCCAAGCACCCTTTGACATTGCAGCCCATCCCGCACTTTCCCGAGGCCTTCTAACCTAAAGAACCGCCCAGTCCACGCCACACAGCCTCCGCTACCCGTGTAGCCGCCAGCTGAGTGTAGTGAACTCCTGACCTATTCAGCGGAACCCGAAACCCCACCACCCTATGGCGCAAGTCAAGGAATCTGCAGCCAATACGGTCGCAAAACCGTCTGAGCCTCTGATTCAGATCCTCCACCCGGCTCTGCACCAAAGGTCCGCAGTCGGTTCTGTCAACGATGCTGCAGATGGTGAGCTCTGCCTTCATCTCGTAAGCAAGACCGGCAGCCTTCACCAAATCAGATAGCCGCTGGAATCCAGAGAGAATTTCCTCAGATCCAAAGCGACACAAGTCATTAGTGCCGACATGTGCCACCACCTGCAGCTGGCTGCACCCTGTGCTCTTCATGGCACCCGGAAGGACCCTATCCACGTCAGGAATGACTCCTCCCGGAATGCACACGGAGTGCACACTGGATTTCTTCCCCTCCTTAGCCGCCGTATCCCTAAGGGGCCCCATAACGCGCCTAACATTGGAGCTTCCAACTAGCAGTAAGCCCACCCTCTGCGATTGCCCAGACCTTGAAGGCTGAGAATGATCCTCTGAAACAGGGCAGGCAGCTGCATCTGGCTCAGCCAGAGACAGTGCCTGAAACCGGTTTGTCAGACGCACCGGGGAGGCTTTCTGATCAGCCTCCGGGGACGCCTTTCGCTGCCTGCCACGCTTTGGAACGACCTCCCAATCAACCACAGGCGAGGGCTCAGCCCCACTGCGGGCAGCAACCGGGGCAACCACAGCGGCAGACCGATCTGGGGACAGACGGGGCGAGGTTGACATCCCCTGATACCCGAGTCCGGCTCCCCACAGTGGTGCCCATTGGCAACAGCCTCAAGCTGCGCGACCGAAGTCAGCGCCGATTGCAGCTGTGAGCGAAGGGATGCCAAGTCAGCCCTCATCCGAACACAGCAATCAAGTAGGAGTAATCCACTTCATTAAAGGCTCATATCATTAACGTCGATATGCAGCAGGATTCTGGAACATATATTGTCTTCGAACGTTATGAATTACGTCGAAGAAAACGGTCTATTGACTTACAGTCGACATAGTTTAGAAAACATAATTCTTGTGAAACCCAACTAGCTCTTTATTCGCACGAATGGTTGAGTGCTACTGACAAGGGATTTCAGATCGATTTCGTATTTCTGGGTTTCCAGAAGGCTTTGACACTGTACCAGATAAACGGCTTATAGTGAAATTGCGTGCTTATGAAATATCATCTCAGTCATGTGACTGGATTTGTGACTTCCTGTCAGAGAGGTCACAGTTCATAGTCACCGAGTAAAACAGAAGTGATCTCTGGGGCTCCCGAAGGTAGTGTTACAGGCCCTTTGCTGCTCCTTATCTATGTAAGCGATTTGGGAGACAAGCTGAGCAGCCGTCTTCGGTTGTTTGCAGACGGCGCTGTCGTTTATCGACTAATAAAGTCATCAGAAGATCTAAGCAAATTGCAAAACGGTTTAGAAAACATATTTGAATGGTGCGAAAATTGGCAGTTGACCCTAAATAACGAAAAATGTGAGGTCATCCACATGAGTGCTAAAGGGAATTCGTTATACTTCGGTTACACGATAAATTAGTCAATCCAGAGGCCGTAAATTCAACTAAATACCTAGGTATTTACAATTACGAACAAGGTAAATAGGAAGGAACACACAGAGAATAATGTGGGGAAGGCTAACCAAAGACTGCACTTTATTGGCAGGACACTTAGAAAACGTCACAGACCTACTGAGGATACTGCCTACACTACGCTTGTCCGTCCTCTTTTAGAATAATACTGCGCGGTGTGGGGTCCTTACCGATAGGACTAGCGGAGTACATAAAAAAAGTTCGAAGAAGGGCTGCACGTTTTGTATCATCGCGAAATAGGGGTGACAGTGTCACTGAAATGATACAGGATTTGGGCTCGACAACATTAAAGGAAAGGCGATTTTGTTTGCGACGGAATCTTCTCACGAAATTCCAACACCAACTTTCTCCTCTGAATGCGAAAATATTTTGTTGGCACTGACCTACATAAGGGGAAACGAACACCACGATAAAATAGGGGAAATCAGATCTCGTACGGAAAGATATAGGAGTTCTTTCTTTCCGTGCGCTATACGAGATTGGAATAATAGAGAATTGTGAAGGTGGTTCGATGGACCCTTTCATAGGCACTAAATGTGATTTGCAGGGTATCCACGTAAATCTAGATAGCGTGCGATCTTCTTGAGTCGCGTTACCAACTGCCATGTAAATATTTTCATATCGCTGTTGAGAGACGTGATTGGCCGATAACATGGGCATTCGATCGCCTGTGCGGTTTATGAACAGGGATTATGATGCTATTGAGAAAGATGTTACGGACCACTGCCATTGGGGGCCATCAGCTCTTGTGCAATAGTCGTTCATGTGGAAGCCAATAAACGGTTGTACTTCTCTAAAATTCGTCAAGCATACCAACTCATCCATATGTGTTATCAGATCCCACCTTGATAGCGTCGTGCACTTTATCTGTCGTCACGTCTTACTGGAGTTGAAGTTGTGCCTCCATCAGTAGAACGCCCTTAGTAAGCCGTGCAGCCTCTGTGACCAGTTCCGCAGAATGCGGTTTAGCTGCATACAGTCCTGCGAAATGATTGTGGAGAGCACGGGCAATGTTGTGTCTAATGCAAGTGGTCTTCTGGATCACTGAGGACGTGGATCAGGCATCGCGTTGTATTTTCTGAAGGAGATGGTTAGTCGATGGATGTTCTTCAGGTATACGATTAGACATTCAAGATCAGACTACAGTTCCTTCCAAGTGACGGCGCATGATCAACGAGATGTATGCCTTTTTCGATGTACCATTGTCTACTGGGCTGGCGAGAAAAGCATTGTCTCAATGTTACAGAGAATGGAGTAATAGAAGAGCAAGATATTAGTTCGCCATGCCCTGACTTGCCATAACCAGTATTTTAGGGAGGGTCGGCTTTGCACAGGAGAGTCACCAAGATAAGATGGAGTCATAGGTGTCGCAAGAACGCCAGCCTCGTCTGCGGAGGTCAGGTGGGCGACATTGAATTTCCACAGACAACGACTATGACACACACACACGGGCTGGAGTGACGTCGCAGATGTACGCTTCATGGCCTGAAAAAATTTATGCGCCAGTCTTTTATATGGTAGGTGCCTTCAGAAAGTAGCAGGGTGAGGTAGAAGCAGTCTATATGGCTTGACGTCTGAGCAGAGCAAAATTTGTAACCTGTTTGGGTTCCATGGAGCTTCGTGGAGGTGTCAACGAGACGCAGGCGATCGATGACCACCGAGAGAGCCACTCATAGTGAATGCAGTGGGAGTTGGTCAGCATGGCCTTGTGTCGACTTACTACCGAACACCAAATCATCTTGCGAGCCTGTGAAGAGCGAAGAATGTATGTCGAACGTGACTGCGGATACAGCACTCCAAATAGGGTGAGGGCTATACCCCCTGTCCTGAAGAGATATACCACGTCCTGTGCAGGAAGCCTATTGCGTAGGAGGATGGCGACTCCGCTGCTAGTGCCGGAGGCATGAGAAACATTGGCGGTGTACCTGGTGGGCACTTAGAAGACAGCGACGAGCACCTCCTATGGGAGCATAATATCAACATCTAAGGAGTAGGTGGTGTCTCAGAACATGGCCAGTTTGTGAGTGCTTGGATGTTGGCAAGAGTCACTGTGGCGACACGATATTGCTGTGTACAGTCACTGCAGTCAATGCAGAATGCATGATGGAAGCATCCAGCTGGTATAGACCCGCCGGGTCTGCCACAGTGACCTTGTTTACTGGCGGGGTGCCACCTAGGGCGTCTCTGTGAGATGCTCTCGCTCGGACACGCTGGTGGTCTGATCCGCTCCTTTTTCAACATCATCGGGCCAAGATGCTGACGGCGGAGACATGTGACAGTTGTGTATTCTCGGAGCGGATGAAGTGGATGCTGCGACATAAGCTGTGCAGGATCCATCGTCCTTATGTACGGGCAACACTGAATATGCGTTCTGGACTGAGAGGATTCCTGGAGCCCCTTATGTGACTGGACGCAGTCTGTGTGTCACTGTGAGACATCCGGTCATCATCTCGTGAGGCCATCCGGAGGATGGTGTCGCCAGAAGGTGTCAGACGCCGTTTTTTACGTTTCCGGGGCGACCACTGTTGTTCCAAATAAGAATCTGTTCGCCCATTGTCAGATGTCACGCCCATCTGGATAAAGACAGAGACCGGCACGACATCTAGTTCGACGTCGATGACTCAGAGTCTTCCTTCACGGTCCTGAAATTTGATGCTTCTGGTGCGAGCAATGGAGGTGATGCCGTGCTGGTCTCGTCGGCGCATTATACTGCGTTGGGTGGCGTTGACGTGGTCTCAGGCGTATCCTGGAGTAGCGTGACTGGATTCTGTGCTACCGCTGCGTAGGTGACAGGCAGGGATGTTAAGGTCGATGACACGCAGTGGTGCCTGTACCAAACGTGGCGTAAACATTCGGACACGACATGTCGTTCCTCGCCAATCCCTGCGCCATGGCTGGCCGTCGTACATTACGAAGGCCACACACCGCCAATCATCGAGTATGATGGAACGTCTTTCGTCAGCTCAGTTTTGATACGCTGGACGCCCTTTAACACGGGCTAGGTCGTAAATGTTTACCACATCTCCGGAGGTGTCCCAAGATGTTACCGCGTGGTTGAAAATCGGCAATGACCCCCTCTTGAGATACTTTGAATGGAAGCTCAAACACCCGCAAGATCCAGAGACCAAATGCCTCATGGTCCACCGTAACTGCACTTAAATGCCCATCAAAGTGTTTATATTTTAGTCCGGTGACATGTCGTTGGACAACTTCAGCGCTTAGTGACCCTGTCGATATCTTGATATGTACAACACTGCCGTTGATGGAAAAAATTATTCAGATCACTTCCAGAGTTTTCAAAGGCAGATCCTCTCTTATGTACTGTTTAACTTCAAAAACTCTTCGTCGTCGATTCCCGGCCTGAAACGTTACTTTAATCGTCGCACTGCGGAGAGTTCCATGTGGTACGTTGTTACTGGACACATAAATTGTAATATGTTGTCGAATCTAAAAATAAATGAATGTAATAAATCAAATTTGCTGTTGTCAAAATATTCTCACCAACATTATCTATATAACGAGTTGTACACATAGATGATTCAGAAATGTTGGATGAATAATGACTTTAACAAGTAATTAGTCAGTCGTCAGGTAATACATATTCATAGCTACTCACAACAAATCCACTATTAAGAGATACTGAAAACTCAAGTCTGCCATTCTGCTATTGTACCATATGCTATAATGACTTTTTTTTTACATGATGTGTCAAACATATGTCATTACACAGATATAAACAAATTCCTTGTAAAACCTCATTTTGTAATTCAGGTAATGATAAATTTAATCAATATTTCGGCATTATTTGTAAAATGTGAAACTTGAATCGTGTTTCAAGGGTTTTTTTGATTCACAAAGTTGGGAACAAATGATAAATCTTGTTTGACATTCTACGATAAGTGCTTATCTTTGAAGCGGTAATTGATATAACTTAGCAAGTTAATCTGTTAAACTAGTTATAAAATAATGAACGTATGCTAAACTAAACAATCTTTTAATGAAATGAAAAAAGGAATGTGTGAGAAGAATGACTCGATTCATATTTGGTACAAATAAAATAGGTAAAAAGTTTTAGTTTGGGACACTCCACAACACTGATAGAATAATTTCAAGCTAGCAGCGCAACGCTGCGACCATCAACGTGGAAGTCCTTCAGAAGTGATGAGAAGTGTACTAATTTTTGCATCATGTATGCCTCCAAATCACTTACAGTTTTTATCGTGTATTCTTCTATACAGTACTGTATACGCACAGTAAGCAAAGTGTCGGTGTTTCCTATTCTTACTAATGTTGCAATTTTAACGGACAGCGGTGTGGTTTCTTAGAAAGAATCATACCATCATCACTCATGAGACAGTCTTCCTCAACGTTTCATATCGTTGTCTGACGTATCAAAGCGATGTCATGGCACCTTTTATTGTATACGTGTTACTCTGCTTTATTTTTATTTGAGGATCACTTAACTTACGAATATGAGCTTAAAGAGGTAGGAAAGAAGTTGCATCATATCACATATGAGTGTTGTTTTGTAGCCATTTCTAAAGATGTTTTAGATTTTATTGTAGTATTAACTAACAGCCAGGGATTCATACAAAATGTTTAAATTTCGATTTCAGATGAGTTGTACGTATTGTAAGTGTAAGATATGTTTGTGTCTGTTGTAACTACTAGAGTTATTGTATAGATTTTTATAGGGAAGTAATTGCTTCCCTTTTATATATTCAAATGGAAAAGTTAAAAACATAACGTTTAAGTTTCTCTGGTTTCTCGGTGTCGGTACAGCGTTAAATGTATTGAAAGATTTGTTTGAAATGGCTCTGAGCACTATGGGACTTAACATCTGAGGTCATCAGTCCCATAGAACTTAGAACTTTTTAAACCTAACTAACCGAATGGCATCACACACATCCATGCCCGAGGCAGGATTCGAACCGGCAGGATTCGAACCGGCGACCGTAGCGGACGTGCGGTTCTAGGCTGTAGTGCCTAGAACCGTTCGGCAACCCCGACCGTCTATTGAAAGATTTTTTCTCCTTCCTGGAACTATTGTTCGTTTTAAGGTTCAGCTTGTTTTATTGTTAAGTGTGTTTTAGGAAAATTATGAAAAGACTGAAGACTGAAATGAATCAACTTCAATCGCAAGAGTTGACCGGGATGTCAATACAAACAGAGCCCTCCAATTATTACGTGTCATTGTCCTGCGAAATCTACCGCAGTACGGTCAGCAGTAGGGCAATCCCGCGTCCCTCCACCTCCTGCTTTCCACCACAAATACGACTGCTGAAACGGTCTCGTAAATTCCCAGGGCAGCCAGGCCTGGTTGTAATGCCCCGGGTAACGGCCCCAGGTAAGTAAGGGAGGATGCCCAACGCTTCTTGTTCCAGCCCAGGACCGCAATTCACCCAATTACGGACTCCCCACGGCTACGCGGCAGCCATCCCCCATGTAAGATGACTTAATCCCCTCGACATATCACCTCGGTTAGGAAGAAGTTACTGAGCGCTCACAACTTAAGCTCTAGCACTGCGAGAACTCTGCGCATATTTTCCTCCTAATATCTCCTTTCTTCCATAATCCTCCGTGTAATATAATTCATACCATGTAACAGGCGTTAGCTAGGAATTAATAATGCTGTCAATTACAATGCTTACCTTTAACCCGTTAGTATGAAATCTCATTAAACCTGATATTATTTAACGCTCGATTACACACTGAAGAGCCAAAGAAACTTGTACACCTGCCTAATATAGCGTAGGGTCTCAGCGAGCACGCAAAACTACAGCACGACGTGGCCTGTACTCGACTAACGTCTGAAGTAGTGCAGGAGGGAACTGACACCATGAACCCTTCAGGGCTGTTCATAAATCCGTAAGAGTGCGACGTGGTGAAGATCTCTTCTAAACAGAATATTGCAAGGCATCCCAGACATTCTAAATAAGCTTCAGGTCTGGGGTATTTGGTGGCGAACGGAGGTATTTAAAACCAGAAGAGTGTTCCTGGAGCCACTCTATAGCAATTCTATCGCACTGTCCTGCTGGAATTCCCCAAGTCGGTCGGAATGAACACTGGACATGAATGGACGCAGGCCATCAGAGATAATGCTTACGTACATGTCACCTGTCAGAGTCGTATCTAGACGTATCAGGGTCCGATATCACTCCAAATGCACACGCCCCACACCATTTACAGAACTTCCATCAGTTTATACAGGCCCCTGCTGACATGCAGAGTCCATGGATTCGTAAAAGTTGTCTCCATACATGTACACGTCCATCCGCTCGATACAATTTGAGACGATACTCGTCCTTCCAAGCAACATTTTTCCCCATCATCACTCCAGTGTCAGTGTTGACGGGCCCAAGCGAGGCGTAAAGGCTTGTGTCGTGCAGTCATCGAGGGCACACGAGTGGGTTTTCGGCCCCGAATGCCCGTATCGACGATGTTTCGTTAAATGGTTCGCACGCTGAAACTTGTTGATGGTCTAGCCCTGAAGTCTGGAACAATTTTGAGAAGGGTTGCACTTGTGTCACGTTGAACGATTCTCTTCAGTCGTCGTTTGTCCCATTCTTGCAGCATCTTTTTCCGGTCGCGGCGATGTCGGAGATTTGATGTTTTACCGGATTCGTGATATTCACGGAAGACTTGTGAAATGGTCGTACGGGAAAATCCCCACTTCATCGCTACCTCCCAGATGCTCTGCCCCATTGCTCCTGCACCGATTATAACACCACGTTCAAACTCACTCGTATATCTTGGTAACCTGCTATTGTAGCAACAGTAACCGATCCAACAACTGTGCCACACACTTGTTGCCTTACATAGGCGTAGCGACCGCAGCGCCGCATTCCGCCTATGCCTCTACCCGTTTCTTTTAGATACATGATCTTCTTTTTATACAGGGCAATCGAGAGGGTTGGTCGATATTATTAATATTTATTTTATGACTATAAATGAGATATTCATAATCCATATTCTGGTAGAAACACGAAACATAACAAGTAACTGGAGGGCTCTGTCTGTATTGAACCTTAACAATAATAGTAGTTCCAGGAACGAGAAACGGAGTGGTACATCCCCTCCTGCTGCACAGTTAACATTTTCATGGGAACTGAACTCATCTCACACAGGTAGATCTGTCTCTTCAGTTTAGTGTTATGGTAACATGTTTCCATATGTTGGCCACAGTTGTTGGTAGAGGTGAAATGTAAACTGCCCTACAAGTAAAAGTCCATGACGTGTGGAGAACTCATCAGTCAGAGGCCGGAGCGAGTTCTCCTTTTCCCATTCGACCTACTCATCATTGAGGAACGGATTAACTCCAAAACTCTTTGACATCAAGGTGCAAATCCTGTCGAAGAATGGAGTCTCGTGTGATGTATCCACGGCCTTCTCCTGCGATCACAGCTGCCTGCGTTACAGGCTGTATCTGCAAGTTGCCCATGCTCTTGCTCCGCGGGAACACTCCCTTGGTTGACCTTGACGGCAGCAGTATGGCAGACGCGGTGTATCAATATCAATAAGCTGGATTGCCGGCAGAACACGCTGATCAGTTTTGAAGAGGCACTCCGCCAGGCACCACGGAACCATGCAGTGCTAGCTTTGGAATGAAAGACGCCAGCCTCAGGACCAACGGAGGGTGCATCCCAGACAACAGCGATTCGATCAAAGCACTACTTCGCCTCCGCAGATCACGAGCCATCCAAGCACCGGGCAGATAGCACTCTGCCGGCCGTGTATTTAGAACAGTGCCTGGTCGCTCCCCGCCGCTTCAGTCTGCCGAGCCACTGAAAACAGTTCCGAAGCAGAACGACCACCAGAATCGACACAACGTGGTTCCAGTAACAGCTCGATTTGGAGGATACCCCAGCACAGCACTACTAGCAGCCAACTCTCGCCGAGGGAAATCCGCCTCTTCCGACCCGGCCTCCCATGGACTCAGTGCTCCAGGACAGATATTTTTGTGTGGGAGTTACACTGTCAGCTCTCCTCAGAAGTTGCCATCACTGTACTACAGGTTGGACTTCGTCGCATTTCGTGAATAGGGGTCAGTGCTAGTAGATGTCCCTATTCTAAAGTATTTTAGTGACTCCTGTCCTTCTTGAGAAATGCTAATCATTCAAGCGCGTTCAAGGACACGACAGATTAATCTTTACAGAACATTCCCTCCTGCTGCATAGTTAACATTTTCACTGGAAATGAACTCATCCCACACACGAAGATCTGTCTCTTCAGTTCTGTGTTCTCGTGACACGTTTCCGAATGTTGGCCATAGTTGTTGGTAGAGTTGAAATGTAAACTGCCCTACAAGTAAAAGTCCATGGCGTGTGGAGAACTTACAAGTCAGAGGCCGAAGTAAGGTCTACTTTTCGCATTCGACCTACTCATCATTGAGGAACGAATTAACTCCAAAATTCTTTGACATCAAGGCGCAGATCTTCTCGAAGAATGGAGTCGCGTGTGATGTATCCATGGCTTGCTCCTGCGACCACCGCTGCCTGCTTAACAGGTATCAATTTGTCCAGTCGGTACACTAAGTCAATGTTGAACCTATTGGTTTGTATTTCTGCATCTTTGTGTGGAATGAAAATAAATGCTAATTGATTACATCGTGGGAAAATCACTTACTGAGGGTGTGCAACCATGTAGGCCACATCCTTCTGAGTCCCGGTGTTTCCTATGCATCCTGGTAAGTTATTCCACAAATACTTCTCTCCGCAAAAGGAAATGGCCCATAACCTTTAGCAGTGTTTCACAGGGATTCTATAAACGCCAAATTCGAATATTGTGTGTATTCAACATTCCATAAAGATGAAACACCAGTTCGTTGCCAATGATTTCACGACCGCAACTTTTTTAGATTTACGAGGATTGCCCAGCAAATAATACGCGGGATTTTTTATTTATTGAACATAATTAGAATTAAATACACGAAAACTGGTGTTTTATCTACACACTACATTTTTCCGCGTAATTCCAATCCGTTCAATGGCCCTCCTCCTGAGTGAAACAAGGACGTGTATGCCCTGTGGGTACCATTCCTTGTCCTGGTGGAGCATCCAGTGCTTCACTGCGTGAATCACCTCCACATCGTCCTCGAAACGTCTTCCACGAATTGTCGTAATGCGTCTGTCCTCGCGACTGACAAGATCACCTCGCTGCAACACGTCAGGTGTGACAGCCGTGGACGGTCTCTCCGACCGTGGCAAATCGTGGGGCTTAACATCTGAGGTCATGAGTCCCCTAGACTTATAACTACTTAAACCTAACTAACCTAAGGACATCACATACATACGTGACCGAGGCAGGATTCGAACCTGCGACGGTAGCAGTCACGCGGTTCCGGACGGAAGCGCCTAGAACCGCTCGGCTACCACGGCCGGCTACACATGTGGTGCCCACATGTTTCGCTCATCACTGCAACTTAGCTGTAACCTTAAATCTTGTGTCGCAAGCCGCGCTGAGTGGCAGTGCGGTCGGAGGCGCCATGTCACGGATCGCACGGACCCTCCCGCCGGTGGTTCGAGTCCTCAGTCGGGCATGGGTATGTGTGATGTACTTAGTGTTGTGGTTGGCAGGAGAGCGAACACCGTTACTACAGGAGGCCGAAAGGCACGCGATTTAGCTCACGCAAGCTGGCGTGAGGTCTGGAACAGGACAAGGGAATTAGAATTTAGAAACAACGGACGTAGCTGGTGCAATACTTAACTTTAATCCATTAATGACGAACGTCGCTCTTGACGATACATGATTGACAATATCAATAGTAACTGATAATGGCGCCTTGATAGGTCGTAGCGAATAACTTAGCTGAAGGCTATGCTAACTATCGTCTCGGCGAATGAGAGCGTAGAAGTCAGTGAACCATCGCTCTCAAAGTCGGCTGTACAACTGGGGCGAGTGCTAGGAAGTCTCTCGAGACCTGCCGTGTGGCGACGCTCGGTCTGCAATCACTGATAGTGGCGACACGCGGGTCCGACGTATACTAACGGACCGCGGCCGAATTAAACGCTACCAACTAGCAATTGTGGTGTTTGGCGGTGACACCACACTTAGCATAAGTTAGTTCAAGTTAGTTTAATTAGTGTGTAAGTCTAGGTACCGATGACCTCATCAGTTCGGTTCCTTCGGAATTGACACACATTTTAACATGTGCCACAACCAACAAGGCTGTATCACCTCCCTTGCATGTTGAACACATCTCTCTTAAACGACCCTTCCCTCGAGATTATCGTTGGAGAGGTTTGGGCCTGTAGCTTGAATTCGCGGGACTGCTATCCTTCTCTTATGGAATGGTAGTCAGGGCGTGCCAAACCGTTGCTACGGAGAGCGTTAATGCGTTACGGCGTTGAGAGGACCTGCGAATTTTATTATTTCGTCTTGCGACAACTTTATGACGGTGCCAGACAAGCTCTTATGCATTATAGATGTCCACCATGTTAAGGCGAAGTTTCTTCTGAGAAAGCAACAACAAATGGAAGGACTCAGGGTGCGATCAAAATTCCCGCTACCCCCTTCAGGATGAACTTACCTCCATATATCGCTGTATCCGGCTCCAGACGCGTCGGAAAAGTGTGTGTATCACGTCCCTCATTCACACAGATGGTCAAGTACTGTCGTCTCTACGTGACATTTCCAGAGCGATCTATAATCACTTTACCGACCTTTATGATGTCCCTGATACTGTTACCATTCACCCTGATGGACTTACTCCTCTGCTGGACTGTGTGGTTACTCCTGTTTCAAATGATGAATTTCTAAGTGACCTTACTCGCGATTCTATACATCGCAAAAAACGAAGGGACTCAACGGTTTTCCTAAGCGATTGTATGTAAATTTTTGGCCTCTTGTATATGATATCATTACGTCTCTAATATATCGAATGATCCGGGGGGGGGGGGGGGGGGGTGATTGCTAACTCCTTCAAGGTTGGTAAAATTATTCTAATTCCGAAGACAACCGGGCCTCCAGACATTGATAGATTCCGCTCAATCAAAACACTTAATTTCTATTACAAAACTTTCTCCCGGGCGGGTAATAGCCGTTTGTCGTTGCTGTCGGAGAAAATGGTTGCTTTTTACGAAAACTGTGTGCCTGGGCGCAGGATACTGACTTCTATAGTCGAATATTGTTGGTGGTTGCAGTGACTTCTGTCTCTAGAGCCTTGCTTTTTATTGAATTTAAATAGGCATTTGTCTGAGTCGGTCACGGTTCCTTGATACAGGTACCCAAGGCGACCACTCTTCGACACTCTGCGTGTCAGGTATTGTCCAGTCTTTTTACTGTTACTCAAGCATTTGTTCTAGTGAATGGACAATTTACTCCCCAGATTCCCATCGACGGGAATAACCGCAAACGAACACTCTCTCTTTTTGTCTTGTCCCAAGAACCTCTGCTTCGCCATATTGCTGATCAGTTATATGGATGGAAGATATTAGGAGAAACCTTCTCGGTACAAGCGTAAGCGGATGTTATAGTACTGCTACGTCATATCGATGAAATATTATTGCTCAAAACATACTTGATTTTTTTTTCTTTCTCTGGGGTTCGTATTAATGAACGTAAATGGGCCCTGTTACCATTGAGGGGTTTTCATCGTGTTGTCATTCCATGGGCAATAATGATTGCTCGACACAAATCCGTAGATCGTTCCCCGATGAAAATGGCCGCACTCAGTTCACGGGAGATGACTACTCCAATTCAAGGGGAAATTAGTAATACGAGCATCGTTCACTTTCAAACGTCCCCTTAGAAAAATTATACAAGACTGTGCTTAAACTCACACACAATATCTTTAGCGCAACGCAATCTGACTTCCAAAAATCCCTACGAAAGAATGGCCCTGACTAGCATTAACCTATACGTTTCACAAATCACTTACCTCACAAAAATATTCGTTACTCAAGCTACTGCAATACAGCGAGCGCCACTACTGCCAGCTAAATAAAAGATTCAAACTACTGAAGGCACTAACTACTGATAGGCATAGTTAGCAAATGAAAGATTTTAATACAGAACAAACAATGTATTTACCTTAATAGTCATAATATATATATCAGTTCGTGACACCAATTCTTACAAATTTCAAAACTCCGCCATCTCTCTCCCCACGTCCACCACTGCTGGCGGCTCACCTCCAACTGCGCAACGCTACGCGCTGTTAGCATCCAGCTGCCGCTGCCCGACACTACAATGGCAGACAACAATGCAAACTAGCCACAGACTGCGCGCAGCACAGCCAGTGATTTTTCATACAGAGCGCTATGTGGCGTTACCAATAAGAAAATGTAAACAGCCTACTTACATAGCCCCCATGCTCCCCACAAAAAATTTACAAATTGTTTTGGGCAGTGGCCAATAATGTTTTGATAAAATTTTTCATAATTACTATAACAAAGATATCAAATGCACACACTTATTGATACAATGTTGGTCAAAAGCTAAAATTTTCTCACATTCCATATAGACAGTCCTGATCATTCATCACAGTAAAATAGTAGTGTTTTTCTCAAAGACTGAGCAATAAAAGAAAATGCACACGGAATTAGTGGAATTCATGCAGTCTTGAAGAAGTAGTGTTGTCCTTCCAACGGAAAGACAGTGCTGACTCTTGACATGCACACAGGTAATGGGCCACAACAGAGTCAGTCGACGTTGAAGACTATCCGTAGGTAGGTCATCACAGAGCAGACCCACTGTAGTCCTGGTAGAGATTACTATTGGTGGGCCACCAGAGGTGCAGACCCATTGCAGTCCTTGTAGAAATAATGGTATTGGTGGGTCATCAAAGGTGTAGACCCACTGTAGTCCTTGTAGAGATGGCCAGCACACATCTGTTTGACTGTGCAGGCGCACAATCACCATTGAAGAGTCTTGCGGATAATATAACAAGTCCATAACCACCACTTGTGCACTCAGAAAAATTGTTTTCGAAATGTCCTTAGAACCAGCAATGCTGTTATCCAGTCCCTTGCTGAATTATTAACACACGTGCAAACACTATCCGTCCCTACTTCTCACATATTGTCCATATACTATGACCAACAGAAACATGTGCAGTAAAATGTAATTTACAAGTTACTTAATTTGATGAACTGGTGTCAATTACAATTTTATAACATAAGAATACAATAACAAAGGTACAAAATACATCTTTAAAGAACATAACAATACAGATAACATTTGCAGTAGTACAGGCTTTACAAAAGAATCGAAATAGCAAATACATCAGTGTTACAAAAATTATGACATAAGTACATACATAAAAGATCAGAATAACTTTTGAAACATCAACTTCACACATGAGCATTACAGCAAAACAGAATAAATAATGTGTAAACATCTTTACAAAGTAAATAACATGTTATTAACGCAAATTATATTTGAGGATAACAGTATTCCTCATCATAGTGAATGTAGCTTAGTATTAGAAAAATTCTGCAACATAAGTCTTATCAGATAAACATATAAAGACAGGAAGAACATAAATACACAAGGGTAGACAAACACATAGTGGGATAACACAAGGAAATGGCAGGGTTTGTTTTACTGCAGTTTTTTGCAAACAAAACTTTCTTTACTTCTCGGAGATCTCCCTTCGTTCTTCATTATTTCCAAAAAGTGCTATCTATACCTGCTTTCTGTACTTTTCTCATATAAGCTCTCAGTGCATTTCTTCAAATCCATCGCAACTCATTCTCTTATATAGGCTACCCCTCTTAAGCTATCTTAAATCTACTGAGCTCAGATGCTCAACTAAGGGACGAGGCAATGCAGCAGCACAAAACAATTAACACAAACAGCAATGATAAAAAAATGGAAATTGGCAAAAAAAAGGCAGCAATATTACAACTAATATAAGGCAATGCGCAGCAAACAAGAAAAGTAAATCAGTAATAAAATTGGCTTAACCTAGTAATACAAAGTGACATTCAGTAGCACTATGAATGGCAAACAGCCACAGCAAATGCTATAACTTATACCTAAACATGACAAAGCTCAATCAGAAAAAATGTTACACTAAAGACAACAATGCAGATAAGGGCAATGTCTATTCACATCTTAATGTCTATGCAATTAAAGTGGTGCACCACAAAAACTAATGCTACAACAAATTACCAAGTACTTGAAAAGAAAATTATATATACAGTTACTGTTATTAGTCGCTTCTTATTGCATAAAAATATCATTCAATAGTCATGTGAGATTTCATAAGTTAGTAGAATTCTCTCAACTCTCGTAGAAAGACGTTTGTTATAATCAGGTGTCAGATGTAAGTATCTTTCTCAGTAATGAGCGTGTCGTATTTGCGGTGCTTTCTACAAACGAATGTCAATAGCGAGGATAATGGCCTTTTTTTTTTTTTACCTGTGCCTCTGAAAGGCACACACTAGGCTCTCTTTTGTCAGGTGGTTGGACACCAGTTTCCGCTACAGTGGCAGTCTCATATAAAAATATTTTCACAGGTTGAGAGTTTGCGTTACAAATGTGTAGAAAATAAAATCCTATAAATATAATAGTGTCCAAAAAATTTTCGCCACCATAGTCATACATTCACGCATATACACACATTTCATAACTCTTAAAGTACGATTCTTGGTTTCCAACATCCTTTTTCACAAACCGGAGTCCCTAGCCACTACTCATTATTCCTTACCTTATTACACGTCGACACTTCTTCAATATGTCATCATAACAGATACGTAGGATAACCAAATAACTCATATAGCATCAGCTTAAACATACTTCAGCAGCATAATTCACATCGTCGTCGTAATAATAACATCATAACACCTCAGTCAACTCTCTAAATCGTCGTAGCTTCCTCCAATAATT
This sequence comes from Schistocerca gregaria, assembly GCF_023897955.1. Classification (NCBI taxonomy): domain Eukaryota; kingdom Metazoa; phylum Arthropoda; class Insecta; order Orthoptera; family Acrididae; genus Schistocerca; species Schistocerca gregaria. The sequence continues at coordinate 70,345,572 of NC_064925.1, forward strand.
TCAAAACCTAAAAAAATTCTCTGCTCATGTCAAAAGTGTCAACTACCTCAAACGTACTTTAAACATCATGATCCCATACTAAATACATCATTCAAAGCTCTCATAGCATCACAATGGTTCCGAAAAAAATATGAAGGGTTCACACAGTACAGACAAAATACAATTTCATAAGTATGAAGTTATCCAACTGTGTAATTACGTAAACATCTGTCACTGATGTAGTAAAAAAAAGTTTGTCTCTCAGTTAAATTATCAGATAGCTGTGTAATTTATGTGTTAGAGAAATATGGTACCGATGTGTAAAATTGTATAAGTAAATACCATATTAGCTTGGGCTCCTTGTGCTTGCCAAATACATGGTACACAAAGAAAGCGTGTACCCCCCTGAGGATTAATGTGATTATATCCTCAGGTGTTACAGATTACAGCAATGGAATGAAATGTATTACGGAAAACCTTTGTATCATTGTACTTCAAATATCTTTAAAAATAAATGTTTTAAGTACAAAATTAATCACTCAAATACGCGTACTGTAGCGCTAAACTGTGCGTCGTGTTGTAATATAATCTCTGTGGAAGTGTCGTAGTTATCGTCCTCCGAAAGCTAAGTTCTACAGAAGTCAATGTACTTACCTCATGATAAACAAAAGTGAAATGCTTTGTGTATAGATATCGTAGTTACTACGCTTATTGCCATGATGAAGTAAGTACTGTACTGTAATGTATTGTTGTGCTACACAAAAGGCTGTCTCATTGTAGCTATACCACAAAGTTACTACTAAAACATGTTTTACTTTCCAGAATAATACAGAAAAACTGTGCAGATATAAAACAGATACAGTACAAAAGCAACATTGTAAATTGTCACTCATTAGTAGCGTCGTAATAAAATCGTGTAGCTATCAAAGAAACCAAACGCTAAGTCATCTTAAATCTCACAGAAAGTACTTCAAATAAAGAATGTCTTTTCAACTGAACCAAAATGTTGCATTAAAACCTCATTAACAGTATATGTTCTAAGTATGTAAGCCTTATAGTCGTTACATAATCGTGCAACTAACAAGCAAGAATGTACAAATAGCAACACTGTGTTGTCTGTTCACTATAACAATGCATTCGTAATTTCCGTTTAAAAATGTTCCCTAGGTTATAGACTGGATATTTAACTTCAAACATTGTTGCATGTTAACAGATTCTAAGTCTGACAAATTGTACTAGTAGCGTGAAGTGAAAAATTTTATGGCAAAGACAAAGTTAAAAAGCAGATTATCTTTCAATAAACGGTTTTACATGTGAAATGTGGTGCCATCATTTATCCTTTCTAGTTCGCAGAGTTTTAACTTCAAAGTAATTATCATGTTGTGTACGTCGGTAAGGAATGCTAAAATTTTTCTCAAGGTTAGCGTCTTATGTTATTTTTCTCTGAGCCAGCCGGCGCACGTGGCTGCCTGCGGTGCGAGTCATTGTCTGTTACCTCTTTGTTGGCGCGCGTCGTTATTGGGATTAGGAGACCTAAATTCTACAAATTCACTTTGCCGAGAGGGCCCAGCTCTGTTTGAATCCCGCCAGTTCTGATGCAATTCAGGTCTGTCGTTACGATCATATCGTCTGTCGTCATGTCGGTAATTTCTGTAATTAATTTCTTGTCGGTCACGTGGTGGAGAATTTCTCCGTGAGTTATCGCGGCGCTGTGGACCCTTGCGTCTGAAATTATTCTCTCTCCCGTGATAATAATTATTTTGGTTTCCATATTGTCTGTTTCTATCATTGTCTCTGTGTTAGTCACTACTGCGGAGAGGTGATCTTTCCCTGTAATTATTACTACTCTGCCAACGGTTGTCATACGGGTGGTGTCTGTTTTGGTCACGATTTGTGTTGTGAGAATAGCCTTGTCGTGTCCAGTTATTATTTCTTTCATCGCGGAATTGCGATGGATGTGACCTGTAATTGTTGTGTTCCTGTTTTCGCATTCCGCGATTGTCAGTGTCAATTTCTAATTCTTGTAAGAGTCCCTGAAAAGTTTCAATGTCGTCTTTGCAACGGCCTGCCAAAATAATATACCGTAAATGTTCAGGCAATTTGATTAAGCAAATGCGGATGAGTTCTGACGGGCTGTATGGGTTTGAAAGATACTGATTCTTATGTAACATGTCTTCAAAATATTTCACAAGACTTGAAAAGTCAGATTGTTCGAAATTTTTCATCATTATGATGCCATGTTTTACTCGGTCTTGTGTGGCTTGAGACCAATATGCTGAGAGGAAGGCGTGGTAAAATTCTCCTTCACTGTGGCAATCGTGAATGACCGATCGCATTCTTACAGCTGGTTCATTCTCTAAATAGCCACACATAAATTCTAATCTGTACTCTAATGACCAGTTGGGGGGGGGGGGGGGGAACAATGAGAGAATTGATGAAGCCACGCTTGTGGATGAATGTCGTTGCCAGAATTCCTGAATGTTTTGAATTTACGTGTAGTAATGAACAGCTTAGTCAAAATCATCGTGTCGGCGGGTTGCATGTCGATCATTGTTACGTCGTTTCGGCGGTTCCATCTCAAAATTCGGTGTACTCTGCCAATTTCTTTCATAATCTCCAAAGTGCCCTGTGTTATTATTTTGTGGCGGTTCCGTATTTTTATGTCCCTCTTCCCGTACTGGTGTGCGAGAGTCCCCTGAAATACGTAATTCTTGTATTACCTATGTCAGCTGATCTTGTACTTCCCGGATTTCTCTTTGGTGTTGCGTATTAATTTGATTTTGATTTTGTTTGAGTTTCCTAATTTGTTCGAACTCTTCTGTGTCATTAAAGACTATCGGTTTTGTGTCATTCAGATTATCATCTACCTTCGTAGATAAATTATTTAGCTGATCCGAAAGTTCAACTACATTCTCTGATAATGAACTAATGTCCTCCATCTGTCTTTCTGAACCAATTTTCAGAGTATCTACTGTGTCCTTTAAGTTTTCTTGAGTTTTTGCAAGTTGCGTAACCGAATCGGTAGATGTAACTGAGTCAATTTTAGCCTGCAAGGTCTCATGATTTTCATGAACAATTGTTTGCAGTTCTTTAATGGCTGCTTCGTGATTCTTTAATGCGTTTTCATGCCGCGAAAAAATAGGTTGAAAAATGCTCACAAATTTGTGTTTTTACGTCCTTACAGATTTTTTGACATTTCGATTCAATGTTATGTAACTCAGTAGTTAATTCTTCACGTGTTTGTTCAAGTGTAGTGTCTAACTTCCGAAGATTTTGTTCCATTGTGTCTAACTTTTGAAGCTTTTGCTGTGTTTGTCTCTGATTTTGTTCCATTGTGTCTAACTTTTGAAGATTTTGTTCCATTTGTTTCTGATTTTGTTCCATTTGTTGCATTAATTGCAATAATAATGTATTAGTGTCTGGAATCTGTTTTTCTATGCTTTTTGGCAGTGCATTTTCACCGGCAACATTTACATTTTGACAGGCAGAAAATGTGTTTTGACTTATTTGAGAAAACGGTGAGGACCCATAACCTAAGTCTACAGTATTTGCAATATTGTGTTCTGTCATTTCGGATTCCTGGGGCGAGCTGTTGCCGACTGATCGATGGATAATTGTTCCCTGTTCACTACTTGTTTCATTGTCTACACCATTATTTGCCGCCCGCTCCATTTCCCTATGCACAATTACCAAATTACTACTTCGAATGTCTGTTAATTCACTACACAGTGGTGCTGATAAGCGACGCTCGTCGTCACTATTATTTCTCAGTTTACTTTGGAGCCCAGTGTTATGTTTTTCACACGCCATCATTGTCACAATATTTCACACGATAACACATAAAAGCACAATTTGAAGAGCAATAATAAGAGAACACATTAACATAGCACTGAAAATAATATCTAGTTAATTGCAAGCGAAGCTGCGAAATACTTTGTGCAAATCTACATGCATGCCACAACTGTTTTAATGTAAAACAATGAAAGACTGCAACTACAAAGGAAATTCTCTCTATGATTACGCGCTAGCAATAAGCAAAGGCAACACTAACTACACAAACTACAAGAAAAAAATCAGAACATTCCAGTGAGGTATTCTTGGCTAAGGGTCGACATATGAAACGTCCCCTTAAAAAAAATGTGCAAGACTGTGCTTAAACTGACACACAATATCTTTAGCGCAACGCAATCTGACTTCCAAAAATCCCTACGAAAGAATGGCCCTGACTAGCATTAACCTATACGTTTCACAAATCACTTACCTCACAAAAATATTCGTTACTCAAGCTACTGCAATACAGCGAGCGCCACTACTGGCAGCTAAATAAAAGATTCAGACTACTGAAGGCACTAACTACTGATAGGCATCGTTAGCAAATGAAAGATTTTAATACAGAGCAAACAATGTATTTACCTTAATAGTCATAATATATATATATATATATATATATATATATATATATATATATATATATATATCAGTTCGTGACACCAATTCTTACAAATTTCAAAACTCCGCCATCTCTCTCCCCACGTCCAACACTGCTGGCGGCTCACCTCCAACTGCGCAACGCTACGCGCTGTTAGCATCCAGCTGCCGCTGCCCGACACTACAATGGCAGACAACAACGCAAACTAGCCAAAGACTGCGCACAGCACAGCCAGTGATTTTTCATACAGAGCGCTACGTGGCGTTACCAATAAGAAAATGTAAACAGACTACTTACAACTTAGTCATCTTCACGAAGAGCAGATCTTAAATTCCTACATTTTCAGAAAATTGCACTATATTGCAGAAATATTCCCGCACCCCGCAGGAGCCGGCCGTGGTTGCCGAGCGTTTCCAGGCGCTTCAGTCTGGGACCGCGCGACCGCTACAGTCGCAGGTTCGAATCCTGTCTCGGGCATGGATGTGTGTGATGTCCTTAGGTTAGTTATGTTTAAGTAGTTCTAAATTCTAGAGGACTGATGACCTCAGTTATTAAGTCCCATAGTTCTAAGAGCAAATTTGAACCATTTGAACATCTCGTTTATTTACGTGTCTTCGACCGGCCAGTCTGACTCCCCCTGACGATGTTGGCTGGATTAACTCTACATTGCGGCACATACATGAATTTTATGTTATAATAAGTTTTCTAGGAGGCGACATTTTATCAGTGACTGCACGTTACCATCAGATTCTTGCTTTCTAGCTGCAGGATACAATCATCCACCTCCCCAGTTGATGTCCTGGCAAGCAGTGCGGTTTCACGTTAGTCTTCCCATCCCCCCGAAGGGCGTCGTCCACTCATCGTTGCGCAGAGTCACTCAGAATCTGATCCCGACCAACGAAAGCCTCCTTAGCGTTGGTGATAGTCTGACTGGTATTTGTGACACGTCATCAACCTCATACATTAGCATACAGGCTTTTCGCTTGTGGACGGAAGCACTAGCACTGGGTTCGCCAACTGGCTTTCCTTACGCGATCTGTTGAATTTCTACTGAGTTCGGACTTTTGCGCTTTCCCTCGGATGAAGACCCATTCGATCGTATGGCTCCTTGGTCAGTATGTCCTGTACAAAGTCTGGGGCACAACTATCTCAGCCCCCTCATTTTTCGCCAACATACGGCGAACGCTCATTGGAATTGAAAGAGGCCTCCACGTTATCGTGCCTTGTTTGCAAATATGTTGCACATTTTCTTTCTGCATCTACATCTACATGCTTACTCTTTCACTCACACTTAAGTGCCTGGCAGAGTCTCCATCGAACCTTTTTCATACTACTTCTCTACAATTCCACTCTCGAATTGCGCGTGGGAGGAAGGAACAGCTAAATCTTTCCTTTCGAGCTCTGATTCTCTTACTTTATTATGATGATCATTTCTCCCTACGTAGGTGAATGCCAACAAAATACACTCCTGGAAATGGAAAAAAGAACACATTGACACCGGTGTGTCAGACTCACCATACTTGCTCCGGACACTGCGAGAGGGCTGTACAAGCAATCATCACACGCACGGCACAGCGGACACACCAGGAACCGCGGTGTTGGCCGTCGAATGGCGCTAGCTGCGCAGCATTTGTGCACCGCCGCCGTCAGTGTCAGTCAGTTTGCCGTGGCATACGGAGCTCCATCGCAGTCTTTAACACTGGTAGCATGCCGCGACAGCGTGGACGTGAACCGTATGTGCAGTTGAGGGCGTATAGTGGGCATGCGGGAGGCCGGGTGGACGTACCGCCGAATTGCTCAACACGTGGGGCGTGAGGTCTCCACAGTACATCGATGTTGTCGCCAGTGGTCGGCGGAAGGTGCACGTGCCCGTCGACCTGGGACCGGACCGCATCGACGCACGGATGCACGCCAAGACTGTAGGATCCTACGCAGTGCCGTAGGGGACCGCACCGCCACTTCCCAGCAAATTAGGGACACTGTTGCTCCTGGGGTATCGGCGAGGACCATTCGCAACCGTCTCCATGAAGCTGGGCTACGGTCCCGCACACCGTTAGGCCGTCTTCCGCTCACGCCCCAACATCGTGCAGCCCGCATCCAGTGGTGTCGCGACAGGTGTGAATGGAGGGACGAATGGAGACGTGTCGTCTTCAGCGATGAGAGTCGCTTCTGCCTTGGTGCCAATGATGGTCGTTTGCGTGTTTGGCGCCGTGCAGGTGAGCGTCACAATCAGGACTGCATACGACCGAGGCACACACGGCCAACACCCGGCATCATGGTGTGGGGAGCGATCTCCTACACTGGCCGTACACCTCTGGTGATTGTCGAGGGGACACCGAATAGTGCACGGTACATCCAAACCGTCATCGAACCCATCGTTCTACCATTCATAGACCGGCAAGGGAACTTGCTGTTCCAACAGGACAATGCACGTCCGCATGTATCACCGTGCCACCCAACGTGCTCTAGAAGGTGTAAGTCAACTACCCTGGCCAGCAAGATCTCCCGATCTGTCTCCCATTGAGCATGTTTGGGACTGGATGAAGCGTCGTCTCACGCGGTCTGCACGTCCAGCACGAACGCTGGTCCAACTGTGGCGCCAGGTGGAAATGGCATGGCAAGCCGTTCCACAGGACTACATCCAGCATCTCTACGATCGTCTCCATGGGAGAATAGCAGCCTGCATTGCTGCGAAAGGTGGATATACACAGTACTAGTGCCGACATTGTGCATGCTCTGTTGCCTTTGTCTATGTGCCTGTGGTTCTGTGAGTGTGATCATGTGATGTATCTGACACCAGGAATATGTCAATAATGTTTCCCCTTCCTGGGACAATGAATTCACGGTGTTCTTATTTCAATTTCCAGGAGTGTATTTTCGCATTCGGAAGAGAAAGTTGGTGATTGAAATTTCGTAAATAGATCTCACCGCAAAGAAAACCGCCTTAGTTACAGTGACTACCAACCCAACTCGCGTGACACTCTCACCCCTATTGGGCGATAACCCGAAACGACTAGCCCTTCTTTGTACTTTTTCGATGTCCTCCGTCAATCCTGCCCGGTAAATATCCCATACCGCGCAGCAATATTCCATCAGAGGACGGACAAGTGTAATGTAGGCTGTCTTTTACTGGGTCTGACGCATCTTCTAAGTGCTCTGCCAACAAAGCGCAGTCTTTGTTTCTCCCTCCCCACAATATTGTGTATGTGGTCTTTCCAATTTGAGTTGCTCGTAACTGTAATCCCTAGGTATTCAGTCATATTGACAGCCCTTAGATTTCTCCGATTTATCGTATACCCAAAATTTATCGGTTTTGTTTTAGTGCCCATGTTGATGACCTTGCACTTTTCTTTGTTTAGTGCCAATTTCCACTTTTCGCGTAATACAGAAATTCTCTCCAGATCATTTTGTAATTGGAATTGATTGTCTGATGATTCTACTAAACGGTAAATTACAGCGGCATCTGCAAACAGTCTAAGTGGCTCCTCAGATTATAGCCTGGATCATTTATGTAAATCAGGAACAGCAGAGGGCCTATGACACTACCTTGTGTAACGCCAGATATCACTTATGTTCTACTCGATGATTTACCGTCTATCACTACGAAATGTGACCTCTTTGAGAGGAAATCATGAATCCAATCACACAACTGAGACGATACTCCACATGCACGCAATTTGATTAATAGTCGCTTATGAGGAAAGGTGTCAAAAGGCTTCTGGAAATCTTGGAATATGGAATCGATCTGAGATCCCTTATCGACAGCACTCACTACTTCTGTGTTGCACAAGAATGATATTGTCTGAATCCGTGTTGGTTATGTATCAATATGTCATTTTCTTGAAGGTGATTCATAATGTTCGAGTACAGTATATGCTGCAAAACCTACTGCAAATTGAGGTCAGTGATATGGATCTGTAATTCAATGGGTTACTCCTATTTCCTTTCTTGAATATTGGTGTGACCTGTGCTGCTTTCCAGTCTTTAGGAACAGATCTTTCGTCAAGTGAATGGTTGTATATGGTTGCTAAGAAAGGCGCTATTGTGTCTGCATACTCTGAAAGGAACCTGATTGGTACACCATCTGTACCGGAAGACTTGTCTTTCTTTAATCGTCAAGGAATTGGAGAGCTCTGATGTTCATCGTTTTTCTTTCTTTCATTGTGTTCTTAAGATGAGAAAAAAATAGGGTACATATGAATGCCTATACGGAGCGAAATGGAGCGGTGGTTAGCACACTGGACTGATATTCGGGAGAACTACGGTTCAGACCCGCCTCCCGCAATTCTGATTTAGGTTTTCCGTGATTTCCCTAAATCGCTTCAGGCAAATGCCGAGATGTTTACTTTGAAAGGACACGGCCGATTTCCTTCCACATCCGCCCATAATCCGAGCTTGTGCTCCGTCTCTAATGACCTTGTTGTTGAAGGGACTTTAAACGCTAATCTCCTCCTCCCTTTCGGAAGTATATAGATACTTGATTTTCCCTAGTTGCATTTGCGAGTGGGACAAAGCAATGACTATCAATGGAACAACTCACACCCGCCACACACCGTACGGTACCGTGCAGAATGAGTATGCAGATGCAGAAACAAAAGTAATGCTACACGGAAGCCATCTTAATCACAGCTGATGCAAACTGGCTGTCTGTTGAAGTAAGAACTCTGACGGTAGTTTGTGCAATAACAACACCCTATCGATGATAGTTGAAACTGTAACTCTTCTTCCTTTTAACAATGTGTATACTATTCATTTCGAATATACATTTCATAAATTCAAATTTAAGCAAATTACATCCATTATTTTAAATAACTGGCTAGTAGTTTGATAAAGCAAGCCCTTACAAACTTTCTCAAAATTACAAATACAACCATTGGAAGGCAATCTGCTGTAGCTGACTTTGCGATTAAACTGCAAAATGAAGCAATCTATCTGGTAGATTTTAGTTACACCTCATTTTTTTTCTTTCATCGATAACAGCTGTTCCCGTCCCCACGAAAAGGAATTCTACCAGTTTTTCTGCATGCAAATATTGCTAAACAGTGCCACATTATCTCCAAGTGTGTTTGAAAATGTTAAACCTCGAAACTGCAAACACAACTAATGGATATGAGTACCACCTTGTAAGTTCGTCCAAAAAATTGTTTTCGGTGCAAATATAGTTATTGTTTCCCAAAACGTTAATCCTTAAAGTTTATAGATTTTTCCCTACCTTCGAACTAATTCCGTAAATATTTTTCCACTGTTATGGTGCCTCGAAAATGTGGATTTGGAAGGATTAAACAGCATCTTGCCGTGATGAAAATTTCTGCCCACGTATTTTTTGTTTGGCGTGTTGAAACAAAATTATTGCCTTAGGCTGTGAATCAAATGAATATGGGCAGTGAGATATTTATTCTAAGTTTCTTATAGCTTCTCATACCTTGCGTAAAAGAGAACCATTAAATTATCTATTTGTACAGAACTTTATTACAACGTCGGCCGTACGGCCACGAGTGGAATGCAAATACATTCTTTCAGTTAAAGACAACATGCATTTATGTCAGTCGAGTTTGAGATTTTCAGACGTGCTAGAGCACAATTAATTGCACTGTTCAGTGACCACTCGGTCGAAATTGCAATACTGGATTGTACAAGTGAATACTTGTACAGTTTAAACTCTACCTCATGTCATTTACCGAATCAATGCTAATAAATGCGCAAGTAACTCACTCTGTTACGCATTCACGACTAAACCGCTGAATTGAATGTTAACGAAATTCGTTGTGCAGATAGCTTGAAACGGAAGAACAATATATATACATGACACTTTAGAAAGTATGTAACACAACATATTTATCGATTTAGACAATATAACGCGAAATATGGAACAATAATTGCCGTTTACAAACACCATCTGTTATTTGACCCTTGAACTTCATCATACTTGTGCAAATCCTTTTACTGCAGAATATGTTGTACGTAATGATGTTACGTGTTTAATTCATGCTTCCATAAGAATAACAGTCACAAGCAAGTATTCTACTGCGATGGTTTCAGAGTCATTGAAAGAGGGTTTCCTGTCAGTAGCGCGGAAATATCCAAATAATGCAATATTAGCTGAAGACGATGACAGCCTACCTTGTATGTACTGGGAAATCTATGAATTTATTGCAGGGGTACGGACACAGTCTTGTGTCGTTCTGTTGAGCACTTTTTCCGAGAACTGCATTCACCAGCTACTTCTTCAACCCACACACAATGGAAATATTTTGGATCTTGTAGATACAGACCTGACCTAATCGACGGTGCCAGTACAGTGACTGGATTAGGGACTATCATGTCGTCATAGTAATTTTGGTTATTAAAGTTAAAAAATCACCCAAAAAGGCTAGTTTCCCCAATTCAGAACACATAGACAGTTGTTAGCATCGCACTTAGACAATGAAATGACATCATTTAGTTGACTGATGGCTCTGAGCACTATGGAACTTAACGTCTGTGGTCATCCGTCCCCTGGAACTTAGAACTACTTAAACCTGACTAACCTAAGGACATCACACACATCCATGCCCGAGGCAGGATTCGAACCTGCGACCGTAGCGGTCGCGCGATTCCAGACTGAAGCGCCTAGAACCGCTCGGCCACCCCGACCGGCCATCATTTAGTTCCAGTACGATACATGTAGCGGGGTTATGGGCAAAAATTAAACGGACTGTAGAGCATTCTCTGGAGAAATGTGTGCCAAGGAAGTGGCTTCAGGACGGAAAAGACCCACCATAGTTTAACAACGAAATTCGAAAAAGGTTTAGGAAGCAAATGTTGTTGCACTCTCTGTTCAAAAGGGAACGCTTAAATGACGACAGTCAAAAGTTAATGAAAATTCGTGAGTCCGTAAAAAGATCGAAAGCTTACGACAACTATCACGTCATACCTTCTCTTGTGGAGAAGGGAAAATTCTGGTACTACGTAAAATCGCTTTGTGGGTCTAAGGCTTCCGTTCTGTCATACGTTGTCAGCCAAGATTTAAATTTCGCATTTAAGAAATAGTTACGCAGGAGAATCGTACAAGTACCGTCGTTTGACCATAGCATAGGCTCCCGTTTGGAGGACGTAATAATAAGCATCTCTGAGGTAGGGAATCATCTGAAAGAATTGAAAGCAAATAAGTCACCAGTTCCCAGAATGACATTTTCACTCTGCAGCGGTGTGTGCGCTGATATGAAACTTCCTGGCAGATTAAAACTGTGTGCCGGACCGCTCGTCCTCACAGCTTTACTTCTGCCAGTACCTCGTCTCCTACCTTCCAAACTTTACAGAAGCTCCCCTGAGAACCTTGTAGCACTTGTCCGCGAAAGGCAAAGGTCCCGAGTTTGAGTCTCGGTCCGGCACACAGTTTTAATCTGCCAGGAAGTTTCAAGTCACCAGATGCTCATTTAACCCCAATTCGAACTTACGAAGAGTACTCTACAGTATTTCCCCCTTACCACGAATCTCTCGCCCAGCGCAGAGTCCCAAGCGACTGGAAAAAGGCACAGGTGGCTCCTGTATTTAAAAAGGGTAAATGAACGGGCCCGCAAAATTACAGATCAGTATTCTTAACATCGGTTTACTGTAGATTCCTTAACGTATCCTCAGTTCCTAGAGACGGAAAAGATTCTGTTCAAAATTCAGCAGGGGTTTGCTCTTGCGAAAATCAGGTTGTCCTTTACTCAAGTGATATACTGCGAACTATGGATTAGAGGTAAAGGGCGGACCCCATACTCGCAGATTTTCGTGAAGTATTCAACACATTGCCATACTGTCGACTGTTGACGAACGCATAAGCAATAGGTGCCCACATATGTGAGCGACTCGAAGACTTGTTAAGAAACCAAACTCAGTACGTTGTCCTCGACAGCGAGTGTTCTTCAGAGACAAGGATACCGTCAGGAGTGCCCCACAGCGGTGTGATAGGACAGCTGTTATTTTGTCTACACATAAATGATCTGGCGGACAGGGTAAGCAGCAGTTTGCTAATGATTGAGTGGTGTAGGGGAAGGTGTTATCGCCGATGATGACACAGGTTGACTTAAACAAAATGGAATGGCAGCTATATCAAAAGGTAAAAAATGTAAACTAATGCAAAAGTAGGAAAAAGAAACGCACAATGTTAGAGTACAGCATTAGTAGTGTGCTGCATGAAAAAACCACGTCGATTAAATATGTAGGCGTAACGCTGCAAAGCGTAACCATTATAGTGACGAAGGTGAATATTCGCTGACATTGTTATCCTTAGTAAAAGTGAAGAAGAATTATAGGAGCTGTTGAACAAAATGTACAGTCTAAAAAGTATAGAAAATGGAATGAGAGTAAACCTAAAAAGGACGAAAGTAATGAGAAATAGCAGAAATTGTGGCGGAACCAGTTTATAGTATTTCGTGACTTTAATTACTTATAAACGATATTTCGGGTAGATCAAAAATATATAAAACCAGTTACCTGTTGTCAGCGTAACAATTCGTTTGATCTCAAAAATTATTATCCCGGCTAATATTAGTCACTCCGCTAAAGAAATTCCATTTGACGTTGTGGAGAAATGTCTGTAAAGTCGTGTGAGTGACACTAAATAGCATATCATTTATCAGATTTTACACAACTGTTACTTGGAATGGAAGCACTTTTCTCTACCACAGGGAACATTTAGTCACAAAATACTACCCGTGTACAACACTGATGTATGTCTGCTACTAAAATATTTCATGTAAGTCGTTCGAAATAATTAGGCTTCATACATCAGCAAATAAGAAATCGATATTACGTAACGTGCTGTGAGCATTGTATTTAAGGATTCAATCTGAGTTGAATTCTGTCTTTTAAAGTAGATTCTCGACCACCAGTGCACATTTGCTTCCATTAATTTACATCTAACAACAATTATGTTTGTTATAACTCTCGATTCAAAACTGCCGCGGAGATATTTTCGCTAAGGTGGCGGCAAACAGACGATAGTCAATTTGTCTCTTGTTATTCTCGATTTATTTTATATCAAGGTAATATATTTAGATAAAACTCTTTAAGCCTTTTATCTCTATTGTTTAGCATTAAAATCATTTTCAATGACAAACACAGTCATATTTTTTAAACCAACTACTAGTAAACTCCGTTGTAAGTTACTAGAGCTAATGGCTGCGCTCCTAATTGCGGAGCTGAAAATTGACACTTAAAAACATTAGTTAGATTGGATTACAATTGAAATAAATACAAATCCACCTCTAGACAATAGCGACTCTATTTTTCAAATAATAGTTAACAGTACATAGTCACAGGTTTTCTCTTTACAGACCTTACACGTCTCACGTCCGAACAGTTCGTCGGTTAGCACAGGAAGAAAAACTGAACCACAAGTATCACAGATAACAAAAAAAATCATAATTGTAGTTATGTATGAGTGTAGTTCTCTGATAATAGTTTTAATTCACACAGAAATTAAATTATTACAGTAATAATGAAATAATTATCGTCATTATTACACGATACAGTGTTTTTTATACGTAGTATCGATAATATTTGTTGAAGTTTGCACACTTAGTTCATTTCAACATCTTGTGGCTAGAACATAGTGTCGTCGATATTACAAAATGACAAAGCGAGAAACTTAACATCAGATTTCGCGATGACGTCGTGGACGAATGTAAGGAATTATGCTACCAGGGTAGCAAAAAACCGTGAAAGACACAGCAAGGAGACAACAAAAAGCAGACTAGCACTGGCAAAAAGGACATTGATGGCCAAGAGAAGTGTACTGGTATCAATCGTAAGCCTTAATTGGAGGAAGAAATTTCTGGGAATGTACGTTTGGAGCGACAGAAGACATTCGAAGCATCTCAGATCTGACGCTGTAGAAGAGTGTTGAGAATTGGGAGGACTGATAAGGAAAGGAATGAGAAGGCTCTCCGCAGAATCGGCGAGAGAAGAAATATATAGAAAACGCTGACAAGAAGAACGGATGTGATGATAGGACATCTGTTGAGACACCGGGGAACGAGTTCCATGGTACTGGAAGGAGCGGCAGAGGGTGAAAACTGGAGAGACTGGAAAACATCCAGCAAATAGTTGAGGACGTCGGCTGCCATTGTTATTTTGAGATCAACAGGTAGGCGCAGGAGGGACGTTCGTGGCGGCTCGCACCAAATCAATAAGAAGGAAAAGAAAGTGCATGTTGATTTCTGTCAACACCTTCGATTTCCGGACGCGACTGTGTGTGTGATGTTCTTATCATCATTTTATCGTCATTGACGTGCAAGCCGGAAAGACTTCCACCAGGCGCCCGAACACCCCGACCGTATTCTCCCGGCCCGGTAACAACTAGAAAACAATGCTCACACAATCATCAACGTTTTTAATCCATACTGATCCGTAATTCGATATTAATATTATACACGAGAAAGTAACGCTATCTGTTACGTTTCCACGACTGAACAGCTGACCCGTTTTCGATGAAATTTGGTATGAGATAGCCTGAACACTGGGGACGAACATAGGCTCCTCACATAACATGAAGAACAAGTTTTTTATTGATCTAAAGAATATTACGTGAATTAGGAAGAAATATTTATTGTTTAAAAAATCTATTTAGTCTTTCACTTTCGAACATTATCATATCTGTGAAAATGCTATTGTTGGTTGATATGTTGTACTTCAACGTCATCAGTACAATGCTTCTACAATTCTCAACGATTGTTATCGATACTTTCATACTAATACCAATATTCTTAAATGCGAAAGTAACTCTGTCTGCTACGTTTTCACGACTTTATCGCAAAACCGATTGGGATTAAATTGGGTATAGAGATAGCTTGAATCCCGAGGAAGATCGTACCTTGCTTTAGAAAGTTCGTAATGTAATGTGTGCCCCACTGCCCTTTTTTTAACTAATTTGTGCCTGATTTTACTCTGAGGAGCTCAGTAATGTATGTAAATACCGTAAAAGTAAATGTAATTCAAAAAGTACTTGCAGTGAAGTGAAGCGCAGCTGGACAGCAAGACTCTCTTTAACGCGCAGTCCCCGCAACGATAGTAGTTGTGAATCTTTGAATATTGACTAAAAAAATAATTTATTAAAAAAAGGGGACTGTTAATCTGTATCTTGTGGAAGGAGGTAGTGTTGCAAGGCCGTCGCTCAGAACGCATTGTTACGCTTAATGAAAATTGATAATTTAGTGAGTAAAATATGTGTGTGAGTTGCCAAACATTTATGTATACAAATTTTCTGGAACTGAAGAATAATATCTTCTTTTTGGAGAAGGAGGCGAACTTCATTGTCGTCGCTGTCTATCAATCGACATAACTGTGTACAAAGTTCACTAAAATAGAGGAAAAGAAATTCATTCTCTATAGCTTTCATTCAATAAGTAACAACCTCTCATAAATTCTTAATTACAGAAACTGGATTATGTCCTTGTACAATAGTATGGTGCTGAACTCCACTGAACGATTTTGATATAGCAAGACGAGTAGTTTGAAGGAAGTTTGTGTGTTAAGCAATCTCCTTTCCTCACGAAAGACACTGTGCTGTTTGATCTTATTTACTTACAACAGTGGTCCCTTAGGTACGAAAACTTACGAAAACTTGGGCTCAAAGCTATCTGCAATACGGGCAAGTAACTAACAGAGCCGTATTTTAAATCTTAAAGAAAAATAACTTCCTCCCAATCATACGTCACCAACTGGTGCAGAAACAGATCATCCAAGTAGGCAACAACCAAAATTCCGGCACCAGTTACGACTTAAAGTCAAAATCTCATAAAAATCAATCTCTCTCTCTCTCTCTCTCTCTCTCTCTCTCTCTCTCTCTCTCCAGACACACATAAAATATTCATATTATTAAGATAAAAGCCATTTTATAAGTTGTATTATCTTTTTGAGTGTTTTTAAACATTTTTAAATATGATGTACGTGAGTGGGAGGTAGACGACGCTGGCGCGATGATCAGCGGCTCTTATCGTTCATAGATCATTCCGTGACAAGTCGGTCTGTATGCTGCAGTGGACTCTGGTGCCACAACGCGGTGTGCTCGACCTGGGAACCAAGTGACTGTCATAGAAATCACGCTATTTCCGAACTTTATACTCCAATTATACACCTGTTGCAGGAGTCGACTAGCATCTCTATACTGGAACTTCATTCAACGACAGATTTCAGCATGTTATGTACCGTCATTCCTCAGAAAACTTACGGTAGAAGGTTGTACTTGCTTGGTGCATGTCGAAAGGTCAGCCATCTTGAACTAGCAATGTGGCTGCGTTTCACTTCCCTGTATTATGATGCCACCTGTAAGACATCCCTTACTTCACCGGTGTTAGTGTTGCCAACTTAAAGAACAACGACGCAAAATGTCAGTTTTTAAATACAGTTTTAAAATTTCCTTTTAACTCATCCTCGTGTGTGTTTGATGTTCTCTGTTGTCAGACTTTGTGAGGATCCCAAATATTTTAGGAGTATGAAGTGTCGATGACGACGTCACTAGGTTGCGATCCCAAGGTCGTGTATGAGAGGATCAGGGAAGCCAATCACCCGTGACGTGAAGGAGCCACATTGTCATTCGGGTTAAGCATTTTAGGTAAAAACGGAAAACCTAAATACGGATCGCTGGATAGGATGTCGGGCCACTCTCCACCTGAACGCGGTAGCAGAGTCTTATGCCACATCAACCTCGTTGTTGTTGTTGTTGTTATTGTGGTCTTCAGTCCTGAGACTGGTTTGATGCAGGTCTCCATGCTACTCTATCCTGTGGAAGCTTCTTCATCTGCCAGTACCTACTGCAACCTACATCATTCTGAATCTAGTGTATTCATCTCTTGGTCTCCCTCTACGAATTTTACCCTCCACGCTGCCCTCCAATACTAAATTAGTGATCGCTTGATGCCTCAGAACATGTCCTGCCAACCGGTCCCTTCTTCTAGTTAAGTTGTGCCACAAACGTCTCTTCTCCCCAATCCTATTCGATACCTCCTCATTAGTTATATGATCTACCCATCTAATCTTCAGCATTCTTCTGTAGCACCACATTTCGAAAGATTTTATTCTCTTCTTGTCCAAACTAGTTATCGTCCATGTTTCACTTCCATACATGGCTACGCTCCATAGAAATACTTTCAGAAACGACTTCCTGACACATAAATCAGCACTTGATGTTAACAAATTTCTCTTCTTCAGAAACGTTTTCCTTGCATTGCCAGTCTACAGTCGATATCCTCTCTACTTCGACCATCATCAGTTATTTTGCTCCCCAAATAGCAGAACTCCTTTACTTCTTTAAGTGTCTCATTTCCTAATCTAATCCCCTCAGCATCACCCGACTTAATTCGATTACATTCCATTATCCTCGTTTTGCTTTTGTTGATGTTCATCTTATACCCTCCTATCATGACACTGTCCATTCCGTTCAACTGCTCTTCCAAGTCCTTTGCTGTCTCTGACAGAATTACAATGTCATCGGCGAAACTCAGAGTTTTTATTTCTTCTCCATGGATTTTAATACCTATTCTGAATTTTTCTTTTGTTTCCTTCACTGCTTGCTTAATATACAAATTTGAATAACATCGGGGATAGGCTACAACCCTGTCTCACTCCCTTCCCAACCACTGCTTCCCTTTCGTGCCCCTCGACTCTGATAACTGCCATCTTGTTTCTGTACAAATTGTAAATAGCCTTTCGCTCCTAGGTTAGTTAGGTTTAATTAGTTCTACGTTCTAGGCGACTGATGACCTCAGAAGTTAAGTCGCATAGTGCTAAGAGCCATTTGAACCATTTGAAGTCCTGAGACTGGTTTGATGCAGCTCATCGCGTAACCCTATCCTGTTCAAGCATCTTCATTTCCCAGTACTTACTACAACCTACATCCTTATGAATCTGCTTAATGTATTCATCTCTTGGTCTTCCTCTACGCTGCCCTCCAATGCCAAATTTGTGATCCCTAGATACCTCAGAACATGTCCTACCACCCGGTCCCTTCTTCTTGTCAAGTTATGCCACAAACTCCTCTTCTCCCCAATTCTATTCAATACCTCCTCATTAGTAATGTGATACCCATCTAATCTTCAGCATTCTTCTGTAGCACCACATTTCGAAAGCTCCTATTCCTTTCTTGTTCAAACTACTTATCGTCCATGTTTCACTGCCATACACGGTTACACTCCATACAAATACTTTCAGAAACGATTTTCTGACACTTAAATCTATATTCGATATTAAAAAATTTCTCTTCTTCAGAAACGCTTTCCTTGCCATTGCCAGTCTACATTTTATATCCTCTCTACTTCGACCATCACCCTCAGCACGCAACTAAGCCCCAGTCCAGATCTGTTACTGCCTTTCAACCCGCAGATTCCAGTTGTCCTATGAATTACCAGAGTCGGTTAGTTGCTTTAGCAGCAACCGATCCTACGTGATTCTTTCAACGGTATCTAATTGCTTTCCCACATACTGTATTTATAGGCCATAAATATGTACATTATTGTGTGAAATATATTCTTCAATGTATAGATATTCTTCCTTCTGAAAGTACTAACCTGGCAAGTCGTACCGAAGAGCTTACATGAATTGCGGAAGGTAGGAGATGAGGTACTGCCAAAACAGAAGTTGCGAGGACTGATTTCAATCAGGACTGGATATCTCATTCGGTAAGAGGAAAGGAGTGATTCAGGTTTCAGGTCCGATCCGGTACAGAGTTCTGCTCTGATAGGAAGTTTTAAAGTGGCGCACGGTCCGTTACAGAGTGAAACATTTATTCTGATTCGAAAAACGCAGTATCAAGAAATTTCTTTTGCTGTATTTTTCGGCGATGTGCCATACGTATAGTATCAAAACCAGTTAGGATTGATTATTCAATTCATCATCAAAAGACATGTTTAAAGGAAAGGAGAAGGTGGATATTGCACTGGGGAACTAACCAACAACGTGCAAGTGACTTTTACACAGGACTGCACGCGCTTCAATGCATTACCTAATGGTTTGTCAGAGTTTAAATGAGCTGACCGAAAAAGGCGTTCATAACGTGGTTATATATGGGTTCCGAGTGTTGCAAGTGAAGGCTGCCTAGTTATCAAAAGGGCTCTGAGCACTATGGGACTTAACGGCTGAGGTCATTAGTCCCCTATAACTTAGAACTACATCAACCTAACTAACATAAGGACATCACACACAACCATGCCCGAGGCAGGATTCGAACCTGCGACCGTAGCGGTCAGGCGGTTCCAGACTGAAGCGCCTAGAACCGGTCGGCCACATCGGCCGGCGCCTAGTTATCCACAAAATGCTATCCTATGTGATCGAAAGTATTGAAACGCCTGTTGGTAGACATCACAGCGTGGTGTGTTCAGCCTTCGTCGTTACAGCGGCTTGTTTTCCTCCGAACGCTTTGAACGGGGGACCTAGACGGGTACGGTGGTACGGCAGCCCATTCTTTGTCAGGAGTAATAATCTGTCAAAGTACGGCTGAACAGGCCAGGACAGGCGCTCATGACATGGACAGACTGGCACTCCAACTGGGGGAACTGAAGGCTACGTGTAATGTAGAGATGGTAGCTATTGAGAGTATAAGGCAAGAAACACTCACGGTGTGAGATTCTCTGGCAGGAAACGAGACCGCTGGCGGTGCTGCCAAGGCCGCAGTCCTCCTCCAGCCCACTGGTTCTCACACTGTGGCCATTAAAATTGCACGCAATTTGGGGGCATAGATCCTGAAGAATCACTACCCCGAAGAACCACCTCTGGCCGTAATAACGGCCTCGATACGACTGGGCATTGAGTCAAACAGAACTTGGATGGCGTGTACAGGTACAGCTGCCCGTACAGCTTCAACACGATACCACAGTTTATCAAGAGTAGTCACTGGCGTATTGTGACGATCCAGTTGCTCGGTCACCATTGACCAGACGTTAACAGTTGGTGAGAGATTTGGAGAATGTGCTGGCCAGGGCAGCAGTCAAACATTTTCTGTATCCAGAATGGCCCGTACAGGACCTGCAACGCACGGTCGTGCGCTGTGCTGCTGAAATGTGGGGTTTCGCAGGGATCGAATGAAGGGTAGAGCCACTGAAATGTAACGCCCACTGTTCAAAGTGCCGTCAATGCGAATAAGAGGTGACCGAGACATGTAACCAGTGGACCCCATACCATCACGCCGGGTGATACGCCAGTGTGGCGAAGACGAATACACGCTTCCACTGTGCGTTCACCGCGATGTCTTCAAACACGGCTGCGACCATCATGATGCTGTAAACAGAACCTAGATTCATCCGAGAAAATGACGTTTTTTCCATTCGTGCACCCAGGTTCGTTGCTGAGCACACCATCGCAGGCGCTCCTGTCTGTGATGCAGCGTCAAGGGTAACCGCAGCCGTGGTCTCCAAGCTGATAGGCCATGCTGCTGCAAACGTCGTCGAACTGTTCGTGCAGCATGATTGTTGTCTTGTAAACGTCCCCATCTATTGACTCAGGGATCGAGACGTGACTGTACGATCCGTTACAGCAATGCGGATGAGATGCCTGTCATCTTGACTGCTAGTGATACGAGACCGTTGCGATCCAGCACGGCGTTTCGTATTACCCTCCTGAACCCACCGATTCCATATTCTGCTAACAGTCATTGGATCTCGACCAACGCGAGCACCAATGTCGCGATACGATAAACCGCAATCGCGATAGACTACAATCCCACCTTTATCAGAGTCGAAAACGTGATGGTACGCATTTCTCCTCCTTACACGAGGTATCACAACAACGTTTCACCAGACAACACCGGTGAACTGCTGTTTGTGTTTGAGAAATCGGTTGAAAAATTTCCTCATGTCAGCACGTTGTAGGTGCCGCCACCGGCGCCAACCTTGTGTGAATGCTTTGAAAAACTAATCATTTGCATATCACAACATATTCTTCCTGTCGGTTAAATTTCGCGTCTGTAGCACATCATCTTCGGGGTGTAGCAATTTTAATGGCCAGTAGTGTATTAATGGTTGGTAAAGAAACGTCCTCCCTTCATGGGAATAAGCTCCGGATTGTTAAGCCTCTCCCAGAGGCTTGGATGACCTCCTCTCGGCCCTCCCGCCGAGAGGAGGTCACTGTAACTACGTTGCGTGTTGGACACAGCCTCTTTAGCCACTACCGTTTGTTATGTGGCGCTCCATCTCCACTTTGTGTACTTTGCGGTCAACTTTTGACGGTCCGCCATTTCCTGACAGAGTGTCCATTTTTTAATCGTTTCCGTTTCCGTTTGTGTTTGAGGTCTGATTTATCAGCCGTTTTAGGGAACGACACGCGGGCTGTCGACGGCGTTTCACTTTTTATTGGTCTTAGCAATATGGTGAAGGCTATTTAGCTTTTAGTTCTGGACCTCCGTTTCCCAATGGTGTATTTTATAGACCTCCCTCCCCGTCCTTATTTTTAGCTGTCTTGTATTACATCTATTGGGATTGACGTATAGTCGTTTTTCAACTCCACTTTGTCTTCGTGTTCTAATGTTTTGATTTGGGGGCGTATGACGCCAGTTGTTTTCGCGCCCTAAAGCAAAAAACAATGTTAAATTTATTGCGATTTACACTATTTTCAAAGCGAGACTACGGACAGAGTTACTGATAACTGGTTCACATTTTGAGGAATGTATGTCTCACAATTTGTCTTACATTGTAAATATTTTCAGTCTTACGTTTCTAATTTTAACGTTACGTTATCAGTTTTGTAATAAAGCACAGTTAACGATAACCTTCTGTTCTAATAATTAGCGCTCAAATGTATCTGTTTTATGAGGGCCTGTTCCGTTCACCTTCACGTTCTTAGTATCTCCATTTTTGTTTCTTTTTTTCGGTTTCTTTTTAAGCAAATCATTTAATGATTACTTTCCAATAAGTCGAAGCCGCCTATGATACCATTATTTTGTGTGATCTGAGACTAACCAACACAAAGTTCAATTAAAAAATAGTAATTGTCTTTTCCTGAGGCGTTATTCGGAGTCAGCACAACTTTGACATATTCACAAATTGTTCTGCCAATAACTTTTGTCCTAAAGTAGTTAACTCTAAACGTCATTTTTTATAACCTTTGCTGTAGATGATAGCCAGTCTTTTCAAACGTTCGCCAGAACAGCAGTTAGAAACTTAGCTAATTGATAAAAGCTCTTTAGAACATAACACGAGCATAGAAGGCAGATTAACGCAGATTGCGTGCGAGAAATATGGAAGCAACGCAGTATACAAGGGCTGTTGTTGGCGGCGGACGTGGCACGAATGGGCGGTTAAATAACTGAAGAGATATGCGGCCGGTATTAGCAGATAAACTCAATTTCAGATAAACAATGACCTAGCCGTTATGAGAATTTATGTTCTGAAAATTTTGATCGCGCGCGACTTGTTGAAGCCATTGTTATTAATGTCAGCGGCTACCGGTGGCAACAACGCATCAAGTTAAATGAGGCAGATAGTCTCACACGGCAATATGGCTTCTGGCTGGTACTTCATTATATTAAAAAGTCATAATGAGCTTGTATTACCTGTACGTAACTATATTCTACCTGTAAGGAAAACTTTTCAAATTACTCTGCTAATTCAAATACATTAAAAAAGGCTTGGAGTCGTTGCTACTGGCTCTGAGCACTATGGGACTTAACGTCTGAAGTCATCAGTCCCTTAGAACTTAGAACTACTTAAACCTAACTAACCTCAGGACATCACACACATCCATGCCCGAGACAGGATTCGAACCTGTGACCGTAGCGGTCGCGCGGTTCCAGACTGTAGCGCCTAGAACTCCAGTTCCTAGATTTCGACCAAGGTTTTCGGGAAGTTTCCCTTGGTGTCAAACCAAATGGTACACGTTGGGACACGCTTTGCCACACTTGCACCTTGCTACTATTTGGCTGAAGTGAAATGAGCTCTAAAACAAAGTGGTTGGATCTCATATAGTCCGATCTGAACAAATGGTTCAGAAATTAACAAAAAATGAATAAACTCCTCTATCGCTATTGTGAAATTTTCTGACGACATTTGTATTGAGGAGCGAAAACCTTTTTACCACATGCTTAATAGTAAGTTGGGCCACCTATGGAGCAAAATATAACGGTGATTAGCCGTGGCACAGTTTGACAAGTCCTTGATAAGTTTCTTGAGGTATGTAAACTACTGGCCTTTACAATTGCTACACCAAGAAGAAATATAGATGATAAACGGGTATTCTTTGGACAAAGATATTATACTAGAACTGACATGTGATTACATTTTCACGCAATTTGGGGGCATAGATCCTGAGAAATCACTACCCAGAACAACCACCTCTGGCCGTAATAACGGCCTTGATAGACCTGGGCATTGAGTCAAACAGAGCTGTGTCCAGATACAGCTGCCCGTGCAGCTTCAACACGATACCACAGTTCATTAAGAGTAGTGACAGGTTTATTGTGACGAGCCAGTTGCTCGGCCATCATTGACCATACGTTTTCAATTGGTGAGAGATCTGGAGAATGTGCTGGCCATGGCAGCAGTCGAACATTTTCTGTATCCAGAAAGGCCCGTACAGGACCTGCAACATGCCATGGTGCATTATCCTGCTTAAATGTAGGGTTTTGCAGGGATTGAATAGAGGGTAGAGCCACGGGTCGTAACACATCTGAAATGTAACGTCCACTGTTCAAAGTGTCGTCAATGCGAACAAGAGGTGACCAAGACGTGTAACCAGTGGCACACCATACCATCACGCCGGGTGATACGCAACTACGGCGATGACGAATACACGCTTCCAGTGTGCATTCACCGCGATGTCACCAAACACGGATGCGACCATCTTAATGCTGTAAACAGAACCTAGATTCATCCGAAAAAATGACTTTTGCCATTCGTGCACCGAGGTTCGTCGTTGAGTACACCATCGTAGGCGCTCCTGTCTGTGATGCACCGTCAAGGGTAACCGCAGCCACGGACTCCGAGCTGATATTCCATGCTGCTGCAAACGTTGTCGAATTATTCGTGTAGATGGTTGTTGACTTGCAAACGTCCTCATCTGTTAACTCTGGGATCGAGACGTGGCTGCACGATCCGTTACGGCCACGCGGATAAGATGCCTGTCATCTCGACTGCTAGTGATACGAGGCCGTTGGGATCCAGCACGGCGTTCCGTATTGCCCTCCTGAACCCACCGATTCTATATTCAGCTAACAGTCATTGGATCTTGACCAACGCGAGCAGCATTGTAGCGATACGATAAACCGCAATCGTGATAGGCTACAATCCGACCTTTATCAAAGTCAGAAACGTTGTGGTACGCATTTCTCCTCCTTACACGAGGCATCACAACAACGTTGCACCAGGCAACGCCGGTCAACTGCTGTTTGTAAATGAGAAATCGGTTGAAAAATTTCCTCATGTCAGCACGTTGTAGGTGTCGCCACCGGCGCCAACCTTGTGTGAATGCTCTGAAAAGCTAATCATTTGCACATCACAGCATCTTCTTCCTGTCGGTTAAATTTCACGTCCGTAGTATGTCATATTCGTGGTATAGCAATTTTGATGGCCAGTAGAATAACACCAGACGTTTACCCACAGATCACCTAATTTCAGCAAATTGCAATCCACTAGTTTATGAGAGAAGAGCTTGAGCCGAACAGCGACCCATATGTGCTCCATCGTGTTCTTCAGATGAGGCAAACCTGATATTATGCTCTGTAAATGAGATGTGTAGTATAAACTGTGATGTCAACTTACATACATTTTGAAAATTTCTTAACTGGCAACAATTTACGTCTGCAGTGTACTATAGGAGTCGAAAGGCCCGCATCTCGTGGTCGTGCGGTAGCGTTCTCGCTTCCCGCGCCCGGGTTCCCGGGTTCGATTCCCGGCGGGGTCAGGGATTTTCTCTGCCTCGTGAAGGCTGGGTGTTGTGTGTTGTCCTTAGTTAGTTAGGTTTAAGTAGTTCTAAGTTCTAGGGGACTGATGACCATAGATGTTAAGTCCCATAGTGCTCAGAGCCATTTGAACCATTTTTTTTTAGTCGAAACATGTAAACAAGTGTAAACAAGAAACCTTTATTTGGTGGTCAAGACATCGACATTAGTTCACTATCGTGGTCTGCAAAACAGTGTGGCGTAACTCTGGCCTTGATACAGTGAGAGTTATCCTGTTGGAACATCCCATTGCCTTCAGGAAGATATCAAGCATGAAGGGAAGCAGGCGACCCGCAATAAAATTCACGTAGTACACAGTCCTGACGATGCCTTCAATTACCATCACAGTTTCCATGGGGTTCAGGGTGAATGCCCTTGAGAGCAGAATACTGGCCCCACAGCCCTGTATCTCTGGCGTGGTGCACGTTTCGAGCAGCATTAATTCGTCCACACGACACGCTTCCACTACCTTAATACACTCTCAGCTACCGACGATCTCATGCCCACCGACATCGTCAATAACAATGAAGTTGGGATAACATGGGAACTGTGCTACTGAGCCCAATTTTCATCAAAGTACGCTACTGAGAGCTGGTTTCTCAGGATGGGAGAGGATAAGGTCACGATTGTGGATGGGGCCGTAATCAGTTACTCTCTGTTGAACAACAAATACGTAAACTTTATTTCAAGAAATTAAAATTTGAAAACAATCCCTTAAAAACGCAACTGACTCTATGACGACTGAAAGCCTTATCACAGAAAAGAATTCCTCAATTTTAGGGCCGAAGACCACCAACTATAACCTGAAACAACAAACGGCTGAAGGCCTGAATTACAAGTCAAAAGAACAATTACAAATAGCACATATTAAGATAAATACTTCGTTGGAAAACAAACTAACACGGGTGAAGGCCTTATTATAAAAGAAGTGAAATTATTGCTCGGCTGAAGACCACAAACAATTTCAAATAGCAAACGACTGAAGGCCTGAATTAGAAGTCAGGGAAACAATTCCAAATACTCTTAAAATAAATCTCTTGCTTTAAAGCAAGTTTGCTTAACAAAATTTACTGTAACACGACCGAATGACTTATCAAGAAAGAAGTGAAATTAGAAAACTAGAAACATTGTTAAAACAAACATCACAATCTAAGGAATCAGGACAAGTGGCTCTCAGCAAATATTCCAAGGGTCGGCCTGGGAAGGAAACTCAAACATGAGGTAAGGTGAGACGGGCAGCCAAGAGTTATACTCACATAACAGGATTGCAACTGAAACAAAGGGTAGCTTAAGCACCGACCGACAGACTAACCAATCCGCCTAACGTCCGATCACCGGCACAACGATGGAATATTTTTAGGCAAGAATGAAGAGACAAAGACAAACAACACTGCGTATTTAGAAAACACCCAATGCCAAAGGAAACACTAGAACCAAGGTAGACCTCCCAAAAAATATACACAGTACAATACGGGAGACTGTCGAACTACATGCCGTGTTGGACAGCAGCAACATGATGAGGAAAGGTACACTGCCAGAAAAGTACACTAACCTCCAGGGCAGGTAACTGGGTCGTTAGCGACCACAAGGCAAAAAATACCGCTGGTTGCATTTCACTAATAAGAATAATACTAAATTCAATAATGAATAACAAATATAGAAAGGCGGCTGCACTATTTCACCACCTCGAAACACTTCACCCGTTGCCGCCAGGCTTAGCGGCCCTGGGAGCAACAAGCCGCTGAGCAAAGGCGAGATCTCAGAATAACGAGGTTGCATTGGTAGCTAATTCTTCACCCAACGTAAACGTCCAGGGCTCGGTGTGCAACGAAGTGGTTGCTCTGGCAGCGACCCCTCCTCGATCCGGCAGTGGCGTCACACGGCCAGCGGCCCCGGCGTGCCCTCACAGTGCACGGACCTGCTCGCTGCAGCGCCCCAACCGACCTGATGTCCGTTCGCAGCTCCTCACCAATTCCAGTATGCAGACAGCATCAAAATAACTGCTCATTCAAAACCACGAGATACACATGGATCCCGGAAACAATTCCACCAACAACTCACATTACTAAAACCAGCCACTGCGAAACAAAACGGAGAAGTCAGAAGCGGTCCGAAGACCAAATGCACGTCATCCGCCCCGACGACCGACCGAACGACTAACATTCGTCCCCACTCAAGTCAAAAGATCCCAGTATAAATAGTTGCATAGTCCAAGCAGAACCGTACCTAGCTGATCCTGTGTCCATGGTGGAATGAACAAGTGGAGAACAATTTATAGCTGTTTGCAGAGACGCTGTGGTATACGTCAATGTGGCGTCGTGGAGGGATTGTAGGAGCATACAAGAAGATTTAGCCGGTCATTCTAGTTGGTGCGATACCTGGCAGAAATATGTAAGTTAATGCGGAAAAACCGTCTTGTAGCGTTCAACTTCAGCATTAGTAGTTTTCTGCTTGCCACGGTTACATCGACTGAATATCCAGGCTTAACGCTGCAAAGCAAATTGAAATGTAACGATCACGCCATGTTGGTAGTAGGAAAGGTGAATGATCGACTCCGTTTTATTGGGAAAATTTTGGAAAAGCTCAACTCAAGTACAAAGGAGACAGCGTATTATGCAACCTATTCTTGATTACTGCTCGAGTGTTTGGAATATCTCATGAAGTCTGATAAAAGGAAGACTTCGAATCAGTTCAGAGGCATGCTGCTAGAATTGTTACTGTACAGTTCGATCAGACACAATTGTTACAGAGATGCTTCATGAAAATCGCGATAGGTTAACGGCTTTTATGAACCTACAAAGAGCCATGAAAAATGTACGAGGTGCGACAATAAAGAAATGAGACTGAGTTTCTTTGCAAGATGTGGCAACCCTGCAAGCTTGCGTAGGTACAATATCTTTGACCTTGGTCTATAAGCTGCTTCTAGTCCAAGTGGCACATTGATGCAACTGTTCAGACGTGAGTTGTGCTGTGATAAGTTAACACGTGTTTGTGTCTCTCGTCATGGAAATGGATCTGTATAATATTGCACACCGGCATGCCATTTCTTTTTGCTTTAAATTGGATGAAAACGCGATGACAACTCACGATAAGTTTCAGAATGCTTTTGGAGAGGAGGTTATGTCAGGAGCTGAAGTTTTTCGTTGGCGTAAAATGTTTAGAGAAGGCAGAAGAAATGTTGAAAATGAAGACCACAGTGGACGGCCATTAACCTCACAGACGGATGTCAACTTGGCCGGGGCGCGTGAACTCGTACGATCTGATAGAAGATTATCTGTGAAAATGATTGCAGAAGAACTGAACATCAATCGAGAAACGGTTCATTAATAATAACTGAAGATCTTGGTATGAGAAAGATTTGTGCAAAAATGGTCCCCAAAAATCTCACACCACAACAGCGAGAAACGCCGAAAAATGTGGCAGCCGATCTCTAGAGCGAACTGAAATCAATCAGCAATTGTTGAGCCGTGTTATCACTGGTGATGAAAGTTGGTTTTCTCACTAAGATCCAGAGACAATACGCCAGATTTCGAAATGGTGCTTAAAGGGATCACCAAGACCAATAAAAGCTCGCATGTCAAAGTTAAGAGTGAAATGCATGCTTGTGTGCTTCTTTGATTCCAAGGGAATTCTTCATAAAGAGTTGGTGCCTCCTGGACAAACAGTGAACCAATATTACTGATAGTGGCTAGCGAGACGAATCCAGTGATGTGTAACAGTAAGGTCAAAAAGGTGGCATGAACGTCCGTTTGCAGAAGTTGTTCGAAGTGATGGCCATCGGTATCAGTGCAGTACTGCAATCTTTTTATAATGGACTGAGTGGTATTCCTTATCACTCTGGCACTTATCGAAGCACATGATTTGTCAATTCTCTCTCGTATATCGTGCAAACAGTAAATATTAGCCGAATACGGCGTTTTCATCTAACGTGCCATTGACATGTAAACACCGTTCTACGGTTTCGCAATGCAACACTAATAGAAACGGTAAGAATCAAGCGAATGTGAATGATTCATTCCTTCGAAGAACAAGTCGATATGCTTTTCATTTACGGAGAATGCCAACGAAATTCAGTGAGATGTGTGTGTCGTTGAAATGTTTACTAAAATTTGTGACTGATGCTGCGCTGGAATTTATTTGGCGTTGTTAATAATGGAATACGTCCACTACAAAAGAGACAGATGGACAAGAATGCTACCAGTGACCAATTAACTCTATTACACATTGCTGATACTTTTCACCCTTCATCTCTAAATAAAATAGCGAATGATTTTCCTAAGCTAAAGTAAGGAATTAAGCTAGCACAATCTTGATTACTACGACGCAAACTACCATATAAGTGTCCGAACATTTTCCACCTGATCAAAAGAACCTCTAGTGTTGTTTGTTTGCATGTCCATCATCCACAACATGCACAGAAATATTCGTTTTGTAAATAAAATCCATCTTTTCTTGCTGCAATGTATTTTATTTCTTCAAGACGAGGAGCTATTCCCCTGAAGATGCCTTAAAGTGAAAAGCGAAACGAGTTCGGAAGAAATAAAATAATTGCAGCTAGAAAAGGCAGTTTTTATTTACGAAACGAACATTCTATAGCTGTATTATAACATCAGCATACGTTGCAAAGCACTAGATACCAAAAACGAGAACATTATTTTGTCATCTAGTCGACTTTCCGATCGGACAAAGATGTGATTAATGGGACATATTTTTTCAGGTGAGCCATTCCGGCATCTGCTTGAAGAGACTATAGGCAGTAAATCAAATTTAAAGTGGCCAAAAGAAACACAAACACACATCCTACTGCTGAAGCCCTGTAAGAATGGAAGCTCACTTTCTTGTGGACTTCGGGTCAGCGCCATAAACATACTTGCTTACATAAGAACTTGCAAACGTAGATAGCAATCGGTAAACACGAAGTAAACTGAACTCATGAGAAGAGAACTAAAACACTTTATAGCTTGTGGAGAAGCAATAACCACCTCGCGTATGCACTAGTCTCTGAGACCATGGACACACTTTAACGAAATGAGTGAAGAAGACCATGTACTTACAGTCGCTGTATCGGAGGGCAGCAACTACGGAATAATGTTCAATTACAGCGTTACCTGCAGCAGAATTCTCTTTCGGAAAACAGAAACGACTTGTGTTTTACAACAATTTACGTTTTTGACTATTTATTTATGTTCAAACATTCTCATAATTGCTGAAAATTTAAAGTGTTTTTTGCACATGATTTTCACTATCAGCCTTTACAGCAGTAACAGTCAGCAAATGTTATGCACTGATGGGAATTGCTTTTATTGTAACTCAAGATGTTCTCTGAATATCCTCATAGATTTTCCGATGAAAAGTTTAAGGAAATATAGAAAATGAGCAGCCTCCTTTTCCATTTTCAGGTTTACATTATGCTCCACTAATACCTATCCTCAAATTTTTTGTTGTTGTTGTGTTTGATGCTGATCATTTACCTTCTCTGTCCAAGTCTGTATCTTTCAAGATCTTGACGACTTTGTTCTAAGTAATTCTGTCAAACTTCTTTTCTAGACCCGTAATGGTTGTACAATCGTTGCTATTTAATTCAAACCTTCTCTGTAGGAAGCACCTTAATACTGTGATGGCTTCTCTCGTCCCTAGTTTTGGACTGAAATCTTATTCCATTCAAGATGTAGAATATATTGCGTGTTATTCTGTTTGTTTTAAATCTTTGAGATTGATATTTTTTCTCGTTGTTGTTGTAGTCCGAAGCTTGGTTTGCTCCAGTTCTCCCCCCTAGCCTATGGTGCGCAAACCTCTTCATCTCTGGATTGCTACTGCAGCTCACATCCAGTTGCACCTGCTTTCTGTTTTCCTCCCTTGGTCTACCTCTACCACTTTATCCTCGTCACTCTCCTGCAATACCATACTGACATTTCCTTGGTGCCTCATAATGTGTCCCATAAACCGATCCTTCCTTTTAGTCCAGTCGTGAGATGAATTTCTTTTGTGTTCATTCGATTTACTACCTCATCACTAGCTATACGATCTGCCTACCTAATCTTCAGCATTCTTCTGAAGCACAATATTGTAGAAGTTTCTAATCCCTTCTTGTCTGAACAGCTTATTATACAGGTTTCACTTCCTTTCAGAGGCTGCACCCCAGAGAAATGCCTTCAGAAACACGTCCTAATAGTTACATTTGTATTCGTTTCAACAAATTCCTGTTTTTCCGAACTGCCTTCCTTGCTATAGCTAGTTACGGTTCTGAAACTGTATCAGTATTTTGTATGAATAATTATTGTCTTTCTTTCTGTTGGAATGAAAACGGGATCATAACAATTATTTATAATTACATTAACTTCGTATTTAATTATTGTTACCACAACTGTGCCATTGATCACCTGGAACACAAGCTGTCTTTGGTTTCAAGTCATTCAATGTGTTAGAGATTCTGTTTGCATCATTCGTGCACCTACTTCATGTGCTAGCGCGTCTACTCTTTCTCCTGTACGTTGTTTTTCCTTGGTGATGCCTTTCCCTTCATTAGAGATTCCATCCATCTGCAGGCCATTTCACATCTGATCTACATCTACATCGACATGGATACTCCTCAATCACATTTAAGTGCCTGGCAGAGGGTTCATCGAACCACCTTCACAGTTCCCTATTATTCCAACCTCGTACAGCGCACGGACAGAACGAACACCTAAATCTTTCCGTTCGAGCTCTGATTTCCCTTATTTTATCGTGCTGATCGCTTCTCCCTATGTAGGTCGGGGTCAAAAAAATATTTTCGCATTCACTAATACTAATCTTCCTCTACCACTTGTCAGAGATGATCTCTTGCCTGTCTTGAAATGTACTTTCTTAATCTTTCCGTATACATTGCATTTTCAGTATCAATTATTAAACGTTTGCTCACAAATCCTTAGTCTGAATTTTTGTATGATCATATTCTTTATGGCTCTTATCTTTCGTGACATTCTATTGCATTTCTTTTTGTTTGTATTTAAACCTTTTTCTGTATTTAACCCTTTAACCATCCCCCACGAACCATGGACCTCGCCGTCGGTGGGGAGGCTTGCGTGCCTCAACGATACAGACAGCCGTACCGTAGGTCATCTTGGGTAAAATATTCCGGAGGTAAAATAGTCCCACATTCCAATCTCCAGGCGGGGACTACTCAAGAGGACGTCGTTATCAGCAGAAAGGAAACTGGCATTCCACGGATCGGAGCGGGTAATATCAGATCCCTTAACCGGGCAGGTAGGTTAGAAAATTTAAAAAGGGAAATGGATAGGTTACAGTTAGATACAGTGGGATTTGGTAAAGTTCCGAGGCAGGAGGAAAAAGACTTCTGGTCAGGTGAATACAGGGTTATAAATACAAAATCGAATAAGGGTAATGCAAGAGTAGGTTTCATAATTAATAAAAAAATAGGAGTGCGGGTAAGCTACTACAAACAGCATAGTGAACGTATTATAGTGCCCAAAAGACACGAATCCCATGCCTCCTACAGTAGTGCAAGTTTATATGCCAACAAGCTCTGCAGATGACGAAGAAATTGAGGAAATGTATGATGAGGTAAAAGAAATTGTTCAGGTAGTGAAGGGAGACGAAAATTTAATAGTCATGGGTTACTGGAATTCGTCAGTAGGAAAAGGGAGAGAAGGAAACATAGTAGGTGAATATGGATTGGAGCTAAGAAATGAAAGAGGAAGCCGTCTGTTAGAATTTTGCACAGGGCATAACTTATTCATAGGTAACACTTGGTTCAAGAATCATAAAAGAAGGTTGTATACATGGAAGAATCCTGTAAATACTAGAAGGTATCAGATAGATTATATAATGGTAAGACAGAGATTTAGAAACCAGGTTTAAATTGTAGGACTTTTCCAGGGGCAGATGTGGACTGTGACCACAATTTATTGGTTATGAGCTGTAGACTAAAACAGAAGAAATTGCAAAGAGGTAGGAATTTAAGGAGATGGGACCTGGATAAACAGACTAAACCAGAGGCTCTACAGAGTTTCAGAGAGAGCATAAGGGAACAATTGACAAGAATGGGCGAGAGAAATACAGTAGAAGACGAATGGGTAGCTCTGAGGGATGAAGTAGTGAAGGCAGCAGAGGATCAAGTAGGAATAAAGACGAGGGCTAGTAAAAATCCTTGGGTAACAGAAGAAATATTGAATTTAATTGATGAAAAGAGAAAATACAAAAATGCAGTAAGTGAAGCAGGCAGAAAGGAATACAAACGTCTCAAAAATGAGATCGACAAGAAGTGCAAAATGGCTAAGCAGGGATGGCTGGAGGAAAAATGTAAGGATGTGGAGGCTTATCTCACAAGGGATAAGATAGATACTGCATACAGGAAAATTAAAGAGGCCTTTGGAGAAAACAAAGCCACTTGTATGAACATCGATAGCTCAGATGGAAACCCAGTTCTAAGCAAAGAGGGGAAAGCAGAAAGGTGGAAGGAGTATATAGAGGGTCTATACAAGGGCAATGTACTTGAGGACAATATTATGGAAATGGAAGAAGATGTAGATGAAGATGAAATGGGAGATACGATGCTGCGTGAAGAGTTTGACAGAGCACTGACAGACCTGAGTGGAAACAAGGCCTCGGGAGTAGACAGCATTCCATTAGAACTACTGACGACCTTGGGAGTGCCAGTCCTGACAAAACTCTTCCATCTGGTGAGTAAGATGTATGAGACAGGCGAAATAGCCTCAGACTTCAAGAAGAATATAATAATTCCAATCACAAAGAAAGCAGGTGTTGACAGATGTGAAAATTACCGCACCATCAGTATAATAAGTCACAGCTGCAAAATACTAATACGAATTATTTACAGACGAATGGACAGTTGCATCAAACCAGTCTCAGGACTGAAGACCACAACAACAACAACAACAACAACCCTTTCCTGATGAACTTTAACTGAAATGTCTGTCATCCACCGTTTTTCTAATTAGATGCGTTTTTTCTTTGTATTTCGTCTCTTGTTTTTATACACTTAATCAATTATGTTAGAGTATTACTGATATTATTGAGAATGCTTATGCTAGTAGCATAATCTGTTCTTTTTTACTTCTTGGATTTTTTCAATATTCCAACGTTTCATATGACTTTCTCGTTTATACCTAACCTGAAATTGGACTTACTATGGCTAAGGCAAAACAGTGTCTACGTCTGACACTGGAGAGCTGTGACTACACGTTATTTGTTTTCTATATGCGCTCTGCACCAATATGAGATCGATGTGATGACTATTATTACCACATGAAAATTTTGAGGTGTAATTCCTTCTTACATGCACTTGGAAATTTGTGGCTGTTATCACGAAGTCACGTTCCCCTCAATAAAGTACAAGCTCTCCTCAGATGCTGATGATATCCAATCCAAATACCCCTGCAGCCGGCCATACATTATCACTTCCCACAAAGTCATCCAAATCTCACATCATGATTGTATTACGTGGTTAATAAGTAATTACATTTCTACACCGACAATGGACCTACATTTAGGAAAGGAGTGGGGTATAATCTAGTCAAAAGATTTCTCATATAACAGGAGAAAAAGTATACGTAAAACAATCCAGATAAGTTAAAGACATTGTGAATCGATCCTTTATTCTTCCTTTGTTTCTTTATGTACTAGCTGCGTATGTGATGGTGCACAGGTTTTTACTTATTCCAGTCTTCTGTAAGAAACATGTACTGTTTCACTCTCACCTCTTACACCTTCCTCCTCACACACTGTTCCTGTCTCATCTACTTACTTACGCTCTCTATTTCCCACGTCTACAATTCCCCAACTCTGCTTCCATCTGTCCATGTAGCTTTACCACTCCCCTCTGCATATCTACACGTTCGATCTTCCTCTATTCACCTGGTTCTCCCCTCTTCCCCACCCCTGGTAACCATCAGCTCTTTCCCTCTGTTCATCTCCTCCCAGCCCCATCTCCCTCTATACTTCCCCTCACTCCCTCCACATCTCTCACTTCCTCTCCTCCTTCCCCTCACTCTGTCCGCCTCCCCTCTGTATGTCCAACTCCTCCTTCATCTCATTTTCTCATTAGCCCTTTTTTAGTCTCATATATATATCTTGGAACACATTCCAACATAAAATACAAAAATCCTTCCCAGGCAATAAGTAGTATTTGTTCAAAGTTTGGTAGAAATCTATATAGTTGTTTAGGAGGAGATGTTGAAGATACATGCAACTCCAGACGTACACGTGTTTATATGTACGTGATGTGCTTTCTGCTTGTAGTATGACACTCATCGTGAGTCAATGATAATGAAACCATTCTGTTCTATTATGAGTTGCCAAAGGACAAATCTCAAATCATGTAGGAAAGACGCAGATACCGACAGACAATGGAAACACTCGAGTGAAGAAGCAAGAGATGTGTTTGAACAGGTAGCCACAGCAGACAGAATGCATTTTCGGTCTTGCACATCCGCGCCCCACTTCACACACGTGTGGAATACAATATTCCGACAAACACCAGTAAATCGTTGTCAAACCATCCAGTTTTACTAAGTTATGGGCTGTGATGGTGATTGTAAGTAAGCTACAGTACCTGTTGTGTCTGTGGGTTTCTTTTCATATCCATTTGCAGATAAGAATAAAAGACATTTAGGAAAACATAGTCCACCACCAATCTCGTGTAGACTGCAGTAATATAGGCACCTCTATTCACTCGCATTATCTCCTGCTAACCCACTGAATTGTTTTGATGGTACATATACCTCTTAATCACTGTGTAGACAATTACCACCTCCGAGTGGGATGGCAGTGACAGTAGGGTGACATAGGAGACAGACAGAGAGACGGAACAGGAGGACATCGATACAGAGATGAGGGGGTAGGAGACGGACAGAAAAAGGGGTAGAAGAAGATAAATAGAGAAACGGGGACAGAGGCCAATGAAAAGGTGGGGGGGGGGGGGGAGGGAGGGGGGACGAGAAGGAGAACACAGAGAGGAAGCAGACGGTAATGGACAGAGAGAGGAGAAACAGAGACATATTTGCAACATCTGTGGCATACGCCTATACGCCTATACCGGCAAGGACGCACGTAATACGCTATAACGCCATACTATGCTGTCAACGACAATAAACAATTCAGTTCAGGAATTAGGCCAGGAGAGCGGGGATGAAACCTGGAGCAGGAAGAATGTACCATGAATACTGTCAATGAGCAGGTTCAATAAGGGTAGGACATGGATAACTTGGTTAGAAGCAATGACCCAGCCCCAAAGAATAATGCGTCGAAGAAGGCGACGTTGCAACTAAAGTAGCTCGTAGAAACAAAGAAAGTGCTTCTGTGATTGCGTGTGCTTGGTGACAAGTACGCTACATTCTTCTTCTCGAAACGTTATGGAAGATAATCCTGACTAAATTGATAGTAAAGTTTATACCCTGAAGCGCCGAAGAAACTGGTATAGGGATGCGTATTCAAATACAGAGACATGTAAACAGGAAGAATACGGCGCTGCGGTCGACAACGCCTGTATAACACAAAAAGTGTCTGGAGCAGTTGTTAGATCAGTTACTGCTGCTACAATGGCAGGTTATCAAGATTTAAGTGAGTTTCAACTTAGTGTTATAGTCGGCGCACGAGCAATGGGACACAGCATCTCCGAGGTAGTGATGTTGTGGGGATTCTCCCGTACGACCATTTCACTAGAGTACAGCGAATATCAGGAATCAGGTAAGACATCAAATGCTCGACATCTCTGCGGCCTGAAAATATCCTGTAAGAAGACGACTGAAGAGAATCGTTCAACCTGACAGAAGTGCAACCCTTTCGCAAATTTCAGCAGGTTTCAGTGCTGGCCATCAACAAGTGTCAGCGTGCTACCCTTTAATAAAACATCATCCATATGGGCTTTCGAAACCGGAGACCCACTCGTGTACCTTTGACGACTGCGTGACACAAAGCTTTACGCCTCGCCTGGGCCGTCAACACGGACATTGATGATTGGAAACGTTTGCCTGGTCGAACGAGTCTCAGTTCATATTGTGTCGAACAGATGAACGTGTACTGGTATGGAGACAACCTCACGAATCCATGGAACCTGCATGTCAGCAGGGGACTGTT
This sequence comes from Schistocerca gregaria, assembly GCF_023897955.1. Taxonomy (NCBI): domain Eukaryota; kingdom Metazoa; phylum Arthropoda; class Insecta; order Orthoptera; family Acrididae; genus Schistocerca; species Schistocerca gregaria. Next base: position 70,382,963 of record NC_064925.1, read on the forward strand.
CAAGCAGGTGGAGGCTTTGTAATGGTGTGAGGCATGTGGAGTTGGAGTGATATGGGACCCCTGATACGTCTAGAAACGACTGACAAGTGACAAGTACGTAAGCATCCCGTCTGATCACCTGCATCCATTCATGTTTATTGTGCGTTGCGACGGACTTGGACAATTCCGGCAGGACAATGCGGCATCCCACACGTCCAGAATGGCTTCAGAGCGGCTTCAGGAGCACTCTTCTGAGTTTAAACACTTCCGCTTTCCACCAGACTTCCCAGACATGAAGATTATTGAGCATTCTGGGATGCCTTGCAACGTGCAGTTCAGAAGAAATGTCCACCCCCTCCTACTCTTACGGATTTATGGACAGCCCTGCTGGATTCATTGTGTAAGTTCCCTCCAGTCGATAAAAATAACATGGAAACAGGTCTGAAACAACTCAAGAACGGTAAGAAGTCAGAGAAGAACAGTCATTATTTGTGAGACGCTTAAAAGTGGAGGAGACACAAAGAAGCATTTCTACATCTCTTATACAAATTTCTCGAGGAAAGGGCGATTCCAGAGTCATGAAAAAATGCAGAAGTTATTCTTCTTTTCAAAAAAAAAAACGTAACAATACGAACATAGAGAGTTACAGGCTTATTATCTACATCTCACAAGCAACAAAGATAAATAATTACGAACCGCCTGATTCAGAATTTTTATTTACCAGCCAATCGATAAAGACTCACTACTATTGACCATATCCACACAATACGCGCACTGGTAGAAAAATGTTCCAGGTATAATGGGCCAAATCACATAGCCTTCAAGGATTATCAGAAGGCATTCTACACGCTCGACACCTGGGCAGTATTTAGGACAATGAACAGAGTCCGCAATAGCTATAGATGTAGCAGATTAATCCGCAACATTTACGAGAATGCCGCTCCACTTCTGACTGCAGAAAAATACTGGATAACTGGATAGGTTCCCGTGAGAAGAGGAGACACCGTCTCGCCTAAGTTACTCACGACAGCTCTCGATGGTGTGTTAAAGTGTATCTTCTGACGACAGACAGGCATCAACATAGGAAACGTCTCAAGCATCTTTGCTTTGCAGGTTGTATCGTCCTCGTTAACAGTGACACAAACCAATGTCAAAAATGAGAAGTTGTAGCCTCCAACACTGACCTCGAAAATACCAAAATCACGAGCCTTGTCAATGTTGCGGATTCCGCCGAACCAATGGTTTGAAAACAATAAATGAATAAATTTATCTGGGACAACAAATTGACTTTGGAGAAGATAAGTAGACAGTAGACATCACCCAGCGAAAAGGCCTCATATGAATGGCATTTTTCCCACTATTGTAGAAGTACGATTACGACAAATGCATCTTGCCTATAATAACGGGCTCTAAACTAAATGATTCCTACGATTTGACCACGAACAGGAAGCAAATCAACAACGAGGTTTAGGTAAGTGTAATGAAGTGAAATTCTGCACTACGCCTGTTGCTATGGAGACGACGGCAGAGTGAGCAAGGCGCGTCGCCGTGGTAGCGTGTCTGCAGCGGTCAGGTCAGCGGGGGTCCGGCGTTTCATTATCCACGCAAGGGAATTAGTTTTAATCTTCATTAGGCGACGCACTTTCTAAAGGGGCGGGCAGCGCCCGGCGTGAGACCGCCGGAGATTTTGACCGGCTGGGCAAAGTTTTCTAATCTGCAGCCACAACCAAGAGCGGTGACGACAGCCGAGCGGCACGTTTTAAAATGAATACAGCCTAAAACCGCCGAGTAATTTTCTTATTTTTTAGCCTGTTAGCTCTCTGGCAGGTAGACAGTGCTGAACTACGTGTGCTGGGCCAACGCATTTCCATAATTCAACAATCCTTGCTAACTGGCTTTGGCATGAATTCAATTCACGACATGTTCTACTGTAACTGTCCATCAAAAGTAGAAACAGCAAACGCTCATGCTGAGTAATCGTCGTGTTCGCTTTTCTTCTAAAGGAAAATGTTTTTGCAGTTAACATAGAAAACTCTAGTATTGTAGTAGTCATGAAAATAGAACCAATCCCAAGAAAGTTTCTTGAAAGATCAGGTAGCATCGTATCAGTTAAAAGCCATCTGTTAAACATGTCTTTCACATTGTTCCTTTATGAGAGCTGCGAGTCACTTGCACCACTCATTGACTATACAGTACATTCTCTCGTCTGCTAGGGAAATACTATCTTTGGTTGTATAATGAGATGCGTATCTGCAACCTGGAAGTCTGGTAAAAATGCAAGAAAAAACGTTTGTTTCGTAAACAATTCATCTTATTTCTTTCTCCTCTGAGGGACACACCTCGCCCAGCGAAAATCCAGATTTTTCATCCCTCGGAAAAATAGGTTCTGCCGAACTTTGCAAAATACTCCTTCACTTGCAACCAACACTTACTCACTTGATGAAAACTTCTTTCCCAGTAAACCAAATTTTCAAGTTAGGGAACAGGAATAAGTAACTTGGGGCTACGTACGCTGAATATGGTGGATGAGGAACCATTTCAGCTCCCATTTCATGCACTTTCGCCACTGTTGTCCCTCATCTGTAGTATAGTGAACTGAAAGAACATTTCTTTTGCGTTCTAGCCTTGGTCTTCTTTCAGCCAACGCTAGTTCCAAACGATCCAACAATGAAGTATACCAGGGTCCAGTTATGCTTTTGCCTTTTTCCAAATAATATCTGAGGGTATGAACCATGGTCCTCGCCGTTGGTGGGGAGGCTTGAGTGCCTCAGCGATACAGATGGCCGTACCGTAGGTGCAACCACAACGGAGGGGTATCTGTCGAGAGGCCAGACAAACGTGTGGTTCCTGAAGAGGGGCAGCAGCCTTTTCAGTAGTTGCAGGGGCAACAGTGTGGATGATTGACTGATGTGGCCTTGTAACATTAACCAAAACGGCCTTGCTGTTGTGGTACTGAGAACGGCTGAAAGCAAGGGGAAACTACAGCCGTAGTTTTTCCCGAGGGCATGTAGCTCTACTGTATGGTTAAATGATGATGGCGTCCTCTTGGGTACAATATTCCGGAGGTAAAATAGTCCCCCATTCCAATCTCCTGGCGGCGACTACTCAAGAGGACGTCGTTATCAGGAGAAAGAAAGTAGGCGTTCTGCGGATCGGACCGTGGAATGTCAGATCCTTTAATGGGGCAGGTAGGTTAGAAAATCTAAAAAGGGAAATGGATAGGTTAAAGTTAGATATAGCGGGAATTAGTGAAGTTCGGTGGCAGGAGGAACAAGACTTTTTGTCAGGTGAATACAGGGTTATAAATACAAAATGAAATAGGGGTAATTCAGGAGTAGGTTTAATAATGAATAAAACAAATAGGAGTGCGGGTAAGCTACTACAAACAGCATAGTGAACGTATTATAGTGGCCAAGATAGCCCACGCCTACTACAGTAGTACAAGTTTATATGCCAACTAGCTCTGCAGATGACGAAGAAATTGAGGAAATGTGTGATGAGATAAAAGAAATTATGCACATAGTGAAGCGAGACGAAATTTTAATAGTCATGGGTGACGGGAATTCGACAGTAGGAAAAGGGAGAGAAGGAAACATAATAGGTGAATATGGATTGGGGCTAAGAAATGAATGAGGAAGCCATCTGTTAGAATTTTGCACAGAGGATAACTTAATCATAGCTACCACTTGGTTCAAGAAACTTAAAAGAAGGTTGTATAAATGGAAGAATCCTGTAAATACTAGAAGGTATCAGATAGATTATATAATGGCAAGACAGAGATTTAGGAAGCAAGTATTAAATTGTAAGACATTTCCAGGGCAGATGTGGACTGTAACCACAATCTATTGGTTATGAGCTGTAGACTGAAACTGAAGAAACTGCGAAAAGTTGGGAATTTAAGGATCTGGGATCTGGACAAACTGATTAAACCAGAGGTTGTACAGAGTTTCAGGGAGAGCATAAGGGAATAATTGTCACAAATGGGGGAAAGAAATACATTAGAAGAAGAACGTGTAGCTCTGAGAGATGAAGTAGTCAAGGCAGCAGATGATCAAGTAGGAATAAAGACGAGGGCTACTAGAAATCCTTGAGTGACAAAAGAAATATTGAATTTAATTGATGAAAGGAGAAAATAAAAAAAATGCAGTAAATGATGCAGGCACAGAGGAATACAAACGTCTCAAAAATGAGATCGACAGGAAGTGCAAAATGGCTATGCAGGGATGGCTGGAGGACAAATGTAAGGATGTAGAGGTTTATCTCACTAGGGATAAGATAGATACTGCCTACAGGAAAATTAAAGAGACCTTTGGAGAAAAGAGAACGACTTGCATGAATATCAAGAGCTCAGATGGAAACCCAGTTCTAAGCAAAGAAGCAGAAAGGTGGAAGGAGTATATAGGTGGTCTATACAAGGGCGATGTACTTGAGGACAATATTAAGGAAATGGAAGAGAATGTAGATGAAGACGAAATGGGAGATACAATACTGCGTGAACAGTTTTGACACAGCACTGAAAGACCTGAATCGAAACAAGGCCCCAGGAGTAGACAACATTACATTAGAACTACTGACGGAATTGGGAGTGCCAGTCCTGACAAAACACTACCATCTGGTGAGTAAGATGTATGAGACAGGCGAAATACCGTCATACATCAAGAGGAAAATAAAAATTCCAATCCCAAAGAAAGCAAGTGTTGACAGATGTGAAATTTTAATAAGCCACAGCTGCAAAATACTAACACGAATTCTTTACAGACGAATAGAAAAAACTAGTAGAAGCCAACTTTGGGGAAGATCACTTTGGATTCCGTAGAAATATTGGAACACGTGAGGCAATACTGCCCCTACGACTTATCTTAGAAGAAAGATTAAGGTAAGGCAAACCTACGTATCTAGCATTTGTAGACTTGGAGAAGGCTTTTGACAATGTTGACTGGAATACTCTCTTTCAAATTCTAAAGGTGGCGGGGGTAAAATACAGGGAGCGAAAGGCTATTTACATTTTGTACAGAAACCAGATGGCAGTTATAAGAGTCGAGGAACATGAAAGGGAAGCAGTGGTTGGGAAGGGAGTCAGACAGGGTTGTAGTCTCTCCTCGATGTTATTCAATCTGTATATTGTGCAAGCAGTAAAGGAAACAAAAGATAAATTGGTAGTAGGTTTTAAAATCCATGGTGAAGAAGTAAAAACTTTGAGGTACGCCGATGACATTGTAATTCTGTCAGAGACATCAAAAGACTTGGAAGAGCAGTTGAATGGAATGGACAGTGTCTTGAAAGGAGGATATAAGCTGAACATCAACAACAGCAAAACGAGGATAATGGAATGTAGTTGAATTAAGTCGGGTGACGCTGAGGGAATTATATTAGGAAATGAGACATTTAAAGTAGTAAAAGAGTTTTGCTATTTGGGGAACAAAATAAATGATGATGTCGAAGTAGAGAGGATATAAAATGTAGACAGGCAATGGCAAGGAAAGCGTTTCTGAAGAAGAGAAATTTGTTAAAATCGAGTATAGATTTAAGTGTCAGGAAGTCTTTTCTGAAAGCATTTGTATGGTGTGTAGCCATGTATGGAAGTGAAACATGGACGATAAATAGTTTGGACAAGAAGAGAATAGAAGCTTTCGAAATGTGGTGCTACAGAAGAATGCTGAATAGTAGATGGGTAGATCACATAACTAATGAGGAGGTATTGAATGGAATTGGGGAGCAGAGGAATTTGTGGCACAACTTGACAAAAAGAAGGGACCGATTGGTAGGACATGTTCTGAGGCATCAAGGGATCACAAATTTAGCATTGGAGAGCAGTGTGGAGGGTGAAAATCATAGAGGGAGACAAAGAGATGAATACACTAAGCAGATTCAGATGGACGTAGGCTGCAGAAAGTACTGGGAGATGAAGGAGCTTGCACAGGGTAGAGTAGCATGAAGAGCTGCATCAAACCAGTCTCAGGAATGAAGACCACAACAACAACATCTGAGGATTACTCCTTCGGAATCGCAAAACAAGTGACAAGCTGAAAAATGGCCGTTTCCTCCTTCGATGCACTTTCACTAGCCTTTGTCCATGGTTTTGACTGCCGTTTTGAATCTGGTGTGTAATAGTTGATCTAAGTTTCATAATAAATTCTTGCGGATACCGATTAAACATCGCCAAAAATGTTATTGGAATGTTGTGCTGGATGCACTTTTGGTCTATTGTGAGCAGTCGCGGCGACCCACAATCGCACACAGCTTCTTGATATGCAGTAGCTCGCTTGAGATGCCTACAGTCTCAGCAATCGCACGAACTTTGGTTCGGCGGTCTTTCTTTACCATTTTGTGGATATTGTCAATGGTTTCCCTTGTGGTGACCTCAACTGGACGACCGGAGCGCCTTCCGTTATCGGTTGTCGTCCGACCATGTTTAAATTCATTCATTAATAAGTAAATGGTCCTCAGTGATGGTTCAGGGTCCGCGTGAATTTCATCCAGTTCTCTTTTGATGTGTACAGCAGTCCAACCTTCAAATGAAAATGTCTGAAAACAGCACGAAACTATGTTTTCTCCATTTTCAATCTCAGCCGATAAATTGACCAATTCAGATGAATTGTACTCTGTACATTGTTGAAATCCTTTATACGATCACTGGGATAATCAGGCTCACCAACCATTAAGGCGCAACAAAAATGTTTCATTCTTTCATGGAAATTTACCAGACTTGTCAGATCACCATGGTGCTCTTTTCAGACAGCCAATTAGGTCGCTTGGCGCCAAGTTGCAGTTTCTAATAGGGCGCTGTGGAGGCACTCTTTCTCTTCTAATAATTTCCGGGTATGCAGCCGGATCCCGTCGACATTCTGCCACGATATTTCGGCCCAGAGACGTCCATCATCAGGTGATGGCCGGACGCATCTGGGCCGAAATATCGTGGCAGAATGTCGACGGGATCCGGCTGCATACCCGGAAATTATTAGAAGAACAAATACGCCGGGAAAATTTCAGAAGTCACACTCTTTCTCTTGATCACCGCTCACAGAAGTTAAGAGCATCCTACTTCCTGGCGATATGTTAAGTTCAGACATCCTGTCTTGTATGTTACTGAGATGGGCGTTTCCAAACTACACTGCTCAGGATTTATGGCGAAATTGTGGTGAGACCATTGCTTGCTGACCTTGCATTGGCGTAATTGTATGTTAAATTATTTTCAGGTTTGAAAATGTTTATTCAGGTGAGCAAGGTCAGCTTTTTGCTTGGTTCATGCCTTTGCCTCATTTAGTGAAGATTAGAACCTACTTTTCCTTGAGCCATCCGCAAGCATCAGTTGCCTTTCAGTTCACATTCTCACTCACTTAATAGTATTATGGGGTCTTAAAAGCGTATGGGGCGAATTACGAATTTTGTGAATGTGTGATATCGTATATCACATTGTCCCTTGGAACACATTTGTGAACTTTTTTGGTGTCTTGCCCACTCGAATCTCATGGGGTGCCTAGGTTGCTGCTTTATCGGATAGTTAAACAATAATTCAAGCAAATTGCATTAATGGTTTTTATTACAATAAAGCAGACTGACAATACTTAATTTTGGGTCGCAACTAAATGGCGACATGCAAATAATCAGCGTCCCTGCCAGTTATCACACTAGGTCATATGGAGCACCATCACGGCTGTTCAAGCGCCTCTCTTCTAGTGCGTTGTTTCTAGTCCGGGTCTGCAGGTGCCTCTGTTAGTGCGCGTCTTTTACTGTCCAGTGGAGGCTGTCAGGAGAGGTGCTTATTTTCTCTTCGGATAGAGGTCGCTCCTTTAGTGATGCGGTCCTAGTCAGTGTGTTGTCGGCTCACGTCGTCTCACAGTCTTCTCTGCTCTTCCTTTCTTCATCTTCGTGCCGGTGCTTCTCTTTATGGCCGGCCGGAGTGGCCGAGCAGTTCTAGACGCTACAGTCTGGAACCACGCGACCGCTACCGTTGCAGGTTCGAATCCTGCCTCGGGCATGGATGTGTGTGATGTCCTTACGTTAGTTAGGTTTAAGTAGTTCTAAGTTCTCAGAAGTTAAGCCCCATAGTGCTCAGAGCCATTTGAACCATTTTTTTTTCTCTTTACGCCGGAACAACTTTCATGTCTGGTCGATGAATGAAAAGTAAAATTAAATTCAAATCTCATGAATTATTTTGCTCCATCAGCAATTTTTCGACCCTACAAATTTTGTCTTGAATCCATAACTGCTCGTTTAACCTTTGTTCATCTTAAAATCTGGTACGAGGACAGATTCTTGCAAATGGTATCCCTTCACCAGACAAGGTATTTTCTCTTTGCAATCGCAAATAAGGTAGGTCTGAGTTGCAGAAAACGTGGATTCCATTAACAGTAGTCAGACTGCGTTGTTCTTCAATCAAGGGTAAAATTTTATGCAAAGGGGACTAACTTAATGGATATAATACCAGAGTAGTGACTGTTATGCACTCAACTGCAACTATAACAGGTAGTATATGGCTGTCACTGTTGACTGTATGAAGATCATAAAGAGTTCTAGACAGATGTTTTTAGGAATCTACGACATCTTTTTTGGTAGGAGTTCTCAAACTACAGAATTTTTAACTTTTAGCTATAGAAATTACATGATATAAAAAAACCTTATCACTTTTTTTGGGATATTATTAGCTCCACTCAGCAGCTTAAATCAAGAAAGCCGGCCGTTGTGGCCAAGCGGTTCTAGGCGCTTTAGTCTGGAACCGCGCGACCGCTACGGTCGCAGGTTCGAATCCTGCCTCGGGCATGGATGTGTGTAATGTCCTTAGGTTAGTTAGGTTTTAAGTAGTTCTAAGTTCTATGCGACTGATGACCTCAGATGTTAAGTCCCATAGTGCTCAGAGCCATTTGAACCATTTTTTGAACATATGAGAGAATTTGGAGATACAATTATTTATAGCAGCCTCTCTTACTGCAGGTGTGTGAAACTCAATGAACACACAGACAGCAATATATTTTGTAAAGTTTCGGTGATAATCTTCAGTAAACTCGCCATGATGACATTTATTAATAACTACTACTATCATTCTTGATTCCTTTCAGAAACGACTTTAGCAGTTTAAAGCACAATAACGCTACCGACTGTGAGGGGCATCATCAGACGTACTCCAAAACGGAGCGGGCTGAAGGAGGTCTAAATTAGGGTTGCTGACATTTTTAAAAATATCAGGATTCGGAAATATCGATATTTAAAAATGGCTCTGAGCGCTATGGGACTCAACTGCTGTGGTCATTAGTCCCCTAGAACTTAGAACTACTTAAACCTTACTAACCTAAGGACATCACACACATCCATGTCCGAGGCAGGATTCGAACCTGCGACCGTAGCAGTCGCACGTTTCCGGGCTGCGCGCCTAGAACCGCGAGACCACCGCGGCCGGCTTATCGATATTTAAAAAGAATGTGATTATCAGATTTCGATATATGGAGAAAAAATATCGATATGATGACGGAGAAAGTATTGACTTTCCGACTCATAAAAATATCGGCTATCCATTGTAAATAAACTTCCGGTTTTACAGCTGAATATCTAAGTATTGGATATTCTCTACATCACAAGACTTGCCTATCCCCTTCAGAGCAAGAGCTAAAAAGAATATGGTGCACTTCCACGCTTATCGATAACCAATTCGCCCAGCAATGGGAACTGCATAAGTGGCACAATAAATGATGTCCGATGGGTCAGTCGTTCGGTTTCGTCACATATCGGATTTGTCCGTCAAACCTCATGTCAACTTCTCTGTTTTTTTCTGCTAGCAGCAGCACCCTGGAAGTTGTATTGTAAAAACCGCGTGCTGTAGCGAAACATTGCAGTGTCTGTTGGTAGCGCCAAGCGCCGATTACGTCAGCATTTCCTCTCACATGTCTCCGCCCATCGCAAAGATCGATCCCGTCATTTATATTTTTGTCTATGATGTTCAGCAGCTGTTTTTGAAGAAGGCCCATGTGAAGAAATAGCACACTAGTTTCGTTAAGAATTGTTTTTTAACACAATTGGTGTGCTGTTTCTTCACATCGGAAATCTTGTTATTCCATTCACACCCACGTTCCGAGTGAAATCGGACTTCTTCTATAGTGATATATACACTTGCTTCACACAGTCAAAGAGGAAGATTGGACGTGTTGAAAGCTCAAAAAGTTATGACTCCTTCACACTGTGAAACTAACATTACGTTCTACTGCACTACAATTGCAAAAGAACCACTTCAAACATATACCGAAAATTGTGAAAAAGTATATACACTCCTGGAAATGGAAAAAAGAACACATTGACACCGGTGTGTCAGACCCACCATACTTGCTCCGGACCCTGCGAGAGGGCTGTACAAGCAATGATCACACGCACGGCACAGCGGACACACCAGGAACCGCGGTGTTGGCCGTCGAATGGCGCTAGCTGCGCAGCATTTGTGCACCGCCGCCGTCAGTGTCAGCCAGTTTGCCGTGGCATACGGAGCTCCATCGCAGTCTTTAACACTGGTAGCATGCCGCGACAGCGTGGACGTGAACCGTATGTGCAGTTGACGGACTTTGAGCGAGGGCGTATAGTGGGCATGCGGGAGGCCGGGTGGACGTACCGCCGATTTGCTCAACACGTGGGGCGTGAGGTCTCCACAGTACATCGATGTTGTCGCCAGTGGTCGGCGGAAGGTGCACGTGCCCGTCGACCTGGGACCGGACCGCAGCGACGCACGCATGCACGCCAAGACCGTAGGATCCTACGCAGTGCCGTAGGGGACCGCACAGCCACTTCCCAGCAAATTAGGGACACTGTTACTCCTGGGGTATCGGCGAGGACCATTCGCAACCGTCTCCATGAAGCTGGGCTACGGTCCCGCACACCGTTAGGCCGTCTTCCGCTCACGCCCCAACATCGTGCAGCCCGCCTCCAGTGGTGTCGCGACAGGCGTGAATGGAGGGACGAATGGAGACGTGTCGTCTTCAGCGATGAGAGTCGCTTCTGCCTTGGTGCCAATGATGGTCGTATGCGTGTTTGGCGCCGTGCAGGTGAGCGCCACAATCAGGACTGCATACGACCGAGGCACACAGGGCCAACACCCGGCATCATGGTGTGGGGAGCGATCTCCTACACTGGCCGTACACCTCTGGTGATCGTCGAGGGGACACTGAATAGTGCACGGTACATCCAAACCGTTATCGAACCCATCGTCTACCATTCCTAGACCGGCAAGGGAACTTGCTGTTCCAACAGGACAATGCACGTCCGCATGTATCCCGTGCCACCCAACGTGCTCTAGAAGGTGTAAGTCAACTACCCTGGCCAGCAAGATCTCCGGATCTGTCCCCCATTGAGCATGTTTGGGACTGGATGAAGCGTCGTCTCACGCGGTCTGCACGTCCAGCACGAACGCTGGTCCAACTGAGGCGCCAGGTGGAAATGGCATGGCAAGCCATTCCACAGGACTACATCCAGCATCTCTACGATCGTCTCCATGGGAGAACAGCAGCCTGGATTGCTGCGAAAGGTGGATATACACTGCACTAGTGCCGACATTGTGCATGCTCTGTTGCCTGTGTTTATGTGCCTGTGGTTCTGTCAGTGTGATCATCTGATGTATCTGACCCCAGGAATGTGTCAATAAAGTTTCCCCTTCCTGGGACAATGAATTCACGGTGTTCTTATTTCAATTTCCAGGAGTGTATAAAATAAAAATATCTGCATTCGATATCGACAGTATATATTGATAACTTTGTCAAAGATATCGACATATTGATATTTTATCAATAGCCCTAGACTCTAATTACGTAGTGAAAGTCTTATTTCAGCGACGGATTAACTTCACCTTGCCTTCCTTAATGAAACAGATATGTTGGATATATGGGTAAGCCACCAAGATCACTACATTTACATCTACATTCATACTCCGCAAGCCACCCAACGGTGTGTGGCGGAGGGCACTTTACGTGTCACTGTCATTCCCTCCCTTTTCTGTTCCACTCGCGTATGGTTTGCGGGAAGAACGACTGTCTGAAAGCCTCCGTGCGCTCTCGAATCTCTCTAATTTTTCATTCGTTATCTCCACGGGAGGTATAAGTAGGGGGAAGCAGTATATTCGATACCTCATCCAGAAACGCACCCTCTCAAAACCTGGCGAGCAAGCTACACCGCGATGCAGAGCGCCTCTCTTGCAGAGTCTGCCACTTGAGTTTGCTAAACATCTCCGTAACGCTATCACGGTTACCAAATAACCCTGTGACGAAACGCGACGCTCTTCTTTGGATATTCTCTATCTCCTCCGTCAACCCGATCTCGTACGGATCCCACACTGATGAGCAACACCCAAGTATAGGACGAACGAGTGTTTTGTAAGCCACCTCCTTTGTTGATGGACTACATTTTCTAAGGACTCTCCCAATGAATCTCAACCTGGTACCCGCCTTAGCAGCAATTAATTTTATATGATCATTCCATTTCAAATCGTTCCGCACGTATACTCCCAGATATTTAACAGAAGTAACTGCTACCAGTGTTTGTTCCGCTATCATATAATCATACAATAAAGGATCCTTCTTTCTATGTATTAGCAATACTTTACATTTGTCTATGTTAAGGGTCAGTTGCCACTCCCTACACCAAGTGCCTATCCGCTGCAGATCTTCTTGCATTTCGCTACAATTTTCTAATGCTGCAACTTCTCTGTATACTACAGCATCATCCACGAAAAGCCGCATGGAACTTCCGACACTATCTACTAGGTCATTTATATATATTGTGAAAAGCAATGGTCCCATAACACTCCCCTGTGGGACGCTAGAGGTTACTTTAACGTCTGTAGACGTCTCTCCATTGAGAACAACGTGCTGTGTTCTGTTTGCTAAAAACTCTTCAATCCAGCCACACAGCTGGTCTGATATTCCGTAGGCTCTTACTTTGTTTATCAGGCGACAGTGCGGAACTGTATCGAACGCCTTCCGGAAGTCTAGGAAAATAGCATCTACCTGGGAGCCTGTATCTAATAATTTCTAGGTCTCATGAACAAATAAAGCGAGTTGGGTTTCACGCGATCGCTGTTTCCGGAATCTATGTTGATTCCTACAGAGTAGATGCTGGGTTTCCAAAAACGATATGATACTCGAGCAAAAAACATGTTCTAAAATTCTACAACTGATCAACGTCAGAGATATATGTCTATAGTTTTGCGCATCTGGGACTACCTGTGCTCTTTTCCAATCATTTGGAACCTTCCGTTCCTCTAGAGACTTGCGGTACACGGCTGTTAGAAGGGGGGCAAGTTCTTTCGCGTACTCTGTGTAGAATCGAATTGGTATTACTTCAGGTCCAGTGGACTTTCCTCTGTTGAGTGATTTCAGTTGCTTTTCTATTCCTTGGACACTTATTTCGATGTCAGCCATTTTTTAGTTTGTGCGAGGATTTAGAGAAGGAACTGCAGTGCGGTCTTCCTCTGTGAAACAGCTTTGGAAAAAGGTGTTTAGTATTTCAGCTTTACGCGTGTCATCCTCTGTTTCAATGCCATCATCATCTCGGAGTGTCTGGATATACTGTTTCGAGCCACTTACTGATTTAACCTGAGACCAGAACTTCCTAGGATTTTCTGTCAAGTCGGTACATAAAATTTTACTTTCTAATTCACTGAACGCTTCACGCATAGCCCTCCTTACGCTAACTTCGACATTGGTTAGCTTCTGTTTGTCTGAGAGGTTTTGCTGCTTTTAAACTTGGAGTGAAGCTCTCTTTGCTTCCGCAGTAGTTTCCTAACTTTGTTGTTGAACCACGGTGGGTGTTTCCGTCCCTCAGTTTTACTCGGCACGTACCTGTCTAAAACGCATTTTACAATTGCCTTAAACTTTTTCCATAAACACTCAACATTATCAGTGTCGGAACAGAAATTTTGGTTTTGATCTGTTAGGTAGTCTGAAATCTGCCTTCTATTACTCTTGCTAAACAGATAAACCTTCTTCCCTTTTTTATATTCCATATTCAGGGATGCTGCAACGGCCTTATGATCACTGATTCCCTGTTATGCACTTACAGAGTCGAAAAGTTCGGGCCTGTTTGTTATCAGTAGGTCCAAGATGTTATCTCCACGATTCGGTTCTCTGTTTAATTGCTCGAGGTAATTTTCGGATAGTACACTCAGTATAATGTCACTCGATGCTCTGTCCCTACCACCCGACCTAAACAACTGAGTATCCCAGTCTATATCTGGTAAATTGAAATCTCCACCTAAGACTATAATATGCTGAGAAAATTTATGTGAAATGTATTCCAAATTTTCTCGCAGCTGTTCTGCCACTAATGCTGCTGAGTCGGGAGGTCGGTAAAAGTAGCCAATTATTAACCTAACTCGGTTGTTGAGTGTAACCTCCACCCATAATATTTCACAGGAATTATCCAGTTCTACTTCACTACAGGATAATCTACTATTAACAGCGACAAACACGCCGCCACCGGTTGCATGCAATCTATCCTTTCTAAACACCGTCTGTTCCTTTGTAAAAATTTCGGCTGAATTTATCTCTGACTTCAGCCAGCTTTCTGTACCTATAACGATTTCAGGTTCGATGCTTTCTATCAGCGCTTGAAGTTCCGGTACTTTACCAATGCAGCTTCGACAGTTTACAATTACAATACCGATTGCTGCTTGGTCCCCGCATGTCCTGACTTTGCCCCGCACCCTTTGAGGCTGTTGCCCTTTCTGTACTAACCTAAAAAATCGCCCAGTCCACGCCACACAGCCCCTGCTGCCCGTGTAGCTGCTTGTTGCGTGTATTGGACTCCTGACCTATCCTGCGGAACCCGAAACCCCACCACCCTAAGGCGCAAGTCGAGGAATCTGCAGCCCACACGGTCGCAGAACCCTCTCAGCCTCTGATTCAGACCCTCCACTCGGCTCTGTACCAAAGGTCCGCAGTCATTCCTGTCGACTATGCTGCAGATGGTGAGCTCTGCTTTCATCCCGCTAGCGAGACTGGCAGTCTTCACCAAATCAGATAGCCGCCGGAAGCCAGAGTATTTCCTCCGATCCATAGCGACACATATCATTGGTGCCGACATGAGCGACCACCTGCAGATGGGTACACCCTGTACCCTTCATGGCAACCGGAAGGACCCTTTCCACATCTGGAATGACTCCCCCCGGTATGAACTCATTGGTTTTCTTCCCCTCTCTTGCTGCCATGTCCCTAAGGGGCCCCATTACGCGCCTGACATTGGAGCTTCCAACTACCAGTAAGCCCACTCTCTGCGACTATCTGGATCTTGCAGACTGAGGGGCAACCTCTGGAACAGGACAAGCAGACATCTCCAGCCGAACATCAGTATCAGCCGGAGACAGAGACTGAAACCGGTTCGTCAGACAAACTGGAGAGGCCTTCCGTTCAGCCCTCTGGAATGTCTTTCGCCCTCTGCCACACCTCGAGACGACCTCCCACTCTACCACAGGTGAGGGATCAGCCTCAATGTGGGCAGTATCCCGGGCACCCACAGTCGTAGTCCGATCGGGGGATGCGTGGGACGAGCTGGCCGTCCCCGACAAACCCCCATCCGGACCCCCACAGTGATGCCCATTGGCAACAGCCTCAAGCTGTGTGACCGAAGCCAACACAGCCTGAAGCTGGGAACGAAGGGATGCCAACTCAGCCTGTTCACGCACGAAGCGTCTGTTTATAATTAACAATTTTAGGGGCAAACCGTGAGAGGGATGTTGCATAATCAAGTGTTTTCAGATTTTCTAAAAGTTTTAGATTCCCTACAACAAAGTTATCTTCAATGGAATACAAGTTAGAACGTAATAGACAGGTTTGGAATTGCATTGAGAACATTTAGGCAATTAGTACGTATAAAGGATGGACTAGGCTTGCAATCTATGAGAGGCTTGTGGATGGCTTTTGGTATAGGTCTATGGAGCTGAAAACATAATAAATTTCACATGGTAGCCGCATATCTGATTGTACATACAGGGTGAATCATCTAAAACCTTTCCTGCAAATATCGAGGAACTGAAAAGCACTACTGCTGTGCAGTTTTCACACAATGGATTGGCAGTCAGGGGCTCGTAATGTCAGCCAGTCAACTAATTCTAATAAAACTTAGAACATGTATTTTTGTGTAAAAATATCCTTCTTTGAATGGGACAATGAATGGAATACTATGGTGTTAGTTACAGGATTCTAGTAAGACTCGTTTACGTTGTAGAATACCTGTGGTAACACACACTAAAGAACAACACAAGTTCATACATTAGTTATGTGGATTCTGACCAGTAAAGGGACAACTGACCACCACAGGTTGTGTTGGAAGTGCAAATGTCGCGTGGCTAGGGCGGGCATACCGCTCGCCTGGTGCAAGTCTTTCGAGTTGACACCACTTCGGTGACTTACGTGTCGATGGGTATGAAATGATGATGATAAGGACAACACAACACCCAGTCCCTGGGTGTAGAAAATCTCCGCCCCTGCTGCGAATCGAACCCGGGCTGTTAGGTATGACATTCCGTAGCGCCGACCACTCAGTTACCAGGGGCGGACACAGGTTTGTGTTAAAAATTACCATCGACAGCGTCAATACACGCTTCCAGTCCGGTACGGAACGGCCACTGGACACATGTTAGCATTTGAAGTGGAGGTGTAAGGGCAGGTTGCAGTCATACGTCGTTATTCACCATCGGATGTAGCCAGTGTGTCCTTGTAGACAACGTATTCAGCTTTCCCCACAGAAGGAAGTCAACAGGCGTCAAATCCGGAAAATAAACCTGCCAAGGTACAAGTCCTCTGCGTCCATTTTCAACGATTTGGAAACAATTCGTGAAAATATGCTGCAGTATTTGATGGACTATGAACTAGAGAGCAATCATATTGGTACTACAGGTTCCACATAGTCCGCAAAGGAACGTCCTCTAGAATACGTGGAAGGTGGTCTCCTAGGAGGCTGTATAATATTGTGTACATTAATTGTACCTTCTATGAAAAAGGGCCTATGGGCTGGTGGTTCACTATTCCACGCTGAAGGAAGTATATTTATTATTGTAAGATAAATTGTAGCTTACGCCACACGTGTAATCATTTACTGTAAGGAATATGCGAAATACAGTGTGAAAGAAGCAAATGGCCAATGCTGGCCTTCCACCTGACGAAGCCAACGGGAATTGTCAACAGAGCAACTGTGCGTGTTTAGATGGTTTACCTGGACATGATTAATAAATGCGGCGTCATCACTAAACATCTTACATGATACATCTGGAGTTTCTTATTTTAATGGCCGTGGAGAATACGTAGGACATTTTTCTGGCTAATGCCACTTCCTCCAGCGACTTCGTGAGAGATAGCTGTGAATCAACAGCAACAGTATCAAGAACATTTATTTCCCTCTCTTCTATCGTCACTTTCTTCCTGCTGTTACATCGTCTAGTTGCTACGCTACCACTTTCACGTAACTGGTTGAAGAGGTTGGTAAATAACTGTAAAGACGGTGGACGTGTATTGGAGTACCTTACTGCATACGCCATACGAGAACAAATTGCATTTTTCCTAAACTCTCCGCACACCATGAACATGTCGCCTTTTTTGCCATTGGTAAATCCTATCGTCCAGTCACGCCTTGCTGCTTGGAATGTTACAGATGATGGTTCAGATGGCTCTGAGCACTATGGGACTTAACTGCTGTGGTCATCAGTCCCCTAGAACTTAGAACTTCAACCTAACTAACCTAAGGACATCACACACATCCATGCCCGAGGCAGGATTCTAACCTGCTACCGTAGCGGTCCCGCTGTTCCTGACTGTAATGCCTAGAACCGCTCGGCCACTCCAGCCAGTGGAATGTTACACATTAATTGACTATCAAACGCAGTGCACTCCAAGACCGTACAAGCACACTGCAGGCAAACGGAACGATATCGTACCTAGCAATTACGCAGGTAGAATGCAGCAAACAAGTGACGGCGTGGAAATTTTTCAAATTCGATATGCTGTAAAAGAGTCGCACTACAACCCTACAACAAACACCATTGACATTCAAATTTACCCTACTTTTAGTTCGTTAATGTCAACAGACATTGTTCCATTTAAAAATTGTGTGTTTGCACAAAAATACACTTTCTAAGTATTATTAGATTCTGTTTATTAGCTAAAAATTCGAGCCCCTAGCTACCAATGCATTCTGTGGAAACCGCACACCAATAGCATTTCCATTTTCTGCAGTACGAATGCAAATTTTAGGTGATTCACTCTGTATTTCGAATATGTGACGTTTACTGAGGTGGACGTTATGCTGGAGTATACAGAGACGTAATTAGATCACAGCTTTACTTCACTTCTGTTTATTATGCCGCACAGTGTTGCATTGGCCTGATGACGAGCTGACGTTTTTGATTCCATATGCTGTTCCCTTTTGTATTGTCATATTGGAGTCATTTCGAGGATCACTTTCATTTATTTTATTTTTTACGCTGCCGTGGCCGTTAGCTTCATTCACACTGTATTTCGCATATTCCTTACAATAAATGATTACACGTGTGGCGTAAGCTACAATTTATCTAACAATAATAAATATACTTCCTTCAAATATGTTTGCACCATATGTGCATAGTTCAGATTAAGCCACACATTGTATCGCAATCTTTCATTTCTCCTCTGTTTCTACTCCTATCCTCATTACTGAAAATGTTTCAAAAACATTTGTATAATGATTGACAGTTATGTAGAGTAAGGATATTGTATGTTTAACTAACGTATTTCACTAACATTCGCAATTCTTACATCACTTGTATGAAGCAATAATATTTTTTTTATCTCAGTACCTAATAAAATAATAAACCATAGTCACTGTTAACATCACTCTTCTGGAAATATAAGTTTGATACCCGAACATTTATCCGCCATAGCTATATGTCAAGTAAATGGTAAGTTTAAAGAAAGAGAGTTTATAAAAATTCACAGATGTTTCATGAAATGATTATGTGAAAAATCTGAGGGATGTTCTCGGATAATTATTATCACTGCGATTATGCGCAGTAATTAATGTTGAAAGGGGTTAGGATTATGCACTGAGAAACAGCGGAAACTGGTGCCAGTACTGTGACACTGTATTTGTGGCTGTCCTGGATTAACCTACTGTTAAACGTGCAGGGCCTCTGGCTGAACCTCTATGGACCGAACCTACCAGTAACAAGTCCAGCACCACACCTCTGAATTGCTTCGATGTCTGCCTTTATTCCGGTCTGTTGAGGATCACAAACACTCGATTACTACTTCAGAACGGGTCGCACAAGTGTTCTATTAGCGGTCTCCTTTGAAAATAAGATACATTTTCTGAAACCTTTCCCAATAACTAAAGGCAACGTTACGCCCAGATATTTAATCGATGTGACTGTGTCAAATGTTCAAATGTGTGTGAAATCGTATGGGACTCAACTGCTAAGGTCATCAGTCCCTAAGCTTACACACTACTTAACCTAAATTGTCCTAAGGACAAACACACACACCCATGCCCGAGGGAGGACTCGAACCTCCACCGGGACCAGCAGCACAGTCCATGACTGCAGCGCCCAGACCGCTCGGCTGATTCCGCGCGGCGTGACAGTGTCAAGCAGCACACCACTGATGACTTAGAATTCCTTTAACGTTAAGGAATTCCTTTCTTCAGGTATTTTTCTCTTCATTTTTGGTCTCAGAGCAGTATCGCTAAGATCAATTCGCCACTTTCGTAGGCAAAATTTCTTAAAAATCACGTTAGATTAGTTTTTTTAGCCAAAGACTGTATAAATATCGTTTACGCGTGTAATCCGGTTGTATTCAAAAACAGCGCTCAGTATTTATTCATTAAACCTGAAGTATTTCAAGTATCGTTAATTTCCAAGAATGATTGTCTATCGAAGCCGTGGGGTCCAAACGATACATATCGAACGTACAATTCTAAATTGATCATACGACTCTGGTGGGGGGCGTTATGAGTATGTTTACGGTGGTCACTACAGCGATGACAAAAGTAGAGCGTTACAAAAATACCTGTAATAGTGGTCGAATCCTTCTGCTTTGACTGTCTTGTGGTCTGAAACCAGTCTGTAATTACTACTACCAGGCAGTATGAAGTGCTCTATCAGACGCACTAAAGTGACCTTGTCCTGGGACAATACTGTGACAGTGAAACACTTCCGCGATTCTCTTTCTATTCCACCGAATCCCCAAATATGATCGATTTCCATCCTTGAAGGTCGTCCTTTCTGGTTCTTCCTTTTTGCTACGTGAGATTCGTCCACTTCAACAACTGGTCCACCAATCGGTGCACTGTCGTTCGTCACTATTACGTAACACACTTCTCTGCAAAACCCAAAATAGTCGCACACGGTATTAACAGATAAGTCAGTTTCCGATGCCGTTGCTTGGAAAGTGTAGTCTCGAATCCAGCAAGATAGAAGAATTACGCTGGTCTGGATGGATAATTTTGAAGAGTCCAACTATGTACTCTTCCTGATACTATTTCGTTTTCCGCACTGTCCGCAATAAAATTGTAACAGTATTTCAGCATCGAAAGTCTTCTTACGAAGTTTTACGCACTTCGCACTACCACAGTCTACACAGTCCCTCCTTCCCTCCTCCGGTTGTACTCCATATTTGCGACAAAAAGTCAAACAATTTTCTCCGCTGGATGAGGCTGGAATTAGATTTTTCCATGTGAGGGAATCCGCCGAAGAAACGTCAGGAACACCAGACATCCCACTCAGTACCGACATAAACCGTCTGGGTTTCCCTACCAACTCACAAATAATTCGGGGAGGTATGTAATTTAGAGCAACTAAGAGAAATATGGAGAACAGATAAAAATGACGATCACAAATAATTGATCATAACCCCCGCCAACAGCGTTTCATGATCGATTTAGGATCGCATGTTCGATATGTATCGTTTGGCCCCCTGGACTTCGATAAGCAATCATTCTTGGAAATTACCCAAGTAACTACTTCAATTTATAAAATTAAATTTTATGCAGTCAAAATATTAGAGTATTCGTTCTCTATAGTTAAATCTGTATGTTACATCTTTTACTTGATTGTCTTGAGAGCTCTGGCGGGAGTTTTTACAACACAGTTATATCATGCAAAGTAGTGATAATATTCGTGGTTAAGCAATCAGAGTCTAAGATATGCTAGTAAGCAGTTACACAATTTCAAAAGATTTGCGATGAAGTTTTGAATATGTGGCAGTATTACTGAACTCGGGTGGTGGAATTTAATTCATAAATAACCAGTTCCACATGCGTACCAATATTTAAACAAATCCAGGCAGCTGAGGGAGCGACTACAATCATCAATTGTGGAGAATATCGATGCAAGAAGATAAGTAAAATGTATGTTTCGCTTCCTGCTCTTGAATAATTGCAAACGTATTACAATAAACTCGCTGTTTTAGAGTAAACTTCAATCTGTGTAAATGGTGTAGTCGAGGAGAATAAGAGCCAGGACACTTCACACTGCCTAGTTATACTCGGGTTGACGTGTTTTGATTACGTGGAAAATCCCCCATTATCCATTGTCCCAGCAGCGTGGATCCCGTCTACCATGACAGTGAGTTCAGGTCTGCGCCCTCAGGGGAAATTTAAACTCCTGCTTGCACTGTTTCGGTAGCCTTAGCCGATCCCACTGCCACGCATGAGCTGTTGCGTTAAACATGAAATTCACGCCAACTGCAAGTGCTGCGCGATCGGAGTACGTTCACAGCATGTTCGTCGTTCTGCGCGCACAAGGCGGTGTACGTAACTGCGAGTGCTCGGTACGATACAATGTAATCGCCATGCAATGGTAGATGGGGCGGAAAAAGTGAATGGCTGAAGCAGCGGCTAGGCCGTCGATTGCTATTAGTTCGCAGTACCGGATCTGCGCCTTTTCTACACTCATGATGATAAATTAAGGATAATGCTGAAACATGGTGAAACAACGCTCTGTTTGTGGGTTTAAACCACCTCGGTGTATGACCATGCGGTGCATTTGACTTGCGATCGTAGCATGGTGGAGCTGGCAGCAGTCCACATACGCAGAGGTGTCTTGACGCATGTCAGAGTACGGTGCCGCGAGTAAGTGTGCACACGTTTTCAGACGTGCTACTGGTAACTGTTGAAAATGGCTCAAAGAACACATATTGATGACGTTATGAGAGGTAGAATACTAGGGCGACTGGAGGTTGGTCAAACACAGCAGGTCTTAGCACGGGCTCTCCGTGTGCCACAAAGTGTGATCTCAAGATTATGGCAACGATTCCAGCAGATACGAAACGTGTCTTGACGCTACAGTACGGGACGTCCACAGTGCACACCACCACAAGAAGACCGATATCTCAATATCAGTGCCCGCAGACGGCTACGGAGTACTGCAGGTAGCGTTGCTCGGGACCTTACCACAGCCACTGGAACACTTGTCTCCAGACACACCGTCTACAGACGACTGAAGGGAGATGGTTTATTCGCCCGGAGACCTGCAAGGTGCATTCGACTGACCCCTGGTCACAGGAGAGCCCGTAAAGCCTGGTGTAAAGAACACCGTACATTGTTATTGGAACAGTGGTCCCAGGTTCACGGACGAGTGCAGGTATAGTCTGAACAGTGATTCTCGCCAGGTTTTCATCTGGCGTGAACCAGGAACCAGATACCAACCCCTTAATGTCCTTGAGAGGGACCTGTATGGAGGTCGTGGTTTGATGATGTGGGTTGGGATTATGATTGGTGCACGTACCCCCTTGCATGTCTTTGACAGAGGAACTGTAACAGGTCAGGTGTATCGGGAGGTCATTTTGCGCCAGGATGTCTGCCTTTACAGGGGTGCAGTGAGTCCCACCTTCCTCCTGATGGATGATAACGCACGGCTCCACCGAACTCCCATCGTGGACAAGTACCTTGAAACAGAAGATATCAGGTGAATGGGGGGCCTGCCTATTCTCCAGACCTAAACCCCATCGATCACGTCTGGGATGCTTTCGGACGACGTATCGCTGCCGTCTTCAAACCCCTAGGACACTTCAGAAGCTCCGACAGGCACTGGTGCAAGAAGGGGTGGCTATACCCCAGCAGCTGCTCGACCACCTGATCCAGAGTATGCCAACCCGTTGTGCGGCCTGTGTACGTGTGCATGGTGATCATATCCCTTTATCGATGTCGGGGTACATGAGCAGGAAACAGTGGCGTTTTGTAGCATATGTGTTTCGGGACGGTTTTCTCAACTTATCACCAACAGATCTATGTCGTGTGTGCTCCCTATGTGCCTATGCTATTAGCGCCAGTTTTTGTGTAGTGCCACGTTGTGTGGCACCACATTCTACAATTATCCTTAATTTATGAGCATGAGTGTACAAATCTGCCTGCTTTCGACGGCACCAGTGACACATACGTAGATACTTCTCAGCTTATAGCCGTTTTTTTCTTAGTCTTAAGACGATACACCGGAATCATTAGTGCCCGCCTTGATAAACGGTTCTTGGTGATCGCTGTGGGGAAACATACCTCTATTTTAATGAGTTACTAAGTAATTCAGAGAACTTACACAAAAATTTAAAAACTATGACTATATACATTGAAAACTACAAAAAATACAATTTAAAACAGAGCGTCTAAAACGTTTCTGATGATCTTATATCTTCTGGTCAAAGCTAGACAAAAAAGAGTCCTATAAACATATGTTTAAAAACAAATACTTGTGAGATATGGGCCATTCTGTCCTACGAGAGATGTGTGTCTCTTTATACTACACGGTGTGCTCAAAGTACTCAACTTCCTTCTTAGATATCTTTCAGTCCTCGTTTCGAGGAAACCGCAACTCCTGCAAACACAATTGTTCGTTTGGGGTTTAGTCGTATACGATACTGCAATGTGCGCACATTGTCGCTGGATGTGGCACCACCAGTGCCTTTAAATGTCCTTATAACCAAACCACCCAATAGATTAAGCTCCGGTGAACGCGCTGGATATAATAATCGCCCAGTTTGCCACTCATTAAGCATTTGTATTAGTTACTGTCGTATGAAGTGTACAATACTGTATGGCGCCCCGCCGTGCATAGAGCGCACGTTTTGTTGCCCTGTAACCGTAACAATCTCCAACCGTATAGGTAATTAGTCGAGCAGATATTAGTGACATGTATCACATTTCAAGTTGTTTGGTAACGTGTATGGAGCTATGAATCTTCTACGCAGGATTCTTGCCCAGACATGCAAGGTATTACGAAATGAACAGTAAATATTATAGGAGGTGGTGCAACATGCTAATTCGAATAAGATTTCACGTAGCAGTCACATTCTGAAGACAGGCTTTGGAAGGTTTTCTTTGGTAACTAAGCTCTGCTAGCTCTATCTCCCTGCGCTGCTGCAGCAGGACGTTAGGTATTGTCCTGTAAAAGGTACGTCACGGAAATACATGTGCTGTGACGAAAGTGGAAATCTATTTGCAGCAGAGAAACTGTAAAGCACTTCATTTGCCAAAACAATTCGTTGATGAGGCGCGATTTACAGGGCCAAAATTTTGCCACTGTGTTACAGTATTACAAAAATAAGTATGTTTCACTTCACTATGTCGTCATGATAGCGACAACTTAATACTGAAGCGATATTAGCCTTACCAGATACACTAAGATCAAGTATATTGTTTATATGTTTATTATTTCCCTTATGTTTTCTTTTTTATAAATGCATTAATATGTCCTAGATATTTCATTCCCACTCTACCCCATGCATCACTGTTGCCAAGTAATTAAAACGGAAAGCAAAACAGTGTGTTGTAAACATATCCACAGATCCAACTCTTTCTGTATGCTTTCACGCTAAATTTCCTTGTATATTCGCTTTTTGTACCACCACCTACATACAAGGGCAGTAACCGTAGCTAAATTTTGTATATATTAATTGTACAAATACACACTGAATTGTTTAAATGTATTCAAATTTAATTCATTGTGGGAAATAAAACAAAACATAAAAAAATAGCAGCAGCAGGATTCGAACCCTTGTCGGTGAACTGCTAGTCTACATACTTGAGCACTCTGTCACATCAGTGATACATGAACTACTGCTATAAAATCCCTCATACTGTACACGTAAATCTTCAGAGAGTGTTTTACCTGTTCGTTTGGACTACTGAGGCGGAATACTGTAGGAACCTTAAAGGGGCATCTACCTGCTTCTAACCACATAGTGTGGGCGCAATTAGCTTTTCCCATCCCACGCCCTCCCCTCTAACTATTGACCTCTTATTCTCTCCTCCAAGTATCTACTGGAAAAGGGCGTCTCTAGCTACAGAATGTGCCATGTTGCTTGCACAATACTTTACACGCATTCCTGAAGAATAATATTGATTTGACGCTGGAGAAAAGTTGCTCTATTGATGCCTATAGGGATGACGTCACATGAGAACACGTGTAGTGCAAAAATAACAGCTGCATCCCTTCGTTGAACTGACCATACCATGAATGACCATGATTTCAGCATCTGACACTGGTTTCTAATTTTCGCAGAGAGAGCATTACAAAACATGTTTTCGACTGTTTTATTTCCATACCGGCACACATTCAAAGAGAAATAACATAGCCTAATTTTAGTGTGATATTTACTGTGTGCTGTAACTCAATTTTGAAAGATATAACGGCATCTGACTGTAAGACAGTTTTTATTTCGCAATCTAGATTTTGGCCATAGGCCATTATCAAGTGTTACATCTGCAACACGTTAAAGCACAATAAAAATGCAAGTATCAGACAAGGTATCAGAAAAACGGCAAGGCAAACAGTTAAATCAATAGATGTGCTGCATAATTTGTTCTCTTACTTACGTATGATAAACCATTAGAATTCAGCAGAACCAAAGATTTCGTCAAAACAAGTACCTACGGTTATATGAACGAATTTTGTCGAAAGTAAATGCGAGAATATTTGTGTAATATGCTAATTTACTGACAATTAGCATGACTGACTTGGCATAGTTGTGGATTAAAATAGATGACCAAATCACAGGTTTTAAACTTTGTTACGCTGTCTGTAAGAGGCCACGGATATAAACATAAGGGAAACGATCGTCAGAGATCATCATAAAGACATCCCTGTTTGCACCACGCGAACTGTGGTATCTCATGAGAACAGGTTGTAACGTACTACTATGTTTACGATGTTTCTCATCGAGCCATATACGTTACCTCGCATTTCTAGCTGCTTCTCTCACACAAATAATGATAAAAATTCAGAAATTCAGGGTCGCCACCAGCCCAAGCCCTTCCTAGCCATTTGGAAAAAAACGGAATTGGAAAATTATTAGTTTAATTACTTTTCTAATTAAATTTCTTTAAGCAGCCAGATAAGTAGCACTCCATGTCGTGCATGAAGCAACTTGATTGATTCGGGAATGGAAATCAGAGTAAGGGGGGTAAGATCGATACCAAAGAATTTATCTTTCACGTAAATTATTTATTGTAACTAAAAATTTGGTTGCACATCCTAACTACACATAACTGGTGCCTGACTAGAAATATTTAAGTAAGAATTAGTGAGAATGAGACAGCACAATTTAACAAGAGCAAGAAGAAACACAGAAGACGGTGGTGGGAGACAATTATACTATCATCTCCTTTGCATTAATACCATAAAAATATCTCAGTGAGATTTGCATTACGATTCTACGCATGCACTATTCTGGACAGAGGTTTAACCAGTTCACGAGGCTGTGCGATAATTATTTTACATACTAACTGCGTCTGCTGCTTGCAAACGCCCGAACTAGAGAACTTGGTGCATTACGGATCAAATTGTTGTGCTGCTTTGTAGAAAGCGCACGAAAGAACAGATATTCTTACAGAAATTATAGCTCACGAAGCAAGCAAACTGTTAAAATAAAGCCTATTGCAGTGCCGTGGTGGACCAGAAGGGTCGTTGATTACCAAACAGGTGGCACAAAATCGTCACAGAAAGACAAAAACAACTTCCATAAAATATAAGATTAAAATCATTAAAAATCACACTCGCTTCACACGCTTCAGGTAAGTTGAAGTTCTTATTTCAACACTTAAACATAACGAAGTCCTAGCTCAACCTGCTTCCTATCACCTGAAACCCCCCTTAAGAGCTACAGTCCGTACTCACCATGCGTTCTCCGAAGAGTGCCTCTTTCTCTTTCCAGATTACCTAGCTCCTCGTGCAGCGGATGCTACCAGAAGGATAGCCCTCTGTCACCAACATCCCACACAGAAACAGCCTTCGACACAGCCTCCGACTAAGATGGATAAACCTCTCTGTCCAGGTATTGGAAACCTAAGATGGTCATCCTGTGCTCTCCTTCGAACGAGAAGCTGCTCCCAGCAGACGATGACCAACTTAGCGTTTCCCACAAAACAAAACCGAAACCCCACATTAAAATACACATATAATATTCAATAGGCCTTATTTGAGTGCTCAATCTTTCTGAAAGAGTTCATGAACTGAGCTAAAATCAGGTAGTAAAGTGAATAAGTTGTACCGAATTCGAGAAGCGTCTTATGAAACCACTTCACAGAGACGTTTCAAGGTGGCTCTTTATTGAACAAGCTGGTTACGTTACCTTTGAAGTGGGCAGAGGATGCCAGTCTTTACATAGTATGGCGAGAAGAACCAACTCCCAGTGTGCATGTAAAAACACGACTTAGAACATCGTAGTTAAAAATACAAGTTCAATGTTGCAACAGTGACATATTTGATACACTGAATTATACAATAAACATTAGCATGTGATCAACTGCGCTCACTGTATTTCCTACATGTAATGAAAGCACACCGCAAAAATTACTTCAGGTATGCTACATCCAACTGAAGCCACTCTGTAGCTACAATCTGCAGGACTGTTGATTTCTGCTTATCACCCACTGTTCCAAATAGTTCGAGACATTTGGTATACGATTAGGATCGGTTGATTTAGAGGCCCTTTCGATGTACGACAGTGTGCCTAACTGCTCGTCAGCCCATGGACATACTATGCTTGAAGGACAGTGAACACGGCTCTTACAACCCTTGGAGCTGTGGGAGAAAGTCAACAAACCGTCGCAGAGAATGCTGGAATTGACATCCTTTTTCAGGTTCACAACAATCAGTATGAATAGGTCCAATGTATGGTACGAAAAACACTCAAAACGTCAAAGAACTACTTGGAGACTAAAGTACACACACCACACACTACGGGTTAAACGCCACATTACGCTGTAGTCGGATTTGATTCTGAACCTCATTTGCTAAGAAGCAGCTTTCGAACTATAATAGAAGCTTCTGATCTGCTACTGTCCGTTTTCTGCGTAAAGATGTGAAGTGGTATATACTACCGTAACTAAACGCCGTTTCGAGGTACCCAACACCCTAAAAAGGTAGGGACAAGTGCTCTGGATAGCTCTCGAGCTACGGACCACTTGTATAGGGGAATCCCCTTAGTTCCAGTATCCTGCAGTACTGGGTCATAAGTGCGACTATTGTGCCCTTCCTGCTACTTGGGCAAATAGAGCTAATCAGTTGGTTGTTTTTACACTTGGTGTGGTCTGTGATGGGCTTGGTGGTACATAAGGAGA
Organism: Schistocerca gregaria; assembly: GCF_023897955.1. NCBI lineage: Eukaryota > Metazoa > Arthropoda > Insecta > Orthoptera > Acrididae > Schistocerca > Schistocerca gregaria. The sequence continues at coordinate 70,411,484 of NC_064925.1, forward strand.
CACCATTAGTTCATGAGCGGTTCCTCGAAAAACACCGCAAAACGGTTTTCTATTGTGCTTTCGCCGTCACCGGCGCACCAAAACCAAGACAGCTATGCGCAGCAAATTTTACAATATATTCCTATAACCACCTCCTCGAACAACCTTGAAAATTGGCTTTATATCTTAATCCGTTTCCGAGATACAGAGATTCAAAGTTATCCTACTTGCACACGTAAAATACGCACATAAAATCCGGTATGAGGCGAAAATGTACTTTAGAAACTGACGTAGTACGGACAAATATGCTGTAAAGTGTCTCCGTTATCACCTGGTAAACCCATGTTGTAGTACTGAAGGACATGCAAAAAAACGTTTTCACATTAAATCCGGTCTTAAATGTAAAATTAGTTTTGCGTGATTTCAATTTCACATAAGTAAACTATCTAAATTTTACTTAAAAATATAGTTCTTTTGATATGAGTTATATGCCCTGCTGCATCAGGGAGAAGAGAAAAAATGGAAAAATCCTCCTATCGGAGCACAAAAAATGTGGATATGTTCCTGTTTCTTTAAAAGAATCTGACTGAGAAGTGGGGTACCAGCCGAATTTCGACCGTCCTCAGCACCTATAAAAATTTTCCCAAAAGTTTTCTCATGCGAACATATTCGCATTTTTTTATGCTAAGAGAGAAGGAATCAGAGACAGTGGCAAACAAACGGAAAAGTAGTAAACCCTAGAACATAGTAACGACGAAAGATATAGTGACAGCGAGAAGAGACAGCAATAGTAAGAAGGAAGGAAAGATGTATAAGCAGTAGGAGGGAGCAAGAGGGAGACTGGCTGTGAGAGGTGACTGCAGTAGTTGAACGGAACGAAACGGACTGTGATTGTGGCACAGAAGAGAATAACAGAAAGACACAAAGAGGTAATGATAAAGAGTAAAGCCGATTGAGTGAGTGAAAGAGTGCAGCTGGGAGTGGATGGGCATCAACGGCTAGATCGTTAATGTTTGTTGGTCTTTATGGTTTATATTGTTCTAAAGAAAAGAATTATTAGTGCTTTCAATTCTTTAAAAGCTTCTATTGTTCTAAAGAAAGGACAGATTTTTGCTTGGACCTTATATGGTGTTAGTAAACAGTTTCGATTTCCGATAAATTGGTTATAAGAATTGGTAAGTAACAAGCGATGTTCAGTAAATTTCCCAGCCCTTTTTCTAGGACCTGACGGTTGGTGCCTTTTACCTTGGTATACGTCCTTGTTGACCATATCAGACCACATGACCGCATGGTACCAGTTTTACCCCATCTATAGCGCCACAAAACAACCCATGTGCCAAAGGGGTTCAAATACTTGTATGGAGTGACACTTCTACAGAGAGACATTTCTACGGAGCATGGGGCTCTCGGTGGGATAAACTGCATTCAGTAAGTACAGACACACTAAGAAGTTGTAAGTAGCCTGTTTATATGTTGGCAGCGCTAGAGACTGTATTAATATCGCTGACAGCGCTCTGCGCCCTCGCAAGAGACTCTGTGGTTGGACGGACTAGTAGTTAGTGAGTGGGTAGAGAAGTGTATGCATATGTTTTTCTTAGTGGAGACTCTGTGTTGGTAGGACATGAATTGCAAAATTAGACGCAAGAAAATGAGGATATATGCTGTTGGTAATGTTTGGATAGTGGAATTATTGACAACCATATAATTTTTGGAGCTGGATGTCACATGAATAAAGTAAAATTTTCTGGATACATTGTTTGCTCTTCAACAAAATCTTTCTTTTGCTAACCTTATGCCTCCTAGTAGTTAGAATCTTTTTATTTAGCTGGATATAGTCGCTGCTTGCTGTAATTGCTGTAGTTCGTGTTATGAAGATTTTCTGTGAGGTAAGTGACTTATAAAAAACGGGGTTCGTGATAGAAATAAGTTTAGGCAATTAACAGTGTTGGAGGTAGTTTCATATTTCTTTAATTTCCTTTTTTTTTTATTTTTGTTACTGTTAGGATTTCTTCCAATTCAGGATCATTCTTTTTTGCTAATTATTGTAGGTCATGTTGTCACTGAATAGCAGTCAGATTGCGTTAGCCTTTTATGTTGTGGATAATAAATGAATGGGTTAAGCATGAGTAGTCTTTGTCAGGGAAAATTCTGTAGGTCAGTGTTTAAATGATAAAAATAGGTAAAGACGTAGTTTCAAAGTCTAGCAGTGTAGCACAGCGTGCTGTATTCTACGACACGTGTTGTTATGAATTATTTGCAACATATGCTGAAACTATTTATGGAATGTCTCAACGGTGCTTGGACGAACATAGAGATATAAAAGCTTGAACACATGGTACTGATGTTCAACAATTATATTTATTTAATAGTTCGTTGTGGATCGCCCTACAGCTCGCTAGGCTAAAATCAGATAACAGATAGTACACACAGCTTCAGCGAGATGTCATAGCTTTACAAACTTTGTTTTTCAGAGTTACGTCTCATTTTACGATTGCATGTCGATACAAAACACAAGCATAATGTAATTCCCAAAGAAGCTCTGAACAAATAAATCTTATCTTACAATATATTCAACAAGCATATTATCTAATGGTGAGGAAAATATTAACTGGCTCCTGCTACTTTAGTAAGTTTGGGTAATGGAACTGTGTTTGGTCATTAAGCTCCAGGTCAGGATTCTTTAACTAGTGTTTATAAATAGCCCCAATCTCTAGTAGTGATACTATTCTGTCTTCAGTTACTCTATAGAGAACATTACTTTCAGTATCACAAGAATGACATTCATTACGATCATCTTCAGCAAAGGTTGATTCTTTTTATTTCACTTTCCAACATCTTTCAAATAAAGTAGTCTAGTAGTATTACCCCTGTCTGATGGATCTACACATAATTTGCGACAGATGTTGCAGAAAATCCTGTAAGTTCCATTCTGCTCTAAAGATAGAATCTTCACTTTACTGCTAAAGATGATGTGGGTAACGTTATTCCTAGTACAAAAAGCTCAACTACATTTCCTGAATTTTAGTTTGGTGGCAAGTACCTGTGATGTCCTACCTACATACTCATATAGCATGGGGGGCCTGGCCATTTATCAGTATGGTTTAGTGCCTTTCGAAGAGGATACAGAAGTGGTATTATATCCTATATCTTCTTGCTACTGCGTATGTTGTTCGTAAGGTTAGGACTATAACCATTGCTGTATGCTTTGTTTTTAATTATTTTCAGTTCATTTCCAAAATGGTTAATGGAACAGATAGGTGGTCCACCTTGGAGTGGAAGGCTGCATTTTGTGGTTAGGGGATGCTGGGATGTAGCAGGTGTCTGGAGGGGTTGCTTCCCTCAATATCTTTAATAAATGTTGTTGCTTACTACCGTCAGTGGTAAAGCCCAAAAAGTTGATAGTCTCCTCCCATCTCCACTGTAAACATGATTTTACTGTGGTGTGAATTCAAATTTTGAAATAAATTGTTTAATTGTCTGGTGGTACCTGTCCACAAGTACAGTACGTCATTCACATATCTAGTCTAGTATTGTATTTTAGAGCTTAATGGCTCTTTATCTAAAACATATTGTTCAAAATTATCTACAAAAATTTCAGCTAATAGGTGTCTCAGTGGTGACCCCATTCCTACAGTGTCTGTTGACATTGGAAGTAATTTTCCTTTCAGCATGTCTCTTTTTGCCAATCTTGAACCCTTCGTCACCACTGGATTTTTTTCTGGTTTTACATAACAATTCTGTTAAAATTTCCGTAGCCTCCCCAACAAGAATATTGGAACCCAGTCTGCTAACATCAAACGAGACTAACTTAGCACTACGTGGAATGCGTACATTTTTAGTTTTTTCACTAATGGAAATGAAATAGGTATTCCAAATTTTGGTTGAAATCTAGTTTTCGTTTTAATTGATGAGTCTAACCCCATGGCTAATAATTAGCCAAATACATAATTATAAATTATTTAGTCAACATGCTGAAACCAGAGACATTGCAGATCTTATTGGAGTACGTTATTTGTGAAGCTTACGTAACACACAGTGTGGGTGCTATTGGATCCATCTTCATGTTCTGAATCACTACCAGTAAATATGGCCGACACTTTTCATATTTGATTATACGGTAATATAAACTCAATTTGTTCAGAGATTCTTTGTTCTGTCGATATGTAGTCGTAAAATGTGACACATCTTTGATAAATAATCTTTGTACAGTTATGAATTTTCGCTGATGCTGCGTGTACTGTCTGCTCATTATTAAGTTGTCTGACAATGGCCTGGGAAGCTGAAAGCAGCTTCATCACGAACTATTAAATAAATATTGTTGTGGAATATCAGTAACGCATATTTTAGTTCTTAATATATTGAAACGTTACAAAATTGCGACCATTCACTTCTTTATGATACTCTAAACGCATTTGCCCGTCTTACGATGGACAGAGAATGAATGGATGTAGCTGTATTTCCTTTGCCTACCTTTCCGCTGGACAGGATTTGCATTCGCGACCCAGCAATACAGACTTTGATTCAGAGAATCTCTCAAGGGAAATGCCTGGATAAATTCCAAGAAGAGATATGGCCGTCGAGACAGCTTTGTCGCCTTAATTAGTTAATATTCCACAAATTGCGAGAGACATTTAGTTCACCTTTTGTCGTTTCCAGGGAACACATCAATGAGGTCACCTCTTTTCGTGTCGCATCAAATTTATGTACAAAATTTACAAACTTTCTAATGAGTATAACGACCATTACATTTCCCTCGAATATTTACATAATTTCCAATGATTATGACGTTTTATGCCTCGCTGTAATTTCTTTGCGCAGGCCCAACTAGTTAGAAATTATCTTAAGTTGCTGTCAGCGTGAAGTCTTTCTAAGGGCTTTGCAATACTCGCTTCAGTATTAACTGCTGAATTCTTTCTTCTTTTCCCACATAAAATTAAAACTATTCTGTAAAACTGTGGGCTGCTTTGCTGTGGGTCTACTCAAAGACTTTCTTCCTAATCAGTAAACATTTAATTGAAGTTTTGATATTAATGTATTTATCCTTCACTTCCATTCTTCTGAAACTTTCTAAGTCCAATGGCGCCTTTCACGGCATTCATCATATTTCGTGGCATACGCTCGTTATCGAGCCACTGATTCACAAAGTAGCCTTAAAATCATTGAAGCATCTGGTTGTCAGATGCGCTTTCCTGAATACACATCCAACCATCACCCAAGATTTCCAGGGGAAGGTGTGCTACAGCTGAGGACTTTCTTATTTGACAACGCATTTCTTCGTTTTGGTTATAGGCAGGAACGAGGCCGCAACATTGAACTTGTTTCCTCGAACATTGATTAAAACGATAATTGCGACCCACAGCAAACTTCTAGCTGACAAGCCGATAGCAATTTCGAAGGCCACCAAGAGAGACACAGTGTACCATCGAGGCACGTTAGTTTTAGTAGCTTTAGAAACCGATCTTAAAAGTTCTCGCATTTTGTACGTAGAACACTACTCATCAGTCAGAGATGAACTGCAGTACTGAATTCATGGGGAAAAAGCCACGTACCAGTGTCGTCTTGAAATGTCAATAGAAAATCAACTAGGCCGAAACATAAATAATTCAAAGTAATAAACTAATGAAAAATATTTATAAGCTAAGAAATATGTAAATAACAATTGTAGTGCGTAAGAAAAACGTCAAGAAAAATGTTTTGTAAAATTTATTTAAGTTCTTTGCATTTCGATGGTGACAGTGAAGTACCCGCACCCAGCTCTTTGTTGGTAGGACAGCCGGAGCATTGATACATAGGGAGCGTGGCGAGAAGCGCGCAGAATTGTCGATAGAACACTCTTGAGTCAAAATTTGTGCTGTGAAGTTGTCTGTAGGGACAGAGCGGTGTGCCTGTTCGCCACCAGCTATATATTATTTGAAGAATACTATAATTATATAATACTATAATTATATAATTGGCAATTATTCATGAATTATTAAAAATCGACCTCATGAAGACATCAAAGGTATCTAAGCGCTAACTGCATATTGTAAGTTCGTTGTTACATTTTTAATTTGTTTCATGTAAACGATCCCCAAACAAAAGTTTTGTAAATTGAATCATTATAAAGAGTTAAAACTTTATATTCTAACATTTTCAGTATAGATCAATTTATCTCAGTCAATATCGTATTATTTTTCTTTGAACCCAGCAATCACTAGATTTAACTTTGGTTGAGTTTTCTCAATTTTTTTATTTAAAAATGGCATGGAATTTTGCTCCAGTAACTTCAATAAAAAAAGCAAATGAATAATAAGTACAGTTTTACCAATAAAGGCACAAGGCGTACAACATTGTACACGCTATAGGCTATTAGATCAGACACGTTGTCAAAAACAAGTCCAGACAGGAAAGCTGCAAGGCACAAAAAGTTCAATTATCTTTCTTTCTATCATTAAACGAAAGTAAGTTAAATTACTTTATTATGGACGGCAAGGTTATCGTGTAAACGCATTAAGTTCAGTCATTATTTCTTTTACTTATTCGTCGGGAAGGTTTCAGTCTGTCAATGAACTGGTGCGCAGACCCTACTTCTGGAGCGTCTTGTTGCGAAGTCCACTGTTTGAAGTCCTAATAATGTCACAAACGGTGACTAACATTCAAGCCAGTGAGCTAGCAAAGATTACATTCTGGCATTCTCAAAATGCAAGTAATTTTCCTTCCGTCCGATCTGTACCGACCTTCTTTGTAGGTGTGCTGTTACATGAATTTTTGTGAGCAATATGTGAACGTAAGCCACAGCGAAGAGTACGACGAAGATTCCTCCCTACTTTCTCGCGTACACATGGCGAATGTAAACTCCACGATTTAGTAGACTGCCATTCTTTTCTGATTCTTTCTGTAGAAGCTATTGTTAAGTGTATAATGAAACTAGCGGTCATTAGCTCCCCGCTTTTCCCGCCTGCTGGCGCTTGCAAAGAACAGCTGTTCACGTTGCCGCAAACAATGCATTCATTTTCCAAACGGCTTTGCGGAAATCCATGCGTGACGACTGGCAATACGCGCTATATTTGATGCGTGATATTTCCAATCTAAGCCTTTGACGTGCCTGGAACAGGCATATGCCGATGCGTTTATTTCCAAATCACGAATGCTATCAGAATTCGGTTACTTCCCCCTGTAATAAGGAAAAACGAGCTCGTTTCTGCCAGCTGTTCTCTTTAGATATCGCTAGCAGATAGCCAACGAATACACACATTTTTCCTGGAAAGCGAGTGCATATTGACAGTTCACTTACTGTGGAGTCAGACTTTTTTCTAATTATGTTAGCGAGGCCACCATCATCAGTGATCAGTGATCGTTTCTTAAAAATTTCCGGCAGCTTCTCTCAAAATACGTGCATCGCGCGTTGCGATTACCAGGCTTTCGTGCATTCGCATAAAAACGCGCCCTAGCGGTATTGCGCACCGTATCTGCTGTAATTAGAGGAAAGATAAACAGACAGCAGGCTGGAAGGCTACAGACCACCGCCATAAAAGTGCCTCTGAAACAAATTACTCTCATTTGTAGCAGATAAACGCGCCAGCCCTGAAAAACTGCAGACTCTGAAATTCACTGTTTGTGCACCACTCCCGACAACAGTGACGGTGCTAGCAACTTTGCAGAAGAAATATGCGTTCTCGTGAGGTACAATCTACATGAGAGATGCCTATTATGTTTGTAGAAACGAACACTACACGTTGTTACTGAGATGTGAAAATTATTAATGGATAATTTAACGGAGCGAGGTTATGGGAGTGAATGACTGGAATCGATTTACTATGAATTATATATAAGGACTGTAAAAGCACAAGTGACTGACACCGAATATAAAAGAACGTCTGACTTGTGATCTATATTGCCTCGTATTAAGACTGAATAAGTAAACGCAAAGGAACTAGAATGAGATTTTTCTCTCTGCAGCGGAGTGTGTGCTGATGTGAACTCGAATTCGAGACCTTTGCCTTTCGCGGGCAAGTGCTCAACCATCTGAACTACCGAAGAACGACACATCCCTCTCCTCACAGCTTCACTTCTGCCAGTACCTCGTCTCCTATCTTCCAAACTTTACAGAGCTCTCCTACGAACCTTGCACTACTGAAAGAAAGGATACTGCGGAGACATGGCTTAGCCTCAGTCTGGGGTATGTTTTCAGAATGAGTTTGGAAGGTAGGAGACGAGGTACTGGCAGAAGTAAAGCTGTGAGGACAGGGCGTGAGTCGTGCTTGGGTAGCTCAGATGGTAGAGCACTTGTCCGCGAGAGGCAAAGGTCTCGAGTTCGACTCTCGGTCCGGCACACAGTTTTGATCTGCCAGGAAGTTTCATATCAGCGCACACTACGCTGCAGAGTGAAAATCTCATTCTGGAAACATCCCCCAGGATGTGGCTAAGCCATGTCTCCGCAATATCCTTCCTTTCGGGAGTGCTAGTTCTGCAAGGTTCGCAGGAGAGCTTCTGTGAAGTTTCGAAGGTGGGAGACGAGGTACTGGCAGAAGTAAAGCTGTGAGGACGAGGCATGAGTCGTGCTTGGGTAGCTCAGATGGTGGAGCACTTGCCCGCGAAAGGCAAGGGTCCCGAGTTCGAGTCTTGGTCAGGAACACAGTTTTGATCTGTCAGGAAGTTACAAATGAACTAATATACTACTATTTAAAAACAAGCAAAGCGGACAATGTTTCTGACTGAAGACAACCATATCATCTGCTCTGTTTTTCTGTATCCAGCCACACTTTAAACACCCTAGTAGCCCTATGGAGTAAGCGGGCAAAAGGCGCCTACCTGTAATCTTGTTGACAGCCCACTGCACACTGGATCATGAGCTGTCAGAAAAGCGATGCTCTGAAATAATTGTTGCCAGTAACTTTGCAATGGACTAGCTTGGTCCTGACCACGACGTTGCCATACTTTTACGTTCTTAATATCAATATTTTACTAATTCTTATACTAAAGTAAATGTTTAATCTTCAGATTGAAGGTTTGTTTTAACAAAAAATAATCGTATGTGCACAGAAAGGCGGCATGTGGCTAATACGTGCGAAGTAAATCATCAATACCGTACAATGACACACAAGAAGAGGAAATATGAGTGCATTAGTCAGGCGCAATCAATTCGTATTCGAATTACTTTCAGCTAAGTGAACATACGTTTATCACAATTCGCTTATAGTGCACCCGAGGACAGTGCATTCGAGAACAAAGGACATCGTCTACAAACAAACTCACAAAGTCTGCTTTTATTCACGTGTTTGGAAATAACATGAATAACAAGATACACGAGATACATGTGCAGATATGCCCATAAATCGAGCTTCCAGGCATTCTGTAGTATTATACATACATACCCGCCAGGATGACATCGATTTCACACAATTAACTAAGTAAATGCACCTACAACTGACTCACATAACTAATGCCTACGTAATGTGTGAAATAATCCCAATGTTGTAAAAGCCAGATCTATTCTGGACTCGTTAACTACTACCTGGTAAGACAAAGGACTCGTTGTTCACTAGCCACCACGTGGTACACAAAATCTCTAAATTACCAATTTCCCCACCTGGAAGTTTTAAGCGCATCACACATTATATCGTAACAAATTTCTAAATAGTTACGATATACGTGGCCAAGAAATGACCGCAGAAACAGCCTGTGAATTCGCACAAAGGAACATGGTGAGAACCCTAATCAGTGTGTGACTCGCTAATCTACGAAATATTGTATGTACCGAACATATCAATACGATTCATTACGAGGCAAAATGAATATGTAATGAATGGATACAAGGCATTATTAAAACTGACCAGTTACTGAGAGCTGCGTGGGCTTTGAAGAAGATCCACTCAAGAAAATGTTATCAGCTTCGTTAATCATTTTCTGGATTGTAATTCATATAACGGGAATTTCCAAGAATGATTGCCTATCGAATTCACGGGGTCCAAACGATACATATCGAACGTGCGATCGTAAATCGATCATGCGACTCTGGTGGCGGGCGTTATGAGTATGTTTTTTGGTGGTCGCTACAGCAACGACAAAAGAAGAGCGTTGCTAAGGAGACGACTTACCTTACTCGTCGTCGGTGTCGTTATCATGCCTAAGTCCATTACGCTAGTCTGGATGGATAATTTGGAAGAGTGGAACCATGTATTCTTCCTGATACTCGTTCGTTTTCCACACTGTCCGCAGTGAAATTGTGAACGGTATTTCATCATCGAAACTGTTCTTTCGAACTTTTACACACTTAAGCACCACCCCAGTCTGCACAGTCCCTTCTTTCCTCGTCCGGTAGTACTTCATGTCTGCTAACACGTCACAAATAAATCGCGGAGGTATGTAATTTAGAGCAACAAAGGGAAAGACGGATAACATAAACATGACGATCACAAATAATTTATCACAACGCCGCCACCAGAGTCGCATGATCGATTTACGATCACACGTTCGATATGTATCGTTTGGACCCCGCGACTTCGATAGGCAATCATTATTAGAAATTATCCATATAATTATACGAAGAAGAGATCAGCAATGACAAAAATAACGCATGACCAATTATCGCGAGATCAGCATGGCAAATGTACATACCACACAAGTACGCTTGCAGCGATAATATGATCCATCGCAGGCAGCGTCTCCCACACTAGTGTCCCTACGAGAGTCCTCCACGAATGTATGTCCTGCTGTTCTTAGTTCACACCACAGTCTAATAGTTACAGTGTCATACACTCTCTGGTGCCGAAGTTGCTACCGTTCGACAGCTGGAGCGATACTAGCGCTCCAAGTGGTGAGAAAGCAGACTCTCACACGCGTCGTAAGGGTAAGGTTTGCTTTTAATTATTTTCTACCTGATTAACGGAATAGCTGTTATATTTTTGCGTTGCATGCCTTACTAAGTTATCGAGAGACATGAATTATCATGAAATAATGTAAAAACCCCATGAACCATGAACTATGGACCTTGACGTTGGTGGGGAGGCTTGCGTGCCTCGGCGATACAGATAGCCGTACCGTAGGTGCAACCACAACGGAGGGGTATCTGTTGAGAGACCAGACAAACTTATGGTTCCTGAAGAGGGGCAGCAGCCTTTCCAGTAGTTGAAAGGGCACTTGGTTCGAGAATCATAAAAGAAGGTTGTATACATGGAAGAAGCCGGGAGATACTGACAGGTTTCAGATGGATTATATAATGGTAAGACAGAGATTTAGGAACCAGGTTTTAAATTATAAGACATTTCCAGGGGCAGATGTGGACTCTGACCACAGTCAATTGGTTATAAACTGTAGATTAAAACTGAAGAAACTGTAAAAAGGTGGGAACTTAAGGAGATGGGACCTGGCTAAACTGAAAGAGCCAGAGGTTGTACAGAGTTTCAGGCAGAGCATAATGGAACAATTGACAGGAATGGGGGAAAGAAATACAGTAGAAGAAGAATGGGTAGATTTGAGGGGTGAAGTAGTGAAGGCAGCAGATGATCGAGTAGGTAAAAAGACGAGGGCTAGTAGAAACCCTTGGGTAACAGAAGAAATATTGAAATTAATTGATGAAAGGAGAAAATATAAAAATGCAGTGAATGAAGCAGGCAAAAAGGAATAGAAGCGTCTCAAAAATGAGATCGACAGGAAATGCAAAATGGCTAAGCAGGGATGGCTAGAGGGCAAATGTAAGGATGTAGAGGCTTATCTCACTAGGGGAAAGATAGATACTGCCTACAGGAAAATTAAAGAGACCTTTGGAGATAAGAGAACCACTTGTATGAACATCAAGAGCTCAGATGGAAACCCAGTTCTAAGCAAAGAAGGGAAAGCAGAAAGGTGGAAGGAGGGTCTATACAAGGGTGATGTTCTTGAGGACAATATTATGGAAATGGAAGAGGATGTAGATGAAGATGAAATGGGAGATACGATACTGCCTGAAGAGTTTGACAGAGCACTGAAAGACCTCAGTCGAAACAAGTAGACAACATTCCATTGGTACTACTGACGGCCTTGGGAGAGCCATTCCTGACAAAACTCTACCATCTGGTGAGCAAGATGTATGAGACAGGCGAAATACCCTCATACTTCAAGAAGAATATAATAATTCCAATCCCAAAGAATGCAGTTGTTGACAGATGTGAAAATTACCGAACTATCATTTTAATAGGCCACAGCTGCAAAATACTAACACGAATTCTTTACAGACGAATAGCAAAACTAGTAGAAGCCGACCTCGGGGAAGATCAGTTTGGATTCCGTAGAAATGCTGGTACACGTGAGGCAATACTGACTTTACGACTTATCTTAGAAGAAAGATTAAGGAAAGGCAAACCTACGTTTCTAGCATTTGTAGCCTTAGGGAAAGCTTTTGACAATGTTAACTGGAATACTCTCTTTCAAATTCTAAACGTGGCAGGGGTAAAATACAGGGAGCAAAAGGCTATTTACAAGTTGTACAGAAACCAGATGACAGTTTTAAGAGTCGAGTGACATGAAAGGGCAGCAGTGGTTGGGAAGGGAGTAAGACAGGATTGTAGTCTCTCCCCGATGTTATTCAATTTGTATATTGAGGAAGCAGTAAAGGAAACGAAAGAAAAAATTGGAGCAGGTATTAAAATCCAGGGAGAAGAAATAAAAACTTTGAGGTTCGCCGATGACATTGTAATTCTGTCAGAGACAGCAAAGGACTTGGAAGAGCAGTTGAACGGATTGGACAGTGTCTTGAAAGGAGGATATAAGATGAACATCAACAAAAGCAAAACGAGGATAATGTAATGTAGCCAAATTAAGTCGGTTGATGCTGAGGCAATTAGATTAGGAAATGAGACACTTAAAGTAGTAAAGGAGTTTTGCTATTTGGGGAGCAAAATAACTGATGATGGTCGAAGTAGAGAGGATATAAAATGTAGACTGGCAATGGCAAGGAAAGCGATTCTGACGAAGAGAAATTTGTTAACATCGAGTATAGATTTAACTATCAGGAAGTCTCTTCTGAAAGTATTTGTATGGAGTGTAGCCATGTATGGAAGTGAAACATGGACAATAAATAGTTTGGACAAGAAGAGAATAGAAGCTTTCGAAATGTGGTGTTACAGAAGAATGCTGAAGATTAGATGGGTAGATCACATAACTAATGAGGTAGTATTGAATAGGATTGAGGAGAAGAGAAGTTCGTGGCACAACTTGACCAGAAGAAGGGATTGGTTGGTAGGACATGTTCTAAGGCATCAAGGGATCACCAATTTAGTATTGGAGGGCAGCGTGGCGGGTAAAAGTCGTAGAGGGAGACCAAGAGATGAATACACTAAGCAGATTCAGAAGGATGTAGATTGCAGTAGGTACTGGGAGATGAAGCAGCTTGCACAGGATAGAGTAGCATGGACAGCTGCATCAATCCAGTCTCAGGACTGAAGTCCACAACAAGAACAACAGCAATGTAAAAACAGCCGAATCACAGTGATTCAGTGACATAAGCTACAACTCATCCATGAAAAAATATTTTCTAATTTGTCTATACTTGCAGCTTATTGCACTGAAAGTAAGAGAATATAAACACATTTCAGGTGTGAGAAGCATATATTTCTGTTGTTGTATGTTGCTATCATTATAGGCACTTTCCTTGTCACTTAAAAATTTTCTATCGAATCCACTGATTCCACCTACTTCACTCGACTTTCTAATACACGAATGTTTTTGTAAATGTAATTGCTTTTGTTCCAAAAGAGAATATGTTGAAGATTCTTGCCGTTTGTTGCTCAGAGTCAGCAACAATTGTGGAATTGGTTTCTCATGTGTTAGAAAACAGTTTTATTGCTTTGTACGATTTATTATTAGATCTTCGTGATTTTTTTTAAACTACAGTTGTGGTGGCTTATTTCACACGTTAAATAGCATAGGTATTACATTCCATATACATTTACTATGTTCCACGTCACTGATTTGGTTGAAAGTGTAGCGAACAAAACTTTGTTGGATGGATAGAAGACGTCTTTCTGTAAAAGGTCAAGTCTTCTGGTGTTTACTACCAATATTTCGTTAATGAAAGAGAACGATATTATTCAGTAATTGTCTGTACGTTACAAGAGAATCATCAATAAGCTATGCTGTAATGTGCGGTTTGCTATCTTTCAGGGTCCTTAGGAAACTAAATAATCACAAATTGGTGTAATTTTTTGGCTCTCGATTTTTTTGGCACTGCATACGCTCGCTATTGTAAGAACTTCGTTACAAATCAATATGAACGTTAGTATTTGCACGGTGTGTCGCAACTGTTATGTTATACTGTGGTTCGCGCGTTCACAAATTTCATATTTTAGACCGTAAGATAAACCACGTGACCAGTGTTCACAGACTGTGCTCAGTTCGACAGTTATTTGATTTTCTGAGCTGCAGCTGACGTGACATCTTTGAGTAACACGAAAGGAAGAGTACGCGCTAGAAACGAAGAACTGTTACAATCCGTACAAAGCTCTTTCCCTGTTGCATGAAGTCGTTTTTCATTTAGAACGTATTTATTTAGATTTCTCCTAGTTAAATAACTACATTCGTCTTAAACTCCATTTTTGAGTGTCCAAAGAAAACTGCATTTTAAATTGTTTTCATAATTTGTGCCTTCAGTTTGTTCATTGGAACATATTTTAAATTAGATACATAAAAATTAATATTATTTCTAAATTCATATATTTGCGCTATAACTAATGTACAGTCTCTCTCAGCTTTTGCTCAGACTGTTTGCAAACCATCATAAACCGTCATAAATGGTACAACAGCATGTGGGTTTGCTGCCTTTTTGAAGCCTGAAGTAAATTTCTCTGAGAATTTATTAGAAAATAGCTTTTTAAGCCATGACTACGGACGTAAAGACGAAAAGTTCTTGATAAAAATTGTAGCCTACATGGAAAGTTTTGACACCTTCAGAATTTTTTTCTTCAATTTCAGTCACTGACCAGGTCGGGCAGTGTAACAGAATGTGAAAGCTTAAAAGTGAGACAGGAATGTAAAACAACCCCAATCGAATCCACATGCGGATTAATGAGCGCGTGTTGCTACGATTTCCAGCCTGGGTGTGATTCTTGGCGATTTACCAAACTCGCTTAGTCTGATCAGTGAATTTTACCTTACAGGGCACCATACACATACCCCGATTCCTTAAAGAATTGGACTCCCATATCTAAAACAATTTTAAACAGCTGATTACAATAGAATTTGTGTGTTAAATATGTGCTTCATGCATGTAAACGAGAAAATGTCTGCAAAGTGTATTATCAGTAGAGTCAGTGGTAAAGACGTTCTAATTACAATGTCATGCGTGATGTTGCAGTTTTAAAGCGCGTATTTCACACATCTAAATATTTATGACTTCATATCGCCTGAGCAATGCGTTGCATAACAACATAATGTTGCATTTACATTCAGCGGTACTTGTGGACACTGTCTGGGAAATGTGTTGCGAATATCGTTAGTAATAAAGAAATAGTACATTCAAACGTCATGCCTTATGATGATGTTTTTCTGCACGAACAGCGAAAATGCAATATGTGATAAACTTTTTATCCATTCATCATTTTGTGGAGGTATCAGCATGTAAAAGTTTCGAGAAGGTTCGAAATTATGTGTAAAGGTTGGTGGAAGTCGATGAGAGCTCTCAATCTCAAATATTGCATGTCTAAATTCTGGATCTTTGCGCGCCGTCATTTATGTTGCCTCGAGACAAACACACAGATTCTTGCTGTAGTACTTGTTTTATGGTGTTAAACTTTTAATATAAGATTATGTCTCGTAACGAAGTATGAAATAAAGTTGTCTCCTCCGTTCTAGCTCTTTGTCCGGGGTCCGAGCAGATTTTTAAGGTGTCCGTCTTTTTCGCAAAGTTTAGCGTAATACCGTTAAATTTACAATTCTTCCCGTTCTATTACTCTTTTCTGAAATACTTTAACTATTGGCACAGCCTTCGTGATGAACACGCACGAAGGCGGTGTTAGTAGGTAGCACCAGGATCGTCGATGTTATCGTTGATCTACCTATAAGCGAATGCCAATTCAGATTATTTAAAATTTTCGTTTCGTAGCTTCGCTTTGTATTGGCTCGACTTCCTGCAGTGCACGTGTGATTTGTGAGTGTAATTTTTAACCAAGTGAGTTACGTAAAATGTTTGGCTATGTCTAAACGAAAGTTATATTTTCTGATGTCCTTTCCTGCAAATATCCGGCTTTATGAAAGGGAAAAATAAATTTGAAGAGGAATTTAAGAAATGTGGAGCTGGAACGTACGTCTCAGTGGCCAATAAGGGTAAGAAATAACTCGACAGATTAACTGCCTTGATTTTATTTCATTGTTTTCTAGTCAATCAATTTATTTCTATTCGGAAGGTTAAAGTGCAGTTTACATGTCGTCGGCTGCTGCTTGAATTGTAGATGTTGGTAGCGGTGCGTCAAATGAAGGGAGGTGAATGGTCGTAAGTTTTTCGCTTTGTGAACAATTCTGTGTTGTTGAGATAACAAAACAATTGACAGCCACACTGTCACCACAATCAATGCTTTTAATTCTTTTTATATTGCTGAGTTTGCCACCACCTGACCATAAGTAACTATTAACTACTCCGAGATTCTCCAGCTTGTGATTGTGGGGGCCAAGAACAAACTGTTCAACAAATTGTTAGAGACTGTCCTCAGAGGAAGTGTCCTGGACCATATAGTGACTTTGTTAATGCTACTCCCTCTGCTGTTAGTTGGCTTCAATCTTAGGTATTGAACTATGATTAAATGTTTCTGCCTTTTTTAACTTGCAATTATCTCAGTCAAAGTAGTCATTAATATTAAGTTAGTAATTTTCACAATTTAAAAATGTGTATACAATTTGTGACAAAAAGTAAAACGAAAGTATATGTAAATACTTAACTAGATATACATGTAAATTTAACTTTATGTATTTGTCAATGTTTGCTGTTTTTGCCATACGCCAAATAAATAAATAAATCTGAAAATGGCAATTTAAATTTCCGAAACTAGTAATCCAGTAACAGTGTTAAGATAGCAATCGTGGTAAATAAATTGGTTTTCACAAGAAGACTACTGTACAAATTTATAGATGTCCTACTGCACTGAATGATCATGTCAGCTAACAACAAAAAATATGTTTGTGACGTATATGCGTATGTGGCCGCTACTATACACATATTTGACGAATATATACGTACAATTAAGAAAGAAATGCACGATTAAAAAAAGGTTCTGAATGTAAAACATGTGTTAAGTCACCTACATTCGGTTGAGGCTACATTCTCTTGTCTTATTAGGAAACGCAAGGACCACCGCACCATTGTAAGTAGACGGCGATCCTTGCAGTTACATTACCAATAACTAAACAAACGACATACTCTCACGACCCTGAGGAGCGGCTTTGGGTAAATCCCAGAACAATAAAGACCTGTCCGGTGTACAGCAGCTGCGCATCGCCTCCACGAGCCACGCTGTCGGCGCAATTGCGGTAATGAAAATTGGTGTCATCGACGGGATTCAAACTGGCTACCTCTGGGTTTAGCGCCAC
The DNA here is from genome assembly GCF_023897955.1 of Schistocerca gregaria. Taxonomy (NCBI): domain Eukaryota; kingdom Metazoa; phylum Arthropoda; class Insecta; order Orthoptera; family Acrididae; genus Schistocerca; species Schistocerca gregaria. The sequence continues at coordinate 70,428,995 of NC_064925.1, forward strand.
GTTAGTCACCCGCGGACGCCAGTAGGTTATTTCCATGACAGATGGCAGTTCTGTAAATCACTCCAGTGTCCCCCCCCCCCCCCCCCCCCACTCTCCCACATACACTACACACGCCGACGAAACATCCCCTATCACTTGCAGTGTATTTCCGCTTTAGTGAAGCTACAGATTCGCTCTCGAATGAACGCAAGCCGTAAAGTACAATTAGGGCGTTCCGTTATTCACGTCAGTAGCATGTAGAGGTGGTAAATGGGCAAATGAATGGAAATGAATGGCAGCAGTATCGGACAATTCATGCATAAGAGGTACAAACGAATTATACGGAAGTTTGTTAGTTTCAGATGTTCTTGTATCTACTAATTACATTAGAACGTAATTCGTAGAATACATTACATTTGAAGCAAAACTGTTGGTGGTTTTTGTGTGTGTGGTGTGTGTGTGTGTGTGTGTGTGTGTGTAGTTTACACGCCGTAAATATGAGGTTGTCAGTGCATTCAATAAAATAACTGAAGACGAATGTCGCTGAAATGCGTAATACATCAAAAAATTTCAAAAGACAATCTTTCTTAAAACTGTAGTCACTCTTCCCCTATTTCACTCACGTCCATACAGACGTACACGCTGTCACTCAGATTTTAAAACTATTACATCTGGTGAATTTCCTAACGTGTTGTTTAAACATAGATTGTAGAAGAAGAATTCCAAGCTAACGACACAGAGACAAAGAACTGTCTCATCATTTGCAACAAACGTGGATGAACCATCCACCGCGGTAGTGCATTTAAAACTTTCCGTAATGTTTTAAGGAGCTAGTCCGTGCATTTCACATAATCTTAAAATTTATACCACGTTCATCTGATTCTCAACCAAAATAGAGGACAGATTTACTGGCGAATAAACGTAGAATCCTCTTGTCTCAACACGGAAAAGAGTTCCCTAAAATGTAGTGCCATGTGATTGCGCGACGTAAGCCCCACACATTGGAGAGTTGTCTTACTCGAGCAACAAGCCATCGGACCCTATCCTAAACACATAACACTGAGAAAGATCTCATCTCCTAAGTATGTGTGTGTACGCAAAAGTTACGTTGTTGACTAGCAGCACTTTATCATCCATCACTTGCAGCCATTCTTGTTCCCTTCTTGATGTGACCCTGCATGTCAAAAGCGAACTGATTGCGGGCACAGGGACGTCATACTGAACAACCTGGTTATCACTGCAAGATTCCTTGGCTGCCACATGGGCTAATTCGTTTCACTGGATCTGTTTGTGTATGTGACAGGATGGTGTCAGGAGCTTAGGTGGGCATCGCGGTATAACGCCAGGATAAGATAAAAAAAAGGGTCTTATTCCCAATAACTACCACTATTTATTGTTGTGGTCTTCAGTCCTGAGACTGGTTTGATGCAGCTGCCCATGCTACTCTATCCTGTGCAAGCTTCTTCATCTCCCAGTACCTACTGCAACCTACATCCTTCTGAATCTGCTTAGTGTATTCATCTCTGGATCTCCCTCTACGATTTTTACCCTCCACGCTGCCCTCCAATACTAAATTTGTGATCGCGTGATGCCTCAGAACATGTCCTACTAACCGGTCCCTTCTTCTAGCCAAGTTGTGCCACAAACTTCTCTTCTCCCCAATCCTATTCAATACCTCCTCATTAGTTATGTGATCTACCCATCTAATCTTCAGCATTCTTCTGTAGCACCACATTTCGAAAGCTTCTATTCTCTTCTTGTCCAAACTATTTATCGTCCATGTTTCACTTCCATCCATGGTTACACTCCATACAAATACTTTCAGAAACGACTTCCTGACACTTAAATCTATACTCGATGTTAACAAATTTCTCTTCTTCAGAAACGCTTTCCTTGCCATTACCAGTCTACATTTTATATTTTCTCTACTTCGACCATCATCGGTTATTTTGCTCCCCAAATAGCAAAACTCCTTTACTACTTTAAGTGTCTCATTTCCTAATCTAATTCCCTCAGCATCAACCAACTTGATTTGGCTACATTCCATTATTCTCGTTTTGCTTTTGTTAATGTTCATCTTATATCCTCCTTTCAAGACACTGCCCATTCCGTTCAACTGCTCTTCCAAGCCCTTTGCTGTCTCTGACAGAATTACAATGTCATCGGCGAACCTCAAATTTTTTATATCTTCTCCATGGATTTTAATTCCTACTCCGAATTTTTCATTTGTTTCCTGTACTGCTTGCTCAATATACAGATTGAATAACATCGGGGAGAGGCTAGAACCCTGTCTCACTCCCTTCCCAACCAGTGCTTCCCTTTCATGCTTCACCACTAAGGAGTACAATATTCACGAAATATGGTTACGGCCATTGAGTGAGTGATAGATGGTACGGAATGAGCATTTCACCCTCAATAGGAAGGACTGGAGCCACGTCCAGAGGGTAAGGAAACTGGCAGGCAAGAGGGCGACCCTCTGTCGCGGCCGCTAGCCCGTTGACCCTCTGGCGTACCCCACGTGACGGCAGATGGTCCTCCTATTGAAGGGTTTGTGGCAGAAAGCTGGCGTCTCTCACTCAGCAACGCCGTCGTGGCGTCGCTGGCTCAGCGTAATAGAGTGGGAGCCGACGACAAGTACTGCGGAACAGTTTACGTAACTGCTCACGCCACTGCCTGAGCCTAAGTTAACATGATGAAAGCAGAATATACCAAAAATGTGCTTGTGCACAGTTACACAACGGAAACACACCTGCTTCCCCACACTTGAGTGGCCGAGAGGGATCCTGGATTTTTACATTACTTTACCTTGTGGTTCCAAGCGTTGTACACATTTGCTGGGCCCTTAGGGAGTACTGGCGAGTAATTTTGCAGCTTAGATACGTCGTTCTGATCCATCGCCCTCCGCATCGGGGGTAGTTCTGCACGATACACATTTATAATGTTAGTTATTAACTGGAGCGACAGCGTAGGCAATAAGGTCCCCCATCTACGAATATAGTCACAATGGTGTGCAAAAATTAAGGATGAGATGGATAACTATCGCATTATATGTCACTACCAAACGACATATCTTGAGGAAACTTGGACCACACTTAGGAAGAACTGCCACAATATAGTACAGAAGGTAACTGAAATAAATACTCGATGAGACGAACAGAAAAGATACTTTTATTCAATCAATAACGTGGAAGTCACAGAGAATCATGGTGATGCTCTGGACATTACAAATGGCGAGATTTGTCTCTTAAATGGGAATGTAAGGTGTTAGATCAGCACAGATTGCCGTACATGCACTCAAACGTGCCCCCATATTGGACAGAGGGTTAGTGAGCTGTTCTTGTGGTAGGACTTTCCATTCCTCCTCTGCCAATCTGGATCTGGATGGTTTTTGGTACATGAGGACATACTGCAGTACATAGACCCAACGCATTCACATCAATGGACCGTGTGGGGTAGCCGCACGGTCTTGGGCGCATGGGTGTGTGTTGTCCTTAGCGTAAATTAGTTTATGTTCGATTAAGTAATGTGTAAGCTTAGGGACCGATGACCTGAGCAGTTTGAACCCACAAGAACATACCACAAATTTCCAATTCCCATCAACGGTATTTAAGTCAGGGGAACTGGTAGGAGCGCCCATTCACAGAATGTCCTCACGTTCCAGGAGCTCTTCCAGCTGCGCTATTCGATGCTGTTTCGCACTGACAGAATTGAAAATTAAATCTGACCCGAATGCACCCCTGAACAGACGCACACTGTCCCACCAACGTTTGCATTGAGTTTACCGTCTTCAAAGATCTGTAGGTCAGGACGTCCATGCAACTTTATGTGTCCCGTAAGAATACAACGACAATGTTCGACAGCATTTCTTGGAGCATTACGTGTTCTCACCTCTAGCCACATGAGGATACATCCAGCTTCATTTCCGCTCATATTTTACCATCCATACATCAAAGTTGTCCCGCGTGCTATTCCTCCTGAATATCGTAGTGCCGTTTATCCGCTTAAAAGTCCAGTTTTACATACCAAACTCTTTCGGTAAACAGAACCTTCTAAGACACGCTGTGTTGGAATAATGTGTCAAGCAACTTGTAGAAACTGTGGCATGGCTGTGCGTTCATGAAACACTTTATATGCATCTCCACTAACGGTGTTAATTACACTGGTAAGAGCCTTGCTTTCTGTAGTGACGACTGTTCTGTGCCCTGCTAAGAGAAAGAGATATTGGGAATTAAATTCACCAGACTGTTAAAAACACTGAAGCAAAATAATAAATAACTACTGGGCATACACTAAAGTGACAAAAGTCAAGAGATATCTCCCAATACTTCTTTGTCTCCAGTGTAGTGCAGGAACTCGAAATGGTATGGGCTCAGCAAGTTGCTGTAAGAGCCCTGGGGAATACGGAGCCATTCTGCATTTGCAGCCGTCCGAAACTGCGAAAGTGTTACCGGTGCCGTATTTTGTGCACGGACTGACCTCTCCATTACGCTCCATAATGTTCGATGGGATTCATGTTTGGGAATCTGCGTGACCAAATCACGAGTTCGAATTGTCCAGAATATTCTCCAAACCAATCGTTCAAACCAAACGTTCAATGGCAGCAAATGGTCACCATGTAGCCGACCGTCACCGGTTCAATTTGAACAGAGGACCCCACCCATTCTATGTAAACACAGACCACACCATTATGGAGCCACTTCTAGCTTGCATAGTGCGTTGTTGACAACTTGGGTCTATAGCTCTGTGTGGTCTGTGTCATACTCTGACCCTATCATCACGTCTTACAAACTGAAATCAGGACTTATCTGACAATGCCGCGGTTTTCCAGTGAGCCAGGGTGCAACCCTATGTAGCCACCATCTCAGGAGTGGCGCATCAGGCGATGTAGTGCTGTTAGCAAACGCAGTCGCGTCGATCGTCTGCTGTCACAGACCATTAATGCGAACTTTCGCTGCAGTAACGTAACAGATCCGTTCGTCGTATGTCCCACATTGATTTTTTCGGTTCTTTCACGCAGTATTGCTTGTCTGATATCACTGACAGCTCTACACAAAGGCCGTTTATTTTTCTTTATTGTAGTTTTAACACAAAGGTAGGCCGACAGCGGCCTATCTATGCCGCTCTTCAGCCACAGAATAAACATACATAAAACAGGAAGACATATAAACAAACAGACATGGAGGGTAAAAACGGGAGACATACATATTAAAATAAATGAAGGTGTTCAGGATCCGCTGTTTCTATAAAAAAAAAAAAAAACGTTCAGCACTGTACACAATGGAGACACAAAGTTTCACACATGAACAGAAGAGCATTCGAGGAGAGACACTGAGTAAGTGACAGGAAGACAAACACTATCACAATGGCGATGATCTCCGGCGCACTAAAAACGTACTATGCACACGAAAAAGCCGGGGGACTGCCAGAGGGAAGAGGTGAGGGGTGGAGGGAGGGGGGAAGATGCCAGTGGGAGAGAAGAAGGGAGGGGGAGGGGAGAAGGTAGGGGGAGTGGAAGCCTAGGAAGGGGGAGGGGAGGGAAGGAGGGGGGAGGGAGAGAAGGGAAAGAAGGTGCTTTGGAGGGAAAACACAGGAAGAGGAATGGGAGGACCAAAGCTGGTAGGAGGTGTAGATGGAGGGGACAAGGGCATCGTCAGTGAGAGGAAGTTGATGGAAGCCACCTTGGGCAAGGGTATGGGGTGTGGTAAGATGGAGAGCTGGTTGGATGCAGGTGTGCAGGCACAGCAGTGGAGGGGGTGGGACAGGATGGGAGAGAGAAGCAGGTGAGGGGAATCAAATTTAGGGGAGGCGTAATGGGTCAGTATCCGTCAAACGCCGCTGCTCTTGGTCATTAAGTGAAGTCCGTAGTCCACTGAATTGTCCGTAACAAGAGACAATGCCTGAAATTTTGTATTCTCGACACGCTCTTGACACTGTGGATCTCGGAATATTGAATTCTCTAACAATTTCTGAAATGGAATTTCCCATGCTACTAGCTCATTCTACAATACTGCGTTCAAAGTCTGTTAATTCCCGTCATGGCGGTATAATCACATCTGAAACCTTTTCACTTGAATCACCTGAGTCCAAATAACAGCTCCGGCACTGCACTGTCCTTTTATACCGTATGTACGCGATACTACAGCCTTCTACAGATGTAAATTCCCCTATCCTATGCCTTTTGTCACAGTGTACCTAACAAGTGCCTACTTTTGTGTCATCATTTGGGGCCAAATTTCGTCTAAGATTCTAAATTTCAGATTTACCACCGTAGGAGACAGTAAACTCCTACTTCAATTTCTGCTGAAGAGCGAGACATTAATGCGTAAAAAGTGTTAGGGAGGTCCCCACTTAGACAAAGGGATGTGCAACAAAGTACACAATGTTCGTTGCGGATACAATCTAGAAGCAACCTGCATTGGTGGAGGATATACACTACTGGCCATCAAAATTGTTACACCACGAACATTACATGCTACAGACGTGAAATTTAACCGACAGGAAGAAGATGCTGTGATGTGCAAATGATTAGCTTTTCAGAGCATTCACACAAGGTTGGCCCCGGTGGCGACACCTACAACGTGCCGACATGAGGAAAGTTTCCAACCGATTTCTCATTTACAAACAGCAGTTGACCGGCGTTGCCTGGTGCAACGTTGTTGTGATGCCTCGTGTAAGGAGGAGAAATGCGTACCATCACGTTTCTGACTTTGATAAATGTCGGATTGTAGTCTATCGCGATTGCGGTTTATCGTATCGCGACACTGCTGCTCGCGTTGGTCGAGACACAATGACTGTTAGCACAATATGGAATCGGTTGGTTCACGACGGTAATACGGAACGCCTTGCTGGATCCCAACGGCCTCGGATCACTAGCAGTCGAGATGACAGGCATCTTATCCGCATGGCCGTAACGGATCGTGCAGCCACGTCTCGATCCCAGAGTCAACAGATGGGGACGTTTGCAAGACAACAAGCATCTGCACGAACAGTCTGCCGACGTTTGCAGCAGGATGGACTATCAGCTCGGAGACCATGGCTGCGGTTACCCTTGACGCTGCATCACAGATAGGAGAGCCTGCGATGGTGTACTCGACGACGAACCTGGGTGCACGAATGGCAAAACGTCATTTTTTCGGATGAATCCAGGTTCTGTTTACAGCATCACGATGGTCGCATCCGTGTTTGGCGACGTCGCGGTGAACGCACATTGGAAGCGTGTATTCGTAATCCCCATACTGGCGTATCATCATCCTGCGTGATGGTATGGAGTGCCATTGGCTACACGTCTCGATCGCCTCTTTTTCGCACTGACGGTACTTTGAACAGTGGACGTTACATTTCAGATGTGTTACGACCCGTGGCTCTACCCTACGTTCTATCCCTGAGAAACCCTACATTTCAGCAAGATTATGCACGATCGTATGTTGCATATCTTGTACGGACCTTTCTGGATACAGAAAATGTTCGACCGCTGACCAGGCCAGCAGATTCTCCAGATCTCTCACCTATTGAAAACGTCTGGTCAATGGTGGACGAGCAACTGGTTCGTCACAATACGCCAGTCACTACTCTTGATTAACTGTGGTACCGTTTTCAAGCTGCATGGGCAGCTGTACCTATAAACGCCACCCAAACTCTTTTTGACTCGGTGCCCAGGTGTATCAAGACCGTTATTCCGGCCAGAGGTGCCTATTCTGGACACTGATTTCTCAGGATATATGCACCCAAATTGCGCGAAAATACAATCACATGTCAGTTCTAGCATAATATATTTGTCCAATGAATACCCGTTTATCATTTGCATTTCTTCTTGGTGTAGCAATGTTAATGGCCAGTAGTGTAGTAACATAGTTGAACCAGCTTAACTCGTTCACACTGGCGTGACAGTGTTACAACCTTCTCACGTATCTCTATCATGCCTCCTGATACAACGTGGAGTGGTTGTTTCTCCACGCAGTCTGTCGTATGACACACGGGGAGAGGCGAGGACAACCAGATTTCGAGTAATCAGATGCGACACAAAAAATGTTTTTTTATGTAAATGAAACAGAGTTGTATCCACATACAACTTTGTTCTATTTGCACAGAAATTTTGTTTCATGGCACATCTGATGACTCGAAATCTGGTTCTTCTTGTCACTCCCGGTGTGTCATACGACACACTGCGTGGAGAAACTGTTTAGCTTTTCAGCAAAGCTTTTACGTTTTGCGTAAAAAACTTAAATGCAATGGTTTTTAAATTCACTCGTGTACTTCCTCATTCTCTGTACTAGTTAAATTAATCGATAAAACCGGTATTTCATATATTTTGTTGATTATGAGTTGATAATGTATAGGTTTTCTTTTCATTGTTTCCCGACTGCACATATTTTGAAAAGTTAAAGCGAAGATTGTTGTCACTGGCCAGTCTATGTCTTGTGCACTATAGGTCATACATTACTGCATACGAGATGTACCCCACATATCTAAATTGATTATAATACTCGAACAAGAGCCATATCTCTTTCCAATACTTACTAAATAAGCGTTGCATGTTGACGTTCGTCTGCAGTGTGCTATGCTGCACCATGGTCAACTCCGTTGTGGTGCACTACGCAAAGTCAGTAAGTAAACACTGTACTAAATGTTACTTTCATTTTAAACCTAGACACAGACAACCACATACACAGCATTTTTTTTTGTCTGCACTAATAATTGCATTTATGAAACGTTCAGCAACTATGTCTGTTCATATATTGTAGAGCGTAATCCAGTGAGCCATGAATGTGGAACTGGATTATGCTACTGATACAACTAAAGCATACTGTGCTGAAGGTGGCACCAAATTGAAGGTATTTTCCTGTGAAATGATTTTAATCTGTCACGAACTTGGATGAAAGAAGAATAAATGTATTAGCAATAAAAAACAGAGATGCAATGGATAATTATTTTTCAAGTGAGAATATGAGCTATCATATGCATTTCTCTTTACATGTACAAATTTGTTAATTTCATTGTTCCACCTTGATTACCATTTTCAGTAATTTTATCTGTAAATTCTCCTGAGACATAATAAAAAAAATTAATGTGCCACCGAACACTCATTCTTACATTATCCAGCAATCAGTTTCAGCGTAGCTCTTCATGAAGGTAGTTTGTTTAAGGCATGGAGCGGGGCTAGTTATGCTTGAGTGCAGATGGCAGAACATTTGCCTTCAGAAACAAAGATCCAAAGCTCGAATCCTGAGCTGGCACAAAGTTTTCAACTGTCAGGAAGCACCGTAATTTAATAAAGCTACTTCTATATTTCCCCATTGACTGTCCTCTTCGATCACTCAATCTGCCTTCTATTCTTCTTTTAATTCAATAGTTTCTAAATCTATTATGACGCTGGAACTCACAACTACACATTCACAAAAATTTAGGATGTTGTGCAACTTCGTCACAGTGAATAATTTTGCATTCTACGATTTGACATGAAGTAGCAGTTGTAAGTGGTCTCTTTCTGTATTGGCAGCACTGTGTAGCGCTTTTAATTGGATCTCTGACTGCGCTTTCTTTGTAAGAGACTCTGTGGCTGGTTGGACTCGTTGTTGGAAGTTAATTGCCGGTAGTGTTGGGCAGTTGGAAGTCAGTCGCCAGCAGTGATGGAAGTACTGTTGGGCAGTTGGAGGTGAACAGCCAGCAGTGATGGATGTTAGGTGTGAGAAGTTAGCATTTATGGAGAATAGAGGTCTGAAGTGTTAGCATAGCGTAACGATTTGTACATGTTCGACTTGGAGATTGAATATTATTCATGGTTATATACCTCTGTACTAGATATCAACGACGATTTGCAGGGTGTCCAGAAAAGGACTCCCTGATTTCAGAATTAAATATCTCGAAAACACAGATCGATAGAGGAATGCAGTAAACGGTATGTTTATTGTGAAAGCTTTAAGAAGTGTATAGAGCAGTATGAAATAATACTTACAAAAGGTACTAACAGATGGCGCTGTATGCTGTACAGCTCATAACAGCATACACAAGTGAAATAATGGTATGAAAATAATCTTTCCAATCAATCACATCACAATGTTTTCAAAATGTTCACCATTGGCACTACAGAGGTGGTGCACACGAATAATGAATTCGCCATCACATTTCGTAGTGTCTCAACCGAAATGGATTCACATGCCACAGACATCGCCCATTAAAGCTCGTCCAGCGTAGACCATGACTTTCGCTGTGCCCCACAAAAAAAAAGTCATAGGGAGTCAAATCCAGCGAATATGGAGGCCAATCGATGCCTGCACCAGTAAATTTGGGATATTCCAAAGCAATGACTCGATTCCTGAAGTATTCCTCAAGAAAGCGAAACACTTGTTCGGTCCGATGTGGTCGGGTTCCATCTTGCATAAACCATTCAGTACCTAGTCGATCCTCTAACGCTTGCTGTGTGGCGACAAATTGTTCCAAAATTGCAACGTAACGTGCACCAGAGAACGTTTCTCGAATGAAAAAAGGGCCAATAATGCCTCTGCTGCATATTGCAGCCCACACAGTAACTTTAGGAGAATACAGGGGTTCCGCTTCACACCAATATGACTTTTCGGGACCGCAAAATCGCCAGTTCTGCTTATTCACGTATCCATTCAGGTGGAAGTATGCTTCATCTGAAAACCAGATGCAGCCAACATCAAATCCTTCACTATCAGTCATTGTGAGCATCTGATTAGCAAAGGCAACCCTTTGTTGCACAGTTCGTACGGGTATGGCCTGGTGCGTTTCAATTTTGAATGGAAACGTGGCTCTTTCTCAGTATTTTCTGCGTGCTGGAACGCTTCGAACCAGTCTCAGATGCACTTCTACGGACGGATGACATTGGATTTCGCTGATTAATTCCAGAAACTGTGGCGATATTTTCAGGCGTAACTGCGGTTTGCTTGCGGCCAACATGCCCCACTAGATCATCAGTTACGCTGCCTGTTCGTTGAAATTTTGCGAAGAGCGTACGAATGGTTTTCGCGTCGGGTCCTTTTGGAACATTAAATCGTGCTTGAAAACTTCGCCTTGTTCTCTTCTAACCTGTGGTACTCCAGCATCAGAAAAACGCATTGTTAAATGGAGTACATGGTTTTAATCTCTTCCTTCGGTACGCTAACCTCCTTTCACGTTTCAATAGTGGAACTGATCGCTCTGGGTTTCGGATCACTATTTATACTAGGCATTACGTATGACGATTACAGCGCCATCTGTTGGCAGCTTTTGTAACTATTATTTCAAACTGCTGTATAAACTTCTTACAGCTTTCACAATAAACATACCGTTTACTGCATTCCTCTATCGATCTTTGTTTTCGAGATATTTAATTTTGAAATTAGGGATTCCTTTTCTGGACACACTGTAAATCGTCGTTGACATCTAGTACAGAGGTATATAATCATGAATAATATTCAGTCTCCAAGTCTAACCCTGTATATTCGTGTCTGAACTATATGTCACATTATTAAGGTAAAAAAAATACATTATTTGGTTTGCAACAAAATCTTTCCTTTGATAACCACATGCCTATTAGTAGTTAGTGGCTTTAGTAGTTAGAATCTTTTATTTATCTGGCAATATTGACGCTTGCTGTATTGTAGTAGTTCGCGTAATGAAGAGATAAGTGCTTAATTAAATCTATATGTTATTGCTAGGATTTCTTTTTAGTCACGGCTATTCTTTTGAATTAATTATTTGAAGTCATGTTATTTTTTTTGTCACGGCTATTCTTTTGAATTAATTATTTGAAGTCATGTTATTTTTTTTTTTTAGCAGCCAGTCTCAGTCATTCAGCAATTTAAGTACAGACACACTCATTTAAATAAGGAAGTTTCACAGTTTCCACTATCTGTACTCCATTTCATTGGCGTTTTGCCTACAACAACATTCCCGCTATGCTACACAAAACTTTCGCAACATAACCATGTAGTTTTTCTAATATCCTATCAGTACCTTCTGGCAATTTATGTAGTACTATTTTCTGATCCCATATTATAATGCGTGTGTTTGGAGAATCGAGCTCACTCCTTGTATCAACACGTTGGGTGTTGTTACTACGTAACGGTCCACTCTAGCACTGTGAGTTTTCTACTTGATATTGTAGGTTTCACGGACATCGCATGAGGCCACCTCATAGGTCAAATGCTTCGCTTAGTTGATGATGCTCCTCTTGAAGTTGTAGCTGCTCATTCCACACTGGACTGAAGGCAGGTATGGAGATGGCCACAGTGCAATGCCGGTAAGTCGTCTGTTCACAAACCGGCCACGAGAGATATGCAAGTATATCAGCTAGTAGTCTCGTTGAGATGGCAGCAGAATATTGGCTGCCAGATGCCTGGGCGATCATGGAGTGAACTCTGGTTCGCAGTGGTGGCGGTGACATAGTTACGGCAAAGACTCTGAGGTTAATACAGACTAGGCACAGTTACGTTGTCCAGCTGGTTGACAATGATGGGCTGCACATGATGGTTTAAATACCGTTACCCTAGGCCGAATTCGCGGAAATAACCAGGTTTATCAGTGACTTGGAAACACGCGGAACAGACGCTGATGACCGGGGTCCAGCTTCTGGCTGTTGTCGCGTGGCAGTTGGTCACTGTACCAGGCTGTTTGCAGAAGTGGTCGGCACGGAAGCAGTGGCTTCTGCTGAAATTGTTATGTAGGCTGAAGCGTTGACGGCTGGCATACTGTGGCTGTTGCCCAGTTACAGTTCTGGTTCAAAATGGTTCAAATGGCTCTGAGCACTATGGGACTTAACATCTGAGGTCATCAGTCCCCTAGGACTTAGAACTACTTAAACCTAACTACCCTAAGGACCTCACACACATCCATACCCGAGGCAGGATTCGAACCTGCGACCGTAGCAGTCGCGAGGTTACAGACTGAAGCGCTTAGAACCGATCGGCCGCACAGGCCGGCTACAGTTCTTGGCTGTGTTCCACGCTACTACAGTTCTTTCCTTTACAGTACCTCTCCCCTAAGAAGAATCAAAAGCTTTTCGAAATTCAAGTAACACCGAATCAACCTCTCTAAACATGACTCTAACGATTTCATTTGTGACAAACAAGTTAAGTTTGACATGATCTTACTTCCGGAACCCACGCTGACTTTAATCGAGAACGCTATTTTGTTCTGGGTAATATTGTTGGAATGCTACTACAGATAATTGTTAGTGACGTGGGATGACGGTTGTGTCAACCAGTTCTTCGTCCTTATTAGTACATGGATGTGACTTGTGTTCGTGTTCAATCACAGGAAACATATTTCAGCTCGGGCGATACGCAGTGGATGACGGTGAATTGTGGAGCTAATTCGCTCGCAGATTTTGTCTAGAACTTCGCAGTCACGTCACAGAAGCTCAAACTCTCATCAAATTTCAAATATTTAAGGTGTTTTACAGTACCACTAGCAAAATTTCCTATGTCATTTACCTTAGGTCTGGTGCGGCTACTGAATGATGGAACCATCCGTGGTTTCCTTCGTTGAGGAACATCTGTATACAGGATGTCCGCCCGTGGTAGCTGAGTGGTCAGCGCGGCGAAATGTCATACCTAACGGCCCGGGTTCGATTTCCGGTTGGATCGGAGAATTTCCACACTCACGGACTGGGTGTTGTGATGTCCTTATCATCATCATTTCATCTCCATCGACAAGCAACTCACCGAAGTGGCGTCAACTCGAAAGACTTGCACCAGGCGAACGATCTACCCGACGGGAGTACCTAGCCACACGGAGTTTTATTTATTTTTATACAGAATAAATTTTTCTGCTCATTTCTATACAGTTTGACCGAATACACACACTGACCATACAGACTGACTGTCAGGACATTCAAACAGTTCAAAAAGCTGAAATTCTTAAAGAAACAGCAGAAGAAGTATCTATCCAAATGCCGTTGGAACATCAAAATAAACTCGTAGCAATAAGTTGGCACCCAAAATTCTAAACATCAAATTCGGAAAGTCGAGAGAGTTCAAATATTTAGGCGACATGGTTCAACAGGTAGGCCTGGAAATGACCGGTTTCGAAATTCGTTGTCACAAAACGGAAACAGAGTTCCGACTTACAAACTACATTTGTAAACAAAAATGCATCTCAGAATACACAAATTTGAGACACTGCAACACAGTCATCAGACCAGATTCTCATTGCGTAGCTGAAACAGTCGTTTTGAACTGAAAGAGTCGCACTGAAAAAATCCAATAGAGAGAAGGGAAATGAATCAGAATATTAGGACTAAATTATACTGAAGAAGAAACATACAGACTAAGAGCGAATAAGAAAATTGAAAAGTATATCAATTTTTATTCGCATGTGGGGAAAACGAGGCTAAAATTCTATGGGCATACTAAAAGAATGGAATCGATTAGATTAACCAGACAAATTGTGATATTTTATGAAAGTAGCTCTGGAGCTAAAATTAAAACAATCAAATGGATCGCAGTTGTAGATTGATGGCATTACTCTGTGGTTATCTTTTTCAGGTTTGAGTGTGTGTGTGTGTGTGTGTGTGTGTGTGTGTGTGTGTGTGTGTGTGTCTTTCAGTAACAGTAATTATTACCAACAAATTCGCAAATCCATCGAATTTGTTTATTTCATGTGTGAATTACGTGCATTTATTGCGCTAGTTAAGGTCAACAAATAGAATTAAAAAATACGTTGATTTTCAGTAATATTTCGCAAGGAATAACTGAGGGAACCCAAGATAAACCTTAATTTAATTGGTTGTATTAGAGTTTGAACCCTGCACCTCCGAAAATAGAGGGCAGTTACTTACTTACACAGACTCACAACCGTCTCAGGTTTCTTGTGGAATGTGATCTTGTTGATGTATATAGTGAAGCATATGTCCGGAAACGCTTACTTTCCATGTTAGAGCTCATTTTATTACTTCTCTTCAAATATCATTAAACATCGAACGGAAACACACAGCAACAGAACGTACCAGTGTGACTTCAAACACTTTGTTACAGGAAATGTTCAAAATGTCCTCCGTTACCGTGCAACCACCCTCCATCGCATGGAATCCCTGATGCGTTGATGCAGTCCTGGAGAATGGCGTATTGTATCACAGCTGTCCCCAATACGAGCACGAAGAGTCTCTACATTTGGTACCGGGGTTGCGTAGAAGAGAGCTTTGAAATGCCCCCATAAATGAAAGTCAACAGGGTTACAAAAAGGTAGGGCCAAACTTTCAGGAAACATTCCTCACACGCAAAGAAAGAAAATATGTTATGTGTACATGTGTCTTTTATTACTTCTCTTCAAATCACTTTAATCATGGAATGGAAACACACACCAACAGAACGTACCAGCGTGACTTCAAACACTTTGTTACAAGAAATGTTCAAAATGTCCTCCGTTACCGTGCAACCACCCTCCATCGCATGGAATCCCTGATGCGCTGATGCAGCCCTGGAGAATGGCGTATTGTATCACAGCCGTCCACAATACGAGCACGAAGAGTCTTTACATTTGGTACTGGGGTTGCGTAGACAAGTGCTTTCAAATGCGCCCATAAATGAAAGTCAAGAGAGTTGAGGTCAGGAGAGCGTGGAGGCCATGGAATTGGTCCACGTCTACCAATCCATCGGTCACCGAATCTGTTGCTGAGAAGCGTACGAACACTTCGACTGAAATGTGCAGAAGCTCCATCGTGCATCAACCACATTTTGTGTCGTACTTGTAAAGGAACATGTTCTAGCAGCACATCTGAAATCATGATTACGTGCTCCATTAAGCGTAGGTGAAAGAACATGGGGCCCAATCAAGACATCACCAACAATGCCTGCCCAAACGTTTACAGAAAATCTGTGTTGATGACGTGATTGCACAACTGCGAGCGGATTCTCGTCAGCCCACACATGTTGATTGCGAAAATTTACAATTTGATCACGTTGGAATGAAGCCTCATCCGTAAAGAGAACAATTGCACTGAAATGAGGATTGACACATTGTTAGATGAACCATTCGCAGAAGTGTACCCGTGGAGGCCAATCAGCTGCTGATAGTGCCTGCACACGCTGTACATGGTACGGAAACAACTGGTTCTCCCGTAGCATTCTCCATACAGTGACGTGGTCAATGTTACCTTGTACAGCAGCAACTTCTATGACGCTGACATTAGGGTTATCGTCAACTGCACGAAGAATTGCCTCGTCCATTGCAGGTGTCCTCGTCGTTCTAGGTCTTCCCCATCGCGAGTTATAGGCTGGAATGTTCCGTGCTCCCTAAGACGCCGATCAAATGCTTCGAACGTCTTCCTGTCGGGACACCTTCGTTCTGGAAATCTGTCTCGATACAAACGTACCGCGCCACGGCTATTGCCCCGTGCTAATCCATTCATCAAATGGACATCTGCCAACACCGCGTTTGAAAACATTGCACTGACTGCAAAACCACGTTCGAGATGAACACTAACCTGTTGATGCTACGTACTGATGTGCTTGATGCTGGTACTGTAGAGCAATGAGTCGCATGTCAACACAAGCACCGAAGTCAACATTACCTTCCTTCAATTGGGCCAACTGGCGGTGAATCGAGGAAGTACAGTACATATTGAAGAAACTCAAATGGCTCTGAGCACTATGGGACTTAACATCTATGGTCATCAGTCCCCTAGAACTTAGAACTACTTAAACCTAACTAACCTAAGGACATCACACAACACCCAGTCATCACGAGGCAGAGAAAATCCCTGACCCCGCCGGGAATCGAACCCGGGAACACGGGCGCGGGAAGCGAGAACGCTACCGCACGACCACGAACTGCGGACTATTGACGAAACTAAAATGAGGTCTAACATGGAAATTAAGCGTTTCCGGACACATGTCCACATATCATCTTTTCTTTATTTGTGTGTGAGGAATGTTTCCTGAAGGTCTGGCCGTACCTTATTGTAACACCCTGTATATGCAGTAAAAGTAATGTTTCATCATGGGTCTGCGCTTAGTTCCTACCTCTATGACCTGATTATGGATGTGCTGGTGAAAGATGTGAAGAAAGAAGTGCCGCGGAATATCATGTTTGCGAATGATGGGTTCTTTGTGAGCAGAGTATCGACAGGCCAGAGTAAATGCTGAAGGATTGGAGGAAGGTACTAGAAGAAAGAGGGATGAAAATTAGCATGACAAAGTCAGAATATTTATCACTGAACGATGTGCAGATGACGTCTTGCAAGATCCAGGATGATGATCTGAAATCGGTCTGCAAATTTAAATACCTGGGGTCGTACATACAGAGAGACGGAGGACTGGAAAGCGAGATGCAACACCGAATAAATTGAGGTTGGAACAACTGGGGGAAAATGAGTCGAGTGTTGCGTGACAAGAAGGTGAGCATTGAGTTGAAAGGGAAAGTGTACAAGTCGGTGGTAAGGCCTGCTACGATATACAGGGCAGGGACATGGCCAACCACAGTAGCCCAGGAAAGGAAGATGGAAGTGGCAGAAATGAGGATGCTGAGGTGTGTGTGTGGAGTAACAAGGAAAGACAGGATTAGAAATGAATTTATTAGAGGAGCTGTGAAAGTGGGACCCCTCGGGGAAAAAGATACAGAGTTGAAGATATAAAGATGGAAGAAGCGAGAATGAGAGGAAGACTGAAGATGAGGTGGAAGGATAAGATATCCAGGGACCTAACGGAGAAAGGATGGAAGAAGGAAGAGACAATGGATAGAGTACTGTGGAGGAGAAGGATCCAGAAAAGCAACGCCGACCCTACGTGACGTGGGACAAGGCGACGATAAAGAAGAAGAAGAAGAAAGAAGAAGAAGGAGTTTAAATTTTCAGCAACTGTAGTATTATTTTTTAAGGATAAATTTCATCATCAGTTGCAAATAAATTTTCCGAAGATAACAAATTAATTTGTTGAAACCGGTAAAAATAATATTTTTTTTTTTTGCAAGTGGTGGCCCTAATTAATCCTGGAAACATATATCTCTGTCGACATTGGTTGTGTTCGTTTGACACGTGTTAAAATACAGTTATTTCTTTGAGTGTTAAAGAAATATTTTCCGAAAAATATTTCTAGATTTATTATTAGTTATCGAAGAAAAATACTTATATGAATAAACGTGAGATCATATTAAGCCAAAACAGATCTTGCTGTTTCTTGACGTCTTTTAAAATAGCAAAAGGGTTATCAGAAACTATACTTTGTCAAGCGAGAAAGAAACATTGCAAAATAAATTATCGTATACTTCCAAATGAATTACGTAGTAACTGTGTAAAATATTGAGTAGATTAGCGATGCACTATACATACTGCCCTTAGTACTCCAAATTTGAGCGCGCTGTGACGTGTTCGACATCATCTACGTAGTTTACTTTTTATAGTATCGATTATTCCCAGTTCACATTAAAATTTCGTTAGATGACGAGCGATGTGAACCAACTAACCAGATACCAAATCCAAAGATTATGTTGCAAAAAATGTGAAAAATTTGGAATACGTTTGCCACGCAATAATATGGGAGCAAAAGTAAGAGAAAGATTTTTGGATGAGATTGCTCTTTTCTTTTCAGTTAAGTTCACTTCGATATTGCAGTCGTTTACGCTTAAGGAACGATGACGGTTAACAACGGGAAGAACCGAAGTTTTGCACGCGCAGTTAACACTTGAACGCAGAGTTATACATTTCACCTTTAATGGTTTTGTATCGCCACAGCCAAAGGGTGGAAAAAGAATTTTCTGAATGGTTTAAACGGATTAATTTGTTTCGTAACTTTTTTATGTGAGGACATTTGATATAATTTGCTTCTGTAGTAATTGGACACCTGGTAAATTGCTTTACCCCACATTTAAAAGCGTTTCAATTTACGTTCGTCTGCGTGCAGTTAATTTTTATACGCTACAGCGTTTGTTGTGATCTGGGAGCCCATCCTCATTCGTTGGGTTGCATGTCATTTTGTTTTCGGTCTTGTATAGATGTTACATAAACGTCACCACCAACCAGTGATCATTAAATCTGTGACTGTCTTCCTTCTCAGCCTCTCATATTTTAATGACTTCTTAACTGTTAATTATGTTGGTTCTCCTTATTACACCAGTACACAGCTTTTGTCTGGGGAATCCGTAGTAGTTTGATCATTACGCTTATCATCGTTCCTAACAAGGGAACCACCCCATCTCACCCCCCTCAGATTTAGTTATAAGTTGGCACAGTGCTTAGGCCTCGAAAAACTGAACACAGATCAATCGAGAAAACAGGAAGAAATTGTGTGGAGCTATGAAAAAAATAAGCAAAATATAAAAACTGAGTAGTCCATGCGTAAGATCAAGCAAGGGGCGCCGTGGTCCTGTGGATAGCGTGAGCAGCTGCGGAACGAGAGGTTACTGATTCAAGGCTTCCCTCGAGTAAAAAGTTTAATTTTTTATACAGCCTATACAGGACAGACGTATCAGGCATTGTACAATTTTAGTGTGGGAGTAGACGTGGTTACCATTCCTCCAGGTTGTATACCTCTTGTGCAACCGTTAGATGTGTTTGGTTTTCGGCAAGTGAAATACTTTGTGAAAAGATTCTATGATTTCGCGAAGCTGCACAGGTACACAGAGCAGTATTGTTTACGTGATCGTGTGTCAATTATCAAAGTTCAGGCACTCACATATAATCAACTTCGCTCTCCAAAATTCCAGGACATGTTCAGAATTGCTGGGACATGTGCAGGATTTGACGGTTTACAAACGGAAATATTTGAAAACGTTAAAAACATATGTTCTGACAGAGCACAGGAAAAACTGTGCGACTGTGAAACTGTTACATTCATTTGTTGCAGTTTATGTGACAAACTCTTATGTTTTCATCACTTTTTTGGGAGTGATTATCACATCCACAAGAAAACCTACATCGGGCAAGGTAGAAGAATCTTTCTACCCATTCGCCAAGTGTACAAGTTAGGTGGGTCGACAACATATTGCTGTCATGTGACGCACATGCCGTCAGCAGTGTCGTATAGAATATATCAGACGTGTTTTCCTGTGAGGAATCGGTTGACCTATGACCTTCCGATAAAATGTTTTCGGTTCCCATTGGAGAAGCACGTCCTTTCGTCTACTAATCGCACGGTTTTCGGTGCCGTCGCAACACACAGGCGCTACACTTATTACAATATTCAGAGACGTCAATGAACGAACGGACAGATCATAACTTTGCGAAAGTAAAGAAAGTAATCTTTTCACTCGAGGGAAGACTTGAAACAAGTATCTCTTGTTCTGCAGCTCCTGAGCTCACATTATCCTTGCGCATGGACTAATCAGTTTGTATATTTTGCTTATTTTTTCATTGTTCCACGCAACTTCTTCTTGGTTTCTCGATTGATCTGTGTTCAGTTTTTCAAGGCCTATCCACTGTGCCAACTTATAACTAAATCTGAGAGGGGTGCGATAGGGAGGTTCCCTTGAAAGTACTTCAGCATCCCACTTACTTTAACGTCGAATCTTTCTGGAATTTTTCTTATGCTTCTACCTGCACTTCATCACTACAAAATTATGATCATAGTCCATATCTGCTCCTTGAATTCCAGCATACGATTTGTAGCCTCTGACTCGCTATGTTGAAATCCAGCAGGTATCTTCCAGTGTCTCTACGCCTCTTCCATCTTACTTCTCGTAATTATTGAAAAGTGGATTTTCCATTGCTCTATTATGTTTATTGTAGTACCTAATTAACTTTTTTCCTTGCTCAAACCTATTGTCGAGTCACTATCCTCTAGTAACTTCGTCTTCAGTTCCATTTTCTATGCTGGCCGCGGTGGTCTCGCGGTTCTAGGCGCGCAGTCCGGAACCGTGCGACTGCTACGGTCGCAGGTTCGAATCCTGCCTTGGGCATGGATGTGTGTGATGTCCTTAGGTTGGATAGGTTTAAGTAGTTCTAGGGGACTGATGACCACAGCAGTTGAGTCCCATTCTGCTCAGAGCCAGAATTGTAGAGTTCCAATCCCCCATGATCATAAAACTGTTATATCGCCTTGCATAATGACTTTCATGTTCGCTGCCTTTAGATTCACTCTACCTAGCCGTCTTCTGCGTTTGACTTCACCATGTATTGATACTGCTGGCGGCATTTCTTTCGCTTCGATTTTGATGAGAATAGTCCTATCACTGAACTGGTCACACAAATTCACTCTCTTCCCTATATTCCTATTCATAATGAATCCCACTCAAGCTATACCATTTTCTGATGCTGTTGATATTATCCTACACTGACATCATCAAACCAAACTACTTATTTATCTTTCGGTTTCTCTTCACTGACCCCTTCTACATTAAATATTTGACTTTACACTTCCATTTCCTAATTGCCATGCTTCCCTGCTACATTCACATTCCACATAGTGCACACTCTGGCCAGATTTTTTGAGCGGTCACATGGTTCCCTTGCGGTAGAATCGCTTTTCAGCCTGTGGAGTGGACGAGTAACGAGACAAGAAAGACGCACACGGTTGTTGGCGGAATTGAGATTCGGCTCAGTTATATGCAGTGGATCACTTTTGTCGGTACCAAACGTGGGGAACCAGAGAGAGCGGAAGCGGTGGAGCTGACCGCTCGGCCACTGTCAGCTGATCAGTGCTAGCCCTCAGGAAGACAATCGATGCTGTTGTTGTAGTTGTTGTTATTGTTGACGACGATGATGGGATTATAAGTGTATCAAAGCTGGTCAGTATCAAAGTCCTAGGTTCCCTATCTAACTTCCATGAAGATGAGTACACTGCAAAGAAGAAAAAGTTAAAAATTTTCAAAACGATCGTAAACCATGCAGGTACGTTTACAGGTTTATACTGAGGAGAACGTTTCCATTACGAGTTCTCGATAGAGAAGTATTAAAAATCTACTGCAGGAACGTGTCGTTGAGTGATCACTAATAAACGTAAAACAAACAGAATGAGTGAGTCACCTTGCGATACAATAAAGTCAAAGCTTTAGGCTACATCTCATGCAACACAAGAAACTGTAGAACACATTCCACGGTCAGTACTTCGTCAGATAAAACCACATTTCACGTACCAACATAAATGTAGAGGTGCCATTTCGTCAGAAACTAGTATCTCCTCCATTAGAACAACACACATTTAAACTGTTTACCCCAGTTATTACGAAAGGATGTTTCCTACCTCAAGAACAAACAAAGTTTGGAGCCATCTCCCATACGCTGATGGGTGCATTAGAATTAATTCGATCCCTGCGACTGGTGGGAGCAACGTCACAGCTAGATGGTTGATCTCACTGTCCACCGCTTATGCTAGTTCACTCGCAGCCATGCATCCTCCCATTGGTGCACCATCTTCTAGTTTTACAGCTAGGTTACAGCTTACAGTTGAATGACATCCTAATCACCTGTTGTTCCTATAACATCCGCTGAACTCTGTGCCGTTTTGTCCGTTTCCTTTTATTTCAAATCAAGTGCTGATCTCAGACGTCGCAGCAGTAAAAGGATGTCCTGTTTACTCTGGACAGTTTTCTCTGCTGAGCACATACCTGAATGGACAGCAAAAGAGCTAAGAGAAGAGGAACACCAGCCAAACTTCTTCCTTCGGTGACGCCTCATCTCTTCCATTGCTTCCAAGATCACATTCAACATGTTACTGTATCTGATGGTCAATACTTGAAGACACGACAGTAAAACCCCTATCAAGTTAGTGACCATGTATTGATCTGCCCAGAAAAGTAATGGTGAAATCGTAGTGCTCGTCAAAGATATTATGAAAGAAAGATCTAAGAAATACTTTTTGTTTAAAATTAATTCAGTCATGCTGTAAGACTTCTATATCGACCACATCTACACTGAAGAGACAAAGAAACTGGTACACCTGCTTAATAGCATACAGGGCCCGGCGAGCACGCAGAAGTGCCGCAACAGAAAGTGGCATGGACTCGACTAATGTCTGAAGTAGTGGTGGTCGGAAAAATGGCTCTGAGCACTATGGGACTTAACTTCTGAGGTCATCAGTCCCCTAGAACTTAGAACTACTTAAACCTAACTAACCTAAGAACATCACACACATCCATGCCCGACGCAGGATTCGAACCTGCGACCGTTGCGGTCGCGCGGTTCCAGACAGTAGCGTCTAGAACCGCTCGGCCACCCCGGGCCGGCAGGGCTGTCCATAAACGCTTTAGAGTACAAGTTGGTGGAGATCTCTTCTGAACAGCACGTTGCATGACATCCCAGATTTACTCATTAATGTTCATGTCTGGGGAGTTCGGTGATCAGTGGAAGTGTTTAAACTCAGAAGCGTGTTCCTGGAGCCACCCTTTAGCGAATCTGGACTTGTATAGTTTCGCATTGTCCTGCTGGAATTGCCAAGTCCATCGGAATGTACAGTGGACATGAATAGATGCAGGTGACCAGACAGGATACTTATTTATGTGTCACCTGTCAGTCATATCTAGACGTATCGGGAGTCCCATATCACTCCAACTGCACACGCCCCACGCCATTACAGAGGCTCCATCAGCTTGAACAGTCCTCTACTAACAAGCAGGGTCCGTGGAGATATGAGGTTGTCTCCATACCTGTACATGTCCATCCTCTCGTTACAATTTAAAACGAGACTCGTCCGACCAGGAAACATGTTTCCAGTCATCAGTAGTCCAATGTCGGCACTGACAGGCCCAGGCGAGGTATAAGACTGAGTGTTGTGCAGTCATCAAGCGTACACGAGTGGGCCTTCGTCTCCGAAAGCCCATATCGATGATGTTTCGTTGAATGGTTCGGACGCAGACACTTTTTGATGGTCCAGCATTGAAATCGTTTTGAATCCACAGTGGTATTCTCGCTTTGATACAGATGAATAAACGTCAGATGTATTCGTATTACTAACAATTACACATGATTTCTGATTCGACACGCTTTTTATGGTCTTATTTGTCATTACATCTTCTTTTTCACGTATCTTTTGTAGGATGTGCTCTTACATATGAGGGTATTAATAAGTTTTCTATCGAAATTTACGTGACTGTGAGTTGAATTTCCTACCACATAACAACAAGCTCTTATTGTCCCCAATACAAGTCTAGACAATGCCCGATGAGAACACAGTAGATTTGAATTCTCACTGGTGAAACATTCAGACAGTTCGAATGTGAGAGATGGAAATCCGTGTATACGTTCTTATTTATCTATATGCTAGCTAGCTGCGCTCGGGGTGTTACCCGCGTGTAAATAGTTAATAATGTTCATGTTGAAACTCGCTACACACGCGTATGCGCCATCACGAAAGTTATCCCTTGATGGCTTTTTATCCTCTATGTGGAATCTTGATCGGGCTCTAACATACAAAGCCCATAGAAAGTAAACGAAACAAAAACATAAACCTAGAAACACAGTCCTTTCCAATCTCAATGAAACAATCTGGGGGTGTGATGAAAATACCTTGCAAACTTGAGGCTTCTACATCTATATCTACATGGATACTCTGCAAATCACATTTAAGTGCCTGGCAGAGACTTGGCACTAGTTATAGTGTGGCCTAGTACTGTGCACATGTATGAACCAGAAGTGATCAAGTACCACAAATGGAAGCTCAGTTACGAAAAGCAACCAGGACCTGAAAACAAAAAACCGCTTGAAATCGAGGTCACCCCTATGGCAGACAGGTGAAGATATATTTCCTGATGATCCAGGAAAGCAATGAAAGGACTGTGGAGTCGAAGCAAAATCAAGAACAGAAGCCTGGCTGATGAACCAAACATACCAATAGAGGGCTTTAACGCTTCAAGAAAAATATGGATTACCCCAAAAAGGTGTGAGGACGTGCGGAAGATGCAGGCAGATAATGACAACATGGGGCCTCTCGAACGACACTCATTGCGGGCCACATGATCGAGTGCACAGTGCATGGATTTCGTCACGAACTTGAGGACATACATAAATTCATGGACAATCCGATTGACTGGCTTAAAAAGTAAATCTTATTTAGCACAATTCTGTATTATGTAGCACTCAATGTCTCTTATTTTATGTTGTCACCAATAAGAATTGAAACCTGCTGTGTTCCGATCAGACGGGGTCTAGACTTTTAATGACGAGCGCAAGAGCTTGCACTTATTTCGTAGAAAGAAGCTAGAAGCTAGCAGAAATTCCACCCCGAGGTCACATAAATTTCGATAGAAAAGTTACTAAAACCAACATGTGTGAGAGCGCATCCTCCAAAAGGTGCAAGAAACAGGACATCTAATGACAAGTAGGAACGTAAGAAATGAATCAGAAGTCATTTGGAGTGTCTACGTTCTGAAGCCTATCATACTGCAGCTTTTAAAGTCGTAGGGGAACTTACTTCTTTTATCAGCTGTTTTACCGCATTGTTATGTTTTTTTTTTTCGTCTTCTGCTGGTTTGATGCTCTCTTGTGCCAAACTCGTCATCTCAGAGTATCACTTGGAACCTACTTCCTCGATTATTTGCTACATGTATTCCAATCTCTGACTTCCTCAACAGTTTTTGTCCTCTACAGCTCCCTCTAGTACCATGGAATTCATTCCTTGATGTCTCAGCAGGTGCCCTATTATACTATCCTTTCACCTTGTCAGTGTTTTCCACATATTCCATTTTTCTTAGATTTTGCGCAGAACCTCTTCATTCCTTACCTTATCGGTCCACCTAATTTTCAACGTTCATCTGTAGTACCACATCTCAAATGCTTCGATTTTGTTCTGTTCCGGATTTCTCACTCAGTTCTTGTTTCACTACCATACATTGCTCTACTCCAGACATACATGCTCAGAAATTTTTTCCCACAAATTAAGGCCTATGTATGATACTAGTAGACTTCTCTTGGGCGGGAATGCTCATTTTGCCAGTGCTAGTCTGATTTTGATGTCTTTCTTACTCCGTTTGTCATTGGTTATTTTGCTGTCTAGGTAGAAGAATTGCTTAATTTCATCTACTTCGAGACCATCAATGTGTAAGTTTCTCGCTGCCCTCCTTTCTGCTACTTCTCATTACTTTCATCTTTCTTCAGTTTACTCTAAGGCCATATTCTATACTCATTAGATTGTTCATTCCATTCAGCACTTCATGTAATTATTCATGACTTTCACTCGGAATAGCAATGTCATCAGCGAATTCTATCACTGATATCCTTTCATCTTGAATTTTAATCCTACTCCTAAACCTTTCATTTATTTCTCTCATGGCTTCTTCGATTTACAGATTGAACAATAGGGGTGAAAGGCTACATCCCTGTCTTACAGCATTTTTAATCCGAGCGCTTCGTTCTTGGTTGTCCATTCTCACTATTCCCTCTTGGCTCTTGTACATTTTGTATATTACCCGTCTCTCCCTATAGCTTACCGCTATCTTTCTCAGAATTTCGGACACCTTGCACCATTTTACATTGTCGAACGCTTTTTCCAGGCCGACAAATCTTACGAAAGTGTCTTGATTTTTCTTCAGTCTTACTTCCATTGCCAACAGCAACGTCAGAATTGCCTCTCTCGTGCCAAACTGATCGTCATCTAGTACATCCTCAATTTCGTTTTCCGTTCTTCTGTATATAACTCTTGTAAGCTACTTGGATGCATAAACTATTAAGCCGATTGTGCGATAATTGTCGCACTTGTAAGCTCTTGCAGTCTTCGGAATCGTGTGGATGTTAGTTTTCCGAAATCCAGATGGCATGTCACCAGACTCTTGCATGTTTACCTTGCTTACGTAATTTATATTTACTGAGCCCGATTCTCAGTAGTAACTTCCTACAGTTATTTTGACACAGAGCGTAGTATGACAAAATTTTTGATCACTCTGTTGTCTTTACCCTCTGAGCTACTTAAGGTAAATATTGCTTTTAATAAATAATTAAATGAGTATTCATCCAATATGATCCACAAAAAAATTTTAACAAATGTTTATTGTTTAAGAGATCTATAAATAAATTCAGAATCAGTGGTTTTGTGAGCTTAGAAGCGTCCGCGGTGCCTTCATCGTTCTCAGAAGCAAACGAGATGGCAGTGTGGCGAATTGTGATAAATGTCGCTCCCAAAGTTATAGAAACTCACAAATCATCGCTAAGTAGAAGCGATGGACAAGTAATTTAAATGAATCTCGGAAAACGACGCTATTGATGGGAAATTACAATTTATTAAAAAATAAGAAACCTGAACAAGTGCATATCGAAAGACCACGCCCGTGTACGTTTGGTTGCTAGGGGCGGACTACCGCAGTACTGGTTCGAGCGACACGTATTACCGGCGACGAGCGACCACCATTTCTTTCTCATTCCCTGTGGCCGTTTCTGCTGTAACTACAAGGGCCGTTCAATAATTAATGCCCCACTTTTTTTTAAATGCCATTAACATACAGAGACAAATATCCTTGTGGGAGTTTCACTTTTGAGGTTTATTCTGTGCGCTGGCGAAGTTACGAACTGTTCTGGCAGATGGAAGAGCCGTAGCACAGCGTCAAAATGGCGTCTACATACGATTCACGTTACAAGCAGCTTCCCGTTATTGAATTGTTGTCTGCAGGACAAGAAACAGTGGTGAACATCCATATACGTTTGTGTGCAGTGTATGGCGATGCTGCAGTTGATAGGAGTACAGTTGCACTATGGGTAAAGAAAGTTACATCCTCAGGAAATGCAGAAACAGAGCTCCATGATCAGCCACGTTCGGGACGTCGTATCAGAGCCACTGCTCCAGACATGCTGAATCGTGCGGGTGCCTTTATTCGTGCCGACCGCTGCATCACAACTCGACAACTGGTCCTACAGTTGTCGGTCAGCGTTGGAAGTGCGTCTGCAATGATCGAGACTGTCGAATATTCAAAGAGCTGTTGACGATGAGTTGCACGAATCCTCACGGCGGACCACAATATTCGATGAAAGGCCATTTCATCTGAATTGTTGGGGCGTTTTGAGATCGACTTAGAGGCCTTTCTGTCACGTATCTTACTGGGGACGAAAGCTAGGTGCACCACTTTGCGCCAGAAACCAAAAGGCAGCCCATTTAGTGGCATTATCCTTATTCACCAGAAATGAAGAAATTTAAGACAAACCCCTCTGACGGAAAAGTCATGGTGACAGTCTTCTAGGGGTGTAATGGCGTCATTCTCGTGGATGTGATGCCAAAGGGCTCAACCATCAATTCAGAGGTATACGTGAAGGCTCTGAATAAACTTAAGAACCGTTTCCGACGTGTTCGATCGGACAAGAATCCAGCAGATATCTTACTCCAACACAATAACGCACGCCCACACATAAGTCTGAGAACCCGGGAACACCTTGTCAAATTGGGTTGGACGTCACTGCCTCATCCACCCTACAGTCCAAACGTGGCACCCTCGGACTTCTATCTCCTTGGGCCGCTTAAAGACTCTCTACGGGGAACACACTTTGAAAGATGACGAGAGTGTCAGTCATGCAGTCAAAACATGGCGACACCTACAGGACAAGAGCTTTTACCAGCAAGAAATACATACTCTTCCACTACGGCCATAGAAAGTTGGAAAAAAATCGACCACGGAACATCAGGTGCTCCTAGACACTATCCCCTACAGTTGCGGCGAGCAAACAGTGTGGGGTGTAGAATGAGATTTTCACTGTGCAGCGGAGTGTGCGCTGATATGAAACTTCCTGAGAGATTCAAATTGTGGTGGAGACTATGAAGAAAAGTAGGACATAGAAAAGACATGTTAATGTACATTGACACCAAATTCTGTCACTGAGAAAAAAAGTGAGGCACTACTTATTGAACGACGCTCGTAGGATTCATATCAAAATGAGAATTATATGCAAAAGTAGTGCGAATTTCTCTTTTTTATCGATCAGTCTCCATGTTGTATCTGGTACCAACGCATTCTCTGTCTGTTTGTTTTCGGAAGACTATTTAACTTCTGATATACGTGTGTATAAGTGTTTCTGTGTGTGTGTTGATATTTATTTTTTCCGTGTATACTTAGTTTCTGAGCCTCTAATGTTTTTTTCACAAAGCAGGTGATCCACACAGCTAGAAATGTTGGGAATCGCTGTAGCAAGCGATAAGCTTTTTTTTCCTTTTTGTGGAGGGCGCCAACGAGGAAAAATTTTGTAAGGGTTTGAGGTTATTTTTAAAGTTCGTTGAAAGTGACTAAGTGCTCTCATTCTCAAAGACTCTATGAATAAAGTCTGGGTATTTCCATGTCGTGGGCTATACTCACTTTTTCAGCTCCACCCCCACCCCTTCGATAGGTAGGTGGTTCTTTGGAGACAGAAGTGATATGTGCACCAAGTTTGGCTCAAGTCGTTTCAGTAATTTAAGAGGAGATATGGAACATACATATACACATACGAGTATATCCACTTTTATATTATGTATGGACACCGGTAGCTGCTTGTGGCGAACTGTAGTCCCTCATGTGACTGGAATCGGTCGCTTGGTAGGAAAAAATCGACCAGGGAACATGAGGTGCTCCTAGACACACTGTCCCCCACAGTTGGGGCGAGCACAGCAAACAGTGTGGGGTGTTGTATGAGATTTTTCACTGTGCAGCGGATTGTGCGCTGATATGAAACTTCCTGAGAGATTAAAACTGTGTGGCGGACCGAGACTCGAACTCGGGACCAATGCCTTTCGCGGGCAAGTGCTCAACCATCTGAGCTTCTGTAAAGTTTGGAAGGTAGGAGACGAGGTACTGGCTGAAGTAAAGCTGCGAGGACGAGGCGTGAGTCGTGCTTGGGTAGCTCAGATGGTAGAGCACTTGCCCGAAGGCAAAGATCCCGATTTCGACTCTCGGTCCGGCACACAGTTTTAATCTGCCAGGAAGTGTCCGTGTTGGGTGTGTCACAGCTATGAACGTTACTAATAACGGGCGATAAACTGCTTTTGTGGTCGTTTTCCGTAGCCAAGATGCTTTCCGTAACGTACTTATGGTCGTGAATAGCCCAGAACAGCGTTTATAAGTGGGTGTGCTTAGCCTAGCATGATTTTTGTACGTATTCTGTTTTATAATATCTTTCGCATCTATACCCGCGTTGGAGCAGCTAAATAACAGCAATTCTTTCTTTTCAACCCACGGTGACGTGGGCGCTCCTCGTGGTAACATTTTGTTTACAGCACATGGCAGCCAACAACTCGCTGTGATGGTATCCGCTAGGTCACCGTACTTGAAGGCCAAAGCACTCTGTAACAATTTGTCATTCATCGAATATGTCTTAAACATACTAAGTAGATGTTTGTTCCCACGGTACCGAACTCCTACTATATTTCTACCCTCTTTGAACTGGCTCCTTTGGCGAGAATTTGGAGACGCGACAGCCGCTACAATGTTCTACTTTTGAAGAGGGAGCTGAGGACGGCGTCGAAATTATGCAGTATCGCTACACTGCATCATTTTCAACAACTGACGGCCGTACACGTAACCTGTAAATCAGCAGCCGCCAACTTCAATACGTGTCTCGTGAATACGAGCTGTGCAACAACTGACTAGTTAACCAGATAGCACTAAGCAGGCTCGTTTAGGAAGAGACTGATGAATATAGTTCGCTCTAAACTAGCACCTTTGAGAGCAATGTCACTTGTAAAGTGAGGATTCTGCTGCCGTAAACCTAAACCTTTACAGCTCAGCTTCATGCTCGAACGTGTTGCTTATAATCTGTTTTACTGTTATGTACTTATGCTGGTACGTCTCTGCTTCAAAATTTGTCTGCCCAAATAATTCGCAAATAACTGGTAGCGAATCACGAAACAACACACTTTAGACCATTAATGAACAGTATTATTCCTGAAGCCCACATTCGAATTTCTTTATACTATAAAGAAAAAATAGTAATGAATGGCACTAAGTACGGAAAATCGAACGGTCGTGCTTAAAATGGTTCAAATGGCTCTGAGCACTATGGGACTTAACATCTATGGTCATCAGTGCCCTAGAACGTAGCCCTACTTTAACCTAACTAAGGACATCACACAACACCCAGTCATCACGAGGCAGAGGAAATCCCTGACCCCGCCGGGAATCGAACCCGGGAACCCGGGCCGTCGTGCTCTCTCCGTTCTCTCGTGGAAATAACCCTTAATTTGAAGATGTCAGGCAAATAAAAAGAAATCCCCAATACGAGGTGCATTCAAGTTCTGAGGCCTCCGATTTTTTTTTTTCTAATTAACTTCTCACCCGACATCTATGAAACTGGCGTTACTTCCCGACGTAATCGCCCTGCAGACGTACACATATTTCACAACGCTGACGCCATGATTCCATGGTAGCGGCGAAGGCTTCTTTAGGAGTCTGTTTTGACCACTGGAAAAACGCTGAGGCAATAGCAGCATGGCTGGTGAATGTGCGGCCACGGAGAGTGTCTTTCATTGTTGGAAAAAGCCAAAAGTCACTAGGAGCCAGGACAGGTGAGTAAGGAGCATGAGGAATCACTTCAAAGTTGTTATCACGAAGAAACTGTTGCGTAACGTTAGCTCGATGTGCGGGTGCGTTGTCTTGGTGAAACAGCACACGCGCAGCCCTTCCCGGACGTTTTTGTTGCAGTGCAGGAAGGAATTTGTTCTTCAAAACATTTTCGTAGGATGCACCTGTTACCGTAGTGCCCTTTGGAACGCAATAGGTAAGGATAATGCCTCGCGGTCCCAGAACATGGACACCATCATTTTTTCAGCACTGGCGGTTACTCGAAATTTTTTTGGTGGCAGTGAATCTGTGTGCTTTCATTGAGCTGACTGGCGCTTTGTTTCTGTATTGAGAAATGGCATCCACGTCTCATCCCTTGTCACAACGGACGAAAAGAAAGTCCCATTCAAGCTGTCGTTGCGCGTCAACATTGCTTGGCAACATGACACACGGGCAGCCTTGTGGTCGTCCGTCAGCATTCGTGGCACCCACCTGGATGACACTCTTCGCATTTTCAGGTCGTCGTGCAGGATTGTGTGCACAGAACCCACAGAAATGCCAACTCTGGAGGCGATCTGTTCAACAGTCATTCGGCGATCCCCCTAAACAATTCTCTCCACTTTCTCGATCATGTCGTCAGACCGGTTTGTGAGAGCCCGAGGTTGTTTCGGTTTGTTGTCACACGATGTTCTGCCTTCATTAAACGGTCGCACCCACGAACGCACTTTCGACACATCCATAACTCCATCACCACATGTCTCCTTCAACTGTAGATGAATTTCAATTGGTTTCACAGCACGCAAATTCAGAACACGAATGATTGCACGCTGTTCAAGTAAGGAAAACGTCGCCATTTTAAGTATTTAACACAGTTCTCATTCTCGTTGCTGGTGGTAAAATTCCATCTGCCGTACTGTGCTGCCATCTCTGGGACATATTGACAATGAACGCTGCCTCATTTTAAAACAATGCCCATGTTTATATCTGTTTCCAGTCCGGAGAAAAAAAATCGGAGGCCTTAGAACTTGAATGCACCCCGTACATTAGCAGAATAGGAGCGGGGAACGACCCCGGAGGCGATGCGTTTAAATTTCACATCAAACGTTGCCCAGATTCCCCACTGATTTGAAACTGGTATTGAAATCCGGTAATTGTTTTTGCCAGCGTTACCACATTTTAGACAGCATGGATAATTCGTAATCCCATTTTCCCTTTTCCCCAGCCCGTAAATTAACATTAAGTGCACTAAGTTCAGTTTACTTTATTTACTAAAAATAGACTTCAAACAATGAAACTACTCAAATGATTGGTTTATAAAAGAAAATTTCCTTGTCGCTACTTAAGCAACAATGCGGTTAGAGTCATATCAGAGCAACAAAAACAGTTCACAATATTGTGACCATGTCCTACATACGACGTGTACAGCAAGTCGTTCGTGAGTACGTCATATCATACTGACTACTACATGTGCTTTTTTATGTGTGAAATAACCTAGGTACCCGAATCTTAAAAGGGTATGATAATTTTGCGCTTAGGTTCACGGTGCATTCCCATAATACTCGGATGTTGATCGGTCCTTCGAACATTGAAAGATTTCTTTTACTCCTTACCTGCGCCGATGTACAGTTTTCCACATTTAGAGCAAACTGCCATTCATTGCATGAAATAGAAATTCGGTCCAGGTCAACCGGTATCACCCTACACTCAATCAACGACGACACATTCGCACACACACACTACACCGTCATCAGCAGACAGTCGCAGATTGCTGGTCGTCCTCTTGGACAGACAGTTTATGTGAACAGAGAACAAGTGCAGTTATACCATATTTCCCTGGGGCACTCATCTCATGACAATACCCTTGTGTCAGATGAACAGTCACTGTCAAGGATAGGGTGACCAAATTATTTTCGGTGAAAACCGGGACAAATTCACCCGGGTGCCAATGGACACATCATTCTACATGTACCCAGGTTTCTTAATTTTAAATATTAATGTTTTGTTGATACATTTTGTTAACGCGATTATTAGAACTAAAAGAGGATACAAAAGATTGATATAATCTAGATTATCTGTATAATTAATGACATTTAATAAACGTATACAGTAATAAAGAAATGTATTACGATTTTACAAAATTTTACAGCCATTCAACTTTTAATCAATTAATATTAACATGATCTTTAATATTACTGAGCTCTTGTAGATGGAATTGACTGTCCTTGGAGAAAAGGGTATTTTTCACTGCCTCCAGCCTTCTTGATCATGTCTTTGTTCTTTGAGACACAGTGATAAACCTCGGCACAATCCATTTTGTAGTTGTACAGGATCTGCAGGATTGCTTCAAGAGAGTCCACCTCCATTCTGTTTCTTTTATCAGTCCACTGGGATATTCATGAACGAAAATATTCTTTCCACATTGGCATTATGGGCTGGCATTGCAAATAAATACCTTGCAATTATTACTAACCCTAAGTAATGCTGAAGACAGGCACAGCTTTTAAAAAAACTCACCCACTTCTCGTGACATTCCAATGGTGTTCTTTTTTTTTTCATCATTCCACTTGTGAAGACTTCCTTCAACAAAATTTGTCATTATGCCCAACTGATCAAAGAGAATGGAATCATCGATTTCAATCTCTTTACTCTTCCAATAAGAAATTGTCTCTTCAACACTTTCCCATTTTGGCACTCTCTTCAGTAACATCCAATCAAACATCGGCGATGAGGGTAAATATGAGGCGCTCCACTTGCTGAGATATTCTACACAACTGTCATAAAACTTGTTAACTTCTCCTATAAAACTCCTTTCCGCTGCTTCTGATACTTCTGCTCTTTTAAGAACAGATTTAACATTAAAAGAAATGAACTGCCGTTCTCTCCTCTTAGTAACAGTATTTTTCAAAACATCTTTTACCTCTATTACACTTTTCGTGCTTCCTCCAATTTCCTTTATCCCATGCTGCAAAGTGCTAAGCTGACTGTGAATGAACCATAAATAGGCTTCACTTAAAGGGTTATTGAAAAACTGAACCAATATTTTGGGGGCTTTGTCTTCATTTAGGAAAAAATCTTTTAACGGTTCAAACAGGTGGATTACTCTTTCAGCTGCTGGAAACAGTGATAACCAGAGAGTTTTCGAATGACACATTACATTCATATATTCAGTTCCCACATAATCACAGAACTCCTTAAGCCTCTCTGTTCTAACAGTATATATGTAGAAGTGTGAGTATACCTTCATGACGATAGTTCCAACATCACAGCTTAAACTTTCAGCAGATGTCTGTACGCTGTTGTATAACACATGGGCACAGCACCTTATGTCTTCAATGTTTTCATGCAATGTTGCCTTTAATTTGGTAAATACGTTGCATTTGCCTTGTCTTTTTAAACCACCAAAGTTTGTGTTGGTGTTGTCTCCACAAAATGCCACACATTTATTTTTCTCAAGATCAAATATTCGATAGTATTCATACAAACTCTTGAAATTTCGTCAGATGTTTCATCAGGTAGGGAACTCACCTCCACAAGTTTGGTCTGAATTCCCTGATTAATATCGAAAAACCGAACAACAAACGGAAATATTTTAGTGGCCTTATGATTGCTGGCATCAGTGGATATCCCGTAGAAAGAAGACTTTTTGATGTATTCAAGGCTTTCCTTTACACTCTGGGGAGCAATAACTCCTTTTACTAAGGCTGACACTTTAGTTCTTGCTGTACTAAACTTTTTTGCAATGGAAGATCATCAAAGCTTATTAGTACAATCACTAGATCTATAAGTTTGGTGATGTTTTACCGAGTGGTGGGCTAGTGTAAGCTCGGTGCTCGAACTTTCGTCTCTTCAAAATGGCTCTGAGCACTACGGGACTCAACTGCTGTGGTCATCAGTCCCCTAGAACTTAGAACTACTTAAACCTAACTAACCTAAGGACGTCACACACATCCATGCCCGAGGCAGGATTCGAACCTGCGACCGTAGCAGTCGCACGGTTCCGGACTGCGCGCCTAGAACCGCGAGACCACCGCGGCCGGCTCGTCTCTTCACTTGACTGATGTTTCACAAAATAATTTTGTAGAGTTTTACTGCAGTTCGCTGCATAATATCTGTTAATGTGTTTCTTTGATCTGATGTGATCAATTATGCCGGGACGTCCACCATGACATATACTAATAAAACAGTTACATACGGAACACTCTGCTTCGTAATCAAAACGACCTTTCTTAATGAAATTCCATTCCTTGGAATAACAGTCACTTAACTTGCAGCCACGTTTCGGCATTGCGTTTCACAGTACTGCAGCAATAATACCACTAATATGAGAAAAAACTATTGCAGTTTGTCTGACAAAACATCAACTGACAATGAGTGTGTGACTAAGTGGCGCGACAATCGGACGGTTTCATAGCTCTTTTACAATAATACAACTTACTACATGTTGGCCAAAGTACCGCTCAAAGTAAATTATTGCCTGAGTGTATCAATAGTGATACTGTGATTACTAGTATTGGATAATGGAGATTTTAGACAAATAAGGTAAAATATATTGATTTCTTGTATTTCCTTTAATATAGCGAAATCCTAAAATTTGAGAAAGTTTCACGAAATGTATGTAAAAACTGAATTCCGTGGCTTTTGAGCGTCCTGAAACAAAGTTTCGGGACACCGGAACACAGGCATGAAAACCGGGACAATCCCGGTTTTTCAGGACGTTTGGTCGCCGTAGTCTAGGAGCACATACTGCATTCTATTACTTAAAAAGTCGTCGATTCACTCAGGTAGCTGTGAAGCTACGAGGGCAGTTCAATAAGTAATTCAACACATTGTTTTCCCCCTGAGAGCAGGTTGGTTTTATTCGGGATTCCAGTACGGCGTATTATTTCCCACTCTTTTTTTTCTACAAAACCCTATTTTTCAACATAAACGCCTCTGTGCCATAGCTGCATCAATAACCTCTCATCATCCAGGTACTGCTTCGAGTGGAGTGCATACTTCATTAGCCCAACCAGACGGAAGTGGTAAGGCGAGAGATCGGGGTTGTAGGGTGGCTGAGGAAGGACAAACTGCTGAAGTTTTGTGAGCTGCTCTCAGGTGCGCAGACTTAAGTGACGTCTTGTGTTATCGTGGAGAAAGAGAAGTTCGTTTGCATTTTTGTGGCGCCGAACACGCTGAAGTTTTTTTCCTGAGCGTAGCACAATACACCTCGGAACTGATAGTTGGACGAAGGAGACTGTTACCGTCATTTTCCCGGCTGAGTATGCGACTTTGAACTTTTTCTTCAGAGGAGAGGTGCTGTGGCGCCACTCCATGGATTATACGTTTATTTCCAGTTCGAAGTGATGAACCCATCTTTCACTGCCTCTGACGATGTTCGACAAAAGTTGGCATGATTAGCCTCGTAACGAGCAAACAGTTCCACACGGATGGTGCTGTATTGCTCTCTATGGCGTTCTGTTAGGCGGCGATAAACCCAGCGGTTACACGCTATTGCGTACTCCAACTGGTGGACAAGTGTGTCCGCAGTACCGAGCGGGACGTCCAGTTGTGCAGTGAGGTATTTGACTGTGATCAGCTCGAATGAGAGTGTCCGCACGTTCCAGCATTGGAGTTGTGACACGTATGTGCCGTCGGCCGGCACGCGAGAGATCGAAGAGGTTTGCTCGACTTGGCTGCGATGCTGACAGACAGCTCGTCTAACGACTCACCGTGCTTTTGTTCACTGCCAGGTGTCCGTAGACATTCTGCAAGCGCGTATGAATATCTCCGGTGCTCTGGTTTTCAGCCAAAGGAAACCCAATGACAGCGCTCTGCTTGGAACACACCTTTGTTACAGCCATAATTACATACGAGAGCACCGCCAATTATCGGAACTTCATGAAAGTATAGGGGCTGTAGCGGGAATACTCCACAATGTCACACAGCAAAATTCCACGTTTTTGCAACCGAAACTGGCCTAGATCAAAAGTGTATTGCATTACTTATTGAACGCCCCTTCTATACAGTAGACAGGCACATTTTGCGACATAACTGCAGGGAACCGATTTTGAACGGATATTAGACGGTAAGAGTCTCAATGGCAGGCCTGTAAATGAGTAGGGGAACGACGTGTAGAATCGGAGAAGTAGACTGTAGGCTATTGGACAAGAGTTGTTGTAAGAGGTTCATGATTAAAGAATTTGTTGCTAGCGCACGCGAGCTGATGTAATTTCGATGGATTGCTCACGTGCTGCCTGTGATATGTAAGCTGTAAGAGAATCTGAGACCAAAGAGCAGTGTTGACTGCAGTAGGAACTGTGTGGCAGTAGCAGTAAGTAGTTGCGAGCAGTCTGGTGTATCGTGTTGGCTGGGCCGGTCGTGTGCAGCGATGGCGGAGCCTGAGCGTTGTAGTATACGGTAAAAGCACCCTCGCGCATGTGTAGTATTGTTATATCAAGTCCCATGTAAATCTTTTTAAAAACATCGCTTGGTAAGAATCTTTCTCACAAAAAGTAACTTTTGACAATCATTCATTGCAATTTAAAGAATTTACTAATTTCTCGTTGAAGTAGAGAGAATATAAAATGTAGACTGGCAATGGCAAGGAAAGCGTTTCTGAAGAAGAGAAATTTGTTAACATCGAATATAGATTTATGTATCAGGAAGTCGTTTCTGAAAGTATTTGTTTGGAGTGTAGCCATGTATGGAAGTGAAACATGGACGATAACTAGTTTGGACAAGAAGAGAATAGAAGCTTTCGAAATGTGGTGCTACAGAAGAATACTGAAGATAAGGTGGATAGATCACGTAACTAATGAGGAGGTATTGAATAGGATTGGGGAGAAGAGAAGTTTGTGGCACAACTTGACTAGAAGAAGGGATCGGTTGGTAGGACATGTTTTGAGGCATCAAGGGATCACAAATTTAGCATTGGAGGGCAGCGTGGAGGGTAAAAATCGTAGAGGGAGACCGAGAGATGAGTACACTAAGCAGATTCAGAAGGATGTGGGTTGCAGTAGGTACTGGGAGATGAAGCAGCTTGCACAGGATAGAGTAGCATGGAGAGCTGCATCAAACCAGTTTCAGGACTGAAGACAACAACAACAACAAACTAATTTCTCCGATCCTTGGTCATCCCGATTATTGAAAAGAAAAATCAGTTCTTTCCTTTTATATAAGACAAATCTATCGGCCAGCATTGCACTTAGCTGCGCCAGAAAAAATTTCTTATAGGAGCAGATATATACGCGTTATCCGGCGACCTAATTAAGGTATGATTTTTCAGTTTATTCAGAATGATGTATCAGGGCCATGACGCAGCACTGCTGACGTCCAAAATTTACCAGGTTAAATTGACAGTCAATTATTGAAAGCTTATAAGTGAGTCGCAATTTTATTGAGAGATTAGTCGCATTGTATTATTGGTAGGTTACGGAATTTATCTGTGGGAGGTTACGAAGAATGCTATAAATAATTATATTTCTTACTGTTGGGAGATTGCGGAAATTATTTTGTGGGGAGGTTACACTAAATGTGAATATTATTAATATTATTTTATTTTGTGGGGAGGTTACATTGTTCCTAAATTGCAGCGCCACCGCAGTATGAACTATGGAGGAACAAAACCACGCACGCTATTTTGAATCAAACCGACAGTGTGTTTCTGAGTTCCTACAAGTTATATCTGTTCCTAGTGAGTTTTTGGATCACGAACTTAGCTTTGTTGTGTTTTATTTACATTTAAGTAGGGAAAAGGCGTCCAGTATGAGCCACTTCAGTCAAAACTGATATAAAATTTTTGCTGCTGTTTCGAAACAACGTATTACTGCATAAAAATATTTTCGATTTCATGTAAATGGTGAAAAAGGATTTCTAACTAGAAGAAACTATGCAAGAAATGCTTTTCTAAGACTTCAAACTCGATATATTAAGAAAAAGGACGAACCAGCCACAGATAATTTTTAAATGTTTTATTTTAATGCCGGTTTCGGGCTACCATGTCCGTCTTTAGATGGCCGATATTGTCAGTTATATAGATGTTTTGATCAACAGCATGTCGTCTGCTCCCTCACTGCACTCCGGTTATAACAGATTACAGTTTGTGGTCGAGTAACCTTATGGACTAAATTTTTCTATAAGACACTTCTGACTGCTGCTTTATCAAATTGTTGCACAAATCTTTTGTTTGCCAATTTCTTTACGTTTATAAATCTGTGACGCAATTCTAAATTTCCTGTGAAATCGAAAGCACAATTTTGACACTGCGCCTTAGCTAGCGACGTTGACCTGGAATCTCAATCCTTCACGTGTACTGCAAGCAAATTAGTGATTTGAAAAACGCCATCTGAGATGTCATAGACGTCTGATGGTTCCGTTCGACTGATTTTTAACCTGCTTTGCAGTGTAGTTTTGGGGACACTGAAGTAAACGGCAGCACTCCTCTTGGTCATTTCCCCTCCAAAACACTTAAAATTGCTTCGTTCATTATAGTTACGACCACTCCCATCGACCCCGTCGGCACGCTTCTTCTTCGTCTTGGGCATCGAGTCCTAAAAATAAAAATAAATAAAAAAAACACTTATATGGCCCACACCCCACACTTTGTTATGGCCCATACCAGCCGAGTGACATTGCACTTTAAAACATGACGGGAACAGAAACTGGTTTGAGTGACCGGAATTTCATTATTACGATCACTATGCATTACATTACTTACGTATTGTCCGCCCCCCAGTAGCTGAGTGGTCAGCGTAACAGAATGTCAATCCTAAAAGCCTGGGTTAGATTTCCGGCTGCGTCGGATATTTTCTCCGCTCAGGGAGTGGGTGTTGTGTTGTCCTAATCATCATCATTTCATTTCCATCGACGCACAAGTCGCCGAAGTGGCGTCAAGACTTGCACCCGGCGAACGGTCTACCCGACGGGAAGCCCTAGCCACACGACCTTTACATATTTTACTTATATATTAATGCTAGTAAGATTATATTACTACTCACATCCAAGAGTATAAGCGATGCTGAAAATTATACCGTTTAGCAGCTTCGACACTAAAAAAAAAAAGAAATTTAATTATGATCTAGGGCATTCGTGGAGAAAACCACGTTCCACCGTCGTAAATGAACTGTAAGGGCTGAAACGGAGAATACAATACGCTGTTTGTTGCCTATTATCTCTACCTTTATTCGCAGCTTGTTGGGCAACATGAAAC
Source organism: Schistocerca gregaria (assembly GCF_023897955.1). Taxonomy (NCBI): domain Eukaryota; kingdom Metazoa; phylum Arthropoda; class Insecta; order Orthoptera; family Acrididae; genus Schistocerca; species Schistocerca gregaria. The sequence continues at coordinate 70,469,472 of NC_064925.1, forward strand.
AGCAACTTACAGTAGTCACCAGTGTACACTTTTAGCTTCGAAGTGGGAGTTAAATTTTTATCCCAAATTTGTGTATTGATTCGCGTTATAAATACAGAGCGTTGGAGTGGAAATAATATTGTGTTACAGCTCTCTGTCTGAGTGAAATATAGGCTCTACACCTTTAACGACAGAATGTTAATTCCGAAAATAAATTCTAATACACAGCACCATAGATAATAACACAGGGTGTGAAAATGCAACTATCAGCAAGCAGAGAAGTAATATAAAGTAGATCGCATCACAGTATACAGGTATGCAAATCAAGGGTTACTGGAATTGATGATTTATTTTAACTTTTAGGAAACCATTCCTGAAAATCTATAAATGTAGCGTGAACGCTGTGTCCATGTGTTTAATTGTCATCACTGATGTCATTAAAGGAATTTGTGCTTGGAAACAAGAGACTAACGGAATGGACCACTGCGTCCACATTCTTAAATAATTGTATTGTTTATCAGTTTAAAATCTCAACAGTTACTGCACTTCAAGGATGCATAAGTGTTGTGACAAAAATGGGAAGTTCAAATCATTTTCTCTGCAATCATAGCTCAGCTCTGACATTTTATAACCAGGAAATTACTTTATTTCGCGGCGAAGACAATTTTGACATTTCATGCGTTACTTGAAAATTTGTTCTTGGATTGCTATTTAAGTAACAGCCGGAAGTTATATTTCCTGTTAGTAATATCGTTAAGAAGAAGTAAAAGCCAAGCTCTTTCTTTTTAGCGCGCATCTTCTCTATCCTCTGTCGTCCACTACATTACTACACTCCTGGAAATGGAAAAAAGAACACATTGACACCGGTGTGTCAGACCCACCATACTTGCTCCGGACACTGCGAGACGGCTGTACAAGCAATGATCACACGCACGGCACAGCGGACACACCAGGAACCGCGGTGTTGGCCGTCGAATGGCGCTAGCTGCGCTGCATTTGTGCACCGCCGCCGTCAAATTCAGCCAGTTTGCCGTGGCATACGGAGCTCCATCGCAGTCTTTAACACTGGTAGCATGCCGCGACAGCGTGGACGTGAACCGTATGTGCAGTTGACGGACTTTGAGCGAGGGCGTATAGTGGGCATGCGGGAGGCCGGGTGGACGTACCGCCGAATAGCTCAACACGTGGGGCGTGACGTCTCCACAGTACATCGATGTTGTCGCCAGTGGTCGGCGGAAGGTGCACGTGCCCGTCGACCTGGGACCGGACCGCAGCGACGCACGGATGCACGCCAAGACCGTAGGATCCTACGCAGTGCCGTAGGGGACCGCAACGCCACTTCCCAGCAAATTAGGGACACTGTTGCTCCTGGGGTATCGGCGAGGACCATTCTCAACCGTCTCCATGAAGCTGGGCTACGGTCCCGCACACCGTTAGGCCGTCTTCCGCTCACGCCCCAACATCGTGCAGCCCGCCTCCAGTGGTGTCGCGACAGGCGTGAATGGAGGGACGAATGGAGACGTGTCGTCTTCAGCGATGAGAGTCGCTTCTGCCTTGGTGCCAATGATGGTCGTATGCGTGTTTGGCGCCGTGCAGGTGAGCGCCGCAATCAGGACTGCATACGACCGAGGCACACAGGGCCAACACCCGGCATCAAGGTGTGGGGAGCGACCTCCTACACTGGCCGTACACCTTTGGTGATCGTCGAGGGGACACTGAATAGTGCACGGTACATCCCAACCGTCATCGAACCCATCGTTCTACCATTCCTAGACCGGCAAGGGAATTTGCTGTTCCAACAGGACAATGCATGTCCGCATGTATCCCGTGCCACCCAACGTGCTCTAGAAGGTGTAAGTCAACTACCCTGGCCAGCAAGATCTCCGGATCTGTCCCCAATTGAGCATGTTTGGGACTGGATGAAGCGTCGTCTCACGCGGTCTGCACGTCCAGCACGAACGCTGATCCAACTGAGGCGCCAGGTGGAAATGGCATGGCAATCCGTTCCACAGGACTACATCCAGCATCTCTACGATCGTCTCCATGGGAGAATAGCAGCCTGCATTGGTGCGAAAGGTGGATATACACTGTACTAGTGCCGACATTGTGCATGCTCTGTTGCTTGTGTCTATGTGCCTGTGGTTCTGTCAGTGTGATCATGTGATGTATCTGACCCCAGGAATGTGTCAATAAAGTTTCCCTTTCCTGGGACAATGAATTCACGGTGTTCTTATTTCAATTTCCACGAGTGTATAAATTCGGCATACAGTGTACGCGATGTAGTGTCAGTAGCTAGGTTCACAGGTTGCCATTTGTCTGTCTCTTATGGATTCGTAGTGATATTTATTTGTCGGGTTCGCATAAGTAGTATGCAGTGCCGAAGGCTATGTTTAGGACTTCATTGTTAGCCACAGGGGCACACTGTTTGCTGACCTACATATGTCTTCCATTAAGGTCGTTTCGGTACTGGCCATATCCTACTGAAGAAATGCACAATGCCTGTACTGGGGTGTGCATGGTGAATTTTCAGCTCTACTCGGACGTTGTGGAAAAAACAGCAAATTCTAGAGCCGTTGACACTGGTTACCCATTCCCGCTGTCACGTATTTACTTGTCACTGATCCAGTTGCCCCTTGTCCCTTAAATTATGATCCGTAATTTCCATTATTTGTCTACTTTTCCTCTCTTCAGCCAGTGTATCTAAACACGCTGACACATTGTTAGCTCACTCGGGTATGTTCTGAGTAATACGCACATTGTCTCCACTGACGTTGTGCTAAAAGCCCCTATTGGTCTCAGCAGAACAGTTCTTTGACGTCACGTAACACTGTCATGTTCGTTATGAGAGAGAGTGTGACCATATGCACACCGCGAAATATACTACGGATCCACACTACATAAATTATGTGATAAAAAGTATCCGGACACCCCAAAAACACACGTTCTTCAAATTTAGTGCATTGTGCTGCCACCTACTGCCAGGTACTCCATATCGACGACCTCAGTTGTCATTGAACATCGTCAGAGAACAGAGTGGGGCGCTCCGCGAAACTCACGGGCTTCGAATGTGGTCAGGTGCTTGGTTGTCACTTGTGTCATACGCCTGTACGCAAGATTTCCACACTCCTAAAGATGCCTAGGTCCACTGTTTCTGATGTGATAGTAAAGTGGAAACGTGAAGGGACACGTGCAGGACGAAAGTGTTCGGGCTGACCTCGTCTGTTGACTGACAGAAACCGCCACCAGTTGAAGAGGGTCGTAATGTGTAATAGCCAGACATCTATCCAGACCATAACATACGAATTCCAAACTGCATCAGGATTCACTGCAAATACTGTGACAGTTAGACGGGAGATGAGAAAACTTGGATTTCATGGTCGAGCGGCTGCTCATAAGCCACACATCACGCCGGTAAACGACAAACGACGCCTCGCTTGGTGTAAGGAGCGTAAATATTGGACGAGTTCACAGTGGAAAAATGTTGTGTGGAGTGGCGAATCACGGTATACAGTGTGGCGATCCGTCAGGGTGTGGGTATGGTGAATGTCCGGTGAACGTCGTCTGCAAGCGTGTGTAGTGGCAACAGTAAAATTCGGAGGCGAGCACGTGGTTGAACGTATGGGAGAGTGGAAGCTGTCATCGAGGCCAACTCTGTACTGAATTCCGGCATTATCGATTGAGTGCGCCACGAACTTGAAAGTCATTTTCAGCCAGGTTTCCGCACACTTTTGATCACATAGTGTAGTTTGTAGTGGAACTCTGTAAGCGGCTGTGATGATGAATGAGAGTGGAAAAAGTACCGCGTTTTATCAACCCGCTGTTTTATGTGTTGATTGAGCGGTAGTCGATCGTGAATCTATACCAGTAGGTATCTAGTGACGTGTATTCTGTGGATAATTGCATTGTGCCGTTTTATAATCTGGTCTCTCTTTAATTTTACTTCCGATAACACGCGGACTGTCATGTCGGTAGCATCAGTGACCACCTTTCTTAGGCTCACCTGCCCATACTGTCTCTAGCTTTGGTTTCCAGAATTCTTAATGAGTTGACTCACACCACAGACAACACATCATCAGCCTATGCGACATTATTGCAAATATGTACGCGTATAGCCCTATTCTTTTCTGTTAGGAGAAGTTCGATAGAAAACTTGCGGTTGTCATTGTGCGCTAACTCGTATGTTCGGTTACATGTATCATCAATCGACTTATTTCCAAGGAACCCGTATTTTGTTCTGATGAAATGTCTTAGATGACGTACCCGTGGTTACAGGTGTTACAGGGTAAATATATAACAAATTCGTAAATGAAACATCATCTGCTTACAATTCAGGAGTTAAGTTCACTTTTAACGACGTTCTGTACGATAATTGCAGCAACTAACTAACGCTTTCAGTAGGAAAAGTACATGCAGAATCAGTGTTGGAATATCTTGCTGTTCTAACAGAACTGAATGAAATCTTTGTGTATGGAGAAGCATGACTTCTTATTATAATGTTAATTGATATTACTAATGTACGCATGAGGTGTATGCTGATTACGAGTGTGAGGTACTTACAGAAGCACACAGACACACACACACACACACACTCACACACACACACACACAGAGAGAGAGAGAGAGAGAGAGAGAGAGAGAGAGAGAGAGAGAGAATAAATGAAGCAACTGACCCCATCCGCAGTGGCTAGTCTACATGTATTTTATACATGTAGATTAGTGGCTTAGGGGCAATTGTTGCTCACGTCCGTAGGTATAGCCTATATTACCCTACACGTGTCCCCTGTGTGGTCCTAAACGAGCAACAGTGTCATAGGTGATACACAATATGCCCGCAGGCATACTCATAACCATCCTTTTCAGGATCATCCAACTAGAGACGAGAAACACCTATTTCTTATTATGCAGCTTAATATTGAAGGCATAATCTGTGGTCCTTCAGCGTGGAGGACGAATGCCAGGTTATACACTGGTCGAAGCTATCCACCATCCACAATATGGAATAACCACTTATGTGAAGTTAAGCCTAAGCGGAGTGCATGTAATTGATTCTACAGACGTTAACCACAACTACACAATAGTAATCCAGATAAACGACTTAAAAGTTGACAACCTGCACCAGCCTGCAAGTGTGAATTGGACCTCCACAGTTCTGCCGGCTTTCGATCACCCTTGCATATACAATGGAGACTTTAACAGCCATCACACGGATTGGCGGTACGACACTGTCAATGTAAATGGGGAGTTACTAGCTCAATGGGCAGAAACTAAAAGCATGCACTTGGTATTTCATGTGAAAGACAAGGGAACCTTCCACTCTGCACGCTGGAATATCGATTACAACCCAGACTTGGTATTTGTGTCCAAAGATCAGCTAGATCAACCACTTAACGCCACTCGTACTGTTCTGTCTAATTCCCAAACTGAGAACACCATCCTGTTATGACAAAAATTGGTTTAAAATTCCCCTTGTAAACTCAATGACCCTACCCAGATGGAATTTTCAACGAGATAATTGGGACGGATTCTCAAAAGACCTCGTCTCCAACTTAGCTGCGAAGAACATACAGACAACAGCAAACAACTACGATGAATTCGTTAGAGTAGTTATCAAAGGTGGTAAGTCAAACATTCCTAGGGGTTACAGAAAGGAATATGTGTCTGGCTAGAACCAAGAAAGTGGGGGTTTTTATCAAGAATACCAAAGTTCTAGAAATCAGACAGTGGGCTCACAGCTACTCCACTGTTTAAACAAGAACAGAAGAGAGAAATGGGCAGCAACACTCAAGTAATGAACTTTGCCAGGTCAAGTAGGAAAGCATGGAAAGTCTTGAATGGACTAACTGGCAAGCAACACCCCAAAAATCCGTATCCTAAATTGAATCCCGACCTAATTGCTAACCGGATCGCAGACCTCACAAGGGCAAAGAGAGACAAGAGTCATACCAGAGCAGTAAACTGTAAACTCTCTAACCTCAAGCGCAGTGCCCCAAGAAACGAGCCGCTTTCCAGGCCCTTCTCCATAGCGGAAGTAGAAAGTGCTGTCAAGCAACTGCAAAGTGGTAGGGCTGCTGGCCCCGATAACATCTATAATGAATTTATTAAGAACATGGGCCTACAGTGCATGCGTCGCCTCACTTCGCTCTTCACTTACATACTCAAAGAGAACAAACTTCCTAGACAATTCAAACTGTCGAAAGTTATAGCCACTCTTAAACGTGACAAACCTGAAGAGAGCCCTGAAAGCTACCGCCGTATAGCACTGCTCAGCTGTACATCCAAACTTTTGGAACGAGTCCTCCTAACCCGAATAGTGCCGTTCATCGAGGCTGCTACCGCTCCTGAACAAGCTGGCTTCAGACAGGGACGCAGCTGCACAGATCAGGTTCTTGCCCTAACTACCCATACTGAAGCAGGTTTTTAATGCCATCTGAAATCAGGAGCTGTCTTCATCGACCTGACAGCCGCCTACGACACTCTCTGGCGACAGGGACTCATCTACAATCTACTGCAACTTGTACCAAGTCGAGAAATTGTGGATCTAATATCCAGCATACTTAGTGAAAGGCAATTTGAAGTGTTTCTAGGCAGCTCTAAAAGCCACAAACGGAAACTAAATAATGGACTACCACAGGGATCTGTTTTAGCCCCATCACTATTCAATTTATACATTAGTGATTTACCAACCACAATACCAGCTAAATTCATCTATGGTGATGACATCGCACTGGTAGCACAGAGCAGTAATTTCGAAGATGGTGAACGAATTCTTACGGAGGATCTGGAGACGATGTCAACTTTCTTAAAGACCTGGAGATTGATCCCCAGCACATCAAAAACTGAGGTCTCTTGTTTCCATCTAGCAAATCGTGCTGCGAACTACAAACCAAGAGTTCTGCTCAATGGACAAACGTTGAGGTACAATCCTTTCCCAAAATATCCCAGAATCACTATAGATAGAACCCTGAGCTACAAAGAGCACACCACCAAGCTTTCTCATAAAGTTGCTTGAAGGAACAACATACTACATAAGCTCAGTGGTACCACCTGGGGAACCCCTGCTGGCTGTCTGCGTTTAACTGGCATCAGTCTTGTGTACTCTGCTGCCGAGTACTGTCCACCTGTCTGGTTGGAAAGTGTACATGTGAAGAAGGTAGACACAAAACTTAATGACACAATGCGGTTCCATCAAATCAACCCCATGCCACTGGTTATCTGCACTGAGTGTCATCACTAAGGCGGAAATAACTCCACTGAGGGAGGCCAAGAAAATCTCAGCATCACCCTCTCTACCACTGCACCAGGAATTTTGTCATCGGCCACAGCAAAGATTGCGATCAAGAAGACCAGCAAGTGTTACTGCAGGACAATTCATTGCGGATTGTTTTGATCTAAACGAAAGCTGGAAACATGAATGGTCAACAAAACATTGGGAACAAGAGCCCATCACCTTGATCCCATAAAGAAGCCAAACGGTTTAGACCTACCGATGACCTTTGGTGTCCCCTCAACAGGTTAAGGACTGGACATGTTTGTTGTAAGTACTTCAGGTACAAATGGGGCTGGATCAGTATCACCAATGTGTGAATGTAATCAAGAAGAGCAGACAATTGCACATCTAGCCCAACGCTGTCCACTTCATTCATACCCTGGAATTCCCGATGACATCTCCACTCTCACACACAGCTTAATTAACTGGTTGAAAAACACGGACTTTATGTTTTAATCTTGTCTAATATCATATGTATATTGAATAAAATCATGTGCCTTATATCAACTGTATATTGTATAAAATCACCATACCATTAAATAAAAAATAGTAGTTAATATCTGTCATACAGTGAAGCGCAAAGAAACTTGCATAGGCTTGAGTATTCAAATAAAAACTAAAAAACCAAACTCTGTCCGGACAGGCCACGAAGGTCCAACAATACCAACATGTCGCCGTGTAATCCTAAGCCCATAAGCGTCACTGGATGCTGGTACGGAGTGGAATATGGTCAACACACGCTCTCCCACCTGTATGTCAGTTTACTGTGTATTCAAATACAGAGATATGTAAACAATCAGAATACAGCGCTGCGGTCGGCTACGCCTTTATAAGACAACAAGTATATGGCGCAGTTGTTAGATCGGTTACTTCTGCTACAATGGTAGGTTATCAAGATGTGTGTCTGGGCGTGGTGTTATAGTCGGCGCTCGAGCGATGGGACATAGTATCAAAGAGGTAGCGATGAAGTGGGCACATTCCCGACCAAGTTCGCGAGTGTACCGTGAATATCAGGAATCCGGTAAAACGTCAGATCTCCGACATTTGCTGCGACCGGGAAAAGATACCACAAGAACGGGACCAACGACGACTGAAGAGAAGCGTTCATCGTGACAGAAGTACAACCCTTCCGCAAGAAACTGTTCATTTCAATGTTGTTCCATCAAAAAGTGTCAACAAAACATCATTGATATGGGCTCTCCGAGCCGAGAGCCACAGGTACTCTTGATGACTGCACGACACAAAGCTTTACGCCTCGCCTGGGTTCGTCAACACAGTTTCAATTTGTATCGAGCGGACGGACATGTAGGGGGAAGGAGATAACCTCGTGATACCATGGGCCCTGCATGTCAGCAGGGGGACTGTTGACGCTGGTGAAGACTCTGTAGTGGTGTGGGGCGAGTGCAGTAGGTGTGAAGTGTGACACCTGATACGCCTACATACGACATTGACAGGTGACACGTACGTAAGCATTTTGTCTGATCACCTGCATCCATTTATGTCCCTTGTCCATTGGGCAATCCCAGCAGGACAATGAGACACCTCACACGTACAAATTGCTACAGTGTGGCTCCAGGTACCCTCTGAGTTTAAACACTTCCGCTGGCCACCAGATTCCTCAGACATGAACATTATTGAGTATATCTGGGATGCCTTGGGACGTGCTGTTCAGATGAGATTTGGACGCCCTTGTACTCTTACGGATTTATGGACAGCCATGCAGGATTCATGGTATCAATTCCCCCCAACACTACTTCAGACATGTCACGTCGTGTTGTGAAACATCTGAGTGCTCGCGGGGGCCCTATATGATATTAGGTAGGTGTACCAGTTTCTTTAGCTGTTCATTGTAAGAAACTAAGGAGTGCTGAAGTTTTGTCTTTAGGAGTTAGTAAATGTTTAACGTAATTAGATTATTCTACATTCTCAGCTCCATTAATTTAACTAAAGGTCAACAGCAGCAAAAATTGCGAGCTGCGGAATTTATCATTAGCACTTGTTAATATTATATTTAATATCACGAAATGGAGTGGCGCAAATTTTTCGCAAACTCATGCTCTCCAGCCCTTATTGGTTTGTTCAACACTACTGGCCCGCTCGTTGCAACGTTGAGCGCTGCGCCGTCTGTGTCATCAACAAGGTCGCATTGCGTGCTATTCTCGGTCAGCTACGCTGTGCCCTCACATCTAAACATACGGATATTATTGTTATTAGTCATGGATATGAAGAAAATGCAACTAACACGCCGTTCATCATTGTACATATTAACGGGATCCCACTTACGCTTCCAAGAGGGCAAGGGTGCAGCAGTCACGCTGTTAAATTGTCATACTTACGCCCTTCTTTGTTCTCCTCCGCTGTCAGCAACTTTGCGCCACTTTCTCAGCTATAATAGACAGCAGATTCCTAATCTCGCCCAGTTTACCGCGGGAACAACGTACTAGGCTGTGGTGCACCCAGCGATATTGCTATCAACGGACAGCACGTTTACTGAAATTTGTTCGTTTTTGACGCTATCCGGGCTTTTCGATGTACGATATCAGGTTCCATTTATTTTGTGCCTGATTTTGTGCCTGATTTTGTGCCTTATCAACGGCTGAATTATGTATACCAGGAATATTGTACCCTTTTCTCGCGGGACTCAAGAAGGCTGCCAATTACGTAGCGCGTATTCCATTCAAATCGACGGTATTACAGGGTCTTTTCCGTGCGGGGAATGTACCACATTGCGCGCAAGCCAACCAAGACGTAGACAGATTGACCGCTTTAGGCGTCATGGAAATAATTTCGTCCAGTCACTGGGTTAAAACGTTAGTCATTATCAAGAAGCCGACGGCCATAATCCGTGTCTGTAGTGATTTGAGCTGCCAGTTATTTCATATATATATATATATATATATATATATATATATATATATATATTTAATTCAAAGTCCGCTGTCAATACATACCTCTGTCTGCGCCCGGACGAACGTGTCACGAAGCTGCGTGTGCACAGTACTTTTCAAAAATAGAGTCCTTGGAAGTACAGTAACAGCTGCAAATACATGATAGATTTCGTTTGCTTCTTGATATCAATATCCCGTAAGGCCTCTATATTTAAGTCCGAAGTGTTTCTGGCGCTGTAAGTACGCCGACCATTTTTCAGTGCTTTCTGGAGCAAATTACCCAACGAATTCACTTTTACATCAATCACCTCGACGAGACTGTCGTTACCAGTCTCACCAGCAAAGATCATCTTCACAAACATAGTCTTTTGTTTCAGACATCGTGTGCCACAGGTCTAAAGTGCAATTTGAAAAAGTCATATTTCTTGCAACCCTGTATAGAATACATTGGACATCTTATTTCTTATCGAGGGATTCAGCCGACCGACGGTCACACACCGCCTATTACGGCCCTTTCGCCCCGCTTTTATGAGTGGGTCAGAGGCATTTTTAGGCAAAGTCACGCATTGCCACATGTTGCTTCTACAAGTAGCTTTGGTTTCATTTCCTTGATGTCAACAGCTTAAGACAATTGCAGCGTTAGAGTGAACTCCTGCCTGAGACCACGCATTCCAGACCTTGAAGAACGTCCACCGTTCTGCCCCGTGCTTGACCACTATCAGATGGTGCTGCATTTTGTGGTTGCAACTGACCCTTAGCAGTATGCCGAGGAGCTCGTATTGTGGTAGCGTTGTGCAAATGATTCATAACAGCCCGTTGGTTTCGTGTCAAAGACGCTTAATGATGGACAGAGCAATTATTCTCAAACAGAAAAGGATGCTCTTGTTATTACGTATCCTATCAAGAAGTTTCATATGTTTCTCTACGGTGTTAAGTCCCATTTTTTGTCTGATCACAAGCCGCTAGGGTCTCTCTTTAGTCCCGTGTCACAATTCCCATATCACACAAGCCATAGACTTCAGAGTTGGGCACTGTTCCTTAGTAGATGTGACTATGGTATTCATTTCCGCAAGTAATTTACCATTCAAACGCAGTCGCCCTTTCGCATTTACTGATAGGATCTGACCCTGGTTTCGATCAGGATGATGTTCTCTGCTTTTACCTCGACGAGGCAAATTGGCGCAATGTGTATGGATTCTGTATTACCAGCTCTTCCATTACTCAAGCCGTCGCCGTCGACCACGTTCTCCATTCAACTGCGGCTATATGTTCTGAAAGGAGAGCCAAAAATCTCGTCCACAATTATTTTCCGTTCAGACACTGAGACGAACTCGTCGATGGCGATTTTTTGTCGTCCCCAGTGAAAGGCACATTCTGTAGAAGGATCATTATGACATCTCATGCACCAAGATGTGGCCAGTCGCCAAGTCTAATGGTTGGAATTAATCGTGAATTTGAACATTTAATCACTGCTTTATCTAAATGCGCAGTCTATCAGGCCGCTCCCCGGCAAAGGTATTCGCGATGGTCTGGGCTATCATCCTTGCGAGTGGGTCCGTGTTGACTTCATAGAATCCCTCTTGGATGCTTGATGACTGTTGATCATTGACACTTATTCGCGTTTTACACAGCTACCAACCTCCACTTCAACACGGCAGAGAACCTCACTCATATAATCTGAATCAAACATCCGCCGCACAGCCTCGTTACTGACAATAGTACACAATTTTTTCTCAGCCTTTTTACGCTTTTTGTGCACAGCATGGTATGCACCACATAACTGCACTTCTGTACCACCTTCAATCGAACACACATGCAGAACACCTCATCTGCACTTTTAAGACACAAATAAAAAAATGTAATCGTAACGTGAGAGCATAGGAGTCCCTCACACCATTCCCTAGTTCCTACAGGTACACACCCATCAGCGACAAGGGCAGCAGAGATAGTGGGGTCTGCCACGGCCCAACAGGCTTAACACTATTTACATGGGACTCTAGTCGCGTTCAACGCAAGTGCGGTATTGCGGCAGCCACCCCCAGACCGAGCGGGAATCGTGTCTTCACACTGAATGAGGAAGACCGGCGGGTGACACACCACCGCAATCCACAAGTGAAGGCCCACACGCCGTCATCTCCTCAAACGCCTGTGAGATCATTCACTCCTCCTGCATCTGGCCTTCCTTGCCTCCATATGATGCCAGGCGTAGCTCACACTCCACTGTTCGTATCTATAGCTCTCCGCAAATTTATAGGCAACCAAGCGATGCAAGCCACTTGGACGAAGTACCAGTAAACACATGGCTCTAACACATAAAGTGAGACTGGCCTAGACGCTTGCAGCATCTCAGTGGAGACGATTATTACCTTACAGATGTGGACTTATTTATCACAATATAGAGATGTGTGACTATCTAATATGGAAACATATCTTCCCTGAGCAAGGAAACGCTGATGATATTATAAACAAAGGTAACACTCAGAAGATTTATTATTATTACTACAGTCTCATTTGCACATATTCGCTCTAAATTACCGCTTCCAGTCATAGAGGTTTATCTTCGGATCTAAATATAAAATGAAAAGAATCATTAATGTACTAGAATTTAAACAATATTTGTACAGTTGCATAATCTTTCCGATAATATGTCATCCATTGCTAACGACACAGTTTCGCAACGTGAACGAACTCAGACTGAAGCCTAGACATATATGAATAATTTATATGTCAAATCACGATCGCAAGATTTGAAAAATATACTGGTAAACATTTTATTGTTGTATTAAGTTTCCTCGGACGTCAGTCGGTTCTGAGGGAGGTTTGTATGCAGATAAATTATTAAATGCCATCTTAAATTAAAGATTACACAGGGCCTGTTCGGAAAGTAGGGTTCGGTCGGTCGTGAAATAGAAACTACAGTGAAGATCAAAAATGTTTTATGTGCAACAATTAGATAAACCTTCCAGCTACTTCTCTACATAGTCGCCGCAACGACTGACTCATTTGTCATAGCATTGTAGCAATTTTCCACAATACCGTCGTCACAGAAGGCCGCTGAATGTGTTTCCTGCCAATTCTCTATGCTGATCTGCAGCTTGTTGTCCGCCACAAAATGTTCTCTTTATAGCCAGCGGCTCATGTGAGCAGATGTGAAACTCAGAGGCAGCCAATTCCCCACTGTATGGGGGGTGACCAAACGCTTCCTATCAAAAATGCTTCTGGAGCGTCGTCATTGCCCCTGCAGTGTGCGACAGCGAAACGTCGTAAAGAAGGAAACGCATGACGATAACGCTGTGTGGGCTGCATGACATCAGGCGAAATCCCTTAAGGGCACTCATACTTAGCAGAAGACACTATTTTCTAGCTACCTTTAGGTGCGCACTGTTAGATAAGAACTGAAAAGAGCGATGTGACTCGATCGATGGGCAGATCTATGCAAAGCTTCATCAAACTTTCGCTATGGTTTCCATTTCACCATCCATCGGACCATACTTTCCGAGTAGCCCTCTCAGAACGCAATACCTCAAACTGTCTGCAACATGGTATGTTGTTTCCGCTTACATATATGCAGCTGGAAAAGGAGAGGTGACAAGGTTCATTTTTTAAATTCTCAATAAAACTGGGTGGGAACTGTCGAGGGTTTTCTAGAACTAGGTGTCTTAGTGGTACCCTTTGCCATTTTATTCACGCGTATGTCAACATCGCATCTCCCCCGCATCCGTGCCCACCCTCGTACCAAACTTTGTCCCTGTTAGTTCCAACCTGCAAATGACAGTAAAAATTCGGTGGTTCAACCACGTTCGAGGGGAATGCTGCCCCATAGAGCCCTTAGAGAATGGTTGAAACTTGCTGGGCTGTCAGCAGTGTCAGGGCTTCCCGTCGCTCATTGCACTGCGAACTGTCATTTTCAACCACGATATGGGTAGGTGTCATCGCCACAAGGGGAGGGATAGTTTCATTGACACGCTCTATGCAACCCCTGCGGCCATCGTTTTAATTCTGAGCGGCGGCGTGTCTGAAATGTGTTCCTCGGCCAAACACAAGAAAACTCTGGGATTTCAGTTATGGGTGTCGCGGTTGTGACCTCTATGGCGTCAAACGAAAGACTAAAGCGTCCACTGTGGCAATGGACAGAAATGTGGTGGAATTTGGTGCGAATGTGACATCATTAACCCATCTTACAGCTTACGAACTTCTGAGCTGCAGCCTGTTATCGAGCCAGACTGACGTCGCAGGGAGTCAGTTTTTGCACCATTATCGAAGACGGCTTTAGGCACTTTGAGTCAAATTTCAAATCTGTGTGTCGTAATGGGATTTAGTTATGGAATTTCGAGAAACTGATCCTTTACTTCTATTGCACAGTGTATTTTGCCATACTCACCTGAGCTGATTAACGTCTCGGTGATCTTCTTTTAGAAGTATACTTACCAGGTTGGTATGGATGAATTTTTATCTTTTAAGGAAAATCAGTACTGAAACTTCTTTATTTAAATGTGTGTAGCTGTATTTAAATTGCTGAATGAGTGACACCCACAACATCCTAGCGCAACGCAGTCTGACTGCATATAAAAAGATAACCTGACTTCAAATAATTGACTAAAAAGAAATCCTAACAATAACCTAAACATTTCATTGAACACGTACCTCACAAAAATATTCATTACGCCAACTCCTGCGTTACAGTGAGTGTCAATACCGCCAGCTAAATAAACGTTTCTAACTACTAAAGTCACTAACTACTAACGCGCATGTGGTTGTCAAAGGAAAGATTTTCTTGCAAACCAAATAATGTATTCTTTTTTTACCTTTATAATGTGACATCCAGCTCAGACACGAATATAAATCATAACTGACCTCTGGGGCAAAGGTACACTCCTGGAAATTGAAATAAGAACACCGTGAATTCATTGTCCCAGGAAAGGGAAACTTTATTGACACATTCCTGGGGTCAGATACATCACATGATCACACTGACAGAACCGCAGGCACATAGACACAGGCAACAGAGCATGCACAATGTCGGCACTAGTACAGTGTATATCCACCTTTCGCAGCAATGCAGGCTGCTATTCTCCCATGGACACGATCGTAGAGATGCTGGATGTAGTCCTGTGGAACGGCTTGCCATGGCATTTCCACCTGGCGCCTCAGTTGGACCAGCGTTCGTGCTGGACGTGCAGACAGCGTGAGACGACGCTTCATCCAGTCCCAAACATGCTCAATGGGGGACAGATCCGGAGATCTTGCTGGCCAGGGTAGTTGACTTACACCTTTTAGAGCACGTTGGGTGGCACGGGATACATGCGGACGTGCATTGTCCTGTTGGAACAGCAAGTTCCCTTGCCGGTCTAGGAATGGTAGAACGATGGGTTCGATGACGGTTTGGATGTACCGTGCACTATTCAGTGTCCCCTCGACGATCACCAGAGGTGTACGGCCAGTGTAGGAGATCGCTCCCCACACCATGATGCCGGGTGTTGGCCCTGTGTGCCTCGGTCGTATGCAGTCCTGATTGTGGAGCTCACCTGCACGGCGCCAAACACGCATACGACCATCATTGGCACCAAGGCAGAAGCGACTCTCATCGCTGAAGCCGACACGTCTCCATTCGTCCCTCCATTCACGCCTGTCGCGACACCACTGGAGGCGGGCTGCACGATGTTGGGGCGTGAGCCGAAGACGGCCTGACGGTGTGCGGGACCGTAGCCCAGCTTCATGGAGACGGTTGCGAATGGTCCTTGCAGATACCCCAGGAGCAACAGTGTCCCTAATTTGCTGGGAAGTGGCGGTGCGGTCCCCTACGGCACTGCGTAGGATCCTACGGTCTTGGCGTGCATCCGTGCGTCGCTGCGGTCCGGTCCCAGGTCGACGGGCACGTGCACCTTCCGCCGACCACTGGCGACAACATAGATGTACTGTGGAGACCTCACGCCCCACGTGTTGAGCAATTCGGCGGTACGTCCTTCCGTCCTCCCGCATGGCCACTATACGCCCTCGCTCAAAGTCCGTCAACAGCACATACGGTTCACATCCACGTTGTCGCGGCATGGTACCAGTGTTAAAGACTGCGATGGAGCTCCGTATGCCACGGCAAACTGGCTGACACTGACGGCGGCGGTGCACAAATACTGCGCTGGTAGCGCCATTCGACGTCCAACACCGTGGTTCCTGGTGTGTCCGCTGTGCCGTACGTGTGATCATTGCTTGTACAGCCCTCTCGCAGTGTCCGGAGCAAGTATGGTGGGTCTGACACACCGGTGTCAATGTGTTCTTTTTTCCATTTCCAGGAGTGTATATAATCATGAATAATATTCAGTCTCCAAGCCGAACATGTACAGATTGTTAGCCTACGCTAAAACTAACGTCAGACCTCTACACTCCATCAATGCTACGTTCTCACATCTAACATCCATCACTGCTGGATTTTCACCTTCCACTGCCTGACAGTACTTCCATCACTGCTGGCGACTAACTTCCAACTACCCAACACTAATGGCGATTAACTTCCAACAACGAGTCCACCCAGCCACAGAGTCTCTTACGACGGAACCGCAGTCAGAGATCCAATGCTAAGCGCTACACAGTGCTGCCAAAACAGAAGCAGCCCACTTACAGTACAAGCAGTAATTTGCAATTTGATTCAGTGTCTGTCATTCCGATCCCACCCTGCTCAAAGTGTGATGCTATTGTGCTGTATTGTACCTTGAAAATATTTCAACGGCCTACGAAATACAGTAGACTTCTGGCTATATCCGCTGGCAGCAGCTAAATGGACCCTATTTAATAGAATTGCGATAAAATGAAGTCTAACACTAATTTGTCTTCCTGGATCACCTCGGGACTTGGACTTATAATGTAGATGAATTCTGGTCCTAAATTTAAGAAGATCATTATCGTGGGTTTGTTACTATTTATTATGGCAGCTATTGTTGGACAGTATGTCCAGTAAATGTTGTGTGTGCTGTGTCTGGTCTTGTGTCGACACGAATATCCTCAAATCATCTGCAAACACTCTACATACGATTTTCTTTCGTAATAAGGTAAGGTCTGGGAATGAGCTTTTAACTTTCGTTACCAGCGGTCCGACCGCAGTTGTGTGTTGGGGCGCCGACAATGGGCGCCACCGAGGGAATGACCCAGTTAGTTTTCCACTGATCGTGATTTTTTGACTTCGCCCTTCCAATGATGATTCTCACAACTGGTGAGTATTTGTTGCAGGTACCTACCTTCCTTACTGCTTTTAGCACAAATCCGAGAAAGATTCCTTAGAAAGCGTTCGAAAACTAAACAGATATCACGCACCACGAAGCCCTCGTGAGTTAAACTCGTTTGCTAAACTGAAGGACACTCTTCACGGCATGCGCTTCACAACTACTACTAAATCGTCTGGAAATAGCCGCGCCGCTCGAACTGTCAACACAACTGAGACAGCTGAGAGTATCCTACGACTTGCACATCGCTGACGACGGGTTATACGCAATGCTGGTGAGGCCTTTGAAGGTCAGTAAAACTTTGAAACGCGTATCTATTTTGTGCGAGCTGTAAATAAATAGTTACGTATAACTGTTAAAATTCCATCCCTCTTAATAACACTTCGTGAATACTTCGTTTGCAGAAGTGTTGTCCGATTCTGCCAGAACGTCAACAATAACAATTTGAAAAATTGATTCGAGGTTGTCATCTATATCTACTGCAGTATACGAGCCATGGAAACGTTTCTGCTCTGCGCTTTTGATATAAGAGTGCTGTTATGTTGCCTCATTTCGTATCTTGTGTTCTTTTTTATGTTTTGTCCTCTCCCATGTTAGGATTAAGTGGTACAGTGACGTATTTTCCTCTTGGAAAAAACTGTCACCTCTAGACCTCACATCAAGATCTTCGAGTTTTCGTCTCTGCGTTCGCATATGCTTCGTCAACATCTATTAGTGATTATGTCTCGTGTGTCTTGGCACAATTCTCAGAGACACATGAAATAAATTTCTTCTCACTTTTATTGTAACCATATTGTCTTCTCAATTTGTGTAGTTTGCACTCTGCATGTTCCATCCACCAGTTTAAGGTGCGGGTTTATTTCTTTAAGCTAGTGATGTAGGCATCGTGTTTCTACCACGGGTATTTCCTCGTCTCTGGCTAAGGCGGTATTTAATTTCTATTATGCTTTCCCACGAAAAGCTGTTCCCTTCTGTAAAATGACTTTGGTGATGTAAGTACAGTAGTTGGAGAAATTGGTAGGCCACATTTCTAACGTAGTGATGTTACGTAATAAATCTTGTGAGATGTAAATCCTGTCTTTCCTTCTCGCTGAAAGACTATTCACTTAGGTGTATAATAGTAAGTCCGCGTTTGTTGCCTCTCACGTGTCAATCATATTTAAATTTCTAAGCATATATTCTAGTTCCACGCATCTATCTTAATTTGGCTTTGAACTTTTTTTACAAACAACAGAGTTAAACAGAATGAGATTTTCACTCTGCAGCGGAGTGTGCGCTGATATGAAACTTCCTGGCAGATTAAAACGAGCTGTGAGTACCAGGTGTGAGTCGTGCTTCGGTTGCTCAGATGGTAGAGCACTTGCCCGCGAAAGGCAAAGGTCCCGAGTTCGAGTCTCGGTCGGGCGCTAAGCCATGTCTCCGCAATATCCTTCCTTTCAGGAGTGCTAGTTCTGCTTGGTTCGCAGGAGAGCTTCTGTACAGTTTGGAAGGTAGGAGACGAGGTACTGGCAGAAGTAAAGCTGTGAGTACCGGGCGTGAGTAGTGCTTCGGTTGCTCAGATGGTAGAGCACTTTCCCGCGAAAGGCAAAGGTCCCGACTCCGAGTCTCGGTCGGGCACACAGTTTTAATATGCCAGGAAGTTTCAACAGAGTTAAAATCACAATGAAATACGACTCTGGTCAACTTCGTTGGAACGGCCGCTGTCGCGTAGCGGTTCTAGGCGCTTCAGTCAGGAACCGCGCAGCTCCTTCGATCGCAGTTTCGAAAGCTGCCTCAGGGATGGATGTGTGTGTTCTCCTTAGGTTAGGGAAGTTTAAGTAGTTCTAAGTCTAGGGGGCTGATGACATCAGGTGTTAAGTCCCATAGTGCTTAGACACATTTGAACCATTTGAAGAACAGAAAAGTAGTACTAGCGAATGGGAGATAACGACATTTATAACATGCGTATTCTGTACTTCAATTGACGTATGTATGTCAATTGAAGAATAGGATACTAGTGCTATTTAAGAAAAAAATAGCGCCATACCTAACATTTATATCCTGCTCTTCAGTTGACCAGTGGATAATGATCTGAATTCAACATTGTGATTACCAACATGATGCTGATAACCCGTATTCCCCAAATCCGTATGTGAAGAAAAAGCATCTGAAATCAATACGGAACCCTCTACAACATTATCTTCAATTAATGTAACCAAAACTTCCTTCGTTCGATTAGGACCTACTTTATAAATTACTTCGTCACAATCTTGACCTGAAACTACAGCCCCCCAAACCCATAATCCTACAGGAGGTTCCACCTATCGTACTTCCTTCTGCCAAAATGCGACTCGTCGATTTCGACTATAGCACCAGCCCGCCCCCCCCCCCCCCCCCCCCCAACGGCCCCTTATACTTATATTCCCAACAAACTTCCCTACAAAAAGAGTACCAGTCTTCAACTGTACGCTCACTCACACGACATTCATGCACGCACAGCCGCTCAGGATACATCAAACTCCAACAGTATGAAATTTTTATGATATCCCTCAAGGCTCGCTTAGATTTCTCGATCCATCTTCCTCATCTATTGGACCACCACAACCGATCTTTACTGCAGCGCCATACGAATAAGTCGTGAGTACGGCAAGCGGCGACACTGGTCAGGAGCAGATGTTCTCCGCACTTACGACATCGAACATAATCAGCAACAAGGCCAGACATTTGTGAAAATCGAATCGTGGCCATCATGTCTACGCCCATAGCCTACTTTAAATCATACAGGTTCATTGGAATAGACAAATCCATACCTACAAACGAAAATGAAAATGTAAAAATTCCCATGAAATTAAAAACTATTAGCCCAAATTATCTCAAACGCATTAAGAATGAAATTAAGTACCGAATGAATTGCAAACAACCAACAACTTAAATCAGTGAACATAAAAACATTTTACACAATATCTAGCGCTGTCTTTTAAAACCACATTCAATTTTTTTAATGAACAATGATGGCGCTAATCCGCAGCAGACAACCGATTTATTATCTATGGCTGGAAAGTAAAAACATTAATATCTATGAGCAACTTATGACATCATTGGTCAAAGCCGACGGGTTGTTTCCCGTGCTTCAGTAGACCCTGCTGATCTGATGCCTTTATTGACGGTATTGCAACTAACACGCTTCAGATAGAATTTTTCAGTGACAGCAGTCGTTTACCCGTAAGAAGTTGTCAATGAGTCTGTTTCGTTTGTGGTTCAGTTGTGGTTGTAGGTAATGTGAGCTGCAGGTTCAATTCGTGGGCTGACGCAATGGAATCAGTTGCAGCATTCATTTTGAATACACCAAGACCATGGAGGTTATTTCATATGACAGCTGATCAATTCTGCTAACGGTTAATGCGAGCGCATACTTGAGTTCTACATTTCTCACAGCTTGACTGACTCTGTTCCTCTTTAGTTTGTAAGTAATATGATTTTCGGGGATGGGGCATAGAATGCATTTCCGATGGGCAGAAACTCTGCTATGTACCGCTACGGAAGGAGCCACTGTAGAGGTGTTCTACATTTTTTTTTTTTTTTTTTTTTGTACAGCATGTTCGGCTTGCCTTACTCGATAGCTAAATTCGCAAGTATATATGTCTAATACATTTTTAACATTAAATTTGGGAATCAGGAAGGCATCAAGTAGAAATCTTGTTCGTTATAATCAGATAGTAGTTTTGTACACGAAAGCAATAGCGTAACTGACAACATGACATGTACCAGGAAAGAAATAAAAAAAAAGTAATCAATGTACTGTTGGAACACGACAGAATGGTGGGATTGTAAGAGTTACAGCCCCCTAAATTTCTCAGCATGCAGTACGCGCAGCATCTCAGGAAAAGACAACAAGGGACCAGGCAGTGGAAGTTTGTAGGTATATACAGCATTTACAGTCTGGAGTGTATACAAAACTGTAGCGAGTACACCCAGAAATGTGTATTTACAGTTGCTGATACGTTTTACGACATGTATCATTTGGAATTTTGGTGTGCAGGGGGAAGAATTTTTGGATTCACATGCACATCCGAGATCGGCATGATCATAGGAGCACAGAAGATGTGTTACCAGATCTTTGGACTCTGTCTGATACAACCCACTCTAAACAGCATTAATCGAACGTTCTCATATCAGTTTTTTCTAGTGTATTCTATTGAGTGTGGCGGGGGTTCGCAGTATAAAGGTCCTGTACAACTATGGAAGTTTTGGTTGTTTTGATGCAAATGTGCAGGACTCGCCAAATTTTGCAGGTAACACACACTCTTGCTCCACAAAACTGAAATAAATGACTTTGTTGATATACCTACTAATAACTCCAAAGGTAAACTAGCTGCAACCAAATATCCAATCTAGGCACAGAGCAGCATTGCCTCTGTTTAAATTTCATTCAAAACGTGATCGATCTGTAAAAGTGTAATCCTGTGCTCCACTTTCCAATATCTCAGCACAATTATAGCCATGAAAGAGATTTTTATCTGTTTGCACAGTAGTCAAAATGCTCCATTCGTGCCTTTAACTTATAAATAACAACGATTTATTTTCATGTCAACTGACGATGTAGTAGAATTGGCACCTGGAAGATTACTTAGGATGAATTCTGAAGTACTAGAAGGCTATAAGGTTATGTATTACTGATGACGTTAAAGTTTATCCAGACACATAACAGTGTCGTGTATCCATACGCATATATCAGAATCATTAAAAATAAATTCAGTATATAACACATAAAATTTCGTTTTTATTTATTCAAAAGTGTCATAAGAACAAATGATATATTTCACTGACATTCAGAATCTTGCGACACGAGTCATGGTGTAGCTAGCAACAGGATTGGTGGCAGGACGCGTGTTGTATCCCACGGCTCGGCTGGTGACAGAACGCATGTTGTATCTGGCAGCAGTACTGGTAACACAGCGTGTGTTGTATCTGGCAACAGGATTGGTGGCTTGATGGGTGTTGTATCCGGCAGCAGGACTAATGACACAGCATGTGCTGTATAGGGCAACAGGATTGGTGGCTTGATGGGTTTTGTATCTGGCAACAGGAGTGGTGACTTGATGAGTGTTGTATCTGGCTAGAGGACTGGTGATAAGATGCCTGCCGTTGCAGGCAATGGGGATGGCGGATGCTATTCGTGTGGAGTCAGACGACAATGCTTTGGACACCACCTGCCCTAAAGGTAATGAGGCTACACGTTTTGTGGTTAGATGTTCTGCTGGTGATGTAACTTCCGTTTTGCCTCTCGATGAGGCTCGAAGAATTGCCCTTGTTGTGAGTGGCGACGCGACTTCGATTTTAGGTGCCGACGACACTTGTGTAATGCTTGATGAGACATTTGTTGCAGATGGGGACGTGGCTGGGGAGGCCACGTGTGTTGCAGCTGATGGTTCAAGTTGTGTTGTGGACGGCATAAGGGCTGGCGATGCCAGATGTGTTGTGGCTTCAGTGGCCACTGCTGGTGTGGCTGGTGACGTGGCTGGTGCAACCACTTGTGGTGCAGCATGTCCTTCAACTCGTACTGTGGATGGTGACGCAGGTGGAGACGCCACTTCTCTTGTGGCTTCTGCTGGCTCTCCTCCTGTGTCCGGCAACGTGGCTGGCGAAACCTGAAGTGTTGCAGTTGGCGACACAGCTGGTGACGCCGCTGTTACTGCTAATGCTGGCTCCTGTGAGATAAAGATACAATGGATGATGTTAAGACGTTGTTAAATGTATTCCATGTGATACAAATTGAGAGAAAATCTATTCACAATAATTCAAATCATTAAAGTAACATTAAATATTGTCATTTCTTCCGTACATCTCCTCAGTATATATTTAAATTGAACGGAAATAATAATTATTTAACAATCAATATTGTGAAATTATATTGGTGAATACATTTTTCTCCTGCATTTCCTCTGTTCAGGTGTGGATCCTTAAGAGCTTGTTATTCTGCGTAGTAATCTAAACACAAGCAAAAGACGATCACTGCTCGAAGTTTCACACAATGAGACAGTCTCATTCACTACATGACCTTGTGATGTCTCCCAGTCGCTTGATATGGACCATGCCTGTAAGCTCATTTCTGCACTTACGAGACGAGAGGCGAGTATGCCCATTTCCACTCCACAGGGTTTCATGGTGAACTGTATGCTGCTAACTTATACTGATCATCCAAAATAATATGACCGAATATTTATTACGGTGTTGGACGACCTCTGGAATACAGTACACAAGAGATTCTGGATGTCGGAGATTAGGCCATTACGTCGCGTGATACGAAGTGGACACCGAAGGTCTTATCGCCTACTGCTGGTTTCACCGTCATTCAACCTCCTTTCGTAGGTCACGACAGGCAAACAAGTTAACCATTCACAAATGATTGCCCCCAATCACCTGACCATAGGAGACTACCCGTTCTCAGAGACACTGAAGTCAGTGCATTTCCGCATGATTGACCCGTATCGACGCTAGAATGATTCTTCATTCAATGGGCATAATGCAGAGAATTTTTCTCATAATTTCCCTATATTAATTTTGATCACTAGTTCCTTATTCCATTGATAAATATAGAAATACGTTTGACACCTTATGCGAGTGCGACTTCTGATTCCCATAGATGCATCAGGACTAACCGCTTAACAGGAGAACAGTGTATCCCATAACTGAGGAACGTGATGGTTCTTGACTCTTACAAATAACAGTATAGGAGGTAACGCTCAAAACGTAGTCTAAACGAAGGAGTAATGCAGAAAATCATTTATTATCCCAGCCACACTTGCTAGGAAAGATTGGCCAGTTTCACAAAACACCTAATAATGCGGCCGGCCGGAGTGGCCGAGCGGTTCTAGGCGCTACAGTCTGGGACCTCGCGACCACTACCGTCGCAGGTTCGAATCCTGCCTCGGGCATCGATGTGTGTGATGTTCTTAGATTAGTTAGGTTTAAGTAGTTCTACGTCCTAGGGGACTGATGACCGTAGAATTTAAGTCCTATAGTGCTCAGAGCCATTTTTGAACCTAATAGTGCGTGCACATGCGATAGATCAAAAATGGCTCTTTTAAATCAAGTAGGCTGTTCCGTCGATGCCTCTCAGAAGGCAGGCACCACGGCGGCCCTCACCTCCGTGCTATCCAGTGGGTGACCAGGGGCGGTCTTCTCCTCCGGTGGGTCGTCTGCCTCTCTCCCCTCCCCAGAGGCACAGCAGGGCAGCCACCGGCGAAACTGGCGAAACATCTTCTGCAGGAAACAAATACACAAAACATTGTCCGACATTCTGTGTGAGTTGCGGTGTCCTTTCAAAGCATCACACTTGGAACAGACATTAACGCAAAGTTGTAGCGGTTGTAACGTACCTGTCCAATTACACAGTTAGTTTGTTCGATGGATAATTATTCTGTTAAGTAGCGTGAAACAGTATTACGTGAACTTCAACTGGGATTTTGTTACAGAAGGTATCTCGAGCCACCACCTACTACTAATTTACCTTGCACATTTGCTTCGAAAGAAAAAAACAGTTGGTGAATATGCTTCATTTCAGGAAAAATGTATGGTATTTTGATGTAGCTTGATAATCCTTGATTACTTCTGCAGTAGAATAAGCTTGTTAAGTGCTCTTAAATATATTAAAAATCATACACGTCTGAGCTAATATGGCCTGCGAGAACCTTGACAGGGAAATGAATAAATTCCGGCTGAGTCACTGAATGTCATCACGATCATTTGAAACCAGGAGAGCCGTGGAAGATATGGGGTACGCACATTCAAACATTAAGAGTAACCATTCATACACAGAAACAAGTTGCTCGTTAGTTTAATAACGAAAGACCTAAATTAGATTAGAGAGAGAACAGCCAAGATGGTCGAATACTTTAATAGAAAATTATTCCAAAATTAATAAAAATAATTTCGCTAGACAGCTATGAAAACAATGAATCCGAACTACGTTCTACGTTTTTCAAACGAGTATGATGTATAGGCCAACCTCTATGAGCAATCGTTTAGTCTGAAAGCATAATATCTTGTACTATTGTGTCTAGCTTGTACTATTTCCTAGGCGGTTGTACCAGCATTATGTGTAATTTTGGACTACCTAATTTAATTCCATTCTTTTTGTGCGAACTTGATGTCTGTCTAACGGCGGGCAATGACAGAAAGGACTACTTATTATTACATACCTCTTCCGAAGAACCGGTGTCCGGCTAGAAAAGTGGACGATTAGGCTTCTTTTCAGATGGTAAATCGAAGCTTTCAGAACCTTCTTCTTTAAGTTAACTGTTAAGTTATGGTTTTTTTCAGAACACCTCGAAACAATACTAGAGAGCACGAGAACTATATGGACTCGCAATGTTCCTGGGCAACGGCACACATCACTTCAAGCGACACTGCATTGTTGACAGGCAACCCAGATGACGATACATGCTCTGTTAACTGACTGCATCTTCCTGTTGCTACAAAATATTTCAGTGTCCATATATTACAGTATTTTTATAATCGTGTCTCATTTGAACATAAGTATAAATTAAAGAGTGAAATATCTGAAGGCAAAAATTATTGCTTGAAATACGAAATTCACCAATGCGATTTCCGAATATACCTCTACATCGACATCATAGTCTGCAAGCCACCTAATAGTGTGTGGTGGAGGGTACTTTCTGTACCACTATCTGATCCCTCAAACTCTGTTCCACTCGCGAACAGGGCGTGAAAAATTTCATTCTTTCACCTACTGAACTAGAGAACAAATTTTACGTGACTTTAAATAGTACCCTTCATGACCACTGAAAATATGTTTGTTAATTTTTTGTGATAATGTATTGCATTATGCTATTAAAACATTCCTTTATAGAGTAGGATCTTAACATCTGTTGTCAACGACATAGGAGGAGCCTAGGTGTCTTATACTGTATTTGTTCTAATGACATACAAGACAGTGTTATACGAAATGTTAGCAACTTGTTACTACAGACGTACGCTGTCACAGGGGAACCCTATAGCCAGTTTGCCTGTGAGCCCAACTTATGGTGTCGCTGTGGCTACTGAAGTACGAAAGCCAGTTTCATTCTTACTCGAGTGTGAGCGACGCCCTGTGTTCGGGAAACGAAAAGAACAAAAACGCTTCACTCTACTGATATTACAATTACTGCAGTTAAGTCTTTCTAGTTGGTAGTACTATGTACGTTGAACTGAAATTTATGTATGTTAGTTGCGAAATGTTCTGTAAGATTAATTCGAAAGGCGGGTCAAATGCTTATGTCCAGGCACAATGTAGGAAGTGACTATGAGAAGACTAGAGAAACTCAGCGAAGAAAATTGTTCTTTCACAGTGATGGCGCCAGTTGTTTCACGAGTTTTCGATGTGAAAGGAACTGCCACCCACCAGCTCACATTTACAAATTTATAGACACAAATACTTTTTGATGAGCGTTTCATAAGGGCAGACGATAATGAGCAAATGTAGCCGGAGTTAATGTTATGTTATGTGAAATGAATATCTTAATGTAGGTTAATATAAAATTGTCCCTGTTTTCTGTATTTTCCCTTCTCGTATCAGAGACGACATTACTGACTATCTTCGTAACACTAAATAATACCCAATAAAAAGTGCAAAATGCTGGATAATATACCGCGAAATGAGATGATCTTTGACACCAGTGATGCAATGGGAGGCCCTCCCCTCATACGGCTTTCAGTCTTTGAGACAGCTCACTACTGAGAAATGGTCTCACAATTTACATGATGGTACCACTTATGTGGTAATCCGTCATGTTCAAAAATGAAATATTAATTAAGCCAGATCCCCGATATTTAGGTAATAAAATTCCTGCAATCGTCTTCTCCGCAGAAAAAACGGTCCGTAAACGTGTTCTCGAAGAACGGCACAAAGCACATGTAGTTTTGGAGGGTCCCCGTCAGGCTTGTCTGTGTTGCTGTGTACCCACGTTCTGACGTTCTGTCGCTACAATTCTCTTGTTAAATGAAATCTGCCCTCAGCAATGAACACTAAACCTGAAAGGACATAGTTATCTTCCATCTCAACGCACAGAGAATTTACAAATATGTACACGTTGTTTGTTGCCATGAGAAAGAATTGTTTGCAATTGAACGCTGTATTGCGTGAAACTCAAATGTTGTTGCAAATCAAGCTGAGGAACAGTTAACTCCTCATTGTTAAGCAAACTAAACTGCTGCGGATTACATTTAAAACTAGAAGGTAAAATTAGAGAACTATACTTAACACTATGATGACGTGCTCTGCGCCTTGGGCATACGAATAGGGCGGCCCTCTCACAGACAAGAAGAGTCTCGAAATAATGGAGAAAACGACGTTGAATCGTCGTAAATGAATTGTGCCGGCTGAAACGGAGAATGCAATACGCTATTTGTTGCCTGTTATCTCTACCTTGATTTCGTGCTTATTGGATAATGGATAAGCGAACGTACGAGTTAGGTTCTCGAAGGAGAATTCCTGCTGCAAGTACATGAACTGGCAACTTATAGTAGTCAGCAATGTACACTTTTAGATTCGAAGTGGAAGTTAAATTTCATCCCAAGTTTCTATATTGATCCTCGTAATAAATAAAGAGTATTGGAATCGAAAAAATATTCTGTTGTAGCTCTCGGTCTGAGTGCATAATAGCTTCTACACCTTTAAAAAACGGAATTTTAATACCGAAAATAAATTAAATCACACAGCATTATAGGTAACAACATAGCGTGTGAAAATGCAACAGTCAGCATGCAGAGAAATAACAGAAAGTAGTTCGCATCACAGTACACATATAAGCAAACAAGGGGTACTGAAACTTATGATTTATTTAAGCTCTTAGGAAACCATTCCAAATCTGTAAATGTAGCTAGGTACCTTATCTTAACATGAACGCAATGACCATGCGTTTAATTGTCATCTCTGAGGTCATCGAAGATATTTGTGCTGGGAATCAAGAGACTAACAGAATGGACCACTGCGTCCACATTCGTAGATAATTATACTGTTAACCAGTTTAAAATCCACTCAGTTACTGTCACTTCAAGAATGCATGTGTTGTAGTAAAAAATGGGAAGTCCACATCATTTTCTCTGCGATCATAGCTCTGCACTGACATTGTATCAACAGGAAATTACTTTTTTCCAGGTTGTTCTTGTTGTTATTGTCTTCAGTCCTGAGACTGGTTTGATGCAGCTCTCCATGCTACTCTACCCTGTGCAAGCTTCTTCATCTCCGAGTATCTACTGCAGCCTACATCCTTCTGAATCTGCTTAGTGTATTCGTCTCTTGGTCTCCCTCTAAGATATTTACCCTCCACGCTGCCCTCCAATACTAAATTTGTGACTACTTGATGCCTCAGAACATGTCCTACCAACCGGTCCCTTCTTCTTGTCAATTTGTGCCACAAGCTCTTCTTCTCCCCAATTCTATTCAATACCTCCTCATTAGTTATGTGATCTACCCATCTAATCTTCAGCATTCTTCTGTAGCACCACATTTCAAAAGCTTCTATTATCTTCTTGTCCAAACTGTTTATCCTCCATGTTTCACTTCCATACATGGCTACACTCCATACAAATACTTTCTCAAATGACTTCCTGACACTTAAATCTATACTCGATGTTCACAAATTTCTCTTCTTCAGAAATGCTTTCCTTGCCATTGCAGGTCTACATTTTATATCCTCTCTACTTCGACCATCATCAGTTATTTTGCTCCCCAAATAGCAAAACTACTTTACTACTTCAAGTGTCTCATTTCCTAATCTAATTCCCTCAGCATCACCCAATTTAATTCGACTGCATTCCATTATCCACGTTTTGCTTTTGTTGATGTCCATCTTATATCCTCCTTTCAATACACTGTCCATTCCGTTCAACTACTCACACTTGTCTTTTGCTGTCTCTGACAGAATTACAATGTCATTGGCGAACCTCAACATTTTAATTTCTTCTCCATGGATTTTAATACCTACTCCGAATTTTTCTTTTGTTTCCTTCACTGCTTGCTCAATATACAGATTGAATAACATCGGGGAGAGGCTACAACACTGTATCACTCCCTTCCCAACCGCTGCTTCCCTTTCATGCCCCTCGACTCTTATAACTGCCATCCGGTTTCTGTCCAAATTGTAAATAGCCTTTCGCTCCCTGCCTTTTACCCTTGCCACCTTCAGAATTTAAAAGAGAGTATTCCAGTCAACAATGTCAAAAGTTTTCTCTAAGTCTACAAATGCTAGAAACGTAGCTTTGCCTTTCTTAATCTTTCTTCTAATATTTCCACGTAATACAAACCGATCTTCCCCGAGGTCTGTTTCTACCAGTTTTTCCATTCGTCTGTAAATAATTCGCGTTAGTATTTTGCAGCTGAGACCCATTAAACTGATAATTCGGTAATTTTCACATCTGTCAACAACTCCTTTCTTTGGAATTGGAATTATTATATTCTTCTTGAAGTCTGATGGTATTTCGCCTGTCTCGTACATCTTGCTCACCAGATGGTAGAGTACTGACAGGACTGGCTCTCCCAAGGCCGTCAGTAATTCTAACGGAATGTTGTCTACTCCCGGGGTCTTGTTTCCACATAGGTCTTTCAGTGCTCTGTCAAACTCTTCACGCTGTATCATATCTCCCATTTCATCTTCATCTACATCCTCGTCCATTTCCATAATATTGTCCTCAAGTACATCGTCCTTATATAGAGGGCTATATACTCCTTCTACCTTTCTGCTTTCCCTTCTTTGTTTAGAACTTGGTTTCCACCTGAGCTCTTGATATTCATACAAGTGGTTCTCTTTTCTTCAAAGGTCTCTTTAATTTTCCTGTAGGCAGTATCTATCTTACCCCTAGTGAGATAAGCGTCCACATCCTTACATTTATCCTCTAGCGATGACTGCTTAGCCATTATGCACTTCCTGTCGATCTCATTTTTGAAACGTTTGCATTCCTTTTTGCCTCTTTTATTTACTGCATTTTTATATTTTATCCTTTCATCAATTAAATTCAATCTTTCTTCTGTTACCCAATGATTTCTACTAGCCCTCGTGTTTTACCTACTTGATCCTCTGCTGCCTTCACTACTTCATCACTCAGAGCTACCCATTCTTCTTCTACGGTATTTCTTTCCCCAATTCGTGACAATTGTTCCCTTATGCTCTTCCCATAACTCTGTACAACCTCTGGTTTAGTCAGGTTATCCAGGTCCCATCTCCTTATATTCCCACCTTTTTGCAGTTTCTTCAGTTTTAATTTACAGTTCATAACCAATAGAGTGTGGTCAGAGTCCACATCTGCCCCTGGAAAGTCTTACAATTTAAAACAAGGTTCCTAAATCTCTGTCTTGCCATTATATAATTTATCTGATACCTTCTAGCATCTCCAGGGTTCTTCCATGTATACAGCTTTCTTTCATGATTCTTGAACCAAGTGTTAGGTACGATTAAGTTATGCTCTGTGCAAAATTCTACCAGGAGGCTTCCTCTTTCATTTCTTAGCCACAATCCATATTTACCTACTATGTTTCCTTCTCTCCCTTTTTCTACTCTCGAATTCCAGTCACCCATGACTCTTAAATTTTTGTCTCCCTTCACTACCAGAATAATTTCTTTTATCTCATCATACATTTCATCAATTTCTTCATCAACTGCAGAGGTAGTTGGCATATAAACTTGTACTGCTGTAGTAGGCGTGGGCTTCGTGTCTATCTTGGCCACAACAATGCGTTCACTATGCTGTTTCTAGCACTCCTATTTTTTTATGCATTATTAAACCTACTCCTGCATTACCCTTATTTGATTTTGTATATATAAACCTGTATTCATTTGACCATAAGTCTTGTTCCTCCTGCCACCAAACTTTACTAATTCTCACTATACCTAACTTTAACCTACCGATTTCCCTTTTTAAATGTTCTAACCCACCTGCCAGATTAAGGGATCTGACATTCCACACTCCGATTCGTAGAACGGATAAATACGTCCCGGCTCGGAGATCCGAATGGGGGACTATTTTACCTCCGGAATATTTTACCCAAGAGGACTCCATCATCATTTAATCATACAGTAAAGCTGCGTGCCCTCGGGAAAAATTACGGCCGTAGTTTCCCCTTGCTTTCAGCCGTTCGCAGTACCAGCACAGCAAGGCCGTTTTGGTTATTGTTACAAGGCCAGATCAGTCAATCATCCCGACTGTTGCCCCTGCAACTACTGAAAAGGCTGCTGCCCCTCTTCAGGAACCACACGTTTGTCTGGCCTCTCAACAGATACAACTCCATTGTGGTGGCACCTACGGTACGGCTGTCTGTATCGCCGAGGCACGCAAGCCTCCCCACTAACGGCAAGGTCTATGGTGAAGACATTTTGACTTTTCATGCGTTACCAGAAGATTTGTAACTGGATTTCTATTTATTACCCGGAAGTCATATTTCCAGTTAGTAATATCTTTAAGAAGAAGTAAAAGCGTGCATCTGCTCTATCCTCTGTCGCCACTACATTACTACATTTCATACATACAGCAACGATCTCAAACAGATAATTTCAGTACACTCTACTGAGACAGAAGTTGCTCATCAGAACACCTGAGACGTTATAGGATTTCTTTCTGTCACCCCTCCCCTTCACATGCGGGGCCGATGGTTAAAGAGCAGCATTTCTTGCCGTTCGAATAGCTGGTAATTTGAACGTTTTTTTCCGTTACGCCAGATGGGTGGCCAGCTGCCTACGATTATGTAGCTCGTCCTTCTCTTATTACAACTGATTCATTACAACATATCCAGCGTAGATGTTATTTGCCTCTTGGTCATCGTCAACAGCAGCAAGTTGTTGTAGCTTCAGACTCCCCTCGATGTAGCCTGCCGAAAGCCACGAAGAGGGAGACCACTTTATATACCCCAGTTTCAAAGTTTGTTATAATAACGACGTTTACTATAATAATACAATTAATGCAGGTTTTTTATATTTATTGCGATTAATGACCACAAAACTGTTAATGCTATTGTACTATTCCAAATACCACGTCATCCTAAATCACGTGTAGTGTTGTCTACGTTCTATGTCCTCCATGAATTTTCCGTGAAACGTAGTCATTTTTTAATATCCACTTACCTCTGTCCCTAATTGGCTGCGTCATACCACCTTCGAGACATAAGTGTTTGACGTTGCGCAGCGTGTAGGTGACAGTGAAAAAGTATGAGTCCGGCTGAGGGCAACGCGGTGTATTTTGGGCAGCGAGCGTCACACTTCTGAAGCTTGGTGAGTGTGTCCTGTCTCCGAGATCCGGGCAGGGAGTGCAAATAACTGTACAATCAGTAGCAACTAAAGGAGACTGCTGGATCATTAGTGGGAACACTGTCTGTAAAATCATATCAGCAACTCGTGCTAGACATGAAAGCAAACAACTCATTAATTACCCTCAAGAATCCTGATGAACATTTGTGACTCGACTTATAACATTGTCGAGAAGCAAAAAAATTGAAAATATGTGACAGATGTTCCTTCACGTTGGTGCCTGTGTTTATCTTAGTCACATACTCCTGTAATATGCTGAAATAAATGTGGAGCAACGCAGGATTTATGATACTTCCCATAGTTCGGGCTTATCTTGCTCAACTGGCCGTCTGGTTCGTCTGTACGGTCTTGTTTCTATAAAACGGCTTACGGCGTACGCGATGTAGTGTCAGTAGCTAGGTTCACAGCTTGCCGTTTGTCTGTGCTAATGGATTCGTAGTGATATTTATTGTCGAGTTCGCATTTGAAGGGCTTACTTCAATAGTTGTACAAGTCCATTTTTGTTGTTATTGGGATACAGAGTCCTAAAGGTAAATGAGGGCTGAAAAATCGGCAGTTGAGATACCAGGAATATTCAAGCATATGGCTTCTTGCTAGAGATGAACGTTTCTTTCTGTTTGTTTGGCTCTTAAATTTCAGAAGTATTATAGACGGAAATGTGGAGGTAATGGACTTGTACCACTATTGAATTAAGACTTCCATATGTAGTACGCAGTCCAGAATGATAGGTTTAGGAGTTCATTGTTAGACACAGCGACACTCTGTTTGCTGGCCGTATCCTACAAAAGAAATTAACCATGCCTGAACTGGGGTGTGGATGGTGAATTTTCAGCTCTACTCGGATGTTGTGGAAAAAAGATTCAAATTCTAGAGCCCTTAACACTGGTTACCTATTTCCGCTGCCACGCATTCACTTGCTCCAGTTGCCCCTTGTCTCTTAAACCATGATTTGTAATTTCCAGTACTTGGCGTCTCTTCAGGCAGTATATCTAAGCTGACTCGTGTGTGTTCGGAGCACCACGCATACTCCCTCCACTGACGTGAGGGAGAGAGAGAGAGAGACAGAGAGAGAGAGAGAGAGAGAGAGAGAGAGAGAGTGACCATGTGCAAGTCGCGAAATATACTACGGATCCATAGAACATACATTTGTGATCAAAAGTATCCGAACACCAAGAAAAACATACGTTTCTCATATTAGTTGCATTGTGCTGCCACCAACTGCCAGGTACTCCATGTCAGCGACCTCAGTAGTCATCAGAGATTGTGAGAGAGCAGAATGGGGCGCTCAAGGAAACGTGGTCATACGCATGTACGCGTGATTTCCACACTCCTTAAGATGTCTAGGTCCACTGTTTCCGATGTGATAGTAAAGTGGAAACGTGAAGGGACACGTGCATCACAAAAGTGTACACGACGATCTCGTCTGTTGACTGACAGAGAGCGCCTTCAGTTGAAGATGGTCTGAATGTGTAATAGCCAGACATCTATCCAGGCCATCACATACGTATTCCATACTGCGTCATGATTCACTGCAAATACCATGACAGTTAGACGGGAGTGAGAACACTTGGATTTCATGGTCGAGCGGCTGCTCATAAGCCACACATCACGCCTGTTAATGCCAAACGACGCCTCGCTTGGTGTAAGATGCGTAGACATTGCACCACTGCACAGTGGAAAAACGTTGTGTGGACTGACGAATCACGGTACACAGCGTGGTGATCCGATGGCAGGGTGAGGGTATGGCGACTGCCCGGTGAACGTCATCTGCAAGCGTGTGTAGTGCCGACAGTAATATTCGGAGGCGGTGGTGTTATTATGTGCTCATGTTTTTCATGGAGGGGTCTTGCACCCCTTGTTGTTTTGCGTGGCAATATCACAGCACAGGTCTACATTGATGATTTAAGTACATTATTGCTTCCCAGTGATGAAGAGCAATTCTATCTTTCACCACGATCGAGCACCTGTTCATAATGCACGGCCTGTGGCGGAGTGCTCACATGGCGATGACACCCTCGTAATAGACGTGCCTGCACAGAGTTCTGACTTCAGTACTACAGAACACCTTTGGGATGTTTTGGAACGCGAACTTCGTACCCGGCCTCACCAACCGACATCGATACCACTCCTCAGTGCAGCACTCCGTAAAGAATGGGCTGTCATTCCCCAAGAAACCTTCCAGCACGTAATTGAACGTATGACTGTGAGAGTGGAAGCTGTCATTAAGGCTAAGGCTGGGTCAAAACCGTACTGAGTTCCAGCGTTGCCGATTTAGTGCGTTACGAACTTGTAAGACGTTTTCAGCCAGATATACGGATACTTTTGATCACATAGTGTAGGTTGTAGTGGAACTCTGTAAGCGGCTGTGTTGATGCATGAGAGCGGAAAAGTTACCGTGTTTTATCAAAGAGCCGTTTTATGTGTTGATTGAGCGGTAGTCTATCGTGAATCTATACCAGTACGTATCTTGTTACGTGTTTTCTGTGGATATTTGCATTGTGTCGTTTTATAATCTGGTCTTTCTGTAATTTTACTTCCGATAACATCTGGACTGTTATGTCGGTAGCCTCAGTGACTTTCTTCTTCAGGCATCGCCTGCCCAGCCTGTGCAGAATGCCTCTAGCTTTGGTTACCCGAATTCTTCAGGAGTTGGCTCACTCCACAGACAAGATATATCATCAGCCTATGCGACATTATTGCAAATATGTACGAGTATACCCCCATTCTTTCCTGTTAGGAAAAGCTCGATGGAAACCTTGCGGTCGACATTGTGAGCTAACTCGTATGCCCGGTTAAATGTATCATCAATCTACTTATTTCCGCGGAACCCGTATTTTGTTCTAATGCAATGTCTTAGATGCCCTATCCGGGGTTACAGGTGTTACAGAGTAAATATATAGCTAATTCGTAAATGAAACAACATCCGCTTACACTTCACGAGTTAAGATCCCCTTTAATGACGTTATGTATGAAAATTGCAGCAACCAACCAACGCTTTCAGTAGGAAAAGTACCTGTGGAATCAGTGTTGGAATATCTTGCTGTTCTAAGAAGAATTGAATGAAATCTATATGTATGGAGAAACATGACTTGCTTATCATAATGTTAATGGATAATACTAATGTTCACATAAACTGTGTGCTGATTACGAATGTGAGGTACTTACAGACACACACACACACACACACACACACACACACACACACACACACACACACACACACACAGAGAGAGAGAGAGAGAGAGAGAGAGAGAGAGCGAATAAATGAAGCAGTTGACCTCATCCGTAGTGGCTAGTCTAAATGTATTTTATACATGTAGATTAGTAGTTAATATCTGTCAGACTCTAAGGTGCAAAGGAACTTGTATAGGCTTGCGCATTCAAATAAAAGCTGGAAAACCAAACTCTGCCCCAACAGGCCATGAAGGTCCAGCAATACCGACAGGTCGCCGCGTCATCGTAAGCCCATAAGCGTCACTGAATCCTGGTATGGATTGGCATGTGGTCAACACACGGTCTCCCAGCCGCGTATCAGTTTACTTCGTATTCAGATACAGAGAGATGTAAACAGGCAGAACACAGAGCTGTCGTCGGCTACCCATATATAACACAACAAGTACATGGCGCTGATGTTAGATCGGTTACTGCTGCTACAATGGTAGCTTATCAAGATGTAAGTGTGTCTGAGCGTGGTGTTATAGTCGGCGCACGAGTGATGGAACATACACTCCTGGAAATGGAAAAAAGAACACATTGACACCGGTGTGTCAGACCCACCATACTTGCTCCGGACACTGCGAGAGGGCTGTACAAGCAATGATCACACGTACGGCACAGCGGACACACCAGGAACCGCGGTGTTGGCTGTCGAATGGCGCTAGCTGCGCAGCATTTGTGCACCACCGCCGTCAGTGTCAGCCAGTTTGCCGTGGCATACGGAGCTCCGTCGCAGTCTTTAACACTGGTAGCATGCCGCGACAGCGTGGACGTGAACCGTATGTGCAGTTGACGGACTTTGAGCGAGGGCGTATAGTGGGCATGCGGGAGGCTACGTGGACATACCGCCGAATTGCTCAACACGTGGAGCGTGAGGTCTCCACAGTACATCGATGTTGTCGCCAGTGGTCTGCGGAAGGTGCATGTGCCCGTCGACCTGGGACCGGACCGCAGCGACGCACGGATGCACGCCAAGACCGTAGGATCCTACGCAGTGCCGTAGGGGACCGCACCGCCACTTCCCAGCAAATTAGGGACACTGTTGCTCCTGGGGTATCGGCGAGGACCATTCGCAACCGTCTCCATGAAGCTGGGCTACGGTTTCGCACACCGTTAGGCCGTCTTCCGCTCACGCCCCAACATCGTGCAGCCCGCCTCCAGTGGTGTCGCGACAGGCGTGAATGGAGGGACGAATGGAGACGTGTCGTCTTCAGCGATGAGAGTCGCTTCTGCCTTGGTGCAAATGATGGTCGTATGCGTGTTTGGCGCCATGCAGGTGAGTGCCACAATCAGGACTGCATACGACCCAGGCACACAGGGCCAACACCCGGCATCATGGTGTGGGGAGCGATCTCCTACACTGCCCGTACACCTCTGGTGATCGTTGAGGGGACACTGAATAGTGCACGGTACATCCAAACCGTCATCGAACCCATCGTTCTACCATTCCTAGACCGGCAAGGGAATTTGCTGTTCCAACAGGACAATGCACGTCCACATGTATCCCGTGCCACCCAACGTGCTCTAGAAAGTGTAAGTCAACTACCCTGGCCAGAAAGATCTCCGGATCTGTCCCCCATTGAGCATGTTTGGGACTAGATGAAGCGTCGTCTCACGCGGTCTGCACGTCCAGCACGAACGCTGGTCCAACTGAGGCGCCAGGTGGAAATGGCATGGCAAGCCGTTCCACAGGACTACATCCAGCATCTCTACGATCGTCTCCATGGGAGAATAGCAGCCTGCATTGCTGCGAAAGGTGGATATACACTGTACTAGTGCCGACATTGTGCATGCTCTGTTGCCTGTGTCTATGTGCCTCTGGTTCTATCAGTGTGATCATGTGATGTATCTGACCCCAGGAATGTGTCAATAAAGTTTCCCCTTCCTGGGACAATGAATTCACCGTGTTCTTATTTCAATTTCCAGAAGTGTAGTATCTACGAGATACCAATGAATTGGGCATTTTCCCGTACGGACAAATTCGTGAATGTACCGCGAATATCAGGAATCCAGTAAACAATTTAATCTCCGACATTTGCGGAGTGGCTCAAAGAGCACTCTTCTGAGTTTAAACGCTTCCGCTGGCCACCAGACTCCCCAGACATGAAAATTATTGGGATGTCTTGCAACTAGCAGTGCAGAAGAGATCGCGACCCACTCGTAGTGTTACGGATTTATGGACAGCCCTGCAGGATTCACGGTTTCAATTCCCCCAACACTACTTCAAACATGTCGCGTCGTGTTGCGGCACGTCTGAGTGCTCGTGGGGGCCCTATATGATATTAGGCAGGTATACCAGTTTCTTTGGCTCTTCAGTGAACGAAACTAAGGAGAGCTGAAGGTTTGTATTTGAGAGTTATTAAATGTTTAACTTAAATAGATTATTCTACATTCATTAATTTAACTGAAGGTCAACAGCAGCAACAACTGCAAGCTGAAGAATTTATCATTAGAACTTGTTAATACCATATTTAATGTAATGAAATGGCGTAGCGGCAAATTTTTCGCAAGCTCCAGCTCTCCCGTCATGATTGTTTT
Organism: Schistocerca gregaria; assembly: GCF_023897955.1. Lineage (NCBI taxonomy): Eukaryota > Metazoa > Arthropoda > Insecta > Orthoptera > Acrididae > Schistocerca > Schistocerca gregaria. The sequence goes on from NC_064925.1 coordinate 70,507,846, forward strand.
GTTCACTACTTACCGGATTGTCTACAACAGTGATGGCCGAGTGCACCAATCTCGATTAACAGTTAACCGCGGTTAAGTCGATATATAATCCTGGTCAGGGCAGTATTCTGGTGCACCAACATCGATCTAAGTTAAACGAGGGAAACGACAGCGGTTATATTTAACTGAGGCTCTTTCCCGGTTTACTCGACATATTCACGGTTTTAGAAGCATACGCTATTAAGATGGCGGCGCGTTTTGATGTTATGGATGGCATTGAGGAAGATTTTGTTATACCTTGACCATTTAAATCGTGACCGAAATCGTGTTGGAGTAATTGTGGAAAGGGGAAACCCTTTGGAAGATTATGGTGACAGGAAGTTTGAAGAGAGATTTCGTCTGTCAAAAGAAACAATGTGGTGGTTATTAAATCAAATTATTGATAGGTTAGAATTTCCTACTGATCGGAATAACCCTGTTTCTCCGTTAAACAGACTTTTGATTACTTTAAGGGCATATGCAACAGGTGCATTTAATATTCTTATTGGGGACAACAGTAATATACATCGTACAACAGCACAACGAATCATCAGTGGCGTATCAGACATCATAGCATCACTGTCTCCTCGCTTTATAAAATTTCCTACAAGAGAAGAAGTGCGCTCTGTGATGTATGGTTTTAGTCAATTGGACCGATTTCCTGGCGTTCATGGTACCTTGGATTGTACCCATATAAGAATTCAGTCTCATGGAGAACATAATACTGAACTTTTCCGCAATAGGAAATCATATTTTTCCTTTAACTGTCAAACCATTAGTGATCACAATTTGTTAATAAGAGATATTGTCGCTCGATGGCCGGGCTCTGCGCACGGCAGTACCATATTTCTCAACTGCGCTCGCAGAGCTCAATTTGAAAACGGAGAAATACCACAAGGTCACTTATTGGGAGATAGTGGTTATGCATGTAAATCCTACTTGTTAACTCCACTATTAAATCCGCAAAATGAAGCAGAGCATCGATATAACAGGTCTCATATTAAGACTAGAAACACTGTTGAGAGAAAATACGGTATGTGGAAGAGAAGATTTCCCATATTATCTGCAGGAATAAGATGTAATCCACAGGAAGCAATGTCAATCGTTGTGGGTACGGCTGTCTTGCATAATATTGTAAGGAGTACAAGCAGTGAAGAACCACCAGAAGATTCTGATATTTCTCGACTTTTAAATCAGTTACGTGATGAGAGAGACCCCAACATTGAAGACAACGAACCAGTGCTACCTGGACAGCAGATGTATCGAGATGATACATTACCTGGAAGAGCAGTTCGCCGTGCTATAATTAATGAACATTTCCGATAATCTAACACAAATTCAGACATTGTTCGTAATGAAAAATTATGGTTATAGGTATGGGATTTCGCCGTATTTTCAATTTTTTAGATTATTTCAGCATGTAATCTATTTTGTTTCTGCTGTCTAGCGAACTGAACTGGGTGTGTGATGCGAAATTTGAGGTTTTGTTGTGCCAGGGACAGGATGTGCAGCCTACAGACAATTACCCAACTGCTGCTTTTCTGAGATATTTCTTTTAGTGTGGAACTGTTGCTAATTATCTATTAAAGATATATTTCTTGCATCACATTGGTTGTGAAAGCAATGCAGTACTCTGTTATTTATATACATGTTCAGTTTCTGGGTATGTACTTAAATTTGAGAACAAATGACTCCATTACATTTAGAGAGTGTGAGAGTAAAAGCGAGTAGAATAAAATTTAATGGATATTTCTGTATTATGTTTACTATAGATCCTGAACATCTCTTAAATTTTCTACTGTTACAACAAACATGTGAATGTCCAACAGTTATGCAATATTAAAAGAACACATTCTTCATTATTAGAACCTTTCAGTTTAGAGAATATTTTACTGCACTTCTCCTCAGTATTAATGCAGTCTTATCACCTAGATTAGCTTAAAATTGTGAATATGCAGTACACACATGGGCACAAAATAAATAATCATTTGTGTAATAACATAAAATGTCAGATTGGGATTGTTTATTTCTTAAATTTTTTCTATATTAATCACTACTCTTTATTTACAATATGATTTTCTTAAGCATAAGTGTGTGTGGCCATAAGGTTGTGCAAAGAATTGAATTACGATGTTAATTCTAGTCAGTCATGCGTGTAGCAGCACTTTACACAATATTATGTACAACTGTATGGCATTAAAAAAATACATGAAATTGAAGACAAATTTGTGTTAAGAAATTGCCAACAAAAACAGCTACTCATTGCTATAAAAGGCAATGGAATTTTGTCAGCAATGTCTCATAATTTGGGGATCAGTACAAGAGCAATAATTAGTTAAGAAGTGTGCTACTTCGGAGGATATGAAAGCAGAACTGTAATGCTGTGGGTTGAGGGTACGAAAATGTCATACTTTAAGTTATTACTGAGGGAAACTCCCTCCCTCACTCTGTCACTGATATTGATGCAGTTTTTTCACATATTTAATGCTCATCTGTAGAGAAGGGAATTCCTTGTCATTGCATAGTTCCACAGAAAAATGCCTCACTACAAATACAGTTGTGTCAGAAGTTATGGGTTGCCATCATAAACATTAGCAGGTGCACAGTATTGCTAAGAAAGCCACACATGCTATGACTACTATAGCAGAAAACAGTAACCCATCATAGGAATACATTTCTGAAAATATCTTGCTACAAATTTTGCTGTGGTAAAAGTTATGGGCTGACATTGTAGACATTAACAGCTGCAGAGTATTGCTAGAGAAGCCACACAATGCTAATCTCACTACTGTCCATATTAGCAATGTATTATTCAATAATGCCTCTCTACAAATATTGTTATGATAAATGTTACAGGTTTACACCACACACATTACCAAGTGGTGTGGCTAGGAAAGCCACATATGCTATGCTTACTTTTGCAGAAAAGAGAACCCACCACAGCAATTTACTTCTCAACATGCCTCACTTCAAATTGTATTGTCGTAAAAGGTATAGGTTCCCATTATAAACATTACCTGGTGCAGAGTATAGCACGGAAAATGGCACACACAAAATATGTTAGGATATTCTGGTACAGACAATGCAAAACATGATAACATTGGGCCTCATGTATATAACTGTTACAGCACATATGTTTATTCCAAAGTTAGAGTAACAAGGATGCTTTATTACTATTATTTTGTTTCATTAACAGTCTACCTCATTGTTAAGTCATTTAAGTAGAAATTGGCACCTAATGTTATGGCTGCAGGCCTGCAACTGACATGTAGCTTACTTGTGTAAACTGCAGTGTTGCTAATCTGTTTTTACATATGAAGTAATTCTAATTTTAAGTGATTGGATGAAACTTAGTCCAGACCAAATAAGCTGTAAGCAGATATTAGACACCAACTAGGATAGAAGCAGTATCACTAACAGGAAAAACACAGAGAAACAATTTCAACTGTGAGACAACTTTAATACACTGGACAAAATACAACATAGCAGAAAAAATTAAAAAAATTCACTGTCACAGGAAAAAAAGTCACATGTCACTGGCATTTTTCTGCTTCCAGTACTTTAGTTTTTCTTTCAGGGCCAGAATCTTTAATTTTTTTACCCTCAGCTCCTTTTGGTGGTCTGCCTTCATCATGAGTAATTGGGCCTCCCGTAGTTCCACTCTCTTCTTGCACACATTGTCAATCACTGTTCCCGAACCCGATGGCCTTGGTTTTGCAGGCATCCTGCGACGATGCCATGTATTTTTAGGCGTGCAAATGTTTTCGTTGGTTTGATCAGGAGACTGTGAAACAGATTGCAGCTAGGTGACATCGACCAGAACATTATTTGGTGTCTCTTTACTTAGTATTATGACAGGTGTGTGGGAAGCGCTAGATTCTGTGCACTCTGCCAACTCTACAACTGAAGCAGGTGGCGTGTTCTCACTGCACTGCTCTCCATGTTGACAACATCCACAGTCATGCTAAACTGTGCATCGGAATCATATGAATTTGTTAACGGTTTCATTGAGGAACCAATAATTTCTAATAGTTTAGCCCGATCATTGATCGTGGTTTTTTGTGTAGGCTTCCCCCCACCTGTTTTATACACTTCCATCTTTTCTTCTACAAGGTCTTTTCGAAGTCTTCTTTTCATATTTTCATAACAGGTTTTCAGCCTGTCACGGAATCTTTTTGTCACAGCTGAAATTAAATAAATGTAGTTTGTAGTACCATAAATTAATTCTTATATTATTTACGTTCATAAGTCCATTTTGCATTCTGAGGCTCTTAACGTATAACTGCAATAAAAATCTAAGATCTGTATATGGCTTTTGTTTACATATCAGTTCATTAAAAAGAAAGTGGTATAGGCATATATGAAGAATACGGCACAGGGCTAAATGAGAAACGTATGTTCACAATTTTCAACATAAAAGCTTCCGTTAGTCACATAATATTTAGTTAATAGTAGCACGGCATTGGATTTTAAATTTAAAACTAACAAAACAATTCCAGCCGTAAATGTACATAGTCCTATCACGTATTTCAGTGGTACGCCAATAACAGTTTCAAATTTCAAACTAAAAGCCAGTGTGTGCCATATCCTACGCTTACGATTAACATAGAAAAGTTATTCATTTATGAGTAAACTTACCAGAAGTAGAATTAAATTGAGCCTCCACATGGGACCACATTGCCTGTTTTTCTTTTAAGCTGCAGCCGTCGGTTTACTTATTTTCAAGAACGGATGCATTTGTACCCACCAGTTCAAGAAGTACATCTATTCGTACTTCGAGAAATTCGGTGTTCTTCTCTTATTCTCCATTATTCTCCAAAAAAGAAACCAATAGATCAGAAATAGGTACCAAGGTACCTACACACACTTCTGCTTGTCGACGGAAAAAACAGCAAAGATAGAACGTGGCACCAGCGATTATCTGTGCAATTTCACGTTTAATAACATCTTTGGGTTGCCAGGGCACGTTCCATTGCAATGTAGAGAGTTTACCGCTGTCAAATGCACAGTTGGCTGACGACGGTTTGCTGACCAGCGATTAACGTTGGTGCACTGCAGAAACATTTTAAACGCGATTTACTTTAACCATGATCGCGGGACATTGGTTATCATGCTTTTTGACCGGGATTGGTGCACTCGGCCATGAGCGCTGCACCGTCTGTGTCATCAGCAAGGTCGCATTGCGTGCTATTCTCGGTCAGATTCCTCTGTGCCCCTCACATCTAAACATGCGGAAATTAATGATATTAGTCATGGATATGAAGAAAATGCAACTGTTTGTAACACACTGTTCATCAATGAGCATAGTAACGGATTCCCACTTTCCGCTTCCAAGTGGACAGGGGTTCAGCAGCCACGCTGTTAAATTTTAATACTTTCGTCCGGCTCGGTTCTCCTCCGCTATCAGCAACTTTGCGCCACGTTCTCGGCTATAATATACAGCAAATACCTAACCTCTGCCAGTTTACCGCGGGAACAACGTACAAGGCTCTGGTGCGCCCAGTGATATTGCTAGTAATGGACAGGTCGTTTACGGGAAATTTCTTCGTTTTGGACGCTATCCGGGCTTTTAGATTTACGACATCCGATTCCGTTTATTTTGTATCTGATTTTGTGCCTTATCAACGGCTGAATTATGTTTGCCAGGAATATTGTGCGCTTTTTTTCCCGGGACTCAAGGAGGCTGCTAATTATGTAGTGCGTATCCCATTCAAATGGACGGCATGACAGCTTCCTTTCCGTGCCAGGAATGCACCACTTCGTGCACAAGTGAACCAAGAATTAGACCGATTGACCGCATTAGGCGTCATGGAAGCTAATTGATCCAGTCACGCGGCTACAACATTAGTCATTTTCATAAAGCCAACGGCCATAGTCCGTGTCTGTTGTGACTTTGAGCTGCCAGTTAATTCAAAGTCTGCGGTTGATACATACAACCATCTGCGCTCGGACGAACGTGTGACGTAGCTGCGGGTGCACAGTATTTTTCAAAAATAGATTCCTTGGAAGTACATTAACAGCTCAACTTGATGACAAATTATATGTGATTCTTGTAATGTATGCCATAAGGCCTCTCCATTTAAGACCGAAATGTTTCTGGCGTTGTAAGTTCGCCGGCCATTTTTCAGCGCTATTTAGAACAACATAGCCAGCGAATTCACTTTTATATCAATCACCTCGACGAGACTGTCGTTACCAGTCGCACCAGTGAAGACCATCTTCACAAAAATAGTCTTTTGTTTCAGACATCGTGTGCCGCAGAACTAAAGTTCAATTTGGGAAAGTCATATTTCTTCTAACCCTGCATTGAATACATTGGACATCTTATTTCATGTGGGGGGTTTCAGTCAACCGACAGCCACACACCGCCTATTACGGCCCTTTCGCCCCTCGTATATGAGCGGGTCCGAGGCATTTTTAGGCAAAGTCACGTATTGCCACATGTTCCTTCTGCAAGTAGCTTTCGTTTCATTTCCTTGATATCAACAGCTTAAGAAAGGTGCAGCGTTAGAGTGAACTCCTGCCTGAGACCACGCATTCCAGACCTTGCAGAACGTCCGCCGTTCTGCCCCGTACTTGACCGCTATCAGCTGGTGCTGCAATTTGTGGTGGCAACTGACCCGTCGCAGTATACTGTGGAGCTCGTTTTGTAGTAGCGTTGTGCAAATGATTCATAACAGCCCATTTTCTTCGTGTCAAAGACGCTTAATGATGGACAGAAGAAGTATTCTCAAATAGAGAACAATGCGCTTGTTACGATGTATCCTATCAGCAAGTTTTATATGTTCCTCTACGGTGTTATATCTCAATTGGTGTCTGATCACAGGCCGCTATGTCCCTCTTTAGCCCCGCGGCACACTTTGCGTATAACACAAGTCATAGACTTCAGAGTTGGGCCCTGTTCCTTAGTAGATGTAACTATGGTATTCATTTCCGCAAGTAACTTATAATTCAAACGCAGTCGCCGTTTCGCATTTCCTGATGGGATCTGACCCTGGTTTCGATCAGAATGATGTTCTCTGCTTTTACCTCGACGAGATAGCTTGGCGCACTGTGTATGGATTCTCTATTACCAGTTCTTCCATTGCTCAAGCCGTCACCGCCGACCCCGTTCTCCATTCAGCTGAGGCGATATGTTTCGGAAGGAGGGCCATCCACAATTATTTTTCGTTCAGACATACACACACGCTCGTCGATGGCGATTTTTTGTTGTCCCCAGTGATATGCTGTTCTGCAAGAGGTCGTTGGCGATTCTCTCGGCACGACATTATTCACCTTCTGCATAAGGATCATTGCGACACCTCATCCACCAAGATCTTGGCTAGTCGCCATGTCTAAAGCTTTCAATTAATCACGAATTTGAACATTTAATCTCTGCTTTATCTAAATGCGCAGTATATCAGGTCGCTCCCCGACAAAGCTATGCTCGATGGTCTGGGCTGTCAGTCTTTTGAGTGGGTCCGTGTAGACTTCACTGCCTCCCTTTTGGTTGCTTGTTGACTGCTTGTCATTGACACTTATTCCCGTTTCACAGAGCTGCCAACCTCCACTTCAACACGGCAGAGCCTCCCACTCAGATAATCTGAATCAAAGATCTGCCCCACACTCTGGTCAGTGACAACAGTTAACAGTTTCATTCGCAGACTTCTTACTCTTTTTATGCGCAGCACAGTCTTCAGCACATACGTGTTCTCCTGTACCCCCTCAATCTAATCCTGTTTTGAAGTGTCATCGAGCCAAGGGTGGCGTAGCAGGCCGAAAGTTTTTGCACCATTGTCTATGAAGGCTGTAGGCACTTTGAGCCAGATTTCATATTTCTGTTGCTTAATGGTGTTAATTATGGAATTTCGAAAAACGGATCCTTTAATTCTGTTGTACAGTGTATTTTGCCCTGCTAACAGGTGCTGATTAACTTCTGGGGTGATCTGCTTTTGGAAGCACACTTACCAAGTTGGTACGGCTGAATTTTGATCTTTTAAGGACAATGAGTACTGAAACTTCTTTATTTAAATGAGTGTGGCTGCACTTAAATTGCTGAATGACTGAGACCCACAATATCGTAGCGCAACGCAATCCGACTGCTCCAAAAAAGATGACCTGACTTCAAATAATTAATTCAGAAGAATGGCCCTGGATGGAAGGAAATCACGCAATCTACTGCAATACAGCGAGCGTCAACACTGCCAGCTAAATAAAAGATTCTAACTACTAAAGCCACTAACTACTGATAGGCATGTGGTTAGCAAAGGAAAGATTTTGTTGCAATCCAGATAATGGTTTTTTTACTTTAATAATATGACATTCAGTTCAGACACGAATATAAATCGTCATTGACATCTAGTACAAAGGTATGTAATCATGAATAATATTCAGTCTCCAAGTCGAACATGTACAGATTGTTAGCCTACGCTAACACTTCAGATCTCAAACAATTCTACTTTCTCACATCTAACGTCCATATTGCTGGCTGTTCCCCTCCAACTGCCCGACAGTACTTCCATCACTGCTGGCGACTAACTTCCCCCTGCACAACACTACTGGTTTTAACTTCCAACAACGAGTCCAACCAGCCAAAGAGTCTCTTACGAAGAAACCGCAGTCAGAGATCCAATACTAAGCACTACACAGCGCTCCCAACAGAGAAGCAGCCCATTTACAGTACCAGCACGCATCTGCAATTTGCTTCAGTATCTATCATTCCGATCCCACCCTGATCAAAGTGTAGTGCTATTGTGCTGTACTGTACCTTGAAAATATTTCCACGGCTTACGAAATACAGTAGACTTCTATTGGCGCTGGCAATGGCAAAATGGACCCTATTTAATACGCTTCCGATAAAATGAAGTCTTTCACCAGTTTATCTTCCTGGCTCATCAGGGGACTTGGCTTATAATGTAGGTCAATTCTGGCCCTAAATTTGTTCAACAAGTTCATTACCTTGGATCTGTTACTATTTATCATGGCTGCCTTTGTTGGACAGCATGTGTTCAGTATATCTTGTGAGTGCTGTGTCTGGTCTTGTGTCGACACGAATATGCTCAAATCATCTGCAAACACTCTAAATACGATTTTCTTTAGTAATAAGGTCAGGTCTGAATGAGCTTTTGAATTTCGTTACCAGCGGTCTGACCGCAGTTGCGTGGTGGGCCGCCGACAATGGGCGCCACCGAGGGAATGACCCAGTTAGTTTTCCACTGATCGTGATTTTTTTACTGCGCCCCTCCAAAGATGACTCTCACAAGTGGTGAGTATTTGTTGCTGATACCTAACTTCTTTACTGCTTTTAGCATAAATCCGAGAAAGATTCCAAAGAAAGCCTTCCAAAATTGAAACTGATATCACGCACCATTTGTTTCACATATATCCGTGCCTGTTTCGTCGTAGTATTCACTCAAGTTGTGGGCTGCGGAGGTTTGGTAATCATACTTTAATTATGCTGCTCGTAGGTTGTGCTCCAAGAATGAACAGCATAGAGACTGAAGTGATGACACTTTCTGCAGGACGTGACCATCATTTTGCAGGACAATGCTCGAGCTCGTACAGTGCAAGCTGTTATTGATTTGTTTGAAAGATTGGCCTGCTAAGTGCTATACCACCTAGTGCACACCCCCAACCTAAGCCCTCGTGAGTTCAACTCGATTTCTAAACTAACGGACACACGTCACGGCATTCGCTTTAGAAGTACTACAAATTCGTCGAGCAATAGACCGCGCCGCTCGAACTTTTAACACAACTGGGACTGCTAAGAGTATCCTACGACTTCCACATCGCTGACAACGGGCTATACACAATGCTGGTGACTACTTTGAAGTTTAGTATTCCTTTGAAACGCGTATCTGTTTTGTACGAACTGTAAATAAATAGTAACCAATGTTAGTGTTTCAGGCCTCCGTAAATAGTTAGCTGGCAGAAGTGTTGTCCGCTTCTACCGGCACGTCAACAATAACAATTTGAAAAACTGGTTGGAGGTTCTCATCCATGTCTACTGCAGCATACAACTCATGGAAACGTTGCAGCACTGCGCTTTTGATATCAGAGTGCTGTTATGTTGCCTCATTTCGTATCTTGTGTTCTTTTTTATTTTATGTTTTGTACTCTGCCATGTTAGGATTGGGTGGTAGAGTTATGTATTTTCCTCTTGGATGATACTGTCACCTCCAGACCTCACATAAAGATCTTCTAGTTTTCGTTTCGTGTGCGCTGATATGAAGCTTCCTGGCAGATTAAAACTAGCTGTGAGTACCGGGTGTGAGTCGTGCTTCGGTTGCTCAGATGGTAGAGCACTTGCCCGCGTTAGGCAAAGGTCCCGACTTCGAGTCTCGGTCGGGCACACAGTTTTCATCTGCCAGGAAGTTTCAACAGAGTTAAAATCACAATGAAATATGACTCTGGTCAACTTCGTTGGAACGGCCGCTGTGGCCGAGCGGTTCTAGGCGCTTCAGTCCGGAACCGCGCAGCTGCTTCGATCGCAGGTTCGAATAGTGCCTCGGGCATGGATGTGTGTGTTCTCCTTAGGTTAGAGAGGTTTAAGTAGTTCTAAGTCTAGGGGACTGATGACGTCAGGAGTTAGGTCCCATAGTGCTTAGAGACATTTGAACCATTTGAAGAACAGAAAAGTAGTACTAGCGAATGGGAGATAACGACATTTATAACATGCGTATTCTGTACTTGAATGTATGTCAATTGAAAAATAGGATACCAGTGCTACGGATGACGAAAGATAGGGCCATACACAATACTTGTATCCTGCCCTTCAGTTGACCCGTGGATAAAGATACGAATTTAATATTGTGATTAACAACATGATGCTAATAACCCGTATTCCCAAATCCCTATAAGACGAAAAACCATCTGAAATCACTACAGAACCCGCTTCAAACTTTATCTCCAATTAATGTAGCCAAACCTACCTTCATTCGATTGGGAACACCTTCAAAACCCACTTCGTCACATTCTTGGCCTGAAACTACGGCACCCCAAGCCCATAATCCTACAGGAGATTCCCCCTGTTGTACTTCCTTTTGCCAAAATGCGACTCGTCGATTTGGATTGTAACACCCGGCCTCCCAACGGGCTCTATACTTCAAATATTCCCCACACACTTACCTCCAAAAAGAGTACCAATATACAACTGTACGCTCACTCACACGACATCATGCACACACAGCCACAGAGGATAACTCAAAAACCAACAATATGTAATTTTTACGATATCATCCTATGCGAACTTAGATTTCTCGATCTATGTTCCTCGTCTAATAGACCGCCACAACCGGTCTTTGCGACAGCGCCACACGAATAAGTCGTGAGTGCAGCAAGCCGACACACTGGTCTGGCGCATATGTTCGCCGCACTCACGACATCGATCATAACCGGCAACAAGACCATACATATGTAAAAATCGTGGCCATCATGTCTACACCCATAGCATCATTTAAATCATTGAAGTTCATTGGAATAGATAAATCCATACCTACAAACTAAAATGAAAAAGTAAAGACTCTCATCAAATAAAAAAAATTAAACCAAATTATCTCAAACTCACTAAGAACGAAATTAAATAGTGAATGAATTGGAAAATACCAATTACTGAAATCAATGCAAACGAAAAAAAATTGCGAATATCTAGAGCTGTCTTTTAAAACGACATTCAATGTTTTAAATGTAGAATGATGGCTCTTATCCTCAACAGACAACTAATTTATTATCTTTAGCTGGAAAGTAAAGACATTAATGTCTACCCGTAAGAAGTAGTTAATGAGCCTCTGTTTCGTTTGTGGTTCAGTTGTGGTTGTAGGTAATGTGAAGTACCGGCTGAATTCGTGGGCTGGAGCAATGGAATCAGTTGCAGCATTCGTTCTGCCTACACCAAGACCACGGATGTTTTTTCATATGACAGCTGATCACTTCTGCTAACGGTAAATGCGTGCGTATGCCTGAGTTTTGCATTTCTCACAGCTTGACTGACTCTGTTCCTCTTCAGTTTGTAAGTAATATGGTTTTCGGGGATGGGGCGTAGACTGCATTTCCTATGTGCAGAAACTCTACTATGTACCGATACGAAAAGAGCCACTGTACAGAAGTTTCTACTTTTTTTGTACAGTATGTTCGGCTTGCCTTACTCGAACCCTAAATTAGGAAGTATTAATGTCGAATAGCTTTTTAAACATTAATTTTGGAAATCAGGAAGGCATCAAGTGGAAAACCTTTTTCGTTATGTTCTGAAAGTAGTTTTATACACGAAAGCAATAGCGTGACTGATAACATTACGTGTACCAGGAAAGAAATTTAAAAAAGTTATCAGTGTACTGTTGGAACACGACAAAATGGAGCGAATGTAAGAGTTACAGCCCCCTACATTTCTCATCATGCAATATTCGCAGCATCTCAGGAAAAGACAAAGACGGATCGTGCACTGGAAGTTTGTAGGAACGCACAGCGTTTGCTGTCTGGAGTATATACAAAACTGCAGCGAGAACACCCAGAAATGTGTATTTTCAGTGGCTGCTACGTTTTTCGACACGTATTATTTAGAATATTAACGTGTATGAGGAAGGATTTCTTGGTTCACATGCACAATTGTTTTGATCTATCTGCAACACTGGCATAACCATGTGAGCACAGATTATGTGTTATCAGATCTTTGAACTCTCTCTAATGCCACCCACTCTAAACAGCATTAATTGAACTTTCTCATATCAGTTCTTCCTGGTGTATTCTGTGGTGGGGGTCCGCAAAATAAAGTCCCATTACAACTATGGAAGGTTTGGTTGTTTTGATGCAAATATGCAGGACTCGCCAAATTTTGCAGGTGACACAGACTCTTGCTCCACAAAACTTTGTTTGGGAGCAATGACTGTTGATATACCTACGAATAACTCCAAAGGAAAACTAGCTGCTACCATGTATCTAATCTAGGCACACAGCAAGACTGTTTCAGTTTAAATTTCATTCGAAAAATGACCAATCTCTAAAATTGTAATCATGTGCTCCACTTCGCAATATCTCAGCGCAATCATAGCCATGAAAGGGATTTTTATCTGTTTTGCGCAGTAGTGATAATCCTCTATTCGTAACTTTCACCTCTAAATATCAATGTTTTCTTTTCATGTCCATTAACACTGCAGTAAAATTGGTATCGGGTAAATTACTTAGGATGAATTGTCAAGTACTAGAAGTCTATAAGGTTACGTACTAGTGATGACATTAAAGTTTATCCACACACATTACAATGTCGTGTACCCATACGCATATATCAGTATAATTAAAAATAGACTCAGTATATAAGACATAACATTTCGTATTTATTTAATCAAAAGTGTGATAAGAACAAATGATATATTTCACTGACATTCAGAATCTTGCGACACGAATCATGGTGTAGCTAGCAACAGGATTGGTGACAGAACGTATGTTGTATCCGGCAGAAGGACTGGTGACACAGCGTGTGCTGAATCCGGCAACAGGATAGGTGGTTTGATGCGTGTTGTATCCCACAGCAGGGCTGGTGACAGAACGCATGCTGTATCTGGCAGCAGGACTGGCAACACAGAGTGTGTTGTATCCGGCAACAGGATTAGTGGCTTGATGGGTTTTGTATCTGGCAACTGGACTGGTGACTTGATGAGTGTTGTATCTGCCTAGAGGACTGGTGATAAGATGCCTGCTGTTGCACGCAATGGGGATGGCGGATGCTATTCGTGTGGAGGCAGACGACGATGCTTTGGACACCACCTGCCCTAAAGGTAATGAGGCTACACGTTTTGTGGTTAGATGGGCTGCTGGTGATGTAACTTCTGTTTTGCCTGGCGATGAGGCCCGAAGAATTGCTCTTGTTGTGTGTGGCGACGCCACTTCAATTGTAGGTGCTGACGTCACTTGTGTAATGCCTGATGAGAAATGTTTTGTAGATGGGGACGTGGCTGGGGAGGCCACGTGTGTTGCAGCTGATGGTTCCAGTTGTGTTGTGGACGGCATAAGGGCTGGCGACGCCAGTTGTGTTGTGGCTTCCGTGGCCACTGCTGGTGTGGCTGGTGACGTGGCTGGTGCAACCACTTGTGGTGCAGCTGGTCGTTCGACTCGTACTGTGGATGGTGACGCAGGTGGAGGCGCCACTTCTCTTGTGGCTTCTGCTGGCTCTCCTCCTGTGTCCGGCAACGTGGCTGGCGAAACCTGAAGTGTTGCAGTTGGCGACACGGCTGGTGACGCCGCTGTTGTTCCTAATGCTGGCTCCTGTGAGAAAAAGATATAATGGATTATGTTAAGACGTTGCTAAATGTGTTCCACGTGATACAAACTGAAAGAAGATGTATTCACAATAATTCAAATCATTAAAGTAAATTAAGTATAGCCAGTTCTTTCGTACATCTCCTCAGTACATATTTAAATTGAACGGAAATGATAAATTTTTAACAGTCAATATTGTGACATTATAAATATTGTGTAATTATATTGGTGTAGAAATTTTTCTCCTGCATTTCATTTGTTCAGGTGTGGATCCTTAAGAGCTTGTTATTCTGCATAGTAATCTGAACATTATCAAAAGACTATCACTGCTCGAAGCTCCGTACGATGAGACAGTCTGATTCACAACATGACCTTGTACTGTGATGTATTCCAACGACTTCATCTGGACCATGGCTGTAAACTCACTTCTGCACTTACGTGGAGAGAGGCGAGCATGCGCATTTCCACTCCGCAACGTTTCATGGTGGTCTGTGTGCTGCTAACTTATACTGATGATCCAAAATAATATGACCGAATATTTTGGCCGCCTCTGGAATACAATAGACAAGTGGTCATGGATATAGGGGATAAGGCCGTTGTGCCTGTACCAGCACTGTCCCCTGTCGTTACACCTGCCACAGGTAGCGTCCAATCCTGTTCTACAGTCAGCATATAATTCCGACCATCACCTACCGTGATGAGGAGAGGAAATCGAGTACTGCTGGTTTCACCGTCATTCAACCTCCTTTCATAGCTCAAAACAGCCGAACAACTTAACAATTTACTAATGATTTTCCCCAGTCACCTCACCGTACGAGACTACCCGTTCTCAGATATCCTGGAGTCAGTGCATTTCCGGATTATTGACCCGTATCGCCGCTAGAATGATTTTTCATTTATTTCTGCTCCATTTCCATACCTTCACTCGCGCGCCACGTATTGCTAATCCCACGAGCGAGATTTTAGTGTTGAGATACACAATGGGCATAATGTTCGAGAAAATTAAAATAAGGGCTCTATATTACATACCACAGAGATGTTTTCCTCATAATTTCCCCCTATTAATTTTGGCTATTAGTTCCTTATACCATTGATAAACATAGAAATAGGTTTGACACCTTATGCGAGTGCCACTTTTGACTCCCATAGATGTATAAGGACTAATCACTTAACAGGACAACAGCGAATCCCATAACTGAAGAAAGTGACATTTCTTGACTCTTACAAATAACAGTATAACAGGTAACGCTCAAAACGTAGTCTACACGAAGCAGTAACTCAGAACACTATTTTTTATTCCAGCCACTTGCTAAGAAAGATTGGCAAGTTACACAAAACACCTAATAGTGAGTGCACATGAGACTGATGAAAAATGGCTCTTTTAAATCAAGTCGGCTGCTCGGGCGATGCCTCTCAGAAGGCAGTCACCACGGCGGCCCTCACCTCCGTGCTGTCCAGTGGGTGGCCAGGGGCGGTCTTCTCCTCCGGCGGGTCGTCTGCCTCGCTCCCCTCCCCAGAGGCACAGCAGGGCAGCCACCGGCGAAACCGGCGAAACATCTTCTGCAGGACACAAATACACAAAATATTGTCCGACATTCTGTGTGAGTGCGGTGCTCTTTCAACGCTTCACACTTCGAATAGACAATAACGCAAAGTTGTAACGGTTCTAGCATACCTGTCCAACTACGCAGTTAGATGGGTCCATGGACAATTATTCTGTTACGTAGCATGAAACAGTATTATGTAAACTTGAACTCGGATTTTATTAAAGAAGATATCTCGAACAACCACCTAGTACTTAATTACGCAGCACATTTGCTTCGAAAGAAAAAGCAGTTTGTGGATAAGCTTCTCACGAAATTCCAATCTTCAACATTCTCCTCCGAATGAGAAAATATTTTGTTGACGTCGACCTATTTTGGGCGAAACGATCACCACTATAAAATAAGGGAAATCAGAGCTCGTACGGAAATATATAGGTGTTTATTCTTTCCGCGCGCTATACGAGATTAGAATAATATAGAATTGTGAAAATGGTTCGATGAACCCTCTGCTATATATTTAAATGTTATTTGCAGAGTATCCATGTAGCTGTAGATGTAGTTTGGGAAAATGTATGGAATTTTGACATAGGTCGATAATCCTTGATTAATTCTGCAGAAGAGTCAGACTGTTAAGTGCTCTGAAATGTATTTAAAATCATACACGTCTGAGCTAATCTGGCCTGCGAGAACCTTGACAGGGAACTGAATAAATACCGGATGAGTCACTGAATGTCAGCAAGCGAATTTCTTTTAGGATTAAACCTTAAAAAGGGAAGCACACGAACAAACGTGTATTTAACAGGAAAACCTGAATTTACCATAGACTGTTTGTACTGAATATTGCCGATAAAACCGACTCAAAAACTAATATGTAACTCATGATCATTTGAAATCAGGATTGCCGTGGAAGATATGAATTGCGCACACACTAATATTAAGACTAACCATTCATACACGGAAAGAAGTTGCTCAGTAATGTAATAAATGAAACATCTAAATTGAGTTAGAGAGAGAACAGCCAAGATGGTCGCATACTTTAATAGAAAATTATTCCAAAATTAATAAAAATAATTTCGCTAGACAGCTATGAAAACAATAAATCCGAACTACGTTCTACTGTTTTCAAACGAGTATGATGTATAGGCCAACCTCTGTGAGCAATCGTTTAGTCTGAAAGCATAATATCTTGTACTTTTGTGTCTAGCTTGTACTATTTCCTAGGCGGTTGTATCAGTTTTATGTGTAATTTTGGACTACCTAATTTAATTCCATCCTGTGTGTGCGAACTTAATGTCTGTCTAACGGCGGACAATGACAGAAAGGACCACTTATTACATACCTCTTCCGAAGAACTGGTGTCCGGCTGGAAAAGTGGACGATTAGGCTTCTTCTCAGATAGTAAATCGAAGCTTCTTTAAGTTAACTGTTAAGTTACGGTTTTTTCAGCACACCTCGAAACAATACTAGAGCGCACGAGAACTATATGGACTCGCAATGTTCCTGGGCAACAGCGCAGATCGCTTCAAGCGACACTGCATTGTTGACAGGCAACCCAGATGACGATACATGCACTGTTAACTGACTGCGTCCAACAGTTTGTTACACAACGTTTCAGTATCCATATTTTACAGCATTTTCATAATCGTGTCTCTTTTGAACATAAGTGTAAATTAAAGAGTGAAATATCTAAAGACAATAATTATTGCTTCAAATACGAAATACGCCAATGCGATTTCCGAATATACGTCTACATCTACGAAAAAGCTCTGAGCTCTATGGGACTTAACTTCTGAGGTCATCAGTCCCATAGAACGTAGAAGTACTTCAGCCTAACTAACCTTAGGACATCACACACATCCATGCCCGAGGCAGGATTCGAACCTGCAACCGTGGTGGTCACGCGGTTCCAGACTGCAGCGCCTAGAACCGCTTGCCCACTCCGTCCGGCTCTACATCTACATCATATTCCGCAAGCCATCTAATGGTTTGTGGCGAACGGTACTTTCGGTACCACTATCTGATCGGAGGAACTCTGTTCCACTCGCGAATACTGCGTGAAAAATTTCATTCTTTCACGTAATGAACTACAGAACAACTATTACGTGACTTTAAGTAGTCCCATTCATGACCATTGGAAATATGTTTATCAATTTTATGTAGTAACATATTGTCTTATGCTATTAAAAGATTCCTGACCCTTACGTGTTTCGTGTGTCTCCCCCCCCCCCCCCCCCCCCCCATCACGTATTTGACATCCTGTTTTGAACGTACTTCCATCTCACTACGTTAATTTAAATTTCTACTGTCACTGAGTTGCTGCTTCGACTGACCGTGAGCGGTGTTAGCAGCGCGTATCCATATATTCCCTGTCGTAGTATCTTTGATCGGCTGCTGTTACCTCCCAGTAGTTGTCTGTCGTAAGGCAGTTCGGATCGCGAGTTTGGGTCTGCCGGATTGCAGCCTGCGTCGACATGGCTCGCCCGACCATTGCCGCCACGTGTTACCTAAGCCGGGCCACGGTCTTGGTGGATCGTCGGTCGGTCGTCCTGCCGGACGATGCGTTTGGGATCGCCGATCACACATGAGTCGGCCGTGTGTGTGTGTGTGTGTGTGTGTGTGTGTGTGTGTGTGTGTGTGAGTGTGAGTGTGAGTGTGTGTGTGTGTGTGTGTGTGTGTGTGCTGTGTGTGCATCGACTCCCGATGTGTCTTCATGCGTGATTAGTTATTGTTGGCTATCGTTCAGGTTTTCGTGCAAGTGTTTGTCAGGTTGTGTGTGTAGTTGGCGTTATTTCCACTGAAGACTATTTTAGATGTTCTTGGCATTCTGCAGCGAGTTGGTCTGTTGCTAAGGGCGGCGGTGCAGTCGTCTGGGTCCGTTGGCAGCCCCTTGGCAGTGTTGAAGCATTTGTGGAGCTCACCGATCACTACAAGCTTCATGGTTCACCGACCCAGGACGTTAAAGTTGAGTAGTGGTTTCAACTACCCAAGCCACGTCCTTCCATGTTGTGGTGGTTCGTTTCGGTGGTTTGTTGTTGGGGAGGTTTCTTGTGAGCAACACCGATTATTTCTACTGCTGAAATTTAGCCGATGTGCAGTGCAATTAACTATTTTGGTTGAACACAATTCGGGTGCACCAGTGCAATTTTCTGCCTTGTGGCCGTTAGTGTTTCGATTACCTGCCCTGGCTACTAACGAAATTCCATGCAGCGTCCAACATGGTGTGTAATTTTGACAGCTAATACGTACTGCATTGTGGATTATCACCTTGTAACATTTCCGGTTGGGGTTCTCAGGTACTGATTGATGGGAAGCAAGTCGTTGTGTCGGTCGGTCCGTGGCTGTCCCCTCGTTGGGTTCCTACGGATCAAGTGTAGTTGGGCTCACCGCCTGTCTCACCTAAGTGAACGAGGGCAGACCGACATCCCTGGAGGCCTCTGAGTGGCACCGGTGTTTAATTATCGGTTTTTAACTGCTAAAAATTTAAGGCTTATGGTTATTTTTGCTTTTTTTCTTAAAAATTTTGGAAAATCAATTCTTTAATCCATCTTTCAAGCTTAAACAATGTGGCCTTCTTCCTTTAAAAGGTTATGTTAATATATTTTATGATTTTGAAACTTAATTGTGGCCTTTAGCCTTTGGTATTGCACCTTGCATATGTTTGTTCTATCTACCTAGCTATGATGTTTTTTAACTACTTTATTGCTGTCTTAATTGGATCTTTATCGTGTTGATTTGACAAGATTTCTTGTTTGGAGGCCTTCAGCCGTAAAAGAGTTTCATTCCGTTAAGTTCCAGCTATGTGCTGATTTGGTTGTAAAAGTGTTCTTAAATTACAATAAATTACAATTACAATGTCATGTCACTTAAAATAAATATCTTAATAGATGTTAATATAATATTGTCCCTGTTTTCTATACTTTCCCTTCCCGTATCAGAGCGTACTTTACTGGCTATCTTCAAACCCTAAATAATACGCATAAAGAGGGAAAAAAGCAGGAACATACATCGTGAGATGAGATGATCTTAGACTCCAGTGATTCATTGGGAGGCCCGTCCCCCCATACTTCGGTCAGTCTTTGAGGCAGCTCACTACTGAGAAATGCTCTCACGATTTACATGATGGTACCACTTAGGTGGTATTCCGTCATGTTCAAAAATGATCCGAGATATTTAGGTAACGAAGTTCCTGTTATCGTCTTCTCCGCAAATAGAACGGTCCGTAAACATGTTCTCGAAGAATGGCACAAAGCACACGAAGTTTTGGGGAGTCTCTGTCAGGCTTGTCTATGTTGCTGTGAACCCATATCCTTACGTTCTGTCGCTACTATTGTTAAATGAAATTTACCCTCATCACTGAACTTGGAAGGACATTGTTATCTTCCATCTCAACGCACAGACCGAATTTACAAATCTGAACACGTTATTGCCATCAGTATGGCTTGTTTGCAATTGAATGCTGTATTACGTGAAACTTAAATATCGTCCCAAATTTTGCCATACGGAATGGGAAACTCCTGACTGTTACGCAGACTAAACTGCTACGGAATACCCTTAACACTCTGATGACGTGCTCTGCGCCTTGGGGATGCTTACAGGGCGGCCCTCTCACAGACAAGAAGAGTGTCGAAATAATGACACGAATCATAGAATCGCTTCAGTTATAGAAGATGCAATATCGCATTCTTGGAGAAAACCAAGTCGCAACGTCGTAAATGAATTGTGCCGGGGGAAACGGAGAATGCAATACGGTGTTTGTTGCTTGTTATCTCTATCTTGATTTCGAGCTTTTTGGGTAACAGATGAGCGAACGTAGGAGTTAGGTTCTCGAAGGAGAATTCCTGCTGCAAGTACATGAACCGGCAAATTACACTAGTCACCAATGTAGACTTTTAGCTTCGAAGTGGAAGTTAAATTTCATTCCAAGTTTCTATATTGATTAGCGTAATAAATAAAGAGCGTAGGATTCGAAAAATTATTCTGTTACAGCTCTCGGTTTGAGTGCATAATACCTTCTACACCGGAAATTTAATTCCTAAAATAAATTAAATAACACAGCACCATAGACAATAACTGGAACTGATGATTTATTTAAGCTTTTTAGAAACCATTCCTGAAAATCTGTAAATGTAGCTAGGCACGTTATCTTAACATGAACACAATGTCCATGGGTTTAATTGTCATCTCTGAGGTCATGGAAGATATTTGTGCTCGGAATCAAGAGACTAACGAAATGGACCAAGGCGTTAACATCCTTAGATAATTGTATTGTTTATCAGTCTAAAATCTAAAGATTTACTGTCACTTCACAAATGCATAAGTGTTAGGTCAGAAAATTTATAAGGGAAATGGATAGTTTAAAGTTAGATATAGTGGGAGTTCGGTGGCACGAGGAACAAGACTGCTGGTGAATACTGCGTTATAAATACAGAATCAAATAAGGGTAATGCAGGGGTAGGTTTAATAATAAATAAAAAATAGGAGTGGGGGTAAGCTACAACAAACAGCATAGTGAACGCATTATTGCGGCCAAGATAGACACGAAGCCAACGTCTGCTACAGTAGTACAAGTTTATATGCCACCTAGCTCTGTAGTTGCTCAAGAAATTGATGAAATGCATGATGAGATAAAAGAAATTGTTCAGGTAGTGAAGGGAGACGAAAATTTAATAGTAGGAATTCGACAGTATGAAAAGGGGAATTTAAGGAGATGGGACCTGGATAAAATGAGAGACCCAGAGGTTGTACAGACATTAAGGGAGAGCATAAGGGAACAATTGACAGGTATGGTGGAAAGAAATACAGGAGAAGAAGAATGTGTAGCTTTGAGGGATGAAGTAGTGAAGGCAGCAAAGGTTCAAGTAGGTAAAAAGACAAGGGGTACTACAAATCATTGGGTAACAGATGAAAGATTGAATTTAATTGATGAAAGGAGAAAATATAAAAATGCAGTAAATAAAAGAGGCAAAAAGGAATGCAAACGTTTCAAAAATGAGATCGACAGGAAGTGCATAATGGCTAAGCGGTCATCGCTAGAGGACAAATGTAAGGATGTGGAGGCTTATCTCACTAGGGATAAGATAGATACTGCCTACAGGAAAATTAAAGAGACCTTTGGAGATAAGAGAACCACTTGTATGAACATCAAGAGCTCAGATGGAAACCCAGTTCTAAGCAAAGAAGAGAAAGCAGGAAGGTGGAAGGAGTATATAGAGGGTCTATACAAGGGCGATGAACTTGAGGACAATATTATGGAATTGGATGAGGGAGTAGATGAAGATGAAATGGGAGATAGGATACTGCGTGTAGAGTTTGACAGAGCACTGAAAGACCTGAGTCGAAACAAGGTCCCAGGAGTAAACAGCATTCCATCAGTACTACTGACGGCCTTGGGAGAGCCAGTCCTGACAAAACTCTACCATCTGGTGAGCAAGATGTATGAGACAGGCGAAATACCATCAGACTTCAAGAAGAATACAATAATTCCAATCCTAAAGAAAACAGGTGTTGACAGATGTGACAGTTTAATAAGTCAGAGCTGCAAAATCCTAACACGAATTCTTTACAGACGAATGGAAAAACTGGTAGAAGCCGACCTCGGGGAAGATTGGTTTGGATTCGGTAGAAATATTGGAACACGTGGGCCAATACTGACCTTACAACTTATCTTAGACGAAAGGTTAAGGAAAGGTAAACGTACGTTTCTTACATTTGTAGACTTAGAAAAACCTTTTGACAATGTTGACTGGAATACTCTCCTTCAAATTCTAACGGTGGCAGGGGTAAAATACAGGGAGCGAATGGCTATTTACAATTTGTATAGTAAGTACATGGCAGTTATAAGAGTCGAGGGGCATGAGAGGGAAGCAGTAATTGGGAAGGGAGTGAGACATGGTTGTAGCCTCTCCCCGATGTTATTCAATCTGTATATTGAGCAAGCAGTAAAGGAAACAAAAGAAAAATTCGGAGTAGGTATTAAAACCCATGGAGAAGAAATAAAAACTTTTAGGTTCGCCGATGACATTGTAATTCTATCAGAGACAGCAAAGGACTTGGAAGAGCAGTTATACGGAATGGACAGTGTCTTGAAAGGAGGATATAAGATGAACATCAACAAAAGCAAAACGAGGATAATGGAATGTAGTCGAATTAAGTCGGGTGATGCTGAGGGAATTAGATTAGGAAATGAGACACTTAAAGTAGTAAAGGAGTTTTGTTATTTGGGGAGCAAAATATCTGATGATGGTCGAAGTAGAGAGGATATAAAATGTAGACTGGCAATGGCAAGTAAAGCGTTTCTGAAGAAGAGAAATTTGTTAACATTGAGTATTTAAGTGTCAGGAAGAGTTTCTATGGAGTGAAGCCATGTATGGAAGTGAAATATGGACGATAAATAGTTTGGGCAAGAAGAGAATAGAAGATTTCGAAATGTGGTGCTATAGAAGAATGCTGAAGATTAGTTGGGTAGATCACATAACTAATGAGGAGGTACTGAATAGAATTGGTGAGAAGAAGAGTTTGTGTCACAACTTGACAAGACGAAGGGACCGGTTGGTAGGACATGTTCTGAGGCATCAAGGGATCACAAATTTAGTATTGGAGGGCACCGTGTAGGGTAAAAATCGTAGTGGGAGACCAAGAGATGAAACACTAAGCAGACTCAGAAGGATGTAGGTTGCTGTAGGTACTGGGAGATGAAGAAGCTTGCACAGGATAGAGTAGCATGGAGAGCTGCATCAAACCAGTCTCAGGACTGAAGACAACAACAACAACAGCAACAACACCCCCTCCCCTTCACATGCGGGACAGCTGGTTAAACAGCAGCACTTCTTCCGGTTCACATAACTTGTAGTTTGAACGTTGATGGGCGACCAGCTGCCTCCGGTTATATAGCTCGTCCTTCTTTTATTATAACTGATTCGTTATAACATACTCATCCTAGATGTTATTTGTCTCTTGGTCATCGTCCACAGCAGAAAGTTGTGGCAGCTTCCGGCTCCCCTCGATGTAGCCCGCTCAAATCCACGAAGAGGCAGACCACTTCATATCTGCCTGTTTCTCAGTTTGTTTGGGTATTATCTCTTCTAATTACAATTTTACATAAAAATATAGTTTATAATTATGGTTTGGATATAGTAAAATAACAGAATATAAAATTAGTCTAGGATGGGTAAGGAGATTTAAAAAATGATAGGTCATAGGAAAGAACAACTATGGAGAAAAGGAAAGAGGCGACCTATGATGTCTCTAACCGAGCCAGTGACATCGGGATGCCTTCGAGTCTTGCAGTTTTGGTTCGAACTATTTCTCCTAAAACTACTTAGTTACATACTATAGATACTATTTACAAAACGGAAAGATCTGTGTACTTCTTCAGTGTCACGTGTTTTTCGAGTGTAAATTATTAGCTAAATTCTTAGTATTACTGCAACTGTTTCCTTGATATAAATTGATATTTTGTACGCAGTGTCGTATGTGTTTGTTAATTACTATCTGTGTTGGTTAAATACATCTACAATACAGATTATAGATGTCAGTGGAGGTATAATGACTGCCAGATCATTATAATAATTACGTTTACTATAATAATACAATTAATGCAGGTTTTTCATATTTATTGCTATTAATGAGCACAAAACTGTTAATGTTATTGTACCGTTCTAAATACCACATTATCCTAAATCATGTATAGTGTTGTCTACGTTCTATGTCCTTCATGCATTGTCCGTGACACACAATCATTTATTAATATCCACTTAGCTCTGTTCCTGATTGGCTGTGTCATACCACCATCGAGACGTAAATGTTTGATGTTCCGCCGCGGGTAGGTGACAGTGAAAAAGTATTAGTCCGGCTGAGGGCAACGCGGTGTATTTTGGGCAGCGAGCGTTACACTTCTGACGCTTGGTGAGTGTGACCTGTCTCCGAGATCCGGGAATTGAGTACAAATAACAGTACCATCAGTAGCAGCTAAAGAAGACTGCTCGATCAGCAACGGAAATACTGTGCGTAGAATAATATGAGCAACTCGTGTAAGCAAGCAACTAATTAATTTCCCTCAAGGCCCCTGATGGACATCTGTGACCCGGCTTTATAACATTATAGAGATGCAAAAATATTGAAAATATGTGACTGATATTCCTTCACGTTGGTGCAGTGTTTATCGTAATCACATACTCCCCTCATATGCTGAAATCTGGAGCACCGCACGGTATATGATACCCCCATGGTTCAGGCATATTTTGGTTAACTGCCCATCTGGTCCGTCGGTACGACCTTGTTTCTGTAAATTCGGCATACCGTGTACGCGATGTAAGGTCAGTAGCTAGGACACAGCTTGTCATTTGTCTGTGTCTTATGAATTCGTAGTGATATTTATTTGTCGGGTTTGCATATGTTCAATGCAGTGCAAAAGGCTGCGTTTAGGTGGTCATTGTTAGCCACAGGGGTACTCTATTTGTTGACCGAGGTGTGCTGTCCATGAAGGTTCATTTGGTACTGTCCATATCCTACAAAAGAAATGCACCATGCCTGGACTGGGGTGTAATGGTGAATTTTCAGCTCTACACGGTTGTGGAAAAAAGAGTAAAATTCTAGAGCCGTTAACACTGGTTACCCACTCCCGCTGCCACGTATTCACTTTTCACTGCTGCAGTTGCCCCTTGTCTCTTAAACCACGATTCCTAATTTCCATTACTTGGCCTCCCGTCAGGCAGTGTATCTAAGCTCGCTGACAGATTGTTGGGTCACTCAGGTATGTTCCGAGCATGCCTCCACTGACGTTGTGCTGAAATCCTCTATTAGTCGCAGCAGAACAGTTCTTTGAAGACGCGTAACAAGATTATGTTTGTTATGAGAGAGAGACAGAGTGACCATGTGCACGCCGTGAAATATACTACGGATCCACACAACATACACTATGTGATCAAAAGTATCAGGATACCCTCAAAAACATACGTTTTTCATATTAGGTGCATTGTGCTGCCACCTACTGCCAGGTACTCCATATCAGTGAGCTCAGTAGTTATTAGACGTCGTGAGAGCAGATTGTTGCGCTCACGGACTTTGAACGTGGTCAGGTGATTGGTTCTCACTTGTGATTTCCACACTCCTCTAAAGATGCCTAGGTCCACTGGATCCGATGTGATAGTAAAGTGGAAATGTGAAGGGACACGTGCAGGACGGAAGTGTACGGGCTGACCTCGTCTGCTGACTGACAGAGACCGCCGACAGTTGAAGAGGGTCGTAATGTGTAATAGCCAGACATCTATCCAGGCCATCACATACGAATTCCAAACTGCATCAGGATTCACTGCAAATACTATGACAGTTAGGCGCGAGGTGAGAAAACTTGGATTTCATGTTCGAGCGGCTGCTCATAAGACACACATCACGCCGGTAAATGCCAAACGACGCCTCTCTTGGTGTAAGGAGTGTAAACAATGGACGATTGCACAGTGGACAAACGTTGTGTGGAGCGACGAATCACGATACACAGTGTGGTGATCCTATGGCAGGGTGTGGGTATGGCAAATGTCCGGTGAACGTCATCTGCAAGCGTGTTTAGTGCCAACTGTAAAATTTGCAGGCGGTGGTGTTATGGTGCGGTCGTGTTTTCATGGACGGGGCTTACAACCCTTGTTGTTTTGCGTTGACACAGTCACAGCACAGGCATACATTTATGTTTTAAGCACCTTCTTTCTTCCTATTGTTGAAGAGCATTTCGGGGATGGTGATTTCATCTTTCAACACGACCGAGCACCCGTTCATAATGCACGTCCTTCGGCGGAGAGTTACATGGCAATAACATCCATGAATGGACTTGCCTGCACAGAGTCCTGACCTCAATACTATAGTCACCTTTGGGATGTTTTGGAACGCCGACTTCGTGCCAGGCCTCACCGACCGACATCGATACCATCAATACCTCTCCTCAGTGCAGCACTTCGTAAAGAATGGGGTGTCATTCCCCAAGAAACCTTCCACCACGTGATTAAAAGTATGTCTGCGAGAGTGGAAGCTGTCATCAAGGCTAAGGGTGGGCCAACACCATAGTGAATTCCGGTATTACCGATTGAGTGCGCCACGAAATTGTCAGCAATTTTCATCCAGGTGTCCGGATAATTTTGATAACACAGTGTAGGTTGTAGTGGAACTATGTAAGCGGCTGTGATGATGGATGAGAGTGGAAAAGTTACCGTCTTTTATCAACCCCCTGTTTTATGTGTTGATTGAGCGGTAGTCGATCGTCAATCTATACCAGTAGGTATCTAGTTACGTGTTTTCTGTGGATATTTGAATTGTGGAGTTTTATAATCCGGCCTGTCTGTAATTTTACTTCCGATATCATGCGGACTGTCATGTCTTTCTCAGGCATCACCTGCCCAGACTGTGTAGAATGCCCCTAGCTTTGGTTTCCCGAATTCTTCATGAGTTGGCTCACACCACTGACATCATATCATCAGCGTATGCGACATTACCGCAAATATGTACGAGTATACCCCCATCCTTTTTTGTTGGAAGAAGCCCGGTGGAAAACTTGCGGTTGGCATTGTGCGCTAATTCGTATGCCCGGTTAAAAGTATCATCAATCGACTGATTTCCGCGGAACTCGTATTTTGTTCTAATGCAATGACTTAAATGACATATCCGTAGTTACAGGTGTTACGGAGTAAATATATAACTAATTCCTAAATGAAACGTCATCCACTTACACTTCAGGAGTTAAGTTCACTTTTGACCACGTTCTGTAAGAAAAATGCTACAACTAATCAACACTTTCAGTAGGAAAAGTACATGCAGAATCAGTGTTGGAATATATTGCTGTTCTAACAGAACTGAATGAAACCTATGTGTATGGAGAAGGATGACTTGCTTATCGTAAAGTTAATGGATATTAATAATTAATGTATGTATGACCTGTATGCTGATTACGAGACTGTGGTACTTACAGACACACACACACACACACACACACACACACACACACACACACACACACACACAGTGAAAAAATGAAGCAACAGATCTCATCCACAGTGCCTAGTCTACATGTACTTTATACATGTTGATTAGTGGTTAACATTTGTCATACACTGAAGCGCCAAAGAAACTTGTAGAGGCTTGTGTATTCAAATAAAAACTGAAAAAAAATCCACTCGAAAAGGCCACGAAGGTCCAACAATACCGACTGGTCGCCGCGTCATCCTAGGCCCATAAGCGTCACTGGATGCTGGTATGGAGTGGCATGTGGTCAACACACGCTCTCCCAGCCGTATGTCACTTTACTACCTATTCAGATACAGACATATGTAAACAGGCAGAATACAGTGCTGCGGTCGGCTACTTAAAGTATCTGGCGCAGTTGTTAGATCTGTTACTGCTGCTACAATGGCAGGTTATCAAACGTAAGTGTGTCTGGGCGTGGTGTTATAGTCGGCGCACGAGCGATGGGACATAGTATCTACGAGGTAGCAAATAATTGGCCATTTTCCACTACGACCAAATTCGCGAGTGTACCATGAATAACAATATTCCGGTAAAACATCCATCTCCGGTAAAAGATACTTCAAGAATGAAATCAACGACCACTGAAAAGAAGGTTTCATTCTGACAGAAGTGCAACCCTTCCGCAAGAAACTGTAGATTTCAGTGCTGTGCCGTCAACAAGTGTCAGCGTGCAAATCATTCAACGAAACATCATTGATATGGGCTTTCCCAGCCGAGGGCCACTAGTGTACTCTTGATGACTGCACGATACAAAGCTTTCCGCCTCGCCTGGGTGAGTCAACAGAGTTTCAAATTGAATCGAGAGGATGGACGTGTATGGGTAAGGAGATAACCTCGTGAATACATGGACCCTGCATGTGAGCAGGGGACTGTTGAGGCTGGTCTATACTCTGTAATGTTGTGAGGCGAGAGCAGGTAGAGTGATGTGGGGCCCCTGTTACATCAACACTCCTGGAAATTGAAATAAGAACACGGTGAATACATTGTCCCAGGAAGGGGAAACTTTATTGACACATTCCTGGGGTCAGATACATCACATGATCACACTGACAGAACCACAGGCACATAGACACAGGCAACAGAGCATGCACAACGTCGGCACTAGTACAGTGTATATCCACCTTTCGCAGCAATGCAGGCTGCTATTCTCCTATGGAGACGATCGTAGAGATGCTGGATGTAGTCCTGTGGAACGGCTTGCCATGCCATTTCCACCTGGCCCCTCAGTTGGACCAGCGTTCGTGCTGGACGTGCAGACCGCGTGAGACGACGCTTCATCCAGTCCCAAACATGCTCAATGGGGGGCAGATCCGGAGATCTTGCTGGCCAGGGTAGTTGACTTACACCTTCTAGAGCACGTTGGGTGGCACGGGATACATGCGGACGTGCATTGTCCTGTTGGAACAGCAAGTTCCCTTGCCGGTCTAGGAATGGTAGAACGATGGGTTCGATGACGGTTTGGATGTACCGTGCACTATTCAGTGTCCCCTCGACGATCACCAGAGCTGTACGGCCAGTGTAGGAGATCGCTACCCACACCATGATACCGGGTGTTGGCCCTGTGTGCCTCGGTCGTATGCAGTCCTGATTGTGGCGCTCACCTGCACGGCGCCAAACACGCATACGACCATCATTGGCACCAAGGCAGAAGCGACTCTCATCGCTGAAGACGACACGTCTCCATTCGTCCCTCCATTCACGCCTGTCGCGACACCACTGGAGGCGGGCTGCACGATGTTGGGGCGTGAGCGGAAGACGGCCTAACGGTGTGCGGGACCGTAGCCCAGCTTCATGGAGACGGTTGCGAATGATCCTCACCGATACCCCAGGAGCAACAGTGTACCTAATTTGCTGGGAAGTGGCGGTGCTGTCCCTTACGGCACTGCGTAGGATCCTACGGTCTTGGCGTGCATCCGTGCGTCGCTGCGGTTCGGTCCCAGGTCGACGGGCACGTGCACCTTCCGCCGACCACTGGCGACAACATCGATGTACTGTGGAGACCTCACGCCCCACGTGTTGAGCAATTCGGCGGTACGTCCACCTGGCCTCCCGCATGCCCACTATACGCCCTCGCTCAAAGTCCGTCAACTGCACATACGGTTCACGTCCACGCTGTCGCGGCATGCTACCAGTGTTAAAGACTGCGATGGAGCTCCGTATGCCACGGCAAACTGGCTGACACTGACGGCGGCGGTGCACAAATGCTGCGCAGCTAGCGCCATTCGACGGCCAACACCGCGGTTCCTGGTGTGTCCGCTGTGCCGTGCGTGTGATCATTACTTGTACAGCCCTCTCGCAGTGTCCGGAGCAAGTATGGTGGGTCTGACATACCGGTGTCAATGTGTTCTTTTTTCCATTTCCAGGAGCGTAGATACGACATTCACAGGTGTCACGTACGTAAGCATTCTGTCTTATCACCTGCATCCATTTATATCCTTTGTGCATTCCGACGGACTTGGGAAATCCCAGCAGGACAATGAGACACCCCACACGTCCAGAATTGCTCTAGAGTGGCTCAAAGAGCACTCTTCTGGGTTTAAACACTTCCGCTGTCCACCAGACTCCCCAGACATGAAAATTATTGGGATGCCTTGCAGCTAGCAGTTCAGAAGAGATCGCGACCCACTCGTAAGTCTTACGGATTTATGGACAGCCCTGCAGGATTCACGGTTTCTATTCCCCCAACACTACTTCAGACATGTCACGTCGTGTTGCGGCACGTCTGAGTGCTCGTGGGGTCCTATATGATACTAGGCAGGTGTACCAGTTTCTTTGGCTCTTCAGTGAAAGAAATTAAGGAGCGCTGAAGGTTTTCATTTGAGCGTTAGTAAATATATAACTTAATTTGATTATTCTACATTCTCAGCTCCATTAATTTAACTGAAGGTCAACAGCAGCAACAACTGCAAGCTGAAGAATTTATCATTAGCACTTGTTAATATTATATTTAATGACACGAAATGAATTGGGACGCAAATTTTACGCAAGCTCCTGCTCTCCCGCCCTGATTGTTTTGTTCACTACTGGCCCGCTTGTCTGCATCATTGAGCGCTGCACCGTCTGTCTCATGAGCAAGGTCACATTGCGTGCTATTCTCGGTCAGATTCCTCTGTGCCCCTCACATCTAAACATGCGGATATTAATGTTATTAGTAATGGATATGAAGAAAATGCAACTGTTTGTAACACACTGTTCATCAATGAGCATAGTAACGGTTTCCCACTTCCCGCTTCCAAGTGGACAGTGGTTCAGCAACCACGCTGTTAAATTTTAATACTTTCGTCCGGCTTGGTTCTCCTCCGCTATCAGCAACTTTGCGCCACGTTCTCAGCTATAATATACAGCAGATACCTAATCTTGGCCAGTTTACCGCGGGAACAACGTACAAGGCTGTGGTGCACCCAATGATATTGCTAGTAGTGGACAGCGCGTTTACGGAAAATTTGTTCGTTTTGGGCGCTATCCGGGCTTTTCGATTTACGATATCCGATTCCGTTTATTTTGTGTCTGATTTTGTACCTTATCAACGGCTGAATTATGTTTACCAGGAATATTGTGCCCTTCTCTCCAGGGACTCAAGAAGGGTGCTAATTACGTAGTGCGTATGCCATATAAATCGAAGGCGTGACCCCGTGTTTTCCGTGCCGGAAATGTAACACTTCGCGCGCAAGTGAACGAAAAATTAGACAGATTGAAAGCTTTAGGCGTCATGGAAACTATTTTATCCAGTCACTGGGGTAAAACATTAGTCACTATGAAGAAGCCGACGGCCATAATCCTTGTCTGTGGTGATGACTCTGAGCTGCCAGTTAATTCAAAGTAAGCGGTCGATACATACCCCCGTCTATGCCAGGACTAATCTGTGACGAAACTGTGGATGTACAGTATTTTTCAGAAATAGATTCCTTGGAAGTACATTAACAGCTACAACTTGATGACAAATTACGTCTGCTTCTTGTTATCAATATCCAGTAAGGCCTCTACATTTATGACGGAAGTGTTACTGGCCTCGTAAGCACGATGGCCATTTTTCAGCGGTATTTGTAGCAAATTACCCAACGAATTCACTTTTACATCAATCACCTCGACGAGACTGTCGTTACCAGTCTCACCAGCAAAGAACATCTTCACAAACATAGTCTTTTGTTTCAGACATCGTGTGCCACAGGACTAAAGTGCAATTTGGAAAAGTCATATTTCTTGCAACCCTGTATAGAATCCATTGGACATCTTATTTCTTATCGGAGGATTCAGCCGACCGACAGTCACACTTCACCTATTACGGCCCTTTCGCCCCGCTTATATGAGAGGGTCAGAGGCATTGTTAGGCAAAGACACGTATTGCCACATGTTCCTTCTGCAAGCAGCTTTGGTTTCATTCCCTTGATGTCAACCGCTTAAGAAAAGTGCAGCGTTTGAGTGAACTCCTGCCTGAGACCACGCATTTCAGACCTTGAAGAACGTCCACCGTTCTGCCCCGTGCTTGACCACTATCAGCTGGTGCTGCAGTTTGTGGTTGCAACTGACCCTTAGCAGTATGCCGTGGAGCTCGCATTGTGGTACCGTTGTGCAAATGCTTCATAATACCCCATTGGTTTTGTGTCAAAGACGCTTAATGATGGACAGAGGAATTATTCTCAAACAGAGAAGGATGCGCTCGTTATTACGTATCCTATCAAGAAGTTTTAAATGTTTCTCTACGGTGTTAAGTCTCATTTTTTGTCTAATCACAAGCCGTTAGGGTCTCTCTTTAGTCACGTGGCACACTTCACATATAACACAAGCCATAGACTTCAGAGTTGGGCCCTGTTCCTTAGTAGATGTGACTACGGTATTCATTTCCGCAAGTAACTTATCATTCAAACGCAGTCGCCCTTTCGCATTTACTGATGGGATCTGACCCTGGTTTCGATCAGGATTATGTTCTCTGCTTTTACTTTGACGAGGTAGATTTTCGCACTGTGTATGGATGCTGTATTACCAACTCTTCCATTACTCAAGCCCTCGCCGTCGACCCCGTTCTCCATTCAACTGCGGCTATATGTTCTGACAGGAGGGCCAAAAATCACATCCACAATTATTTTCCGTTCAGACACAGGCGCGAACTCGTCGATGGCGATTTTTTGTTGTCCCCAGTGAAAGGCTGTTCTGCAAGTGGTCGTTAGGGTTTCTCTCGGGACGAAATTATTCACCTTCTGTATAAGGATCATTGCGACATCTCATCCAACAAGACGTTGCTAGTAGCCAAGTCTAATGGTTGGAATTAATCGTGAATTTCAACATTTAATCACTGCTTTATCTAAATGCGCAGTCTATCAGGCCGCTCCCCGGCAAAGCTATTCGCGATGGTCTGGGCTATCATCCTTGCGAGTGGGTCCTTGTTGACTTCATAGACTCCCTCTTGGATGCTTGTTGATTGCTTGTCATTGACACTTATTCGCGTTTTGCAGAGCTACCAATCTCCCCTTCAACGCGGCAGAGAACCTAACTCATATAATCTGAATCAAAGAACTGTCTCCTACCCTCGTCAGTGACAACAGTACACAATTCTATTCTCAGACTTTTTGAGTTTTTTGTGCACAGCATGGTATGCACCACATAGTTGCCCTTCTGTACCTCCCTCAATCGAACACAGATGCAGAACACCTCATCTGCACTTTTAAGACACAAATAAAAAAATGTAATGGTAACGTCACAGTAGAGGAGTCCCTCGCACCATTTTCTAGTTCCTACAGGTACACACTCATCAGCGACAAGTGGCAGCAGAGATACTGGTGTCTGCCACGGCCCCACAGGTATAACACTACACACATGGGACTCTAGTCGCGTTCAACGCAAGTGCGGTATTGCGCCAGTCATCCCCAGACCGAGCGGTCGTCGTGTCTTCACACCGCAATCCACAAGTGAAGGCCCTGACGCCACCATCTCCTCTAACGCCTGTGATATCATTCACTCCTCCTGCATCTACATCTATATCTACATCCATACTCCGCAAGCCACCTGACGGTGTATGGCGGAGGGTAAGTTGAGTACCTCTATCGGCTCTCCCTTCTATTCCAGGTTCGTATTGTTCGTCGAAAGAAATATTGTCGGTATGTCTCTGTGTGGGCTCTAATCTCTCTGATTTTATAAACGGTCTCTTCGCGAGACATACGTAGGAGGGAGCAATATACTGCTTGACTCCTCGGTGAAGGTATGTTCTCGAAACTTCAACAAAGGCCTGTACCGAGCTACTGAGCGTCTCTCTTGCTAAATCTTCCACTGGAGTTTATCTATCATCTCCGTAACGCTTTTGCGATTACTAAATGTTTCTGTAACGAAGCGCGCTGCTCTCCGTTAGATCTTCTCTATCTCTTCTATCAACCCTATCTGGTACGGATCCCACACCAATGAGCAGTATTCAAGCAGTGGGCGAACAAGCGTACTGTAACCTACTTCCTTTGTTTTCGGATTGCATTTCCTTAGGATTCTTCCAGTCAATCTCAGTCTGGCATCTGCTTTACCGACTGCATCTGCTCTTCCTTCCTCAGCACCGCACCCGACCGCCGTTCCACTAATTTTGCCTCCATATTATACTAGACCTAGCTCACACTCCACTGTTCTTGTTTCTAGCTCCCCGAAAATTTATAGGCAAACAAGCAATGCAAGCCAGTTGGACGAAATTTCAGTGATCACTTAGCTACAACACATAAAGTGAGCCTGGCCTAGACGCTTGCAGCAGCTCAGTGGAAACGACTATCACCTTACAGAGGTGGACATATTTATCACAAGATAGAGATGTGTGACTATCTAATATGGAAACACATCTCTTGTGTGCAGGGAAACGCTAATAATATTATAAACAAAGGTAACACTTAGATGATTTATTATTATTACTACAGTCTCAGTTGCACATATTCTCTCTGGATTACCGCTTCCAGTCATACGTAATTATCTTCAGATCTAAAAAGAAAATGAAAAGAATCATCAATAAACTAACATTTAAACAATATTCTTACAGTTGCTTAATCTTTCAGATAATATGTCATCCATTATAAATGACACACTTTCGCAACGTGAACGAACTCAGACTGAAGCCTAGAGATATGTGAATAATTTATATGTGAAATCAGGATTGCAAGAGTCAAAAAGTTTACTGGTAAGCATTTTAATATTTTTATTAAGTTTCCTGGGACATCAGTTGGTGCTGTGTGAGGTTTATATGGAGATAAATTATTAATAGCCTTCTTAAATTAAGGATTACACAAGGGCTATTCGAAAAGTTAGGTACGATCGGTTGTGAAATAGAAAATACGTACAGTGAAAATCAAAAATGTTTTATGAGCAACAGTTAGATAAACACTCAACTACATAGTCGCCGCTACAATTGACACATTTGTCGCAGCATTGTAGAAGTTTTCTGAGCCGTGGCGCCTCATATCGATCGTGCCACTCTGGTGGTTTATCTTTCCTGCCACTGTCAGGGCGGTAACCAGCGCCCTCTGGGGCCTACGCGAGGAGTAACGAGGCGAGGTTCTGGGCAGGAGTGCTCCGGGACGTGGGGGGAGACGGTCGTCGGATTGACGCAGTGAGTGTGGGACCGGACCTATCGCATGGAGATATAGAAGTTGGCTCCGAACCGAAGGAGCTGTAGCAAGCAGCGCGAAGCGGGCGTCCTGTACTTTGTGTGAAGGAGTAACGATTTTTGCATTGGATGTCTCAGTAGTTCCCGAGAGTTGCGGTGGCTGCTTTCGGAGAACAGAATTGGTAAGATCTTGTGTCTACGTTCTTTTCCTTACGATGTTGCTGCCTGCCGTTATAAACGGGTGAAAATCTGGCGCTTGTTTTGACTATACAGGAACTGGTGATGTAAAATTACATTTGAGATTGAGTTTCACTTGTACTGTGACAATTTAGAGTCGAAAACTGTGGTGGTTTCAAGGGAGTCAGTTATTTGGGGTAACTGAGGGAGCACCATTATGTTGGTCTAAGTGATACGTTCTCCACGTTTTGTCTATGGCTTTGCGAATCGAAATCGTGGGGGAGTACACGTGTGAGTAATTTGCTATTGTATTGATAGTTACGTTGTAAAGACTGTTCTCTGGTGTGTTAAATAACGCGCTGATTTGTAGCCAATCTAAGCGGAAGTTACCATTGCTACTTGCTTATGTACTACTGTCCGTATGACTGGCGTTTGTTGTCTTTTGCTACTATACATAAGGGTTGTCTAGTTATGAAACTGCTTAAGCTTTTATCATATACTGGTATGTTTGCCTATCATATTGGCTTTCTATGCCGTAACTGAAGGAATATGTATGGTGGTTCAAGATTGTAGCCTGACTTGTATTTGAACTGGTGTTTAGGTTAAGGGCGAGATCAGCATCCCGCAAACCCGCTCGCTGGGCGTGGTTAAATGTTCCGCTATTGGGGAGCCGTCTCTCTGTTCCTGGACTGTGGAAGGATACGTGATGAGTGCATCGCTGTAGTTTTTCGCGTGCTAAATTGCGGAGTGTCGGTGCCGTCCTAGGGCTAGACTTGCGATGTATCTCATGTTGAAAGGGAATTAACTGTACCAAACTTAAGAGAGCTTTTAGTTTGTTTTAGGTCTATATATGGAATGTTGATATTTTTTCAATAGCGGCAATAACTTCCTGTGTGCGGAGATCCTCTGAGGGACGTGTATTGTACTGTTGCAGTGCAGTCTATCTGAAACGTGCTGCTTAAAACATGGGCTGCAGCTCTCTGATGTTATATATTACTGTTTAATCTTAAATGTCTTGGATGTAACATGGTTGTTGAGGATTATGTAATTAATTTTGATCGCTGGTTCCTTAAAGGAAATATCTCGTTTTAAAATATGTGCTCGGTCACAGCCTATTTAAATATGATTTTAACTCATCATTCCAATTTTCTAGTCTCGCTTTCTTAAAAGGCTGTTAAATGATTGCTATTTGCCTGTTTAAATGTTTGAGTGACTTAAAGGAAAAGAATATTATTTTGTAATTTGTACTGATTGTTCCTTTTGGGTAATTCCTGACTTATGTGTTCAATAAATGAGTGTCTAGTCAATGGTGATCCACTCTTCTATTGCTAGCCTACCCCTTCCACTCCACAGCCTATTGAGCTGCTTTGTGTCAAAATTATGTTCAGAACACCCCTCTGACCTGACACCTCATTTTCCACAACACCTTCGCCGTAGATGGTCGCTGAATATGTTTCCCACCAATTCTCTCTGCTGATCTGCAGCTTGTTGTCCACCCCAAAATGTTGTCTTTGTAGCTTGCTGCTCATGTGGGCAGATGTGAAACCCAGAGGCAGCCAAGTCCCTGCTGTATAGTGGGTGATCAAACCCTTCCTAACAAAAATGCTGCAGGAGCGTCCACATTGCCCCTGCAGTGTGCGGCAGCAAAACGTCGTAAAGATGGAAACGCATGACGATAGCGCTGTGTGGGCTGCATGAAATAAGGCGAAATCCCTCACAGGCAGTTATACTTGGCGGAAGACACTGTTTTCTTGGCATCTTTAGGTGCTCGCTGTGCGCTGAGAATTGAACAGAGCGAAGTGAAGCGATAGATGGGCAGATCTATGCAAGGTTTCTTAAAACTTTGAGTGTGGTTTCCGTTTCACGATTAATCGGATCATACTTTCCGAGTAGCCCTCTCAGTATGCCATACCTCGAACTGTCTGCAACATGGTATGTGGTTTCCACACACACACACACACATATATATATATATATATATATATATATATATATATATATATATATATATATGGGGTGAGTCACCTAACATTACCGCTGGATATATTTCGTAAACCACATCAAATACTGACGAATCGATTCCACAGACTGAACGTGAGGAGAGGGGCTAGTGGAATTGTTTAATACAAACCATACAAAAATGCACGGAACTATGTTTTTTAACACAAACATGCGTGTTTTTAAGTGAACCACGTTAGTTTTGTTAGCATATCTGAACATATAAACAAATACGTAATCAGTGCCGTTTGTTGAATTGTAAAATGTTAATTACATCCGGAGATATTGTAACCTCAAGTTGACGCTTGAAACCACCGACGTTCAGTTGCGTGTTGTAACAAACACGGGCCACGGTGGGCGAGCAGCATCTGCAGGGACATGTTGACGATGACGACCGTGTTTACGAGTGTGGCTGTAGTGCACTGTTGTGGTTTGGTCTATCTGTCGCAGTGTCCGCATGTAGCGCTTGCTGCTATTGTTATTCTGCATTCGTCTACGCACCCGGACCAACTGATCTACACCGTGTTACCAGATGTCTGTGATAGTGTAGTGTTGTAGGAACTGTGACCA
Source organism: Schistocerca gregaria (assembly GCF_023897955.1). Classification (NCBI taxonomy): domain Eukaryota; kingdom Metazoa; phylum Arthropoda; class Insecta; order Orthoptera; family Acrididae; genus Schistocerca; species Schistocerca gregaria. Next base: position 70,545,949 of record NC_064925.1, read on the forward strand.
TGGTGTATTCGAACTCTGAAAAGGCGGAGATGATACTCATCTATGGCGAGTGTCGACGAAATGCAGCTGACGCCTGCAAGGTGTATGCAGAACGGTACCCGGACAGAGAGCATCCAACGTGCAACATATTGCAAAACATCTACCCCCATCTGTATGCAACAGGTATGGTCGTAGCAAGCAAACGGGTCCGTAACAGGCCCGTCACAGGAGAAGAGGGTGCAGTTGGTGTCTTAGCTGCTGTTGCCATGAACCCACACATGCGTACACGGGACATTGCGAGAGCCGGTGGTCTGAGTCACTGCTTTCACCCGTTTCATGTGTCGCTACATCAGCAATTACATGGTGATGACTTTAATCATCGAGTGCAATTCTGTCAATGGGAATTAACAGAGAATGCGTTGCAGTTCTGTCTGTTTACCGATGAAGCGGGTTTCACAAACCACAGGGCAGTGAATCTACGGAACATGCATCACTGGTCCGTGCTGGTCCGTGAACAATCCTCGCTGGCTCAGACAGGTAGAGCGACAGCGACCGTGGACTGTAAATGTATGGTGCGGAATCATTGGCGACCACGTCATTGGTCTTCACTTCATTACAGGGGCCCAAACAGCTGCAACATACATCGAGTTTCTACAGAATGATCTGCCAACGTTGCTCGAAAATGTCCCACTAGAAACGCGTCGATGTCTGTGGTATCAGCACGATGGGGCACCTGCACATGCCGCAATTAACACTAGGCTGACCCTTGACAGGATGTTCGACGGGCGTTTCGTAGGACGTGGAGGACGCATAAATTGGCCAGCCCGTTCTCCTGATCTTACACCTATGGACTTCTTTCTGTGGGGTACGTTAAAGGAGAATGTGTACCGTGATGTGCCTACAACCCCAGAGGATATGAAACAACGTATTGTGGCAGCCTGCGGCGACATTACACCAGATGTACTGCGGCGTGTACGACATTCATTACGCAAAATATTGCAATTGTGTGCAGCAAATGATGGCCACCACATTGAACATCTATTGGCCTGACATTTCATGACACACTCTATTACGTAACTGAAAACGGAAACCACGTGGCATACGTGTACCTCATCCCTCATGGTAATGTACATGTGCGTCAGTGAAAAAGACCAGTAAAAAGGTGTTAGCATATGGACGTAATGTGCTGTTCTAGTCTCTTCTGAACCTAAGGTCCATCACCGTTCCCTTCGGATCCCTACGTAATTCGGTGCTCTCCGATACACACGATCGAACAGCGGAGGAGTGGTACTCAAGCGTCAACTTTAGGTTACAGTATCTCCGGATGTAATTAACATTTTACAATGCAAAAACGGTACTGGTTACGTATTTGTTTATATGTTCAGGCGTGCTGACAAAACTAACTGGGTTCCATTTTAAAGAACGTAGGTTTGCGTTAAAAAACATACTTTCGTGCATTTTTGTATGGTTTGTATTAACCAATTACACTAGCCCCCCTCCTCACGTTCGGTCTGTGGAATCGATTCGTCAGTATTTGATGTGGTTTACGAAATATATCCAGCGGTAATGTTAGGTGACTCACGCTATATATATATATATATATATATATATATATATATATATATATATATATATATATATATATATATAGCTGGAATCGGAGAGGTGCCAAGAATCATTTTTAATATTCTCAATAAATCTGGTGGGAGCCGTCGAGGTTTTTTTCCAACTAGCTGTCTTAGAGGGACCGTTTGCCATTTTATTCACGCATATGTCATCATCGCATCTCTCCCGCACCCTTCCCCACCCAACACATGAGGGAATGACTCCCATGCTAAATGAGGTAGCTGGAGAAAGCGAAAACTGTAGAAGAAGATAAAGATTCTAATACATACAGTAAATAATAGAGCACGTAGGTTGCAAGCGCTACTCTGAGATGAAGAGGTTAGCACAGCAGAGGAATTCGGGGCGTACCGCATCAAACCAGTCAGAACACTAATGACCCCCCAAACAAATTATTGTATTACGTTATGTTGTAATTATATTATCTTTCAGATGTTGTCTACGAACAGGGAACCAAGTGCGGGAAGAGGAGGAGGCTGACAAGAATTTGGAGGGAGACCCAAAGAATGAACCACGACCCGATGATGGGGTCGAGGATTATGAAGGTGAAATTACAGAGAGCGAAGGCAACACTGACTCAAGTGAGAATGCCAATGAGAATGAAACTAACGGCCAGAGATGAACCTCGTAAAGCGCGGGGTCACCAAGTGGATGAATAAAACCCCTGGCACGCAGAGGGTCAAAAGCAGGTCGTGAAACATCCTCAGACAGGCTCCTGGACGATGAGGAACGCAAAGACTTGGAAGATCTTCGAGGAAACCCTCAGTCTTTCCACTACCACAGAGATTGTTCAGATCGTCGTCGACCAACGAGAAGATCAAGAAGTGTACTAAAAACTACGAGAGCAAGACGGAAGCCTTGTATGGAAAGACGGACAAACCTGAAGTCGTGTCCTTGCTGAGTCTTCTCTGTCTAATGTGAAGGTTGAAAGCGGGAAGAACGAACCTGTAAACCTGCTGGACCACCGCAGGACTGGTGTTGAGATCTCTTCCATGTCATTCCTCTTGTCTTGTCACTTTTGACCATCTCAGTGTTCGACAGATTCGTAGTGTACAGGTCAGAGTCACTCCAATCCTCGAAGTCTTTGATCTGTTCAACTTTAACGGCAAGGACAGTTGCATCCTTGGTAGCAACGTCAGCGTCTATGAGTAACTGGGGAGATTCCGTGGTCGGAGCTCTTTCATTGGTTACATCCCGTCAAAGATAGCCAATTACAGCATCAATACCTTCATCGTGTACGACCACCTGCATCGTAAATGTTTGTGCGTCCTACTTCAAAGTTCCTGCACCATTGTTGTGATTTGCTGTAGCGTATAAAAGTTACATAATGTGAGCTGCACGAAATCGGCCAGCACGCCTCAGCACGAAGAAGTGTAATGAGAGCACGCACTAAACACTTGGAAGGAGAGTCTGTTGTTCTAGGCATCTTCAAAATTGTTCAAATGGCTCTGAGCACTATGGGACTTAACATCTGCGGTCATCAGTCCCTTAGAACTTGAACTACTTAAACATAACTAACCTAAGGACATCAAACATATCCATGCCCGAGGCAGGATTCGAACCTGCGACCGTAGCGGTCGCGCGGTTCCAAACTGAAGCACATAGAACTGCTCGGCCACAGCGGCCGGCTAGGCATCTTCACATGCTCACTGTGCGCTCAGAACGTAGAAGCGATCATCGGACATACTAGAGACACTGTGAACCGCATCTGCGGAAAGCTTCAATGTATTTTCACTGTGGGTTTAACTGCGCATCTGATCGTTGCCTGAAACAAAAATAACCATAGTATCAGTGTGAATGAGAGTCACAAGAATTTTTTCTGTTTGAAGATTAGTAAATTAAGTAAATGGATATTATTTTTAGGGTTTCCTAACTCACAGACGCTTAGTTTTGCGCCTGTCTGCTCGACTGTTAAAAACCCTTATTATCACGAATAGGAAGAAGTATCGTGTTGAAATGTGTGGCACACACTAAGATCTATGTTCTGTTGGTGATGTAATAAAAGTTAACTACTAAGTAAATGCAATCAGAAGATACGGCCATTTATGTCACATATTTACATATTCGTACACTGACTCATTATAACCTGTAAGGTGATTTCTGTTGGCCTAGAGTCTTGAAATTTGACAAGAAGCAAGGTTTCTTGACCAACTATAGAGAAAAATCCCAAGATAATCTATTTGTTTTTATCTCACAAGACTTTTTTTTATGCGACTGTCTATCTGTCCGTCCGACTGTTACGACCATTTTTCTCAGGAACGTGTAGACGTGTCAAGTTGAAATTAATGTCACATACTAAGGTCTGTCAATGCTTGGCGATGTAATAAATGTAAACTTCCAAGTCAGCGCAATAGAATGAAGCGGCCATTTATGTCACATAATTTCACACTCGCAAAATCACGCATCAGAACTCCCGTCGACCTAGGATCGTGAATCGTCGTGACACGTGTGCTTTCCGTTGGAACAAAGATGCCATTCTACGTTATTTTCGATCGGAAAACTATGTCAAAGAAGGAGCTGCTGCTTGGTGTCATATTTACCTGCAAACGGAGAAGGATGGGTGACCAGTGAGTTTTGGTTACAGACTGGCTACAGATCGGTTCCATGCAGTCTGGAGCAGGAGGCCAGGCAAGCTGATCTTCTAAAGAATCATAGGATGTTCATCGTTAATGCTTTCTAGAGGCATCTGATTCCAGTAGTGGAGGCAGATATCCTGGAAATAAAAACAAATCACTTAGTCATCCCAGGAGGTATGACTTCGCAACTGCAATTGTTTGATGCGGTTGTGAATAAGCCATTTAAAGACCATGTCATTCAGCTGCACAGCAATTGGTTGCTTCAAGGTGATCAAGCTCTGACCCGTACTAGGTAGCTGATGAAGACTTGCATATCCGTAATTGGAGTTTGGATCTATACTGCTTTCACACATATATCCAGTGCGTGAATTGTGAACGGTTGTAAGAAGTGCTGAGTACCAAATGCGTCAGATGGGAATGTAGACCATCTACTGTGGTAATAAGTGAAATATACCGGTGCCAGTGACGGTGACACTGCAGATTCTGTGGACCATTCCACTGAGGAAGATTACGTGGAATCTATATTTGACTGATGGAGGTCTTTATCTGATTCTGTTTTTTTGTTTACCGGTACCTTTATTATGGCTTTCAGTTACCTTTAATAAGATGCAGGAAATGTGAAAGGAATTACACCATAATGTGGTCAAAGTAATTTTGCATGATCTGAAGACCAAAGCTCGTTAGAAATAAAAAACAGGTTTCTCAATAAGGGCTTTGAATAATAGCCTTTTTAATCACCTTGGATCAAAATCGTATTTATATTTCCTGACATATTATCATTTTTCAACGGTTTTGTCCATTTTTATTTTTGTCGATTACTCTGTCACGTATTACTCAAATACAACAGTTACATATTTTTTCCAGGAAAGTCAGAATCCTCAACAAATAACGACATGGTTCTTATTTAAGATTTCACTGCGGCATTGGGCAGAATTGTGGTGAAATTTGGTACCTGTGTGACATCATCAGCGGACCTTACACCTCACGTAAACGTCCTTCGTGTGTGCCGAATCTTGTTGCTTCTACCGTCGCAACTCAGAGGGTGACGCCACAGGGCGCCATGCTTTCTTACCATCACAGAGGAAGTCTCTAGGTACCTTTGAGCCAGATTTAAAACTTACATCTCAAATTGGGAAACAATGAAATAATTACGGTGTTTCGAGGAAGCGATCCTTTAAATTTGTTGTGCTTCCCCCCCCCCCCCTCCCTCCCAACTCTCTCTCTCTCTCTCTCTCTCATGATCTTGGAAAATGTGTCTGCTCTTTGTATTTGGTATTGACACCTTGATAGTCATCTTCGAAGATCACGTTCTTCCAGCTCGTTCGATGTCCATCCCAGTCTGAGTGTCCCCCAGGCTATAGGGAATTACGGATATCGTGGAAATCGCTAAAACGGTTTGGATGTTTGAGATGTCCCGTCTCGTTACTATGCATGATGCTTTCTTCCATCGCTTACGTAAGCTGTGTAGCTAGTATATCATGAGGATACTGAATGTCAGAGATTTGTCAGTGTATTCTGCATATGACAAGACGCTCTACTCTTCCTTTACATGTACCACATTTTAATTAATATTCTTCAAAGACGCTTTTAGACATTATAAATGGCCGTCTTAATCTAGGAGATCACACCACGTACGAAGTAATTTTGTATATTTTTCAGTATGAAATGTATTTCAGTTTCTGTTTAGTCCGCCTAGTTCGGAAGGGACTGTCTTTTAAGTTCCCAATAAATTTAGTCTCCGCGCGAGAATAACATTTTCCATTCCACTAAAACGATGGAAAATCAACTTGATAAAATTCGATCGGCTATAGATATTCTATAAGAGGTGTGTTGCGAAATATCGGAATACATCATTTTAAACAGTTTTCCTCTTAAATGTCAATTAATGCCTGACATATAAATGTAATAACTGTGGCTCTTCCAAATTTCTATGCCCACTTTAGTATCATACACATCTCTTATCTGAAACTGTTAATAAGTAAGCTTCACAGATTCCATTGCGGGAGTAAAGTTCGAGTACTCCTGTAGGTCTTTGATTACTTTTAAACGACTATCAAGATCAAATTTACCCTCAAGTAATGAAATGAAAGTATGATGCTGCATTTTTCAAAATTCGTCAGTTTAAAAGAAAATTTTTTCTGTTCCTGATTTTCCAAGAGATTAATTCTGACGCATCGTAGCCGATGGTTGAACTTTTTGTACCTATTTCGACGTACTTACATGTATTCTCAAATAACGTGACCATTACAACTTTCACTTTAATGTTTACTGATCAGAATGAGGTTAGCTTCAAGACCTATCCTTACTTCAAATGGATCAATTACTGATTTTCAACGGTGTCTCTAACTAAGTGAAAATGCTTCCATCTTAGTCTTGTTCATTGGTGCAGTTACTACGCTACTCAATAGGCGTAGTTAACACACATTTAAATAACACTCATTTTACTTACAGTACGTTGGCATGAATACAAGCACGACACCTTCTTATAAACTGATATATTGTCACATATTAATTTCAAACACAAATTTGCCAACAATATATAGAGAAGATGCTGACAATGCTGATCCGATATTCTCGCCGTCGCGAACCGTCCACGCTCTTGTGATTAGTGACCAGTACTGCGGATTTTCTGCGTCGGTAGGACAATGATAATTCACCTGCCAGGATCTTGTCCATACGACATGAAACGGACAGATATATCACAATAGTTCAATACGATTAACACACTAAATTAAATAATTACACCATATGTATAATATACGTAAAATATATACGTATGTGAAAATTCTTAACCAGAACCAGAAAACTGTACTTATATGAAATCACATAACAACTTTAAAAGTTCATTAGTCCATGAGACAAGAATAAAAATCATATTAAAAAAGACAGACAGTTATCACAGAATAATAAAACCACGATTGCAAGTTATGGCACAAGTTAACTGCTGTAGCTGGCTAAGACAGCACATACACAGCGCAAGAGGCATCATAGAGTACACGATATACAAGCCGACACTGCCATGAGATGGACACGAGGGCAAGTAGTGACATCTAGTAACATAACTGCAAACTTACAAACATCTGCGTTAAGAGCAAAATTACGCGGCTGTATAGATATAAAATTTTTCTTATCATTTCGGTCATTAATGGAAACGCTCGGAGTGGTGATCCTGTTCTTCGTTTTATTATTGGAAATGTTACTTATTATGATGGTTTCGTAGCCATTATTAACTGTAATAGTTTCGACTGCAAGCACTGAGAGACCTCAGTCGAAACAAGGCCCCGGGAGTAGACAACATCCCATTAGAACTACTGACGGCCTTGGGAGAGCCAGTCCTGACAAAACTCTTCCATATGGTGAGCAAGATGTATGAGACAGGAGAAATACCCTCAGACTTCAAGAAGAATATAATAATTCCAATTCCAAAGAAAGCAGGTGTTGACAGATGTGAAAATTACCGAACTATCAGTTTAATAAGTCACAGCTGCAAAATACTAACACGAATTATTTACAGACGAATGGAAAAACTAGTAGAAACCGACTTCGAGGAAGATCAGTTTGGATTCCGTAGAAATACTGGAACACGTGAGGCAATACTGACCTTACAACTTATCTTAGAAGAAAGATTAAGGAAAGACAAATCTACGTTTCTAGCATTTGTAGACTTAGAGAAAGCTTTTGACAATGTTGACTGGAATACTCTCTTTCAAATTCTGAAGGTGGCAGGGGTAAAATACAGGGAGCGAAAGGCTATTTACAATTTGTACAGAAACCAGATGGCAGATATAAGAGTCCAGGGCATGAAAGGGAAGAAGTGGTTGGGAAGGGAGAGAGACCGGTTTGTAGCCTCTCCCCGGTGTTATTCAATCTGTATATTGAGCAAGCAGTAAAGGAAACAAAAGAAAAATTCGGAGTAGGTATTAAAATCCAGGGAGAAGAAATAAAAACTTTGAGCTTCAAGATGATATTGTAATTCTGTCAGAGACAGCAAAGGACTTGGAAGAGCAGTTGAATGGACTGGACAGTGTCTTGAGAGGAGTAGATAAGATGAACATCAACAAAAGCAAAACAAGGATAATGGAATGTAGTCAAATTAAGTCGGGTGATGCAGAGGGAATTAGATTAGGAAATGGGACACTTAAAGTAGTAAAGGAGTTTTGCTATTTGGGGAGCCAAATATCTTGTGATGGTCAAAGTAGAGAGGATATAAAATATAGACTGGCAATGGCAAGGAAAGCGTTTCTGAAGAAGAGAAATTTGTTAACATCGTGTATAGATTTAAGCGTCAGGAAGTCGTTTCTGAAAGTATTTGTATGGAGTGTAGCCATGTATGGAAGTGAAACATGGGCAATACATAGTTTGGACAAGAAGAGAATAGAAGCTTTCGAAATGTGGCGCTACAGATGAATGTTGAAGATTAGGTGGGTAAATCACGTAACTAATGATTAGGTATTGAATAGGATTGGGGAGAAGAGGAGTTTGTGGCACAACTTGACTAGAAGAAGGGATCGGCTGGTAGGACATGTCCTGAGGCATCAAGGGATCACAAATTTAGCACTGGAGGGCAATGTGGACGGTAAAAATCGTAGAGGGAGACCAAGAGATGAATCAACTAAGCAGATTCAGAAGGCTGTAGGTTGCAATAAGTACTGGGAGATGAAGGAGCTTGCACAGGATAGGTTAGCATAGAGAGCTGCATCAAACCAGTCTCAGGACTGAAGACCACAACAACAATAAAAGTTTCGATCAAATTTATTTCTGCTTCAAGATTTTCATTGGATAAGGGAATAGATATAGCTCTATGGACGGCAGCTTCTAAGAGGCGACAGTTCACCAGCTACGTTTCGAGCCTCTCCAGGCTTTTATTTAGCAAAAATAATATGAAATATTCATAAATATGTAAGTAATATACATAAACAGTATAAAATGGTGAAGAATACGTTCTGAAAAGTGGAATAATAATGCGGAACCACAAATATATCAGAGAACATTATTAACCAAAATATTTGCTGCATACTTCCTCGAAATGTACATCTCAAAATGTTAGAAATAGCTAGTTCAGCAGATAACTAACACGACAATGGAACGAGGTATCACACCCTTGACGTAAACTCGCTTCCTCTTCTTTAGCTGCCATGATAGGCTTCCTGTTAACGAGTCAAGAACAAGACCCCGTGGATCATTTCACGCAACAATCAGAGAAGTTAAATTTTCATTGCCCACACATCAACAATGTAACAGGAGCCTGATTTGAAATTCATACCATTTCTGACATAAGAAATGATGCTTCTATTGGCTCTACTGTAGAACAGCAAATAAATGTATTACTTTCTTTTCAGTAGCCTGCATTCTCTCCTCCCACTCGCACACCCAAGCATCTTGTAGGCTGTTCAGAGGGTGGTGCAAGTGATTGTAAGTTCAATCATATGAAGTACTTTCTCTGTGGCTTGAAATCCACACCACACACCGTAGTTGCTCACAAGCAGATTTAACCGCGGCGCTGAAATACAGGAGTAAATACCTCTACAGACAAGATCGCTAATTATAATTTTATTTACGACTTGTTTCTGCAAGTATAATTTCCCACCACCGCATCCACAATACATGCTTTGCAAATGCACGCAGATAAATCTCGATCTATCTACAGTACACAACGTCAAGACATAACACATTATTCAAGCAATACCACGAAAGTGATGTATCGCTATGTCAATAATACATTAGTTTTAGACAAAATATCATGCATGACACAAAGATTACACAAGCTCACGTTCACAGAACAGTAGAAAGAATATTGAGGATCACAAGTCAAGAGAAAAGATGGTACGAACTATGAGCAGGTGACGCTACAGTTCGAACCACACAGAAATACAATCGTAACATATAAAGCAAAAGAGAGAAGTTAAATCCACGAAGTACATAAACAGTGAAATATACACATTTCTGTATGTATTAAATAACACAAATAATCCAAATCAGAGTATACTGGAATAACAAAATTCATGTTGTTCTCCATAAAAAAAATTAATTGTTATAATTATTGACGTCAAGGATATTCATTGCGGAACTGTTCAACAACCTCTAGTGGCAGAAGTTACAACAGAGAAATTTGCCGTTGACATACCGGAAACGTACGTTCGTGTAAGGACCATGACGACGTACGATTATTGAAAGTTGCAGGAAAACAGGCCGAGGGGGCCGGAGGGGGAATATGGTGTCATGAGGAAAAGCTTCCACCACATCGGCTACTGCAGTTTGTCTTGCGAAGTATAGATGTATACGTTGGAGACTCCGCCCGTCATACTTTTGTCCAATCCCTGAACAAGCAGAAGACAGACAGATGCTGCCTAGAGGGATATTAAAGAAAACTTGTGAAAAGCTAAGCAGCTTAGCAGCTTCATGAGTATTGAGAGCCGAGATGACAAGCCAGTTCTAAGCAAAGAAGGGAAATCGAGGAATGTATACGAGGACTATACAATGGGAAAGAACTCTAAGGCAGTATTATAGAAACAGAAGAGGATGTAGGTGAAGATGAAATAAGAGTTACGACGTTGCAAGGGGAATTCGACATAGCGCTGAAAGGCCCAGGTCGAAACAAGACCTTTGAGAGAGACAGCGGTGATAAAGCTGTTCCACTCGTTATGCAGCGTGTATGAAGACATGCAAAACATTCGCAGACTGGGAAACGGACGTAATAATTCCAATTCCGAAGACTGCTGGTGCTGACAGATGTGAGTATTACCAAGTATTAGTTTAGTAGGTCACGCTTGAAAAATACTGACAGAAACTGTTAGAACGGAAAAACTGTTACAAGCAAATATCGAGGAATATTGGTTTGGATTCCGCGGAGAAATAGATATACGCCAGACCATACTGACTCTATGACACAACTTAAAAGATAGAATGGATAAAGAAAACGTGAGTTTGTAGCATTTGTAGATTAAGATTTTGAACATATGGACTGGAATACACTGTTTGAAATTCTGAAGGTACCAGGGTAAAATGCTGGAAAAGAAAGGCTATTTACAATTTGTAAAGACAGGAAAGTGCAGTTATAACAGTGGACGGTCGAGACGGGGGAGCAGTGATCGACAAGCCAGAGAACTTTGAAGCCCATCCATCGTTATTCAATCTGCACATTGGGCAAGCAGAAAATATAACCAAGGAGAAATTTGTAAGAGGAATTAGATTTAAGAAATGAAAACGTCGATATTTGCTGATGACAGTGTAAATCTGTCGGAAAATCAGAGGGCGTGCAAGAGCAGTTGAAAGAAAGAAATTGTGTCTGGAAAAAGGGGCTATTAGTTCAGTATCAATGAAAGTAAAAGAAGGATAATAGAATGTAGGGGAATTTAATAATCAGATTTGGATAAAACTAGATCAGGAAACGATACACTAAATGTAGCCGGTTTGCTTTGCTATTTGGGCACAAAATAACTGATGACGGCCGAAGCAGGGAGGTTATAAAATTTAGACAGACTACAACAAGGAAAGCAAAGCGTATCTGAAGCAGAGGAGTTGGTTAACATCTAATATAAGTTTAAATGTTAGGAAGTCCTTTATGAACAATAACCTAGCACGAAGGTGAAACGTGGAGAATAAACAGCTCAGACAAGAAGGAATAAGAAACTTTTGATGTATGGTGCTATACCACAATGCTGAAAATTAGATAGGAAGGTCGAGTAACTAATTAGGACGTAGTGTACCGAACTTCAGATGTTCGAGGTATAACCTGACTAAATGCAGAAACCGGTTGACGAATTACAAACTTGAGGCGTCAATGCATCACGAATTTTTAATGGAGGGAATTGGCGGTGTTAGTGGGGATGGCGGTGGAGACTGTAGAGGGAGACCAAGAAACGAATGCAGTGACCAGGTCCTAATCACTGTATGTTGCAGTGGCTATGCAGAAATGGTGAGGCTTGCACAGGGTAGACCAGCGTAGCGAGATGCGTTAAACTAATCTTCGGACTGAAGGCCACTTCAGCAACAGTAACAACGCGTAAATCCATTTTGTGATATAAAATACTGTTCGTTTAAGATATACAACTTTAGATGGTTGAGACGTTACTAAACTTCGCCATAGCGACTAAGGATCTATATCTACGTGACTGCTATTCACAATAAAGTGCCTGGCAGAGGGTTCAATGAACCAACTTCAAGCTGTCTCTCTAGCGTTCCAGTCTCGAACGGCACGAGGAAAAAACGAGCACTTAAATTTTTCTGTGCGAGCCCTGCAGGACGTTATAAGCTATTTTTCAAACTCCGACGAATTCTTTCGATGAATAGATCTGTTGAGTCTCGTTTCAAATTTTATTAGCTTCTAAACATCCCAGATAGTGACGTACAGATTTATTTTTTTATTTGGCCTCCGGAAATTAAGGGCCGTTTAGCCAGCTAAAAGCTAAATAATAACATGCGGCATTTCACACTAAGGACTTAATAGTGATATAACTATAAGAGAGGGTCTTAGAAGCCTGAAGTTCATTCACATGCATATAAGATATTTCGCCAAATGTTTTGGTAATGTGAAAGAAAAGATAGGAGGGCAAATAACAGCATTAATGCCTAAAAATACTGTACTGGTACAAATATAAACAAAGGTAAAAGTACACATTTACCGAAGGCGTTGATCATACTGTATATAAACTGTACTCGGTAGTTTAACAGAGTTAAGTGTTCTGCCACCACACGTTCATAGAAAAAACTAAAAGAAAAGGAGCACTATCAACAAAATGTACAGATCCTAAGCTGAAATAATTATTTATACAGAATACATATTAACATGAAACGGAATTGAATATAGTTCCCAGTACTGGGTTATTACCCGCAACATAACCTGGTAGCATGTAAAAATGTAAATAATACATTCAGCATTAATCAAGAAAAGTAGAATGGTGATATTCGCAGAAAACTCTCCTATCAGGCGATGTATTTGTTGGCAGGAACACTGTCTGTGCCTCTCTCAGTTTGCACAAACAATAGCTTCTGTATTCTTAGTTCAGTCACAAAACGGGTTGAAGTAATTCCAGTGCGATGGGAGTGCCTCAGAAAACGTTCAAGGTTCAACTGCATACCGCAGACAGATACAGCCATCTAGGTAAGCGAATATCACAGAACCACGGTCTACACAGGATAACAGACTGAACATAGGCATAAAATATTCCGCAGAAAAGTTGAGACACGTTCTCTTTCCAATGTTCAAAAGGCGTTCTATGTGGCCAGATGGTACAATACAGAGAGTGAAAGTTGGAGGTCGGCGAATGTTCCGGATTTTGTGTCTTCTTTAGCTAGAATATCAACTTCTTCATTATGAATTATGCCGCTGTGAGATTTATCCGATAGGAATTCTGTCGTCTGCCTTTACATTTCACAGTGGATGCATTGTCAAACGATTGCCAAGATGAAGTTTCTGGTTTTTGAACTGCACTTCTTATTCTTTAGAGTTTTTTAGCCGTCGGTATATACGTACAAAACGTCTGGCCGTTTCTTGTTAACAGGGGGCATTATGTCACAACAGACTAGTGGATTTTCCGTTGATGATGTTCCGTCTAAATGTGAGTGAACGTCTTGAGTAAGGTGCATGTCGGTACTGAGCGAAATTGTGCTGACGACTTTTGTTTACAGTTGACACCGTGAAATTTCCTGGCAGATTAAATCTGTGTGCCGAATCGCAACTTGAAATCGGGACGTGTCCCTTTCACAGGCGAGAGCTCCACTGACTGAGCTACCAACGCACGACTCACGCTCCGACCTCACAGCTTTCTTCCCATAGTGCCTTCTCTCCTATATTCCCGAAATGAATGAAACTTGCTCGACTAACACCCCTGGCAGAGAACGTATTGCGGAGACATGGCTTAGCCACAGCCTAGAGGGTGATTCCAAAATTAAATTGTCACCCTGCAGATAAGTGTGCGCGGGTGTAAAACTTCGTAGCAGATTAAAACAGTGTGGAGGACCAAAACGCGAACTCGGGATTTTTGCTTTTGGCGCGAAAGTGCTCTGCCTACTGAGCTACCCAAGCATGTCTCAGGACAGTTCCTCACAGGTTCACTCTCATCGAGATCCCGAGTTTCATACCGGCGCACACTCCGCTGCAGAGTGAAAATCTAGTTCTAGCTGACTCTCTACGGCTCGTCACCAGAGTAGGGGGCAGGCACTACAGAGAGCATTGCTGTGAATAAAATCGATGGCCTCCTATCTGGAACGCAAAGGATGATTCAAAGAGGACATCATGTTACTTAGACACGTATCTCCCAGCAATTGCCTTCTAATACGTGAGGACATTTTAATGAAATTCCATTGAAAGAACGTTCCCAGTGATAGTGCCCATAGTGCCTAAGCACTGTCGAGTACATGTTGTTGTTGTTGTTGTTGTTGTTGTTGTGGTTTTCAGTCCTGAGACTGGTTTGATGCAGCTCTCCATGCTACTCTATCCTGTGCAAGCTTCTTCATCTCCCAGTACCTACTGCAACCTACGTCCTTCTGAATCTGCTTAGTGTATTCATCTCTTGGTCTCCCTCTACGATTTTTACCCTCCACGGTGCCCTCCAATACTGATCCCTTGATGCCTCAGAACATGTCCTACCAACCGATCCATTCTTCTGGTCAAGTTGTGCCACAAACTTCTCTTCTCCCCAATCCTATTCAATACTTCCTCATTAGTTATGTGATCTACCCATTTAATCTTCAGCATTCTTCTGTAGCACCACATTTCGAAAGCTTCTATTCTCTTCTTCTCCAAACAATTTATCGTCCATGTTTCACTTCCATACATGGCTACACTCCATACAAATACTTTCAGAAATGACTTCCTGACACTTAAATCTATACTCGATGTTAACAAATTTCCCTTTTTCAGAAATGCTTTCCTTGCCATTGCAAGTCTACATTTTATATCTTCTCTACTTCGACCATCATCAGGTATTTTGCTCCCCAAATAGCAAAACTCCTTTACTACCTTAAGTGTCTCATTTCCTAATCTAATTCCTTCAGCATCATCCGACTTAATTCGACTACATTCCATTATCCTCGTTTTGCTTTTGTTGATGTTCATCTTATATTCTCCTTTCGAGACACTCTCCATTCCGTTCAACTGCTCTTCCAAATCCTTTGCTGTCTCTGACAGAATTACGAGGTCATCGGCGAACCTCAAAGTTTTTATTTCTTCTCCATGGATTTTAATACCTACTCCAAATTTTTCTTTTGTTTCCTTTACTGCTTGCTGAATATACGGTTTGAATAACATAGGGGAGAGGCTATAACCCTGTCTCACTCCCTTCCCAACCACTGCTTCCCTTTCATGCCCCTCGACTCTTATAACTGCCATCTGGTTTCTGTACAAATTGTAAATAGCCTTTCGCTCCCTGTATTTTACCCCTGCCATCTTCAGAATTTGAAGGAGAGTATTCCAGTCAACATTGTCAAAAGCTTTCTCTAAGTCTACAAATGCTAGAAATGTAGGTTTGCCTTTCCTTAATCTTTCTTCTAAGATATGTCGTAGGGTCAGTATTGCCTCACGTGTTCCAACATTTCTACGGAAGCCAAACTGATCTTCCCCGCGGTCGGCTTCTACTAGTTTTTCCATTCGTCTGTAAAGAATTCGTGTTAGTATTTTGCAGCTGTGACTTATTAAACTGAGTCGAGTACATCTAAACTGAAATTAGTCCAGTTTCCTTGAGATATCATTTCGCACGTTATGGAACGCCACACTACCGTTGAAAAGTCTTCATCGAATTAGGGCTTTGCGCAACGTCAATTACAGGATGGGATGACAGCCCCACGAAACTCCGCCGACTCATCGGGTAGTTTAATGCTGTTCCACAATCATTTCTTGCACTGTTATATGAGGGACCCATGACAATCGAGAACCAAAGACGACGCACAAAAATCGAGTCTGCAATGAGACTTGCTAATTTTCAAACTCTGAGATCATTCTGCCGGGTATCCGTGAGGAGGAACGCTTCGCAGATGCAAATATATGAAATTCATTAGCCATGCTTCTTTGCCTCAGAGTCAGTTTTTCACACGGAATTCGGCAGGGGAATGCGCAGCATCACATTTCGCAAAAGAAGTGGAGTGACTATATAAAAAATTTCCTGCGTCCTGAAGTATTTCGGGCGATGTGAGAAGAGCTACTTCCAGATCCATACTATACGCAGTATTTAGTAGAGGACTGATTATTCTGCATGGGGGGAAGCCATTGAATCGTTGCGATGGTCCATTACTTTACTCAGGTAATTGATGAAAATCTTCCTTCCTGATCCATAAACCATTTTTCCTGGGACACCTAGAGCTCTCAGTCAGAGGAGCAACACATCTATGTTTACATCCTTTGGGATCCCTTGATATATAGAAACATAGCTTTCTGTACTTCGAAATGGCTGTCAAGATTGCTGTTGGAAAAAATTGTGAGTTATCAACTGAACCGTTCTCTCTTCTAAATGCAGAATAGGAAGTAGTCAAGAGAATTTATGATTCCAACCACCACTCTTATCGTCTCTGAATAGAAAAGCGAAGCTCAGTGCATTGGTCCAAAATGACCCTAACCACAACCATTTCTCTTTTCAGGACTTGGGCAATTATGTGTGTTCTCTAGTCTTCGTCGACTTGTTTCGAACAACAAAGTTGATTGTATACACGCAAGAGCAGAAATAAGGCACTGGACGGCATGTTGCGTGTCATGGCGTAGTGTATATTATCTATGCCTGGAGAGCTATCTCTGGCTAAGTGAATTCCCCTCCTAACGTAAACGGAATAACAAGGCAGCCATGACCCTTGAGGTGAAGTGGCAGACTGGAAGACGTACCAAACGAGGACAGATTCGACAGAAGAATTCTTATAATCAAAGCTTATTCCTGAATTTATTGATTTTGTGCCATAATTAAGTGATACTACTTTACTTAGTTAATGCGGAGCAAACGATTATCCAACTTAGCTCCTCTTCACGTTTAAGGACTCTCTTAACATGCGCGTTTATGGTTCATTGTTTGATATAAGGACTTGATGCAAGATAGCGTCGTCCCACTGTATGAGAACACATAGCAGTGTTGTTTTCGTTCTTCTAAAAGGCTTTTATGATATCTGACGATGTTGCCAAGTGTGCCTTTTTCCTTTCTAAATCCAAATTGTGAAGTACCGAAACAGGAGGTGGATTTTTGATATCCATAAAATTTTTCGTCCAGAGAATGGAAACACGTGCTGCATCCTTAACGTCATCAAATAGCATCATGTAGGCTGTGTGCGGAGATAATGAACAGGTGATGTGATTAGCTGATTCTTCTAGGATACTACTTTACTACTACTTTACCACTACTTTACTTTCACTTTACTTTACTACTACTTTACTTTTCGATAGAAAAGGTCGGAAGTATCAGAACCAACCTAGTCCGTTTAAACGCACCATTTGTGGAAAAATCTCAAGTCACCACAACAAAGTGTGGTGACAACAGCAGACCTGTTTCGATGTGGTGCTGAGACCGTTCTAGGAGGTGTATAATCATAATGTTAATACGTGAACACAAAAATTGAAGTACCTGTAATTAATATAATTGAACAAGAAGGCCAATGATCTTACATAATTCTAAAGGTACTTCGCCATAGATATACACAAAGAGAAAACAATGATTTTATGTAGCCGTTAAGGGTGGTAAAAGAAAGTAGAAGCTTTTACATTCATAGCACTAATGTTACATTATTTATCACGTATTAAAATCTCCAGTAACTGAACATCGAAAATTAAAGACTTACCAAGCTCAGAACTGCACACCGAAAAGGTGCTATGGCAGAAGTAACAAACGAAAATAACATTTTGTGAAATGGCATTCTAGGGACTTTGATGTTACATGGTTCATTTGCACCAACACATGCATACCGTGCATCTACAATGCAACAGCTGCTAGTTCGATGAAGTCAGAAGGTGAAAATCATCGTATCGTGGTAACAAAGTCTGTAAATAACGTTGTATATTGGCGTCGTTATTTCGCTTACTTTTCTGTAACAGTAACTGTATAGTCATTTGTTGCCATTACCACAAAATTTGAAATAAGTTCCTAATTTTTAAATTCCTCATTTTGGATAACTACGACTTCCGACTTCCGACTTCCCTTACTGTTCGGAAACTATGTTTGTTTTAGGGTGTGCCCAGAAGGAGTAAGCCAACAGATCACTGTGTAAGACAGAAAACTAGACACACACAATTTTTGCGTATAGCAACTAATATCAATCTGGAAATTCACGATGATAAGAAATCTGTTTCATTGGACGATCATAAAATTAATACGTAAGCATTTAAATTTGAAGCACCCTTTTTTAAAATGAATTACGCAAGGAGGCCAGTGAAGATGCGCAGATGCGCACAACAGAAAAAAATCATGTGTATACATAGTCATTAGGAGAGGTGAAAGGAAGTAGACACTCCACTCCGTCTTCAGGCCGCGAGTGGCCTACCAGTAGCTGAGTCCGTAGAGCCTGCGAAAGGACAGGTCCCGATTTCAAGTTTCGGTCCGCCACAAAGATTTAATCTGCCTGGAAATTTCATGGTGTCAACTGTTAACAAAAGTCGTCAGCACAATTTCGCTCTCTATCTATATGCACAGTTACTCAGTCCTTACCCAAGAGGTTCACTCACATTTAGACGAAACATCAATAACGGAAAATACACTCGTCGTTTGTGAGAAAATATCCCCTGTTTATCAGAAATGGCCAGACGTTTTGAACGTGTACACCGACGGTTCAAAATCTCTAAAGCACAATAAGTGCAATTCACAAACCAGAAACTTCATCTTGGCAATCATTTGGCAATGCATCCACTGTGAAATGTAAAGACAGACGACAGAATTCCTATCGGATAAATTTTACAGTGGCATAATTCTTAATGAAGAAGTTGATATTCCGGCTAAAGAAGACACAAAATCCGGAACATTCGTCGACCTCCAACTTTCACTCTCTGTATTGTACCATCTGGTCACACAGAACGCCTTTCAACAGTGAAAAGAGAACGTGTCTCAACTTTTCTGCGGAATATTTTATGCCTATGTTCAGTCTGTTGTCCTGTGTAGACCGTGGTTCTGTGATGTTCGCTTACCTAGATGGCTGTATTTGTCTGCGGTATGCAGTTGAACCTTAATAGTTTTCTGATGCACTCCCATCGCACTGGAATTACTCCAACCCCTTTGTGACTGAACTAAGAATACAGAAGCTATTGTTTGTGCAAAATTGGAGAGGCACAGACAGTCTTTTTAGCAACAAATACGTCATCTGAGAATAGAGTTTTCTACGAATATCACCATTCTACTTTTCTTGATTAATGCTGAATGTATTATTTAAATTTTTACATGCTACTAAAGTATGTTTCGGGTAATAACCCAGCACTGGGAATTATGTTCACTGTCGCTTCATGTTAATATTTATTTTGTATTAATAATTATTTCAGCTTAGGCTCTGAAAATTTTGCTATTCTTTTAGTTTTGTCTATTAACGTTTAGTGCTAGAACACTCATCTCTGTTAAACTACCGACTACAGTTTATACACAGTATGGCCAAAGGTTTCGTTAAATGTTCACATTTGATTATATTTGTACCAGTACAGTATTTTTAGTCACTGATGGTGTTATATTGCCCTCCTATCTTTTCCATTACCAAAACATATGGTGACATATCTTACAGGCATGTGAATCAACTGCGGGCTTTTACGGCCCTTTGTTATAGGTATATCACTATTAAGTTATTATTGTGTCATACCGCATGTTATTATTTAGCTTTCTGCTGGCTAAACGGTCCTTAACTTCCGGAGGCCAAATAAACAAATAAATAAATCTCTGAATTACTGCCTGGTGTGTTTAGATGTTGATAAAATGCGAAACGAGACACAGTAGATCGATTCATAGAAAGAATTCAGCGAAGGCTGAAAAATAGCTTACAACTTCCATTCTTACTCGCTATGGCGAAGTTTAGTTCAAATGGTTTAAATGGCTCTGAGCACTTAACAGCTGTGGTCATCAGTCCCATAGAACTTAGAACTACTTAAACCTAACTAACCTAAGGACATCACACACATCCATGCCCGAGACAGGATTCGAACCTGCGACCGTAGCAGTCGCACGGTTCCTGAATGTGCGCCTAGAACCGCGAGACCACCGCGGCCGGGGCAGTTTAGTAACATTTCCTCCTTCTAAAGTGGTTATTTTAAACGAACAGTGTTTTATATCACAAAATGCATTTACGCGTTGTTACTGTTGCTGAAGTGGCCTTCAGTCCGAAGATTGGTTTAACGCATCTCGCTACGCTGGTCTACCCTGTGCAAGCCTCACCATTTCTGCATAGCCACTGCAACATACAGTGATTAGGACCTGGTCACTGCATTCGTTTCTTGGTCTCCCTCTACAGTCTCCACCGCCATCCCCACTAACACCTCCAATTCCCTCCATTAAAAATTCGTGATGCATTGACGCCTCACGTTTGTAATTCGTCAACCGGTTTCTGCATTTAGTCAGGTTATACCTCGAACATCTGAAGTTCGGTACACTACGTCCTCATTAGTTTCTCGACCTTTCCATCTACTTTTCAGCATTGTGGTGTAGCACTATACAGCAAATTTTTCTGTTTCCTTGTTGTCTGTTCTGTTTATTCTCCACGTTTCACTTTCGTACCAGGCTATTGTTCATAAAGGACTTCCTAACATTTAAACTTATATTAGATGTTAACAAACTCCTCTGCTTCAGATACGCTTTGCTATCCTTGTTGTAGCCTGTCTAAATTTTATAACCTCCCTGCTTCGGCCGTCATCAGTTATTTTGTGCCCAAATACCAAAGCACACCGGCTACATTTAGTGTGTCGTTTCCTGATCTAATTTTATCCAAATCTGATTATTAAATTCCCCTACATTCTAATATCCTTCTTTTACTTTCATTGATACTCAACTAATAGCCCCTTTTTCCAGACACAATCTCTTTCTTTCAACTGCTCTTGCACGCCCTCTGATTTTCCGACAGTATTACACTGTCATCAGCAAATATCGACGTTTTCATTTCTTCTCGCTGCTATCTAGCTCCTCTTACAAACTTCTCCTTGGTTATATTTTCTGCTTGCCCTATGTGCAGACTGAATAACGTTGGATAGGCACCAAAGTTCTCTGCCTTGTCGATCATTGCTCCCCTGTCACGGCCGTCCAGCAACTGCACTTTCCTTTCTTTACAAACTGAAAATAGCCGCCGGCCGAGCGGTTCTAGGCGCTACAGTCCGGAACCGTGCGACTGCTACGGTCGCAGGTTCGAATCCTGCCTCGGGCATGGATGTGTGTGATGTCCTTAGGTCTAGTTAGGTTTAAGTAGTTCTAAGTCCTGGGGGACTGATGACCTCAGAAGTTAAGTCCCATAGTGCTCCGAGCCATTTGAACCATTTTTGTAAATAGCCTTTTTTTTTCTAGCTTTTCACTCTGATACCTTCGGAATCTCAAATAGTGTATTCCAGTCCTATGTTCAAAAGTTTTCTCTTAATCTACAAATACTACAAACGCAGGTTTGCTTTATCCAGTCTATCTTTGAAGTTCTGCATGGGACTCGCACCTAGTGAGTACGTGGCTGGCAACGACAGGGACCCGAGCTGAGTATTGTTTCCACTTACGTATGCCAGGTTCCTCACTGTTGCCTTTCATGTCTGCCCATCTCTTGTTGCCGGCCGCGGTGGTCTAGCGGTTCAGGCGCTCAGTCCGGAACCGCGAGACTGCTACGGTCGAAGGTTCGAATCCTCCCTCGGGCATGGATGTGTGTGATGTCCTTAGGTTAGTTAGGTTTAAGTAGTTCTAAGTTCTAGGGGACTGATGACCACAGATGTTAAGTCCCATAGTGCTCAGAGCCATTTGAACCATTTCTTGCTTTTTCCGACTCTGACGCTATTAGGTTTCGAGGGCTAGGGGTCTTTCTTTTCCCAATCCTATACTTCCTCTAGTATCTGGCAGCAGCGGGCAACAGTATCGAGTTGATGCACAGAGCAAATTATGCTTCAGATGGATCAAGATCGAAGACACATGGGCGAAACCAACCATAGTCTGGTTCTTCTGCCATGATACTGCTATGTGAAAAGGAAATGGAAAGACTAGCACATTATTATATTTTCCGAACGTTGAAAGACGGAAGATATGATGGGGTTCCCTAGAGTAAAATATTCCGGAGATAAACTACTCCCACGTTCCTATCTCCGGGCGGTGAGTATTTCAGGTGGTGTCATCAAAAGAGATGAACATTTTAACCTCTGGATTGGGACATGAAACGTGAGAACACTTCAAAGAGCAGGAAAAGAGGAAAATCTGAAGAGAGAAATGGATATATTTGAAGTGAATATAATGGGTTTAAGTGAAGTGAGGTGGACAGATTGTGGTGAAATAGTATCAGGTAATTACACTATGTTTTATTCCGGTGGTGAAAGTTTTGAACGTGGCGTAGCAATAATGATGGGAAATGAATTAGTGCAAAGGGCGAATAAAGTCATGTGTCATAGTGACCGTTTAATGTTTGTGAAAATAAGTGCAAAACCAGGAGACATTCTAATAGTCCAAGTGTACATGCCAACATCAGATCACGATTACGAAGAAGCGGAGAAAATGTATAATGAAATAGAAGACATCATTCAGTCTGAAGGAACAGGAAAAGTAAATACCATAATCATTGGTGACTGGAATAGTGTGGTTGGACTAGGCAATGAATCAAAAACATTGTTGGACAATATGGATTAGGAAAAAGAAACAACAGAGGAGGAATGCTAGTGGAATTCTGTCACCGAAATAATTTGGTGGTCATGAACACTTGGTTCGAGAAAAGGAAGAGTAAACTGTACACATGGAAGAGCCAAGAACATATGAACAGATATCAGGTAGACTGCCTACCCGTCAAACAGAGGTTTAGGGGCAGTGCGAAGGACGCCAAGACTATGCCGGCTGTCGACATCGACTCGGATCACAACCTTTTGGTTCCAGATACCAGCACAAGGCTGAAGAAAATCCGACAGCATGGGAGGAGGAAACAGAGCTGGGACTTGGAAAAGCTAAGAGAGAATAACGTGGCAGTAAGAGAATCTTTAGAGAAAAAATGTAACGAAGTGAGACACAAAAATATAAGTGCAACTGCGGAATATCAGTGGCAAAATGTTAAAATGGTTTTGTTAAATACTCTGAACGGTGAAGTTGGGATGGAAACAAAAAGGGCGAGAAAACCATGGATCACCAATGAGATGTTGGAGAAGATACAGGAAAGGAGGAAGTGTAAAAATGTCAATGAAGAAAAATACAGAAGACTTAACAATGCCCTCAGGAGGGAACAGATAAAGCGAAGGAAAAGTACTTATAAAAAACGCGAGACGAAACAGAAGAACTACAAAGGAAAGGAAGGTACGACCTCACGTACCAGAAAACGAAGGAACTGGGAGAAAGTGAGAACAAAAGTGTAAGGACGTTCGGAATAGAAGATTCTAGAGGACAAGTGGTTACTGAACAAGTGGAAGTGCTGAAATCATGAGAAGAACATATAAGGAAACTATATGATACAAAACATCGCCCAGATGATATCGATATAGAGCCAGAGGAAGGTATTGACGAAGATGAAAAAGGGCCCAATATACTGACAAGGGAAGTAGAGAAGGCGATAAAGGATGTGAAGAGTAGGAAAGCTACAGGAGATGACGACATACCAGTGGATTTCCTTAAAGAAATCAAAAATGAAAGTTTGAAAGTTCTGACACAACTCATAAACAAAATCAATGAAACTGGAGAATGGCCTGAAGACTTTTTGGACGTCACAGTAGTTACTCTTGAGATGAAAAAGCAAGCCAAGAAGTGTAGTGATTATAGAATAATTAGTGTGATATCGCATGTGGCAAAGATCATTGCAAGAATACTAAATAGACGGTTGGAAAACAAAATTGAAGAAGTGATGGGAGAAGACCAGTTTAGTTTCAGGAAAGGAAACTGGTCCAGAGACGCTATTGGCATGATGGATGATGAGGATATTGTCAGAGAGAGTTTTAGCCGTTAACGAAGAAGTTTGCCCTTGTTTTATAGACTGGCAGAAGGCCTTTGACAGAGTCAATTGGAATATATTGATGAACATCCTTAAGGAAATAGGAATCAACTGGAGAGATCGCAGACTTATAAGGAACTTGTACCTGGGACAAAGGGTAAAGGTACAACTGAACTATGGAGAAACCAACAGTGTGGAAATAGGAAGGGGAGTGTCGCCAAGTCTCTTCAACCTGTATGGAGAAATGCTGGTGAGAGAAGCGCTGAAAGGATGCGGGAACTCTAAAGTAGGAGGACGCCTCATCAGCACCGTCAAGTATGTGGACGACCTGGTAGTGCTCGCCAAAAATCAAAGAAAAAATATGTCATGGAAATCAACAGCGAAAAATCAAAAGTGATGCGCATATCAAAACGTGAGAAACACTTGAAGATAACTGTTGACACTCGGGAACTGGAAAATGTGAATCAGTTCAAGTACCTGGGAAGTTTTATCACAAGGGATGTTCGCTGCACCAACGAAATCCGAGCAAGAATCGCCATGGGCAAAGCTGCTTTCAACAAGAAGAGGAGTCTGCTGACCAGCAAGTTAAGTTTAGCATTGAGGAAAAACTGAGAAAGTGCAACATTTTGAGCATTGCACTGTATGGAGCAGAGACATGGACCATAAGAAAGAAGGAGAAACAACACTTAGAGAGCTTTGAAATGGGGTGCTGGAGGAGAATGGAAAAGATCAAGTGGACAGGTTGCATAAAAATGACGATGTACTGCGAAGAGTAAGAGAGAAGAGAAGTATTCTGCGTACAGTTCTTCAGAGAAAGGCCAGCTGGATTGGACATGTACTTGGACACGAGGGACTCGTACATGATGTCAGCCAAAGGAAATTAGGAGGAAACGCAGGACGAGGAAGAAGAAGAACTCAATATCTGGACGACATGAGAGATGGAAGGCGATACAACAGACTACAGGAAGAAGCTGAAGGCAGGGAACGGAGGAATCAGATATTCTCCGTAAGAAGATATGGACCTGTCATTAGCCAGAATACTACATAATAATAACAATCTTCGAAGATATGTCGTAGAGTCAGTATGGGCTGGCGTATTTCTGCTTCTCTGCGGAATCGAAACCAATCTTTCTCGATATTTGCTTCTAACAGTTTTTCCGTTCTAACAGTTTGGGTCAGCATTTCAGGCGTGACCTACTAAACTAATACCTGGGTAATACAGCTATCAGCACCATCATTGTTAGGAATTGGAATTATTACGTCCGTTTTCAAGTCTGCGATTACTTTGCAAGCCTCGTGTGCCCTGCACAACAAGTGGAATAGCTTTATCATCGCTGTCTCTCTCAGGGGCCTTGTTTCGACCTGGGCCTTCAGTACTATGTCAGATTCCCCTTGCAACATCGTATCTCTTATTTCATCTTCATCTACTTCCTCTTCTCTTTCTATAATACTCCCTTAGAGTTCTTCCCATTGTATAGTCCTCGTATACATTCCTCGATTTTCCTTCTTTGCTCAGAACTGGCTTGTCATCTCGGCTCTCAATATTCATGAAGCTGCTAAGCTGTTTCTCTTTTCACAAGTTTTCTTTAATATACCTGTAGGCAGCATCTATCTGTCCTCTGCTTGTTCAGGGGTTGAACAAAAGTATGACGGGCGTAGTCTCCAACGTATACATCTATACTTCGCAAGCCAAACTGCAGTACCTGATGTGGTGGAAGCTTTTCCTCATGACACCATATTCCCCCTCCGGCCCCCTCGGCCAGTTTTGCTGCAACTTTCAATAATCGTACGTCGTCATGGTCCTTACACGAACGTACGTTTCCGGTTTCTCAATGGCAATGAAATAAAGAAGGAAAAACTTCAACAGAAGAGATCGCTTTTTTTCCGCCGAATCTTAGTTTCTATAAAGGGATATGTAAAGCATACATAATCAGGTCAGATATAATGAAATGGGGTACATTTTTTAACAAAATTGGTATGTACAACTTGTGTAAATACACCTCAATAAATCTCCACCATACGGGGTGTTCAAAACGTCCCTCGGCAGTGCCGTCGATTGTTAGCCGTGCCGTATGATTGTTCGCCCGTCTGGGTTATTTCTCTTCAAGAGGACTCTCTCAACACTCCACTGTTTCGTTTATCTCATCCAGCCTCAGTAGTATCGTTAGTGTATGTCGTTACGTGTTGACGTGAACGTTTAAGTTCAGTTCCGTTGTTCGCTTGTTTCGTTTTTGTCACTGTTAAAATGCTAACCATTGAAAAACGTGTGTTTTTGTCAAACAGGTGTTCAAAGCTGGCAGTAAATACACAGTTTCAGTTCTTCAAACATTTAATTCAGTTTTCCCGGAGACAACACTCCCATATCGTGATACTGTGCGAGATTTGATTAACAAATTTCGAAGTACGGGTTCAGTTACAGATGAACCGAGAAGTGGTCCTAGCAAGTCCTAGCGTTTGGTCTGAGGATAAACTACTCGATATTTCCGATAAAATGTCGATGAGTCCAAACATGTCAGTAAGAAAACTATTCCAAGAAATCGATGTTAGTGTCGGAACGGCCCACACAGCTGTAAGGAAAAAATTACAACTTTTCCCGTACAAGGTGACAGTCGCCCAAGAACTGAAAAATACTAATCATGGTACGAGACTGCATTATTGTCAATGGATCAAAAATTCCGTTCAGCACAATGGAAGAGATATTCTTCATTCAACGTTTTTCACTGATGAGGCGTGTTTTCGTTTATCCGGGTACATGAACTCGCAAAAATCTCATGTGTGGAGTACTGCAAATCCATTGTGTATTCACGAGGAACCACTTCAATCTGTGAAAATTGGAGTTTGGATTGCAATTTCTAGATGTCAGATTGTGCGTCCCGTATTTATCAACGAAACATTAAACGCACAAATATATTGCACCCATTCTGTACCCATTATAAAGAACTTGTGTTACGTGAAATACTGAATGATTATTTTCAACAAGATGGTGCAACCGGGCATACAGCTCGTGTTTCAATGTCAGTGCTTAGGGTTGTTTTTGGTGATCGCACAATTTGACAGGGACTTTGGCCTCCATGATCGCCTGACATAACACCAGCTGACTTTTTCTCCTGGGGTGCAGCGAAAGCAACTATCTATGACAACCGTCCAAAATCCATCGATGAATTGAAAACTGCAATGTCCGCTTTCACTGCTTCTGTTACAGAAGGGTCCTGGCGGAGGTTCGAGTACTCCTTCGGGCATGGGTGTGTGTATTTGTCCTTAGGATAATTTAGGTTAAGTACTGTGTAAGCTTAGGGACTGATGACCTTAGGAGTTAAGTCCCACAAGATTTCACACTCATTAGAACATTTTTGTTACAGAAGAAATGATATAGCTTGTGTTTGGAAATATGATTAGACGATGAATTGTGTATTCAACATCAGGAGGGACACTTTCAACATTTAATGTGAAAATCTGTAAGTAAAGATGAACATTCAATAAATTAATAACTTGTATTTCACTGAGTTTCATTTCTGTATATTCACTGCGACATACGCCACGCGCGGCTAACAATCATACACTAATCTGCCATATTAGAATCTCGAGATTAATGGTAATTTTGAGTAACTGTGTTCTGTAGGTGGGTTATTTTGTAGTCATTCTGTTGATCTTCTTTTATTAGCTCTGAATATAATTGCTCAGTTTTTGTAACCATTCTTTCTCATATGATTACAATGAATATAATAATTCCTACAATAGAGATTGTAGACCCAATTCTTGATTCTACATTTCATGATGTATATGCATCTGGGTAGTCTGAATATCGTCTTGATATTCCTGAAAATCCTAAGAAGTGTTGAGGGAAGAATGTTAAGTTTACTCCAATAAATGTGATTGTGAACTGGATTTGTAATAATGTATTGTTTATAGTTAATCCAGTAAATAGTGGGTATCATTGAAAAACACCTCCTATAATTGCAAATACTGCTACTATAGATAGAACATAATGGAAGTGTGCTACTACATAATATGTGTCATGTAATACAATATCAAGTGATGAGTTTGCCTGTAGTAATCCAGTTAATCCACCAATTGTAAGTAGCAAAATTAATCCTGGAGCTCATAATAATGGTGGGTTAAGCTTGAATTTAGTTCCATATAATGTAGCTAGTCATCTGAATACCTTAATTCCTGTAGGTACAGCAATAATTCTTGTCACTGCTGTGTAGTATGCTCGTGTGTCAACATCCATTCCTACTGTAAATATTTGGTGTGCTCATACAATAAATCCTATTAATCCAATTGATAACATGGCGTAAATTATGCCTAACGTTCCAAATTATTCAATTTTTCCTCTTTTTTGACATACAATGTATGAAATAATACCAAATTCCGGGTAAAATTAGAATGTAAACGTCTGTGTGTCCAAAAATTCAGAATATGTGATGATATCGAATTGGATCTCCTCCTCCTGCACGGTCAAAGAATGATGTATTTAGGTTTCGGTCTGTTAATAATATAGTAATAGCACCTGTTAAAACTGGAAGTGAAAGAAGAAGAAGAAGGGCTGTAATAGCTACAGACCAAACAAATAAAGGTGTTTGGTCTTAATTTATGCTTTCTGATCGTACATTAATTGCTGTTGTAATGAAGTTTACTGAACCAAGAATTGATGATACACCTGCTAAGTGTAGTCAAAAATGGCTAGATCTACAGATGCACCCATGTGAGCAATAGCTCCTGCTTGAGGGGGGTAAACTGTTCACCCTGTACCAGCACCTTTATCTACTATAGAAGATGTAAGAAGAAGGGTTATGAAGGTGGTAGTAATCAAAAACTTACATTATTTATTTGTGGGAATGCTATATCTGGTGCATCAATTATTAAAGGTACAAGTGAATTACCAAATCCACCAATAACAATAGGTCTTATTATGAAGAAAATTATTACAAATGTGTGGGCTGTAATAATAACATTATAAATCTGGTCACCTCCAATTAGAGATCCTGGTTGAGCTGGTTCAGCACGAATAAGTATTCTTATTGATGTTCCTACTATTCCTGCTCATGCTGCAAATAGAAAGTATAAAGTACCAATTTCTTTATGGTTTGTTGAGAATAATCACTTTTGCGGTAAGATGGCTGAAATTTTAGGTGGTATCCTGTAAGTCTACTTATGAGATATTTTCTCTCTTACCATACTCTGGTCTTATATTCAATTATGATTCTAGACTGGAATTCTAGAGGTGTAAAGTTTTACTAAGGCATAAAAAATTATTCTTTTAATTATAGCTGTGAATGTTATTAGTTTATTTAACTTAAGTCCTTAGTACAATGAGATTAGGGTTGATGTTGAAATCAATCCTATTGAAATTATTAAGGTTATAGGAAGAATAATTCTTGATTTTTGAGACTTAATCTTTATAGAGCATGGACTTTCGGTATATGATATAATTAGGGCTGAGAATCTAACACATATGTAATAATAAAGTGTAATTGTAGTTAATAACACTATAATAGTTATAATAGTTGGTATGTTGTTTTCTGTTGATGATTGTATTACAATTCATTTTGGTAGAAATCTAAGAAATGTTGGTAAACCACCTACAGACAGAAGGGATAAGAATATTATGAATTTAATTTCAGTTTTTATGTTTCTAGCTGAATAGATCTGGTTTATGAAGAATAGATTTATTTGCATGAATAATAAGACTATGATTAGTCTTAGTAGTGCATGAATAATAAAGTATAGTTCCCAGATGTTTTCTCTGACTGTTAGAGATCGTAACGCTGCACTAGCACATTCCCCATTCTGATAATAGAGCTTCACTAAAAGCGCCTTTTCAGGTAACGTCAACATGCTGCGTCTGCTGGCGCATCTGATTCTCTCTCTTATTAGAGCTTTTTTTTGGTTCTAATAAAACCCCATGTCATTCCAAGCATATGTGTCAATTTTTACATCTCCATCTACATTATTCAATGGTTTATAAAATGTTCAAATTTATACTGACTTTTTGATCACCCGGTATATAGATTAGCGCTACTAACACCGCCACCGCTCACGGCCAGGAAAAATAGCTACTCAGAGACAGTAGTAATTTAAATTAACGTAGTGAGGTGGAAGTACGTTAAAAGCAGGGTGTAAAATACATGATGGCGAGTACACGAGCCGGGCACGGCTCAGGAATCTTTTAATAGCATAAGGCAATACTTTAGTGCAAAAAATTGACAAACATATTTTCAATGGGCATGAATAAGAGTACTTAAAGTCACGTAAGAATTGTTCTGTAGGTCAGTAGGTGAAAGAATGAAATTTTTCATGCGCTATTCGCTAGTGGAACAGCGTTGGAGGGATCAGGTAGTGGTACCGAAAGTAGCCTCCGCCACACACCATTAGGTGGCTTGCGGAGTATGACGTATATTCGGAAATCAGTTTGGCATATTTCGCATTTGAAGCAATAATTTTTGCGGTTAGATATCTCACTCCTTAATTTACAGTTGTGTTCAAAAGAGACACGATTATGAAAATGCTGTAAAATATGGATACTGATATGTTGTGTAACAACTGTTGGACTCAGTCAGTTAACAGAGCATGTACCGTCATCTGGGTTGCCTGTCAACAATGCAGTGTCGCATGAAGTGATGTGTGCCGTTGCCCAGGAACATTGCGAGTCCGTATAGTTCTCGTGCGCTCTAGTATTGTTTCGAGGTGTTCTGAAAAAAACCGTAACTTAACAGTTAACGTAAAGAAGAGAGTTTGAAAGCTTCGTATTACCATCTGAGAAGAAGCCTAAACGTCCATTTTCTCCAGCCGGACACCAGTTCTTCGGAACAGGTATGTAATAAGTATTCCTTTCTGTCCTTGTCCGCCCTTAGACATCAATTCCGCACACACAGGATCGAATTGCATTAAGTAGTTCAAAATTACACATAAAGCTGCTACACCTGCTTAGGAAATAGTACAAGATACATAATAATACAAGACACACACATTATGCTTTCAGACTAAACATTTCCTCGTAGAGGTAGGCCTATATATCTACTCGTTTGAAAAACATAGAACGAAGTTCGGATTTATTGTTTTCATAGCCGTCTAGCTAATTTCTTTAAATTAATTTTGGAATAATTTTCTATTAAAGTATTCGAAAATCTTGGCTGTTCTCTCTCTAACCCAGTTTAGCTGTTTCATTTATTAAATTACTCAGCAACTTCTTTCTGTGTATGAATGGTTAGTCTTAATACTTGTGTGTGCGTAATCCGAATCTTCCACGGCACTCCTGATTTCAAATGATCGTGCAATACATATATGTTTTTGGGTCACTTTTACCGGCAATATTCAGTACAAATAGTCCACGGTAAATTAAGGTTTTCCTATTAAATATACGTTTGTTCGTGTGCTTCTCTTTGTAAAATTTAATTCTAAAGGAAGTGCCGTTACTGACATTCAGTGACTCACCCGATATTTGTTCAGTTCCCTGTCGAGTTTCTCGCAGGCAAGATCAGCTCAGACGTGTACGATTTTTAATATATTTAAGAGCACTTAACAAGCTGATTCTAATGCATAAGTAATAAAGGATTATCAAGCTATATCAAAATGGCATACTTTTTTCCTGAAATGAAGCATATTCACTAACAGTTTTTTTCTTTCGAAGCAAAGGTGCAAGGTAAATAAGTAGTAGGTGGTAGCTCGAGATAACGTCTTTAACAAAATCCCAGTTGAAGTTCACATAATACTGTTTCATGCTACGTAACAGAATAATTATCCATCGAACAATCTAACTGAGTAACAGGACAGTTACCTTACAACCGTTACAACTTTGCGTTATTGTCTATTCGAAGTGTGAAGCGTTGAAAGAGCACCTCATTCACACACAATGTCGGACAATATTTTGTGTATTTGTTTCCTGCAGAAGATGTTTCGCCGGTTCCGCCGGTGGCTGGCCTGCTGTTCCTCTGGGGAGGGGAGCGAGGCAGACGACCCGCCGGAGGAGAAGACCGCCCCTGGCCACCCACTGGACAGCACGGAGGTGAGGGACGCCGTGGTGACTGCCTTCTGAGGGGCGTCGCCCTAGCAGCCAACTTGATTTAAAAGAGCCATCTTTCATCAATCCCATGTGCACTCACTATCAG
Organism: Schistocerca gregaria; assembly: GCF_023897955.1. Lineage (NCBI taxonomy): Eukaryota > Metazoa > Arthropoda > Insecta > Orthoptera > Acrididae > Schistocerca > Schistocerca gregaria. The sequence continues at coordinate 70,578,245 of NC_064925.1, forward strand.
GTGTTTTGTGAAACTTGCCAATCTTTCTTATCAAGTTTCTGGGATAAAAGACGGTGTTCTAAGTTACTGCTTTGTTTAGACTACATTTTGAGCGTTACCTACTTACTGTTATTTGTAGGAGTCAAGAAATGTCACTTTCTTCAGTTACGGGATTCGATGTTCTCCTGTTAAGTGGTTAGTCCTTATACATCGATGGGAATCAAAAGTGGCACTCGCATATGCTGTCAAACGTATTTCTATTTTTGTCGATGGAATTAGGAAGTAATGATCAAAATTAATACGGGAAAATGATGAGGAAAACATCTCTGCCGCATGTTATATAGTGGCCTTATTGTAATTAGCGTAAACATTATGGACATTGTGTATCTCAACATTGAAAGCTCGCTCGTGGGATTGGCAATACGTGGTGCGCTAATGAAGGTATAGAAACGGAGCAGAAGTAAATGAAGAATCATTATAGCGACGATACGGGTCGATAATACGGAAATGCACTGAGTCCAAAATCTCTGAGAACGGGTAGTGTCGTACGGTCAGGTGATTGGGGACAATCATTAGTATATTGTTAAGTTGTTTGGCTGTCGTGAGCTATGAAAGAAGGTTGAATGACGGTGGAACCAGCAGTAGTCGATAACACCTTCGATTTCCTCTCCTCATCGCGGTACGTGATGGTCGGAATTATGTGCGGACTGTAGAGCAGCACTGGAGGCTACATGTGGCAGGTGTGACGACAGAGGACAGTGCTGGTACAGGCACAACGGCCTTATCCCCTATATCCATAACCTCTTGTGTATTGTATTCCGGAGGCGGCCCAACGCCATATTAAATATTCGGTCATATTATTTTGGATTATCAGTATAAGTTAGCAGCACAGAGACCACCATGAAACAGTGTGGAGTGGATATGCACATACACGCCTCTCTTCTCGTAAGTGCTCAAGTGAGCTTACAGGCATGATACATATCAAGCGATTGGGGGACATCGTAATGTCATGTTGTGAATGAAACCGTCTCACTGTACGGAACTTCGAGCACTGATAATTTTTGTCTAATGTTTAGATTACTGCATAGAATTACAAGCACTTAAGGATCCATACATTAACAAATAAAATGCACGAGAATAATTTATACACCAATATAATTTCACAATATTTATAATGTCACAATATTGATTGTTAAAAAATTATTATTTCCGTTCAATTTAAATATATACTGAGGAGGTGTACGGAAGTACTGGCAATATTTAATGTTACTTTAACGATTTGAATTATTGTGAATATATCGTTTCTCAATTTGTATCACATGGAACACATTTAGCAACGTCTTAACATCATGCATTGTATCTTTTTCTCACAGGAGCCAGCATTAGCAGCAACAGCGGCGTCACCAGCTGTGTCGCCAACTGCAACACTTCAGGTTTCGCCAGCCACGTTGCCGGACACAGGAGGAGAGCCAGCAGAAGCCACAAGAGAAGTGGCGCCTCCACCTGCGTCACCATCCACAGTACGAGTAGGACGACCAGCTGCACCACAAGTGGTTGCACCAGCCACGTCACCAGCCACACCAGCAGTGGCCACGAAAGCCACAACACAACTGGCGTCGCCAGCCCTTATGCCACCCACAACACAACTTGAACCATCAGCTGCAACACACGTAGCATCCCCAGCCACGTCCCCATCTACAACACATGTCTCATCAGGCATCACACAAGTGGCGTCGGCACCTACAATCGAAGTGACATCGCCACCCACAACAAGAGCAGTTCTTCGAGCCTCATCGCCAGGCAAAACAGAAGTTACATCACCAGCAGCCCATCTAACCACAAAACGTGTAGCCTCATTACCTTTACGGCAGTTGGTGTCCAAAGCATCGTCGTCAGCCTCCACACTAATAGCATCCGCCATCCCCATTGCCTGCAACAACAGGCACCTTATCACCAGTCCTCTTGCCAGATACAACAAACATCAAGTTACCAGCCCTGTTGCCAGATACAACACTCATCAAGTTACCACTCCTGTTGCCAGATACAAAACCCATCAAGCCACCAATCCTGTTGCCCGATACAGCACATGCTGTGTCACCAGTCCTGCTGCCGGATACAACACTCATCAAGCCACCAATCCTGTTGCCAGATACAGCACACGCTGTGTCACCAGTCCTGCTGCCAGTTACAACAACCATCAAGCCACCAATCCTGTTGCTGGATACAGTACAAGCTCTGTCACCAGTCCTGCTGCCGGATACAACACCCATCAAGTCACCAATCCTGTTGCCGGATACAGCAAACACTGTGTCACCAGTCCTGCTGCCGGATACAACATGCGTTCTGTCACCAGCCCTGCTGTGGGATACAACACGCGTCCTGCCACCAATCCTGTTGCTACCTACACCATGATTCGTGTCGCAAGATTCTGAATGTCAGTGAAATATATCATTTGTTCTTATGATACTTTTGAATAAATAAAAACGAAATTTGATGTGTTATATACTGAATTTATTTTTAATGATTCTGATATATGCGTATGGATACACGACACTGTTATGTGTCTGGATAAACTTTAACGTCATCAGTAATACATAACCTTATAGCCTTCTAGTACTTCAGAATTCATCCTAAGTAATCTTCCAGGTGCCAATTCTACTACATCGTCAGTTGACATGAAAATAAATCGTTGTTATTTAGAAGTTAAAGGCACGTATGGAGCATTTTGACTACTGTGCAAACAGATAAAAATCTCTTTCATGGCTATAATTGTGCTGAGATATTGGAAAGTGGAGCACAGTATTACACTTTTACAGATCGATCACGTTTTGAATGAAATTTAAACAGAGACAATGTTGTTGTGTGCCTAGATTGGATATTTGGTTGCAGCTAGTTTACCTTTGGAGTTATTAGTAGCTATATCAACAGAGTCATTTCTCTCAGTTTTGTGGAGCAAGAGTCTGTGTCACCTGCAAAATTTGGATAGTCCTGCATATTTGCATCAAAACAACCAAAACTTCCATAGTTGTCCAGGAACTTTATACTGCGAACCCCCACCACACTCAATAGAATACACTAGAAAGAACTGATATGAGAAAGTTCGATTAATGCTGTTTAGAATGGGTTGTATCAGACAAGAGTCCAAAGATCTGATAACACTTCTGTGCTCATATGGTCATGCCGATTTCGCATGTGCATGTGAATCCAAAAATTCTTCCTCCTGCACGTCAAAGTTCCAAATAATACATCTCGTAAAACGGATCAGCCACTGAAAATACACATTTCTGGGTGTACTCGCTACAGTTTTGTATACACTCCAGACAGTAAATGCTGTATATGCCTACAAACTTCCACTGCCCGGTCCGTTGTTGTCTTTTCCTGAGCTTCTGCGCATACAGCCTGATGAGAAATATAGGGGGCTGTAACTCTTACAATCCCACCATTCTGTCGTGTTCCAACAGTACACTGATAACTTTTTTTAATTTCTTTCCTGGTACACGTAATGTTATCAGTCACGCTATTGCTTTCGTGTTAAAAACTACTATCTGATTATAACGACCAAGGTTTCCACTTGATGCCTCCCTGATTCCCAATTTTAATGTCAAAAAGCTATTAGACATATATACTTGCGAATTTAGGTATCGAGTAAGGCAAGCCGAACATACTGTACAAAAAAAAGTAGAAATCCCTCTACAGTGTCTCCTTTCGTAGCGGTACATAGTAGAGTTTATGCACATCGGAAATGCAATCTACGTCCCATCTCCGAAAATCATATTACTTACAAACTGAAAAGGCACAGAGTCAGTCAAGCTGTGAGAAATGTAGAACTCAAGTATGCGCACGCATTAACCGTTAGCAGAAGTGATCAGCTGTCATATGAAAAACCTCCGTGGTCTTGGTGTATTCAAAATGAATGCTGCAACTGATTCCATTCCTTCAGCCCACGAACTGAACCGGTACTTCACATTACCTACAACCACAACTGAACCACAAACGAAACAGACTTATTGACAAATTCTTACGGGTAAGCGACTGCTGTCACTGAAAAATTCTATCTGAAGCGTGTTAGTTGCAATACCGTCAATAAAGGCATCAGATCAGCAGGGTCTACTGAAGCACGGGAAACAACACGTCGGCTTTGACCAATGACGTCATAAGTTGCTCATAGATATTAATGTCTTTACTTTCCAGCCACAGATAATAAATCGATTGTCTGCTTCGGATTAGCGTCATCATAGTACATTAAAAAGATTGAATGTAGTTTTAAAAGGCAGAGCTAGATATTGCACAATTTTTTTTGGTTGCACTGATTTTAGTAATTGGTTGCTTGCAATTCATTCGGTACTTAATTTCATTCGTAGTGAGTTTGAGACAATTTGGACTAATAGCTTTTTATTTAATGAGAATTTTTACTTTTTCATTTTAGTTTGTGGGTATGGATTTGTCTCCTCCAATGAATCTGGATGATTTAAAGGGGGCTGTGGGTGTAGACATGATGGCCACGCTTCGATTTTTACAAATTTGTGGTCTTGTTGCTGATTATGTTCGATGTCGTGAGTGCGGAGAACATATGCTCCTGACCAGTATGTCCGCTTGCCGTACTCACGACTTATTCGTGTGGCGCTGTCGACCGGTTGTGGAGGTCCATTAGATGAGGAACATGGATTGAGAAATCTAAGCTCGCCTTGAGGGATATCATAAAAATTACATATTGTTGGTGTTTGTGGTATCCTGTGTGGCTATGCGTGTATGAATGTCATGTGAGTGAGCGTACAGTTGAAGACTGGTACTCTTTTTGTAGGGGAGTTTGTAGGGAAGTATAAGGGGCCGATGAGGGTAGGGGGGGGGGGGCGGCTGGTGCTATAGTCTAAATCGACGAGTCGCATTTTGGCAGAAGGAAGTACGATAGGTGGAACCTCCTGTAAGATTATGAGTTTGGGGGGCTGTAGTTTCAGGTCAAGAATGTGACGAAGTAATTTTTAAAGTAGGTCCTAATCGAACGAAGGAAGTTTTGGTTACATTAATTGAAGACTATGTTGTAGAGGGTTCCGTAGTGATTTCAGATGGTTTTTCTTCACATTCGGATTTGGAGAATAGGGATTATCAGCATCATGTTGGTAATCACAATATTGAATTCAGATCTTTATCCACTGGTCAACTGAAGAGCAGGATACAAATGATAGGTATAGCGCTATTTTTGTCTTCCGTAGCACTCGTGTCCTATTCTTCAATTGACATACATAGGTCAATTGAAGTACAGAATACGCATGTTATAAATGTCGTTGTCTCCCATTCGCGATTACTACGTTTCTATTCTTCAAATGGTTCAAATGGCTGTAAGCACTATGGGACTTAACATCTGAGGTCATCAGTCCCCCTAGACTTAGAACTACTTAAAGCTAACTAACCTAAGGACAACACACACATCCATGGCCGGTGCAGGATTCGAATCTGCGACCGTAGCAGCAGCGCGGATCCAGACTGAAGCGCCTAGAACCGCTCGTCCACAGTGGCCGGCTTCTATTCTATAGAAATTCCACTACTGTTGGTTTTCTTCACGTTGCTGGAAAGACTATAACTTTCACTCGATACTATTAGCATCCAAGGCAAAAAAACATAAAAAACAAACAAAAATTGTATCCCATTCTGAAGCACGGAATATAAATTTAGTGTGTGTCGTCTTCTTGCGCCTTCGCGTAGTTCAAGTGAGGTAGAATGTAAACTACGTCAGTACGTCGATTTCCTCGTTTTCGTTAGAGGTCAACTGAAGAATGGGATACAAATATTAAGTACGTAGGTCTTTCCGCCGTCGGCAGTACTACTATCTATGTAAGAACAGACTATAGGTGGTAGCGGAGGCGAAAGAATGGAAGAATCTACACTGCGCAGCATTTGTGCACCGCCGCCGTCAGTGTCAGCCAGTTTGCCGTGGCATACGGAGTTCCGTCAGAGTCTTTAACACTGGTAGCATGCCGCGACAGCGTGGACGTGAACCGTATGTGTAGTTGACGGACTTGGAGCGACGGCGTATAGTGGGCATGCGGGAGGCCGGGTGGACGTACCGCCGAATTGCTCAACACGTGGGGCGTGAGGTCTCCACAGTACATCGATGTTGTCGCCAGTGGTCGGCGGAAGGTGCACGTGCCCGTCGACCTGGGACCGGACCGCAGCGACGCACGGATGCACGCCAAGACCGTAGGATCCTACGCAGTGCCGTAGGGGACCGCACCGCCACTTCCCAGCAAATTAGGGACACTGTTGCTCCTGGGGTATCGGCGAGGACCATTCGCAACCGTCTCCATGAAGCTGGGCTACGGTCCCGCACACCGTTAGGCCGTCTTCCGCTCACGCCCCAACATCGTGCAGCCCGCCTCCAGTGGTGTCGCGACAGGCGTGAATGGAGGGACGAATGGAGACGTGTCGTCTTCAGCGATGAGAGTCGCTTCTGCCTTGGTGCCAGTTATGGTCGTATGCGTGTTTGGCGCCGTGCAGGTGAGCGCCACAATCAGGACTGCATACGACCGAGGCACACAGGGCCAACACCCGGCATCATGGTGTGGGGAGCGATCTCCTACACTGGCCGTACACCTCTCGTGATCGTCGAGGGGACATTGAATAGTGCACGGTACATCCAAACCGTCATCGAACCCATCGTTCTACCATTCCTAGTCCGGCAAGGGAACTTGCTGTTCCAACAGGACAATGCACGTCCGTATGTATCCCGTTCCACCCAACGTGCTCTAGAAGGTGTAAGTCAACTACCCTGGCCAGCAAGATCTCCGGATCTGTCCCCCATTGAGCATGTTTGGGACTGGATGAAGCGGCGCCTCACTCGGTCTGCACGTCCAGCACGAACGCTGGTCCAACTGAGGCGCCAGGTGGAAATGGCATGGCAAGCCGCTCCACAGGACTACATCCAGCATCTCTACGATCGTCTCCATGGGAGAATAGCAGCCTGCATTGCTGCGAAAGGTGGTTATACACTGTACTAGTGCCGACATTGTGCATGCTCTGTTGCCTCTGTCTATGTGCCTGTGGTTCTGTCAGTGTGATCATGTGATGTATCTGACCCAAGGAATGCGTCAATAAAGTTTCCCCTTCCTGGTACAATGAACTCACGGTGTTCTTATTTCAATTTCCAAGAGTGTATATAGGTCAGCTGAACAACAGGATTCTAATGCTAACGAAAACGAAGAAATCGACGTACGTTAAATTTGTATCCCGTTCTGCAGTTAACCAAATCAGCTCGACTGAAGTTCCATATACAACTCTTATATATGTGACGTGAGGTATTCTATGCTACCGCTACTTCCATCCCTTCTTTTTCTCTTTCATTTCCACTGAAGTACTAGGACACAAACAAGCGATATCCTTAACAAGCGATATCCTTAACATTACTCACCTTGATAGATGTCTAAAATATTTTTTCTCTCCTGTATTCCCTTGTTTCTGAACACTCCTCTCAACTGTTACATCTTCGTAATAGAGGTTGGAAACCACTAATCTAAACACTGCACGCGTCCGCTGTTTTGCAGCAAACTCTTAGAAATACCAAGTGGTTCAAACTACCCACAGTTCCCCTAATATTACATTTTAACGGTATCTTTGGAAAAAACTGAGATTGTGCACCAGAGAATAAGCTGTGACAATTTCCAGCTAAGTAATAACAACTGAAATGTTAGAGTACCAAAGCGACATGTTTGTGTTGGTTGGTACAAGAGAAAAAGGATATAAAAATTTATTTTAGTGGGTGTTTCTTTAACAGGCAAATACGGAGAACTGAGGACAAAAATAAAATTTAAAAAAACACGAAGGAAGCCGCTCCGAAAAGCATGATTACATCAAATGACAGTTATGGAAGCGAGTGAGAAATTCCTAGTTCCAACATGGATATGACGGATTTAATACGTTTACAGGAAAATGTGGCCATGAAACCTGTTTTAGGGAATAGTTTGTCGAGAACACTCTGAGGTACTGTACGATCACGTAGATATTTAGATACCGAGCTTATCCCTTGAGTAAGAATAAGTTCTTAAATCTACGAGACTAATGTGCCAGGCAACTGAAAATAAAACATCTGTACTATAAGACAAAATGGACATAGAGTAAATTCACAACGATTTTATGAAAATATGTGAAAGCTTGGGGCTGAGGACTGTTGAATCGACAAGTTTGCGGCGAGCAGAAAACTTCAGTAAGGAAGAATTCGACAGATTCTGTGTCAAACTTGACGAGCTGATGGAGAAGTTCAAGTTTATAACCACGTAGTATCATATTAAAGCTTCTTTGCAACTGGAATGACTTTTTTAAACATTATAATTTCATACCCAATACAACTCGGCAAAAATTTTAGCGACAAAAATGCAAATGGCGAACAAAATATCAAAAAGTCAACGACAGGCCTGTGTTATTAGGACATGATGTTTTATGATATCATTAACCAACGCATCCTAGAATTGTCTGATGTGAAGAAGGTTCCATTTCAAACTTCAGAAAATATTGTAACAACAAAAAGGCTCTCGTGTCCGATAAAACCAGACCTCCCGTTACAGGAGACAGGTTGTCGTGATGTGGCATGCGTCAAGTATTCTGACGTACATAGTAGGCAGTCGAAGGCATACAGAGCTCCATAAAACCAATGTAGGGTATGCAGAGCTCCGTAAAACCAATTTAGGGTTGATAAAACAGCTCTACACACCAAAATGTTATGGAAGTGAAGACAGCAAAACTATGTTTATTTGGTGTCACTGGTATGGAAGCTGCAGCCGTTACCATCAATACGGATTTTTGTTGCGAAATGTAGAGTCCCACATACTAGCAACTGGCTGCACTGCCCTCAGCATGTTGTCATTTCTCACGGGACAATATCATCACGTGATCAGATACACGCGCCCATGTTTTTAACACGTGTTCATTAGCTTTGTGGCCAGATAAGGGCATTGTACGAATTACTATAAATAAGATAGTGGTCTTGTTTTTACGTCTCTCGCAGTTCATCCATCATGATTACCTGGTAATATACTTCCAGCTGATAATCTACTATTGATTGGCAAGGGCAAAATGTCTCGCAAAAGCGTAAATAATATAGATAACTTCTGTAATAGTTACGGTGAAGCATTTACGCCTCCATAAAAAGGCATATTTATTATGTTTTGGCTGTAAGACCAGGATAAAAAATGGACATCACATGTATGTTGCACTACGTGTTCGTCAAACTTGAATCCGCTGATGACTAGAATAGTACGTCATGTGGCATTTGAAGCACCAAGGATTTGGAGGTAACCCACCAAGAATACTTTTATTTCTGTAACGCTCCCCCTACAAACAAAGGTCTCCCCGTCAAGAAAAGATGTACGTTTCTACCCCACAAATATACCCTCTGCAATTCGCCCAGTACCTCACAACAAGGAACTTCTGTTCCTGAGCTCCCAGAAAATGCATCTGTGAGCTGTGATGAAGATAACTGTGCTTACATAAATGAGTAGGTAAATCAACTGCCATCGGCTTCAAGAGATACAATCTTCTCTCCGAGCACATAATCTTCGAATCGCATGATGGCACAAGGGGAAATCAGTGACCTCATCAGGAATCTAGAACATTTGGCGTCACTTTTATAACAGTGGAAATACCTACACGTCTCCGTGAAAGTGACAACCTTTCGCGCTAGCTCAAAAGAATATGAAGTCTTTTTTTTAAGAAATAAAGAAAACATTCTGCAAAGACGTAATTTGTCTGATAGGCACTGCATATGAAGATTAGTCCTGATCAATGGAGACTGTTCATCTATGATTGGAAGACATCAAGTCTCGAAGCAGTACTTTTACATAATGGCAACGCGTTTCCTTTCATTTCTGTGGCGTTCTCCACCAATACACAAGAAACAGATACAAATTTGAGAAACGTCTTGTTAGGAGCAGATCACGCGAGATACGAGTACCAAGTGTGTGGGGATTTTAAAGTTATCGCCGTTTTATTGGGGATGTAATTCGCCTACATCAAGTATTATTGTTCCCCTTGCTAGTGATCCGAAGTAATATCCCTGTGTGAGATAATAACTCCTGCAATGAAATATATATTGTTTCGCTCCCAACACTATGTATAAAACTGGAGCTTGGGAAAATTTTTGTAAAATCTTGCACAAACCATAAGATTGCTGGGTAAACATGTAACAGGCAGATCTGTCATCAGATCAGTGAGGGCAGAATTTCTAAAATCATTTCCTGGACCGATTCAGTGTCCTTGTTACTGAACTCCGAGGGGCTTGGTACTTCTGTTCCGATTAACGACGTCTGGAAAACGAGAAAGTAAATGTACCATCGGTCCCTGTAATAAACGTCTGCGAGTGCCAACGCGCATGTTGCAGTTCGTTCGCCTGGTGTAGGAGGCAGATCGTACACCAACTCAGGCCATCATGGTGGCGTGGAGCCACAACCTGCAGTAACAGTAAAGTCTGTTGCCTGATGAGGACTCACGTACAGCGCAAAATACATCCAAATTCTCATTCTCTACGAGTTCCTGCATCAGGCAGGTGTGCTCTCATAGTACGTCAGTGTGCCTACTCTCACTTCTCGCTCTATCCAATACGCTCTCCGAGATGTTCATTACCAAATCTTTCTCCCATTGATCACGTGAAATGCATGATTGTGAGTGTGATGAGTGTCCGTTATAAACATCAATACGGTGAATGTTTCAGACAGCAAGTGGAAGTCGCTTGGAAAACTGCTTCCCAATAGAATGTCAGACATATATTGTCTCCTTCACGCAACACTGCGTTGTAACATGAACAGACCACAGAAATACTGACACTTCTTTTCCAGTAGAGTCTCTCTAGGGAGTGCGACCCTGGGATTATGGTCATATACTCTGTATCACTCTCCTAACATGAATAAAGTTACATACCAGTACAGTGTAACACAGTTGTATCCTAAGTTATTAAATCAACTTTTCAAGTAGTGTGAGCAAAACGTTAATAATGTTTCCTTTTCAGCTGTACCTATGCTCAAGAAAGTATTCTCGTTATTTGTCTATTAGCAAATACAAAACGTCTTTGATAAAACATATGAGGTGTGTTCAAATAGTGTGGGAATTTTTGTTTTTCTTAAAGAATGTTTATTTATTCATCAGTTTCAGACTTTCCTCTTCAAACTATAATACATTTCAGTCAGCGCTTTTTCAAGTCTCGGAAGCACTTCTGGAACTCACATTTTGTGGTGATATTCAGCTTCTTCAGCGATGCTGGTTTTATCTCATCAACGACATCCTTTCATGGTTGTCTTCAGCTTCGGGAACGGTAAAAAGTCGCAGGGGGACATGCCCAGCGAATACGGTGGATGAAAGAACATAAAATGCAATCGAAAAAAACTGTGAGATGAAATTTCAGTTTGATCGAACTTGTCGAACTTTTTTTGGTCTTTGCCTTCAGGCAATTTCCACTGGGATTGCCGGCCGATGTGGCCGAGCGACTCTAGGCGCTTCAGTCTGGGACCGCACAACCTCTCCGGTCGCAGGTTCGAATCCTGCCACGCGCATGGATGTGTGTGATGTCCTTACGTTAGTTAGGTTTAAGTAGTTCTAAGTTCTAGGGGACTACTGACCTCAGATATTAAGTCCCATAGTGCTCAGAGCCATTAAACCATTAAACCACTGGGATTATTGGGCCTTTACTTCGACATCATACCCATATAACAATGTTTCGTCACCCGTTGTCGACTTCGTTAAGTAATTACTGAGCGATGATATCGAGATGTCGCTTTTGGTCGAAGTTCTATAATTTCGGAACAGACTTTGCAGCCACATGTTTAATGCTCAAAACGTCCGAAAACCTCTCTAACAGTGATTATGCGATTTTCCAGAACAATTGTCTTTACTTCTTTAACTTTACCGAGCGAGGTGGCGCAATGGTTAGCACACTGGACTCGCATTCAGGCGGACGACGGTCCAAACCCGCGTCCGGGAGTCCCGATTAAGATTTTCCATGATTTCCCTAAATCGCTTCAGGCAAATGCCGGGATGGTTCCTTTGAGAGGGCACGGCCGACTTCCTTCCTCATCCTTCCCTAATCCGATGAGACCGATGACCTCGCTGTTTGGTCTCTTCCCCCAATTCAACCCAACCCAACCCCTCTTCCACTTTGTTGCCAATAACTGATATCCCAGGGCGTTCGTGGTGGTAGTCGTCTTAAAAGTTATCATCTTAAATTTTGTCGTCTCTGATCCTTTTATACCGCTCGCAAACTCTTGTCTTACCCATCGCTGATTCATGAAAACGAAACGTGTTATGTTTGTTTACGTGTAGCTTTGTGTTCGTAACGCAGGAGTTTTTGCATCACCTCATGCTTATCTCTTTACAATTACTTGGAAATGCCGTCGTTTATATTCACATGTGACGCGATAGGAATTGATTAATTCTATTTGAGGTCACATGCCTCCGTGTGTATGTACACTTTATAGTCCGTAGGAACGGGTAAATGTTTTATAGTTGCACTGTGACAATGTATATCCTAATTTTTCATTTGCTTGATGACCAAAATATACACATAAACATGCTAATAGCTAAATCATTTCTTTGAGGTGTGGCCCATTTTCTCTGTAACACTCGTAGTAAATATCTCCTTCTTCGGCGCCATGTCGATTCACCGAGCGCTGCCATATAAAAAAACTTATAGCTCATAGGCCACTCATATACTCGGTCATCACATTTGTTCGGAGACGTTTTTCATATTTCATTCTTATTTGTTCATATATTTATTCACTTGCATTTTTTATTATTTTTATTCGTTTACCCTGCAAAGAAAGTTACTTTGACATCTCCTACGGTAACTTATATTTTGTTAGCTAACACGTCCTGTATGTTTCGTTGTAATGATTTCTTTTAATTCTGATTACACTGTATGTATCTTAGTATTGACGCAACTTCACGTATTGATATAATATTACATTCTTCCGTTCCCTGAAAGTAAATATAGTTGTTATTTGTTATTATTTATTTTGACATTGAGTTTGATACTTGTGCAGCTTCGCATTTCTATTTGGTTGGGATGTGAGTTAGCCTGTTGCTCTGGCGCAAGGTCAATGTCTCTTCCCTAGTACTAACATAAGCATGCATTGCTGAGCACGCACATTGAGTCGTACGCTGCTCCAGTTTGCATTTCGCTTTGCGTAAAGCTGTGTTTCTACACTTACTTCTAGTCAAATGTTTGTCTTTGCTTATAAAACAAGAAAATTACTTAAGTCTACACATATTAAATTAAAAAATACACATAATATTTTTTTGATTATAAAACTATGATATTACCTATAAATATATTTTATGACAAGAAAACTGCTGTGATACTGTCTCACTACTAGTGAAAAGCTTTTAAGTCTTTGTGAGGGTGGAGGCCTTTGTCTTTCCCTTTTTTTCATATACCAACCTATAAGTTCCTGTATAAGGTATTTTTGCAATAATATAGGGCCCTGAGTATAGTAACTGCAATTTTTATTTAGCTTACTAATCTTTGTCGATTTGGGATGTGTTCTCAAGAGGACTCAAGCCCTTCAAAAAATGTGTAACTCGTTTTAATTTTCTGCTGTATATACTCTTCCTATATTCTGCTCTATTCTCCAGTGTGATCACCGCTTGCTTGATTTTATCCTGTAAAGTTAACTCTTTGGTAGGTAATTTTGGTATGAATGATTTCCATTCGTCAGTTTGCTCTGCGTTAAACATCAGTTAGGAGTGAAACCTGTGGAAGAGTGGGGGAGACTGTTTGCTATTTGCATAAATGGAGTCACGTATTCAATCCATCGTGAATGATTATTATGAGCGTATGTCCGCATAAATCTATTAAATTCCTTAAACACCCTCTCCATTGGACTTGCTTCTTGATGGGAAAAACTTACCAAGTGTGTTTAATGCCCTGTGTATTCATGAATTGTTTGCATTTTCTTCCTACGAAATAGGCTGCGTTGTCTGTTAATATTACTTTGGGTTTCCTTACTCTTCGTAAGTAATCCTCTTCAATTCTCTTTAGTGGTTTTGATAGCATAAAGTTTGATGTATTTTGCGAAAATATCATAAAGAGCTATTATGTATTTTTTGCTCTGGTATATGGCCCTGTGATATCCAGAGAAACCATTTCCAGTGGAGCTTTGGTTAGTATGACTTGTAGTTCTGTAAACTTTGACATATTGGATCGTTCTGGTCTTTGGCAAATAGCACACTTATTTAATATTTGTGAAACACTTCGGCGTAATTTAGGAAAGTAACAAAGTTTGGAAATCTTGTCTGTACATTTTGTTACTCCGTGATGTCCCCATACTTCGTGTGTATGTTTGATAAATTCGTCGATATATTCCTCTGGTTAGAACTTTCGTGCTTCCGGTGAAACAAACCGCCTTTGTGTAACTGATATCATTTACTTACCTTATGGTTTATATTCTGGTTAAGTTTTTGTGTTACCTTTTTCGACCTATTGTCCTGATGTTATATCATTCAGATGTGTTTACAGAAGTTTTTGTAGTCTGATTTTTGTGTATTACTTTGCATTAATAATGTTCGGATTTCTGATTCGTGTTCAGACAGTTCACTGAACTCGTCTAGTCCCTGCGGTAATCTGGATAGTGCATCTACGATAATATTCTGACTGCCTTTTATGTATATTATTTCAAAATTGAGTTCCTGTAGGTACAAACACCACCTCGCTAGTCTTCGGTGTAGCAGTTTACATGTTAAGAGAAATGATAATGATTGGTGATCACAATAGACTTTAGTATTTTATTCCAAATAAAATACTCAAATTTCTTAAACGCCCAAATTACTGCTAAACTTCACAGTTCTGATACGGAATATGATCTTTCTGCTTCTGATAAAGTTCTGCTGCCAAAGCTGATGACTCTGGGTACTGTTTTCCCTTCTTCTTCTTGTATCTGAAACAAACATGCCCGCAGCCCCTGAGACGAGATGTCCGTGCTTAAACAAAAGTCCTTAGACATGTCAGGATGACTCAAAATTTTTGCTAATATTAATGCGTTTTTAATTTTGGTAAAGTCCTCCTGGAATCTGTCATCCCATAAGCAAGGTTTATTTAGTCCTAGATATGCTTTGAATTGTTTTTGTTCCTTGGGGATGGACAGTTACGTATGGCATCCAGTTTCCTTGGGTCTGGTAATATATCCTGTTCTGATACGATATGTCTTTAAAAAATTTCTTGTTCTTTGCCAAAGTTAGATTTTTTAAGATTTACTTTTACTTTGTACTCTGCAAATCTCTGAAATAATTTCTCCGTTATACTGATGTGCTCTGCCTAAGATGATGTGGCTATTAACATATCGTCAACATAAATGGTAACCTTACTGAGCAATTCTTGTTCTAAGACCCTGTCCAATGCTGATATAAATACGCCTGCGCTAATGTTTAAGCCCAAGGGTAGAACTTGTAATTCGTAACTCCTGCCACTGCAGACAAATACTGTGTATTTTCTGCTCTCCTCATGTAACTTTATTTGCCAGTAGGGTTTTTTTTAGATAGAGAGTGCCGAAATATTCGGTGTTATGAAATTTTAGTAACTGTTCATCTAAATTACCTGGCTTTGTTCTTACTGGTACTAGGATTTTGTTTCTGCCTCTAGCGTCTAAATCTAGTCGTACTTATCCGTCAGGTTTGCCAACTGCTAGTATTGGGCTGCAATATGGAGAAAATGATGGCTGTATGATTCCCCATTTACACATCTTACTGATTTCCTACTTAACTGCTTCACGCTTTGTCCATGGTATGGGGTAACACATAACACAAAATGTTTCGTGAGAATAGACTTAAGTTTATGTTCATAATTTTTTATTACTCTTGGATTCTTATTAAAAACATTTACAGGTTTAAAAAGTAAGTCGGAAAGGTCTTGTCGTTGTGTAGTATCTAGAATATTTAAAAAAAAATGCTTCAAAATGGTTCAAATGGCTCTGAGCACTATAGGACTTAACATCTACGGTCATCAGTCCCTTAGAACTTAGAACTATTTAAACCTAACTAATGTAAGGAGATCATACATATCCATGCCCGAGGCAGGATTCGAATCTGCGACCGTAGCAATCACGCGGTTCCTGACTGAAGCGCCTAGAACCGCTTGGCCACCGCGACCGGCTATAGAATATTTGATTTGGTTAATTATTGTTCAACTAATTCATGGTTACTACAGTGTCGGCATTATGTTCGTTATCACATTTGTTCAAAAAATACATGGTGGGATATGAATAATGTACAGTGACATTGGGTTGGGTTTACTATGTCATACCTCTCCGGTGTGTTAATCAGGCTCATAGAAAATCTTTGGTCGTTCACAAAGAAATGGCATCTACCATTACGTATGTCTATCAGATTTTTGTAGGTTCTAAATGTGTCCATACCTATCAAGCAGTTGTCTGTAAGTTTCTCTACTGTTAAAAAATTACACTTCACAGAAAACTGTTCAATGTGCACTGTGACAAGAGCTTTGTGTTTTGCTAATTTGGTTTTTCCGCCGCTTGCGGTTTGTACTTTGCAATTTTGTACTGGCAGAACAGGAAATTTATTCCGTCTTTTTAACTCAGTAAAAAATGCTTCAGACATTAAATTAGCCACGGACCCAGTGTCAAGTATTAACTGTGTGTCTATACCAAAAATGTTTACCCTGATAACTGCTTCCACCTGTTCTTATCGTGTATTTTTCGTCGGTTCTAGTTCATGTTGGTACAGGTCGTCTTTTATGTCTCCTTGCTCATCGAATCATACGAAACATGTTTGAAAATTTGATTTGCTCCCATCGCTTGTATCATCTATAGTATGGGACTCAACTATGACCGATTCGGGTTTTCCTGCAGTGTAGTCTGATCTACGGAACAATTTCTGTCAGTTCTACTGTGTGATAGTTTCTCCAGTTTGTATCATTACCAGCTCGCAACATACTTTCTCATGTGTTCATATGGCTTTTGTGGAATGTAGCCGTATTGTGATTCTATTGAGCAAAGGTTGGCTGCAGTATGGCTTGTGGTATGTTATTGTTGTTGTTGCCGCTCGCTGGCCGTTGATGCGGCTGACTTTTCATTTACACGTGGTGCATAATTTTGAGATGAGGGATTGAAATTAGGTTGTGGATTTTAATCGTTCCTGTTAAAGGGAAAGTTTTGTTTAAATCTTTTGTTCTTGCCATTTCTGTTCCCGTATCCATTACCGCGGTTAATGTATCCTTGCGGTTGTGCGTACCAACTTTGCTGCATGTTCACGTCTGGCTTTTTGTATCGACACTTCGAGTTATGTTGTTCTGGTGTTTGGCTGTCTGATGCTCTATTTGTTATTACTAGCTTCTCATATATTAGGTCGATTGAGTCTAGAATGGATAGAAAATATTCTGTGTCGTGCTCAGGTGTAGTAACTAATTTTTCACGAATGTGTAATGGCAAACGACTTTTTAAAATTTTTAAAACATCAACATGGGAAATACGATTCATCCATTAAGGTGTTTCATTGAGATACTTCACAAAATACCATCACGAGCTACCATATTTGGTATTAAAAGGGGCGGGGTTAAAAACCTCTCGTGTAAGTCTCTTCTGTACGCCTTCTGACCAGTATTTGTCAAGAAATGCCCATTCAAATTGTAAATGTGTGGCACAATGCTCGGCTACCTCGGTCGCCCACAAAAGTACACTCCTGGAAATTGAAATAAGAACACCGTGAATTCATTGTCCCAGGAAAGGGAAACTTTATTGACACACTCCTGGGGTCAGATACATCACTTGATCACGCTGACAGAACCACAGGCACATAGACACAGGCAACAGAGCATGCACAATGTCGGCACTAGTACAGTGTATATCCACCTTTCGCAGCAATGCAGGCTGCTATTCTCCCATGGAGACGATCGTAGAGATGCTGGATGTAGTCCTGTGGAACGGCTTGCCATGCCATTTCCAACTGGCGCCTCAGTTGGACCAGCGTTCGTGCTGGACGTGCAGACCGCGTGAGACGACGCTTCATCCAGTCCCAAACATGCTCAATGGAGGACAGATCCGGAGATCTTGCTGGCCAGGGTAGTTGACTTACACCTTCTAGAGCACGTTGGGTGGCACGGGATACATGCGGACGCGCATTGTCCTGTTGGAACAGCAAGTTCCCTTGCCGGTCTAGGAATGGTAGAACAATGGGTTCGACGACGGTTTGGATGTACCGTGCACTATTCAGTGTCCCCTCGACGATCACCAGAGGTGTACGGCCAGTGTAGGAGATCGCTCCCCACACCATGATGCCGGGTGTTGGCCCTGTGTGCCTCGGTCGTATGCAGTCCTGATTGTGGCGCTCACCTGCACGGCGCCAAACACGCATACGACCATCATTGGCACCAAGGCAGAAGCGACTCTCATCGCTGAAGACGACACGTCTCCATTCGTCCCTCCATTCACGCCTGTCGCGACACCACTGGAGGCGGGCTGCACGATGTTGGGGTGTGAGCGGAAGACGGTCTAACGGTGTGCGGGACCGTAGCCCAGCTTCATGGAGACGGTTGCGAATGGTCCTCGCCGATACCCCAGGAGCAACAGTGTCCCTAATTTGCTGGGAAGTGGCGGTGCGGTCCCCTACGGCACTGCGTAGGATCCTACGGTCTTGGCGTGCATCCGTGCGTCGCTGCAGTCCGGTCCCAGGTCGACGGGCACGTGCACCTTCCGCCAACCACTGGCGACAACATCGATGTACTGTGGTGACCTCACGCCCCACGTGTTGAGCAATTCGGCGGTACGTCCACCTGGCCTCCCGCATGCCCACTATACACCCTCGCTCAAAGTCCGTCAACTGCACATACGGTTCACATCCACGCTGTCGCGGCATGCTACCAGTGTTAAAGACTGCGATGGAGCTCCGTATGCCACGGCTAACTGGCTGACACTGACGGCGGCGGTGCACAAATGCTGCGCAGCTAGCGCCATTCGACGGCCAACACCGCGGTTCCTGGTGTGTCCGCTGTGCCGTGCGTGTGATCATTGCTTGTACAGCCCTCTCGCAGTGTCCGGAGCAAGTATGGTGGGTCTGACACACCGGTGTCAATGTGTTCTTTTTTCAATTTCCAGGAGTGTATATCGCCTTGCGTGTATCCAACAACAAACCTGATCTTCTGTGCCTCTCTCCCATTTCTAGGAAACACATGTCGAAAAGCACTAATAAATAAAATAGGATTCATCTTCTTACTTTCACTCGTAAATGTTGGGAAATGACGGTGTCTTAATAGATCTTCCTCAGAAAATATAGTGGACAAGTTGTTTGCATTTTGTGCTGTGTTTACATAGCTCCCATAATTATTTACCTTTCTCGTAGGTACTGGTTCTGGCGTTATGCCAAGTCTGTCATTACTACTGGTAGTGTTTGTAGGGTTTGCAATGATCTGTGTGGATACATTACTTTGGTTTGCTATGGCTAGCTCTTTGTTTATGTGTACAACTTGTGTCTCTGTAACACGTTGAAAGGTGGCTACACTGAGTCACAGTGCCAGAGATTGCGCCAAAGATTATTATTCCGCCGCCTCCACTGGGCGCAGTAGTAGTTCAGAGGATGTCGAGAGCAGTCGTCGTTCTGTTGGGCGACAGAGTAGACGATCTGAGTGTTGACTGAAATTTTGTACTGTTCGGTTGGTGTGATGTATAGATGGAAGAAGATGCAATTGTCAGAATATACTAGAGAAAGGAGGTGGGCTTTTGAATTATGATGCTGGTGTATTGGAATATTTTCGTCAAAATATAATGATGTAAAAAGGTATTACAGTTTTCTTTAATAACAATTCCTCTTGCACACAGGTACAGTCAACAAAGCATCTGTCTCGTGTTCATTTATTAGACTTGTAATTCTGGTTTCTATGTGCAATTATAGTATTTCTGGTTTTTCAATTATTTCATTGTAAATGGTGTTTAAAATATTCTGTAGTATTGAGAAAGAACCGAGCCAGATTCATGTTCGTTGAGTCACACTAGCACACCCAGAACAGTCACGCCTGTGCTTTGTTGTTTAGTAGCTTTTATAGTTGTAGGCGACTTAATTAATCAATTCTGTTAATGGAAATTCCTTGTCAGTCATTATTTTTATTTTATGCAGTCAGATTACGTGCTAATAACAGTCAGGGCCAACCGGTTACGAGACTTCGTAACCGGCCTCACAGATAGTAAAATTATTGCATTTATTCATGAATATTAATCTTTTCTTTTTGATTAAACTCCCTTGCAAAATTCACCAAAGTAGTTGTGTATCCTGTGCTCCGCCTTCCGGCGTAGCAAAATACATCTTTTCCGACGCTTACAGTGGTCTCGCTAGTGTATTTTATCATTGGTTTTAAACATCTGTCGTAGCTCATTGGGGCTTTTCCTTATGTGTCTATACAAATGACGAGCTGCGCGTTTAAAGTGGTATTCTAAGTAGACGGTAAATTGATTATACAGCCTGTATTGTACATCTCGAAATAGAACCACGAGAACGAATTGAAGAGACATTACTTTGCGAACGTAGACGTTATGCCAGAAACTTTTTTCTTCCCCTCTCCTAGAAAATGGAAAAAGAAGAGTGGGGCAAAAAAAATCACGAAATACAATTTTCGATGCGTTTATCAGGTGAGTATTGTTTATATACGCATGTACATGCGTATCTGGATTGCAAGTGAGGCAGCGTAGTACAGGCAGGCATACAGCGACAGTCACTGCTGCGGAATATCTTCCCAGTATCGTTCTCGCTTACACCGGAGCCGTCTTCACATTGGACCAATGAAGAGTTCCCCTTTCATGGACAATACGCTGTTGTTGGTGGAAATTACGTGCCTAGGGCACGCCTGGTGTAAATTATTTACTGCAGCGACTGCCTTTGTGTGGCTAAAAGGAGTGATCCATCTCTCCACTGTGTTTGTTTGCGGGACATTCACAGCTCTTTTGTTGCATCAAACTAAGTTTGTTCGTAAAAGTCATACCGGTAAGCTTTCTCCTCTGTCATTTTATGCCCCGCTCCCCGTTGGTTGAGCAGACAAACTTTTCCATTTAATCAAAGACGTATTTTCATACAATATCAGCTACCACGTAAACTGAGTTGAAATGTGCAGTAATTGTTGTGATGAATTTGAATATAAGTAACTACTTTTATATTAGACTTCGTGTAATAATGCATTTGGTAGAAAAGTCTCATTATGTGTGAAGTCATTGTAAATTTTAAGTTAAATTGTAAGTCATTGTAAATTTTAAATTAAATTGTAAATTAAATAACTACTTTTATTTTAGACTTCGTGTAGTAAAATATTTGGTAGAAAAGTCCTATTATGTGTCAAGTCATTCTATAATTTTCTTGTACTTCTTTTACTACACAATCCAGATATTACATAGCATATAGCAACCATCATATTAGGCTTCACGAAATAGCTACCAGTGCTTAAAGATTGCATAAATTAAATTTTAGGATAACAGTTTATCAGTATCTTAAGACCAAATCATTTTATATGTTTGACAATGAACTTTCCCCATGTCGAAATGTCTATATTCATCAATACATTACAGAGTGGGTGTGAATTATTTGCATTACATGATGTTAACAGCGAATCACGCTACTACTCGTAAATACACTAAAAATTTTACGTCTTTAGATAACTGAAAATAAGACGTTAATTGCAATTTCTTCATATATAATAGCTTCTTTTAATTAGTAGACTGTATACTATAACTTAGAAAAACATTGGTATGTATTTTTAAACAAATGCATACAGGAAATAAGAGATACATATCATTATGGACATATGGTTCTGCCTTGAACAAACAGAAATTCTCCTAGTTTCACATCCAAATATGTTTTGGGGAAGTTCCACCATCGTCAGTGGATTCATTCACATTCTGTAATGTAACATAAAAGGAAATTTTGCATGATATTTACATCCACTTTAGAGATCATGGTATTTAAATTTATAGAATTATTAACAGAAAAAATTCTACAAATCTAAATATCACAATCTCAGAACTGTAAATTATCATGAAAAATTTGTTTATATGTTATTTTAAAGAAACTAAATTAAATGCACCGAAGCGTAATTGGATTTTAAGCAAGGAGAGTCCGTATTTGCTGCTGGCAGATGCGTGTTTCCATAATTATGTATAACATAGCGAACACGGACAAAACGTTAGCTTCAACCACAAGTTGACATGTTCAAAAGCAAGCACGGCGTGTGTGTGACAGATCAATACCGGGATGACACTGCAGTTATTTTTGGTGGTCACTTGTGCGATGGAGACACTTGCTCTCACTTTGTTGGTGGCCTTTGTGCTCGATGTAACTAAAGTTGCAAAGTAAATCTCCAAAACAATCCCCCAAAGATAAGTGGAATGTGTTTGTCATCAACGCAGTCGCGATATTTTCGCAGTGTTTGTGTTAATATAGTAATAATGATCACTTCCACAAGCTAGAGATTCTTGCAGATTGTTGTGTTTGGCACACATGCTTAACACTAACGCCTAATGTTTATCATACGATATTAACTTGACATGGTTTACAAGAAGTGAATATACCGCCTTTTCAGTGTGTCCAGTTACCGAAACTGTGTCAGAGACCAATAACACAAATACCGATGTTTACCCATATATGTCAATATTTAGGAGACTACATATAATAATGAATATTTCACAACGAATTTTTGACGAGTAAGTATACTGCGCGAAAGAACTAAACAGTAACTTTTTGAAACCCCGTCATTTTCACCCATTGCCACGCAGAAGAGCTATATTTGGCTTGAAGCTGAGTATCGCCTTCCTCTGTAACGATACAAAACCGGTGTTCCTTGCGCCGAAACCTCGGGCTGCAGTCGCTTCAAAGCGTCGGCACGCGTGAAAAAAAGGCCAGACCTCAGAAATCCATGTAAGGTGTCAGGTAGTTTAATGAGATCACATGGCACTAATTTCGCCACAATTCTACCTAACGCCACCTTGGACGTGTCACCGGATGGGAAGGTCGTAATGTATCCCTTAACCACATCTTGCCTGTTGTCTTGACAGCTCTGCGATGAAGATCAAAACCGCGATGCCCAGATTAAAAATCACACGGTTTTCCTATAGATGGCAGAGGAGAACTTTTCAGAAACACCACCGCTCAGAACTTACATGGAAAAGTCTCACGTGGTAGCATAAATGAGTCATTTTAACCAACCCTTTCCTTCAGGCGTTGATTCCCCCGCATTTTGCGGTCGGAAACAACAGCTCGCAGTGCGATGAGCAACAGAAGGACATTCTTGACAACCTTTGACAATTCCGACCCCACTTGGCGATTCACCCATTCTCTAACGACGTCGTGAGGCTGCAACCCCACTGAACGTTTCCTGACCCTTTCAGAGTGTAGCGTGGACGCAGTTTGTAAGAGGTCCATAATTAAAGAATTTGTTGCTAGCGCACTCGAGCTGATGTAATTTCGATGTACTGCTCACGCGCTGCCTGCGATATGTAAGCTAGAAGAGAATCTGAGACCAAAGAGCAGTATTGACTGCAGTAAGAACCTGTGTAGCAGTAGGAGTAAGTTGTTGCTAGCGGGCAGTCTGGTGTATCGTGTTGGCTGGGCCGGTCGTGTGCAGCGATGGCGGAGCCTGAGCGTTGTAGGATAAGGTAAAAGCAGCCTCGCGCGTATGTAGTATTGTTACATCAAGTCCCATGTAAATGTTTTAAAAAAATCTGTTAATAATAATCTTTCTCATAAAAAGTAACTTTTGACATTCATCTCAATTTAAAGAATTCACTAATTTCTCCAATCCTTGGCCATCCCAATTATTGAAAAGAAAAATCAGTTCTTTCCTTTTATATAAGACAAATCTATCGGCCAGTATTGCACTTAGCTGCGCCAGGAAAATTTCTTATAGGAGCAGATATACACGCGTTATCCGGCGATCTAATTAAGGTAAGATTTTCAGTTTATTCAGAACGATGTATCAGGGCCATGACGCAGTATTGCTGACGTCCAAAATTTACCAGCTTAAATTGACTGTCAATTATTGAAAGGTTATAAGTGACCCACATTTTTTTTATTGAGAGATTAGTCACATTTTATTATTGATACGTTCCGCAATTTTCTTGTTGGTAGGTTATACTGAATGTGAACAAGATAATTATATATTTTTTTTTACTGTTGAGAGGTTTAAGAATTTTTCTGTTTTGAGGTTACACTAAATCAGAATATTATTCATATTATTTTATTTTGTTGGGAAGTTACACTTGGTATTTTGTGGGGAGGTTACAAGTTGTTGCTCTGATATACAGGGTTAAACCACTAGGGACTGTCCAAAACCTTCGACGGAATGTGAACGTTATCCGAAGCAGCAAAAAGTGTTTATGCATGTTCAGCCCTTCTGTTTCATGCCCACCGGCGGCTTGATCATGGAGGAGTGGAAAAAAATGGTTCTGAGCACTATGGGTCATCAGTCCCCTAGAACTTAGAACTACTTAAACCTAACTAATCGAAGGGCATCACACACATCCATGCCCGAGGCAGGATTCCAACCTGTGACCGTAACAGTAGCGCAGTTCCAGACTGAAGCGCCTACAACCGCTCGGCCACCGAGGGCGGCTGGAGGAGTGCGACATTGATACGTGTACGAATAAAACGACAAGCGGTCACTGAAAGTTCCCCCAGTTCGGCAACACCATCAGTGCCGGTAGTACCACTTTAGTGCATTTAAAAACGTATGTGTGCAGAAACAGACGGTGTTCGATTGCTAGACGCCTGCTGGCAAGCAGTTACTTCGAGACACAAGTGGCACTCTTTGTCTCGCAGCTGCAAGGGACAATGCAGACTCTGACTGGTGTATATAGGTTGCCTACCAACAGGCGCCTAGGAATATGTCAAACGTTATCTTTTCTTAGGTACATTTTTCATGTGGCCCACGAAGTTGCACAGGTGATACGGGGGGGGGGGGGGGGGGGGGTACTGCCGAACCGAGGTGTCTTAGATAGACCCTTTGCCGTTTTATTCATGCGTGTATCAATGCTGCACAGTACTCTGATCATGCGACAGGTGTGCGTGAACACTATGGCCGAAAATACCCAAACACTCTTTGCGCTTCAGATCACGTCCGAATTCTGTCCAATGGTTTTGAACCATCCATAGCGGTTCCACCCTATATATCAGAAGAAAAACTTCATTCACACTACACTCCAAAAGGGTTAATCACATTAAATGGGATTACAGCCCTTACTTGATCGTCGAGAAGGGTTGAATATCCCAGGAGGTGTCAACAGTGCTAAAGGGTGCCAAGAACGTCGTCCTTTTGCTGTCGTTTTCGTCTCCGAGATGTGTCAGAATCAATGTGGCAAAGGAAGGGATGATTTCATTGAAACCCTATGGGCCAATCCTTGAGTCCTTCTTGTTTAGATTCTGAGTGGTGATACCTCTGACATGTTTTCTTCAGCGATTCATAAGAAAACCACGTGATTTCAGCGCAGGCCATCGCGATTCTGACCTCCATCGCAGATGTGTCACGAGAAGAGATGAGGTGTGGGTAAGGGAGCGTGTGACGGCCTTCCCATTATGCGACACGTCCGCGAGGGCGTCGCGCAGAATTGTGATGAAATTTGGTGCCGATGTGACCTCACTTACCCGCCTTACACTTCACATCAACTTCTGAGCGCTGGACTTTTTTTTTCACATGTGACGACACCTCGGTATCTGAAACGTCGCGGAGCGCGTGGGTGGCATCGTAGGGCGAGACACTGTTTCACTATTACAAAATGGCTCTGAGCACTATGGGACTTAGCTTCTGAGGTCATCAGTCCCCTAGAACTTAGAACTACTGAAACCTAACTAACCTAAGGACACCACAGACATCCATGCCTGAGGCAGGATTCGAACCTGTGACTGTAGTGGTCGCCCAGTTCCAGACTGTAGCGCCTAGAACAGCTCGGTCACTCCGGCCGGCTACACCATTACAGAGGAGGATTATAGGTACCTTTGAGCCAAATTTCACACCTCTGTGTCAAAATGGAGGAAAATAACGCTGTTTCGAAAAAGTGGCCCTTTTATTCTTTTTCTTAGTATAGATACGGACATCGAGTAATACATTATAAGAATTTGTGTAATTTGTACAATATTTTTACAAATTATACTTATTTTCAGGGTATGTTTTGTTTATAATTATCAGGTCCCGGAATGTTGTCCATATACACTGGAAACATAGTTCTATGCCCTTCAGCTGCCATAGACGAGGGGGTGGAGTAGTGGCGTACATACGCTCTGATTTGTCACCTACAGTACTACAGACATCCGACAACAATGTAGATAAACAAGTGGAATATATGTTCATAGAGATCAAATCGCTTAACACAAAGTGCTTAATATGTGCCCTTTACAAACCTCCTAAAGTAGGTGGGTTCGCCTGCTTCGAAACTGCCCTCTCTAGGCTCGAATCGTCATATGAACATGTACACTCCTGGAAATGGAAAAAAGAACACATTGACGCCGGTGTGTCAGACCCACCATACTTGCTCCGGACACTGCGAGAGGGCTGTACAAACAATGATCACACGCACGGCACACTGGACACACCA
Organism: Schistocerca gregaria; assembly: GCF_023897955.1. Taxonomy (NCBI): domain Eukaryota; kingdom Metazoa; phylum Arthropoda; class Insecta; order Orthoptera; family Acrididae; genus Schistocerca; species Schistocerca gregaria. The sequence continues at coordinate 70,604,761 of NC_064925.1, forward strand.
GGAACCGCGGTGTTGGCCGTCGAATGGCGCTAGCTGCGCAGCATTTGTGCACCGCCGCCGTCAGTGTCAGCCAGTTTGCCGTGGCATACGGAGCTCCATCGCAGTCTTTAACACTGGTATCATGCCGCGACAGCGTGGACGTGAATCGTATGTGCAGTTGACGGACTTTGAGCGAGGGCGTATAGTGGGCATGCGGGAGGCCGGGTGGAAGTACCGCCGAATTGCTCAACACGTGGGACGTGAGGTCTCCACAGTACATCGATGTTGTCGCCAGTGGTTGGCGGAAGGTGCACGTGCCCGTCGACCTGGGACCGGACCGCAGCGACGCACGGATGCACGCCAAGACCGTAGGATCCTACGCAGTGCCGTAGGGGACCGCACCGCCACTTTCCAGCAAATTAGGGACACTGTTTCTCCTGGGGTATCGGCGAGGACTATTCGCAACCGTCTCCATGAAGCTGGGCTACGGTCCCGCACACCGTTAGGCCGTCTTCCGCTCACGCCCCAACATCGTGCAGCCCGCCTCCAGTGGTGTCGCGACAGGCGTGAATGGAGGGACGAATGGAGACGTGTCGTCTTCAGCGATGAGAGTCGCTTCTGCCTTGGTGCCAATGATGGTCGTATGCGTGTTTGGCGCCGTGCAGGTGAGCGCCACAATCAGGACTGCAATCGACCGAGGCACACAGGGCCAACACCCGGCATCATGGTGTGGGGAGCGATCTCCTACAGTGGCCGTACACCTCTGGTGATCGTCGAGGGGACACTGAATAGTGCACGGTACATCCAAACCGTCATCGAACCCATCGTTCTACCATTCCTAGACCGGCAAGGGAACTTGCTGTTCCAACAGGACAATGCACGACCGCATGTATCCCGTGCCACCCAACGTGCTCTAGAAGGTGTAAGTCAACTACCCTGGCCAGCAAGATCTCCGGATCTGTCCCCCATTGAGCATGTTTGGGACTGGATGAAGCGTCGTCTCACGCGGTCTGCACGTCCAGCACGAACGCTGGTCCAACTGAGGCGCCAGGTAGAAATGGCATGACAAGCCGTTCCACAGGACTACATCCAGCATCTCTACGATCGTCTCCATGGGAGAATAGCAGCCTGCATTGCTGCGAAAGGTGGATATACACTGTACTAGTGCCGACATTGTGCATGCTCTGTTGCCTGTGTCTATGTGCCTGTGGTTCTGTCAGTGTGATCATGTGATGTATGTGACCCCAGGAATGTGTCAATAAAGTTTCCCCTTCCTGGGACAATGAATTCACGGTGTTCTTATTTCAATTTCCAGGAGTGTAATTATAGCAGGTGACACTAACACTAATTTTCTGTGCAATAGTCCTTCCACTGGGAAATTTAAGAGGATGCTTTCTTCCTCAAATATGACGCTACTTCAGCTGGCAGCTACTCATCACACGACTACCAGTCACACTTTCATTGATATATTCGCAACGAAATCTCCGAACAGAATAATCCGCACCTCTCAAATATCTGCGCCTGGCATGTCTGCCCATGACATCATTTCCATGACGTATTCACTAGAATGTCCTAGAAAGAAACAAAAACTGTCTACATACCGAGACCTCAAACGCATAAATTTGGCTGAACTCGAAACTGAGGCACAAGAAATAGTTTGGGGGATGACCTCTACTCCTCTAATGGACATAAACGACAAACTCCAGGATTTCACTGACAAAATTACTCGACTCTATGACAAATATGCTGCAATAAAGACCAGAAAAGGCAACCTGCACCCTGGCTGACTGATGAACTAAAAGAACTCATGAATCTCAGAGATGCTGCACATCGAGCATACAAGGTACACCCTGCACCTGAAAATCATGCTGTGTACAAGCAGAAACGAAACAAAGTCAGTCAAGCGGTGAGAAACGCTAAGCTCAGACATGCCCGTACATTAGCTGACAATAGATGTAGACCAGCTATCCTGTGGAAAAATCTTCGTAGTCTCGGTTTAGGCAAAATAAAAGTTGCAGAAAATCACATGATCCCAGCTGAAGAACTAAACCGATTCTTCACGTTACCCACAACCAAAATCGCACCGCAAAAAAAAAAAAAAAAAAAAAAAAAAAAAAAAAAAAAAAAAAAAAACAGAGAATCATTGATTACTTCATGGGGTTGAACGACTGTAGCAAAGAAGAATTCTATCTACAGCACGTCACTTGCAGTACTGTCAAGAAAGCCATAATGCGGATTAGATCAGCATCTACTGGACATGATGGTATCACTATCCAGATGGTAAAACTTATTATTGACCAAGTACTGCCCTCTATAGACATTTTCAACGATTCATTGATCACAAGTGTTATCCCTGAGGCCTGGAAACTGGGACAAATTAAGCCACAGCCTAAAAAGGACATAGCCACAGCACCCTCTGACTACCGCCCCATCTGCCTTCTTCCTGCACTATCAAAGGCCTTAGAATATATAGTTCATGACCAGCTCACCAACTACCTCACTACTAACAACCTACTAGACGAATACCAATCAGGTTTCCGTAAACATCGAAGCACAACATCTGCTCTGATAAAGGTGACAGATGACTCGAAACATGCCATGGATAGACAAGAAGCGACTATCATTTGCTTATTAGATTTCAGCAAAGCATTTGATACTGTCGACTTCGACATCTTTCTGGCCAAACTTAGTGGTCTAAATTTCTCACGAAGTGCAGTGCAATGGTTTCGCTCATACATGACGTTTCGTAAGCAACGCGTCCTATCAGGGAATATAAAATCACAATGGCGGCAGGTAGTGTCAGGCGTTCCCCAAGGCTCAGTATTAGGTCCTATACTCTTCTCTCTGTATGTCAACGATGTGTCATCGGTTCTGACCTATTGCAAATACCATATGTATGCTGATGACCTTCAGTTGTATCTAATTGCGAAACCAAGCAATCTCAAGAAAGCTACTGAAAATTTCAATACTGACCTCGATGCACTGTCAAAATGGGCACAGGACATAGGTCTAAAACTAAACCCATCTAAAACACAAACGGCACTTGTTGGTCACTCTAAGCTCATTAGCCCAAAACATCGGGAATCCTTACTACCTCTTATTCTAAATGGAACAAATATTAACTTCTCTCCCTCAGCAAAGAGTTTGGGAGTAATAATAGATGAAAATCTAAATTGGACAGAGCACTGCAGTGTGCAAAAAAGCATCAGCATCCCTTCATGTCCTACAAAAATATAAAAAACTCTTCCCTTTCGATCTGAAAAAGAAATTAGTACAAAGGCTTATACTCCCAATCATTGACTACAGCGATATTATCCTACAAGGCCTCTCTCAGGAAAATTCCCGACGTCTAGAACTGGTCATGAATGCCTGCGTCCGATATATCTGTGACGTTCGACTTTTTGATCACATTTCACCAGCATATGCAAAATTGTCCTGGCTGCGTGCAGACAAACGCAGAGATTTCCACACATTCTGTCTCATCTACTGCCTTATAAATGTAAACTGTCCCTCATGTCTCTCCTCGTCCCTAACGCTCATGTCGGAACAACATGACAGAAACACACGTTCCCATTATAATAAAATCCTCTCCGTTCCACTGCATCGCTCAGTCACTTTCTCCAAGTCCTTTACAGTAGCGGGAACCCGATTCTGGAATAACCTCCCTCGTTATGTTAGAGAACTTAAAAACACGTCCAGCTTCAAAAAACAGTTAATGACGTATCTACTTAAGCAACAGTAATGCCTTCCTCTGTACATGAATGCACTTCACCTCATTACTTCCCTCTTTCTCCCTCCTTAAACAATCCCCATTCCCCAAAACACGCTAAACTAGTAAACATCTACTTTACACACCAAGTTATTATGTACATCTGCACAAACCTTCGTTACTATTGCCAATCCTTCTCATGTTTGTCATTATTATTTGATTTTTTTACTGTTATTATTATTGCTTATTATTGCTTTTATCATAATCTGTATGTATAGCACCTGCTGTGAAAATACTGCCAGCATTTAGTTTATTAAGTCTTAGTTATGTTTATCATTCCATTTTATTATTCCTTTTATCATAATCTGTATGTATAGCACCTGTTGTAAAAATACTGTCGCATTTACTTAATTAGGTCTTAGTCACTACTCTTTATTCATATTGTCACTAGAGTAAGCTAACATTCTCATTTAAACTATTGTCATGATGTAACTCTGATGTGTGAAATGCTGCATGTGTGGAACACTGGTACGATGTAAGAGAGGGCCTGATGGCCCTAATCTGATCAGGTTAAATAAATAAAAGCAGTTCTTAAGCTACTTTCTTGCTGGAATTACTTCATCTTCTTTCTGAGAGGTTCCTACACCATTCAGCTTCTCTCGCATCCAAGTTTCCATCTTCTTCTATCCTGCCTGTCCTCTTCTTGTATGCCCCTGTTCTGCATATCATGCCTCACTCCATCTTTACTATGGAGCCGGGGTTTTCCTCTTTTGCTGTATCATAGAGGTCTCTAGTGCCATATTCTAGAGGGCCATGTTTCTTCTGGCTCTCTTCCAAGATGTCAGTACTATGTTAGTCGTTTATTTCAGTTGTGTTTACAATCTCTTTTGTAACTCCCATTTCTTACTTTGTCTCTTTTACTTACTTCACAACTTCGACAACATCACCTCCAAAACTCCATTTCCATTGCCTTTAATTTCTTCTCATAGACTAGGGATTTCCCACAGTTTAGCACCATACAGAACAAAGCTCTTAACTGTAGTTCCATATACCATCATTTTCAAATTTTGTTCGTCAAATAAAAAACGAGGACAAATTCGATTATGTCTATTTATTACTTATTTATTAAATTCATAATTTTGTGGTGGCAGGATCACATACATTAAGTATAAAGAAACAGTGCATTGGCGGAATTCTTATTTGTACTCTGGTGATTTATGTACTGTGGTGATTCATGTGAAATAATTCCGACGTGATTATGGCCGCACAGCTGGAATTAACAGACTTTGAACTCGGAATGGTAGTTAAAGCTACAAACATGGGACATTCCATTTCGGAAATTGTTAGGGAATTCAATAGCCAGAGATCCAAAGCGTCAGGAGTGTGCTGAGAATGCCACATTTCAGACATTACTTCTCACCGCAGTAAACACAATGGCCACAGGCCTTCACTTAATGACCGAGAGCAGCGACGTTTGCGTAGTGTTGTCAGTGCAAATACACAAGCAACTCTGCATGAAATTATCGCAGAAATCAAAGTGGAACCTACGACGAACGTATGAGGTGCGACAATAATGCAATGATACTGATTTTCTTTGCAAGATATGGCAACCCTGCAGGTTTGAGTAGGCACAATATCTTTGACCTCGGTCTATAAGCTGCTTCTAGTCCAAGTGGCACATTGATGCAACTGCTCAGTCATGCGTTCTGCTGTAATAAGTTAACATGTGTTTGTGCCTCTCGTCACAGAAATGGAACCGCATAATATTGCGCAACGGTATGCCATTTCTTGTTGCTTTAAATTGGGTGAAAACGCGACAACTTAAGGTGAGCTTCAAAGGGCTTTTGGAGAGGAGGTTACGTCAAGAGCTCAAGTTTTTCGTTCAGAAAAATGGTTCAAATGGCTCTGAGCACTATGGGACTTAACAGCTGAGGTCACTAGTCACGTAGAACTTAGAACTACTTAAACCTAACTAACCTAAGGACATCAGACACACCCATGCCCAAAGCAGGATTCGAACCTGCGACCGGAGCGGTCGCGCGGTTCCAGACTGATGCGCCTAGAACCGCTCGGCCACAACGGCCGGAAGATTTTCGTTGGCATTAAATGTTTAGTGATGGCAGAACGGATGTTGAAGATGAAGACCTAAGTGGACGACAATCAGCCTCATGGACGGAGGTCAACTTGACCAGGGTGCGTGAACTCATACCTTCTGATCGAAGATTATCCATGAAAATGATTGCAGGAGAACTAAACATCAATCGAGGAACGGTTCGTCTAATAATAACTGAATATCTTGGTATGAGAAAGATTTGTGTAAAAATGGTCCTCAAAAACCTCGCACCACAACAGCGAGAAACATGGAAAAATGTGGCAGCCGATCTGTAAGAGCAAACGGAAATCAGTCCAGAATTGTTGAGCCGTGTTATCACTGGTGATGAAAGTTGGTTTCTTTAGTAAAACGCCAAAGTGCGCAATGGTGCTCAAAGGGATCACCTAGGCCAAAAAAGCTCGCATGTCAAAGTCAAAAGTGAAGTGCATGCTTGCTGTGCTTCTTTGATTCCAAGGGAAATGTTCACACAGTGTGGGTGCCTCCTGGACAACAGTTAATCAATATTACTACAAAGAAATTTTAGAAAGAATTCGTAAAAGAGTTGTTTGTGTCCGTGCCAACATTGCTGATAATTGGATTCTGGATCACGATAATGCGCTATCCCATACTGCTCTATCACTACAGCAATTTTTAACATCAAAACAAATGTGAGTACTACCACAGCCACCTTATTCACCAGATATCGCTCTGTGCGACTTTTTTCTATTTTCAAGAGTCAAGGATCACCATTTTCTAACAACACAAGATGTCCAAAAAGCTGTGACGAGGGTCTTGGAGGATATTACAGACGATGAGTTCCAGGAAGCGCTGGAAAAAGTGTGTGCAATTAGAAGGGAACTACTCAAAGGAGAGAACACTAAACTTGACTAAAACGGCAAGCAACATTTTTTTTCACATCAGTCTCATTACTTTGTTGTCGCTCCTCGTATCCGTCAGGTCGGTGAGGAGAAATTTGGTGTTTATGGGATGTGGAACAGACGATCGACGCGAGAGCCTTTGCTAACAGCACGAAACGGCCTGTGGCGCTTCTCCTGTGCTCGGGACCATATCGGCTGGACCCTGGAAGACTGGAAAACCGTGGCCTGGTCAGATGAGTCCCGATTTCATTCAGTAAGAGATGGCACTGGAGTTGGTGTGTGGCACAGATCCCAGGAAGCCATGGACCAAAGTTGTCAAGAAGGCACTGTGCAAGCTGGTGGTGGCTCCATAGTTGTGTGGGCTGCGTTTACGTGAACGGACTGGGCCCTCTGGTCAGATTGAACCGATCATTGACTGGAAATGATTATGTTCGGCTGCTTGGAGACCACTTGCTGATGTTCACATACTTTATGTTCCCAAACAATGATGTCATTTCTCACTGGGCCACAATTGTCCGCGACCGAGTTGAAGAACATTCTGGACGATTCGGGGAAGTGATTTAGCCCCCCCAGATAGCCCGACACGAATCTCACCGACCATTTCTGGAACATGATGGAGAAACCAGTTCGTGCACAAAACCATGCACCGGCAACACCTTCGCAATTGCGGACGACTGTAGAGGCAGCGTGGCTCAGTGTTTCTGCAGGGGGCTCCCAACTTGTTGAGTCCACGCCACGTCGAGTTGCTGCACTACGCAGGGCAAAAGCAGTTCCAGCGCACTATTAGGAGGTGTCTCAAGACCTTAGTTATGCAGTGTGTGAAAACATATGTGGGGTGAATCACATGACACTTGCATCATATATACTGCGGAGGTGGAAAGTGCTACTTGCGTGCGATTTTCGCTGAATGGATTGGTAGTCAGAGGCTTAACAGATTGTAATGGCACTTTTTGTGCAAACGTACAATTTTTAAATGGAGCAATGCTTATTGACATTAACAGTCTAAAAGTAGGTTAATTGTAATGTCAGTGTTATTTGAAAACTGGCAGATAAGGAAAGCCCGGCGTCCAAATCAATTACTATTGGTTTGCTTTGCAATTTCACGCATTTATTTTAATAAACAATTTTTGAAAACAAGCCAGTGAGGGAGCAGTCAGACTTTTAAGGCATGTAACCACAATTTCGGCTGAAGGCCTTTAACGCGAAAAATGGCAATTATTTAAAATTTAACGAATACATAAAATACAGACAGCCAATCACTTTGAAAACAACCCAATGTGCTCGCAATCAGAATTTTAAAGCAAGTAACCACAATCACGGCTGAAGGCCTTTAACGCCCAAAATAGCAATTATTAAAAAATTTAACAAACATACATAAAATGCAGACAGCAAATAATCTTTGAAAATAGCCTAATGTGGTCGCAATCAGAATTTTAAGGCAAGTAACCACAATCACAGCTGAAGGCCTTTCACGCCAAAATGGCAGTTATAAAAAATTAACAACATACTATCAAAAGGCGAATGGCATAACAAAAGTTAACTAAAAAAACAACAGATCACCAAACAGGTGAGACAAATGATGGTAACTTAATAATCCAATAATAAAATAAAACACAAGGGCCAGTGACAGACAGTGCTCCTGGAATCGACCTCCGAGTAGGTCACGCCAAAAACACTTTTGCGAGCGACGAGAAAGGCAGCCAAGAGTTGCATTCATATCACAAGATGGTGATTCAGACTAGTGGCAGTCTAACGAGCGACTAATGACAGTCATGGTGAGGGTTCCTGACATCCAACAAACAAATGCAAGATGTAAAATTACGCCAAAGCCGGAGCCGGCGCTCTGGGTTCCGCCCGCAGAATACTGTGCTTAGAGAACCTGGAACAAGAAGGATTGGCTACCGCTTTTCTTTTTTTTTAAGGGAGAAGAACGCCACCCAAACTATAATCAAGAAGCTGTCAAACTTACACGCCTCACCGGACAGTGGCGGAAAGGTGAGGAAATGTACACTGCCATTACGTACACTAACCCCCCAGGGCAGGTAACTGGGGCCTTAGTGACCACAGGACACAAAAATACAGCTGGTAGAACTTAACAATGTAAGAAGCTGAAAATAGTAAACAGTGATTAGAATCTCAGGAACGCTAATCGAATCCGCCTTCCCCAAGCACTCCACTCGCTGCGTTTCGCCTCGGCGACACTGCGAGCAGCAACACGAACCCAAGTCACTGGAGAATCGCGAGATTTAACAATGGTGGAGGTTTCTCTAAGCAAATTGCAATGGACTCAAACATGCAGGATCCGGTTTCGACGAGGTCGTGCACCCTCGTGACCACTGCCCTTCGATCTGTCAGTCAATACACGCCGCCAGCTGTCCTGGCGTGTTGCCGCTCTGCGCGGACCTCGCTGCTCCTGCATCCCCAACCGAACTCCCCACTCACCACACGGAAGAAGCACGAGGTCATCCCAAAGATAGGGCAGCAGAACTACACATCGATAAGCGCCGCTGCTGCCACTAGCGGACAGGCAACGCTTACGAAACCGAGTGGCGCCAGTGAACACGAGAAGAAGACAAACAACGCAACCATGCCAGCTAAACGATACGGTCTGGACGAAACCTACACACGGCACCAACGCGAGCAGCAGCACGGCTCATTATTTGTTGCACAATTCTAGTGCGAATCGCTTACGAGATATCCTATTTTGAAGAGCTTCCACACCGACGCTTGTTTGTGCCATTCAACCTGCTTAGTTGCTAGGTACGATGTTCTTATTTTCCATTACAGAGTGCTTATGTGTTCCTTGAGTACAATGCGACATGTTATTTAGTTAATGCGTGACAGTCCAAGCAGCAGGTCGTGAGTGAACGATGATACTTTCCAATGCAGAAGAAGTCGACATCCTCATGGTTTATGGGGAGTGTGCGTCGTATGCAACAAGATATCCCAATAAACGTCAACTATCTCGGCAGTTATTCATCAGCATCTTCAACCAGTTAAGTGACGTGCGAGTGGTAGTGTAACGACCAGACAACGTAACAGTAGGAAACAAGTGACGACAGAAGAGAAGGAATACAATGTTCTCGCCGCTCTTGGAGTTGATTCGCACGTTAGCTCACGTGCAATCGCACGGAGAAGTTGCATGAGTGAGGCAAGTGTCCTACGAATTCTCCCAGCAACGTTGTTGAAATAATCATTCTCCTGAATCTGGCGAAAAATTTCATTGTACCTCAATGTCGAAGCTTTGTTAGTGTGTTGGCCAGGCTAACATGCCTTCCAGCTATCTGAATCCAAACTGTGTCTTTGAAACAATATTTCTTTATAATTAATATTTTGTTACTTTGTCACGACCTTTCTTTACCAATTTCGATTTATCATCGTGATCATGATTTCGTTTTGACTGATCACAAATTTGTAAAATATTGTTTTCTCCCTTAGTACGCTGGATATACATTATTCTGAAATTTATGTTGTTCTGAATATTCTCTTATTCATGTTCACCCTCGCACTGGTAATCTAGATAAAGCATCCGCTATGACGTTTTGTTGAGCTTTTACGTACTGGATGGTAAAATTAAGCTGTCGCAAGAAAACTGCCCACCTGATATTCTGCTGTGGTACAATTTGCACTCTTATATATGACTTAATGCTTTGCGGTCGGTCAAAACTATTACTTAGTGTCCTACTAGGTAATTCCTGAATCTATTAAAATTTCAAACAATGGCAAATAGTTTCTTTTCAGTAATATTGTAGTTTTTCTCACCATTTCGTAAACACTTAATAGGAAAATGAATGGTGTTCTACCTTCCAATAATTTCTCTCTCTTGAGGCAAGTGTACACCTAAGCCATATTCACTTCCATCAAACAAAATGACAACGACGAATCATGTATGTGTAGTATTTCTCTATTGCATAAATGTTTCTTAATTTTATCAAACACTTTCTGATAGTCTTTAGCCCATTTCCAGATACTATTTTTCTTTAACAACTCTTCAAGACATGGTGTATTATGTGCTTGTATTCTGATGTACTTGTTGTAAAAATTACATAAATTATTGAATGATCTAAGTTCTTTCCTTGTCATCGTTTTCGAAATTCTGCAATGGCCAAAAGTTTGTTTCTGTCAGGCATAATTTCCTCTTCACTAATCATGTGACCCACAAAATTTAATTCTTTCACACCACATTTGGACTTTTCTAATTTTAAGATCATTTTTTCCGAGGGCATGCAGCTTTACTGTATGATTAAATGATGACGGCGTCCTCTTGGGAAAAATATTCCGGAGGTAAAATAGTCCCCCATTCGGATCTCCGGGCGGGGACTACTCAAGAGGATGTCGTTATCAGGAGAAATAAAACTGGCGTTCTACGGATCGGAGCGTGGAATGTCAGATCACTTAATCGGGCAGGTAGGTTAGAAAATTTAAAAAAGGAAATGGATAGGTTAAAGTTAAATATAGTGGGAATTAGTGAAGTTCGGTGGCAGGAGGAACAAGACTTCTGGTCAGGTGACTACAGGGTAATACACACAAAATCAAATAGGGGTAATGCAGGAGTAGGTTAAATAATGAATAGTTAAATAGGAATGCGGGTAAGCTACTACAAACAGCATAGTGAACGCATTATTGTGGCCAAGATAGATACGAAGCCCACACCTACTACAGTAGTACAAGTTTATATGCCAACTAGCTCTGCAGATGACAAAGAAATTGAAGAAATGTATGATGAAATCAAAGAAATTATTCAGATAGTGAAGGGTGACGAAACTTAAATACTCATGGGTGACTGGAATTCGGTAGTAGGAAAAGGGAGAGAAGGAAACTTCGTAGGTGAATATGGATTGTGGCTAAGAAATGAAAGAGGAAGCCGCCTGGTAGAATTTTGCACAGAGCACAACTTAATCATAGCTAACACTTGGTTTAAGAATCATGAAAGAAGTTTGTATACATGGAAGAACCCTGGACATACTAAAATGTATCAGATAGATTATATAATGGTAAGACAGAGACTTAGGAAGCAGGTTTTAAATTGTAAGACATATCCAGGGACTCTGACCATAATCTATTAGTTATGGCTTGTAGATTAAAACTGAAGAAACTTAAAAAAGGTGGGAATTTAAGGAGATGGGACCTGGATAAACTGAAAGAACCAGAGGTTGTACAGAGTTTCAGGGAGAGCATAAGGGAACAATTGGCAGGAACGGAGGAAAGAAATACAGTAGAAGAAGAATGGGTAGCTTTGAGGGATGAAGTAGTGAAGGCAGCAGAGGATCAAGTAGGTAAAAAGACGAGGGCTAGTAGAAAACCTTGGTTGATAAAAGAAATATTTAATTTAATTGGTGAAAGAGAAAATATAAAAATGCAGTAAATGAAGCAGGCAAAAAGGAATACAAACGTCTCAAAAGTGAGATCGACAGGAAGTGCAAAATGGCTAAGCAGGGATGGCTAGAGGACAAATGTAAGAATGTAGAGGCTTATCTCACTAGGGGTAAGATAGATACTCCCTACAGGAAAATTAGAGAGACCTTTGGAGAAAAGAGAACCACTTGTATGAATATTAAGAGCTCAGATGGAAACCCAGTTCTAAGCAAAGAAGGGAGAGCAGAAAGGTGGAAGGAGTATATAGGGGGTCTATACAAGGGCGATGTACTTGAGGACAATATTATGGAAATGTACGAGGATGTAGGTGAAGATGAAATGGGAGATACGATACAGTGTGAAGAGTTTGACAGAGCACTGAAAGACTTGTGTCGAAACTACGCCGCAGGAGTAGACAACATTCCATTAGAACTACTGACGGCCTTGGGAGAGCCACTCCTGAGAAAACTCTACCATCTGGTGAGCAAGATGTACGAGACAGGCGAAATACCCTCAGACTTCAAGAAGAGTATAATAATTCCAATCCCAAAGAAAGGAGGTGATGGCAGATGTGAAAATTACTGAACTATCAGTTTAATAAGCCACAGCTGCTAAATACTAGCACGAATTCTTTACAGACGAATGGAAAAACTAGTAGAAGCCGATCTCGGGGAAGATCAGTTTGGATTTCGTAGAAATACTGGAACACGTGAGGCAATACTGACCTCACGACTTATCTTAGAAAAAAGATTAAGGAAAAAATACAGGGAGCGAAAGGCTATTTACAATTTGTACAGAAACCAGATGGCAGTTATAAGAGTCGAGGGACATGAAAGGGAAGCAGTTGTTGGGAAGGGAGTAAGAAAGGATTGTAGCCTCTCCCCGATGTTATATTGAGCAAGTTGTGACGGAAACAAAAGAAAAATTCGGAGTAGGTATTAAAATCCATGGAGAAGAAATAAAAACTTTGAGGTTCGCCGATGACATTCTAATTCTGTCAGAGACAGCAAAGGACTTGGAAGAGCAGTTGAATGGAATGGAGAGTGTCTTGAAAGGAGAATATAAGATGAACATCAACAAAAGCAAAACGAGGATAATGGAATGTAGTCGAATTAAGTCGGATGATGCTGAAGGAATTAGATTAGGAAATGAGACACTTAAAGTAGTAAAGGAGTTTTGCTATTTGGGGAGCAAAATACCTGATGATGGTCGAAGTAGAGAGGATATAAAATGTAGACTTGCAATGGCAAGGAAAGCATTTCTGAAAAAGAGAAATTTGTTAACATCGAGTATAGATTTAAGTGTCAGGAAGTCATTTCTGAAAGTATTTGTATGGAGTGTAGCGATGTATGAAAGTGAAACATGGACGATAAATAGTTTGGACAAGAAGAGAATAGAAGCTTTCGAAATGTGGTGCTACAGAAGAATGCTGAAGATTAGATGGGTAGATCACATAACTAATGAGGAAATATTGAATAGGATTGGGGAGAAGAGGATTTTGTGGCACAACTTGACCAGAAGAAGGGATCGGTTGGTAGGACATGTTCTGTGGCATCAAGGTATCACCAATTTAGTATTGGAGGGCAGCGTGGAGGGTAAAAATCGTAGAGGGAGACCAAGAGTTGAATACACTAAGCAGATTCAGAAGGATGTAAGTTGCAGTAGGTACTGGGAGATGAAGAAGCTTGCACAGGATAGAGTAGCATGGAGAGCTGCATCAAACCAGTCTCATGACTGAAGACACCAGCAACAGCAACAAGATCATGCCTATCTGTCTAAACTGTTGGGCAACCTCCCTCAAAATTTCTGTGTTCTTCCCAAGTTTTACTAGTAAATAAAATATAATCTCCATAAGTGAACAATTTCCAAATTAAATCATTTCCTAACACAAACTCCAAATCATATATAAATTCTACAACCAATATGTTTAAGCTAAAAGGTATAACACAGTTCTAAAAAATCTTCCCCTCTTACAGAAAAGTTGTGTGTTGCCTAGAGTTGGGTTCTGAAGTAATTTAGTGAAAACCTAATGTCAAGTCAAGACTAGCATAGTATTTAGTGTCAAGGAATTTGTTCTAATGTTCTTCCATGGATCCAGGATGATCTGTGTCTCTTTCTATGAATTTATTCAAGCGTCGAGAGTCAAGGACTAATTTTAGACCTCCATCTCTCCATCTTTCTTCGAAACATCAACCAGCGAGTTGTTATATTGGCTGCTGCTCCTCTCTACTATCCACCATTTCTGCAATGTCTGTAATTTTCTTTCAACCTTTTTTTTTTAATGGGAACATCGTAGGAGTTGATGAAAAAACGAACTTGTTGTCTCGGTTTTATCCTACACATATAGCCTTTCACTCTACTTGGTCTCTCACTAATGGTTTCACAGTAATCACACGAAATTTATGTAAATCACCTCTTTCTGTACTACTCAAATTATCTGCTGTGTTTATTTTATCTGAAAATAACTGTGAAATGCTGTCACTAACCAAATGCTTGTCGCAAAACTCATCATCCTGCTCAATGTAATTCCTACCAACAAAAACTTCTACACGTCTTAACTGACTAGTATAATTCTCAGTAAATCTCATGCGTAATTTAGCTCAGATGGTAGAGCACTTGCCCGCAAATGGCAAAGGTCCCGAGTTCGAGTCTCGGTCCAGCACACAGTTTTAATCTGCCAGGAAGTTTCATATCAGCGCGCACTCCGCTGCAGAGTGAAAATCTCATTCTGGAAACATCCCCCAGGCTGTGGCTAGGGCATATCTCCGTTATACCCTTTCTTTCAGGAGTGCTAGTTCTGCAAGGTTCGCAGAAGAGCTTCTGTTATGTTTGGAAGGTAGGAGACGAGATACTGGCAGAAGTAAATCTGTGAGTACCGGGCGTGAGTCGTGCTTCGGTAGCTCAGATGGTAAAGCACTTTCCCGCGAAAAGCAAAGGTCCCAAGTTCGAGTCTCGGTGGGGCACACACTTTTAATCTGCCAGGATGTTTCATATCAGCGCACACTCCGCTGCAGAGTGAAAATCTTATTCTGGAAAATCATAGCTTGTCTACTAATCAATTTACTCAACTTTCCTGTGGCTCCTTTAATTCCACCAGTGATAGGAAAATTCCAAAAATTCCAATAACATGACCACCAGTGTCTACTGAAAAAAGTCCTTTTCAAATACCAAATAAATATCACTGTATGGGCTACCAGGTATTTTATGCTTATGAATATTTTCATCTTCTGCTAGTAAATCATCTTGAGTCTCCTTAAAATTTAAATCGGTGTTCAGCTGTAGTGCACTATCTGCTGTAGACTGTAATGCACTCAGTGACAAACTAAAACAAGACTGTGTATTTTCTAAAATTGACAAATCACTCTCACATGTGGGTGTGTATAGACTAAGTGAAAGAATTTGATTATATGTATCCAGAGTACCACAAGGTGTTTCTGTGTTGTGTGTTTTTAACATTAGAATCACAATTAAAATCTGTATTACAAACTGTACTGCAATTAACTTGAGCATCATTTGATCTGTTCAAACCTTCAACTATCTTTTCCCTAATCTGCCTAGTTTGTTCATCTTTATTATTACACCTGGTGAATAGCTCACTGACATTAGTGGTGATTAATTGATTCTCATATACTTTCTCCAATAACGTCTAAGCTTCAAATCCTAAAATCATACTATCTTACTACTTAATTAATCATCCAATACTTCTACAAAAATCATACCATCTAATTCATCACAATGTATCAGGGTCTATATCAACAATATCATCAGATCTACTAAAATCATCATCAAAATAATCAGTAGTACCACTAGCATCGATATGAAAAGTGGCTTCTACTTCAAAACCCTTTATAACTAAATCATCACCAGTACCACTCGCATTTGTGCCAAAAGGCATACAAACAGAATCAGTTATCAAATCATCATTTCCTTAAGTACAAGATTATCATCTTCCGCCGCACCTATCTCAGATAACACTGATGCTACATCATCACACAACAAACTGGCTAAACTACATTCATTAAAATCATTACAATCATCACACATAGCATCATTACTATACAGTGATCATCAAATGGATTAGTCCACTCATCACCACAAAGCTCAAAATGATTCTCTACCTATCTCCAATTCCAAAATTCACTCCCATAATTAATTGTGTTTATCTTGTAATCACTGCTGTGTCTGGTGTGGTGCCCATAATCAGAACTATGTCTACAACTTCTAGTCTTAGCCTGGTTTCGAGCAATTTACTCACTTCAAACTAAGAGGCTCACAGTGAGATGGTTACATGTTTTTCTATTATTCCTATTCTCATTTGATATATTATCGTCTCTCCTCTATTATTATTTTTGATTACTTTTATAATTATTATTGTCATTATTCCTAGCCTGATAGTAATGATTATTATCATAACTGTTACTTTCTCTATTATTATTATTATTATTATGCCTATTTACGTTGTTATGGTGTTGAGACGACCCCGCATCTGCTAACTGGTTCTTTATGATCGTGGCTGTTACTTGACCCATCATTATTTTCCCAGGCGCGATCCAGTTTGCCAATATATTTAAGAACTTCCTGTAGCGAATCGCGCAGTCCATAGGCCACACCGCGTTGTATCAGTCCACCAATTTTAATGAGCTCGTCTAATGGCTTGTTAAGATGCGCTAATCTCCCAAGCTGTGTCTCACAAAATTCGCGCATCCTCATATTGTCTTCGCTATATCTGCTATCATTAAGAAATTCTGTCTGCCCTGTTTACATTCTGACCTAAATTTGTTCAAAAAACTGTTTTTCAAAACCGGCAAAAGTCATTTCTGGGGTAAGATGCTGGTTAGACAGCGCTAGAGCTTCTCCGTCCAGAAAACGATTCACTAATTTTAACGGTTCTAGCGTACCAGATGCGAACCTTTCCTGGCACTATCATATAAAACCCAGAGGATACAACTTAAAATCTCCCGGGGAAAATTTCAGTGTAGTATTGTCGTGATGATTAACGAACATCCTGGCGCTACTACACGTGTTACTAAACATATTTGGTTCCAAATTGTCTACTTTGGAGTTGACTCTATGAAGATTTTGAGCAACAGAATCAACTTTGTTGTTAATGGAAGAAACTTGTTCCATAGGAAGCACTGAATTTCATTTTAATTTTTCCTCACTGTAGTTACTCTCGGTCACAATATAGTTTTACATTGTTATGAACACAGATTTTCTGCTACCTAACTCGGAATGACAACATTTTCAGTCTCTTTTACTCCTCCTTCCACTACATCCACCCGATCGTTAACCAAATTTAATTCAACATCTGTGAATTTCTTCAAACAATCGATCTCTGATTCTACATCATCAACTCGTTCATTAGTAGTATATAATTTTTCATTTGCTTCAACAATATTTTCCTTAATTGATTTTAGGCTTTTATTTAGTTTTTCGAAATTGACATCTATTCTCTTAAATTTTATGCCCATATTTTTACCAACATTTTAAAAATTATCGTCAATTTTCTTATTTTGTTCTGATTTAGTATCTAGTAGCTGAGAAAGCTCTTCAATTCAAATAACTGTCTGCTTACCTGCTGAAAACATTGAAACAGTAATGACAAACTGCTGGATGTATTTCGGTGATTCTGGTCTGGAGTAGCCTAGTAACCGATGTCAGAGTCTGGTAGTCACACCTATTTGATCTTAATTATATTCACTCACTCTTTATCAAACAAATTACATGAAACATTTTTCCTAACAAATTATCCAAAATAGTCACCCACAATATTCTCTAACTGAATCACTAAAGCTAGGGAAAGAAAATAAAATTACTAAACCTACTCATCTGAAAGAAATTCACGAGGTCGACAATGGCCCATACTTAGCACATACACTTTATTGCCAGATGGGTCGATCCACGTCCAAAGTCAAACACAGTATTAGCATTTCATACAGATTTATGCGCATCCCACTTCCTCCGCCATATTAAAATGGAACTGCTGATAGCGAAGAAGACAGCGTGGTGTAGGATCAGTATAATATGGATTAAATATTTGCAGACTATTAAAAGCTGAAAGTTGTACAAAGCTTCGCGGCCACAATAAGAGCGTGAAAGCTAAGAATTTTAAGAAATAGGCCTCTACCAGTTGAGATGCAACTTCTGATTGAAGTGAAAAAAAAAAATGCAGAACTGTTCATTAATTCAGAGATGACATGTTGTTTCCAAAAATGTTCGTTAAATTTAACGAAAATTTTTGGAAACAACATGTAATCTCTGAATTAGTGAACAGTTCTGAATTTTTTTCAGTTCTATCAGTAGTTGCATCTCAACTGGTAGAGGCCTATTTCTTAAAATTGTGAATCTTTTTATTCTTGAGATGCAGCTTTGCTGCAACCACTCCTGAGATGATCTGCTGTTCTGGTATACATGCAAAACGAATATTGTTATATAATCCAGGTACAAATTTTACACAGAATTCCTCTATTTGTACGCAAGATGTTCGGCACCGAAAAATATGTAAGCAAAGTGTTCTACATGCTGTGCCTCCCTGCTGAACGGAAACCGCTGCTATTTATATGATGTACAACAATAATTTAAAACAGAATTTACATATTTTGAGAAATGACAAAAGTGTATAAGAAAATTAATTCACATAAATGGAAAAATAACGAAAATAATGCTTTACAATATTGTGTATACGCTGACGTAATTTCGATAATAACTCCAAAGTAATTTATTAGTTTCCATAAAATAACAGTACATATTACATTTTTGATGAAAGAAAGAACGAAAAGTATTCATACCTCGTATACAGCTAGATAATTTGCCAAAATAAATTTGTAGGCTACAAAATAAGCTTTGTATGTGTAGGTCATAACGGTTTTTGATAAACATGAATCAATATACTCATAGAAGTAGCAAGTTTAGATCAGTTACTAAGTACCCGGTAAAAACAGAATATTACTAACGTGTTCACAAACTTGTTATTGAGCGCAAAATACAAAAGAAAACTCAGATTGTACATTAAACAATAAATTAGGCATAAAATTAATTCAGTCTATTCAGAGGGTGGCAAAGGATTCCCAAGGGAATGTTTCATTAGAACCTGTAACGAAACGTGCTGCACTTCTTTGGATGTTCTCTATTTTTACTGCCGGTCTTACCATGAAACATTACCGCATTACATAAATTGTGGTCTCTGCGAGCCCCGAAACTTCACTTTAAGGAATCAGCTTTTTTATTATTTCAAATTTAAACTAGTTAGATCGTGTCGGCCACTTAGTCAGCAAATGTGACAAAATTACTTTAAAAATATAATCACTTTTATCAAAGAAGTGCGTTTGAACATTTATGAGACGGTAGTATTGCTCTTCTTGGTATGGACTTCCATCACAGAATTGCTACGACAAGGAAGTTGCAATTTTCGGACAATACCGGAGAAAGCTCACAGTACGAATTCGCATGGGGGCATTGCTCTTGTTCGAGAATTTTTCAGGTGTCACTGTAAGTAGACTGTTTAAGTTTTCTTATTGGTAACGCCGCTTAGCGCTCGGTATGAAAAATCACTGGCTGTGCTGTCCGCAGTCTGTGTTTAGTTTGCATTGTAGTCTGCCATTGTAGTGTTGAGCAGCGGCAGCTGGATGCTAACAGCGCGTAGCGTTGCGCAGTTGGAGGTGAGTCGCCAGCAATGGTGGACGTGGAGAGAGAGATGGCGGAGTTTTCAAATTTGTAAGAACTGGTGTCATGAACTGCTATATATATTATGACTAGTGAGGTAAATACATTGTTTGTTCTCTATTAAAATCTTTTATTTGCTAACTATGCCTATCAGTAGTTAGTGCCTTCAGTAGTTTGAATCTTTTATTTAGCTGGCAGTAGTGGCGCTCGCTGTGTTGCAGTAGCTTGAGTAACAAAGATTTTTGTGAGGTAAGTGATTTGCGAAACGCATAGGTTAATGTTAGTCAGGGCCATTCTTTCGTAGGGATTTTTGGAAGTCAGATTGCGTTGCGCTAAAAAATATTGTGTGTCAGTTTAAGCACAGTCTTGTATAAATTTTTCTAAGGGGACGTTTCATATACAACAGTTCTGTATAAATTTTCCCAAGGGGACGTTTCATATGTCGACCCTTAGCCGAGGATACCTCACTGGAATCTTCTGATTTTTTCTTGTAGTTTGTGTACTTAGTGTAGCCTTTGTGTATTGCTAGCGCGTAATCATAGAGAGAATTTCCTTTGTAGTTGCAGTCTTTCATTGTTGTACAGTAAAACAGTTGTGGCATGCATGTAGATTTGCACCAAGTATTTCGCAGCTGCGCTTGCAATTAACTAGATATTATTTTCAGCGCTACATTAATGTGTTCTATTATTTTGCTATTTAAATTGTGGTTTTCTGTGTTGTTGTGTGAAATATTGTGACAATAATGGCGTGTGACAAACGTAACACTAGGCTCCAAAGTAAACTGAGAAATAATAGTGACGACGAGCGTAGCTTACCAGCACCACTGTGTAATGAATTAACAGACATTCTAAGTAGTAATTTGGTAACTATGCATAGGGAAATGGAGCGGCGTCAAATAATGGTGTAGACAGTGAAACAGGTAGTGAACAGGGAAGCATTATCGATCGATCGGTCGGCAACAGCTCGCCTCAGGAATCGGGAATGACAGGACACAACCTTGCAAATACTGTACATTCAGGTTTTGCGTCCTCACCGTTTTCACAAATAAGTCAAGACACATTTTCTGCCTATCAAAATATAAATGTTGCCGGTGAAAATGCACTGCCAAAGAGCATAGAAAAACAGATTCCAGACACTAATACATTATTATTGCAATTAATGCAACAAATGGAACAAAATCAGAAACAAATGGGACAAAAGCTTCAAAAGTTAGACACAATGGAACAAAATCTTCAAAAGTTAGGCACAATGGAACAAAATCTTCAAAAGTTAGACACAATGGAACAAAATCTTCGGAAGTTAGACACCACACTTGAACAAACACGTGAAGATTTAACTACTGAGTTACATAACATTGAATCGAAATGTCAAAAAATCTGTAATGACGTAAAAACACAAATTTGTGAGCATTTTCAACCTTTTTTTTCGCGGCATGAAAACGCATTACAGAATCACGAAGCAGCCATAAAAGAACTGCAAACTATTGTTCATGAAAATCATGAGACCTTGCAAGCTAAAACTGACTCAGTTGCATCTACCGATTCGGTTACGCAACTTCCAAAAACTCAAGAAAACTTAAAGGACACAGTAGATACTCTGAAAATTGGTTCAGAAAGACACATGGAGGACATTAGTTCATTATCAGAGAAAGTAGTTGAACTTTCGGATCAGCTAAATAATTTATCTACGAAGGTAGATGATAATCTGAATGACACAAAACCGGTAGTCTTTAATGACACAGAAGAGTTCGAACAAATTAGGAAATTCAGACAAAATCAAAATCAAATTAATACGCAACACCAAAGAGAAATCCAGGAAGTACCAGATCAGCTGACACAGGTAATACAAGAATTACGTATTTCAGAGGACTCGCGCACACCAATATGGGAAGAGGAACATAAAAATACGGAACCGCCACAAAATAATAACACAGGGCACTTTGGAGATTATGAAAAAAATTGGCAAGGTACACTGAATTTTGTGATGGAACCACCGAAACGACGTAACAATCGCCGACATGCGACCCGCCGACACGATGATTTTGACTATAAACTGTTCATTACTACACGTAAACTGAAAACATTTAAGAATTCTGGCAACGACATTCATCCACAAGCGTTTCTTCATCAATTCTCTCATTGTTTTCCCCCCAACTGGTCATTAGAGCACAGATTATAATTTATATGTGGCTACTTAGAGAATGAACCAGCTGTAAGAATGCGATCGGTCATTCACGATTGCCACAGTGAAGGAGAATTTTACCATGCCTTCCTCTCAGCATATTGGTCTCAAGCCACACAAGACCGAGTAAAACATAGCATCATAATGATGAAAAATTTCGAACAATCTGAATTTTCAAGTCTTGTGAAATATTTTGAAGACATGTTGCACAAGAATCAGTATCTTTCAAACCCATACAGTCCGTCAGATCTCATCTGCATTTGCTTAATCAAATTACCGGAACATTTACGGCGTGTTATTTTGGCAGGACGTTGCAAAGGCGACACTGAAGCTTTTCAGGGGCTCTTACAAGAATTAGAAATTGACACTGACAATCGCAGAACGCGAAAACAGGAACACAACAATCACTACAGGTCACATCCGTCGCAATTCCGCGATGAAAGAAACAATAACTGGACACTACAAGGCTATTCTCACAACACAAATCGTGACCAAAACAGATACCACCCATATGACAACCACTGGCAGAGTAATAGTTACAGAGAAAGATCACATTTCCGTAGTAATGAATATTACAGACACAATCAGAGAAACAGACAATACGGAAACCAAAATAATTATTATCAAGGGAGACGGAATAACTTCAGACGCAACGGTCCAGTGCGCAGTTACGATTCAGGGAGAAATTCTCCACCACGTGACCGACAAGAAATTAATTGCAGAAATTACCAACATGACGACAGACGATATGATCGTAACGACAGACCTGAATTGTATCAGAACTGGCGGGATTCAAACAGAGCAGGGCCCTCTCGGCAAGGTGAATTTGTAGAAGTTAGGTCTCCTAATCCCAATAACGACGCGCGCCAACAAAGAAACAGACAATGACTCCCACCGCAGGCAGCCGCGTGCGCCGGCTGGCTCAGAGAAAAATAACATAGACCCTAACCTTGAGCAAAATTCCAGTCTTCCTTACCGACGTAACCACATGATAATAGCTTTTCAGTTGACAGTCTCCGTACTAGGAAGAGTAAAGGTTTACACCACATTTTACATGTAAAACCGTTTATTAAGAGATAATCTGCTTTTTAAGTTTGTCTTTGCCATAAAACATTTTACTTCACATTTGTAGTATGTTTTGTCACACTGAGAAACTGTTAACATGCAACAATGTTTTGAAGTTCACTATCCAGTCTACAACCTAGGGAAAATTTTTAAACAGAAATTACGAATGCATTGTTATAGTGAACAGACGACAGTGTTGTTATTTGTACATTCTTGCTTCTTAGCTGCACGATTACGTAACGACTATAAGGCTTACATACTTAGAACATATACTGCTACTCCTAATGAGATTTTAATGCAACATTTTAGTTTACTTGAAAATACATTCTGGATTTAAAGTACTTTCTGCAAGATACCAGATGACACAGTGGTTAGTTTATGTGACAACTACACGATTTCATCACTACGCTACAGATGAGTGACAATTTACGATGTTGCTTTTGCGGTGTATCTGTTTTATATCTGCACAGTTTTTCTGAATTCTTCTGGAAAGGAAAACATGTTTTAGTAGTAACTTTGTGGTATAGTTACAATGAGACAGCCTTTTCTGTAGCACAACAATACGTTACAGCACAGTACTTTCCTCATCATGGCAATAAGCGTAATAACTAAGATATTTATACGCAAAGTATTTCACTTTTGTTTATCATGAGGTAAGTACATTGACTTCTGCAGAACTTAGCTTTCGGAGGACGATAACTACGACACTTCCACAGAATTATCTTACAGGAAGACGCACATTTAGCGCTACAGGACACACATTTGAGTGATTAATTTTGTACTTGAACCATTTATTTTTCAAGATTTTTGAATTAAATAGAAAGTTTTCTGTGATACATTTCATTCCATTGCTGTAATCTGTAACACCTGAGGATATAATTACATTAATCCTCAGGGGGGTTCACGCTTACTTTGTGTACCATGTGTATGGCAAGCACAAGGAGCCCTAGCTAATATGGTATTTGCTTACACAACTTTACACAGCGGTACCATATTTCTCTAACACAGAATTACACAGCTATCTGATCATTTAACTGAGAGACAAACATTTTTTTACTACATCAGTGACAAATGTTTAAGTAATTACACGGTTGGATTACTTCACACTTATGAAATTTTATTTTGTCTCTACTTTGTGAAATGTTCTTATTTTTTCGGAACCATTGCGATACTATGAGAGCTTTGAATGATGTATTTGATATGGGATCATGATTTTTAAAGTACGTTTGAGGCAGATGACACTTTTGACATAAGCAGAGAATTTTTTTATGTTTTGAAATTATTGGAGGAAACTACGACGATTTTGAGAGTTGACTGAGGTGGTTTGATGTTATTATTACGATAACTATGTGTATGATACTGCTGAGGTGTGTTTATGATCAATAAGCTGATGCTATATGAGTTATTTGTTTATGCTACGTATATGTTATGACAAAATATTGAAGAAGTGTCGATGAATAAGGTAAGGAATAATGAGTAGTGCTTAGGAACTCTGGTTTGTGAAAAAGGATGTTGGAAACCGAGAATCGTACTTTAAGAGTAATGAAATGTGTGTAAATGCGTGAATGTATTACAATGCCGACGAATATTTTTTGTACACTGTTATATCAATAGGATTTTGTTTCTACAGATTTGTAACGCAAATTCTTGACCTGTGAATTTTTTTGGTATAAGACTGTCATTGTAGTGGAAACTGCTGTCGTAAGTATTTCGGTAAGAAAGATAAGTGACCATGACGTAATGCATTGTGAGCGGCCAGGTGTGCCAGCAGCCTTGAAAAAAAGCCATTAGTGTGTGCCTTTCAGAGGCACAGGTTAAAAAAAAGGGGGTCATTATCCTCGCTATTGACATTTCTTTGTAGAAAGCGTCGCAAATACGACACGCTCAAACTTGAAAACATATGATTACACTTTGGAGTTCTTAATTTATGATATTTACTGAAATGAAATGATGAGAAACATTTCACGTCTATTGTCTTGCTAGTTGGAAGATTGTTTACTGCATTATGAAATGACTTATGGCTAGCGAATGATGTTTCACGCCTTGCTTTGCCTATTTTGTTTAATATCTAGTTTCTAGCTGCACTGCAGCATTGGTTACAATAAAATTTAGTGGATGTACTAATATAAATACTTTATGCCTACAGATCCAGTAAATAATTATGATGTACTTAAAAAAAACGAAGGAGCACAAAAAGACTTCCCTTCACAGGAACTGCATACATAATTTTCTTTTCAAGTACTTGGTAATTTTTATGGTAGAATAAGTTGTGGTGCACCACTTTAATTATATAGACATTAAGATGTGAATCGACAGCTCCCTTTTCTGCATTGTTGTCTTTACTGTAATATTTTTTCTGCTTGAGCTTTGTCATGTTTAGTTATAAGCTGTTGCATTTGCTTCTACTGTGTGCCAGGCATAGTGCTACTGAATTTCACTTTGTATTACTCTGTTAAGCCAGTTTTACTACGGATTTATTTTTTCTTGTTTGCTGTGCATTGCCTTATACTAGTTGTAATATTGCTGCCTTTTTTTTGCCAATTTCCATTTTTTTATCATTGCTGTTTGTGTTAATTGTTTTGTGCTGCTGCATTGCCTCTTCCCTTAGTTTAGCATCTGAGCTCAGTAGCTTTAAGTTAGGTTAAGAGGGGGTAGACTATATAAGAAACTAACTATGATGAATTGGAAGAAAAGCATTGAGAAGCTATACGAAAATGGTTTGGCCAATAAAGCAGTGGACAGTGGAGAAAAACTATTTTTGAAAGAGGATGTGAACAGAATACAGAAAGCAGGTTTAGATAGGACTTTTTGGGAATAATGATGAACTAAGGGAGATCTCTATGCAAAATACTGCAGTAAAACAAACCCTGTCCTTTCCTTTCGTATTATCCCTCTATGTGTTTATGTACCCTTGTGTATTTGTCTTTTTCCTGTCTTTATGTGTTTAGCTAATAAGATTTGTGTTGTAGAATTTTTCAAATACTATGTTATTTTCTTTGTAAATATGTTCAGACATTATTTATTGTGTTTTGTTTTAATGATCATGTGTGAAGTTGATGTTTCAAAAGTTATTCTGATCTTTTATGTATGTACTTATGTCGTAATTTTTGTAACACTGATGTATTTGCTATTTCGATTCTTTTGTAAAGCCTGTACTACTGCAAATGTTATCTGTAATGTTATGTTCTTTAAAGATGTACTTTGTACCTTTGTTATTGCATTCTTATGTTATAAAATTGTAATTGACACCAGTTCATCAAATTAAGTAACTTGTAAATTACATTTCACTGCACACGTTTCTGTTGGTCATAATATATGGACATTATGTGAGAAGTAGGGACTGATAGTGTTTGCACATGTGTTAATAACTCAGTAAGGGACTGGATAACAGCATTGCTGGTTCTAAGGACATTTCAAAAACAATTTTTCTGAGTGCACAAGTGGTGGTTATGGACTTGTTATATTATCCGCAAGACTCTTCAATGGTGATTGTGCGCCTGCACAGTCAAACAGATGGCTGCTGGCCATCTCTACAAGGACTACATTGGGTCTACACCTTTGATGACCCAGCAATACCATTATTTCTACAAGGACTGCAGTGGGTCTGCACCTCTGGTGGCCCACCAATACTGTAATCTCTACCAGGACTACAAGGGGTCTACTCTGTGATGACCTACCTACCGATAGTCTTCAACGTCGACTGACTCTGTTGTGGCCCATTACCTGTCTGCATGTCAAGAGTCAGCACTGTCTTTCGTTGGAAGGACAACACTACTTCTTCAAGACTGCATGGAAATCCACTACTTCCGTGTGCATTTTCTTTTATTGCTCAGTCTTTGAGAAAAACACTACTATTTTACTGTGATGAATGATCAGGACTGTCTATATGGACTGTGAGAAAATTTTAGCTTTTGACCAACATTGTATCAATAAGTGTGTGCATTTGATATCTTTGTTATAGTAATTATGAAAAATTTTATCAAATCATTATTGGCCACTGCCCAAAACAATTTGTAAAAATTTTTTATGGGGAGCATAGGGGCTATGTAAGTAGGCTGTTTAGCTTTTCTTATTGGTAACGCCGCTTAGCGCTCGGTATGAAAAAACACTGGCTGTGCTGTGCGCAGTCTGTGTTTAGTTTGCATTATTGTCTGCCATTGTAGTGTTGAGCAGCGGCAGCTGGATGCTAACAGCCCGTAGCGTTGCGCAGTTGGAGGTGAGCCGCCAGCAGTGGTGGTCGTGGGGAGAGAGATGGCGGAGTTTTGAAATTTGTAAGACTGGCTGTCATGAACTGATATATATATTATGACTAGTGACGTAAATACATTGTTTGTTCTCTATTAAAATCTTTTATTTGCTAACTATGCCTATCAGTAGTTAGTGCCTTCAGTAGTTTGAATCTTTTATTTAGCTGGCAGTAGTGGCGCTCGCTGTATTGCAGTAGCTTGAGTAACGAAGATTTTTGTGGGGTAAGTGATTTGCGAAACGCATAGGTTAATGTTAGTCAGGGCCATTCTTTCGTAGGGATTTTTGGAAGTCAGATTGCGTTGCGCTAAAAAATATTGTGTGTCAGTTTAAGCACAGTCTTGTATAAACTGTTCTAAGTGGACGTTTCATCACTAACAACTGTAAGTGTTACCAGTCTAGAGTAGGAAGCACGTGTAATTTTGTACTTCCAAAATTAGAGGTCTGCGAACATCTTTAGGCAAGGCAAGTGAATCATAAAGAATTCCGTCAAGTAGCTAGTTTTTCAAGTCCAATCTCCTATACCAACAATAAATCTGTAACAGCGTCGTGTCTGTCAGTTTGCCTTTGAACACGCTAATCTCCAAAACAAATAGGCGAAGTTTCATGGAGTTCTAACAGGTAACTTGAGCATAGCTTGTGGCACCGTACATGCTTTGCTTCATCAAAATGGGATGACGAAAAAAAGAGGTATCTTGATTTAAAGTTTTACTAAAATTTTCTTGTCTCTCTGTCTTGACATGTTAATCCCCAAATCTACTAGAAGGAGTTTTGTGGGGTTTTGACTGCTAACTTCAGCTTAGCTTGGGGCACCGTATCAGCTGTGTTTCATCAAGATGAAGAAGTTATTCACACATACTATAAAAATGTGTATATGTATGCTACACATCTCCTCCGGAAACACTAAACTAATTTCAGTCAGACTTGGTACACAAATCAATTTCTGTGCGGAAAATCTGGCTATGGGGATAAGAACAACCTATCTATCAAAGAGGAAATATGGTGGTGAAAAAGACATGTAGGCACGACTTGCGAATACCCAGATTTCATTCATCCATTATTTGAGAACGTGAGAGTTTTGTGAGTTGCAACAAACTCTATACATAATTTCAAACTTTAACTAAACTTTTTCTAGCTGACACTCCCACATAACGATGAAAGGAAAGAGTTTTTCGATTACTTCATTTTACTGTTCCTTTTCGCATCAGGCACGACGTTTTGATTTATTACTTCTTTACTACTAATTCCGTTTGTGACACACTTTGCAGACAGTGATCACGCACACCACTGAATGTACCAGCAAAATTATGTCATTGTACGACACATAGTTCAGGATATATGACGTCATAAACTCTGAAGGAGGTGAAATACAGTTGCATTGCTCATGGCGTTTAAATTTCTTATTACTAACCCCTTGAACCGATTTTGATGAAATTTTGTAAGAAAATAACTTGAAGTCTGCGGAACAACTTGGGCTACTTTAAGGAAGTGTGTAGTATAAGATACCGATTGATTTGAAGAATATTAGGCGAATTAGGGAAAAAATATTTACTTTTTGAAAAAGCTGTTTACTCTTTGATTTTTGAACTTAATCATATCTGTGATAATGCTTATCTTGGTTGATGCCTGCTACGTCATACGATTCAAAGGAATGAATATTAAGTTATACGATTCAAAGGAATGAATACAATGCTTACACAATCTTCAGTGTGTTTAATCCATACTTTAATACTATTTGTTGCATAGTGTAGACATCGTGTAATGTTGTACAGAGGGGCAGTCTATGATGGAATAGATCTCAACATTGTATTTCAAAGGCCCCAGTCAAACCATTACAAGTTTTCTCCCAGAGCGAATTCGGTGGTGGCTAGGTGACACAAATTGCCTACCTTTCGCAACCGAGGCAGTTCTGTCTGGTTCAAGCTGCTGATAAGAGACTCCTTCAGCCCTCTGCTGAAAATGCTAGCTAATTCACGCCATCGGTTTTATCCCAATAGCGGGCGTAGGAGACAGATCTCGTGTGTGCAATCTGGGTGGTTTTGTAGGGCAGTACTCAGTTGCTTCTCTCTCTTGTGATCCAGACCTCGAACAGAACAGACGTCTTTCTTGGGAGGCAGAGCCTCTGGACCTGCATTCATGGCCAGTCACCAAAAGAACTTAACATAAATTACCTCCCGTCGCTATGTCCACTTCAATTAATTGTTCTACCTCCTAGACTGTCCTACACCTGGTAACTTCCTCCTAAGGTGCGCCGTTTGTATCCCCTACACTGAAATATATTTTCTTCATTTCAACTAATTTCCTGTTTTAACCCCAGCCCTGCACGCCCAGTCAGGAGTCCTGACAGTTCGACCTCCTGTACAGTTTATCGCTACTAAGCGCACTATCCGGCATTTGAGAATGAGAGTCTTCAGTAATTTTGCAACAAACTTTACATAAGAGCTCAAATTTTTACAAAAAATTTTGTCGCTTACAAACCCAAAAATTGTGAAAGCAAAAAAAGTTTATCTCTTACTACAGTTTGGCTGTTCATGCAGTTAAACGGCCTGACGTATTAAGTTATTACTTCTTTACTACTAACTGTATTCGTGAGACATTTTGGAGACAGTGTTATCATATTCACGTACCACTGAATGTACTTGTTCGACCCATTGTGCGTCCAGCCAGCTTTGGAGGGGGGGGGGGGGGATGGCGAAGGAAAGCAGGAAGAACAGCACGAGCTATACTTACCGAATCAGGCACACACATGTGGCCAGCTGATGTTATTGCTTGTACAGTAGCTTGCTTAATTATCATCACTCATCGTAACAAAACTACTGGATCATACCTGACAAACAGAATGCAAGAGGCCGTGTGGAACAATTCAGACAATGTCGGAAACGTAGAAAATTTCTGAGACTGGGTAAAAATCACAGAGGGGGACCCACGGGGTTTAATTTTGGGTCCATTCCTATTCCTTATGTATGGGAATGACCAGCCACTTAACATTCAACTAGAGAAATCGGTAACCAGCGCAGGTGGTAGTTTTTTTTGTGTCACCAGTCTTCTGACACGCTTCATGTGACCCATTGCGAATTCCTTTCCTGAGTTGACCTTTTCATCTCAAAGCTGCAATTGCACCCCACGTTCTCATTTATTTGCTGAATGTATTCCAATTTCCGTCTTTCTCTACAGTTTTCACCGTCTAGGGCATCCTCTGGTACCATGGAAGTTATCCCCTGATGCCTTAACAGGTCATACATTCTGTCCCATCTTCTTCTTAGTGTTTTCCGTACGTTCCTTACCTTGCCGATTCTGTGGATAACATCTTCATTCTCTACCTTAACGTCCACCTCATATTCACTATTAAGAAACTTCACCATCGCAGCGATTCAGCAATCGTTGGTTAATATATTAAAAACCAGAAACCTGGCTCGATTGCGAAAAATGCATCTAGTGTTAACCTAGGTTTCGGCGTAGATAACTACACCTTCTTCAGAACAATAAAACCCACAAGCGCCTAAGAAGATCTTTGTCAATGACTAACAGAACACCATGGCTATACATTTATAAACGAAAAAAAAGGAAAACACAAACAGTACATATGTACAAAGTCTAAACCGTTACTTAACTTAATGGTGTAACCTCCACCTCGCAGCGGCCTATGTTCGATGGGCCATGACCCGAGAATAAACTGCAACTACAAACGGTCGCTCACTTACACGCCCGACCCGCTAGTTATCTACGCCGAAACCTAGGTTAACACTAGGTGCATTTTTCGCACTCGAGGCGGGTTTCTGGTTTTTAATATATTCACTATTCTTTTGTAGCATCACATCGCAGAGGCTTTGTTTCTCTTCTGTTCTGGTTTTTCTACAGGCCATGTCTCACTACAATAGTGCTGAGCTCCAAACGTTCTCAGTAATTTCTTCCTCAGTTGGAGACTTAAGATTCATATTATCACACTTTTCTCGGCCAGGAACGCATTTTTCGTCAGTGATATTCTGCTTTTTGTGTCCTCCTTGCTCCATACGTCATACGTTGTTTTCTGTCTAGGTACCAGAATTCCTTAACTTCCTCACTGTTCTCATTTCTGAAACTACTCAGTACTTTCGTTTCTCTTCGATTTACTCTTATATCCATATTCTATAGTCATTAGACTGTTCATTCCATTCAACATATCCTTAAGCTCTTCTCCACTTTCACTGAGAATCGCAGTATCATCAGGGAATCTTATCACCGATTTCCCTTCACCCTGAATTTTAATCCCGCTCTTTAACCTCTCTTTTGTTTGCCTCATTGCTTCTTCTTTGTTTAGATTGAACAGTACGGGAGGAAGACTACATTCCCGTCTTAAACTGTTTTTCATCCAAGCACATCGTTGTCTTATTGTTCTTCGTTCTTGTACATGTCGTACCCCTATTTTCTCAGAATTTCGAACATGTTGCACTATTTTACATTGTCGAACGCTTTCTGCAAGCCGACAAATCCTATGAACGTGTCTCGATTTTATTTCAGTCTTGCTTCCATTATCAACCACAACGCAGAACTGCCTCTTTGGTGCCTTTACCTTCCCTAAAGCGAAACCGATCATCATTTAACAGATTCTGAGTATCCTTTTCCATTCTTCTGTGTATTATTATTGTCAGCAGCTTGGATGCGTGACCTGTAAACCTCACTGTGCGATCATTCTCGTACTTGTCGGCTCTTGCAATCTTAGGAATTGTGTGGACAATGTTTCTTTCGGTTGTCAGATTGTATATTGCCAGTCTCATACATTGTACATATCAACATGAGTAATCGTTGTGTTACCACTTACCCGAATGACTTTAGAAATTACGATAGAATGTTATCTATGCCTTCTGACTTATTTGATCTTCCAAAGCTCTTTCAAATTCTGATTCTAATTGTGGGTCGCCTGTTTCTTTCCTGTCGACTCCTGTTTCTTCTTCTGTCAAGTGGTCAGACAAGCCCCTTGTAGAGGCCTTCAATGTACTCATACTCTTTCCACCTGTCCGCTCTGTCCTCTACATTTAATAGTAGAATTCCCATTGAACTTTTAATGTTACAGCCCTTGCTTTTAATTTCAGGGAAGGTTGTTTTAACTTTTGTGTATGCTAAATCTATGCTTCCGACAATCACTTTCTTTTAAATTTCTTCATATTTTTCATGCAGCCATTTCGTCTTAGTTTTCCTGCTCTTCCTATCGATTTCGTTCCAAATTGTTTTGTATACTAGTGATATAATAAATATCCTTAGAGAGAAAGCAGTAGAAGAGTTAGTAAATAATATTTTCCAAATAACTATTAAGTGGTTCTAGAAAAAGGACTCTTCCTAAATTTTGAAAGAAGAAAACACTGCATTCAGTTCCTTATAACAAGCAGAGTCATACCATTGACAACAGATGTAGCGCATGAGCAGGCGTCAGTAAGTAGGATACGTATTGATGAAAACTTGAAAACTTGAAGATACCTATTAATGAGCTTCTCAAACAATGAAGGTCAGCTATTTTTTTTTTTCGCATAATTGCTAAACTTGCAAACAAGCGTTTCAACCTCTCCTGCGGGACTGGCACGCTACTCTGTCAGCTCTACACGAGAATACAGCGTGTTTTGATATTCTTTTTTCGGAACGTACTAAAATTATATGCTGCATTCCATATGGAAGATTGCTGTGCTTGATACACTTAAGACTTATGAATTTATATCAGCCATACGATCGTTGCGTCACAGCACGATACATTGCCACAAACCTTGGTGGGACCTGTGACGTGGTGGGTCCTGTAACTGCTGCGGCAAATTGGTTTCAGACTTTGTCATCAGAGGACGCTGCCTGACCGTTCACTGCCGCCCCTCACATCTGGTAAGAGCACTGGTGGACGCCTCTCGCCCTTGCCCTCTTCTCTAGTTTTATACCTGTTGGCCTCGGTCATCTTTCTTATAATGTAACTGTCATAACCGTTGGCGCAAAACCTATGGCGTAGCTCCCTCAGTTCTTCTTTGATGATTTCAGTTTCCCTTACCCGGTAGGCACGGGTAATCAGAGAGTCAGAACTTTTGAACAAGGTGAACTCCGTGTGAAGTTGCCGATTTGTGTGTTGGCTTCTGGTACAATTGTGTCAAAATGCACCAACCGCAGTTATACACTGAACCGCCAAAGAAACTCATATAGTCACGCGTATACAAATATAGAAATACGTAAACAGACAGAACACGTCCCTGCGGTCGGCAGTGCCTAAATAAGACAACAAGTCTCTGGCGCAGTTGTTAGATAGGTTACTCGAGCTACAATGACAGCTTATCACGATTTAAGTGTTTGAACTTGATGTTATAGTCGGCGGAAGAGCGATGGGACACAGCATCTCCGTGGTAGCGATGAAGTGGGGAGTTTCCCGTATGACCATTTCACGAGTGTACCTTGAATATCAGGAAACCGATAAAACATCAAATCTCCAACTTGGCTGCGGCCGGAATAAAGATCCTGAAAGAACGGTACAACGACTACTGGGGAGAATCGCTCACCGTGACGGAAGTGCAACCCTTTCGCATATTGCTGCATGTATCAGTGCTGGGCCATCAGCAAGTGTCAGCGTGCCAACCATTCAACGAAATATCAGCGATGTGGACTTTCGAAGCCACAGACCCACTCGTGTATCCCTGATGACTGCACGACACAAAGCTTTACGCCTCGCCTGGGTCCGTCAACACCGACATTGGACTATAGATGACTGGAAACATGTTGGCTGATCAGACGCTTCACGTTTCAAATTGCATCGAGCTGATGGACGTGTACGGGTATGCAGAATACCTCATGAATACATGTCAGCATGGACTGTTCAAGCTAGTGTAGGCTCTGTAATGGTGTGGGGCGTATGCAGTTGGAGTGATATGGGACCCCTGATGCGTTTAGGTACGACATTGACTGGTGACACGTATCCTGTCTGACCAGCTGCAAACATTCATGTCCATTGTGCATTCAGACGGACTTAGGCAATTCCAGCAGGACAACGCGACACCCTACACGTCCACTACTGCTACAGAGTGGCTCCAGGAACACTCTCCTGAGTCACTGGCCACCAAACTCCCGAGACAAAAACATTATTGAGCATATACGATACGCCTTGCAACGTGCTGTTCAGAAGAGATCTCCACCCCCTCGTACTCTTACGGATTTATGGACAGCCCTGCTAGATTCATGGAGTTAATGCATTGCTTCAGACTTTAGTCGAGATCATGCCACGTCGTGTTGCGACACTTCTGCGTGTTCACGGGGGCCCTACACGATATTAGGCAGGTGTACCAGTTTCTTTGGCTCTTCAGCGAATATACCTCCAAGATCAAAAAAGGTAACACAGTCAACAGACGAGGTCGGCCTGTACGATTTTGTGCTGTTCGTGTCCCATCACGTTTCCACTTCACAGTCATATCGGAAACAGTGGACAGGGATGTTTAGAAGTGTGGAAGTCTCGCGTACAGACGTGTGACACCAGTGACACCCAATCACCTGACCACGTTCGAAGTCCGTCAGTTCCGCGGAGCGCCCCATTCTACTCTCTGACGATGTCTAATGACTACTGAGGTCGCTGATATGGAGTACCTGGCAACAGGTGGCAGCACAATGCACCTAATATGAAAAACGTATGTTTTTGGGGGGTGTCCGGATACTTTTTATTACATAGTGGAGTAAACAGTACAGGATTGTGTAGCTAACAATAGAAATTTTAAGTATGCAAATATTTCGTAATTTCAAATGTTTCTAAAAAAATAATTTTATCTGTACATTCAGAACTAATACTTATTGATTATAACATTGAAACATATTTTGCCAGCCGATGCGGCCGAGCGGTTCTAGGCGCTTCAGTCCTTTTCTGAAAACGTTCATATAATTTTATACACAGTGTGGTATATCTAAGCCGGCCGCGATGGCCGTGCGGTTCTGGCGCTGCAGTCCGGAACAGCGGGGCTGCTACGATCGCGGGTTCGAATCCCGCCTCGAGCATGGATGTGTGTGATGTCTTTAGCTTAGTTAGGTTCAAGTTGTTCTAATTTGTGGGGGACTGATGACCTCAGATGTTAAGTCCCATAGTGCTCAGAGCTATTTGAACTCAAATATTTTATAAAGTAATTCCTTTTCATAAATTTTAGCTTTAGATATAACAAATGGTTCAAATGGCTCTGAGCACTATGGGACTCAACATCTTAGGTCACAAGTCCCCTAGAACTTAGAACTACTTAAACCTAACTAACCTAAAGACATCACACACGCCCATGCCCGAGGCAGGATTCGAACCTGCGACCGTAGCAGCCCCGCTGTTCCGGACTGCAGCGCCAGAACCGCACGGCCACCGAGGCCGGCTTAGATATAACATACTGTGTATAAAATTATATGAACGTTTTCAGAAAAGCAAGTGAGTAATACTGACCTGTCAAAAGAACGAAAAATAACACTGTTATCGAAAACTACTGTTGAGTAAAGGTAATGCTAGATTAGGATGTGCCATTACAACCACCAATTACACAAAGAAAGATTGGAGGCACTTGGACACGTATGGCGGAATAACGTGTATCTTGGTCATGTATACCTCACGCCCGGTTCTCACTTTTATTTTTTACGGTATGTTTCCGTTTCCTAACAGGCGCCCAAAACTATGAGAGAGAACATATGTCAATCACGTGACTGGATACCGTTCATGATATAGGTATAGAATGGGCTGCTTAAAACAGATCAGGACGGGCAGCTGAATCGGCCACCATGTAATCGCAGATGTTGAGCTCGTTCACCGACAAAAATGTAAGAAGTGTGGTTGTTGCGTTGCCAACTTGTAGCGTAGTTGGCGGTACACCCTGCTTTTCTCCTTGTCTGCAGCCCTTCCCGTGGCTCTTGATGTACTGTAACGCGCAGTTCATGTCGACTTCGTTATGCGCGTGTGTGTCTGTCTGAAAAGTGCTCCAGCGTCCTCGTCGCAGAGAGAGTCGTCCTGCTTTACGGCGGCCAAGAATCTGCCCCGCTCCTCCTGCCGAGCGCATGTATATATATTATTTCCTGAATGGCCTCTGATGCTCTCGAGAAAGGGCACTTGAGCGACTCGGGGCGAAGCGCCGCGCCGTGCGGCTGCAGCCCGCGACGTGCCGAAACGGATCGCTTCGCAGCCGAGCGGCGACGCCGGATGCCAGACGTAAAACTGCGGGACGCCAAGTTCCCAAACTCAATACATTCTGCTCGCCGCTGCGGCCAACATATTGTTCTGGTCCTCGTCACAGGTTTTTGGAGTAAAGTTTCATTACTGGAAGAGATTGAGAAAAAGTTTTGATTGCCACCCAAATGGTGCGCCACAGTTGTTGACTTCGTTCGCTTTCCTCCTCCGCTCTGTCTCACTCGCTCGCAGCCGCGGACGGTTTCCCCCTCCCTCCTCTCCTCTTCCCGCCCTTCCTTACTCCCCTCCCTCCAGCTTTCTTTCCCTGCTGCAGGCACTCCCCACGTGCTCCGACTGTTACCGACGAACTCTTAAAATTCGGCCACGCCGAGTGCCCGCTCGTCTGCCGTCTCCCTCAACCGCTCAAGTTTTTAAAACCCTCGTTATATCGGACGATGAAATAGTCAGCGCGGTTTTCGTTCTGCCCTCGGATGAAAGACCTCGAAGAGAGGCCGGCGGCGAGTGGGAAAGCCTCATTCAACGTTTTCCGAGAACAGCCGTCAGCTCCACGTTGAACTTTATTCACTAGATTCCACAGTGCTGCTTTACCGAGACATATCTTTCGAGAGCCATGCAAAACAGTTTTTCCTTTTGGTAAAAAATTTCGTTATGGAAATTAAAGCGCCTATGCCGTATACGCGATGTGCATACGTCTCAGTATAATAGCTGTTCATTACGTGTAGCGTTCCATGGCTAATTTATCTTATAAGACCTACAGTCCGCAACAGACGCTGTGATATTCAGCTCTATTCTTCCTTCCCCTTCAAATGCCGCATGCTTCTCTTTACATAGACGTTCGCTTTACTCTTAAAAGACTAAGTGAGATGGCACAGTAGTTAAGAAATGCGACTCTCATTTAGGTGGAGCAAGATGCGTAGCCTAGCTTGCCCATCCACGTTTAGGTTTTACATTTTTCCCTTGAAGCTGAAGCAGCTGAATCGGTTGAAAATAAATAAATCGCCAGGTCCTGATGGGATTCCAATTCGGTTTTACAGAGAGTACTTTACTGCATTGGCTTCTTATTGAACTTGCATTTATCGCGAATCTCTTGTCCAACGTAGAGTCCCGAGCGACTGGAAAAACGCGCAGGTGACGCCTGTATATAAGAAGGGTAGAAGGACGGATCCTCAAAACTACAGACCAATATCCTTAACATTGGTTTGTTGCAGGATTCTCGAACATATTCTCAGCTCGAATGTAATGAATTACCTTGAGACAGAGAAGTTCTGTCCATGCATCAGCACGGCTTTAGAAAGCATCGCTCCTGTGAAATGCAACTCGCCATTTTTTCACATGATATGCCATATTCCTTGACTTCCGGAAAGCGTTTGACTCGGTGCCCCACTGTAGACTCCTAACTGAGGTACGAGCATGTGGGATTGGTTTCCAAGTATGTGAATGGCTCGAAAACTTCTTAGGTAATACAACCCAGTACGTTGTCCTCTATGGTGAGTGTTCATCGGAGGTGAGGATATCATCCGGAGTGCCTCAGGGAAGTGTTATTTTCTATCTACATAAATGATCTTTTGGATAGGGTGCATATGAATGTGCGGTGTCGTCGTTGAGTGACTGTAGGAGGATACAAGATGACTTGGACAGGATTTCTGATTGGTATAAAGAATGACAGCTAACTCTAAATATGGATAAATGTAAATGAATGCAGATGAATAGGAAAAAGAATCTCATAATGTTTTAATACTCCATTAGTAGTGTAGCGTTTGACACAGTCACGTCGATTAAATATTTGGGCGTAACATTGCAGAGCGATATGAAGTGGGACAAGCATGTAATGGCAGTTGTGGGTAAGGCGGATAGTCGTCTTCGGTTCATTGGCAGAATTTTGGGAAGATGTGGTTCACCTGTAAAGGAGACCGCTTATAAAACACTAATAAGACCTATTCTTTAGTACTGCTCGAGCATTTGGGATCCCTATCAGGTCGGATTGAGGGAGGACATAACAGCAATTCAGAGGCGGGCTGCTAGATCTGTTATTGGTAGGTTTGAGCATCACGCGAGTGTTACGGAAATGCTTCAGGAACTCGGGTGGGCGTCTCTAGAGGAAAGCCGTTCTTTTCGTGAATCACTGCAGAGGAAATTTAGAGAACCAGCATTTGATGGTGACCGCAGTACAATTTTACTGCCGCCAACTTATATTTCGCGGAAAGACCACAAAGATAAGAGTGATTATGGCTCGTACAGAGGCATATAGGCAGTCATTTTTCCCTCGTTCTGTTTGGGAGTGGAACAGGGAGTGAAGATGCTGGTTGTGGTACGAGGTACCCTCCGCCACGCACCGTATGATGGTCTGCGGAGTATGTATGTAGACGTAGACGTAGACGTGAGAAAAGCCAATACTGGGAATATTCGCTGACGTGCACCTGCCCATCCTCCCTTATCCCTGTCAGATGAGCTAGTGCTCAGCTCCAATAGCGTCGAACTCTGTGAGGCTCTAGTAGCCCTCAGCGTTGAATGTAAAGTAATGCCTCTGCCTTCGTTAATTGGGTTTGGATGGGAATATTTCAATAAATCAAACGCAGAAGTAATACTTAGAATGTGATCTTTAATTACCAATATTCACTGTTCCACATAATCACCAGCAAATTAGATACATTTCTGCCGACGATGAACAACTTTTCTGAAGCCATCACGAAAGAAGTCGACACACTGTTTCCGCAACCACATTCTCACAGTTCTTTCAACGTCTTCATCGGAAGCATAATGATGTCCCCACAGGTCGCTTTTCATTATCGAGAACAGATGGAAGTCAGACGGTGCTAATTCTGGAATGTATGGACGATGCCGTATGGTGGCGAGATTCAGTCTCTGAAGTTGTGCTGTGTTGGCACGAGAAGTGCGTGGTTTGCCAAGCAAAGCAATAATGTGTCCCACACGTTCTTGTAAAATGCAGATTGTGCTTGCAATTCGTCTCTGTGTGATACGACGGTCGTCTTGAGTCAATCTGTCAACATGTTGCTTGTGAAACTCGGTGATTTGTTTGTCACACAGGTCAGATGTTCCTGCCTCAACGTCTTTAAACTTACTCGCCCTACGACGCACAATACTCATATCAACACAATCACCATAAATTGCTTTCATTCTCTGATGAATCTCCTTTGGGGCAACACTTTCTGCTGTCAAGAATTCAATGACTCCACGTTGCTTAAATCGCATTGACCGACAGTATGCACATGGCTCCATACTTTACACTGTAACAACACAACCGTTCAATGATAAGGCATCCCGCCACCTGGATCTGTATGGATCCGTAGAGAAGTGGCTAGGAACAATCCAGTACCTGCCGCATACCAATATACCAATGCTGCCAACTGTTGAAGAGTTTTCACCAGCATGAACGTAAGGCAGCGCTTTGGAAACCAAATACTATGCGAAATTTTAAAACGTAAACAAATACTAGTTACATGAGAAACTTGTTTATCTTTAAATGAACACACCCTATTATTTCGTATGCAATCTATAGCATGAGAAATCACAAAAATAACTGCGTTGGTTGCATCTCAATACGACAATTACATCTTGAGAAATTGCGAAGCAAAGTTGATGCTTGAAATAAATCAAGTGCACAGCTAGCGACGTCCTGAGACTCAAGAATGTCCCTTACACTGCCGTTAACCGTGATGTGATTGACATACTACGTCAGTGGAGTGTTAATGTATGGTGTGGTATTGTATGACAACACATCATTGGCCCATGTTTCATTGATGGCACTCCTAAAGGGGGATAGTTTAGCCCCTTCTTGAGCTGTAGCTTACTTGAACCGGTCCACTTGGTTCAAATGGCTCTGAGTACTATGGGACTTAACATCTGTGGTCATCAGTCCCCTAGAACTTAGAACTACTTAAACCTAACTAACCTAAGGACATCACACACATCCATGTCTGAGGCAGGATTCGAACCTGCGACCGTAGCAGTCACTCGGTTCCGGACTGAGCGCCTAGAACCGCTAGAACCGGTCCACCTCTTATAATGTGTCCAATAATGCGGTATCACATGTACGTCCTGTGCATAATGTTTATCGTTGCGAAATGACAACTAGAGGTACAATTAGTCGCAACACACTTGGTTTCAGGTTTCTAAACATCATAAGTTCTGAAATACATGTCACTGCACAAAGAACTGCACGGGAATGACATTGAATATTGCATTTCATTCTGTCGTTTTGCACTTCAGCAAGGTAAACCAGTATTTCTAAGCAATACGTTGTTTACGGACGTGGCTTCATTAACAAATTATGGTAATGTGAATCAGCGGAACAAGCACCACTAATCCGTGCAAAATCCCCACTGGATTCGCCAAGTTGCTCATCAACGACAATGGAGTGTCAATGTTTGGTGCGGTAGCATTGCCAAAAGTATCGTAGGTTCCTATTTTTGCCGTGGAACATTGAATGGACAGCGATATGCAAAATTTCTTCAAGACACACTAGCGCTCCTCATGGAGGATCTAAAATTGGAAACTCGTCTATCATTGTGCTTCCAACATGACGGATGTCCCGCACACAATGCAGAAGTTGCCAGAGACGTTCTAGATGCGACATTTCCCAATAGGTGGATGGGGCGGGGACCACTTTGCGATTGATAGCACGGTCCCCCGACTTGACTCCATTAGACTTCTTGCTCTGGGGCGCAGTGAGAGGCAGAGGGTATCAAGAAACCCCAACGGCAGTAGAGGATATGCAACATCGTATTACTGCGGCGTGTGCGGCAATATCTGTAGAAACTCTCTCGTTACCCGTTTGCAAACGTGTTTTGATGTAAATGGAGGGCACTTCGAACATTTCTGACGTAACACAGTTTCGTTGGTCAAGATACGGGTGTATTTTCTATGCTGGATGTAATGCACAACAATACAGTTTGTGTGGGGGACAGGGCACTAGTACAAGTTTTTAGTAAAGTGAATTCAAGTGTGTTATCTCTTATTGTATCCCTAGTTGTCATTTCGCTAGAATAAACATACATTTACAATTTGAAAAACGTAACTTTGCGTTGGACGTGTTACTTGTCCATTTTTGTGGATTTTGCACACCTTCCCATTGTGTGAGCCAGCCCCGGACACACGCAGCGTGAGGTGCGCGCTTGGGCCTCAGCGCCCAGCACGTCCACCAGCTTTGCACTCCATTTATTTAAAGTGTCAACTTCACGTCGCAATTTCTCGGGATGTACTTGACGTATTGCGATGCAACCAACGCCATTATTTTTGTGCTTTTTCATGCTACTGACTGCGTACGAAATAATAGGGTGTGTCCATTTAAAGATACACAAGTTTGTGCTGAAAATAGTATTTGTTTACGCTTTAAAATTTCGCATCGTATTTGATTTCCTACGCCAATGACGTACGCTCACGCGGGTGAAAACCGTTTTTGAATATCTATTTTTGTTCGAGAGATGTTTGAGGTGGCAGAGTTAGGTGAGTGTGTGTGTGTGTGTGTTTGAGGTTTACGGGCGCTAAACAGCGTGGTCATCAGCGCCCAAACGCATAGAAACAGGAACACAAGCGGTG
Organism: Schistocerca gregaria; assembly: GCF_023897955.1. Taxonomy (NCBI): domain Eukaryota; kingdom Metazoa; phylum Arthropoda; class Insecta; order Orthoptera; family Acrididae; genus Schistocerca; species Schistocerca gregaria. Next base: position 70,646,616 of record NC_064925.1, read on the forward strand.
AAGGGACGAAGACGGACGCCGAACAAGGAGAACGGCTAAAAGACACAGGCCTGACGCAGTTCCAAATGCGCACATACAGAGGCAAAACAAGAGGAGAAGAAACACACTAAAAAAGGAAAGGAAACACAAGGAAAAGAGAACAGATACCGAAGGGAAACAAGGAGGTAATCGTGACTGGCGGACCATTTACCTAAAACCTGGGTGAGCCAGTCACCCAGCAGCACATTAAAACCTTCTCCCTAAAATCCGAGGCAACAGATTGGACAGGACACAAAACCGTAAGACCTTAACCACAGTCGCTGCGTCGTCTTGCAAAATAGAGGGCAAATCCGGTGGCAAGGAAACCACCGCCCTCTGGTCAGAGAATAAAAGACAGTCAAGTAAAATGTGGCGGACAGTAATCTGGACGCCACAAGCACTGCAGATTGGGGGGTCCTCCCGCCGGAGTAAAAAACCATGCGTGAAGGGACTGTGTCCAATGCGGAGGCGAGTGAGGAGAAACTCATCCCGCCTGTATGACTGGTAGGACGTACGCCATGGTCGCGTAATGATCTTTACCAGACGCAGCTTATTGTCAGAAACTGCCAACCACTCCTCTTCCCATTGATGCATAACACGAAAACGCAAAAGGGAGGTTACAGCATGGAGGGGGACGGCACATTCAACAACGTGAGGGAGGGAACATGCATCTTTGGCAGCCACATCCGCCAGTTCGTTTCCCCTAATACCCGTTAGGTGAGACACCCTGTATATATATATTACTTTTGGTGGCCATTTATCGCAGTAGGTATGTAAATTGTTGCGACTAGCGAGAAAACGCCTTTCTGTATGCTGCGCACGATTTTCTATTTATACTTCCTAAGAAGTTGCATTTTTTTGACACGACGTCCTTATTCAGAGTCCTAGTATATTACATGATTTTTCGAGAACGTATTTTTATATTTAGAATTGTTTACGTAAAGATTTGTAATAAAATGAAAAGGAACTTACAGTAAAACGTCCAATTCATTACCTGAAGATCTTGCAGTTTTCCCCAGTGTGGGTAACCTATTGAAAGTCTCACTTTTTCGTATGGTCACAGTACTTTCGTAACGTCAGTTGCTATTCTTCGTGTCTAGTGTGTCATTTGTTTCTATAAGTGATGACAACTTTCCCATTTTATTTGTTTGTTTTTACTTGTTTTCTGATTGTCTGAATGTGTAAGTATGTGTGTATGTCTGAATGTGTGTGTGTACAGATGAGAGAGGACTTGTTTCTAATTAGAATTGTGCTCACCTGTTGGCATGTTTGTCTACTATGTAAGCGATTAATGTACACAGTGAGTCGCTTGCCAAATTCATCTATTAGCACTTTGTTTTCTGCCCTTGTTTTCCATATGTGATTGTTTTGTTTCCTTATTTATTGCAACCATATTTATATCCGTATGTCTTAATTGCAGATGACCCGTGACTCTTTTCTCTTAAATGTTCTGCAGATCCTGAATGGCTTGTACAATGCGTCGAGGCTCTGATATGCTCTTTGAACCGTGTGTCGCATGATATGTCGGCCTGTCATACGCGTGCTGCATAGTAATTAGTATTTGCATCCCGTCTGGTAGATTTCGGTGTCTTTTGTTATGTTTGGGATGTATTTTTGGGCTCTTTTATCTGTTCTGAAAGCTTTTTTATGCCTTGTCTTAGTTAAAATGTTTCTCATTTTGTGTGTGAGTTTGTGCCAGTATGCCTGTATATCTGTCGAGATGTCAATGGTGCCGCAAAGCTCAAAAACCTTTCAAGTACATTGTGACTACTCAGTATGGCACTGCTACCTCACATTCGTCAACTTCTGACAATAACTCAAAATGGCTGCAAGGAGGGAGTGTATGGATGCTTTCGACACTTGAATGGCCACGATCTCTGCTCAGAAAGTCTGCAGTAAATTTCAACCCGGCAGTGAGGCTCATACGTGAATCTCAGACCTGAAACGGAATTTATGGAGCGCTGAAAATATACAAGCAACAACACCCACTGTAATCAAGAGGGACTGGTTTCGATTCACCCACATATTAAATGACAGGAAAAAAATTAAAACTAGAAAGATTACCAGAACTCTTACTGGAACAATATCGGGAGCATAAGCATTCACTTTAAAAACAGTAGCACAATATATTACGCATCCTGTTGCCATTTACTGCTTTTCTGTACGTCCTAGAACCAGTCCTTTCAACAAGATTGACGTCCAGGTAAACGAACCACGAGAACTGTCACTGACACGCTACAATCAGCACCAGTTCTCTGACTTCATGTCTTCTTTAATAAAGTTCATCAATGATAAATTTATATCATTTTGACATTTAAGGACTTTTAAATGGATAGCATGGAAAGATCCACTGAAACTAATCACGTTCACAAGTAAGAGAACGACGGGGATTTTTGCTCATGGGAGAAGATCAATAAGCACTCCAAATCAAATTTTACCTTAAACGTCCCCTCTCCTTTCCCCCTCTCTAGATCCCTCTTCCTCCCCTCATCTACACGCCCTCTCCCCTCTCTCTCTTCCTTTTCCTCTTCACCACCCTCCTCACTTTCCATTTCACTTCTTGGAAGTAGGTTCAAAAAATGAAACCGCCAATCTCAGATATTCCGGTGACGGGGACAGAAGACGAGATTTAGAAAATAAAGCAAGTGTGTTATTATATGACGTCACTCCTATCGAGTGGCAAAGGTAATCGCGTAATGCCTGTGTGCCATTTTTTCAAAAGACATAGTCTTTGTTTGTCTGAAGAAAGTCAAGTCCTTACACATACAGTGTGTTACGAAGTCAGCCATTTCACGAAAGCCACCACGTGATATAATCTGGACAGTTACGCGCAAGCATGAAGAAGACGGAAATTCTGCCTGGTATGCAGGCATTAGTTCTCTCCCGACTGTTCCAGATCACAAAAAAAAGAAAAAAAGCACTGAAATATGAAGCTCAAAATATGATGGAAGGTTTTCATTACACTGTCCCAATACATCAGTTACATGTCTTATACATCCACAAGATGTGTGTATTTCACTACATTATATAATAGCTTAAAAATTCAGTTTATGTTATATATGCTACTTGAGGACTGCAATTACAGTTCCATAAATCATCTACAATTCTCTAAAATGGCCCCACGCTACAGTGCTCAATATCATCAAGTTTGAAATATTTATAGTCTTTTGCCAGTAATGTCAATTTCGGTTGCTTCATAGCGGAAACAGCATGTAGCTTAAATAGAATTATATGTCGAACAGCCATTTTATCAGCATAAGCTAATACACAGTTTCAGAAATCGTCAGTGTTAAATTCATTAGCTGCTGAGTATTTCATGCCTTCCGCTCTCCACGTTCCGTTTTGTGCTTCGGTTTCGTGTGCACACATTTTTGATCTCAGTTCTTTGAACTCTGTAATAATGTCCCCTGATATTGCATCTTTCATTTATCGATGCGTGGGATGTTATCAGTAAAATGTTGATGTCGTGTGACTAGTGTTATTGTCGGGGTAATACGATATATCAAACCGGATATGCTCATTACTACAGTAATATCACAAATATTTGCAGTAGTTACATGAAATATTAAGCTTCCCGTGTCTGTGTAGTACATTTAACATTTTTTCCTCACATTTCTTCAGCATCTAATGGAAATCTACAAAAAGTCACTCACAAATATCTAAATTAGTTATTCCTGCGCGTGTGGGCCTATCAAAAACCATGTTAAGTCTACACAAATTTCCTGAAATACGACACTGAGCTTAAAATTTATACTTACAATCAGAGCAGTATCTCTTCATCAAGCCTTCCAGCTTGCCACTACCTTCGCATCACTAATTTTTCGAACATTCTTCATAGTTTTGACAAAAACACTAATGTTCATAAGTTTTAACAAATTCTTTTTGAATTCATTTTTGTATTCATACGTTTTTCAGGATTAATATCAATATACAGTTTTATCCAGGGAGCTTGACATAATGATAATATCTCGTGAATCTTGCCGACGATAACATTACTGTTGAGTAACTCTGCAGTGAATCGTGTAACTTTAGATAGCATGATGTTGTAATCAGGTTCTTTGGAACTCCTGGCTTACCGATACTAGATGATGCTACCCATTTTTTTCTGGACATAATGGTAGCTCAGAGTGATGTTCTTGGATATTTTCTGGCTACTAATACCTATTACTAAAATGTAAGCTATGTTTCAATCATCTGGTACACTCATTACCCTATAACTATCGACCATTTCCGTAGACATCCATGCAAAAACTGAAAATGGGTCGGTGTTGTATCACTGCCCATCTGTAGGAACTGTAAATGTCAAGATCTGTCATGTAAGATTCTTTGTTAGCGATGAACCTATTTTCTGCAACAGCATGTCTGCCCAGACAGTGAACAATACTACCTCTCACACCGCACTCAATGCATTGTAATTGTTTCTATGTCCGCTATAAGCTATAATTTTATGTTAATATTTTCAGTAAAGCAATCCACGCTAAGCCAGATAAAGTCACATAATGGATTGTATCCTGTTATTTCAGCCAATAGAAACACGTTAATTCTCAAATACATCTCCTAATTCTTGCATTCAAATAAAAACCACACACCGTGCACACACTTTAGTTTTCTTATTCCACCAAGGGGATTTCCTCTTCCCGAAGGCTGGGTGTTTGTGTTGTCTTCGCCAATTCATCATCATCATTATTGAGAGTGGCTAGACTGGACTGTGTAAAAGATTTGACTCTGTAAAAATTGGGACTTTGTACGGATGCTGATGACCGCGCAATTGAGCGTTGCACAAACCAAACACCACCATATTCCACCATCAGGGGGCGAGGTCATGAGTATATGGTAGACAGTTCAACAAATAATAATAAAATGTATATGCACTTCATACAAACCGTCTCAAAAAAGTAATTTAAGAAAGTATGGTGCATATTAGTTAGCTAGGTGACAGACAATCGCCAAAGACTGACAAAAAAGTATACTCCATAAATCGTCTACAGCAGATATCTGGATGATACTTTCAAAAAAGACATGGGCTAATTTGATCTCATCTTTACTCACTGTGAAATTCAGCTCCAGCTTTGTTGATCACACCATGTCCCATCGACAGTATTACTAGCGCAATCTAAAACACGAGGTTCTGTAAAAAAAGTAAGAGTGCTTTGTGACTTTCAGCGCACACAATCATGAGCAACTTCTACGATATTCAGCAGTTCTTTCATTGCACCTCGATCTCGGCCTCTGAATGCAAATACGAAGAGTGCATCATCGTAATTGTAACCATATCATCTTTGATACTTATTTGTCACAGTAAAGTAATCGGAGAGGACCATGTCTCATTGTATTCAGTTAGCCATAAGTATACAGTTGCATGTAACAACATCCTCTTTGGTCATAACATACCCACAAGTTTTTGTTAATATTCGGATAAGCCTAGATACAGTGTCTTCTTCGCAAATCAAGTTCATTTCCGGCTCTGATAGTATTACACGTGAGAACATGCAACGCATTGCACAAGTTTCTCTCAGCTTCATGATCTTTGTCTTTGTAACTATGTTCGCAGCGGAGAATCTCCACCGCCATTCGTTTTCAAAATTTTAAACGTGGAATTCCGTTAATAAAGGTTGGAGGATCACGGCAAGATTACAATCTCAATTCGGGGAGCCGTATTTGCGGCGCAAGAGAGGCTCTTAAAAGCATAAAGATAAGAAAAATGTACGCCTTCTTTTTTTCATGAATAGCTAATGCAAGTTTATCTCCACATTACCCACATCAAATTTATTACCAAGCAAACCTGGCGAAGCCAAACGGACAAATACTGAAAGAAAAACTAAACCAATGAGCGATGGCGTCAGTTCCAAAGACCTTCTTCGTGGTGTTTACGTAACGAACAAATTATGAGTTTTCACTTGAATGATGTACTTCCTGGTATACCCGTCTGGTTGGAATCTAGGTAGCGAGTGCACCTAAAGAGCAGAACTCACAGGATCTGAAGACGCCTGGATCAGCCGTCGAAATATTCTGCGTTTAATGGAAACAAAATAAAGCACACCATGAAACAATCATGCGGGTAAATTAATTATACAAGTCAAGATCGCAAGGCACCTTTATTAAACGGTGATCGGTTTCGACCACCCCTGGTCACCTTCAGACCTACAACTGTAATATCATACAGGATATAGACTGGAGGGATACACAAAAAGAAAATTAGCTATAAATTTACAAGTGATTCATATGCCCGTATCGATGGACAACGGCTGTGCATGGAGCAGGAACCGCTGAATGACGATGGTCAGTGCTGGAGATAGGAGCACTGCTATGTGGCATAACAGCAAACCAGTGCTTAACAGTATTGGTTAAAAGCAGTCTTGGTTGCAGTTTCAGTTTTTTTTTTATTTTTCAACGACGTGTTTCGCCTTATTTAGCCATCTTCAGGTTATCTTTTCTAGATGGACGGGAGAGCATAATTATGCTTACTACCTAAGTCCCCAACTTACTGTTACTCGCTCCTGTGAACGGGAACGCGTTATGCAGATCTTGGTGCCTCTAGCGTCCATCTAGAAAAGATAACCTGAAGATGCCGAAATAAGGCGAAACGCGTCGTTGAAAAATAAAAAAAAATAAAATTGCAACCAAGACTGCTTTTAACCAGTACTATTTTTTAATACTACTGGCTCCGCCTACAGCTGACAGCATGATGTCAGCGTTAGTGGATCAGGTATAAGTCGAGAGAATTACGCAGAAAAAGGTGTATTTATTAGTAAATAGAGCGTCAAAGCTACGTAGAATAATTTTGTAATAAAGAAGAAACTGCTTGTTAATACAACTATTGTCAAACATACTAAGAGCTTTAAAAAGTAAAAACAAATTAACATCACATTCGTTGTGCCGAGTCCGCATCTCGTGGTCGTGCGGTAGCGTTCTCGCTTCACGCGGCCGGTTTCCCGGGTTCGCTTCCCGGCGGGGTCAGGGATTTTCTCTGCCTCATGATGGCTGGGTGTTGTGTGATGTCCTTAGGTTAGTTAGGTTTAAGTAGTTCTAAGTTCTAGGGGACTGATGACTATAGATGTTAAGTCCCATAGTGCTCAGAGCCATTTGAACCATTCGTTGTGCCGAGAAAATCTGAGAGCTCACTTGTTTTCACTTATTTGCTGCAACGTAGTTTCTTTAACTCAGTAGGCAGATAATACGATCCTCTTCAGGCGATATCTGCACTACGACACGTCACTTGCTAAAGCATGTATGTGTGTTGTGGTCATCAACATAGAGCCAAGATTAATGTAGCTCTCCACGTTAGTCTCTCCTGTCCAGGCCTTTTCAAATCTGCATGATTGTTGCAACTAACATCCATTCGAAACTGCATACTGCACTACAGTTTCTACCCTCCTTTACCAAATTTACGATTTCTTGATGCCTCACGGATGGATCCTATCAAATGATCCCTTGTTTGAGTTAAGGAGTGCCACAAATTTTTTCTCCATTTCGATTCAGTAAATTATTTACTGCATCTATCCATCTAATCGTCAGCATTCCTCTGTAGCAGTGCTTTACAAAAGCTTCTGTTATGGACAGCTTGACGCCCATGTCTCACTTCTGTGCAAGATTACACTTCAGACTAAAACCTCCAGAAGAGGGCTTTCTAACACTTAAATTTATATTCGATGTTAACAAATTCATCTTTTTCACGAATGCTTCCCTTGCTACAGCCAGTCTGCATTTTATAACAGGTCTACTACGACCATCAACAATTACTTTGCTACACAAATATACTCACAGAGAAATATGAGAGAAATGACGTGACTGCTGAATAAACCATTGTCTACATGAGTTCATATGCTGAACTTTTTCGTGCAGTTAAATATAGTATCCAGCATTACAGTTTAATGAGCCTTCTACGACAATCCCAATAGCAATCCATTAATATAGTGGACCCTACGACTTGACTTTCGCACATAGCTGTTCGCAATCTTCTAAAGTGATATCTTATAACATCAAGACGTTAAAGTTTACAATAGACAGTGTTTATGATTTTTCGCACTATATTTCAACAGGCTCCTTTCCTCAGATATCTCCAGAATGAAATTTTCAATCTGCAGTGGCGTGTGTGCTGATATGAAACTTCCTGGCAGATTAAAGCTGTGTGTCTGACCGTGAGAGGTAATTGGGTAGCTCAGTCGATAGAGCACTTACCCGCGAAAGGCAAAGGTCCAGAGTTCGAATCTCCGTCCGGCACACAGTTCTAATCTGCCAGGAAGTTTCATTCCTCAGGTGTATCGAGAGAAAATACCGTTAAAACAGAGAGCAACATGAGATTTGCTCTCGTAACACCAGAAAGCTTACTATACGAGCCGCGGAAATATCTTGAAAAAAGTTAACAATGGACGACTGCTTGCTGATCCACAACAAAATCTTGGAAATAGCAGTATCTACTTATAATCATCTTATAAATGCTGTAGTTCTTCTTATTCCCGTGCTTACTAAGAAAATTGGAGAGGAATTCCGCCTTATGTAAGACGCCTTTGTAGTTTCCTTTTCACGCAGACATGTTGCAGCACTTTTTGTGCTGTCTTCAGTGGGTTTGCTTTCTTATTTTCCATTTCCAAAAATGTTATTTCACGTTAGCCTCTAAAGAAACTATTGGTACATACTATTTTCTTTTTCAACATGAGCGATTATTGTCAAATATTTTACACTGGTGTGCATACAGTATAGAGGTGAGACATGTATCAGCGAGCTGTAGCATTATATGTCGTGTACTTAAGATACGTCCAAAGGTTCTTGTTTTGTAGTACATTTCGAAACACAGTGGATTTGTTTACATAGCTCACATGAAGCTATTGGATGTTAAGCTTAGTAGCTTTAGATCTACTAAGCAGTCTGCAGCTTGTCATCTGCAAACAGCTTAACCTTATTTTATTTTTCGGTTCATTTCGCATTTCCAGCTAAGAATCACTACGTATCGTATCCAAAAGTCAGTAATCCAAGGAAATAAAATACTAACACATCGCTGTGCGATAAAAAACCTTTTCCACAATAGAGGAACAATATAAATAACACAAACCACAAAACCGCATATGATCAGCCTCTAAAAGTAAATTCCCTTCTCCCTATACTTTACATCAATCTACATGCCTACCGACGACTCTCTCTCTCTCCTACCCACCCTCTCTCCCTCTCTCTCTGTCTGTCTCTCTCTCTCTCTCTCTCTCTCTCTCTCTCTCACACACACACACACACACACACACACACACACACCCTCTCTCCCCTTTCTCCCTCTTCCTGTCTTAAACACACACACACATGATCTAAACACCACGACCGTCAACAACACTTCAGACCAGCGCGCCTCAGTGCCTCTTCCCAAACAATTATGCGACGAAACAAATGAACACTACACAGCCGCAACAGAAACCAATGGCGCCGAAAACTCTGTGCTTAGCGAACAAATCGTAGAAAATGGACGTGTAATGACAAAATCAACAGGAATAAGCTTGTCGCATCGTCAGAAACAAAGTAAAAACGCCACATCATCAAAAACTGTAAGTAACAGGCTAAATAACGCGATACATTAGTGATTTGATGTTGGACATGCATGATAAACATCAAAATAAAATAACGTATTGCTATTTTCAGATGGCAAGCTGTAGACTGCTTGTAGACCTTAAGTACTAGGATAACGTCCTATAGGTTCACATGAGAAATGTAAATAAATGCATACACGATCTTTATCTGCGTAAGTGCTACAAAGCATTTAGACATATCGTAAATAAACAACATAGAATGCCTCAACTCAGTAATACACGTCTCAGTTCTATACCGTAAAGAGACCAACGTTAAATTTTTTTACAATAATGGCTCATTTTACAAATTTAAACATTTGTACCAGAAGTTTCTTTAAATATTAACATGTAATAACAATTTTGCAAAATGATATTAAACAAATAAACCAACTGAAGATAGCACAGAAAGTGCTGAAACGTGGCTGGGTAAAAATGACACTACAGAGGTCTCTTGCGTAAGTTGGAATGCCTCTCCAGTATCTATCTGCGCCATAATTTGAAATCCTATAGGTTATTTACTTCATCGACAAAGCTAGAAAAGTGAAAATCTACTATGAATTGTTAATGAAAGGCAGATGCTGCTCTAACAAAATAGGATAAAAAACTGAAAGGACCTAAAGGTCTAGAACAATATTCCGCAATAAACTAGGATTATCTCAAGAAGTTAGAGACTCAGCAGGAGTATCAGACCTCATAAATGAAAAATGGAAAAGTGAGATACAATTGCACACATGGGTGAATGAAAAAGTAGTATCAGTAAGGTTTAAATTAGACATATATTAGGACGGAAGATGAAGGGAATTTCGATGAAAGGCTGCAACGAGCAGTAAACGCTATTATGAACAAAAACGACTACATTAACATTGGTGGTGACATTAATCGAAGACTAGAAAGTAATGCAATAGATAACGTTATGGGGTATAATCGAGAAAATGTTATGAATAACAACGGAAAACTCCCAGACAATTCGCATGCTTGAGTCATTTCCAGATTATGAACACATATTACAAGCATAATAAAGTAAATAACACAACCTGGGTAGTTAGTGTATTGTAATTAATAACATATTACTTTCTGGGTAATCACAAAAAGTCTCTAACATTTGCACATTTAAGAGAAGACAGAGGAGCAAAAATTAACACAGATCGCAACGTCGTAACATCAAGGGTAAACATTAAAGCCACATGGTTGGCATGTGGTCAGCACGCCGCTCTTCCCGCCGTTGTCAGTTTTCGTGATCGGAGTCGCTGCTTCTCACTCAAGTAATTCAAAACAATCGCAAAAAGCAGTGGAAATTCTGCCTGCTCACAGCAGCTTACGTTACGAAATTATGCATGGACGGACTGAATAAAAATTATGCAGAAATTAAGAAGAGTAAAGATTTGCAACAAGAACGGAAGGACATCAAAGCTACACTCCTGGAAATTGAAATAAGAACACCGTGAATTCATTGTCCCAGGAAGGGGAAACTTTATTGACACATTCCTGGGGCCAGATACATCACATGATCACATTGACAGAACCACAGGCACATAGACACAGGCAACAGAGCATTTACAATGTCGGCACTAGTACAGTGTATATCCACCTTTCGCAGCAATGCAGGCTGCTATTCTCCCATAGAGACGATCGTAGAGATGATGGATGTAGTCCTGTGGAACGGCTTGCCATGCCATTTCCACCTGGCGCCTCAGTTGGACCAGCGTTCGTGCTGGACGTGCAGACCGCGTGACAAGACGCTTCATCCAGTCCCAAACATGCTCAATGGGGGACAGATCCGGAGATCTTGCTGGCCAGGGTAGTTGACTTACACCTTCTAGAGCACGTTGGGTGGCACGGGATACATGCGGACGGGCATTGTCCTGTTGGAACAGCAAGTTCCCTTGCCGGTCTAGGAATGGTAGAACGATGGGTTCGATGACGGTTTGGATGTACCGTGCACTATTCAATGTCCCCTCGACGATCACGAGAGGTGTACGGCCAGTGTAGGAGATCGCTCCCCACACCATGATGCCGGGTGTTGGCCCTGTGTGCCTCGGTCGTATGCAGTCCTGATTGTGGAGCTCACCTGCACGGCGCCAAACACGCATACGACCATCATTGGCACCAAGGCAGAAGCGACTCTCATCGCTGAAGACGACACGTCTCCATTCGTCCCTCCATTCACGCCTGTCGCGACACCACTGGAGGCGGGATGCACGATGTTGGGGCGTGAGCGGAAGACGGCCTAACGGTGTGCGGGACCGTAGCCCAGCTTCATGGAGACGGTTGCGAATGGTCCTCGCCGATACCCCAGGAGCAACAGTGTCCCTAATTTGCTGGGAAGTGGCGGTGCGGTCCCCTACGGCACTGCGTAGGATCCTACGGTCTTGGCGTGCATCCGTGCGTCGCTGCGGTCCGGTCCCAGGTCGACGGGCACGTGCACCTTCCGCCGACCACTGGCGACAACATCGATGTACTGTGGAGACCTCACGCCCCACGTGTTGAGCAATTCGGCGGTACGTCCACCTGGCCTCCCGCATGCCCACTATACGCCCTCGCTCAAAGTCCGTCAACTGCACATACGGTTCACATCCACGCTGTCGCGGCATGCTACCAGTGTTAAAGACTGCGATGGAGCTCCGTATGCCACGGCAAACTGGCTGACACTGACGGCGGCGGTGCACAAATGCTGCGCAGCTAGCGCCATTCGACGGCCAACACCGTGGTTCCTGGTGTGTCCGTTGTGCCGTGCGTGTGATCATTGCTTGTACAGCCCTCTCGCAGTGTCTGGAGCAAGTATGGTGGGTCTGACACACCGGTGTCAATGTGTTCTTTTTTCCATTTCCAGGAGTGTATGTGACAGCTTCACGATTATATCACGACGCTACTAATGTGTGACACAAACTACATTGTGCTTTTGCGGTGTATCTCTTTTATATCTGCACAGTTTTTCTGAATTCTTCTGGAAAGGAAAACATGTTTTAGTAGTAACTTTGTGGTACAGCTACAAAGAGACAGCCTTTTCTGTAGCACAACAATACGTTACAGTACAGTACTTACTTCATCACAGCAATACGATATCTATAAGCAAAGCATTTCATTTTTGTTTATCATGACTTCTGCAGAATTTAGCTTTCGGAGGACGATAACTACGACACTTCCACAGAGATTATCTTACAATAAGACGCACAGTTTAGCGCTACAGTACACGTATTTGAGTGATTAATTTTGTACTTAAAACATTTATTTTTAAAGATATTTGAAGTACAATGATACAAAGGTTTTCCGTGATACATTTCATTCCATTGCTGTAAACTGTAACACCTGAGGATGCAGTTACATCAATCCTCAGGGGGGTACACGCTTAATTTGTGTACCATGTGTATGGCAAGCACAAGGAGCCCTAGCTAATATGGTATTTGCTTATACAACTTTACACATCAGTACCATATTTCTCTAACACAAAATTACACAGATATCTGATCATTTAACTGAGAGAGACAAATATTTATTTTACTACGCCAGTGACAGATGTTTACGTATTTACACTGTTGGATAACTTCACACTTATGAAATTGTATTTTGTCTGTACTTTGTGAACTGTTCATATTTTTTCGGAACCATTGTGATACTATGAGAGCTTTGAATGACATATTTGGTATGGGATCAAGATTTTTAAAGTACGTTTGAGGTAGATGACACTTTTGACATGAGCAGAGAATTTTTTTTAGGTTTTGAAATTATTGGAGGAAGCTACAACGATTTTGAGAGTTGACTGAGGTGTTATGATGTTATTATTATGATGTGTATTACGCTGTTGCGGTATGTTTATGATCAATAAGCTGATGCTATATGAGTTATTTGATTACTACGTATCTGTTATGATGAAATATTGAAGAAGTGTCGACGAATAAGGTAAGGAATAATGAGCAGTGGTTAGGGACTCTGGATTGTGAAAAAGGTTGTTAGAAACCAAGAATCGTACTTAAAGAGTTATGAAATGTATGTAAATGCGTGAATGTATTACAATGCAGACGAAAATTTTTTGGACACTGTTATATCAATAGGATATTGTTTCTACAGATTTGTAACGCAAGTTCTTGACCTGTGAAATTTTTTATATGAGACTGCCACTGTAGCGGAAACTGGTGTCGTAAATATTTCGGTAAGAAAGTTAAGTGACCACCTGCACGTAATGCGTCGTGGGCACCCAGCTGCGCGACAGCTACCTGGAAACAAGCCATTCATTAGTGTGTGCCTTTCAGAGGCACAGGTGAAGAAAAAAAATAGGCCATTATCCTCGCTATTGACATTCCTTTGTAGAAAGCATCGCAAAAACGACATGCTCACTACTTGGAAAGATACTTTCTTACATCTGCACACCTGATAATGACAAGCGTCTTTCTTCGAGAGTTGAGATAATTTGTACTAACTTATGAAATGTCACATGACTATTGAATGATATTTTTATGCTTTGCCTTTCATAGTTGCTTGTTTCATTTGATATCTGGTTTCCAGCTGTGTTGCAGCATTGGTTTTATAAAATAAAATTAAATGCATTTGCTAATGTGAACACTTTCTGTCAACAGATCTATTAAATAATAATTTTATGATCCATATTCTTCGAAAAAGGAGCACTTTGAATAGAAAGAACAATAAGAAGGGATTAATATCTGTAACTGAATACATAATTTTCTTTTCAAGTACATGGTAATATTTTTTTACAATAAGTTTTTGTGGTGCACCATTATAATTACATAGACATTAAGATGTTTATAGACATTGTCCTTATCTGCATTGTTGTCTTTAGTGTAATATTTATTCTGCTTGAGCTTTGTCATGTTTAGGTATAAGTTATAGCATTTGCTGGTGCTGTTTGCCATGCATAGTGCTACTGAATGCCACTTTGTATTACTAGGTTAAGCCAATTTTATTACTGATTTATTTTTCTTGTTTGCTGCGCATTGCCTTATATTAGTTGTAATATTGCTGCCTTTTTTAGCCAATTTCCATTTTTTATTATTGCTGTTTGTGTTAATTGTTTTGTGCTGCTGCATTGCCTCGTCCCTTAGTTTAGCATCTGAGCTCAGTAGATTTAAGTTAGTTTAAGAGGGGTAGACTATATAAGAAACTAACTATGATGAATTGGAAGAAATGCATTGCGAAGTTATACGAAAAATGTAAAGAAAGCAGGTATAGGTAGGATTTTCTTGGAAATAAATGATGAGGTAAGATACTGGAAAATAAATGATGAGGTAAGAAATACGTGAACATAAAAATACAGAAAGCATGCTTGGAAACGATATTTTTGGTGGAAACAAATGTTGAGATACGACGAAAAATCTACAGAATGAAGTTTTGGGTTGGACTGCAGTACCAAATGTCACACGGAAAACAAACCCTGTCCCGTATTTTGTGTTATTACACTATGTGAATTTGTATTTTTTCCTGTCTTTGTGTGTTTAGCTGATACGAGTTATGTTGTAGAATTTTTATAATATGTTATTTACTTTGTAAACATGTTTAGACATTATTTATCTGTTCTGTTTTACTTTAATGCTCATGTGTGAAATTGATGTTTCAAAAGTTATTCTGATCTTTTATGTATTTACTTATGTCATAATTCCTGTAACACTGATGTATTTTTTATTTCGATTCTTTTGTAAAGCCTGTGTTACTGCAAATGTTATCTGTACTATTATGTTCTTTAATGATATATTTTGTACCTTTGTTTATGTATTCTTATGTACAAAATTGTAATTGAGACCACTTGTAAGTTACATTTCACTGCACACGTTTCTGTTGGTCATAGTATATGTACAATATGTGAGAAGTAGGGACTGATAGTGTTTGCACGTGTGTTAATAATTCAGCAAGGGACTGGTTAACAGCATTGCTGGTTCTAAGGACAATTAGGAAAAAAACTTTGTGAGTGCACAAGTGGTGTTTCAAGGACTTGCAATATTGTCTGCAAGACTCTTCGTTGGTGATTGTGCACCTGCACAGTCGCAACAGATGGCTGCTAGCCATCTCTACAAGAACTACAGTGGGTCTGCATCTTTTATGGCCCACCACTACCATTATTTCTACAACGACTCCACTGGGTCTGCATCTCTGGTGGCCCACCAATACTGTAATCTCTACCAGGACTACACTGGGTCTGTTCTGTGATGACCTACCTACCAATATTCTTCAAAACTTCGACTGACTCTGCTTTGGGTTTGCTCTGTTGTGGCCCATTACCTGTCTGCATGTCAAGAGTTAGCACTGTCTTTCCCTTGGAAGGACAACACTACTTCCTCCAGACTGCATGGAAATCCACTACTTCCGTGTGTCTTTTCTTTTACTACTCAGACTTTGAGAAAAACACTGCAATTTTACTTTGATGAATGATCAGGACTGTCTTTATGGACTGTGAGAAAATTTTAGCTTTTGACCATCATTGTATCGATAAGTGTGTGCATTTCATTTCTTTGTTATTATAATTATGAAAAATTTTTTCAAATCTGTATTGGCCACTGCCCAAGACAATTCTTAATTTTTTGTGGGGAGCATGGGGGCTATGTAAGTAGGCTGTTTAGGTTTTTTTTATTGGTAACGCCACATAGCGCTCTGTATGAAAAATCACTGGCTGTGCTGTGTGCAGTCAGTGGCTGGTTGGCATTGTTCTAATACTCGCCATTGTAGTGTTGGGCGGCTGGATGTTAACAGCGCGTAGCGTTGCTGCAGTTGGAGGTGAGCTGCCAGCAGTGGTCGACGTTGGGAGAGAGATGGCGGAGTTTTGAAATTTGTAAGACTGGCTGTCATGAACTGATATATATATATATTATGACTATTAAGGTAAATACATTGATTGTCCTCTACTAAAATCTTTCATTTGCTAACTGTGCCTATCAGTAGTTAGTGACTTCCGTAGTTTGAATCTTTTATTTAGCTGGCAGTAGTGGCGCTCGCTGTATTGCAGTATTTCGAGTAACGAAGATTTTTGGTGAGGTAAGTGATTTGTGAAAGGAATAGGTTAATGTTAGTCAGGGCCATTCTTTTGTAGGGATTATTGAAAGTCAGATTGCGTTGCGCTAAAAAATATTGTGTGTCAGTTTAAGCACAGTCGCGTATAATTTTTCCAAGGGGGCGTTTCAAGGTACCTTCCCCGTTCTCTCTGAGAGAAATTCTCATTTCACATGGGGCGTTATCCGTCTCTCATACTTCCTCCTCCACGTCAGGAGAAGAAAAAAACTTTAATAAAGAACAACTGCCGAGCTTCCGACGAGAAAGCAGAGATGAATATCTCGCGACCGGCTGAGCACTCTTCAGTTTTCTATGGAAAGCGTTACCAGCGGAAAAAAAATCGATCAAGCACTTCTTTGAGCAGATAGACCGACTTACAAAAATGATTTATTCTGCACTGGGTAGCACGCGACATGTTTCACTTTACTGGTCCTTTATAGCGAGAGTCCAATACTGCCGGCACGGAACTCGACAGTACAGGCCCCATACCCAGTGCTCGGTGTCCAGGTCACTGAGCCACATCCAAGTGGCCTAACCCTGAAAAGCGAGCTATTCTCCCTATGAAACCCAGTCAACTGGCCTCCAGCACTCCGGCCCCCTTGAGGTGGGACTTAGGACGCAATGACAAGCAATAATTATCTGGACCTGAAGGACAAATTATCTGCGCAATTTTTCCTGTAATTACTTTTATTTCCTCAATGAAAGGTAATTAAATAAACTGAAATATTCTATATATTCAAAGTTAATTGTGATGACGCCAGAGACAACCGTGAAATCACGGATTAAGAACGAGTTTCGAGTGGCCTTTGAATAAGATGGGTGTATCTCTGAGCTGAGCCCTTCCTGCTATGGTTGTTGAGCACGGCAGACGTCACGGACTGTGAGTTGCAAATCGTCAGTTAGCTGGGCATTATGGAGATGGGAGCCAATGCCGCCTCGTATTATGTGTAACTGCAATTGTGCGTTCTGTTCCGAAGTTAATGTTAAAATGTGTACTTCCATGAAGTAAAATAGTAAGTGAGTTTCAGAAGAGAAAAATGAATATCATTAATTATTTAAAGTCGTGCCCCAAAAGAGCCTTACAGAGAAAATTTTCTGCTGCATGAAAATTAAGTCCATACAACTGAATGGCGACCGAACCTCTACATGGCATCTGACAAAATTCATACGTCATTTTACTAAGGTTTGAAGCTCCTCTTGATGTTCTTCCGTGTTTGCGATTTAAAACTGGGTAGCTTTGAAAATCAGCCTAATGCAAAGACAATTAGTTTATTTTTTTTATTCACCCAAACATGTTTCATCTTCTGTGGGTCAAATTTTTGTTTCTTAAAATTACATCGCTAAATGAACTGCATCATTATTCACCGGTTTTTGTGCGCTTTTTCGTCGCTTTTTAACAGCATGTCATCTACAAACATTTTTCGTCCTATTGTGTGTAAGTTTGTTGTCTCGATCACCGGCTATTCAGTTCACTGTTTCCACACAGTTTTTCACACAATTTTCGCTCACTAGTTCACTTGTGTGTCTGCTTAGATCACGTTTCGCCACATTTTTTGTAATTGCACGTGAAGAAAAAATTGACCCACAGAAGATAACACACAGGTGTTGAAGCATGTCTGAGTAAATACCAAAATAAACTAATTGTCTATACATAAGGCTGATTTTCAAAACAACCCAATACATACGTCATAGTCTCTTACACAAAATAAGAGATACAAGCTACTCTCATAACTGATTAGACTGGTCAGCAGACCTCATAACGACAGAGAACAGTTCCCAACAAAAAAAATTCTCTGTGGGAAGCCATTCTAATTATGCTGCGATTGGGAACAAAATGATGGTACTATAAGACTGTATCTTGAAGTATAACAACTTCCAATTCAACACAATACAGATGTATACTCTCATTTATATAAATAACTAACATGTCTTTATTACCCATCTCTTGTAATGTTATTAAATTTTTATTCGATCCTACTACAGCCCCCTACCATGAGGCCCATCCTAGAGTTTAGTACGTGTTCAGAATGGTAGACGAGTGACGTCAGCAGAGCCAGAAGGGGCCGGGCTGACGTCACCAATAAGTGACGACGTGGCACAATGTTGTTTAGAGAGTATGTTGGGAGAAACGCACATGTCCTGTAATCCAATAGTAGGAATCACAATAAATGTCAAGAGTAACTCCACACCAGTAGTATGAAACCGTGTGATGTTAAAGGAATGATACATTAATCTAACAAATACAGGCCTACCTGGGTAGTAGTATAAAACAAATGAATGATAATCTTACGAAAATAGGTAGGGTGTAGATGACAAACTCAGCTGTATGGCAAATGATAATACATCACTGCGTGGCGATTATATAGATGATCTCACTAAAATGTGTAATGTGGTGTCATCGCCAGACACCACACTTGCTAGGTGGTAGCCTTTAAATCGGCCGCGGTCCGTTAGTATACGTCGGACCCGCGTGTCGCCACTATCAGTGATTGCAGACCGAGCGCCGCCACACGGCAGGTCTAGAGAGACTTCGTAGCACTCGCCCCAGTTGTACAGCCGACTTTACTAGCGATGCTTCACTGACAAAATACGCTCTCATTTGCCGAGACGATGGTTAGCACAGCCTTCAGCTACGTCATTTGCTACGACCTAGCAAGGCGCCATTATCAGTTACTATTGATATTATGAATCATGTACCGTCAAGAGCGACGTTCGTCATTAATGGATTGAAGTTAAGTATTCCACCAGCTACGTCCGTTCTTTCTAAATTCTAATTTCCATGTCCTGTTCCAGACCTCACGTCAGCCTGCGTGAGCTAAAGCGCGTGCCTGTCGGCCTCCTCTAGTAACACGGTTGGCTCTCCTGCCAACCACAACAATGGCGACTAGGCAAAACCGCGTTCTTATCGATATTGCCCTGATTTACTTGTGTAATGGCTTTGCCACAATCTCCAGATGTACTGTCCGAATTTTATCGCTTACAGAATCAACAGACGCAGGCCTTACTGGATGCCCTTGGACAGCTCGTCCAGGGTCAACGTGCGATGCAAAACGATGCGGCAGCAGCCACTTCACCGCTAACGCAGCCACAACACGCTGTTGCACCAACTTTTCAACCTTTTGATGCTGCACTGGAAAGCTGGACGGAGTGGCCACGCCAATTTGGATTCCATCTCGCCGCCTACAGAATTCAAGGTAACGAGCGGCAGCTTTTTTTGTTGTCTTCGGTCGGCGTGAATACGTACCGTGTGATAGTCAAATAATCTCCCCGACACGACGTAGCAACTGTCCTACGAAGAAATTTTGTCTGCATTAGATGCATATTTCAAAGAATCAGTCAATGTAGTTGCCAAGCGGTATACCTTCTTTCGTTAAAAACGTACGGCAGGTCAGACCAATAGGGAGTGGGTTGCAACCTTGCAAGGCCTTACAAGGGATTATGCTTTTGAGTGTCATTGTGGACTCACTTATTCAGATACTATGGTACGTGATGCAATTTCACAGAACGTTTCTGATGTTCGTACAAGGGAACAAATTTTGAAATTAGTAAATCCCTCCTTTCAACAAGTGATGGACATATTGGATCGGCAGGACACACTTGACTTTGCTCAGGAATCATTTGAAACTTCGCCAGCAGTGTGTCAGGTTCACCGGCCCGCCGGGCGAGCTGCTCGGAGCAGTAAACAGCCCTCGCGCCCGGCCGCGCTGCTGCCGCCAGGCTCTCAGCCACGTGTGCCCGCCGGCAAGCAAATACAGTGATCAAATCATGCCGGCGGTGTGCCACTAAACATTCGCGTGAGTATTGCCCGTCACGCCAAGATATTTGCTTTTATTGTAATAAAAATGGACATGTTCAGCGTGTTTGCCAGAAAAGCTCAGATCAGAAGCTCAAAACTGTTCCAGGCCCTTTGCTTCGCGCCGGCATCGGAATCGAACCAAGGGTACTCAGGCTCGTGAAACTTCGCCCATGGAAATTCATGTAGTTCATTCCACTCCGCCCAGTGCCACTCTCTCTAACAGTGACTGTGTTCGTCCCAAAAATAGTGTGCGTCGACATCGTCGGAATTCCCGTCAAGTCGCAAGTGATTATGTACCAGTGTCAGTTCACGTTACACGAGACAGTCGCTCTTGTCGTCAGCAGGACAATAAACTTTTTGTGGACTTGGATATTAACGGCAAAGTGAAACCATTCCAACTCGATACCGGAGCTGCCGTTTCACTGATCAATCAAGACACTTACAAACTGCTGGGCACACCTCCGTTGCGTGCCGCAAATGTTAAGTTAACTAGTTATTCAGGTCAAGAGATCCCTGTGTTAGGACAGTGCAGCCTTCTTGCAACATACAAAGGACAAACAAAACTTGTGTCATTTTACATCCTTCGTTCTTCTTCTGCAGTGAACTTGTTTGGTTTCGATTTATTTCAGTTTTTTAACTTGTCTATAGTATATCATGTCCTCTCAGTGAACCAGACTGTGCCTTCAGACAGTGTGTCTCGTCTATGTGAAGAATTTGCAGACATTTTTGCACCGAGCCTCGGTTGCGCTAAGAACCATAAAGCACATTTGGAACTGAAAGTAAACGTGCAACCGAAATTTTTCAGAGCGTGCAATGTTCCCCACACATTGCGTGATGAGGTCGCAAAAACATTACACGATTTGGAATCACAAGGTGTAATTGAGCGTGTGCAGGCTTCTCTCTGGGCATCACCCTTAGTAATTTTGCCAAAACCTTCCGGAAAGTTGAGACTTTGTGTGGACTTCAAGGTTCAAAATGGTTCAAATGGCTCTGAGCACTGTGGTACTTAACATCTGTGGTCATCAGTCCCCTACAACTAAGAACTACTTAAACCTAACTAACCTAAGGACATCACACACATCCATGCCCGAGGCACTATTCGAACCTGCGACCGTAGCAGTCGCGCGGTTCCGGACTGAGCGCCTAGAACCGCTAGACCACCGCGGCCGGCGGACTTCAAGGCAACAGTGAATCCACAACTAGTGATTGCAACTTTTCCTTTACCCCGCCCGGAAGATCTTTTTGACAAACCGTGTCCGAGTAAATATTTTTCGAAGTTGGACCTCGCAGATGCGTACTTGCAAATACCGGTGGACGAAGAATCCCAGCGCGTTTTGGTGGTTAACACGCATCTTGGGTTGTATCAATTCAAACGACTGCCATTCAGGTGTGCATCCACTCCTGCATTGTTTCAGCAATATCTACAAACTGTTAGTGCGTCGGTCCCTACTGCAGCAAACTATCTGGACGATATTGTGATCTCCGGAAAGACGGAAGAAGAACATTTGGCCAATCTCAGAACATTATTTCAGGTCTTGCGACAAAATGGTCTTCGCTTGCGGAAGGACAAATGTGTGTTTTCTGCTCGTGACTTGCCATACTTGGGACATGTACTCAATGCCCAAGGCACACATCCCTGTCCAACGCACCTCCGTGCCATACAAGACTTGCCGTCGCCGCAGGATTTGAAGCAGCTACAGAGTGTGCTGGGAAAAATCAACTATTATCATAAATATGTGCCGCATGCCTCTTCCACTTCAGCTCCGCTTCATCGCTTACGCCGTAAGGGTGTTCCGTTCGTCTGGACGACGGAATACGAACGCACCTTTCGCCAGTTGAAATCGGCGTTGCTTTCCAATACTTGCTTTACGCCATTCGATCCTCGCAAGCCCCTTTTGTTGATGGTGGATGCCTCGGATTTCGGGATCGGTGCTGTGCTTGCGCACAAAGATGGATCGCACGATCGCCCTATTGCCTTTGCGTCCAAATTGCTTTCGTCTGCGCAAAGAAATTATTCACAGATTTAGAAAGAAGCATTGGCTCTCGTATTTGGTGTTACAAAGTTTCATGATTTCTTGTATGGTCGTCACTTTCCCATAATCACAGACCACAAACCTTTGACATCGCTTTTTCATCCGACCAAGCCTGTACCTCCACGTACAGCCCTGAAATTCATTTGCTGGTCTAATTTCCTCTCGCAGTACCGCTACGATATCTTGTATCGGTCCACTGCTAAGCACGGAAACGCCGATGCGTTGTCCCGCTAGCCTGTTGCTGAGAATAGGGCATTCGATTCCTCCGAACTTGCTTGCATGTTTATTGATGCGGAAACCGATGACGTGGTTAAATCGTTCCCGACTGAATTTCGTCGTGCGGCTACAGCCACAGCTGCCGACTCTGTCCTTGCTACCGTTCTGCGTTTTGTTGCTACGCAATGGCCCTTGTCAAAGTCACGGATCTGGAACCCTTTGCTTCGCCGATTTTTTTGCTCACAAGGAGAGACTTTTTGTACGACGTGGTGTTTTGCTGTTGCGTTCTAATAATGATCAGTCCAGGGTCGTGGTACCACGCTCGTTACATTCCTCTGTCTTACAGCTTCTCCACCAAGGACATTGAGGTATAGTGAGAACGAACAACTTGCTCGTCAGTGCTGTACTTGGTTCGGAATCGATGCCACGATTACGAATTTGTGCTCATCTTGCATGGTGTGTGCCGAACAACAATCAGCACCACCGCGGAAATTCTTTGCATGGCCAAAAGTCACTTCCCCTTGGCAACTCTTACACATCGATTTTGCTGCTCCATTCTGGAATGCTCGATGGTTGTTTGTGGTACATTTATTCAGTAATTTTCCTTTTGCTGTCTGGATGTCTTCCACGACGTCATCTGCCACCATCCAAGCGTTATCCGCTATCTTTTTCATTGAAGGTCTTGCACAGACTATTGTTTCCGGCAATGGCCCACAATTCATGTCCGCAGAATTTCAGTCCTTCTGCAAGGCCAATGGTATTCAACATCTGACGTCCGCGCCATTTTCGCCAAAGTCAAACGGTGCCGCTAAACGATTGGTCAGGACTTTCAAGTGACAGATGTTGAAGTTGAACGGGTCGCATTCTCGGGAGGACGTGTTATTGCTCTTTTTGTCCTCGTATCGCTCTCAACACCGAGATGGTCGCTCGCCGGCTGAGTTGCTCCACGATCGTCATCATCGAACCTTGATGTCTTTGCTACATCCGCCGCATCAGGTTCCTGTGCAGCGGCAGACACATGCTTTTGCTCGGGTTCGATTCCCGACGGGGTCAGGGATTTTCTCTGCCTCGTGATGGCTGGGTGTTGTGTGTTGTCCTTAGGTTAGTTAGGTTGAAGTAGTTCTAAGTTCTAGGGGACTGATGACCATAGATGTTAAGTCCCATAGTGCTCAGAGCCATTTGAACCATTTGCTTTTGCTCCTGGCGACGTTATCTACTATCGCCACTATCGAGGTTCACGCCCTTCGATCAAAGAGCGCATTCTTCGCTGCCTCGGCAGCGCTATGTATCTGGTGTTGGGTGGCTCTGGTGAGGTGCGTCGGCATCTCAATCAGCTGCGCCTCTGTCGTCGCATGGTTGACCGGACGGTGCCGTCCGGTCAACGCCCCGGAGACCCATCTACTGGCTCGCCTCAACCCCAGGTGTTACCGACGTTGTCTTCCATTTTGCCTCATGGCGTCGCGCCGCCGCCACCGCCACCGCCGCCACCGCCTGTTCTCCCGCCGGCGACGCCCGCAGTGGACGCGCCGCTGCAGCCGTCGGGCGCCCCCCTGGGTCACGCGCCGCCGGTCGCTTTCCGTGACCAGTTGTCCTCCAACATGGAACTCTTGCCCGCTCCAGACCATATGTCGTCTTCGCCCGTCGGGTGCCCCTGCCCGATGGAGGTCGACCCTTGGGCCCCTCCTGTCTCTCTACGGGCGCATACACCGCATGTTGGCGTGCACCCTGGAGCAGGTTTTCAGGCGTTTCCTAGCTCCCCGCGGTCCGAATGGCAGGGTGCGGGTGGCACAGCCTCGCCTGTTGTTAGGCTCCCCACCTCGTCGCATACGTCAACATGGGATCCTCCTAACGGCGGGCGGAAGCCTTATGCCACAACCGTACGCCGATTTGCGGGGGAGGAATGTGGTGTCACCGCCAGACACCACACATGCTAGGTGGTAGCCTTTAAATCGGCCACGGTCCGGCAGTATACGTCGGACCCGCGTGTCGCCACTATCAGTGATTGCAAACCGAGCACCGCCACACGGTAGGTCTAGCGAGACTTCCTAGGACTCACCCCAGTTGTAAAGCCGACTTTGCTAGCGATGGTTCACTGACAAAATACGCTCTCATTTGCCGAGACGATAGTTAGCATAGCCTTCAGCTACGTCATTTGCTACGACCTAGCAAGGCGCCATATTCAGTTACTATTGATATTATGAATCATGTACCGTCAAGAGCAACGTTCGTCATTAATGGATTGAAGTTAAGTATTCCACCAGCTACGTCCGTTCTTTCTAAATTCCAATTCCCTTGTCCTGTTCCAGACCTCACGCCAGCCTGCGTGAGCTAAATCGCGTGCCTATCGGCCTCCTCTAGTAACACGGTGTTGGCTCTCCTGCCAACCACAACATGTAATGACCTCATCAAGTACTTAATGAGCAGCAGAAAGCTAGAAGTAGGTTAGATCAGTTGTCTGCACAGCGAGACACCTTACATGCAGCACACGTCGAACTAGGGAAAGATGTAACGACGGTAGCGAAACATGTAAGGAAATACCAGAAGAGGTTAAGAAATCGCCAAAGGAGTTAGATCGGTTAAAATTACAGCAACAGAGTGCAGATGCTAATGTAGAGACGTCGCAGGAAGGTGCAGACAAGGGTGACTTTGACAGTAACACAACACTCGCACAAAAAATGGTACACGAGTATGGGATTTGTCACGGGGCTGCTGAGAAACTTGTTACTGAGAAAGGAAACGGAATTATCAACAGGGTGTATGAGAATATTAAAGCTATTACGGGGCAAATCCGAAGTGATCTGACACATGATACAGGAAACAAGGCTAAGGTGAGCGCTGAGGAGGGGGGAATTAAATTTCGTGTAGCACCACCAGTAGATACGATGGAGCATCCGTTTCCTGGAGGGCAGTTTAATACGGGGGCGGAAGACGAACCGCAAGTGCGGCTCCGAAAAAAAATTAAGCGTTCGATATACGGTCAGGTAAACATGCCTGCAACATTTGTGCCAATACTTTCAACCATGTTGTTGGATGAGAGTATTTTAAAACATCGACGATTCCAACTGTTTTCAAACGAGATGAAAAAGGTACACCCGCTTGACTTTATAAGATCCTTCACGAATGTGTTATCGCAAATTTGGACAGAAAAACAAAAACATAAATTATGGTATTGGTTTCATTCAAGGTGAAGCCTTGCTTTGGGCTGCAGATACGGCAGAAAAATGTCCAACATAGGTATATTTTTAATAGGCTTTTCTCTGTTAATTTCGGTCTAGAGCTGTTCTGAACTGACTTTTCTCAGTAAAATTTGGCCTAGAGCTGTGCAAGGACGGCTCAGGAGATAAGTATTTAATCCTGAGCCATACACAAGTAAACAAGGTGGTTCGAGGAAGTATTTTGAGAAACATGTCAACAAGACACATGCATTACTCGGATGAACCTATACCCCATGCAGATGTGGTTAGGATTCTGATGAGTTACCACTAAATGTACGAGATTATCTTGTGATGGTGTCGGAAATAAACTTGGAGTATCTTTTGTCGGTATTAGATTCAGTCGCTCTTATGTGTGAAGAGGAAAAAATACCAGGGAACGATGGAAATGTACAAGAAAATTTAGCAATGAATGGTACTGGTAATGCTCAAAATAGTAATCGAAATTTTAACGGCTGGTTCCCTTCTCCTCTGAATAATGGAAATAATGGGAACTCACACGAAAATGTAAGTTACCGTCGTGGCAGAAATACGTTTAAAGAAAAAGCGGGACAGTAGTACAACATTGGCTATCAGAACAGGACACAGAGTCGGAATGGGGATAGAGAAGACAATGGTTGGCCCGGTGGACCAGGTGGTTACTGGCAGAATAACCTAAACACAGACCATTCTCGGTATGGGAATGTGCCGCCGACGCGCAGGGAGCAGGGAGGCAATGCTCGACAGGCACCCACCCCGCATGGTGGTGCTAATTGGTGGGGAGGGGGGGGGGGCAAGCCATATAAACATTGTTGAAGTCATGGGCAGTGGTGCCGCAGGTCTGCTCCCACAGTCGGAAAACCCAATCCGGTTGGGCTAGGCTCCCAAGTCACAGCCAGGGAGCTTAGTTGGGATGAAGTATTTCGCAATGTCAGACTTATCACGTACAATAAAGATTAAATTACGAGAGACAGGTTATGTGACGACGGCGTAGGCAGTAAACATGAGAACCACGAGAAGGGAGGACAAACGCTACTGATAACTATAATATATAATTCACCCACACTGATATATTTAGATATTAGAGCAACGACATTTGTAACGTCTACAGAATTTTTTAATGAAACAAATAAAGATAACCTTACACTCATTTTCCCTGTCGAAAACTGTCATATTTTGAGTGCAATGGGAAGAAAACCAAAATCAATAAAGGTACGAGCTCTGATCCCAATTACTTTTCGGGAAGTGACAGTGAAGTACCCGTTCCTGGTAGATGATAAACTGATAATTATCTGTGTGCTAGGTATGGATTTCTTACGAGAGTGTAAAGCTAACGTAGATTTGTAAAAAGGGGAATGGTATTTGGTAGTAGGTAAACAAGAAAAATTTCACTAGACCTGATTAGAACACCAATACAACACAGTGGAGTCTGTAATCAAACAAATATAGAATTTGAAACTTCCTGGCAGATTAAAACTATGTGCCGGATGGAGACTCGAATTCGGGACCTTTGCCTTTCGCGGGCAAGTGCTCCACTAACTGAGCTACCCAAGCACGACCCACGCCCCGTCCTCAGCTTTAACTCCGCCAGTACCTCGTCTCCTCCCTTCCAAACTTTACAGAAGCTCTCCTGCAAAGCTTCTGTTTTAATCTGCCAGGAAATTTCATATCAGCGCACACTCCGCTGTAGAGTGAAAATTTCATTCTAAATATAGAATTTTTTACCCAGCAGTTATGCGAATGGAAGAATCACAAATAATTCTGGCACTGAGACCAAACTCTTGCTGGAAACTGTGCAGCTTAAGGTAAAAGAGTTAGTATGTTTAACACCTGAACAACACCAAGAGTTATCATATTTATTTTCACAATACTTGCATTTCTTCGGCATCATTAGAAGGTACACTTACCAGATACAGGTTATGCTTCATGAAACCTTTTGTCATATGTGATATCTGATTCTATGGACGAAGAATGAGACCATACGAAAGGAAATAGAACTCATGTTGCTGTGGCAAATACATGAGCCACCAAACTCACCTTACTGTATCCATTAACAAACAGTGTCAAAGGGAGATGGTAGTGAACAGCTTGTCATAGAGGCTACTATAAGAAACGTAATAATAATCCCTGTAACTAAAAGATCACAGAATTTAGAAGAACATTTGTCAAAGCTTCATAACGTCATATATCTGACAAGCATTGACTTAAAACCATCATACTGACGAGTGGCCTTCCATCCTGAGAGTCGGAAATATACTGCCTTTATATGTTGTGGGAGGAGCTACCAATTCAAAGCTCAGACGTTTGTGCTCAATGTCCGTGCGGGAATATTCATTGATGCACCTGACATCATTCTCGGACAGGAAGTATTGAGTAAAGTAACGGTATATGTGGGTGACACCTTACTTGGTACTGAAACTTGGGTAGAGCATCTTGAATTATTAAAGCAAGTGCTCAGTAGATTCGCACAATATCTAGTTACCATAAACCTACAGTAGTCGAAATTTGATGGGCAGAAATCGAATTTCTACGACATATCATCTTTCTGTCTGGGATACTGCCAGATCCTGGCAAGCTGTACGCAATACGAAATTTTCCATCGCCTCGCTCCAAGCGCCAACTAAAATCTTATGTGGTTTAGTATCCTTTTTTTCGTAAATTCGTATCGAATCAACTATAAATAACGACAATTTTCTAAGTTTACTGCAGAAAGATTGCAATTGGCTCCGGTCAGAAGCATGTGAGAAAGACTTTGTTGTCATTAAGAATGCGTTAGTGAATGTGTTACTCTTACCACATCCAGACACGAATAGAGATTTTTGTCTCACTATAGATGGCTTAGAAGGTTTCCTGTTCCAAGTCAAGACGACAGGAGACTTCAAAGTATTTGCCTGGTACGTTTTGCCAGCTGCACACTTACTGGAGGTATTTCACAATGGAATCAGAAGCCTTAGCAGTGGTGTGGGCATTTAAAAAGTTCGAGCATTACTTATAGGATAAACGTACCGTTGTCTACTTTGAGCATCAAGCACTTTCATTTTTACTGACTTGTAAATTGTTGCACACACAGTTAGCATGGTGGTGTTACTCGCAGCAGAAACGGAGCTTTCAAATCCACCACATTAAAGGTGAGCAAAATTTAGTAGCCAATCCTCTTTCACGCCTGGCTAGATTTACCAAGCTGTGTGATCTACATCTACGTCTACATTTATAGTCCGCAAGCCACCTAACGGTGTGTGGTGGAGGGCACTTTACGTGCCATTGTCATTACCTCCCTTTCCTGTTCCAGTCGCGTATGGTTCGCGGGAAGAACGACTGCCGGAAATACTCCGTGGGTGCTCGAATCTCTCTGATTTTACATTCGTGACCTCCTCGGGAGGTATAAGTAGGGGGAAGCAATATATTCGATACCTTATCCAGAAACGCACTCTCTCGAAACCTGGACAGCAAGCTACACCGCGATGCAGAGTGCCTCTCTTGCAGAGTCTGCCACTAGAGTTTACTAAACATGTTTGTAACGCTATCACGCTTACCAAATAACCCTGTGACGAAACGCGCCGCTCTTCTTTGGATCTTCTCTATCGCCTCTGTCAACCCGACCTGGTACGGATCCCACACTGATGAGCAATACTCAAGTATAGGTCGAACGAGTGTTTTGTAAGCCACCTCCTTTGTTGATGGACTACATTTTCTAGCCGGCCGCGGTGGTCTAGCGGTTCAGGCGCTCAGTCCGGAACCGAGCGACTGCTACGGTCGCAGGTTCGAATCCTGCCTCGAGCATGGATGTGTGTGATGTTCTTAGGTTAGTTAGGTTTAAGTAGTTCTAAGTTCTAGGGGACTGATGACCACAGATGTTAAGTCCCATAGTACTCAGAGCCATTTAACCATTTAAACATTTTCTAAGGACTCTCCCAATGAATCTCAACCTGGCACCCGCCTTACCAACAATTAATTTTATATGATCATTCCACTTCAAATCGTTCCGTACGCATACTCCTAGATATTTTACAGAAGTAACTGCTACCAGTGTTTGTTCCGCTATCATATAATCATACCATAAAGGATCCTTCTTTCTATGTATTCGCAATACATTACATTTGTCTATGTTAAGAGTCAGTTGCCACTCTCTGCACCAAGTGCCTATCCGCTGTAGATCTTCCTGCATTTTGCTGCAATTTTCTAATACTGCAACTTCTCTGTATACTACAGCATCATCCGCGAAAAGCCGCATGGAACTTCCGACACAATTTACTAGGTCATTTGTATATATTGTGAAAAGCAATGGTCCTATAACACTCCCCTGTGGCACCACAGAGGGTACTTTTACGTCTGTAGACGTCTCTCCATTGAGAACAACATGTTGTGTTCTGTTTGCTAAAAACTCTTAAATCCAGCTACACAGCTGGTCTGATATTCCGTAGGCTCTTACTTTGTTTATCAGGCGACAGTGAGGAACTGTATCGAACGCCTTCCGGAAGTAAAGGAAAATGGCATCTACCAGGGAGCCTGTATCTAATATTTTCTGAGTCTCATGAACAAATAAAACGAGTTGGGTCTCACACGATCGCTGTTTCCGGAATCCATGCTGATTCCTACAGAGTAGATTCTGGGTTTCCAGAAATGACATGATACGAGTACACGAGCAAAAAACATATTCTAAAATTCTACAACAGATCGATGTCAGAGATATAGGCCTATAGTTTTGCGCATCTGCTCGACGACCCTTCTTGAAAACGGGGACTACCTGTGCTCTTTTCCAATCATTTGGAACCTTCCGTTTCTCTAGAGACTTGCGGTACACGGCTGTTAGAAGGGGGGAAAGTTCTTTTGCGCGCTCTGTGTAGAATCGAATTGGTGTCCCGTCAGGTCCAGTGGACTTTCCTCTGTTGAGTGATTTGTGTTCCTTTTCTATACCTTGGACACAGCTTTGGAAAAAGGTGTTTAGTATTTCAGCTGTACGCTTGTCATCCTCTGTTTCCATGCCATCATCATCCCAGAGTGTCTGGATATGCTGTTTCGATCCACTTACTGATTTAAATTATGACCAGAACTTCCTAGGATTTTCTGTCAAGCCGGTGCATAGAATTTTACTTTCGAATGCACTGAACGCTTCACGCATAGCCCTCCTTACGCTAACTTTGACATCGTTTACCTTCTGTTTGTCTGAAAAGTTTTGGCTGCGTTTAAACTTGCAGTGAAGCTCTCTTTGCTTTCGCAGTAGTTTCCTAACTTTGTTGTTGAACCTCGGTGGGTTTTCCCCGTCCCTCACAGTTTTACTCGGCACGTACCTGTCTAAAACGCATTTTACGATTGCCTTAAACTTTTTCTATAAACACTCAACATTGGATTGGTAATCAGTGGGCTTGAAGTTGGGTGCTTGAGGTGGGTTTTCAGATAAAGCCCCTACTCTACAACCACGTGTGAGACCCATGGTCGGTATTATGGTCAAATGTGACTATCACGAGATTGGCCTACGTAGGTCGCGACTTGTGATGTGTCCCGCCTCACACATATTCTTATTATGTCTTTGTATCACACTCAGTTACATGTGATTCTTGGTCACGTTCGCACGTCAACTGCACATACGGTTCACGTCCACGCTGTCGCGGCATGCTACCAGTGTTAAAGACTGCGATGGAGCTCCGTATGCCACGGCAAACTGGCTGACACTGACGGCGGCGGTGCACAAATGCTGCGCAGCTAGCGCCATTCGACGGCCAACACCACGGTTCCTGGTGTGTCCGCTGTGCCGTGCGTGTGGCCATTGCTTGTACAGCACTCTCGCAGTGTCTGGAGCATGTATGGTGGGTCTGACACACCGGTGTCAATGTGTTCTTTTTTCTATTTCCAGGAGTGTATTTTAACTTTCACTGAGTGGCTGACAGATCAGTTATCACGTGCTGTTCTCATACATTGAGGAACTACTCTTTTCCATGTATAAAATAACCAAAAGCTACAGTAAAATGACGCTTGAAAAGATGAGGTTATGTTGTGTTTAACTGAAAAAGAAGATTCAGAGAAAAAAATGGCTAGTTATGATGATTATTATTCATCCAGTGGAAGCAGGTATTATCTCTCTAATGAATACTAATCCAAAAAATACACGGCAAGTCGAAAATACTTAATTTTTTTTAACAATAAAAACATTGAGGCTTAGCTTTGTATCATACTACTGTTACTGCGTGATTTTAACTATTATTTAGATGCTAATATTTATGTACAAATCATAAAAAATTAAACTTCTGCTATTAATTACTTCATTATTGGTAATAATGTGTACATTATAAGCCTATTTCTAAAATACATTAATGTGTTATATGTATTTTGGCCTTTCCCATTCTGAAATTTTCGTTTGAGTTAGGATGCTGACCATTGTTAAATGTCTCCACAGTTACTACCTACTAATGCACCCTAAAGGCGAAAAAGAAATACGAACAACTGGAAAAAGGGCAACAATGTAAACGTTGTAGTAATTCTGGCAGAGAGTACATATTTGTTAAAACAGGACGAACTATTGGTGCAAAAATTCTTTGTCCTAAATGTGCAAGCAAGGAAAAAAAATTGAAAAATTCATGAACGTACAGGGCAGATATTCCATTATTTTTGTGATACAGGTGACTTCAGTTGTCAAAATAAATACCTTCTGAATAATATTGAGATGGAACACGTGCAAAGGAGGTAACTATGATTAAAGACAATCAGAAATCAGATTTTTATATCATGTACTTTTTAAAGATAAAATTATTATGATGACTGAGTAATATACAAGGTGATTCAAAAAGAATACCACAACTTTAAAAATGTGTATTTAATGAAAGAAACATAATAAAACCTTCTGTTATACATCATTACAAAGAGTATTTAAAAAGGTTTCTTTTCACTCAAAAACAAGTTCAGAGATGTTCAATATGGTCCCCTCCAGACACTCGAGCAATATCAACCCGATACTCCAACTCGTTCCACACTCTCTGTAGCATATCAGGCGTAACAGTTTGGATAGCTGCTGTTTTTTCTCGTTTCAAATCATCAATGGTGGGTGGGAGAGGTGGCCAAAACACCATATCCTTAACATACCCCCATAAGAAAAAATCGCAGGGGGGAAGATCAGGGCTTCTTGGAGGCCATTGATGAAGTGCTCTGTCACAGGCTGCCTGGCGGCCGATCCATCGCCTCGGGTAGTTGACGTTCAGGTAGTCACGAACAGATAAGTGCCAATGTGATGGCGCTCCATCCTGCTGAAATATGAATTGTTGTGCTTCTTGTTCGAGCTGAGGGAACAGCCAATTGTCTAACATCTCCAGATACTGTAGTCCAGTTACAGTAGCACTTTCGAAGAAAAAGGGACCAAAAACTTTATTGGCTGAAATGGCACAGAAAACGTTCACCTTAGGCGAGTCACGTTCATACTGAGTTGTTTCCCGCGGATTCTCAGTGACCCATATACAGACATTGTGACGGTTGACTTTCCCGTTAGTGTGGAAAGTTGCTTCATCACTAAACACAATCTTTGAAACGAAAGATTCATCTGTTTCCATTTGAGCAAGGATAAAATCACAGAAATCGATTCTTTTAATCTTATCAGTTGCAGACAGTGCTTGAACCAATTTCAGACGATAAGGTTTCATAACTAACCTTTTTCGTAGGACTCTCCATACAGTTGATTGTGGAATTTGCAGCTCTCTGCTAGCTCTGCGAGTCGATTTTCCTGGGCTGCGAAAAAATGCTTGCTGGATGCGTGCTACATTTTCATCACTCGTTCTCGGCCGTCCAGAACTTTTCCCTTTGCACAAACACCCATTCTCTGTAAACTGTTTATACGAACGTTTAATACACCACCTATCAGGAGGTTTAACACCATACTTCGTTCGAAATGCACGCTGAACAACTGTCGTCGATGCCCGTCTGCCATACTCAATAACACAAGAAGCTTTCTGTTGAGTGGTCGCCATCTTAGCATCAACTGACGCTGACGCCTTGTCAACAGCGCCTCAAGCGAACAAATGTACAACTAAATGAAACTTTATAGCTCCCTTAATTCGCCGACAGATAGTGCTTAGCTCTGCCTTTTGTCGTTGCAGAGTTTTAAATTCCTAAAGTTTTGGTATTCTTTTTGAATCACCCTGTATTTTATTTTTTCAGGTACCAAAAGAAGAAGAAAAGCGCAAGCTCCAAGCTCCAAGAGCGATAACGGAATGGCCCCGTTTTCTGTAAAAATTACCAGGGTATATCATTTGCTGTCTTCCCTCACTCCTCTGGCTCTTTGCGTCAGAAATATTCCGCCAATCAGTGTTTCTCTCTTAAACAGGAGAATGATATTTCGTTTTAGTCGACCAATGCAGAAATATGTAGCATCTCTAATAGGCGTATACTGTCCTCCTGTGGGCACTCCATAACTACACAGTCAGTCCGTGAAAAAATGCATCTTCTGGGTGCTCCCACACAATGTAGCGGAATTTGCTTTTAAGTCGAAAACTGGGGACGTTATCCCTTCGCTCTGGCAAAAGCTGTCCTCTCTCTGGACGGTCGCTCCAGCTTAACCAGGTGTGTTGACCCACCCCTCTGAAGGCACGGGCCTCCCAGCGGACTGGTTGCCTCTTTAGAACAAAAATTCATGTGGCCGTCATGTCGTGTATGCCAGCCTCGACTTTTCCAACGTTAGTGCACACTTGCGATTTACTTATTAGGTTTGCATATCACTTACATGAATTCATACAAAATTGACTCTACATTATCGGGTTTGGGTTCGAACGAAGTGTCTGGATGTGCAAAATACGATTATGAGGACGGAATGTGTAAGAAATGAAGGTCAGGAGACCTCACCACCTTCCAAGGTGGTATAAGGCTGGAGAACTGGTGCGAATGAATCGATGAGGTAGAAGTGGCTGTTGGGATACTTGAGGGTTTGTAGCTGAGGGGTATTATTAAGGAAGAGGACCTATGAAAAAAAGCGTGGAAGGAGAAAAGGGAGGGCAGGGAAAATACGAGGAAGCGAGGGCGAGGGAACCCTGACAAGGTGGAATGAGTGGAGCGGGTTTAAAGTTGGTAAACATCGGCACAGAGTTCACGATCTGGCATCCCATAACACACAGCCGAGGCATACACCAGTGTGCTCAGAACACCCTCTCGCTGTGAAGGAGCATGACAGCTGGAGGCGTGCAGGTACAGATCTGAATGTGTCGGGTTACGGTAGACGCTGTGTCCTAGTGTGCCATCTGGTCTTCGCTTGACGAGCACATCCAGAAATAGAAGCTGGTTGTTTTCTTCTACCTCCAACGTGAACTTGATATTCTGGTGCAGCGAGTTCTGATGCTGCAGAAAGTCTTGGAGGTGTGTCGTCCGTGTGACCAGATTATGAATGTATCGTCTACATATCGAAAAAAGCAAGAAGGCTTGTAGACTGCCGACTCGAGAGCTTCTTTTTCAAAAGCCTCCATAAACATATTGCCCACTACTTGTAATAGCGTCTCATTGAACAGAAAGTACGAATTCTAAAACTTTCGTTACTGTTGGTCCAAATTTTTCTCCTATGTGGCTTAGGTACCCTAGTAAAGAGGGATACCACGTCAAAACTCACCATGAGGTCTTCTAGGCCCAATCGGAAGTTCTGGAGCTACTGGGCGAAATGCTCGGAGTTTCTGATGTGGTACTGGCATTTGCCCACAAAGGGACTGAGCATCGACATCAGGTTGTTTGCTGTTCATATGTTTCGTGCTCCAGTGTTGCCTACAATCGGGCGGAGAGCGAATCCATCCTTACGGGCTTTAGGTAGTCCGTAAAGTTTAGGAGGTGCAGCTGCTTGTGGACCAAGTTTCTTCACGATCTTCTTATGTTCGAAGGTGTGCTGGAGAAGCTCAATAGTCTTTCTTTTCACTCTGTTGGTAGGATGTCTTCAATTCTCCAGTAGGTGTCGTCTTCTAGTAGGTCGTACAATTTTTGCTTTCTACATTACATGTTAGAAGGACCCCGCTATTCCCTTTATCTGCTGGGGAGATGACAGTCTCGACATCTTCTTGGAGTGGTTCAGTGCTTTCCTCTCTTCCTTGGAGATGTTTGGCTTCGTGGAGCCGCCCTAGTGAGTACACGGCATATTTTCCATCGTATTTCCTCTGCAGCGTCACGTGGATGTGCAAGAGGGGCCCGTTCCATCGCGCTAATGAATTGTTCTGTTGGTAATGTTGTCGATGTCGGTGCGAAATTCAGCCCCTTTTCAAGTACGGAGAAGAGAGCATCATCAGTTACTTTCCCCGTACAGTTGATGACCGTTCTCTGTGGTTCTTCGTGCGGTGGTTTGGCTGACAGACGGTCGTATTTTGCAATTTGTCTGTAAGTGGCCGATTGTCAAGCACTGTAGGTTGAGACCAACTAACTGCATCTGCCGACTCCCATGAGCCAGGGCAGAGTGTCGAAGCAAATTGCATGTGGAGTGATGAGAGTTCTCTGTACGTCTCGTCGAGTCTGCGTCGAGTGTACCGGATCCTCTCCCTCATTTCTGGTGATCTGCAGCATCTCAACTCGCTGTACCAGAATATCAAGTTCACGATGGATGTAGAAGAAAACAACCAGCTTCCAGTTCTAGATGTGCTCGCCAAACGAAAACCAGATGGGACACTAGGACACAGCGTCTACTGTAGGTCGACACATACATATTTGTACCTGAATGCCTCCAGCTGTCATGCTCCTTCGCAGCGAGAGGGTGTTCTGAGCACACTGGTGCACAGAGCACGCGAAATCTCGGATTGTGACAGCCTAACGGCTGAACTGCAGCTCTTGCAGGCTGTGTTCCGCACCAACGGTTACAACAACCGGCAGATAAAACGCGCATAAAAATTTAAGAAGTCGTGACCGCCGCCTTCTGAGGACGAAGACAAAGTGGTTGCAACGGGGATGATACCATATGTCGGGAACACATCAGCAAAGATCGGCAGAATACTCAGAAAATACAACGTCAAGTGCGTGTTTTGCGCTGCATCCAAAACGAAAACATTATTAGGATCAGTCAAGGACGACTTAGGACTCCAGAAACCGGATGTTTACAGCATCCCGTGCCAGTGAGGGAAAGTGTATGTAGGCAGGATCATCCGGACGGTACAGGAGACATGACATGAACTACGATGGCACAAAGGTGTTACAGCAGTCGAGCACCTTCTGGGACTGTAACCTAAAAGAGGCAGTGGAGAGTTGGCTGCATGATGAACAAATAAATAAAGGCAGCGGTTTGATAGTCTACGCGGAAATCCGCTCCTGTCAGGACTCCTCAAGAAGTAGAAGAAGAAGCATTGTCACCAAGAAGGCAGAAATCCGCAAGTGGCCATGGCCGCGGGAGGACTGCGGTCCATGATTTGTCGCGCGGCGCCGCGCTTCCCCCATCACCCAGCGTCGCCCTTCCCCCACCACCGGCCGAGCCACTCGGAAGCGCCCAGACGGAGGCTGCGGGAGAGGCGTGGAGATTATATAAAGTTGACATCCATCAGAGGTCAATCAGACTCCAAGAACGCCAGAAAATGGCAAGAAGTCGGCTTGCCGAAATATCGCTCCTTTCGGACGACGCTACCTGGCTGAATACTCGAGAAATTTTCAAGAATTCTGTACGCCGGGAAAACCTCAGATGGCACAACAAAGAGACAGTTTTGACATTGCGCTTGGTAATGGAAGCAGAACTGAAGAAACATGAAGGCACTCCCGTAGAATTTGTCGACCTAGAAAAAAAGCGTTCGAGCACATAAGATGGTGCAAGATGTTCTAAATTCTGAGAAAAGTACAAGTAATCCACAGGGACAGTCGGGTAAAGAGCAGTATGTAGAAGAACTCCGAGGAGTCAATAAGACTGGACGATCAAGAACGAAGTGTTAGGACTAGGAAGGGTGTAAGACAGGGAGCAGTCTTTCGCCTATACTTTCCACGTACACAAAAGGAGCAATGATGGAAATAAAACAAAGATTCGGAAGTAAGATTAAAAGTCAGAGTGAATGGATGTCAAAGTTAACATTCGCCGAAGAGATTCCTATCCTCAGTGATAGTGAAGAATTATGAGATCTCTTGAATGGAATGAGCAGTCTGTTGAGTTCACAACGTGGGCTGAGAGTAGATCAGAAACAGACGAATGTAATGAGAAGTAGCAGAAATGAGGACGGTGAGAACTTAACGTCATAATTGGTGATCAGGAAGTCAACGAAGTTAAGGAATTATGCTACCCTGGAAGCATAAAACCCACGATGGACAAAGTAAGGAGCAAATAAAAAGGAAACAAGAAAAGGAAAAGAGGGAAGTCCTGGCCTAGAGAAGTCTACTAGTATTTAAGTAGGTCTCAGTTTGAGGAAGAAGTTCCCGATACGTTCGGAGCACAGCATTTTATGATAGTTTAATCACGGGCAGTGGGAAAACCGGAACAGAAGAGGATCGAACGGTTTGATATGTGTGCTATAGAAGAAGGTTGAAAATCAGGTGGACTTATAAGCTACGGAATGACGAGGTTTTCCACAGAATCGACGAAGAAAGAAACGTATGGAAAACACTAACAAGAAGAAGGGATGGGATTAGGGTACAAGTGTTAAGACATCAGGGAAAAAATTTCATGGTACTAGAGGGAGCTGTAGACGGTAAAAATCACAGGGAAAGACAGAGATTAGAATAATCGTACATCCACCAATTATCTGAGGACGTTCGGTGCAAGTACTACTCTAAAATGAGAAGGTTGGTTTAGGAGAGGAATTTGTGGTGGGCCGCATGGAAATAGCCACGAGGCACATTTCTCAAAACTGAGTTTTGGAGGTATCTTGCTACTATGCTTCTTAAAACAAGTAAATGGCACAAGTAGACCTACTTCTCAAGTTTTCGGACAAGTGCTTTTCAAATACTGTCTTTCTCTGAATTGCAAACGTGTGGTATCTATACAAAATAGATATACTAATCGATGTCAACATTATTATATTAAAATGTTTCATATATTTTATTATTAATGTGAGTTGGGTTCGGTTTGGTTGTTTGGGGGAAGAGACCATACAGCGAGGTCATCGGTCTCATCGGATTAGGGAACGAAGTCGGCCGTGTCCTTTCAAAGGAACCGTCCCGGAATTTGCCTGGAGCGATTTAGGGAAATCACGGAAAAACCAAATCGGGATGGCCGGACGCGGGATTGAACCGTCGTCCTCCCGAATGCGAGTCCAGTGTAAGGTGAGCTGCGTTTTTATTTAAAGTAAGTATTGCTTTAAAATTGCGGTCTCGTAAACTGACATACGGCCGGGAGAGCGGTGTGCTGACCAAATGCCCCTCCATATCCGTATAGAGTGAGGCCTGTGGGCTGAGGATGACACGGCGGTCGATGGTTACCGTTGGGCCTTCATGACCTGTTCGGGCGGAGTTTAGTTTAATTTTTTATTGTTTTGAAATAAATGAAAAACATAAATAATATTATATCAACTTTATTTTTACATGAAAGTTTGTATTTTAATCTATTTTTCAACATTGGTTACATCTATATTAAGGCGATTACGATGTCATAAGATGAGATACTGAAATACTGCCACGTGATCTTTTAACCAGTGCTACACTGACGCGTTGACGTCATCATTTTCCTATAGCGCTGATAGGCAAGGTGCTTCTTTAAGTGGAAGAACAAGTCATGGTCATCAGGTACTACGTGAGAGGGTGATCCAATTGTTTCCAACTATGCGACGCAGTAAAATCTTAAGTTGTGATGATGTGATGTGCCACATGGTCAGGCATTGTCGTGCAGCAAAAAGGTCAATCTTCTGAGCAACCCATATCTTTTGTTTGGGATTGCACGTCGGAGGTTACATCGAAAGACCAAATGTCCTACTTATCCAAAAATACAGTGCACACAACCTTACGGACTGAAATTGATTGCTGGAAATTCAGTTTTTAGGGGGATGTTTAAATCTTCATTTAAAGGACTGTTCAGATTACCGTAAAATGACACCAACGTATCAGCGACCATTTGGCTTCAAAACTCATTGTTTCGACACAGTGCCTCTGGAGAAAAGTCATTTCACTGGCTAAATGATTTCCTTTATGGAAGTAAGTCAGCATTTGTAGAACCCAGTCTCCGCACAACTTCGGATAATTAAAGCGTTCTGTCACACGTTCATACACAATACTTCTTGAAATGCAAGGAAAAGAATGAGATATTGATGAAATCGTGGAGCGTCTGTATTCTCGAGCTTTTATCTCCTTTCTTCAGCAGGTCTTTAGTAATGACCGACGGTCACCCACTTCGTTCGTCGTCGTGCAGATTCGTGTGGCCATCTTTAATTACTCTACACGATTTTCTGTCCATTAACGCAGTCACAACGTTTCCCCCATCCATTTGGTTAATCCACTGATGAATTTCGGTACCGTTTCTCTCTTGCAATTATCAAAAGAACAACAGCGTTTATTTGCCAATATACGGCATTTTCAGCCGATGAGCTATTTTAAACAACATTTTTTAATAAACGCCCTTGAAATAGGCAGCTAACGTAATGGCGTTTGTTGATGGACGATATTTGTAGGATACAAACTAGTTATAATTAAACTTCGTAACTAAGCTGTTTCTACGGGTTATTACGTTAAGATTAGGGTCGCCACCGACTCTAACCATACAACTAATCAAAAGTTTGGACGAGTCGCAAAATAAGTTAATTTGATCACAGACCAAAAACTCATAAAATGCATACATCGTGATATCGCTCATAGGGGATGCGATGTAATTAGTGGTATTGCCCGTGCACTGTTCACAAGAATCAAACATTTAAAATAAAACAGAAAATGCATGAACACTGTGCATAAGATCAGCCCCCAGCAACACACCTGAAAATAAGACTTAATGTAAAGCATTTGTTTTAAAATAAAAGGAGAAACTAATCACTGGACCTGTGCGTAAGGAAACGCGTTGGATGTGCTAACGGGAAAGCTACGAGGTGAGTGGCTTAGGTGTAAAAACGTAACCTCGGAATACAAGAGAAAATTGTGGATAAAATCAATTATTCCTTATATATGAATATGAGGCATGTACACAATTCCTGGTGACATTAATTCCTAAAACGTTAAAGAAAAGCATCGATACATTCACGGTTATAATCTACACCTAAAATCATTGGTGTGAATCATTCATAGAACTGCTGTTGCCTGATAACTGATCGCAACAACTCGTGAAACGATACACGTTTCGCAATACACACGCGTGCCCACGTGGTATGTGGAGACGCCATTTCTAGGTATGGTGGCCAAGTTGCAACAATATCACATCACACAATCACGAACAGTTAACATTCTTTAAAACAAACATGAGATCGGAAACTTAGTGATGAAGGTAGCCCAACAAACTCTAATGTTCTATGACGTGGTTGGCTCCCAACGGAAGCAAGACACATAAAGCAAGGAAAATTTACGAGACAGCAAAGCTACTAATATTTAGAAAAATAAAAGCGTATACAGGCACAGCTGAAGGCGAACAGACATTCATACAGAAGCGAGTGCTTACTTCTTATCGACTCCTTTGTGTGGCGCTCTTCCGACGGATCCAAGTCTGCTACAGAAATTTACTTAAATAAAAATCTGTCAAAGTTTTGCATTCCTTGCTGCGACAAGGCAAAGCAATCTTTCAGAGTTGAAAAGCGAGACCAAAAGCTAACAGCTCTCCTCTCGCCCAGTAACAGCGCGCCACGCGGTCAGTCTAACTCACCCTTCTTCGACTGCACCACAGCTGTGGACACTTTGAAACGTCCCCTTAGAAAAATTATACAAGACTGTGCTTAAACTGACACACAATAATTTTAGCGCAACGCAATCTGAATTCCAAAAATCCCTACAAACGAATGGCCCTAACTAACATTAATCTATACCTTTCACAAATCACTTACCTCAGAAAAATCTTCGTTACTCGAACTACTGCAATACAGCGAGCGCCACTACTGCCAGCTAACTAAAAGAATCAAACTACGGAAGGCACTAACTACTGATAGGTATAGTTAGCAAATGAAAGATTTTAATAGAGAACAAACAGTGTATTTACCTTAAGAGTCAAAATATATATGGTAGTTCATGACATCCAGTCTTACAAATTACAAAACTCTGCCATTTCTCTCCTCACATCCACCACTGCTGGCGGCTCGCCTCCAACTGCACAACGCTACGCGCTGTTAGCATCCAGCTGCCGCTGCCCAACACTACAATGGCGAGTATTACAACAATGCCAACCAACCACAGACTGCCCACGGCACAGCCAGTGATTTTCATACAGAGCGCTACGTGGCGGCGGCGTTACCAATAAAAAAACTTAAACAGCCTACTTACATAGCTCCCATGCTCCTCACAAAAAAATTTACAAATTGTTTTGGGCTGTGGCCAATAGAGATTTGAATATTTTTTTTC
The DNA here is from genome assembly GCF_023897955.1 of Schistocerca gregaria. Classification (NCBI taxonomy): domain Eukaryota; kingdom Metazoa; phylum Arthropoda; class Insecta; order Orthoptera; family Acrididae; genus Schistocerca; species Schistocerca gregaria. The sequence goes on from NC_064925.1 coordinate 70,688,776, forward strand.
GTAATTACAATAACAAAGAAATGAAATGCACACACTTATCGATACAATGTTGGTCAAAAGCTAAAATTTTCTCCCAGTCCATAAAGACAGTCCTCATCATTCATCAAAGTAAAATTACAGTGTTTTTCTCAAAGTCTGAGTAGTAAAAGAAAATGCACACGGAAGTAGTGGATTTCCATGCAGTCTGGAAGAAGTAGTGTTGTCCTTTCAACGGACATACAGTGCTGACTCTTGACATGCAGACAGGTAATGGGCCACAACAGAGCAAACCCACAGCAGAGTCAGTCGAAGTTTTAAAGAATATTGGTAGGTAGGTCGTCACAGAGTAGACCCATTGTAGTCCTGGTAGAGATTATGGTATTGGTGGGCCACCAGAGGTGCAGACCCACTGCAGTCCTTGTAGAAATAATGGTATTGGTGGGTCATCAAAGGTGTAGACCCACTGTAGTTCTTGTAGAGATGGCCAGCAGCCATTGTGCAGGCGCACAATCACCATTGAAGAGTCTTGTGGATAATATAGCAAGTCCATAACCACCACTTGTGCACTCACAAAAATTGTTTTTGAAATGTCCTTAGAACCAGCAATGCTGTTATCCAGTCCCTTACTGAATTATTAACACACGTGCAAACACTATCAGTCCCTACTTTTCACATATTGTCCATATACTATGACCAACAGAAACGTGTGCAGTGAAATGTAATTTACAAGTTACTTAATTTGATGAACTGGTGTCAATTACAATTTTATAACATAAGAATGCAATAACAAAGGTACAAAATACATCTTTAAAGAACATAACAATACAGATAACATTTGCAGTAGTACAGGCTTTACAAAAGAATCGAAATAACAAATACATCAGTGTTACAAAAATTACGACATAAGTACATACATAAAAGATCAGAATAACTTTTGAAACATCAACTTCACACATGAGCATTAAAACAAAACACAATAAATAATGTCTGAACATATTTACAAAGAAAATGACATAGTATTTGAAAAATTGTACAACATAAATCTTATTAGCTAAACACATAAAGACAGGAAATAGACAAATACACAAGGGTACATAAACACATAGAGGGATAATACGAAAGGAAAGGACAGGGTTTGTTTTACTGCAGTATTTTGCATAGAGATCTCCCTTAATTGATCATTATTCCCAAAAAGTCCTATCTAAACCTGCTTTCTGTATTCTGTTCACATCCTCTTTCAAAAATAGTTTTTCTCCACTGTACACTACTTTTTTGGCCAAACCATTTTCTTAAAGCTTCTCAATGCTTTTCTTCCAATTCATCATAGTTAGTTTCTTATATAGTCTACCCACTCTTAAGCTAACTTAAATCTACTGAGCTCAGATGCTAAACTAAGGGACAAGGCAATGCCGCAGCACAAAACAATTAACACAAACAGCAATGATAAAAAAATGGAAATCGGCAAAAAAGGCAGCAATATTACAACTAATATAAGGCAATGCGCAGCAAACAAGAAAAAATAAATCCGTAGTAAAACTGGCTTAACAGAGTAATACAAAGTGAAATTCAGTAGCACTATGCCTGGCACACAGGAGAAGCAAATGCAACAGCTTATAACTAAACATGACAAAGCTCAAGCAGAAAAAATATTACAGTAAAGACAACAATGCAGAAAAGGGAGATGTCGATTCACATCTTAATGTCTATATAATTAAAGTGGTGCACCACAACTTATTCTACCATAAAAATTACCAAGTACTTGAAAAGAAAATTATCTATGCAGTTCCTGTGAAGGGAAGTCTTTTTGTTCTCCTTCGTTTTTTTAAGTACATCATAATTATTTACTGGATCTGTAGGCATAAAATATCTATATTAGTACATCCATTAAATTTTATTGTAACCAATGCTGCAGTGCAGCTAGAAACTAGATATTAAACAAAATAGGCAAAGTAAGGCGTGAAACATCATTCGCTAGCCATAAGTCATTTCATAATGAAGTAAACAATCTTCCAACTAGCAAGACAATAGACATGAAATGTTTCTCATCATTTCATTTCAGTAAATATCATAAATTAAGAACTCCAAAGTGTAATCATATTTTTCAAGTTTGAGCGTGTCGTAATTGCGACGCTTTCTACAAAGAAATGTCAATAGCGAGGATAATGACACCCCTTTTTTTTTACCTGTGCCTCTGAAAGGCACACACAAATGGCTTTTTCCCAGGCAACTGTCGCACAGCTGGGTGCCTACGACGCATTACGTGCAGGTGGCCACTTACCTTTCTTACTGAAAAAATTACGACAGTAGTTTCCGCTACAGTGACAGTCTCATATAAAAAAAATTCACAGGTCAAGAATTTGCGTTACAAATCTGTAGAAACAAAATCCTATTGATATAACAGTGTACAAAAAATATTCGTATGCATTGTAATACATTCACGCATTTACACACATTTCATTACTCTTAAAGTACGATTCTCGGTTTCCAACATCCTTTTTCACAAATCAGAGTTCCTAACCACTACTCATTATTTCTTACCATATTAGACATATATATATATTCGTCGACACTTCTTCAATATTTCATCATAACAGATATGTAGCATAACCAAATAACTCATATAGCATCAGCTTAAACATACCTCAGCAGCATAATTCACTTAGTCATCGTAACAATAACATCATAACACCTCAATTAAATTCTCAAAATCGTCGTAGCTCCCTCCAATAATTTCAAAACCTAAAAAAAATTCTCTGCAACATGTCAAAAGTATCATCTACCCCAAACGTACTTTCAAAATCATGATCCCATACCAAATACATCATTCAAAGCTCTCATAGTATCACAATGGTTCTGAAAAAATATGAACAGTTCACAAAGTACAGAAAAAATACAATTTCATAAGTGTGAAGTTATCCAACTGTGTAATTACGTAAACATCTGTCACTGATGTAGTATAATAAATGTTTGTTTCTCTCAGTTAAATGATCAGATAGCTGTGTAATTTATGTGTTAGATAAATATGGTACCGATGTGTAGAGTTGTATAAGCAAATACCATATTAGCTAGGGCTCCTTGTGCTTGCCAAACACATGGTACACAAAGTAAGCGTGTACCCCCCTGAAGATTAATGTAATTATACCCTCAGGTGTTACAGATTACAGCAATGGAATGAAATGTATCACAAAAAACTTTCTTTTTAATTCAACAATATTGATAAATAAATGGTTTAAGTACCAAATTAATCACTCAAATGCGTGCCCTGTAGTGCTAAATGTGCGTTTTGCTGTAAGATAATTCTGTGGAACTGTCGTAGTTATCGTCCTCTGTAAGCAAAGTTCTGCTGAAGTCAATGTACTTACCTCATCATAAACGAAGGTGAAATGCTTTCTGTATAGATATCGTAGTTATTACGTACCTTACCGAGATCAAGAAAGTACTATAACGTAACGTATTGTTGTGCTACGATAAAGGCTGTCTCATTGTAGCTATACCACAAAAGTTACTACTAAAACATGTTTTACTTTCCAGAATGATACAGAAAAACTGTGCAGATATAAAACAGCAACAATGTAAATCGTGTCACATATTAGTAGCGTCGTGATATAATCGTGTAGCTAGTAGAGAAACCAAATGCTATGTCATCTTTAATCTCACCGAATGAACTTCAAATAAAGAATGTGTTTTCAATTCAACCAAAATGTTGCATTAAAATCTCATTAGCAATACTGGTAAATGTTCTTAGTATGTAAGCCTTATAGTCGTTGCGTAATCGTGCAACTAACAACAAGGATGTACACACACAATAACACTGTGACGTCTGTTCACTAATTGTTTCACTGCCTACACCATTATTTGCAGCCCGCTCCATTTCCCTATGCGCTATTACCAAATTACTACTTTGAACGTTAGTGAATTCATTACATGGTGACGCTAACACACTGCTTTCGTCTTCACTGTCATTTCTCAGTTAACTTTGGAGCCTAGTGTTACGTTTTTCACACGCCATTATTGTCACAATTTTTCACACAACACAGAAAAACACAATTTGAAGAACAAAAATAAGAGAACACATTAACATAGCACTGAAAATAATATCTAGTTAATTGCAAGCGCAGCTGCGAAATACTTCGTGCAAAACTACATGCATGCCACAACTATTTTACTGTACAACAATGAAAGACTGCAACTACAGAGGAAATTCTCTCTACAATTACGCGCTAGCAATAAACAAAATCTACACTAATTACACAAACTACAAGGAAAAAATCAGAAGATTCCAGTGAGGTATCCTCGGCTAAGGGTCGACATATGAAACGTCCCCTTAGAAAAATTATACAAGACTGTGCTTAAACTGATACACAATATTTTTAGCGCAACGCAATCTGACTTCCAAAAATCCCTACAAACGAATGGCCCTAACTAACATTAATCTATACCTTTCACAAATCACTAACCTCAGAAAAATCTTCGTTACTCGAACTACTGCAATACAGCGAGCGCCACTACTGCCAGCTAACTAAAAGAATCAAACTACGGAAGGCACTAACTACTGATAGGTATAGTTAGCAAATGAAAGATTTTAATAGAGAACAAACAGTGTATTTACCTTATTAGTCAAAATATATATGGTAGTTCATGACATCCAGTCTTACAAATTACAAAACTCTGCCATTTCTCTCCTCACATCCACCACTGCTGTCGGCTCGCCTCCAACTGCACAACGCTACGCGCTGTTAGCATTCAGCTGCCGCTGCCCAACACTACAATGGCGAGTATTACAACAATGCCAACCAGCCACAGACTGCACACGGCACAGCCAGTGATTTTCATACAGAGCGCTACATGGCGGCGGCGTTACCAATAAAAAAACTTAAACAGCCTACTTACAACTTCTCGTACCGGCGGCAGACTGCCTCCCTTTTTCTTCTCCAGCCTCTTCCACGCTCCGCGTGGCCAGGAAAACCCAAAGATGGCATTTCCGCCATAAACCTAACGCAGGTGGATTTCTCACAAGTAGCGCAAACCTCTTTGCCTACTTGACCACTACAAGAGTTGGATATTCTGTGCAACTGCTGCTGAATCTGTATGACTATCGCAGTCTTTCTGCAGCAGACTACGCCACTGTCTAGCAACGTGGCACACAACCACATTCATTCAATCACACCACTATGAGAGTTATGAGGAAAGAGAGACAAGGAAAAGAAAGAGAAATGGTAGTGAAAATGGGCTACTGAGCTAATGAAAAGTGGCTACAGGACCCTTTCAACTTTCCCAAGCTGAGCCAGTGCAGACGCAAAATAACTTACCGTATTTCTATAGAACTTTACAGGAATCAAGTTCAGACTGTGCACTGCAGGATTTGCGTTGTTGGTAGTGTTAGTATGATGACTTGCCGTCAGACGCGGGTACTGGTACGGCGACATAGCGTCGAAAAATAAGCATCAGTGTGGATTTCAACTTCAGACAGTTAGCAGGAGTCTGGACAAGGTGAGCAGGGCTTTACACGCAAAGCTGTGTTATCGGTGCTGCTGCTATTCGCGAGGATCGATGGATTAAATAAATATGGGGATGCCCACTTTCTGTACCAAGGTTGTAGACCATGGTTCAGAAGTACGAATTAATGTCGATTTGGAACTTCCTCCTGGGAGAGGCTGATGGTCAGTTGTGTCACAGATTTTTGAGTAAGTTGCTGTTCCCATGACTGAGAGTGCTGGACGCCATGTGCGATCTTCAAGTAGTGCAGGAGCTGTGTCATGACAGCTGAACATTCCATCGTGGTGCGCCGTTGCTTCAGGCAACATAGCACGAGGGGTAGTGCCGTGGGCGGAGCTTGTGCAGTACGCATTTCTGCCGCTAGGCGTGTACAACGCAACTCATCGCCAGATCAGTGCCGCCTGTTTCGTGACCTGGCTTGTACTGTTCACCTGCAGTACTTGTTTTTGCCAGCGTTGCTTTTTCTTGTATCGTTTTTATGATGGCAAGTTTAAGTGAAGAACGTGCAGCTGCGAAAGGTAAAAATACTGCTGAAACTGTTTTAATGTTGAAAACCACTTACCAAGGTGATTCTATGGGAAAAACACAAGTAAACGAGTAGTTTGTTCGATTTCAAAATAGCGACATGTCGACTGATGACAAACCTACAGACAACTGATCAAGTGTCAGAAATTAGTGGGTTGTCTTGGAGCTCGGCTCAGCGAATTTTAACGGAAGATTTTGGCAGACTGGAGACTGGTTCTTCCATCACGAAAACGGACCTGCGCCACACTGTTACACAGTTTTTTGCTAATAAAGACAGGGTTCCGCTGACCCATTCACCTTACTCCACTGACCTGGCTCCAAGCAAATTTTTCTTATTTCTGGGCGTGAAAAGGGACATGAAACGTCACTGACTTGATAACATTGAAGAAGTCAGGGAAAAACGAGGGAGGAGCTTCCATCCATTTCTAAAGGTCATTGCAAAAAAGGTTTCGAACAGCAGAAAAACCGGTGGGACTAATGTAGACTGAAGTGCCAAAGAAACTGGTATCGGCATGCGTATTCAAATACAGAGATATGTAAACAGACAGAATACGATGCTGCGACCGGCGACACCTGTATAAGACAACAAGTGTCTGGCGCAGTTGTCATATTTGTCACTGCTGCTACAATGGCAGATTATCAAGATTTAAGAGAGTCTGAACGTAGTGTAATAGTCGGCGCTCAAGCGATAAGACACAGCATCTCCGAGGAGCGATGAAGTCGGGATTTTCCCATACGACTATTTCACGAGTGTACCATGAATATCAACAGTCCGGTAAGACATCAAATCTCCAACATCGCTGCCGCCAGAAAAAGATCCTGCAAGAGCGGGACCGACGACGACTGAAGACAATCGTTCAACGTAAGAGAAGTGCAACCCTTCTGCAAATTGCTGCATATTTCAGTGCTAGGCTATCAACAAGTCTCAGCGTGTGAGCCATTTAACGAAACATCGTCGATATGGGTATTCAGAGTCAAAGGCCCTCTCGTGTACCCTTGATGACTGCGCAACACAAAGCTTTACGCCTCGCCTGAGCCCATCAACACTGATATTGGACTGTTGATGACTGGGAACAAGTTTCCTAGTTGGACGTCTTGTTTCAAATTGTATCGAGTGGATGGATGTGTACGAGTATGGAGACAATTTCATGAGTCCTTGGATCGCGCATGTCATTGTTCAAGCTTTTGGAGGCTCTGTGATGGTGTGGGGCATGTGCAGTTCGAGTGATATGGGACCCCTGATGCGTCTAGATAAGACTCTGACAGGTGACATGTACGTAATCATCCTTAAGCATCCTTTCTCGTGATCTGCATCCATTCATGGCCATTTTGCATTCTGACAGACGTGGGAAATTCCAGCAGGACAATGCGACACCCTATACGTCCAGAACTGGTAGAGAGCGGCTCCAGAAACACTTTTCTCAGTTTAAAGACTTCCACTTGCCACCAAACTCGCCAGACATGAACATTATTGAGCATATCTGGGATGCCTTGCAACGCGCTGTTCAGAAGAGATGTCCACCCCCTTGCACTCTTACGGATTTGTGGGCAACCCTGCAGTATCCATGGTGTCAGTTACCTCCAGCACTATTTCAGGCATTAGTCGATTCCATGGCAGGTCGTGTTGTGGCACTTCTACAAGGTCATGGGAGACCTACACGATATTAGGCAGGTCTACCAGTTTCTTTGGCTCTTCAGTATATTAGTTATAATGGAGAGTATTTTGAAGGAGAAGGTTTTTTGTAAACAATGTGAAAATACATAGCTTTCTAAAAACAATTAGGTTTTTTTGGGGGGGAGGGGGCTTCCCTCCCATGCAATCTCTAGTGCAGGTCCAGCTGTCGTGGATACAGATGGTCGCCACACTAAACAACGTTTCTAACCTGAAACATAAATATGGCATGCAAATAACACATGTTACCCTCTCATGCGTTTGTTTTATTGGTTATTCGTTGTTTGTGTTCTGTATGTCCTTACAAATGTTTCCACAAACTTTCATTTCCTATGACCACTCCTCCGTCATGGGGGCTCCCTGAAATACCTAAAGTTTAATAACTACCCTATACTTGGAGAGTATGCACAGAACGCTAACCACTTAGCTCCAACGGACCATATTTCAAAACGGCCACATATTATCATAGGCATCTGTGGCACATTAAAAACGATGTTCAAGGGAAGTTCAGTGTAGGGGAGGGAGGAACACAACCTGACCGCCGCCCCCCCCCCCCCCCCCCACCTCAGCCGAGAACCGAGCTTTGTATTCATATCCGCAACACCTGTTTTCAGATGTGGGCGGCATTTACTGTAAAAGAATTTGCCACGCGCCGCAAGGGAGAAGAGTGTGCGGTCAGTGTTTGCCCCACCTGCCGCCTGTAAACGTAAACAAAAGCCGCAGAGTGCGGGCCGCACCGTGCTGGCAGAGCCGCGCGGCACCGCAGCGCCGCCGGGACAAATGGCGGCCGCCGCTGATGGCGATGACGTCACACAGAGAGGCCGGGCTGCGGGCTGCGGCGCGGCACGTTGCCGCAGCCGCAAATGGACGCGGTAGGCCCTCGCACCTGAGGGACGCAGCGTGGCTGCCAACGAAAAGCGCACCGGGGAGCACTGAAACTACTGGCACCACCCATCTGCTTTGACCTGTGGCGTCATCAAACTGGCACCGCAGTCATTCATAGAAAACCTGCATGTACTGTGGCTAATGGTCAGGTGGTCCCCATATTCTCCCGATCGAAATCAGGATGTACAACTACGCAGACAAAAATTTGAAAGTCGGTATTTTGACATTCACGCACTAGTCCCTTAAATGAAAGCATACTGCCCATTATCCGCCAGGACTAAACATTGTTTTCCTGTCTTAATGTGGCCTCGCTTTTAGCTTCAAAACGTTCTGTAGCAAACAGCTGGACACTGAAATTTTATTCCAGTTTTTCTTCAAGCTGATTAAGGACAGCATGATACATACAAGGTGGTACACGAAAAACAAATGTGAATCTCTTAAAAACTACAGCGTGCAACACACTTTATTCAACATATAAACTTCACTACAGATATTTGGATTTAGATTATGTCATGTTTGACATGCCTGCCATCATTGGCGCAGACTAATAGCGAAATTCTGCATCATCCGCTGAAGTGTCGGAACATCGATTCTGCCAATGACCTCCAGACTGGCTGTCTTCAGCTAAGCAATGGTTTTGGGGTTATTGCTGTACACTTTGTATTTAATATAGCCCCACAAAAAGGAGTCGCGTGTGTTCAGATCTGGAGAATATTGCGGCCAATCGAGGCCCATGCCAGCGGTCTCTGGATGCTCCAGAGCCAGAATGCGGTCCCTGATGTGCTCCTCCAGAGCATCACTCTCCTGCTTCGATGGGGTCGAGCTCCGCCTTGCATGAACCACATCTTGTCGAAATCAGAGTCACTTTGGAAAATGGTGACGAAATCACCTTCCAAAATCTTCACATACTAATCGGAATCACCCTGCCGTCAACGAATATCGCATCGATTATTCCATGACTGGACACTGAACACCGCACAGTGACCCTTTCAATGTGAAGAGACTTCTCGATAGCGAAATGTGGATTCTCAGTCCCCCAGATGCGCCAATTTTGCTTATTGGTGAACTCATTGAAATGAAAGTGGACTTCGTTGCCGAACCAAACCATACAGCATGTACTAATTCCCATCACGCCCTGCAGCCAACCATGCAGATTGAACATCCTAACGCAAACCGTCCAGAATTTATGACGACTTACTTCATATAGTCCAACAACTGTCACCGTCTATGTTGAGTGTGGCTTAGCGATGACATACTAATTTAGAGCTCCTTCAAATATTAGTTGCAGGAAGACTGTCCATCGGTGGGGAATGAACTGGCATATGCATGAGATCATCTTTGCTTAGTATATGGTCAACAGTTGGTTCGAGAAAACCATATTTTCGTGATTTAGATGTGGGTCCACTTCTCTAACTCTGTCTTTGTCAACGTGCGGCTCCTGGGTAGGTCCTATGACTAAGAAATGTTATCTACTTGCACTTCTATTTGTGGACATCCCTGTGTACGTTGCTGTAATCATTTTGGAAATATTACGACAGCACTACATAACAGCAAATGGTTGCCCGTCACATCAATAGAGCCTGAAAGGCATACTCATTATCATAAAACGTTATGATGCTGCATTGAAGGGTAATTGCTGGAAAGTGTCAGCTATATCTGTCTTAGAATAGAATGTGACAAGTGACAACATAATCAGCAGCTCCTCTTCACACGGAATAAGGTAGACACTTACATTACAGTGAGCACTGATAGATGCTTTAAAATCGACACGAATGTAAACTTTGCTGTTAGACGTCGCCCAATGGCTATATATAACTGGTGTAAGAACAGCCAATGCCGCTAAACGATCTAGTTCCTCTTTAACTGCTACCTCTGTAGTAAAATGCATGGGATTAGCACAGAAGGAAGGAGTGACTGTAAATATAAATGTGTACTTCAAAGTTTTGGCTGACCCGGATTACATTCAATTATATCATTATTTTCGTTGCATTAAGTGGCCATATCGCTGAACAAACAGTATACTAACTAAACCTTGTTTCTGAATATCAAAACCGGAAGGGCATATAGACGAAAGATCTCGTACGCACATTCGTTGGATCTGCCAACTCTGAATCAGGCTGTGTGAGGGTACAGATGTTGATACTGTTCCGTCGTATCGAAGCCGCTGTTACTCATCCCTGCCAGACCAGAGCAGCCAAGTGAAACGCGCAGTACCGAGATAACATTGGATGTGGTTTCGGCGGCTGCGCACGTGAATAAGTCAGTGCAGTCTGAGGGCGCCTACTGACCATGGAGCAGCGACAGCCAAGTGAATACTCGTGCGCCGAAACAGGGAAAGTATGCGGTTGACCTGCGTTTTCGTATTAAATTCGAAAACAGAAAATATTTTGTGGATACTGTACTGAAGATGAAAGCAACTAGAGAGGAGTTCGCGAAATCGAGCTAATTTTACAGAGGTGCGAAAGTCCTTTAGACATCGCAGGGACATTACTGTCTAAACTCGAAACATAACAGATTCAGTGCGTCTAATACAAACTGTAATTTCAAGAAACCATTCTCATAATTTTTACAGTTTCGCAGAACTAGTTATGAGCATGAGTGAGAACAGAAGACTGATAAGGTTCAAAAATGGTTCAAAGTGCTCTGAGCACTATGGGACTTAACGTCTGTGCTCATCAGTCCCCTAAGAACTACTGAAACCTAACTAACCTAAGGACATCATACACATCCATGCCCGAGGCAGGATTCGAACCTGCGACCGTAGCGGTCACGCGGTTCCAGACTGAAGCGCCAAGAATAGCACGGCCACGGCGGCCGGCGACTGATAAGGCATGTGTCACATAGTCATATTAGTTACGAACTTTGTTACTGAGATACGTGTATCTAGGAACCAGGGGTCCACGAGCTATGCCAGAGGGGTCCTCAAGATGCTATTAGAATAAAAAATATATTAAATATATTTCGTATTATAACAGACTTTTAGTTTTGGCCGCTTCCTGCTTGAGCAGAGCTTTAGCGAACGCCAACTTCTGCGTCTAGCGTCTTCCTAGAGCCAACTGACACTAGCACATTCTAGAGCAAAACTAGAATTAGATACATGCAAATAGTTCCGCTGTATGCCGTTAGCCTACGCGCGCTGCCTCTTTGCAGCTGACAACTGATTGTCACTTTACACAGAAACTCGCATTTCAGACGACAGTCGGCCATTGTTAATTTATTTCCAGTGCTTTCACAACCCGTATTGTTTACATATTCAATATTCTGTATGAAAACAGTAGTGTCTGTAAAGCGTTGTTTTTTGGGGAAGCTACAGTTCGCGTAATTAAAAATGGACAGTTGGTTAAAAAGTGGTTCGTTAAAACAAGAAAGGCCTAGAGGTCAAGAGGAAGATAATGCTTTTGTTATACTAAACACCTAGATTTGAAGACAAAGATTTTGAGCAATAATCAAAAATTTAACAATAACAATGATGGCTAAATTGAAAATGTTTTAAGCTCAATATTTTTCAATAATGAATATGTCAATGTTTCTTCTAAGTACCAAAAATAGAAAACGTATAAAAAGACTCTTAATTTGGCATTTTGAGGTACTTGATACTGTGATATGACAAAGTACCAATCATGCCGGATGATGGGGTCCTCGAGAAAATTTCTAGGGGATAAAGCTGGCCACCAATGCGTTAAAACAATCAATACACCCATGCCATACTAAAACTGCAGGAGCTAAAACAATTCAGTATTCTTAACTAGCATTTAAGCCAATATAGTAGGTAGGGACCTTTACTACTTTTAGCTCCTGGCCTAAGCTCGACTTTAGGCTAAACCACAGATCATTCTCTCACCACGTATTCTCTTCGGTGTCTGTTCGCGCACATAATGCGTCGCATCCCACAATATTATTAGGTCACAAGTGAAAGTCGATGGATAATATCAGGAGACTCACACCGTGCTCGCTGCACTGCCGTTAACACCAGAAGACAATCGACTGAGTTTTGAGAGGTGCCGTGAGTGGGAAGCGTAGATTGCTGAGGAATAGCGTCGCATCGTGCTCAGGTATAAATCGCGGTTCTATATTACCATCGTCCAGGAGTATGGTGACGATCTGGGGTCACGTTCTTCCAATACTTTGGAGAAACTAAACGTTGTTACTCCCTGCGTCATGGTGTAGCGATCCGTCGCGTATGACTTCACGTCACGGCTGGCAGTGATTCAGAGTACTCTGCCGACACAGTGGTACGTCACGGTCATCCTTCAGCCTCATGTGTTACTCTCCATGCTCCATTATCGTCGTGTCATATTTCAAGAGGACAATGCTCCTCCACAGATGGCATGTGTCTCTGCAAATTTTCTGTGCGATGACGAGGTTCTTCCATGGCCAACACAATGCCCATATCTGTTCTTGATAGAACGTGTGTGGGAGCAGCTCGTACGTCAACTCTATCCCAATGCCAATATCCAGGATATCAAGGGGCAGTCACCACAGTGGTTGGACAGTATGCCTCTGGAGAGGATACAGCGGCTCTGTAATGCTTTTCTCACCAGAATTTGTGCTTTCATCGGTGCAGGAATGGGTGCAACGTCATACTCATAAGTGGGCTAATACTGCCAAGTTCTTGGTTAATTTGAGTCGGTTTTATAATCACTGAAACAACGTCACAAACCCTCACAACCGTGAAGTTTTTATTTATTTCTCCATCCTGGTTGCCTCATGTTCTTTATCAGGCAGTGTATACTGGGCAAACAGTGCGTACCATAGGAGAACCCGGCGGTACACACGTAAAATGTCTGCTGTCGCACAACACTGCTTGTACGAGCGCAATTCGGAGAATGCTCAAGAAGCAAAGACAGTTGCAGTCGCGGTACAAGAAACATCGGGAGAATGAGGACAGGCAAAAGTTAGTAGAGATTCGTGCTGCTGTAAAAAGAGCGATGCGCGAAGCATTCAACCACTACCACCGTCATACCTTAGCAAAAGATCTTGCTGGAAACCCAAGGAAATTCTGGTCTTACGTAAAATCGGTACGCGGGTCGTAGGCTTCCATCCAGTCACTCACTGATCAGTCTGGACTGGCAACGGAAGACAGCAAATCGGAAGCTGAAATTTGAAAAATCTTTCACGCAGGAGCATCGTACAAAAATACCGCCGTTTGAGTCTCGTACAAATTCACGTATGGAGGACATAGTGATAGACATCCCTGAGATTGTGAAGCAGCTGAATGGGTTGAAAATAAATAAATCGCTAGGTCCTGACGAGATTCCAGTTCGGTTTTACAGAGAGTACTCTACTGCATTGGCTCCTTACTTAGCTTGCATTTATCGCGAATCTCATGCCCAACGTTAAGTCCCGAGCGACCGGAAAAAAGCGCAGGTGACGCCTGTATATAAGAAGGGTAGAAGGACGGATACTCAAAATTACAGACCAATATCCATAACATCGGTTTGTTGCAGGATTCTCGAACTTGGTCTCATTTCGAATGTAATGAATTTCTTTGAGGCAGAGAAGTTGCTGTCCATGCATCAGTATGGCTTTAGAAGGCATCGCTCCTGCGAAACGCAACTCGCCCTTCTTTCATATGATATCTTGCGAACCATGGATGAAGGGTATCAGACGGATGCCATATTCCTTGACTTCCGGAAAGCGTTTTACTCGGGGCCACACTGCAGACTCCTAACTGAGGTACGAGCATATGGGATTGGTTTCCAAGTATGTGAGTGGCTCGAAAACTTCTTAAGTAATAGAACCCAGTACGTTGTCCTCGATGGTGAGTGTGCATCGGAGGTGAGGGTATCATCTGGAGTGCCACAGGGAAGTGTGATAGATCCGCTGTTGTTTTCTATCTACATAAATGATCTTTTGGATAGGGTCGATAGCAATGTGGGGCTGTTTGCTGATGATTCTGTGGTGTACGGGAAGGTGTCGTCGTTGAGTGACTGTAGGAGGATACAAATATAGATAAAAGTAAATTAATGCAGATGAATAGGAAAAACAATCCCGTAATGTTTGAATACTCCACTAGTAGTGTAGCGCATGACAGTCACATCGATTAAATATTTGGGCGTAACATTGCAGAGCGATATGAAGTGGGACAAGCATGTAATGGCAGTTGTGGGGAAGGCGGATAGTCGTCCTCGGTTCATTGGTAGAATTTTGGGAAAATGTGGTTCACCTGTAAAGGAGACCGATTATAAAACACTAATACGACCTATTCTTGAGTACTTTCGAGCGTTAGGGATCCCTATCAGGTCGGATTGAGGGCGGGCATAGAAGCAATTCAGAGACGGGGCGCTAGATTTGTTACTAGTAGGTGTTACGGAAATGCTTCAGGAACTCGGGTGGGAGTCTCTGGAGGCAAGGAACCATTCTTTTCGTGAATCGGTACAGAGGGAAATTAGAGAACCAGCATTTGAGGCTGACTGCAGTACAATTTTACTGCCTCAAACTTATGTTTCGCGGAAAGACCACAAAGATAAGATAAGAGAGATTAGGTCTCGTACAGAGGCATATAGGCAGTCATTTTCCCCTCGTTCTGTTTGGGAGTGGAACAGGGAGAGAAGATGCTAGTGGTGGTACGAGGTACCCTCCGCCACGCACCGTATGGTGGATTGCGGAGTATGGATGTAGATGTAGATGTAGATGTAGACTTACAAGAGAGAACATAAGCCCACCAGGATTTTAAAACAAACATCGAAATACTGGGACAGTGTCACTAGAGCGTCCATCGAAATTCAGTCCAGGGACAACCCACTCCACGGGGACTGTGATAATAGTCTCATCAAGGCTTTTCTGTCATCAGTCTTCTGACAGGTTTGATGCGGCCCACCACCAGCTCCTCTCCTGTCACAACCTTTTCATCTCGGAGTATCAAATGATCCCTGCGTCCTCAGGTGTTAAACATATGTCTGTTTCTGTCCTCCTCTACAGCTTTTACCCTCTAAAGTTCCCTCTAGTACCATCGAAGTTATTCCCTGATGTTTCCACAGATGTCCGATAATCCTGTCTCTTCTCTTTCTCAGCGTTTTCCACATATTCCTTTCATCTCTTAATCTGGGCAGAACCTCCTCATTCCTTACTTTTCAGCATTCGTCTGCAGCACCTCATCTCAAATGCCTCGAGTCTCTTCTGTCTGATTTTCCCAGTCCATGTTTCACTACCATACAAATCTGTGCTTCAAAAGTACATTCTCAGAAATTTCTTCCTCAAATTAAGGCCTACGTTTGATACTAGCCGACTTCTCTTTTTTCCATTGCTAGTCTGCTTTTGATATCTTCCTTGGTCCATCCGTCACTGGTTGTTTTGCTGGCTAGGTAGCAGAATTCCTTAACTTCACCTTTTTCGTGACTATCAATCCATGTGTCAAGTTTTTTCCCTGTTCTCATTTCTGCTACTTCTCGTTACTTTCGTCTTTCTTCGATTTACTCTCAATCTATATTCTGTATTCATTACACTGTCCGTTCCGTTCAGCAGATCATGTAATTCTTCTTCACTTTCACTCAGGATAGCAATGTCATAAGAGAATCGCATAATTGATATCCTTTCACCTACAGCTATAATTCCTCTCTTGAACCTTTCTTTTATTTCCATCATTGCTTCTTCCATGTACAGATTGAGCAGTAGGAGCGAAAGATTACATTGCTGTCTTACACCATTTTTAATCGGAGCACTTCGTTCTTGGTCGCCTACTCTAACTATTCCCTCTTGGCTCTTGTACATGTTGTATATTACCCACCTCTCCCAATTTCCTCAGAGTTTCGAACATCTTGCACCATTTTACATTGTCTAACTCTTTTTCCGGGTCGTCAAATCCTACGAAAGTGTGTTGATTTTTCTTTAGTCTTGCTTCCATTATCAACAGCAACGTCATAACTGCCTCTCTGGTGCCTTTACCTTTCCTAACGCCGAACTAACCGTCATGTAACATATCCTCAATTTTCTATTCTATTCTTCTGTAAATTATACCTTGTTAACAACTTGGATTCGTGAGCTGTTAAACTGATTGAGCGATAACTCACGCACTTGTCAGCTCTTGCAACTTCGGAATTGTGTAGATGATGTTCTTCCGAAAGTCGCGAGACTCATACGCTCTACCCGCCAACGTGAATAGTCGTTTTTTTGCCACTGCCGCCAATAATTTTAGAAATTCTGATGGAATGTTATCTATCCCTTCTCCCTTATTTGATTTTAATTCTTCATAACCTCTTTTAAATTTCTATTCTAATATTGGATCTCTATTGATCCTTCTTCTACAATGTCAGAAAAGTTTTCCCCTCATAGAGTCCTTCAATACATTCTTTCCACCTATCCTCTCTCTCCTCTACATGTAATAGTGGAATTCCCGTTGGACTCTTAATGTTACTGCCTTTGCTTTCAGTTTCACCGAAGGTTGTTTTGATTTTCATATATGCTGACTCAATCCTTCCGACAATCATATCGTTTTTGATTTCTTCACATTTTTCGTGCAACCATTTCGTCTTAGTTACCCTGCAGCACCTAATTATTTCTTTCCCCAGCGTCTTGCATTTCTAAATTTCTGAATTTCCCTGGACATTCTTGTGCTTCCTTCTTTCATCGATCAACTGAAGTATTTCTTCTGTTATTCAACTTCTGTGATTGCTCTTTTCAGAGATGTCCATTCCTTTTCAACTATACTGTCTACTGAGCTATTCTTTATTCCAAAATATATAGGCTTAGAGAACTTCAAGCGTGTCTCGTTATTCCTTATTACTTCCGTACTTCACTCCTTTGCGTTTTGATTCTTCCAGACTAATGTCTTAAACTTCAGCCTTCTCTTCATCACTACTGCATTGTGATCTGAGTCTATATCTGTTCCTGGGTACGCCTTACAATCGAGTTTCCGATTTCGGAATCTCTGTCTAACGATGATGTAATGTAACTGAAATTTTCTCATATCTCCTGGCCTTTTACAATTTTGCATCCTCCTCATGTGATTCTTGAACAGTATATTCGATACTACTAGCTGAAATTTATTCAGAATTCAA
The DNA here is from genome assembly GCF_023897955.1 of Schistocerca gregaria. Lineage (NCBI taxonomy): Eukaryota > Metazoa > Arthropoda > Insecta > Orthoptera > Acrididae > Schistocerca > Schistocerca gregaria. The sequence continues at coordinate 70,706,329 of NC_064925.1, forward strand.
CTATTCTTTCCCCTCTCACGTTCCTTGTCACAAGCCCATATTCTCCTGTAATCTCTTCTTCAACTCTTTCCCATGCAACTGCATTCCAGTCCCCTACGACTATTAGATTTCCATGTCCCTTTATGTACTGCATTACTCGTTCAATATCGTCATATACCTTCTCTGTCTCTTCACCTTCAGCTTGCGACGTCAGCATGTATACGTGAATTGTCGTTGTCGGTACTTACATTCGTATTCACAACGAATCCTACTCCAGTTATACCATTTTCTGCTAGTGTTCATATCACACTACAGTGATCTGACCCGATATCCTTGCCTTCTTTTCATTTCACTTCACTGACCCCCCACTATATCTAGGTTTAGCCTTAAAATTTTCCTTTCCAGTTTTTCTAGCTATCCTACCACGTTCAAGCTTCTACCATTTCACGTCCCGACTCATAAAACGTTATCCTTTCGTTGGTTATTAAATCTTTTTCTCATGACCACCTCCTCCTCTACAATCCCCTCCCGGAGATCCGAATGGGCGACTATTCCGCAGACTTTTGCCAACGAAGAGATTATCACGATATTTTTTCAATTACCGGCCACATGTCCTGTGGATACACGTTATATGTCTTTAATGCAGTGGTTTCCATGGCCTTGTGCATCCTCATGCCGTTGATCATGGCTGATTCTTCAGCCTTTATGGGTAGTTTCCATCCTAAGGGAAAGAGAATGCCGAGCATCTCATCTCCGCCCTCTTTAACAAGGCCGTTGGTAGAATGAGGGTGAGGTCTTATGCCGCCAAATCTGATTATTATTATTATTATTATTATTCAAAATAAAAGCAGTGGAGTGGTTCGAACCCGGAACCGCGATCATTTTGATTGCTAATCAAAGACACTACTCCTTTTTCTTATCTCATTCTGTTCGTTAATGTTTACTACATTTGTTCAGGGCACACGTCCCATGACGCCCGTTCTGGATCATCGTCGACCCGTTCACTCAGTTTTTTATGTTTTTTTTTCTTGTTTTTTTATTACATAGGGCAGATATCCCTCTGACCAAACACGCTGAGGTACGCTGCCGGCACTCTTAGACCACCACGTAGAACTTCGGAGTTAAGGAGGAGACATACATAAAACGTAAGAAGCGGTGGCAAAGATGGACGGAGTACCTACTACATCCATGCTACAGAAGCTGGGGTGCAGCCCTGGACGCTGCTGCCCACAGACGCCGACACAATTCCCTCTTCGGCTGCTTATGGGACGGCTCGAGGGAGGCGATGTAAGTGGTCTGTGTGCCCCAGGGGTTAGATCGTAAGGGCACCTGACGATGACAACATGTCTGATCGCCAAAACGTTGTTCTGGCTGTATACAACAACCTGCACTGTTCGATTAGTTCGCAGTTTTTATTTCTATTATATTTCTGCCTCCTTCTGCCAATCAGCCTTGGTTAGAGCTTAAAGTTCTGATTTCTGTCATAAATGTTCAAATGAGTGTGAATTTCTAAGGGATCAAACTGCTGAGGTCATCGGCCCCTAGACTTACCACTACTCACACTAACTTACGCTAAGGACAACTCGAATCTCCGGCGGGAGGGGCCGAACGATCCGAGACATGGCGCCCTAAACCGCGCGGCCACTTCGCGCTGCTCTCTCTCATAAGCTTTGATTGTTGGTGTACTGCTGTACTTACCTCTGTTTTAGGATCTCCTACGACAATATTTTATGCGCTTTCTAGCGTAGCCACTCGCCACTGGCCGCTCGCTGAACTCCATCAAGCCGGTGTTCTGTCCTCCGTCCTTCAACGATTGTAACACCAGTTTATAATTGGTAACTGAAGAAAATTCGAACGCGACACCGTATAACAAACTTTCTTTATCGAAACAAAGATTTGTATAAGTGAATTTAATTTCTTTTCTCATGTATAAGACATATTTAAGACGATAGCGCAATATTTTTTATTACTCGCTGATTCCATTGGTACAAACATTCCTTTCGAAATTGTGTATTCTAAGAAATCATCGCATGTTGAAACCAGTTAGTTTCGCCTCATATTTAGCTATCATTTATTCAGAATCTATAACAGGTAAAAATAATAGAAGAATAATAAGTTAATATGAGGATGAATTCGCTTGGCTACTTCCATAATTATATCGCACATGTGAGGATGGAGCTGTCGCATAATATTCAAAATCAGTTACATAATGGTTTTTCAAAGCTAAAATTCATTCAGAAGATGCTGCAGGACAAATATATCATTTTAAACACAGAATTGTAATCCAGTCTCATCAGCTCAATTAACATTACTAAAATATAAATCAGATTATGAAAACGTCCATAACTTTCGGAATATTACAGGCTCGCGACATCTAAGAGCAATTTGAAACCAGCGTGAAAATTACTTTAACGTAAGACATCTGGCACTCCTTTTCAGAGTTTTCTTTATTTTATTTTTCCATGATGGGAGACAGATTTTAGGATGTAATAGGGGTCTCAAAGCATGGTTTCTACCTAGTTAATATATCTGTAAACAACTTTTATATGCAACAGAAAAAGTCTCGTAAGTGAAAATACATCTAGCCTTCAGGCAAATTAATTCTGTTACATTTTATACTTCATTTTGTGACATCACATCCGTTAAAATGGCGGGGAAAGGTATGCAAGACGCTGACCGCCCAGGTGTTTCTTCAAGTGCAGGAACAGACGGTAATCATTGGGCGCAAGATCGGGGCTGTACGGAGGATAATCTAGTTTCCCATCGAAAAGATACGACGAGATCTTTGGTCTGATTCGCCACATGCGGACGGGCATTGTCTTGCAGCAAAACGATGCCCTTGCTCAACTTCCACGGACTGTTGCTTTGATTCTGGTATGACATATGACACCCATGATTCATCGCACTAACGATTTGGCTTAAGAAATCATCACCGTCGTTGTTGTATCGCTCAAGCAAAGTCAATGCACTGTCTAAATGTTTGGTTCTGTGCACATCCGTCAACATTTTCGGTACGCAACGTGCGCACAATTTTCGGTAATTCATGTGCTCGGTCACAATGCCATACAAAACACTACGAGAAACATTAGGACAGTCATCCCGCAAGGAGCAAATCGTAAAGCGTCTGTTTTCTCTCACCTTATTGTCCACTTCCTGCACCAAACTTTCATTAACGACCGAAGGACGCCCACTCCGTTGTTCATCATGCACATTTGTGTGGCCATCTTTAAATTCTCTCATCCACTTTCTGACCTTGCCATGACTCTTAATGTTTTCTCCGTAAACTGCACAGATCTCACTACGAATATAAATCGCTTTTAGGCCTTTAGCACCAAGAAATCTTATAACAGCCCGTACTTCACAGCCGGCGAGACTCACGATTATCGGAGGCATCTTAAACACTCAGTACACAACGTAAACAAGGAAGAATCAGACTGTAATGGCGTCAGTGCGTAGACTAAGGTACAGGCTTTCATGTAAAAATAAAATTATTGAGGTATCTCAGCACGTCTTTTTTTTAATTTCCAAACGGCACTTACTTAAAAAACACGCCTCTTAAATATTGAGGTGAGAATACATGTATTGATTTCAAAAATTGCGTTGGATTTCGTTTATTGAACCCAAGCACAGGTAAGGCCATATTGTACAACTATAGGATTCCACCAGCTTGTGCAGCCCATGTAGTCGTCGCCCTCCGGATAAACCAGCACCGACAGCGTGATCTGGAAAACAGGAGTTGCCGCAGGTGCAGAACGTCCTCCTTGGCATGTTCACGCAGCTCCTCCTTACTCGCCCAGCCAGCTCCAAACAGTCCCTTCGTCCAGAGTGCTTCGTAGCCAAAACATATCGCCGGCGACCCTCTTTCAACGGCAACCACCAGAGCTCCCTCCACGCCCGCTGCCCCAGCTTGCTCTGTCTAAACCAACCGAAGACAGCCTCACACTGCACCACTAGAGACATACATACTCGTGAATTGGGCGCGAAGTATCGACCTTCCCACGTGGCTCACAGTGGACAGAGAACCCAGTACACTGATTCCTTGTATCTCTAATTTACTTTTATACCTCCTGGGAAAGACTGCACTGTTACGGTGAACTACGACTGCCCAGAGCTGTGTGTCAGAGCCGTGTTATCCTTTCCCACATTGGGCCGGTTAAATTGTTTGTCCTTGCATGAACAAGTTGCACATGTGTCTTCCATACCCTCTTTGAACTGACTAATGGTTCACTCTCCCACTCATTTTCGCTAGTCGCAGCTGTGCCTTCTGGCTGAAATTTTGCCCAGTTTTCCGTAAGACTTTCAGAGCCTTTCGTAAAGGTCTCGTTCATTTTGTTACTTTGACAGACACCACATTTTTTCAGGAATATGCCCGAAAGTTATTGAAACCTAGTAGTCAAGAAAGGCAGGATTCGGTTACGATTGTCGACGGGGCAGTAATCAGTTACTATTGGTTCCCATTTGCAATTACAAACATTTATTTTAAAACGGTAATTCCAGACGCAACAATAAATAAAGATATCGCACGCTATTAGTGGAAGAATAAACAACTGTGTAATTAATGGTGCTTTCAGTGCGTTACATTTTATCAAATTAGCATCAAATGCAGACACAGCAAATAATGTTTTGAAAACAAGCCAATGTGTTCCCAATTAGAATTTTAAAGCAAGTAACCACAGTCTTGGCCGAAGGCCTTCAACGCCAAGAACGGCAATTGTAAAAAAAATTACAAACACACTGTAAACAGCAATGCAAGAGCAGGGGTTAATTTAAAAAGGCAGGCAACTGATCACTAAAGGGGTGACACAAAATGACGGTAAACTTGGTAGCACAACCATGTAAAAGTGCTGTAACACAAAGAATGGCAATTATATAAAAAATTTAAAAAACGTACAGTAAAACAGCAAATACAACAACAAATGTTAATTTAAAAGGACAAGTAACTGATCACCAAACAGGCGAGACAAAATGATGGCCGGCCAGGTTGGCCAAGCGGTTCTAGGTGCTACAGTCTGGAACCGCACGACAGCTACGGTAGCAGGTTCGAATCCTGCCTCGGGCATGGATGTGTGTGATATCCTTTGGTTAGTTAGGTTTAAGTACTTCTAAGTTCTAGGGGACTGATGACCTCAGAAGATACGTCCCATAGTGCTCGGAGCCATTTAAACCATTTTTGAACCAAAATGATGGTAAACTTGGTAGCACAATCATTTATAACTGCTGTAACGCCAAGAATGGCAATTATATAAAAAAAATTAGAAACATACAATAAAACAGCAAATACAATAATAAAACACAGAGGTCAGTCACAGACAGTGCACAAGGAATCGACCTCTGAGTAGGTCTGGCAAAAAATACTTTCTCGAGCGATGAGATAGGCAGCCAACAGTTGCACTCACTTCACAAGATGACTAATGATAATCTTCCTGAGGCTACCTGACGTCCAAGAAAGCAAATGCAAAGATGTAAAAATACTGCAAAGCCAGAACCGGCGGTCTGGACTCCGTCCGCAGAATACTGTGCTTAGGGCGCTCGGAACGAGAAAGGTATCACTACCGCCAGAGCAGAAAAATCGCCAACCAACCTACAATCAAGAAAGCTGTCAAAACTACACGCCTTACTGGACAGCAGCGGCAAAGCGAGGAAAAGTACACTGCCTTTACATACACTAACCCACAGGGCTGGTACCTGGGGCGTCAGCGGCCACGAGCCAGGAAAAATACGCTGGTTGAGCTTAATAAAGTCAACAAACTGAACAGAATAAATAGTAATTAGAAGTCCAGGAAATCTAATCAGATCCGTCTTCCCCAAGCACTCCACTCGCTACTCTTCGCCTCGGCAACGCTACGGGCAGCAACACGAACCCAAGTCACTGGATAGTCGCAAGATCTCACAATGGTGGAGGTTTCTCTACTTGAATCCAAATGCACTCAAAGCTCGCAGGATCCGGTCTACGACGCGGTCGTGCACCCTCGTGGCCACAGCCCTTCCATCCGGCTGTCTATGCATGCTACCAGTGGTCCCTGCGTGTTCTCACACTGCACGAACCTCGCACCTCCTGAGTCCCCAACCCAACTGCATACTGACTCGACCCAGAAGAACCACGACGTCGCCCCAAACATAGGGCCACAGTTACTACATATCGGTAATTGCTGCCACTAGCGGACAGGCAACGCTTGCGAAACCAAGTGGCGCCAGTGAACACGAGATGAAGACAAACAACCGCAACCATGTCAACTAAACGATACGGTCTGGCCTCCAACAGAGGACGGAAACAAACAACACCAACACGAGCTGCAGCACGGCTCAGTTTTCACATTAGGAGGAGGCATAATGTCACACAGGGGAAATGACGGACCATCTGCAGTTCTCTACTGATTTATCTACTTGCAACCTACGTCTCAATTATTTTCTGCTTGTTACATACAGGTTGTTTCCGTTAGAGCAAGGAAAAATTTAACACAACATACAGGATGCTCCACTGAAAAATCTGAGGTACGGAACTTGGAATCGGAGAAGTCAGCTTGAGGAGATAGTAGGAATACAATCACGTTACAGTGTTACAGTTAACTGCAAATACCATCGTTGGCACAATAAAAATACCATTTGTATTGCATCTTACAAAATGTGCTGTAACTGATGGCCATCAACCTCAATGCAAGCATTGATGCACCCTCACAAATATCTCGGGTGTGTTTCAAATCAAATCACAGACAACTACAATTCTGGCAACTAATCCCATCCATCTCCGTATCCACCGGGTTCTCAAACACAAGTGACTTTAGACATCCCCATACCCAAACAATCAAGGGGATTCAGGTTAGGTGACCTCGCAGGCCATGGAACAGGACCTCCTCTCCAGAATGAGATTTTCACTCTGCAGCGGAGTGTGCGCTGATATGAAACTTTCGTGGCAGATTAAAACTGTGTGCCGGACCTAAACTCGAACTCGGGGTCTTCGCCTTTCGCGGGAGGGCTTCTGTACAGTTTGGAAGGTAGGAGACGACGTTGCGGCAGAATTAAAGCTGTGAGGACGGGGCATGGGTCGTGCTTGGGTAGCTCAGATGGTAGAACGCTTGCCCGCCAAAGCCAAAGGTCCCGAGTTCGAGTCTCGGTCCAGCACATAGTTTTAATCTGCGAGGACAGTTTCAGGACCACCTCTTCCAGTCCAGCGAACAGCAAATACAGCATTGAAATGGTTGCGAACATCCACACTGAAGCGACGTGTTGCACCATGATATTGTATCCCATCCTCTCACGAACAACCAAGGGTACGTTCTCGAACAACTCGGCAGAAATCTTTGCGCGAGCCTGTAGTACAGGTGGAATAACGAGGACCGTTCCCTTGCAGAAAATAAAGAAAGTTAACGTAAATAAACAGCACATTACGTGCAAACTTGTGCTCCTGTTAGTTCTAAATAAGCTGGAACACAATAACGCTAGACAAAGCGGTAGACACGGTTAATTCCATTTCTTCTTAAGGTGGCTTCTCCGACCCCAGGTTCCACACCTCAAATTTTTGAGTGGAGCATTCTCTTTGTCTTACGGAAACACCCTGTATAACTTCCTGCCCAAACCTACGTACTCGCCAGGTAGCCATTGCGTCCGCCAGAATCAGTACATCAGTGGGAGAAGACGTTCTCCAATCTGGATGTGATCGGACAGTGTTTTTCCAGTCCTCCTAAAAGGATTGTGGCCGCAAAGTATACGGATAGCTTAAAGGTTTGTGATTTTTTATGATGGCCGATGTTTCGCGACCCTGCTGCAGAGAGGCCCAGAGGTACTGTCAGGTAACAGCAGCTCACAGAAACTCTATTAGAAGGAGCAGAAACTAGCCAACGAAAATGCTACATTCTCATTCTGCTTCTGATTATCTGAAAGGCCTGAATGTTAACTAATTTCGTAAGGGGCTTTACAGCTCGCTAATTAGCCGAGTTAGTCGGCAGTCCTCGAGAGGGTTGAGCGGCAGCATTGGGCCCTGTGGGGTGGAGTTCTTGGGAGTGAATTATCCTCACTGATCAGTATAATCTGTTAGGAGGACAGAGGTCTCATATTAGAACGTGGAGACATGAGCTACCTGAAGGTAGCGTATGAAATCAACGAGGTGGAGTTAGCGAGATCCCATAGAAGAAAGTAAGTTACGTTTTACCCTTTGGAAACTTGTGGTGGTGTCACGTGCGTCCTTCGCCCTTTTAAGACGCATAAACCGCCTATCTTTTTCTAATTTCTCATTACATTTGTCCCGTTTTGTACAAAAATTTCACCCAAGAAACAACTTATAGCGCAGTCTGACTGCAGTTTGTACAAATATCCGGCAGTAGCGAGAGTGAGCTGTACGTGGCTCGTGTTCGTGCCATCTCCCTCTTTTTACATTCTGTTTTTACTGCCACCGCGTTTTGTTAATTCATTACTGGTGTTACTGAGTTGCTGCCTTGCCTGCCCGTGAAGGGTAGCAGCAGCACTTACCGATATATGCCCCGCCGTATTATCTCTGCTGGACTGCTATTACTTCCTGCTTGTCGTGTGTTGAGAAGTAGTTCGTATCTGGCAGAGAGTTGCAACGCGCCAGCAGTAGAGTTCGGACCTGGCAGTCGGACGGTTGGGACGCGGTAGGAGTCGATCGGGTTGGAGCGGCAGTGAGGTTCGGATAGCCACAACTCGCCCGACCGTTGCCGTCTTACTGGACGCCGTGATTGCTCGTCGATCGTCTATTGGTGGGAGATGTGTGTGTCTCAACTCCTAGTTCGTCCTCGTCACTGCATAGTCACTGCTTTTACCATGGGTCGCGTTCTTCATGCAAGTGTTTGTGATATTGTGTGTAGCTTGTGATGTCGACTGGCCAGTTATTTTAGTGCTGTTTCCGTGCTGATGTGTAGCAGTTGGTCGGTTGGCGCAATCGCGACGTAGCACCAGTAGGGCATTTAGCGCCAGGAAGGTGCGGATAGCCATCACTTGCTCGACGATTGCCGACGCACATGATTCGTGTGGGGGCGACCTTGGTTGGCCGACGGTCGGTCGTCTTGTTAGACGACGTGTATTTGGCCGGCGATTGCTTACGGGTTGGCTGTGTGCGCCGACCCTGGTTCGTCCTCGTTTTTGCACAGTCATTGCCGTGAGCATCGTCTAGTCCTCGTGCAGATGTTCGTGAGGCCATGTGTAGTTTATGTGATTTTCACGGACAAGTTTGTTTAAGTGTTGTCGGCGTACTGCTTCTCAGTTAGACGGTAATCTGATTAAACGACGTGGGTTTTCGGGTCGTCCACCCCGTATGGGCTGTCTGGGATCTGTTCTTGTTTGGTTCCACAGTCTCTGCTGTCAGCATCGTTGGAATCTTGGTGCAAGTGTGGAACAGAACCTTGGAGCAAGTGTGAAGTGGAACTCACCTTGAGCATTGGTCTTTTGACGGTCTGTCGGTTGGGTTGCCGTCGGATCGGATATATTTGGGCCGACTACCTGTCTACCCTAAGAAAACGTTAATATTTCAACTGCAGACCGACACCCGGAAACTTCTGAGGGCCGCTGGCTGTACTGCCCTTTCTTATTGGTGTTTGATTGTGTATTTTAATGGTTCATAGTGGATGGTTTGAATTTGTATGCTTTTAGTTGGGTTAAATAATAGGCCTTCAACCGTTTTAAAATTGAAAGTTCTTTACTTGTCAAGTCTTACATTGTTTGGGCATTCGGCCTTATTTAAAATATTTTTGGGATAAAGCTTTGGGCCTTCTGCCTTTTGAAAATTCATTGAAGTTGTGTTTTGAAATCATGGGCGTTCAGCCGTTTTAAAATTAAAATTCCTTACTTGTCAAGTCAGATTGTTTGGGCCTTCAGCCTCCTTTGAAATATTATTTAAGGATAAAACCTAGCGCTTTCGCCTTTTGAAAATTTATTGTGGATGTGTTTTGAATCATGGGCCTTCAGCTGTTGTGCCCTTAAGGCATACGATAGTGTGGCCTATTCAGCCGATAACTAAGTTCAAAAATTTGTGCTGTAATTTTCGATCAAATAATAAAGTTATATGTGTTCGAGTGTAACTGACTGCCATTCATTTTGGCCCCTTTCCACAGTTCTAACTACCTATCCTGTCCTGCGGGTTTAGCAGGGCGTTTCAGAGAGGTTACTTTGCACAACGGAAAGAAATGTGAGGCATAAATGCTTGGGGTGAAACTTGAGATCAGAGTTGCTTCTATAAATTTCGGAATATGATACGTAAACGTATAATTGATCTTATTTGCGATTAGATCAAGAGCGAATGGCGTGCCTGTCTCTCTCTGATAGCCCAACACGTCTCCATACAAAACTTGAAGTATAGAGATATAAAACAACCACGTCGACAGTTCTCTAATAAGTGGTAAGTAGTCTAGGGGACTACGAGCCACTGCTTACACGGGTTGGACAAAATTATGGAAACACCGGGAGAAATAGGTGCTTCAACATAAATGCAGACGCTTGACAAGCCCGCAGGCTGTGCTGCTGTATTTGTGCACTAGCGGTACCTATGCAACGCCCTCAATATGTTGCAAGTGCCATTCGTGGTCAGAACACCATTCTGTGTAGTTGTGAGTCCATTAAATCAGAGCTAAGTGAATTTAAATGTGGGAAAATTGTGGTTGATTGCAGAGTGGGCACTTCCGTGACCAAGGTAGCCAAGATTGTTGGCGTTTAAAGAGGCACCATATGGAAGATTTATACCTGATACAGGCTAAGCGGAAAACTATCGTGCGCTAAGTCACAACATGGACGAAAGGTGTGTTGAGTAATCGTGACGGACGTTCATTAAAGAGGACTTCGACAAAAAAATAAGGGGACGACAGTTGAACAAGTCGCTGCAGCAAGCAATTCCACTCTGACGCACGCTGTCAACAATAAGACAGCAACGAAGGGAGGTCCGTAAGCAGGGATTCGCATGGAGAGCTGAAGTTCCAACTGACTCGTCAGTGATGCAAATGGTCGTAGCAGGTAAACGCGGTGCCGAAGTTGTAAAACGTGGACGGTGGAGCACTGGGAGAATGCCATTTGATCGAATGAGTCTTTTTTCACACGGTTTCCAGCCTCTACCTGAGGGTTTAGATCTGAATAAGAAACATGGCGGGGTTCGGTGATGATCTGGGCGGTCATATCGCGATATTCCATACGCCCCACGGTTACTTTGCGAGGACGCATTACTTTCAAGGATGATGTGACCATTTTGGCTGATCAGGTACATCCCAGGGTACAATGTTCTTCCTCTGACCACCAGAGGAAGCCTCAGTATCAGTGAGCCTTTGTGGTCTGCTTTGGACAGAAGAGTACGTGATCACTATCTACCTACGCCATCGTTCCATAAACATGCTGCACTGTTTGACAGGAAGAGTAGTATAAGTTTTCCTTGAAAATCGTAAAGGCACTGTATTTATCCCTTCCGAGACGACAGGACGCTGTTTCGAATGCTAAGAGTTTTCCTACATCGTATTGGGCATTGTAATGTATTGCAATTTTGGTATGTCCATTTTTTGTCCACCTTCTTACCTGCAAACTATGCAAACAGTAGAAAAGGTTCCTGCTGGCTGTAGTTTTAAAACAGCTTATTCTGTTTGAGTTCGGCTTCGCACTGATTAATATTCCTGATGAAGGCAGAAGTCTGATTAAGCCCGTCACATTTTTGGACATGAATTTAATAAGTGGCAAGGAATTGAAAATATATCACGGAAGGATTATTTAGGTTCAAGATTATTAAGATTCAGTTCATAGGCGTTAATGTATGGATCGTTACAACTGTCGAGTATGTGCAATACAAGGCCTCCACAAAAGAAAAATTCTAGATACATCAGAAAACCCTGAAAACATTTAAATGAACGAAAGTATCATGTAGTTAACGTGCCTATCTTATGAATGAACTAATGAAAAACCGATGCTGTATCACGTGCATCGATAGCAAAATACATCTACATCTACACTCTGCAAATCGCATTTAAGTGCCTGGCAGAGGGTTCATCGAACCACCTTCACAATTCTCTATTATTCCAATCTCGTATAGCGCGCGGAAATAACGTACACCTATATTTTTCTGAACGAGCTCTGATTTCCGTTATTTTATCATGGCGATCGTTTCTTGCTATGTAGGTCGGCGTCAACAAAATATTTGCGCATTCGGGAGCGCTGTGAGCTGTTTCCGTACTCTGCTGTTCGTTGTTCTGAAGGACGCGTCAGCGGTCTTCTCGCGCTCAACTAAAATGTAATATGGTTCCTGAAACGTACTTTGTGTACGGCAGCGGATAAAACCATCTTAAAACTGAATTGTGTTAACACATTCGTCTGTCGAAAGACAACAGGAACGAACACAAGGGCTAAAAATGCAGCAGAGCATATAGGAGACAACGGATTTTTGTTATACATTGACTTTTAATATGTTCTTTTACACGAAACCGTGAAAATGAAAATAAAAAAGGTATGTTACTATCTAAAAACTGAAGTGAACGTGTCATACATTAGAAATTAATACGTACTTTTACAGAGATGCGTTCAAACTTAAAAATAAACTGTCGTTTTACGATGTAATTACTTGAATGTGTAGCAAATAAAAAAAACATGTTCGGTATTAGTACATGAATCTATACGAAAGCGTTAGAAATGAAAATGAAATAGAGATTTCGGTGCACGAACTAATAACTAAATACAGACGAACAAACACAGAACTGGATTTGCTATTACATAATTTTACAGACTAGTGTGGAAAAATCAAATTTGTTTTATAATCTAATAGTTAACGTGTATAGCATTACGGTCTGTGTAGCTAGATGCTGCATAATAAGTTTACACAATACCTTTAATCCATGTAAGGGCTCAACAGTTTCGTACTGCAGCTGCTGCTCTCACCAGAGCTCTTTCTAACGGTATTAGCAAAGCTTTTGCGTATTTATCGACAGAACTGAACTGATTGACAGAACTGAACTGCGTTATTTATTAACGTATATTTCCGCGATAACTCTACATTTCAGCAGACGCCAAAAATACGCATCAATTGTAATATACTACAGTATCAGTATAAGTTGACTGTACAGCGCCGAGAGGCCTCGGTCATTCGGCTGTTGATTAGTATTCACAAGCTGCGACATCGTCGCTAAAAAACAGTGACCCGTATATGTAATGAGTTTCCTTTAACTTACGTTTATGGTCACAAACTTTTTGTTAACGGATTACCGGTTTCGGTCTCTAATGACCATCATAACATCTGTTTCATAGGACTTTGTTTTTATGAAACAGATCTGATGATGGTCATTAAAGAGAAACCGGTAATCTGTTAACAAAATGTTTGAGACCATAGACGTAAATTAAAGGAAACTTATTGATTAGTATTGTCGGGCGCCTTCGGCCACGTCTGCACGTAAACGAGGTTTTGTTCTGCGTAAAATAAACAGGTAATCCGTAGTTTGTAAACCCAATGAACGTACTCTAAGTTATAATAAAAATCACGTCATAACCTTAAATTTTAAAACTAGTATGAATAAATAAACAAACTCACCAGTCAACAAATTTCGCGTCGGGCTTTGACGGCAGAAAACTCGTTGATCACATATTCATAGTTCAGACGGTTATCAGTTAGAAAGTCGGCTTCGATGTGAAGAATGGACAAGGTGTTCAATCTCTCCTCAGACAAAGTAGAATGTAGCTACGATTTCAGTCTTTTAAGAGCCGAAACGTGCGTTCTGCTGAACAGTTTGTAAGTACCATACATAGAAATATTCTAATAGCAGTATCAACATTCGGAAACACGGACTATAGCCTCTCTTTTCGTAAAAATTTGCTCATTTCCACTGGTATAAGATTTCAAAAGCTCCGCTAAATGTACACATTCACTGGGGAAGGAAGGCTCTAAATCTGTGTAATATGACGCTCGGAGTTTTGCTGCACGTTCACCAATATCGTCAGGTGAACTGTTCTTAAGGTTACAAAAAACTGTGAAGGAGTCCATCAGTGTTCTGTAGCTTCCCTTCCTCCTTACGAATTCGTTGTATAAGTTGTCGAGTACTGGGAGAAATGTTTCGACTCTAAATGTTTCCTTTCCAGTCAGGAAAACTTCTTCAGAATCCGCTTCTTCGTTATCATGAAGTTCGCGTTTTTGTGATGTTTTGTAGGTGCATTCATAATCTATATCAGTAGCAATCTCCATAGATTTGTTTCCATAATAGTGGAACATGCTACGAATAGATGCAATAAATCCTACAAGTGATTCATATAATTCATTCACTTTTTAGTATCCATTTTTACACTTTGCAATTTCAGATTTACACTATTAAATCTATGTATGACCTTCCAAATTGTCATCATGAATACTGTTTCTAGTCTGCTGAGTTGATTCAATAAATCTGAAGCCTCATTTGGCACAAATGGTTTTCAAACGTATCATTGGCAGTATGTGTGAGGGCATTGATAACGCTCTCCCAGTTTTCATATAGTCTTACACACGCTTCCTCTCTTGCTGACCAACGTATTTTTGATAAACTTTTTACCATTTTCCTTCCTGGTTACATGAAAGAAAGAAGTTTATTCCAGCACTGTGTAGAAGCACAGAAAAAATTAGAAATGTTTTGCACTACATTGAAATGTGAACATGCTTCCCGACAACAGCTTGCAGCACTAGTGCCGACTAAATTCCAAGAATGTGCTGCACAAGGCACATAATGCGCTTTCGGATTTTGTTCTTTAATGCTTGCCTGCAAACCAGTGTAGGTTTCTTGCTTGCGTTGTCATATGACTGGCCAGACAGTTAGTAATATCAATGGAATTTATAGACAGGTTTTTTAGCATGGCCTCAGTTATGTTTTCGGACTTGTGTCCCGGGGTTTGTTAAATCAGAAGGAAACGTTCAACAGGTTCACCATTCTCGTTCACATATCTCAATATGAAAGATAATTGATCAATATGTGTAATGTCCGTAGTAGAATCTACTATTATAGAGAACTATATGGCCTGTTTTATTTCAATTATGATAATTCTTTTTATTCGTTCAGAAAGAAGCTCTATTAATTCATCACATATTGTTGAAGAAAGATAACTTTTATGTCTCTGCCCTGGATATCCCTATGGTTCAATGTGCGCTGCGAGAAAAGGATCAAACTCTGCTATAAGTTCAAGAGACATCATGAATTGACCGGTATGTAATGAATGGAATCTTTCAACACGTCCATGTATGGGAAGTCCATGACCTGTTAAGTTCTTCACTACTGCAAACACCCTTTTCAACATACTGCGCCAGTACATTTTTTCTGTCTCAACATATGACTCGAAATGGCTATCTATTGTTCCAAGTGACTTTTTTCGTGTTAAAAGTGATAACTCAGAATTTTTGTGTTTATGTGAACTCTCATGATGAGATAAAATATTGCAAATATTTTTCCAATCTCCAGTACCATTAGTAGCAATCGTGGCCTTACCTCCAAACATTTTACATGTTGTTGTTGTTGTTGTCTTCAGTCCTGAGACTGGTTTGATGCAGCTCTCCATGCTACTCTATCCTGTGCAAGCTGCTTCATCTCCCAGTACCTACTGCAACCTACATCCTTCTGAATCTGCTTAGTGTACTCATCTCTCGGTCTCCCTCTACGATTTTTACCCTCCACGCTGCCCTCCAATGCTAAATTTGTGATCCCTTGATGCCTCAAAACATGTCCTACCAACCGATCCCTTCTTCTAGTCAAGTTGTGCCACAAACTTCTCTTCTCCCCAATCCTATTCAATACCTCCTCATTAGTTACGTGATCTATCCACCTTATCTTCAGTATTCTTCTGTAGCACCACATTTCGAAAGCTTCTATTCTCTTCTTGTCCAAACTAGTTATCGTCCATGTTTCACTTCCATACATGGCTACACTCCAAACAAATACTTTCAGAAACGACTTCCTGATACATAAATCTATATTCGATGTTAACAAATTTCTCTTCTTCAGAAACGCTTTCCTTGCCGTTGCCAGTCTACATTTTATATCCTCTCTACTTCGACCATCATCAGTTATTTTACTTCCTAAATAGCAAAACTCCTTAACTACTTTCAGTGTCTCATTTCCTAATCTAATTCCCTCAGCATCACCCGATTTAATTTGACTACATTCCATTATCCTCGTTTTGCTTTTGTTAATGTTCATCTTATATCCTCCTTTCAAGACACTGTCCATTCCGTTCAACTGCTCTTCCAAGTCCTTTGCCGTCTCTGACAGAATTACAATGTCATCGGCGAACCTCAAAGTTTTTACTTCGTCTCCATGAATTTTAATACCTACTCCAAATTTTTCTTTTGTTTCCTTTACTGCTTGCTCAATATACAGATTGAATAACATCGGGGAGAGGCTACAACCCTGTCTCACTCCTTTCCCAACCACTGCTTCCCTTTCATGCCCCTCGACTCTTATTACTGCCATCTGGTTTCTGTACAAATTATAAATAGCCTTTCGCTCCCTGTATTTTACCCCTGCCACCTTCAGAATTTGAAAAAGAGTATTCCAGTCAACATTGTCAAAAGCTTTCTCTAAGTCTACAAATGCTAGAAACGTAGGTTTGCCTTTTCTTAATCTTTCTTCTAAGATAAGTCGTAAGGTCAGTATTGCCTCACGTGTTCCAACATTTCGACGGAATCCAAACTGATCCTCCCCGAGGTCTGCATCTACCAGTTTTTCCATTCGTCTGTAAAGAATTCGTGTTAGTATTTTGCAGCCGTGGCTTATTAAACTGATAGTTCGGTAATTTTCACATCTGTCAGCACCTGCTTTCTTTGGGATTGGAATTATTATATTCTTCTTGAAGTCTGAGGGTATTTCGCCTGTCTCATACATCTTGCTCACCAGCTGGTAGAGTTTTGTCATGACTGGCTCTCCCAAGGCCGTCAGTAGTTCTAACGGAATGTTGTCTACTCCGGGGGCCTTGTTTCGACTCAGGTCTTTCAGTCCTCTGTCAAACTCTTCACGCAGTATCGTATCTCCCATTTCGTCTTCATCTACATCCTCTTCTATTTCCATAATATTGTCCTCAAGTACATCGCCCTTGTATAAGCCTTCTATATACTCCTTCCACCTTTCTGCCTTCCCTTCTTTGCTTAGAACTGGGCTGCCATCTGAGCTCTTGATATTCATACACGTGGTTCTCTTCTCTCCAAAGGTCTCTTTAATTTTCCTGTAGGCAGTATCTATCTTACCCCTAGTGAGATAAGCCTCTACATCCTTACATTTGTCCTCTAGCCATCCCTGCTTAGCCATTTTGCACTTCCTGTCGATCTCATTTTTGAGACGTTTGTATTCCTTTTTCCCTGCTTCATTTACTGCATTTTTATATTTTCTCCTTTCATCAATTAAATTCAATATTTCTTCTGTTACCCAAGGATTTCTAGCAGCCCTTGTCTTTGTACCTACTTTATCCTCTGCTGCCTTCACTACTACATCCCTCAAAGCTACCCATTCTTCTTCTACTGTATTTCTTTCCCCTATTCCTGTCAATTGTTTCCTTATGCTCTCTCTGAAACTCTGTACAACCTCTGGTTCTTTCAGTTTATCCAGGTCCCATCTCCTTAATTTCTCACATTTTTGCAGTTTCTTCAGTTTTAATCTACAGGTCATAACCAATAGATTGTGGTCAGAGTCCACATTTGCCCCTGGAAATGTCTTACAACTTAAAACCTGGTTCCTAAATCTCTGTCTTACCATTACATAATCTATCTGATACCTTTTAGTATCTCCAGGGTTCTTCCACGTATACAACCTTCTTTCATGATTCTTAAACCAAGTGTTAGCTATGATTAAGTTAAAACAGCACCGCTGCTACAGGAATATACTAGAAAATCGCGCGAAGTTCACCATTTAAAAGTTTACCGTAAAACACATTTTTCTTCAAATATCTGGATTTATAGCCTGTCGATCTTCTTGAATTAGAAAAATCACCGTTACAATTTTGATTAATGTCACGTTTTAAGAGAATGTCGATTATTGATTCATTGACACTTCATTCTGCAGGATCATTACTAACGAGGTTATTTCTTTTTTTAATGTCTGACTGGACAATTAGTTTTTTGTGAAATTCGATATCAGGAACAATTTTCTTTTCTTCATTTTTAATCTTTGTTTAGTCTGTATTTACTTCTTTTACAACAGCCGCAGTGCCAAAAATATCATCCGAACTACTTGAATTTGAGGTCGAATCAGTAAAACTTTTTGCGGAGAATTTATCTACTCTGCCAAGCGTTTTTAGAACATTGGCTTCTAGTTCTCACCTTCCCTTCGATAATTTCCGAAGTGCCGCCTCACTTAATTTTGCACGTTTGCTTTTTTCACTGTTATTCATGTTAAGGCACTTACAAAACAAAAGAAAAAAAATTGTAAAAGGAAAGAAAGAAAGACTGTATCCAGTTTCAATCGTACTACATCACAGAAGAACACAAAGCTTTTTACTTTAACCACGGCACACGAGCACAAAGATTTTTTCCTTTAAACATGGAGCGATGAACTGACCAACTCCGATTACTCGACGTAACTGTGCTATGAAAGAACGACAATGAAGAATAATTCAATTTCATCGTCGCCAGTTTCTCTGTTGTCAGCGAACAGTAGAAGCACACCCTCCAGTGTGAATTCGTCTCGTAAAGAAAACAGGACTGTCCCTTTGTTTGGCTTCTGTTTCCCAAGTCGCCGGATTTTAGCTGGGACGCATATATGTTCTGAATATTCTTGACACTTTCTTTCTAATTTAAAAAGCTAATAATTTTTGCAGTTTCTTGCAGTGAGGTGTGCTGGATCGACTCTTATCCCACTTATAACATTTTAGCAGTTTCTGTGGGCAGAGAAAAGAGACTGGAAAGTTTAAGTAGTCTTGTGGTCAGCTGATTTATTGTGTTGTCATTTGTGTGAACACTACTGTTATGTCTACATGCAAATGCACCTTTTGTTTCAACACAGAATAAAAATAACCTTTCCTCGAAGCAGTTACGAAGCTTAATATAAAATTTGCAATGCCACCTACTATTCGATTGCACAGAGAGGAAAGTCTGATATCGTGCAGGCTGCAGCACAATAAATGAGACAAACGAAAGTTGGTGTCTTCTTCTTTTTTCGCCAAAAAAAGTAAATAAGTAAATAAATAAATACAATTTTTAACTGTTGTGAAGTGTATTTCCCACATTGTTAGTCTGCTTACGTTCTTTTCATATAAACATGTGTTTAAAAGTGTAAGACATTCCCAGCATCAACATGTTTTGTTAAATGGGTGTCATTAAATCAAAGCTCAGAAATTGAAGACCAAAGACCTTTCGAGTTAATTACAGTAATAGGTTGACTTGTTACTTCCTCTTAATTTCAAAAAGAAATGTAAGGTTTTACATACTGAGGCCCACACGTTACATGATTTAAGAAACTGCTGATTAGTTTATCACAATTTCTCAGGGATCCCGGTATTTTCTCGGGGAAAATATTGTAGGATTAAGAAGAAGCCAGCAACATTCTCGGAATAATGTTTCAAACATTGCATTGTGATTGCTGTCCTGAGAGCTTACTTCAAAACATTTTGATCAGTGATGAAGATGATACCAGACAGAAACACAACGTTAAATTTACATTCAGTCACCACGTAAACTATGTATATTTCCAAGCTTGCGTGGTCGAATTTCGCTCTTAGGGCTTATTTAAACTAGCTAGTTGTTTAACAATATTAAAAAATTTTGTCGTTTGTAAGCGCAGTTATTTTAGAACGTAAAAGGGTAAAATGAGTACAAAGCAAAAATGCTGCCCCTCTCAAGGTGGCGACCCGAGGCCCCTGCCCAGTGGGCCTATATGTAAATCCGCCACTGTTGCCGACGACTTAGACGCCCGAGAGGTTACCAACTTATTTCCCGGCAGCCATTTATTTAACAGATAGCGCGCCCACGAAGTGGAGCAAACTCCTATTTCCTCCACATGGGCAAAGAGCTGTGGAAGACAGTTTACAGACCATGGTCTGCACAATTTGAAATACTTTCGCTATCGAACGGTTCCTTTCAAAGCTACGGAAGTGAAGGACCGCATTTACTATGAACCAATTATTCACTGATCGGTTATCAATGACAACAAAGAAACAGGGGTCATCTATTATGCACGCCAAAGTTGGCACTGCCACTGACCTTAATACGACGTCTATTCAGAAAGTTCCGGAACATCCGTAATTTCGCGCGAATGGTGTGTTGGAGCGAAATGCGGTTGGTATCCTTTCACACTCCTGTGTTTACTATGTAACTGTCGGATGTTTCATTGTTGCGTGTCTGTTAGGTATTGTTCAGCGCTGTATTGAGTAGAACGTTGTGTCTGACAGTTTGCGAATTTCGAGATGGCAGAGTTGGACGAGCAACCCCTCTGCATTAAATTTAGCTTGAAACTCAAGGGAACCTTTTACAGAGAAACATCAAATGATGCAGGATGCCTACGGAGATGAGTGCTTAAACTGTACTGGGTGTTACGGAAGTTTCACACGGTTTAAAAATAGCAGGACAGCAGTTAAAACTTACGCACGATCAGAACGCCCTTCGACGTCCAGCGACGATGCTCATGTCAGGAGCGTCAACGACATTGTGGGTTTCAATCAAAGACGGACTGCCCGAGAGATGGCAGAAGAATATAACATTTCAATTGGATTATGTCATAAAATCCTGACACAGCACCGTGGAATGCATCGCGCTGCCGCCAAGTTCTTCCTACGGTCATGATTCAAGACCAGGAAGATGTTCAAATGTGTGTGAAATCTTATGGGACTTAACTGCCAAGATCATCAGTCCCTAAGCTTACGCACTACTTAACCTAAATTATCCTAACGACAAACACACACACACCCCTTGCCCGAGGGAGGACTCGAACCTCCGCCGGGACCAGCCGCACAGTCCATGACTACAGCGCCAAAGACCGCTCGGCCAATCCCGCGCGGCGGAAGTTCTTCGCCTCGCAATCTGTGAACTTTTTGGATTGCGCAAATGAGAGATAAATCTTAAGATAATCATAACTGGTAATAAAACGTGTGTCTACGGTTACGATGTTGAGACCAAGTTTCAATCTTCACAGTGAGTAGGGAAAGGTTATCCAAGGCCAAAAAAAGCTCGTCAGGTCAGGTCAAATGTGAAGTCCATGCTGTTAAGTTTTCTTTGACTCTGAAGGATCAGTCCATCATGAATTCGTGCCAATCTGTTAATCGATGATACTATCGGGACGTGTTGCAACGTTGGCGAGAAAATGTGAAAAAGAAACAGCCTGAAATGTGACAAGACAATTCATGGTTGTTGCATCACGATAATGTAGCAACGTAATCGTCCCTGCTGGTGCGTAACTATTACACAAAAACGAAATCACTGTCCTGGATTTTATTTTACTTCCAAAGTTGCTAATCCCCTTGAAAGGACGAAGATTTGCAACGATAGACGAGATAAAAGAAAACTTTGAGACGACGCTTCGCACGATCCAGCAGGAGGCGTACCAAGACTGCTTCCGGAAGTGAAAACGAAGTTAGGAGCGGTGTAGAGGAGAGTATTTCGAAGGAGATCATGCACAATGAGTGAAAGGTAAACCTAGAAAAATTTGTGGACAAGACTCCGAAATTTTTTAATCAGATCTCGTACATCTCGCAGTTCGTCCGTAATCATCTTTTTATAGATTGCCTGAAAGATGTTTGAACTGCTCGTGGGCATACACAGTATAAGAACCCGTCTAAACAGAATATGACCGTGTGTGACCCCAAACTATTTTCCATATGCGCTCACAACGAGAACCCAGCATTGTACGACTGACCGATTGTCAAGCCTGCGTTTAATTTCGGGTACGGGAAGCATTGCGCTTTGGGAATGCTATATTAAAAACGTTACTTTGTTTCCGGCATGTATGGATGCAGATGTATAATTGTAATCGGAATATTTTACCTATAGACAATAACTCTGTCACTGCTATTTCAATATTCTATAGAACGCCGATGGCCAGAATTGTACGATTCATTTTTGGTTTTTGTTATTTTGTTATGCAGGGTGAGTTACGTAACACCCATTTAATTTCATGATCAATTCAAGACACAGAGCTGAGATTTCCGTCAAATGATGCTACACAAAGAGGCGCGTGATTCTGAAACGTGACTAATACCGCAAATTCTTGCGTCAGCCGAGTCACTGTAACAACAACAGTTCTCTCTCTGTCTCTCTCTTTTTTTCTTTTATTTACCACCAAGCGTCTGAGACATATGCTGAAGCTGAGACGCAAGGTGACTTTCATGAAAGACTTCAACAAGAAGAAAGTTTAGATTATTACTATTGTATTATTTTTCCTGTTTACTCTACACGACATTGCTAGTCATCTACTATTTCTGTAAATATAAGTGTCTGACAACTTCAAAGAGCTATCCAGTTACGTTAAAAAAAACACAGTGTCCAACAAAAGACTTCGCAATTTTAAAATTATTCAACATGTAAATAAACCAAAGATCGACAGAAGGCTTCATCAAACTAAGTTGATTTATACAGACGTTTCGAAGTAGCAGCTACAAAAGCTGTGACCACGTGACCATGTAGCCACCACAGTTCCTATCGGCGTGCATAAATAATGTCCTCAGCAAGCAATATTTGCAGTAACGACACTATTTTTTTTTAATTTCCACCAATCGCAGTAGAGAGATGGCGGCTAACGAAGTATGAAATTTGTCACCACATATTGTGATGTGCAAGTCTTATTTCATTCGACGCCACATTGGGCGACTTGCGCGCCGGTGATGAGGATGCAATTATGATGAGGACAACACCCAGTCCACGAGAGGAGAAAATCTCCATCCCGGCCGGGAATAGAACGCAGACCATTTGCATTGGAGGCGAGTACGGTACCACACAAATAAGCAGGCGGACAACACACATTGTGGTTGTTCCAAATGAAAAGATTCAGTCGTCTCACTGATCGACGATTCGAGCTCGTTCATGGTTCCGGCAGACAGTGCCTTCCGGCGTCCCCGTCAAGAAAGTAGTTACAAGGAGTCAGAACGTGTGAATTCGGACGACAATCTAAGCCTGCGCCGATAAATTTGGGATAATCCGCAGCAACAGCTGTGTTCGCGAAATATTCGTCAAGAAAGCAAAACATCTTTTCAGGGTTATGTGTTCAACACCATGTTGCAAGAACCAATCGATGTCTGGCCTGTCCTCCTGCGCTTCTGTTTTACGACTAACTGATCCAAAATAGCAAGGCAGCGTCACTATTTCTCGATACACGCGTGTAAAATGTGCCGATAATGATTCTGTTGCATAGCGGAGCCCAAAAAGCTACTTTGGGACTATGCAGTGGCTTCGTTTCACACAACTGGGGATTTTCGGAACCCAAAAATCGCCAATTTTACTTATTCACAAATCCATTTAGGTGTAGATATGCCTCATCTGTGAACCAGATGCAACCAGCATCAAATGCTTCATTATCCACCATTCTTCGGAACCACTGACTCGCAACGTGAGCCATATGTTGGATAGATGCAGCTATGACCTGCTGACTTTGGATTTTGAATGGAAACGTGTGTAGAGTGTTTCTCAGTGTATTATGCGTGCTAGAACACATAAAACAAGTCTCCGCTCCATTCTTAGGACGAGTTTCCTCGCATGTTGCTGAATAAATCCAGGAAACGTGGCGACAATTACACTAATAAATTCAGTTGGCCTTTTGAAACATTGCGTTTTTCTTGAAAACTGAGGTCTTGTTACTGACCTGTGATAGACCAGTATCAGAAACGAACGTTGTTCAACGGAATAGTTGATTTCAACGTCTTACTTCGGTACACAAATCTCGTTTGTCGTCTCGACATTGTAACTGATCCCTTTGAGCTTTGGAGTACCATTTATGAGCTCGCGCATCTGCAAGCTTCTGCAACAAGTACTTCGAAACTTTTGTATAAAGTTTCGACCTTTCACAATACACGTACCGCGTGTTTCATTCTTCCCTTGGCAGTTGTTTTCTTGTCATTTAATTTGAAAATCAGACTCTTCTCTGTTGGACACCCTGTATATCTCGGCTGATAAGAGAGTTAAGAATAGTGACTATACAGTTCATTACAAGCACCCTCCTTATACTACATTTACCAAAATACGTAACTCATACTCCTTACGATCATAATCAAAATATCACTGATGCACAAGATAAAAATAGTCTTTGTCGTACAGTAAGAATGAAATACTATGCCAGTGTTCTTTCAGTAACAATTTAATGCTACAGGTAGTCGTTTTACCGGTATAGTAACTCTCTTCAGGCAAATATTGATGCATCTTATTTCTGTTTCCGATCACCAAAGTTATGCGCTGTCGGACGTGGACGGTACTTGGATGGGTGACCATCTTGGCCGCCATGCGCTGTTGCCATTTTTCGGGGTGCACTCAGCCTCGTGATGCTAAGGAGCTACTCGACCGAATAGTAGCGGCTCAAAGAAAACCATCATAACGACTGGGAGAGCGGTGTGCTGACCAAAGCCCCTCCTATTTGCATCCTAAGCCAAGGATGACACGGCGGTCGGATGGTCCCGATGGGCCACCTGTGGCCTGAAGATGGAGTACTTGCTTTATTTCTGTTTTCAAATAAGTTACTGCACTGAAACTTCTGGTATGATGTTAAAAACCCACTCATATTATAGTCGTTTTTATCGAGTGTCAGTTAGTACCGAGGGTGGGATGGGGATTTTTATCTACAGCATTGCTCCACTCCAGAAGGCCAGAGCAGCCCAGATGCTCATATGGCACATGTTTTTAATAACTGAACTAGTTCCAAGGCAAACCTTTAAATCACAGTTTTCTCAACTTAGAATAGCAGTCTATAATGTTTTTTCTTCGTCTAGCAAACCTGAACACGTAATACATAATTTTTGCCAAAATTCAATTGCAGAATGCTCTAACAGAGCACGTACCTTGAATTTACATGCGGAATGTGTAAAAATAAAAGTTATTCATGCTCCTTTTTCTCTTTAGAGCGAATCATCTAAAACTTGCATCGCAAATATTGCGGCAATAGAAAGTGCTATTGATGTGCGGTTTTCAAAGAATGGATTGGTACTCAGGGGCTCGTATCGTTAGCCAATAAACAGAGCATAATAACACTTAGAAAGCGTTTTTTTCGCAGACATGCACTTTTTTTAAAAAAATCGAACAATGTCCATTGACATCAACAAACTAAAAGTAATGTAAATTAGAATGTCAGTGGTGTTTGTTGCAGGATTCTAGTGCGAGTCGTTTACGAGATATCGTATTTTGAAAAATTTCCACACCAACTCTTGTACAATATTAGTGGTAGCACACGCTAGATAACAAATGTATACACTAATTATTTTGATTCTGACTAATAACAAAACAAATGACGATCACACGTTGAGTTCAAAATGACCACCAGCAGCGGCTACTAACATTTCAGCGGAGATGTCTGTGCAGGCTGCTATAATACGTTGCCGTACATCATCTGATGTGATAGGTATGTCCTTGTAGACAAGGTCGTTCAGCTTTCCCTAAAGAAGAAAGTCTGCAGGCGTCAAATTTTCAGAGCGGGCCTGCCAAGGTACAGGTCCTCCGCATCCAACGATTTGGAGACAATACGTGAAGACATGCTGTAGTACCCCCCCCCCCCCCCCCCCCCCCCTTGAACCATTGCATTGCCTTTGCTGGGGAGGCTTACGTGCCTCAGCGATATACACTCCTGGAAATGGAAAAAAGAACACATTGACACCGGTGTGTCAGACCCACCATACTTGCTCCGGACACTGCGAGAGGGCTGTACAAGCAATGATCACACGCACGGCACAGCGGACACACCAGGAACCGCGGAGTTGGCCGTCGAATGGCGCTAGCTGCGCAGCATTTGTGCAGCGCCGCTGTCAGCGTCAGCCAGTCTGCCGTGGCATACGGAGCTCCATCGCAGTCTTTAACACTGGTAGCATGCCGCGACAGCGTAGACGTGAACCGTATGTGCAGTTGACGGACTTTGAGCGAGGGCGTATAGTGGGCATGCCGGAGGCCGGGTGGACGTACCGCCGAATTGCTCAACACGTGGGGCGTGAGGTCTCCACAGTACATCGATGTTGTCGCCAGTGGTCGGCGGAAGGTGCACGTGCCCGTCGACCTGGGACCGGACCGCAGCGGCGCACGGATGCACGCCAAGACTGTAGGATCCTACGCAGTGCCGTAGGGGACCGCACCGCCACTTCCCAGCAAATTAGGGACACTGTTGCTCCTGGGGTATCGGCGAGGACCATTCGCAACCGTCTCCATGAAGCTGGGCTACGGTCCCGCACACCGTTAGGCCGTCTTCCGCTCACGCCCCAACATTGTGCAGCCCGCCTCCAGTGGTGTCACGACAGGCGTGAATGGAGGGACGAATGGAGACGTGTCGTCTTCAGCGATGAGAGTCGCTTCTGCATTGGTGCCAATGATGGCCGTATGCGTGTTTGGCGCCGTGCAGGTGAGCGCCACAATCAGGACTGCATACGACCGAGGCACACAGGGCCAACACGCGGCATCATGGTGTGGGGAGCGATCTCCTACACTGGCCGTACACCTCTGGTGATCGTCGAGGGGACACTGAATAGTGCACGGTACATCCAAACCGTCATCGAACCCATCGTTTTACCATTCCTAGACCGGCAAGGGAACTTGCTGTTCCAACAGGACAATGCACGTCCGCATGTATCCCGTGCCACCCAACGTGCTCTAGAAGATGTAAGTCAACTACCCTGGCCAGCAAGATCTCCGGATCTGTCCCCCATTGAACATGTTTGGGACTGGATGAAGCGTTGTCTCACGCGGTCTGCATGTCCAGCACGAACGCTGGTCCAACTGAGGCGCCAGGTGGAAATGGCATGGCAAGTCGTTCCACAGGACTACATCCAGCATCTCTACGATCGTCTCCATGGGAGAATAGCAGCCTGCATTGCTGCGAAAGGTGGATATACAGTGTACTAGTGCCGACATTGTGCATGCTCTGTTGCATGTGTCTATGTGCCTGTGGTTCTGTCAGTGTGATCATGTGATGTATCTGACCCCAGGAATGTGTCAATAAAGTTTCCCCTTCCTGGGACAACGAATTCACGGTGTTCTTATTTCAATTTCCAGGAGTGTAGATAGCCGTACCGTAGGTGCAACCACAATGGAGGGGTATCTGTTGAGAGGCCAGACAAACGTGTGGTTCCCGAAGAGGGGCAGCAGCCTTTTCAGTAGTTGCAGGGGCAACAGTCTGGATGATTGACTGCTCTGGCCTTGTAACGCTAACCAAACGGCCTTGCTGTGCTGGTACTGCGAACGGTTGACAGCAAGGGGAAACTACAGCCGTAATTTTTCCAGAGGGCATGCAGCTTAATAGCATGGAGAGCTGCATCAAACCTGTCTCAGGACTGAAGGCCACAACAACAACGCTGTAGTACTCTGTGCACTACGGACTGTACAGCCTTCATGTCGGTACCAAAGGGCCCTCCTAGTCTGCAGAGTCATGGTGTAATTACTTCAAACCAGAATCAAAACGACAAAGTCTCCAGTGGAAGCATAGAGGATCACCACCACCAAAAGAAGCCAAGGCCAGCCACATGAGTGCAGGAAAGGTTATGCTAACCTTCTTCTTTGACCAAGATGTCCCCCATCTGGTTCACTTCTGGTGGCATGGGACAACAGTGAACGCCCAACCGTTACTCGCAAACCTTGACCACCATTCACCAAGTGATCAAATCAAAACGACCAGCAACTCACCTGTGGTGTCATTCTGCTGTTCGACAATGTAAAGCCTCATACGGCCAACAGAGTCGCGGCACTCCTGCAGAAATTCAAATGGGAGGTTCTCGGCCACCCTCCATACAGTCCGGTCCTCTGTCCCTGTGATCACGCCATTTTTGGTCCCCTTAAAAAGACTCTGAGGGGCAAACGACGCAACTAGGATAACGACGTCCAGCTGTATGTGTGAAACTGGTTAACATCGCTGGCCCAGGAATTTTATGAGACAGCCGTTCACCACCTTGTGTCACAGTGGGACAAGTGTCTCAACAGCCATGGTCAAATATTACTAACATACAGGTACTGATTTCTGTAATTATGCCTCCGCCTCGTTTCTTTTTGAACGCCCCTTATAAATCGAGTCTGGAACATATTTTCAATGAGACTGATGCGGGATTGACCCTTGCTAATGAAAGTCACAGAAGACGGATATGGCCACCGTTAACGTGGATGCAGCGCTGAGCTCGGTTTATCAAATTGGGACACGCGATAACTTACGAAGAAACGGTCACGATCGCAAAATATTATTTATTTAAAATGGCCGGTTTCAGCACCTACAGTAGGCCATCTTCAAATTCACTGCACTGTAAAATCTATAAAAGTCTATGGTAATTAGGGAAGTCAGTCTTGCATAAAATGTACAAAGATTAAAGCTGGCGACGTCCTGAGCGGCTGTGGGGTGTCAAGACAATAATCGCTGCTCGTGGCTGTAATGCCATGTGTTAAATACAGGGTGTTTACAAATGAATATCGGGGTTTTAACGCTTTGTAATATTTATTACATTAAACTTACCGTTACAAATGATATGTCAAATGAAAGAGCAACTGAAATAGTTGTGTTTGGCTCCAGTGCGCATGCGCAGCACCCGTTGTTTCCGCCGCAATCCGCTAGACAGCGTAGCGAAGATGGCACCTATTGAACAGAGAGCGTTTTGTGTTTTGCAGTTTGCAAAGACCGAGTCTGTAGATACTGTTCAACGTGCGTTTCGGCTGCATTTCGGTTGTGATCTTCCAAGTGATAATAACATTCGTAGATGGTTTCATCAATTTGAAGATACTGGCTGCCTTTGTAAAGGGAAGAGCACAGGACGACCAAGAATTAGTGAAGACACTGTTGAGCAAGTGAGAGAGTCGTTCACTGATAGAACAAAGAAACCAGTCCGGAAGGCTAGCCATGAATTACAAGTCCCCGTGTCGACTGTTTAGAAAGTTTTAAGAAAACGCGTACAACTATATCCTTAAGGTTTACAATTATTACAAGCTCTAAAGCTGGCAGAGAATGGATTACATGCCAACTTCGCAAATGAAATGTTGTTTCATGGCGATGAAGATTTTCTGGATCTTGTTGTCTTCAGTGAATCGACCTTTCACCTTAGTGGACATGCTAACACTCACAATGTGTGCATCTAGGGCTCAGAAAATTCTCACGAGGTGGTACAAATGCAAAGAGATTCCCGTAAAGTGATTTTATTTTGTGCCATATCCCGGTGGAAAGTTTATGGGCCTTTCTTTTTTGGTGAACCTACTGTAACTGGCACTTCTTACCTTGATACACTAGAGCAATGGCTCTTCCCTGAGTTGGAATAAGTTGAGCCAGAAAACTTCATTTTCCAACAAGATGGTGCGCCACCACACTGGCATAGCGAAGTACGCAATTGTTTGAACTTGTCTGTACCCGAGCGCTGGATAGGCTGCAAGGGGCCACGTTCACCCGGCCTAACTCCATGTTATTTTTTCTTTCGGGGCTTCATCAAGAATCGTGTGTACGTGCCTCCACTACCAGCAGACTTCCCTGAATTAAAAAACCGAATTGAAGCAGCTGTTGCTACAATCACTGAAGTCACACTTATCAACGTTTGGGAAGAACTCGGCTATAGACTTGTGTGTGCCGTGTGACAAATGGTGGTCACATTGAGCATTCATAAGGTTCTTGGTAAAACTGAGTTGCTCTTTCATTTGACATATCATTTATAACTGCAAGTTTAATATAATAAATATTATAAAGCGTTAAAATCCCGATATTCATTTATAAACACACTGTAGTGCTTGATAGCCCACCAATTTGCAGCAATAAGTCAGCTGCAGCCAGTGGGTTCTTACTGTAGGTAAAAATGTTTATGACATGTAAATGAAATACAAAACTAACAGTACAGTTATATTTATGTCATTATACAAGTGCTGCTCTTTAAATAAATAGTGCAGGTCATTAATAAAATTGTTTAGCTTTAAATAAACTTTAAACGCAAGTTCACCTGTACAAAGGGTTGTGCGAACATTGAACGCCGACTAGTTTGCCAGTTAGCGTTCAACGTTAGGCACTATAATTCATTTTCACGACATACCTAAAGTAAGGTCCCATTAGCTGCAGCTGACACATTGTAGGAAATTGGTGCGCTATCCAGCACAATTTGACCCGTGGCATTACAGCCCCTAGCATCACGCAGCACACAACCGCTCAACACGTCGTCAGCTCCAGCAAATGAGCAAAACATCACGCTACTTTAGTTTAATCTTCGTGAATTTTATGCAAAACTGACTTCCATAATTACCATACACTTTCATAATCTCTATACTGCATCAATCTGAAGATGGCCTACTATAAGTGCCGAAAGTGGTCATTTTCAATAAATGATATTTTGCGATCTCGTGGCCGTTTCTTCATAAGTAAGGTCGCTGACACTCCCAACCATGTTCGTTAAAATCATATAAGACAGGTGTTGCATCCATCCATCTCCTAATACTTGTCGACGGGACGTTAAACACTAGCCTCCACGGCAGAATGCTCCGGCTATTTCCTAGCGTGTTTTTCAGGCCAGAAGATAAGTCATCAGCTGCAGATACAGAGAGGTACGAGAAATCACTTCATGTCCGTTGTGTTTGCTACAGGTCTTTCAATTGAATATTTTTAAATATAAAAAGTTAGATTTAGAGATTGAACTAAACAAGGTTTGCTGGACATAACGTACGTACAAGTCAGGTTATTCACACGGTCTTGAAACCGGGACAGCCGGCCAGTGTGGCCGAGCGGTTCTAGGTGCTTCAGTCTGGAACCGCGCGACCGCTACTGTTGCAGGTTCGAATCCTGCCTCGGGCATGGATGTGTGTGATGTCCTTAGGTTAGTTAGGTTTAATTAGTTCTAAGTTTTAGGGGACTGATGACCGCTGCAGTTAAGTCCAATAGTGCTCAGAGCCATTTGAACCATTTGAAACTGGGACAAGAGCTTACCACAAATTCGTGCAGTCATAAAATCCATCCAGTGTTCATTTACGCTGGCTAGCCAAAACATTCTGACTACAATATAAACCAGCGATAGCTGCGTCACATGACGAGGAATGACGGCCAGTCAGACACACGCACAGTGCATGCAGTATCAGTATGCGTGCTGTCCGTGCGTAGAATGGGGAAGCCACGTGATCTATCTGAGTTTCACCGAGGGCAGATTGTCATGGCCCGGAGGCTCGGCACGAGCATTTCGGAAACTGGTGCACGACTTGTCGGGTGTTCGAAGAGTGCTGTGGTGAGTATCTTCAGCACGTGGCGAAACCATTGTGAAACCATGTCCGTTGTGGGGTTGACTGGCCATCCCTCATTACAGACGTCGAACGTCGTAGGCTGGGGAGACTGGTAAAACCGGACAGGCGGCGAATTGCGGAGGAACTAAAATCTGACTTTAAAGCTGGGCAGAGTACAAGTGTGTCAGAATACATAGTGGACCGAACGATGGGCCTCTGCAGCCGACGATCCATGTATGTGCCAATGTTAACACCACGACATCGGTACCTACGACTGAAATGGTCACCTGGCCATTGGCACTAGACGTTCACGCACTAGCAGAGCTTTTCATAGCCCGATGAATCTCGATACCTCCTCCATCATGCCGGCGGAAGGGCGCGAATCCGTTGACTTCCAGGGGAACAGCTCTTCGGCACCTGCGAGGCGGGACGGAGACAAGCTGACAGCGGCTCTATTATGCTCGGGAGAACATTCACTTGGGCATCCATAGGTTCAGTGCATCTTGTGAAAGGCTCCATGACGACCAAGGAGTATCGCACACTGGTTGCAGACCACGTTGCACCCCTTCGTGGCGATCATGTTTCCCGACGGCAGTGGCATTTTTCAACAAGACAATGCTCCAGGCCATGAGTGTGGTGGACGCGCGCACGCAGATGTGGTAATAGCGCCCTCCAGCGACCTACCAAGCTCGCATTGCTTCCGAGCCACGATATGTTATCAGTGCCAAAGGTAGACACACCAGCTACTACGGTAGGTGTTCACAGTATTCTGGGTGATCAGTGTATATACATTATTACACTGATGTGGCAAAGATCGCAGCACCAAGAACAAGCTGTGCAACATAAACGAAAGTTTATGGGCGTGTTTCTACTTATGAAAGATGATGTCTATTCAAATTTCGCGCCAGTCGCATTGCAACGTGACAACTAATCGTGGAGACATTTGGTGAACTTGTTTTCTTTAGGTGTGGGTGGTGCGACTGGACCTGTTAGGAGGATAGTTGTCGTTGCTTTTCTGCCCTACAGCTCCTGTAAGCTACCGACTGTACTTACTGGATTCTCAAGTTCGTGTGGTCCACGAAATCACTGGCCCCTTAAATCTATTGCCGGGTATTAATAATTTCTAGTGGAAGGTTTTGACAAACCAGTAAAAATTAGCACGCACCGGATAACACAATATTTCTGTTTTGAACGACTATGGAAGGTACCTATACAGGGCTTACTAGGAAATATATATAGCTTTCATTTTCTTAATTTCATGACCCAGCATTCGACAGAGGTACTGATTTTGAGCTATTCTCTATGATGAGGGAGCAAGTAATTAGCAAAAGATATGCCTTACAAGATAACGTAATTTTCTACAGACAAACAATTACACGGAAACCCATGCTTATTGTATTAAATTGCTATTGGGCACGCAAAACACAAGTGAACTAGGTCATGGTGGAAGATAATTTCAGACCTTGTCAAGTCAAAGGGGATTAAATCGAAGGGCATTAAAATCAGATCCTTTGCTAAATGTATCAGCTTAAACCGTGTATATTCCGCAATGCACAACAGTGCCAACAAGTCAAATAGTCATGGGGAAGCACACGAAACATTATCACTTCACACGTGACCAAGTTTCAGTGGGCAACAAAAATCCAGAAAAATACGGAAACACAAGATTATTCTTCCGCTATTTACACTCGCGCAGCATCGTATGGTTATCCATCGTCTGCAATACATTTTCAGTCTGAAACTACACAGAGTCAGTGTGGCGGTTGCTCAGACCTACCATGCGACGCGAAAACTAGTCCACAAAGTAACACATAGAAAATAAATAAAAATCCCCCAAAATATTACTGAAAATGTAAGAGCAGATTAAAACACATTTAATGAGTGGATTTCCGTTAAGAGGAGAGCAATAATAATGACCGTGAGCTTAAGGCCCATGGTGCTGGCCTGCCCAAAGCCCAAACGCAAAGTTCAACTGAAATGTGAATAAACTGTGAAAATAAACTCCCTTATGGGAGGTTTAGTGGTTGTCTTGCATCTGATTTGAACAACTGGACTTCATTACTGAACAGATTTCACACAATCTTTGTTATTTTACCAAATCGAGCGCTGCGTCTCCTCGTCTGTTCAGTGGAGCAAGAGAAGACCGCACACCTCCGTTCAAGAGGTGGTGGTGGGGGGGTGGGGGGGGGGGGGGGAAGATTCGCCAACCTGACAGAGCCGAACCGCGAGACTTCGCGAGCTCTTTGACCTGACTTGCCCATCATCTTTGCTAAACTTGCTGACGTTTAGGGGGTTGGTACTATCCTACCACAGAACCATTCTACCCATGCACAGCTACGACCTTTCACCAAGTTTTCTGCTACATCATTAACTATCTCAATGACACAAACCAGGCCGCATAAAGGAATGGCCACTAGAAAATGTGCGCACATAAAGAGAATGAATGACTGAATAAATAAATAAATAAACACTTGGTCCATTCTCTTCTGTATGTTACCCTAGTAATTACTTCCGTTGAATAGAAAAAGCACGCGCAGTAGTTCTCATGTGCCAGGATTTATTCAAGAAAATATGGAACGGGACAACAAGTTCCGTTTCAGCATAACAGTGACACGAACAGCGCGTCTATGAGAATGCATATCAGGTTTGCTGATTTAAATACACGCTGTAACGGTCGTAAGCGTTAGCTGCCTCTGTGATTGGACGTACTGTGTTGATGTTGGTCAAGAATGCCTTTAAGACGACGACGCCGTTATCAACAGCTCAGTGCGTGAACTAGGTCTTATAACAGGGCTACGAGAAGCCGGACGTTCCATCCGCTGTAATGCATAACCGTCCCTGTACTGACCGACCAAGTGCAGCTGGCATGGATCTGGATCCCACAAATTGAGATACGGCATCTGAAAACAAAATACTTGCACTTGCACATTTGCATCCTTGAATTCAACATTCTAGCTGTTACGCCAGTTATTAGTGTACCAGCATTTCACATTTGCAATGGCTTATCTGACGCTTACATTAACCTGTAATTGTGCAATTTAATCACTCAAGTGTGTTCCCTAGACAAATGTTTTTCTGAAATTTCATTACCCTAGATTAATTATTTTTTGCTGTTGCCATTACTTCCCGTCAGTGTATTTAGCTCCACGAAGTAAGATAAACCATTCCTTCAATATGACCTATTTCTCTATAGACTATAATCAAATAGCGTAATAATATAATTTCCTAGGTCTCAGCTGTATGTAGAAGAGGCTATTTTTATTCAGGACACATTTCACAATACAGATATGCACGTCATTCGAATTTAATAGAAGGAGAAAAATTGTGTTGAGAAAAAGGGATATTGTATAAACAAAGAATATATATGCAGTGTTCTAGCCTAGAGTATAATCTTTGTCCTTCTTGCTTTAAAGATAATAGAGATAGTATTCTCTCCCTCTTCCTTTGAGAGCGCCATTCGATGAACAGCTCTGTATTCAGGTCCGTTCTTATAGTACTAATATTTCATTCAACCGGTTTCAGAATATATATTGTTATAGTTAAATGATAGTACACGTTATCATTTGTAAGATGAGCGCTCCCTGCATCAAATCCCTTAAGATTTCAGCTTTTATCGCTGAAGAGAAGAAAATCTCGACGCGCGGCTGTGGCTTACGGCCGCAATAAGCGCTTTAAATTTACAGATTTTATTTCACGCGACCACGTTGCAGAGGAGCGCCGCAGCGTTAATTTATTTCATTTCAACTAAAGTGCAGCCCTGGCAGAAATCAGTGTACCTCAAGTAGGTACATCACAATAACTTAACCTTACCTGAACTAACTACATTATTTGCTTAAGAAGTGTGCAAATAATTTCAATTACAATCGTGCTTGAGGCATGTTACGGAAGTTTATTAATAATAATAACGTTGCGTCTGCGTTTTTCCAAGCCCTGAGATTATCTTGAAAGAGCTAGCTGGATTATTTGTGGACTTCCACAATACGATCAAATACGGAAGCTGAGAAAACTGTAGTTTATCTTATAAGGAACACCTCTGCACGAGCGGCTCGAACATATCTTCTACTGAACAGACCTCAAATAATTAACAAAAATCAAAGCATTTATAACGAAATTTAAATAATTTAAAACCCCTTCGAAAAATTGAAAAATTTGGCGCCTAATAGCGCGGGGTACATAGTAGAAGTATTTGTATTATTAGTCTATTAATCTATTGCATTATTATTGTATTCAGTGTTATTGTATATTGTATGTTGTACATCTATTTGGAATTAATTATGTGTATGCATGTTTGTTGCTGTAATTCGTTCAAGACAACATTGCAGCCAAGAAATAGACAAATCCTTGGCCGGCCCATAAGTAAATTCAGGTACGACGAAAGTGTGCGCTGCCATACGAATCCTAGTGAGACGTAGAGCGTACAGAAAGTATATGGTACAGTGCAGTGTAGAAGTCAATAAAACTAAAACATGTACACATTCACCCTGTTCACACAGTAGAAATTTTTACACGGTAATTAGAATTGTTTTTGTGGATACTTCAATGTGATTTATTTGTGGCTTGCGCATGAAGCTACCATGGGTGAGCCACACAAGAATGTTGACCCACAAACTATTCAAGGCCTAAATGTAGGTGATAATGTCAATGAAACCGATGTAGACATTGTACCAGAGGAAGAAGACGCCGAAGGTCGGCAAGATACAGTTCTGAAAGATGAAGTAGATGCTCCGTCCTCAATAATTTACGAAAATACGGTAGACACGGGGACTAACACTCCGAAAAGAGACTTTGAACCTCAGCATATTAGGCAACATAGTATTCCTACATGTTCACCCATATCTGATCCGTTTGCAGAATTGCTACGCAAACTGCAAGAACGTGACCAGGAAAGGGAAGAAAAAGAAAGGTTACACGAACTCGAAACAGAAAAACGCGAAAAAGAAAGAGAAGGAAAGATTATTGCCGCAATAAAACATTTTAGAAGTGAGTACAAGGATTTACCTAAACTAGTGCAAACCTTGTCCGAACAGTTAAAAGCTTTGAACAAAGATCACAGGTCGGCTAAGGATTAAGTAAGTTATTTAAATGGAGGCTTTCAGAATGTCGTTATTGATGTAGATAAATCTGTTGAAAAAAGGTTTTCTGAGGAAACTCATAAGCATGAACAGATATGTGATGCATGGCTGGAAGAAAAAGAAAATGAAATATCCCAGCGCACTGACGATCAAAGCTAGCTAGCGGCAGGTAAAATCTCAACGCGGTGCCTGGTAGCAATACACACGAACAGTTACTTGGCAACACTATATGCTACTACCCAAAATAGTAGTCCAACAAGAACTAAAAATGTCAATCGAATCCGCTACGATCGCAGCTTCGAATCCTGCCTCGGGCATGGATGTGTGTGATGGCCTTAGGTTAGTTATGTTTAAGTAATTCTAAGTTCTAGGGGACTGATGACCTTAGATGTTAAGTCCTGTGGCGCTCAGAACATTTGAAGCATTTTTTTGTCAATCTAATTGATGATACTGCATCTAGTGACATACAGGAGAACGCCAGTCACAAATTAGTCACCAAGCTAGGTCAGTATCTAATAATGAAAACTATCCGGCTATTAACAGAGAGGCAGAGCCTCAAGGTGCTAGATGGGAAAATTGAAGAGAGTTTGATCAAACACTTCTTGCCGTTTACTGGCGAATAGAAATCTATACACCCAGTTGTGTTCATCAAAGGATTTAGAGACGTTCTACCTAGGACGTCGAATGAGAAACAAAACTTTAGATTCATCCTATCTCACATACAAGTTCTTGTGACACGCCATGGTCAATTTGAAAAGGCGTTTCTTGCGAAGTAGTGGTCGTTCAGCACTCAAGAAAGATTGCTAAACCAGTTTACAGTCCTGACTGGTACAATGCTAAACAAGGCTCTTTGAGGGCATATTTTGACAGATACATCAACAAAACAAGATATTGGGACGAGCCAATTTCGGAAGCAGACATAATTAGGCTATTGAAACCAAGACTGCCTGCACACATTCGTGAGCAATTAGTCAACATGACAGAAAGAGATCTGGATCATTTCCTTTCGGTCACAGATTCAACTGATTTAATACAAGGAGACGTAAAAAATGGGGGCGACCACTCAAAGGCTGGGTCGCCTCCACAAAACAACGACAAGCGGTAACTGTGATGGTAATTGTAATAGTAGTGGTTGTCGGAAGAATTAACGTAACTGCAGTGGGGACAGACAAATGAACGATGCTGGTAATCAGATACACAATTGTAAGTGGGGGCACGAAGACAGAAATAATTCGAGCCCGAACAGAAACAATAAGTGGAAAAATACCAGACAAAGTAACTATTCTGAACAGTGGGATAGTCACCAAGGCCACCACAATAGTAATAATAGTCAGAACACTCCAATTAACCAGTAACAGGGAAATACTACTAATCAATTAATCCCACAGGCTCAGGCATGGCCTAGCTCAAACCAAAAAGTACGTATAGTTGAAGTTACAGACAATTGCCAGCCAAGCACGTCTGCAACTTTAAACTAAATGCGGGCGCAAGCCGCTCTCCATTGTTGGCCGGACAAGGTAGTGAGAACGTCACTGATGTCGAGCATGGAAACATTGTATCTGTATTAAGATGCAGTGACGGCAATAGTACGCCTGATGAATTAATGAACGGACGCCGTTCATGTTCAAAGTCAGAGAAAGAGATGGTGCAAACTGTGATCGTAGGCGGTATCGGTAGGACCATGCTAAACATTATTGTTGACAAGGGTGCGACTGTAAGTTTAGTGAGTAACGATCTCTTCAAGAGAATATCTCGTGCACAAAAACTGCCTACATTACCAGTAAAGAAATGCAAAGTGTCAGGCACTATTGGCGCTCAGGCACAGGTCATAAAGCAGCAGGTACAGGTAATTGTACACGTGAAGAGAGAACCGATACAGTACGCCTTCTTCGTGGCCAGAGCTCTGTCGGTACTTTGTGTACTTCGCTGTGAATTTCTACAGAACTGAGAGGCATACATTGATCTCGTAACCGGAAACTCAACACTATGAACCAGGGCTGGCGTGTTTCGTGGTGATGTTAAGAATGAAAGAAGTGGATGGCAGATACTGCCAACGCCTTAAAGTTAAGTGCGTTACACATCCGAGACACACAGCTGAAGGAAGCGATCTATTACTCAGATAACGAGGAAAGAACAGTACGTCAGATTCAAGAGACCATTTATTCGTAAATTCGAGAATCTGATTACCTCACCAATGAACAGCAAACACAACTAGCAGACTTGGTACCTAATTATACTGCAGTGTTCTCTGACACACCAGGAACAGTAAAAGGGTGCCAATAGAAGATAGTATACCCACACAGTACATACTGCCATGCGAATTAATCTGTCCCTTGGTTCGAAAAAGATTCTGTCAATAGAAAAATCTGTAAGATTGCAGAATAATAGAGCCTTCACTGTCACCTTACAGTAATCCTCTCGTAGCTGTTGCAAAGTCTGGAAACAACATCCACCTGGGACTGGATGCTCGAGAGATCAATAGAATTACTATTCAGGTACGAACTCGAGCTGAGAACCTTGAAGAACAAATTCGATAGTTCTACGGAGTGAAATATCTCACCTTGACAGATATGAAACAATCGTAGTGCCAAATAATGCTCACGGAGAATTCTAGAAAGTACACTGCTTTCATATTCAATGGTAGAAGCTATCAATTCAGAATACTACCGTTTGGCTTAAGTGTAAGTGTGGGTGTCTTTACTACTGCCTTAGGTGCAATACTATGCCCCGAGTTACTCGACAAGGTAACTTTGTATGTTGATATTTTGCTTCTAGCAACAGCAACGAGGGAGGAACAAGTAGAAATTCTAGAGGTAAACATCAACATCGAAAGATAGACAATTGCAAACAGACTCTTTTTACATATGTTACAAACAATAATATGTGTATAGTAAAAATAATGGAGTGTGATCCATCCCTTCGAAGGCTTTTTCCAGGTCGTTCTTTCCTGTACTAACCGCGCCCGAATGGGGGCATCTATTTGATACGGCCTAAGTTATAAAATCGCATTATATACACGTTTGTAGAAAATGTATAAAATTAGATATAAAAATGGAACACGATTTGAACCTAACGAACACTGAATGCAAAGAGACATTAATAAGCGAACGAAATGTGAAACGAGTCAATATGAAAAATATTTATTTGAGTAAAAAAATGAAACAAGTGAATCGAAAAATAGTGTAGAATTATCCTTAGCAACGCTATATGTACTAACGACCCTTCTAGACGGCTTTGCATTGTTTTTCCTTAATGTTATAAGAAAATTATTTATTTGATTAATTAATTATTTGTATTGAGAAAAAGGGATAATGTATAAACAAAGAATAAATATGATGTCCTACCCTAAAGTATAATCTTTGTCCTTCTTAGTATAAAGATAGTACAGGTAGTATTCTCTCTCTCTTCCTTTGTGAGCGCCAGTCGATGAACAGCTCTGTATTTAGGTCCGTTGGTAAAGTACTAATCTTTCATTCAATGGGTTTCAGAATGTATATATTATTAGTACATGCTTTCATTTGTAAAATTAGCGGTGCCGAGAAGAAAAGCAATCTCGACGCGCTTCCGTGGCTAACGGCAGCAATAAGCGCATTTCAATTTAGAGATTTTCTTTCGCAGCATCACGTTACAGAGGAGCGTCGCAGCATTAATTTATTTCATTTCAGATAAAGTGCAGCCCTGGCAGAAAGCAGTGTATCTCAAGTAGGTGCATGTCAGTAATTCAATCTTAGCTAGCCTGACTACCACATTTGGTTACAAACTGTGCAAATAATTTCAATTACAACCGTGCTTGAAGCATGTTAAGAAAGTTTATTAATAATTAAAAGTTTATGTCTGAGTTTTTCTAAACCTTGAGATTATCTTGAAAGAGCTAGCTATATTATTTGTGGACTTATGGAATACGATTAAATACAGAAGCTCAGATAACTGTATTTATCTCATAAAGAATACCTCAAGAGTGGCTCAAATCTGCCTTCTACTGAATAGGTCTCAACCAATTAACAATCAATGCATTAATAATCAAATTCAAATAAATTATAATCCCTTGAAACATTACTGACTGACAAAGGAGGCGTAAGGATGTTCTCCGTAGAATTGGGGAAGCGAGGAACATGACAAAAACACTGATAAGAAGTAGGGATTGGATGGTATGACATTCGTTAAGACATCAGAAATTAACTTGTGTGATACTAGAGAGAGACAGAGGGTAAAAATTGTATAGGAAGACAGAGTTTGGAATACAGTCAGCAAACAGTTGAGAATGTGGATTGCAAGTTCTACTATGAAATCTGTGATGAATTTGGCACAGGAGAAAAATTCATCAAAGCAGACAAGTATTGCATGAGAAAATGTGGCACCAAACAGCAGTCTGTTATAACGATATGTCCAAAATGGATGAATGGATAAAGATGTTGGTATGGAAGTATGACGGCAAGCTCGTTAGCGCCCAATACGTCCGAAATGATGTACTGATCACTAAAAATAGTTTTCGAAGGTCACTTGTACATAACTAAAAATAGTCACCATTGACATCAGATCAAAACAAGTTATAGTTCCAATTTGTTTGTCTGGGAGGGGGACATCTAACAATACCACACTCAACTCGCCATCCCACTCTGTACGTGGGTGGCGGGGAATAACTTTGAAACATTGAATGGAAACCCCCATTTTTTAATTGTACATTACGTTTTTACGGTAAAATCTACAAACGTTCTGCGGAAGCATTTTCTTCGTTTCGCCACAGATGGTGCTGCAATCGGACAAATACACAAATAGAAATGGGAACACAATCGGAGTTTACGACATGCTGCTCAGTGGCCCTTGAACGTCCTATGGCTCGTGGGACCCC
Source organism: Schistocerca gregaria (assembly GCF_023897955.1). Taxonomy (NCBI): domain Eukaryota; kingdom Metazoa; phylum Arthropoda; class Insecta; order Orthoptera; family Acrididae; genus Schistocerca; species Schistocerca gregaria. The sequence continues at coordinate 70,747,457 of NC_064925.1, forward strand.
AGCTCCGTGCTGCGAGGGTAGGACAGGCCAGTATTTCATAACTTCTCATCGGAAACCCCATTCTCAGTGTTTTATTCGTCCAACATATCGAACAGGAGACTACTCGACGCGCCACCGTGGCCATATAGCGAACTATGATGTATCATAATAGGCAGTACATAGAGACTGGAGATCACGTATCATGCAAACCTAGAACAGATAGCGGCTCTAAACATTACAATGACTGCCCGGTGCTTATTGCGTCCACATCCGCCTATCATTTGGAGAACAGACGTGCTAGTGGACGATCAACATTGCAACCATAGGAGAAAAAACTGAAATGATTCTGATTTACACAGAATGTAGGATAAATATTGACGCTGCCTGATGCCTTGCATGCCGAACGTTATCCAGGGAAAGTTCGCTCTCGTTCCTTCTTTTACAAAGCTGTGAACGCCTTTATGTCTGATGGCAATGTATAGAGCGGCAAAACGAAATGAAACAAACGTGTTACAGGAGAAGCTAATGAAATACACTACTGGCCATTAAAATTGCTACACCAAGAAGAAATGCAGATGATAAACGGGTATTCATTGGACTAATATATTATACTAGAACTGACATGTGATTACATTTTCACGCAATTTGGGTGCATAGATCCTGAGAAATCAGTACCCAGAACAACCACCTCTGGCCGTAATAAAGACCTTGATACGCCTGGGCATTGAGTCAAACAGAGCTTGGATGGCGTCTACAGTTACAGCTGCCCATGCAGCTTCAACACGATACCACAGTTCATCAAGAGTAGTGACTGGCGTATTGTGACGAGCCACATGCTTGCCCACCATCGACCAGACGTTTTCAATTGGTGAGACATCTGGAGAATGTGCTGGCCAGAGCAGCAGTCGAATATTTTCTGTATCCAGAAAGACCCGCACAGGACCTGCAACATGCGGTCGTGCATTATCATGCTGACATTTGGCGTTTCGCAGGGATCGAATGAAGGGTAGAGGCACGAGTCGTAACACATCGGAAATGTAACGCCCGCTGTTCAAAGTGTCGTCAATGCGAACAAGAGGTGACCGAGACGTGTAACCAATAGCACCCCATACCATCACGCCGGGTGATTCGCCAGTATGGCGATGACGAATACACGCTTCCAATGCGCGTTCACCTCGTTTTCGCCAAACGCGATTACGACCATCGTGATGCGGTATACAGAACCTGGATTCGTCCGAAAAATTGACCTTTTTCCATTCGTGCACCCAGGTTCGTCGTTGAGTACACCATCGCAGGTGCTCATATCCGTGATTCAGCGTCAAGGGTAACCGCAGCCATGTTCACCGAGCTGATAGTCCATGCTGCTTCAAACGTCGTCGAACTGTTCGTGCAGATGGTTGTTGTCTTGCAAACGTCCCCATCTGTAGACTCAGGGATCGACACGTGGCTGCACGATCCGTTACAGCCATGCAGATAAGATGCCTGTCATCTCGACTGCTAGTGATACGAGGCCGTTGGGATCCAGAACGGCGTTCCGTATTCCCCTCCTGAACCAACCGATCCCATATTCTGCTAACAGTCATTAGATCTCGACCAATGCGAGCAGCAAAGTTGCGATACGATAAACCGCAATCGCGATAGGCTACAATCCTACCTTTATCAAAGTCGAAAACGTGATGGTACGCATTCCTCCTCCTTACACGAGGCATCACAACATCGATTCACTAGGCAACACTGGTCAACTGCTGTTTGTGTATGAGTAATCGTTTGGAAACATTCGCCGTGTCAGCACGTTGTAGGTGTCGCCACCGGCGCCAACCTTGTGTGAATGCTCTGAAAAGCTAATCATTTGCATATCACAGCATCTTCTTCCCGTCTGTTAAATTTCGCCTCTGTAGGCCGTCATATTCGTTGCGTGGCGATTTTAATGGCCAGTAGTGTAGCTGCATTAGTGGCAGTGCAGCACGATCCACGGGTAAGTGCCCGGCAGTTACACCGTGATCCCAGTATGTCCACACGTCGTATTGTCACGATACTGCATTGTCATACGTATCAACCATACCACGTGTCGCTGGCTCAAGAACTTCATGGTGCCGATTTCCATAACTGGCTAGTGTTTTGTGAATGGGCAAGTCAGCAAATGCAAAAGACCTCATGTTCTTTGCCGAGGTATTATTTTCCGATGAGTTTACGTTCACAAACCATGGTAGCGTCAACCAGCATAACGCATTACCACTGGTTAAAACAAGTTGACCATCAACGTCCTTGGTCGGTAAATGGTATTCCTTATTGTTCCGTATTTTATCGGTGGAACGTTGAATGGACGAAAATATGAACGTTTTTGGAACAGAGACTACCGGTGTTACTGCAGGATGTTGCCATGGACGTTCGACGACATATGTGGTTTCAGCATGACCGCTGCTCAGCATATTAATCAGCCGAAGCACAGTAGGGATTTGACCGAGTTTTCGTAGGACGGTGGGTCAGCAGAGGTCGCGCTATTGTAATATATGAGCGCAAATGGATAAAAAGTTCTGAACTGTCTACTCAAGCCCAGGGTGTTAAACAGACATTCTATATAGATATGAATCTGGCCCTGTAAGGGAGATTATATTAGCTGCAGATGATAACTAATTAGAAATGCTGCTGTCACGTAACTAGAATGCATGAATTAATAAAAGTGAAAGTTTGGGATGTATTCTAGAAAGACAAAACAGCTGTTCTCTTTTTCATTCCACATATAATTTATCAACTGGGCTTTCAGGGGCCAAGTGATACACAACAATCATGTTCAATTACTTTCAATAACAAAATATTGAACTCTTGGACATATTGAATTGGCAATTATTAAACCATTGTCTCTACAAACAGAAATGTTATCACAGGCAAGAATGATCAAAAATCGTCATCTATTAAATTTACTTCTACGATATCGTAGCTGGTCAATGGACTAAGTTGGTGGAGAATACATTTACCTTTTAAACCAATGAAAAAACTCTCATGTACTCAATGTGAGGGTAGGTTAGAATCCTAGCTTTTGATGCTCAATGGTCAAAGTGTACGCAGGTTGGAGTGAGCAGAATTCGACTCAAGACTTACTGTGGCCTAATATGTGATGGTACTTTACCAATCGGGATCTGCAACGGTGTAGTCTCCATGCTGGATCTGAAACGCTAATTCCCTACTCTGGCCTTGACTGAATTCAATCAGTCTCAACTTTCCCGCGCTCCTTAGAACGTTAACGGTTCCCTAGTCGAAATAATGGCTATTGTACAGTTGCTAAGGGTTGCAGCGACATGCACAATTTCATTGCCCACAAAAGTCCCACTATCTGCCACCACAATACGTGAACCATATCGTCCACACTTCGCAGATGCAAAGCTCTCAGTGCCCTCGCTATTTTCCACACACTTGTGCGGTCTGCCGTGAGATGACAGAGATCCAGCTATTTTTTAGTTATCAAAATGCTTTTATACAATAGCGATCTCACTACCACGTCGCGTTTGCGTCGTCCAATATGATTTCAGCCAACTGCCATCTAGTTAGCGGAGAATCTTTATTTTTCTTGCCATATCGCCACAAGCCCTGTTAAAGACGTGCAGCCACTTACCCTCAGTCCTGGCCATATTTACGTTAAAAGGAATAATGTATTGTTCAGGTCTTATCCCTTTCTGCACTGAAGCTCGGCGTTTTCTTGTTGTTTTACAGTGCCATTAACTACATGCTTGGTTCGTCTCCAAAATGCGTTTCGCTTTAACTTATTTAAGCATGACATTGTCCTTATATCGTTAGAGCTGTTTTGTTAGTTTTCGGTACATGAGATTGCTGCAGTTGCTTTTTGTTGATAATATAATTTTCTGAGGATCACATAGTGTATCGTATTGTCGTTATGGACCAATCTCGTGTAAGGTCCATAAAATCTGGGTGCCTTACACATGCCATCCGTTTCAACTTAATTTTGTGTTGCTGTGATCAGTGTTAAGGCATTTCTCATTGCAGTGCGAAATTATAAGCTCAATTAATTTTAATCATTTTCCAGCTACTGGTCTATCTTATGCTAGATGATTTCTTTTGAATATTCTAATTTTTTAATTTGAAATGTATTGCTTTACACGGCATTTTCTATTTAAATTACCATTATATGACTTTACAGTCCTTTAGAGCAGTTTTTTGATTAGTCATAAAACATTTTTCTCTCCATTACTTGTGTTTAACTTTTATTAAAATGGTTCATCCACCCTTTAGATTGTCACTTTACAATAACTTCAGGCATTCCACAATTTCTCAAACATTCCTGATATTGAGGATTATGAAAGATGGGTGAAGTTAAGGAAGTGTTTGTTTCTCTCAACAAGTAAATACTACACAAATATTACAATTTATCCTCACAAAGTGGCATATATTTATATATGTAATATAGTTAATATTTTTGCTTAAGACAAACTTTATATTCATTGACATTAATAATCATTAAAAACACATGTTCCAAAATATACACAAATTCTTATTTATTTTGTATGGACATTTACAAATTACACATGAAATGCTAAATATAAAACATGGTACGTTTATGAATATACTTTAACAATTTTCGAATTGAATTACAAGATACAAATGAAACACATAAAGTACAAATTCGCAGTGCGACAGGTAAAAATGAATATTTACAGGAATCTCAACTCCTTGCTGAAGTTATTATCTTTTCCACTCTTTAAAATGTTACAATGACCCTGTCACACACATCACTTTCTTTCTTCATGCACTTTACACTTTTAACTTTGGGCTGGGTTTGTTTCCCGATGCTCTGTCGATAAGTGGCGCTTGATGTTACTAGACAGTGGAAGACTGCACAATGTTGGTGAAGATTGTCGACATTTACAGTTTTGAGTGTTCAATCACAAATGCCATTACATGGTCAGTTCCATGATGCCTAGTATTGACGACTAACTGCTCGTCCAAGGCAGTGCCATGATGTGATAACATATGAGTCCTTGTCCTTTATTGGCGTCCTTGCTATCGAGGTTGATGAATGTAGCCCCTCATTGATAGGTGATTGCTGTAGATTGATGTTTGATGTCCTCATTATGCGTAACAACCTTTGGTTGGTTTGATGGTTAAAATTAAATAACTGCCACAGTTTTGCTGAATATTGCTTTCTGTGGATTCTGCCAAATCTCATACTGGTTTAAGGTAATTTAGAAAGGAATCTTGCTGTCTTCTGCCCTCATCTTGGGACCCTTTCTTCTCTTCGTTCCTTGCTGTATCTTCATGTCTTCTTTCTAGGAACTTTCAGGCATAGGGATAGGATATGTTATTCAGTTAAAGTTATTTGAAGGATTACCAATTATGTTGTTATGAGATATGATCAATTTTGAATATATAACTTCAGAAGTGATATGTCTGTTTTCAGTTATCAGCTTCTCCGTTTGGTATTTGAGAGAAATATTCTGAGTTTATTTTTCCAGGTGGTTGTACTATGGAGCTGTTTCTGAGAATTTTCTATTGTTAGTTACTTCTATTGTGTGACATCTCCGATAATGGGGTCGTTTCCCTTGCCTCACAGGTGTGCATCCTTTGTCCTTTGCTGTTGCTGGTTTTCCCTGTCCTCTTTCTGTTTAGGTGAGGTGTGTGACAATATTCAACTTACACCTGGCTCAGTCTCCGCACCAATGTGAAGCCTGAGTCAGTAAATTCCTTCCTTCGGTCTCCAATTTTTCGCCAGTGCTATATTGTACAATTGTATAACCTCTCACACTTATAGCTTCCCACCAACTTTCCGCTTCTATCATCAGGTTCTCTTCCTTCCCCAGACGACTGTAGTAATGTGGCACTTCATGTGTTCTCTGTTTCACCTACCACTACTTACAAGATTCTTTGTCTAAATTTGCAATGAATTTTATATGGAATTATTACATGAAAAATACAATTAATATTTATATATGTGTGTCTCAGTACTTTTCACAAAATTTATCATTTACATCTCAAGTTATTTTATTTTATGATGGTTCCTTTACTTCATGAATGAGCATAGATTGATGATATGCAGATTAGTTAGTTAGTACATCATGCCATTAGTTATCTTTTATTTTTTTGACCTGCTTTAACAATTTAAATGATTAGTATTACTGTACTTGTTTTTAGAATAATTACGTTTTTGTCGCTCGTCCTGTCTGCCTCTTGAGATCTGCTGTTACCTGAAACACATCTCCTTTCTTTGTCTTATCTGTGATCCGTTTATATTAATGTCTTCATGGCTAACTGCTGTCTGATGTGATGTAGACCTATATTGTTTCGTGTTCTTGGGTTCACCAATTCTACTGCATTTGCATGAAGCACTTCATTAATTAACATGGGTCCCTTATAAATGGGATAAAATTTGTGACAAACCTGTTCTCCTTTATTAGACAATAAGTGAGTTCTAACAAGAACCAATTGTCTCTCAGTGAATACCTTTGTGGATGCATCTCTGTCTACTCTGAGCTTCCTTTTTGCAGCTGCTCATTCGATTTTTCTAGTACTAATTTTAATATCTGCTGGTGTGATGGTCTTCTGGATGAGGGGAACTGTACCACTTCTTTTACCCTATCCACTGGTTTTTAATCTTGAATACAGTGACTGGCGGTAAGTGTGTAGTACTGTGTGGCATTTCATTAATGATGGTTTGTAACTGATGTAAATTTGCATCCCATGTGGTATGTCGTGAACTACAGTACAACCGACACCACGTTCCAATATCCTTCATTGCTCATTCTGCACTATTGGCGCTTGGTTTGTATCTCAATATGAAGATGGGTTTAATTTTATGTCTTTTTAAAGTTGTCAACCAAGGTTTAGATCTATATTGGGGCCCATTATCTGAAATCAACCTTTCTACATACCCTGCCTACTTGAGGAAATCACATTGTAGTGCCTTACTGATCGTAAAACCAGTTGCATGTTTCAAAGGATCTAAAGTGACATACTTTGAAGTTAACTCTAAAACTACAAGTATAAACGTGTTCCCATTCCTTGTCCTTGGTAACTGTCCCATCAAATCTGTTGCTGCTAGATGTTTTAGTTTTTTCGGTATTATGGGTGATAATGATGGTCTAGTCTGAAGTGTAAAGTGTTTGGCTCGATGGCAATCCTTACATTTTTTTGAGTGTTTGCCGAATATGTCTTTCTATATTGGGGAAATATGCTATCTCTTCAAGTTTCATAAAACATTTCTTTTCGCCAAAGTGCCCATTACTTAAGTGAGTGTACCATACATACTTGTTTACGAGTTCATCAGGAACACATACTGTCCATAAACTTGTACTTGGGTCTCGTCTGTAGTACAGCACATCATTCTACAGCAAAAAATGTTGATGAATGTCAACCGAGCTCTTGTCTTTCCACATATATTTGACCCTTAACACTTCTGGATCTTTGTTCCGTTTGTTTGAAATGTTTGAGAAAACTGTTGTTATATGGTTTTCAAATGGAACTCATATAATATATACCAATTTGGTCTTCATCTGCTCTGAACTTCATGTTACTTGGGGTTGTACCATGTGGACACAGAGAAAGAAAATCTGCTAATGTATTTGCCGGTCCTGTGATATGTTTTACACTGAAATCATACTCTTCCAAGATTAAAATCCACCTTGCTAGCCTTCCATGTGTCAATTTTGCTGTGAGTAAAAATCCAAGAGCTTCATGATCTGTATCTACAATAGTTTTCCTCCCGAATAGAAAATATCTAAGCTTTCGGAAACCCCAGACTACCGCTAAAGTTTTCAGCTGTGTAATGGAATACTTTCTCTCGCTTTTTGATAAGACCCAACTCTCAAATGCAGTGCGTTATCTGTCCATCTTGATCGTAGTGTTGAAATAATACTACGCCTAACCCAGTCTTGGCGATGTCTGTTTCCATACAAAAATCTGGCGTAAGATCTGGGAGTGACAGTATCGGTGCTTCCGCTAACGCCTTTTCCAACTTCTGAAATTATTGTCCTGCAGTATCATCCCATATCCATGGAGTGTTATTAACTGAATAATCGGGATGTAGCCAGAGTGTCTATACAGATGAACCTAAAATCTGGCGTAAGATCTGGGAGTGACAGTTACTGTGCTTCCGCTAACGCCTTTTCCAACTTCTGAAATTCTTGTCCTGCAGTATCATCCCATATCCATGGAGTGTTATTAACTGAATAGTCGGGATGTAGCCAGAGTGTCTATACAGATGAACCTAAAATCTGGCGTAAGATCTGGGAGTGACAGTATCGGTGCTTCCACTAACGCTTTTTCCAACTTCTGAAATTCTTGTCCTGCAGTATCATCCCATATCCATGGAGTGTTATTAACTGAATAGTCGGGATGTAGCCAGAGTGTCTATATGAATCTTTTAAAAAATGTTACTAATCCCAGGAAGCCTCTGAGTGTCTTCCTATTATATGATGTTTCAATATTTCTTATTGCCTATAATTTTTCTGGGTTCGGTTTTATTCCCTGTGCAAATATGACATGTCCTAGGAAGTTTATGTGTTGTGTTTCAAATTTGGATTTTTCCAAGTTTGCTGATACTCCATGTTCTTTAAGTGTTTTCAGTAAAGCATCCAAAATTTCATTATGTTTCTCCCACGATGACTCTGCTACGAGGATTTCATCGACATAACATGTCAATCGCACCTGTAACTCTGTAGGTAAAATATTTTCTAGACCTCGAATAGAAGCTGCGGAAGAAACGGTCAGTCCGAAGGGGAATATTTTAAACGTATAGCACCTTCCAAAAGCAGTAAATGCAGTAAATTTTCTGCATTCTGGAGCTAATTCAATTTGCCGAAAGCTACTTCGTATATCGAGTGAGGAGAATACTTTTACATTATGAAATTTTTGGAGCAAATCTTCTAGTCTCTCGGGACGATCTGTTTCTGGAACTATGATTGCGTTAATTTGTCTTTAATCTAACACCAAACGTATCATTCCATCCTTCTTTTCCACAACACGTAACGGGCTGTTATAAGTTAATGGTACCTGCTCAATAACACCACCTTGTTCCATCATATTTAACTCCAAGAATACAGCACGTCGGTAACTCAATGGGATTTATATGGAACTACTCTAAAAGGCTTATGGTCCTTAAGTTCGAATCTGTATTGTAGATCTTAAATTGCTCCTGGTTTCGCTTCAAATACAATCGCATGCTTGCGTAATATTCCATCTAATTTGCACCTTTGCTGATCTGTTAACCACTCTAGAATTCATGATTTTTTTTCTCGATCTCTGTGTAAACGTCTTCGAGTATTCCCAAATCCATAGGCCCTAGATATCGCGGGTTATCCTGACAAGCAATATCTCCATCTACTTGCATTTGTAAATGTGTATAATTTCCACACATTTCTTCATGTCTCAAGTTTTCCTTGAATCTTAAGGTGATTTCCCCTACACTGACACTTCCTCAGCCCATATCCAACACAGCTTTATGTTGATTGAGGAAGTCAGCTCCGATAATCATATCGACTGATATCTTTGGTATTATGACAAAACTCGTTTCTATTACTTAACCCTGGCAGTCAAATGCCAGTCTTGTGTGCCTTATGACATTCGACGAACTTCTCATAATTGGTCCATGTACTTTGACCTTCCGTGCTTTTAACACTAATAAATCACTGTCACTATTGCAACGATTGAATAACGGCTCTGATATCGCTGTTAATTCACTTCCACTATCTACTATTGCGTTAACGACAATACCCTTGACTGGTACACTAAGTGTCGGAATTACATCTACATCTACATCTACATTTATACTCCGCAAGCCACCCAACGGTGTGTGGCGGACGGCACTTTACGTGCCACTGTCATTGCCTCCCTTTCCTGTTCCAGTTGAGTATGGTTCGCGGGAAGAACGACTGTCTGAAAGCCTCCGTGCGCGCTCTAATCTCTCTAATTTTAAAATTCGTGATCTCTTCGGGAGATATAACTAGGGGGAAGCAATATATTCGATACCTCATCCAGAAACGCACCCTCTCGAAACCTGGCGAGCAAGCTACACCGCGATGCAGAGCGCCTCTCTTTCAGAGTCTGCCACTTGAGTTTGCTAAACATCTCCGTAACGCTATCACGGTTACCAAATAACCCTGTGACGAAACGCGCCGCTCTTCTTTGGATCTTCTCTATCTCCTCCGTCAACCCGATCTGGTATGGATCCCACACTGATGAGCAATACTCAAGTATGGGTCGAACGAGTGTTTTGTGGGCCACCTCCTTTGTTGATGGACTACATTTTCTAAGGACTCCCCCAATGAATGTCAACCTGGTACCCGCCTTACCAACAATTAATTTTATATGATCATTCCACTCCAAATCGTTCCGCACGCATACTCCCAGATATTTTACAGAAGTAACTGCTACCAGTGTTTGTTCCGCTATCATATAATCATACGCAAAGGATCCTTCTTTCTATGTATTCGCAATACATTACATTTGTCTATGTTAAGGGTCAGTTGTCTATCGGCTGCAGATCTTCCTGCATTTCGCTACAATTTTCTAATGCTGCAACTTCTCTGTATACTACAGCATCATTCGCGAAAAGCCGCATGGAACTTCCGACACTATCTACTAGGTCAATTATCTGTGAAGTACTCTCGCCTTCGACTTCCTGCATTATTATGTCCTCAATTACTTCGTAATTTAACCGATGTTTGGGTGTTTGTTCCGTCACAGCTGGATGTTTATGGGCACCCATAGTTGCGTCATTTTCCATCAACATTTGGTGGTCTTCATCGAGAGGTTGGGGCGAAATATTTCCCTTCTTTAAATTGTCCAACTTTAGTTTCGCTGCTTCTAACTCAGCTTCTACCGTAACCAATGTAATTTTTAAATCCTCAATTTCACACCTTGCTACTTCCTTTAAGTTTGTCTCCTCGTCACACATCCTTGTGATCGTGTTTAATTTGGATTTTAGAGCCTGGCAAGTAATTTTTAAGTGTGACAGCACTTCACACTTCGATTCTGGGGATTTGTCAGATTCTACATTAATTATGTCTGTACTCGCAGCTTGATTCAACTCGTTATCATATTTGTTCTCTGCCGCTAAGAGTTGCAGATGCTAATTTTCAGCTGTGTCGTTATTTATTACGATGCTGTTTCCTGTGTTTGGTGTGATGATTACATAGTCTCGATAATACTGCCCTACTGTGTCCTCATGTGTGCCGAAATTGTATACCTTTCAATCTGATATATCAGACTGTTCACGTATTTTATTATCTGGTTCGTTTTCCGTTCCACACCAATTATTTGCCTTATTTTCCTCTCCATTATCGACGTTTTCTTTCCCAGTCTGCTCGATTCCCTCTATAGACAACGCCTCAGACTCTTTCTGCTTCTCTTCCAAAGTTTTGTGGAAGTATTTTAGTATATCCCGTAGCGTGTCGAACTTTTGATCAGGTGTACTTATCCGTACGTCCATTTTTTTTCTATGACGTGTAGTAGCCGTATTTTGTGGGTTAATCCTATCGTCTTGATCAATCGTAGCGTTATTCCGATCGTCAGTGTCAACCCACTCCACCTCGTCCCGATACTTCAGCTGTGGCTCCCTCCCTATTCGTGGTATCTGTGCGGATACCTTTGATGATCTTTCTGTCCTTCCTGTTCCCAATCCGATTCTTGTACGTCACACCTTAACCTATTTATTGCTGCGGTCGCCTTGTCAATCGTTTGTGTGGAAAGTGTATTATCTGCTTGAGTTCCTAACGTCAGTCAATCCTCACGCTTCCCAGGATTCGGTGGTCGTAATTCAACCTCCATCTGTGGTTCGTTTCTCCGGTAATTACACGACGTATTTGCCTGTGGCTGCGTTCTCGCACTACCTGCCCATCTGCTTTCTCTCCATGAAGTATTTGCCTGTGGCTGCGTTCTCACACTACCTGCCCATCTGTTTTCTCTCCATGAAGTATTTGCCTGTGGCTGCGTTCTCGCACTACCTCCCCATCTGATTTCTCTCCATGGACCTGGCGATCGCTGATTAAAATCAGTCTGTCGGTTATCCCGAGTTCTCCAGTTTCCATTCCTATCTATTTTCGCCTGTTCCAACCATTATTAAAACCATCTCCATTACGCTGTGGTCTAGTGTTTCCACTACTCCCATTTCCGTAGTTATTCCCGTTTCGTCCAGAATTCAATCCCAATACCGACCTACCGTAGCTACCATTATTATTATTCACTTTACTATTACGTGTTCTTTCAAAATTATTGTGCCCTGAATCGCGACGTCTTTGACCGTCGTTTTCTTCCATGAATTCTACTTCTCTCAAAACACCTTTGAAGGTTTATACATTATCGCCCCCACGTCCTATCAAGGCTTGTTGATACTTCACTGGCAGTTTCGTTTTACATATTTGAATCAGTTCTCCGTCGCTATATGGGTTATCTAAGTATTGGTCCATTTTAGTCATATCTCAAATAATTTGACTGCTCTTTTCTCACGCGGATCTTCAATGAGACATTTTGTAATAATTCATATTTTATTCTCATCCGAGCCTCAGGTGATGCTATAAATGCAGCTCTAAACGAATCATACGAATCATAAGTTTCCGCTATCTTTAGCACAGTTTCAACAACACTTCCCTCTATATGTGCACAGATGAAATCTATCATGTTTTAATGGCCAATGTGTCGTTATTCCTACTTTAAATTGTTCAATAAATGTGCCGGGATGGAGAATATTTGCATCTTCCTTATAGTGCTGGTAGTTGTTCACAGTAAGAAAGTGGTTATCATCAAAACCTCTCGCTTCTCTCTGTGATGTACCTTCTGGGTTTTGAAGACTGGAATTCTGTCGTAGGTTTTGCACCAGATATATGAAAATGTGTGTAACTTGGTTCATTCTGTGTCATTTGTGCCATGGAATTACTTTCATATGTCACTGAGCAATATGTGAGCATAACGCCTGCTACCGGCTCTGTATTTTGATGTGTAAGCAATTCTGGCTCGTTAAGACGCCGTAATGTAACCCGTCTATATTCGTCCTACAGGTTGTGGCGCTGCGTAACGCGTCGCAGTGATTTGACCAGCGTTATGTCACGCTTTGTACTGTACGTACAGAGCCTTGCTGCAAACAACGCTCTTGTATTCCACAGTGACCTGCTATTCTTTCTTGAACAAGTGGTCGCAATCCACACTGTTCCCAACGGTTACCGTGATGTTCCGTCATACGCCGGTTTGGACTAATTTCCCGTTCTCGGTTTGCGGTTTCGGACTGGCAACCATGTGTGCCTTTCCGTCTTACGTCACACGTAATTTCGAACACCCTTTCTGTCGTATTACCGACAACTGTTGATTTTGCAGTATTCATAGTTGTACCTACCGACACTAAAGTGGATTCTGTTGTCGACTGCGACTCCCAAATAACGCTTTCTACGTCACCTCGACTTTCGATCGAACGTAAAACTTCCGATCTCAGCCGTTGAAATAGATGTTTGTTTTTCTCCTGTATTTTTAAAATACGAGCATCGAGTATCTTTACGCTGCTTTTGTCGTTCTTTTGTGAGACGTCGCCTCAGCAAACAGGTTTCGCTTTCGTCGTCGCTTTGATGGCAAAAGCTTCGACCCTTTTAACACTTTGTTGCGTAACTTCGCGTAACGTAATCATGTCTGTTTGGACAGTGTCAAAGTCTGTTCTCAGTTGTTTGTGCCCTGTAACGAGGGTTTGAAGCGTGATTTTTTGCTTCCATAGCTTCAGTTCGTATTTGATTTAATTGGCCTTGAATTTTATGAGATTTTTTTTTTTTGTATTTCCTTGTTAGTTTCTTTCAGTCCCAATGTTATGCGCCCATATAACTCTTTTTGCCCTTGTGTTATGCACTGTTCTAATTCTTTTTGCCCTTGTGATATGCGACCTTCTATACGCCTTTCTGAATCCTCAGATTGTTGTAATAAACGCTGCATCACTCCAAATATGTTGGCTTTTTCATCTGCACCATTTTCGCTTGCTCACATCTGATGTAACCGTTCCCTATCTCATTTTTCGTGAACGGTTTCCTTCACTTCTGAACATAGTATAGGAACACTAACACTCGTTTTTTCATGCAATTTCAAGCCTGATTGATTCAGTGATTCAGTTTGATTCAATATGCTTTAAATCACTATCTACAGACTCAGATTCTGATTCATTAGCAACCCCGTTCTCATGTCCATTCTTTAGACCATATTCAACATCACGTGTTGCATTTTCGGTCTCATTCTCATTCGGTATTTCTACGTATTCTGTCTTGTGTTGGTCTCACTGACCTACCTGTTACGTGTCCAACTCGATCCTATCAAAATCTTCCATGACTTCTCTTTGTCTTAATCTATTATTTTCTGCCGTTTTGAGCGTTCCTCTATGTGTTGCTGTTCTCGAATTTTTCGAACCTGACTACGCGTTAACATCTGATCATAAGACTTGATTCTACGCCAAAATATCATCCATGGTCCTATATTCAATACGTTTTTTCGTCTTTTATAGCCTTGCCGTGGTAATACAGGAGCTGGCCGTGAAAACAAAAATATAAATAGATCACAAATAATACAAAAAATATATAGATATGTTTCAGGTAACAGCAGATCTCAAGAGGCTGACAGGACAAGTGACAAAAACGTAATTATTTAAAAAATAAGTACAATAATACTAATCATTTAAATCATTAAAGTACGTCAAAAAAATAAAAGAAAACTAATGTCATGATGTACTAATTAACTAATAGACATATCATCAATCCATGCTCATTCATGAAGTAAAGGAACCGTTAGAAAATAAAATAACTAAAGGTGGAAATGATAAATTTTGTGTAAAATACTGAGACACACATATATAAGTATTAGTTGTATTATTAATGTAATTATTCGATGTAACATTCATTATAAATTTAGACAAAGAAACTTGTAAGTAATGGTAGGTGAAACAGAGAACACATGGAGAGCCACGTTGCTACAATCGTCTGGGGAAGGAAGACATGCTGATGATAGAAGCAGGAAGTCGAAGGGAATCTACAGGTCTGAGTGTGAGAGGTTATACGATTGTATAACTGGCGAAAAACCGGCGACAGAAAGAAGGAATTTACTAACTCAGGCTTCACATTAGTGCAGAGACTGAGCCAGGTGTATGTTGAAGAATACAGTGTGAGTCACCTAACGTTACCGCTGGATATATTTCGTAAACCACATCAAATACTGACGAACCGATTCCACAGACCGAACGTGAGGAGAGGGGCTAATGTAATTGTTTAATACAAACCATACAAAAATGAACGGAAGTATGTTTTTTAACACAAACCTACGTTTTTTTAAATGGAGCCCCGTTAGTTTTGTTAGCACATATGAACATATAAACAAATACGTAATCAGTGCCGTTTCTTGCATTGTAAAATGTTAATTACATCCGGAGATATTGTAACCTAAAGTTGACGCTTGAGTACCACTCCTCCGCTGTTCGATCGTGTGTATCGGAGAGCACCGAATTACGTAGGGATCCAAAGCGAACGGTGATGGACCTTAGGTACAGAAGAGACTGGAACAGCACATTACGTCCACATGCTAACACCTTTTTATTGGTCTTTTTCACTGACGCACATGTACGTTACCATGAGGGGTGAGGTACAAGTACACACGTGGTTTCTGGTTTCAATTACGAGTGTGTCCCGACATGTCAGGCCAATAGATGTTCAATGTGGTGGCCATCATTTGCTGCACACAGTTGCAATCTCTGGCGTAATGAATGCCGTATACGCCGCAGTACATCTGGTGTAATGTCGCCGCAGGCTGCCACAATACGTT
Organism: Schistocerca gregaria; assembly: GCF_023897955.1. NCBI lineage: Eukaryota > Metazoa > Arthropoda > Insecta > Orthoptera > Acrididae > Schistocerca > Schistocerca gregaria. The sequence goes on from NC_064925.1 coordinate 70,763,213, forward strand.
GTTTCATATCCTCTGGGGTTGTAGGCACATCACGGTACACATTCTCCTTTGACGTACCCCACAGAAAGAAGTCCAGAGGTGTGATATCAGGAGAACGGGCTGGCCAATTTATGCGTCCTCCACGTCCTATGAAACGCCCGTCGAACATTCTGTCAAGGGTCAGCCTAGTGTTAATTGCGGAATGTGCAGGTGCACCATCATGCTGATACCACATACGTCGACGCGTTTCCAGTGGGACATTTTCGAGCAACGTTGGCACACCATTCTGTAGAAGCGCGATGTATGTTGCACTGCTCTCCGTTACACACGATCGAACAGCGGAGGACTGTTACTCAAGCGTCAACTTTAGGTTACAATATCTCCGGATGTAATTAACATTTTACAATGCAAGAAACGGCACTGATTACGTATTTGTTTATATGTTCAGATGTGCTAACAAACCTAACTGGGTTCCATTTAAAAAAAAACATAGGTTTGTGTTAAAAAACGTACTTCCGTGCATTTTTGTATGGTTTGTATTAAACAATTACACTAGCCCCTCTCCTCACGTTCGGTCTGTGGAATCGGTTCGTCAGTATTTGATGTGGTTTACGAAATACGTCCAGCGGTAACGTTACGTGACTCACCCAGTAATGTGCCACACCTCACCTCAACAGCGAGAGGCCAGGGAAAACCAGCAAAAGAAAGGGACAAAGGACGCACACCTGCGAGGAAAGAGAAACGACCCCATTAGAAGTGCCGACACACAATAGAAGCAACTAATAATGCAAACTGTCGCAAACAGCTCTGTAGTACAACCACCTGGAAACATAAATTCGGAATATTTCTCTCAAATACCAAATGAAGAAGCTGATAACTGAAAACAGACATATCACTTCTGAAGTTATATATTCAAACTTGACCATATCTCATAATAACATAATTGGTAATAATTCGAATAACGTTCACTGAATAACAAATCCTATCCCTATGCCTGTAGGTTCGAAGAAAGAAGACGTGAAAATACAGCAAGAAGCGAAGAGAAGAAACGGTTCCAAGATGAGGGCAGAACACAGCAAGATTCCTTTTTTAAACCCTACACCTTGAAACCATCCCATCTGCTCTATATCTCTTTTGTTACGCAAACTTCCCTTGTACAATAACCTATGAAACCTTCCCTTAGGATTTCTATCTCTTGCTTAATAATAACAAATAAAATCTTCTGTTTGAAATTTATTCTCTTTCTCAATCTTCGCTTACAAATTTAATTTCTGCTTATTAAAAGTTATTTTCTGATTATTTCGACGAAACATAGAATGTGTCGTCGTCGTGGCCCTCAGTCGTTATCTCGAATAACCCAAAACTGTTCTTTACCTTTTTTCTGTTACTGTATCGTCATATGACTGCTACATCGAACTGCGACATGAATATACTTACTCTGTTTTACTATACTTTATTGGCTGCCGGTGGGCTGTCATAATAAGTGGCTGTATTTATTACCAAAGCTGACGTTATTCTTTAATTAATTTGACTGACGTTACATACTTCATAGTTAAACTTTTTCTTGACAACAATAAAATTTTGCAAAGTTTTACGATGATGGTTTTTCGGATGGATTAAAATCAATAATGCAATATTGCTGGCAAAAATTAATTATATTCTGAATGAAATGATTTTACAAACGTTCAAATATGACTTTTTTTCAGTAATATTACAACTAGCATTGCGCAAACATACCTTCAATGGTCTTGAGTTCCTCAAAAAATAATTCAATAATATTAGCTCCTCTTATGATAATAGTTAGCTGATGTCTCTGTACGTCCATAATAATATCTTTTGCAAATCATAGCTGGTGGCTGGCAGGCACACCGCTCCTCCCAACCTCTCACTTCAGAGCTGCTACCGACTCGCTTACTACTGACTTCCTACAAACGCTAATGTGCAGTCTCTCCCGCCAACAATGCTTTCTGGTGCAGACAATCCCTGCTACCATTACAAAATATATCAATGCGCTGTCTTTGGCGCTCTTTTCTTATAATGTATCCATATGCAGTCTCTCCCGCCCTTTTCAAAATTATATCAATGTGAGGTCTCTCCCGCCAACAATACTTTGGTGCAGACATTCCCTGCTACCACAATTATTTCCAAAATGACAAATATTAATTATTCCTAGTTAATCCTATTAATAATATATAAACTTCTTCCATAAGTTGTGGTTTGAAAATAGACAATAGAAATATACACGTCTTACAACCTTAAACCAGTATGAGATTTGGCAGAATCCACAGAAAGCAACATTCAACAAATCTATGGCAGTTATTTGGCAGTCAAACCATCAAACAGAGTATGCATAATGGGGACATGAAACATCAAACTGCAGCAATCGTTGAGTCATCAATCTCGATAGCAATGATGCCAATAAAGGACAAGGTCACGTATGTTATCACATCATGGCATTGCCTTGGATGAGCAGTTTGTCGTCAAAACAATGCAACATGGAATTGACCATGTAATGGCATTCGTGATCGAACACTCGTATAACCGTAAATGTCGACAATCTTCAGCAACATCGCGCATAGTCTACAACTGACTAGTAGCATCAGCCACCACTGATCGACAGCAGCATCGGAAACCAAACGCAGCCTAAAGTTAGAGTGTAAAATGCATGAAGAAAGAAAGTGATGCATGTGACAACGTCATTATTTTAATTTAAAGAATGGACAAGATAATTCAACAAGGAGTTGAAGTTGATTCAATATGCTTTAAATCACTATCTACAGACTCAGATTCTGATTCATTAGCAACCCCGTTCTCATGTCCATTCTTTAGACCATATTCAACATCACGTGTTGCATTTTCGGTCTCATTCTCATTCGGTATTTCTACGTATTCTGTCTTGTGTTGGTCTCACTGACCTACCTGTTACGTGTCCAACTCGATCCTATCAAAATCTTCCATGACTTCTCTTTGTCTTAATCTATTATTTTCTGCCGTTTTGAGCGTTCCTCTATGTGTTGCTGTTCTCGAATTTTTCGAACCTGACTACGCGTTAACATCTGATCATAAGACTTGATTCTACGCCAAAATATCATCCATGGTCCTATATTCAATACGTTTTTTCGTCTTTTATAGCCTTGCCGTGGTAATACAGGAGCTGGCCGTGAAAACAAAAATATAAATAGATCACAAATAATACAAAAAATATATAGATATGTTTCAGGTAACAGCAGATCTCAAGAGGCTGACAGGACAAGTGACAAAAACGTAATTGCAACATGGAATTGACCATGTAATGGCATTCGTGATCGAACACTCGTATAACCGTAAATGTCGACAATCTTCAGCAACATCGCGCATAGTCTACAACTGACTAGTAGCATCAGCCACCACTGATCGACAGCAGCATCGGAAACCAAACGCAGCCTAAAGTTAGAGTGTAAAATGCATGAAGAAAGAAAGTGATGCATGTGACAACGTCATTATTTTAATTTAAAGAATGGACAAGATAATTCAACAAGGAGTTGAGATACCTGTAAATATTCAGTCTCACCTGTACCACTGCTAATTTGTACTTTATGCGTTTCATTTGTATTTCGTAATTCAATTTGTAAATTGTGCACGCAAACGGATAGTGCACATGAACTGTCTTCTCAAGCCCAGGTGTTAAACAGGCATTCTACAGAAATATGAATCGAGCCCTGTAAGGCAGCTATTATTAGGTGGAATCATAAGAAAATTAATTAGAAATGCTGCTGTCATGTAACTAGAAGGCATGAATTAATAAAAGTGAAAGTTTGGGATCTATTCTAGAAAGGCAAAACAGCTGTTCCCTCTTTTATTCTACAAAATTACGTGTTGAATTGATCATAGCAGCACAAAATTGATTCGGAAGGGACGGAATGTGTAAGGCGTCCGGATTTTACGGACCTTACATGAGCTTGGTCCATAACGACAGTACGATACAGTATGAGATCCTCAGAAAACTAGATTATCAACAAAAAGCAATAGCAGTAATCTGATGTAATGTCGAAGTTGGCAATACTACTTTCGAACGTTTAGTCCAATTGGAAAAGTAGAGTAGGCTGCGTTGCGACCCGCTGTCACAGTGGCTCATCGAGTAGTCCCCTGTTCGATATGTCGAAGGAATGAAACATTGCCAATGGGGTTTGCAATTAGAATTTGTGAAATACCGACCTGTCGTTTCCTCGCAGCATGGAGGTGGCGACCTACGCGTCATTGGGGTGTTCGAGGGCCACTGAGTGTCGTGAGTTGTGATTGCGTACCCATTTCTGTTCGTTCGACAACAGCACCATCTGTGGCGAAACGAGGAAAATGCTTCAGAAAAAACCGTATGTAGAGTCGTAAACTGCAATAAAAATCGCAGGTTCCCATTGAAGATTTCAAAGATACCACCGGCGCCTACGCATAGGGGGGGAGGGGGTCGTCGAGTGTGGTATCATTGGATGTACCTCTCAGAGATAAAATAGCTGGAATTATGACTTTTTTTATCTGATGTGTAGTGTTCGAGATATTTCGATGTCTTTAGTTAAAATGAACACCATGTAAAAGCGATCCATTTGGTCTCTTAACTACTAACAAGAGCGTTGCCCACTCGCTAAACGATACTGGGAATATTACTCCAGTATTCTGCAAACTATCTAATTCGTCTTTAACTTCATCGCACAAGGTGAAGTCACTGGATGTGCTTTACAAAACTTTCGCATTGCTGATTCCTTTCACGATATACTGTGAGTGCAAATAGTTGCTTATACTGCACATATAATGTGTCAAGATCTGTAAATGGTATCATGGCTGAAATTAGATTCACTTGGTCTTGAATTTGCAATACAAAAATGATGAAAACCTTGTGGCATTTGTGCCACATTCCGTTCCGCTTTTATTCCTGCATTACGTTGTAGACTGCAGTGTATAGAGCAAAGCTGCATCAGTAGCTGGTAGTCGGTAGCTGACTTCACATCATGCAACGCCATATGGTCACTTTGCAGTGGGGAGTAACTGTTCAGATGGGGCGCCTACTCTGTTATTGCTCACAATTTGCTTTTGCAGATTAGTATTAAATTTTAACTTCCAACTATACCGTTAGTCTTGCTTGTAACGAGAACACCCATTTAATAATTTCGACAACTTTAATACGAAGGTCGTTCATTAAGTACTGCCCCACACTTTTTAAAAAAGGTCGTTCAATAAACCGCCCCACACTTTTTAAAAAAGCCAAACGTCCTTGTTGGCGCTTCACATTTGATGTCTGTTCTGTGCGTTGGTGAAGTTTCTAACCCTTCTGGCAGATGGCAGAGCCGTAGTACAGCGTCAAAATGGCGCCTACATACGATTCGCGTTGCAAGCAGCGTGTTGGTATTGTATTCTTGTGTGCAGAAAAAGAAACCGTGGTGAACTTCCATAAATGTTTGTGTGCAGAGTATGGCGATGTTGCAGTTGATAGGATTACAGTTGGGCGATGGGTAGAGATAGTTACAGCCTCAGGAAATGCAGAAACAGAGCTCCATGATCAGCCACGCTCGGGACGTCCTGCCACAGCCACTGTTCCACACGTTCTGAATCGTGTGGATGCCATTATTCGTGCCGAACGGCGCATCACTACTCGACAATTGATTCTACAGTTGTCGGTCAGCATTCGAAGTGCGTCTGAAATGATCGAGACTCTCGGATATTCAAACAAGCGCTCACGATGATTTCCATGAATGCCCACAGTGGACCACAAGATTCGAAGAAAGGCCATTTCATCTGAATTGTTGGAGCGTTTTGAGACCGACGGAGAGGCCTTTCTGTCACGGATCGTAACGGGAGACATAAGTTGGGTGCACCACTTTGCGCCGGAGACGAGAAGGCAGTCCATGGAGTGGCATCATCCCCATTCACCACAAAAGAAGAAGTTCAGGACAACCCCTTCTGCCGGAAAAGTATTGATGGCAGTCTTCTGGGACTGTGGTAGCGTCATTCTAGTGGATGTGATGCCAAGAGGGTCAACTGTCAATTCAGAGGTATACATGAAGGCTCTGAATAAACTCAAGAACTTGTGTTCGATCGCACAAGAATCCAACAGAAATCTTGCTCCAACAGGATAATGCACTCTGACACACATGTCTGAGAACCCGAGAACACACCGCCAAATTGGGTTGGACATCACTGCCTCATCCACTCTATGTTACAGACCTGCCACCCTCGGACTTCCATCTCTTTGGGCCGCTTAAAGATTCTTTCAGAGGAACACACTTTGTAGATGAGGAGCTCTTCCAAAACGTTGGCATACGGCCATAGAACGTGATGGAGACTATGTAGAAAAATAGGACATGTTGATGTATATTGTCACCAAATTCTGACTCTTAACAATAAATATGTTCTGAGAAAAAAATGTAGGGCTTTACTTACTCAACGACCCTCGTAATTTTTATTATAAAATCAGATGTTTTAATTAAAGTAAACGTTTATCAGATGCCGAGATGAACCAATCAGAAGCGAAAAGGAGGAGAAAGGCGTGAAAAGGTTGTTAGAAGTCTGAAGGCGTAGAGATCGGAACTGTAACGTGTAAAGACATGTGTCGTAAGTGACAGTACACTGACTGACACTGAAACGTTTCGTGGGATAGTACCGGAAGATGTATAAACTAAATGTTAATGGCATGTTGCAGGCAATGAGACTGTTATTCAAGGTGTTCAGGAAATACTTCAAGTTTCAAAATTTACTTTTACTGGCTCTGTATGTTTGCAGGCTGTTCACGGCAAAGTTTGAATAAATTTGGAGAGGCATTTGTGGCCCTCTGTCTCAGTGGCCGTTCCTTTATTTCGAAGGAGTCATAGCTTGGAATTTTACTTTACGCCACTGTTCACCCTTGCACCATTCAATGTAGGCGCGATTTGCAACGAAAGAGAATCCAAATCTACAAACAGTATCCACGATACATCTCAAGGGGACGCCAGGTGAGCTAAAACACCTACAGATAATCAGTGAAGATACAGGGTACAAATGCAGAACAGTGTTAGAGATTTTAATTTCAGAGCGTCCGTTGTGTCTTCGTACAACAAAAAGGATTAAATTCATGCCGGCTGGTGTAATGTGCGAGGCGGAAGTCTGCGTACCAACTTTCGGCACTACCTAGTAGATGATAAAAAGGCTTAATAATATGGAGTGCACATCACATTCCACTGCTTGTTTTCACATCGCTATTTTTTCACCGTATTTGTGTTATAGCCTTGAACTCGGGTTTTTCGTAGCAAGATTGAGTATTGTAACTCCCAAACCTCCAAAAATAAACGAGAAATATACCTATTCAAAAAATAGATAAAAACTCACTTGGTGCGTTCCTGAGAGACAGTCTCCATTCCTTCCAAATTAATAGTGTAAGTGTAGACCAGATGTGGCTTGAATTCAAAGAAATAGTATCGGCAGCAATTGAGAGATTTATACCAAATAAATTAACAAACGACGGAGCTGATGCCCCATGGTACACAAAACGGGTCAGAACATTGTTGCAGAAACAAAGAAAAAAACATGGCAAATTTAAACATACGTAAAATCTCCAAGATTGGAAATCTTTTGCAGAAGCTCGGAATTTAGCGCGGACTTCAATGCGAGATGCTTTGTCTCGAAATCTTGCAGAAAATCCAAAGAGATTCTGATAATATGTGAAGTATGCTAGCGGCAAGACACAGTCAATGCCTTCTCTGCGAGATAGCAGTGGAGATACTATCGAAGACACAGCTGCCAAAGCAGGGTTCCTAAACACAGTCTTCCGAAATGCCTTCACCATAGAAGACGAAGTAAATATTCCAGAATTCGAATCAAGAACAGCTGCAAACAAGAGTACAATTGAAGTAGATAACCTCAGAGTAGTGAAGCAACTTAAATCACTTGGTAAAAGTGTCTTTAGGTCGAGAATGTATACCAATTAGGTTCCTTTCAGAGCATGCTGATGCAATAGTTCCATACTTAACACTTGTATACAACCGTTCACCCGACGAAAGATCCATACCCAAAGACTGGAAAGTTGAACAGGTCACACCAATATTAAGGAAAGGTAGTAGGAGTAATCCACTTAATTACATACTTACATCATTAACGTCGATATGCAGCCGGATTCTGGAACATATGTTATGTTCGAACACAATGAATTACCTCGAAGAAAACGGTCTTCTAACACACAGTCAACATGGGTTTAGAAAACATTGTTCTTGTGAAACATAACTAGTTATTTATTCTCATGAAGTGTTGAGTGCTATTGACAAGAGATTTCTGATCGATTCCGTATTTATGGATATCCGGAAGGCTTTTGACACTGTACCACACAAGCGGTTTGTAGTGAAATTGCGTGCTTACGGAATATCGTCTCAGTTATGTGACTGGACTTGTAACATTTTGTCAGAGAGGTGACAGTTTGTAGTAATTGACGAAAAGTCATCGTGTAAAACAGATGTGATTTCTGGCATTCCCCAAGATAGTGTTATAGGCCCATTGCTTTTCCTTATCTATACAAACGATTTGGGAGACAATCTGAGCAGCCGTCTTAGACTTTTTGCTGATGACGCTGTCGTTTAGCGATTAGTAAAGTTATCAGAAGAACAAAACATATTGCAAAACTTTTTAGAAAAGATATCCGTACGGTGCGAAAATTGGCACTTGACCCTAAATAACGAAAAGTGTGAGATCATCCAAATGATTGCTAAAAGGAATCCGTTAAACTTCGGTTACACGATAAATTACTCAAATCTAAAGTCGAAGTTCACCTAAATACCTAAGAATTACAATTACAAACAACTTAAATTGGAAGGAACGCATAGAAAATGTTGTGGGGAAGGCTAACCAAAGACTCCGTTTTATTGTGAGGACACTTACAAATTTTAACAGATCTACTAAAAGGACTGCTTGCACGACGCTTGTCCGTCCTCTTTTAGAATACTGCTGCGTGGTGTGGGATCCTTACCAGGTAGGCTTGACGGAGTACATCGAATAAGTTCAAAGAAGTTTGTATTATCGCGAAACGGGGGAGAGAGTGTCACTTAAATGATACTGGATTTGAGATGGACGTCATTAAAACAAAGGCGTTTTTCGTTTTGGAGATATCTTCTCACGAAATTCCAATCACCAAATTTCTCCTCCGAATGCGAAAATATTTTGTTGACCCTGACTTTCAAAGTGAGAAACGATCAGTGTGATAAAAGAAGGGAAATCAGAGCTCGCACCGAAAGGTATACATGTTTGTGTCTTCCTCGCGCTATCCGAGATTAGAATAATAGAGACTGTGAAGGTGGTTAGATGAACCCTCTGCCAGGCACTTAAATGTGATCTGCAGAGTATAGATGTAAATGTAGACTCAAAAATATAAGTTGTCGTTCAAGAGTTTACTATCAGCAGGGCTAGTTGCCAGATATGGATATAGACTCAAAAGTATAAGTAGTCGCCCAAGGGTTTACTATCAGCATGGCTAGTTGGCGAGTGTCAGTTTTACAGTTTTATACTTAGCTTGCATTTTCACCTGACCCCGCAGTGTGAGCGATTGTCCAATGTAGATGACGACTCTTTGTTGAGCATACTGCAGCTCTGGGGAGTCATTGCGCCAGTATGTGTCCACATTAATCGAAGACATTGTCGCACCGTGTCTAACTGGTGCTCTAACGTTGCTTCCTTAATTTCCAGTTGCAGCATGAGCTCCTGTACGCACCGACAACATAAGAGTGCAGCCTGATGAGGGCCGTTTTCTTCGCCCGCCTTGAGCCACATTCGACACTTCGACTGCACTCACTTTTTAGTGACTCTTGGAGAAACACGTAGTGAGAACTTTTCCGATGGCTAACAAAGCGCTTCTCTATTTAAACACTCCTCGCCGGGCTAGCGGAAGATCGAGTGCTCGATAAATCGGATGATGACGTTGATTGGTTGTCATCAGTTGACACCCATGAATGCTAACTTCTCATATCTAACATCCATCACTGTTGGCTGTTCACCTCCAACTGGCCAACAGTACTTCCATCACTGCTGGCGACTAACTTCCAACTACCCAACACTACTGGCAATTAACTTCCAACAACGAATCCAACCAGCCACAGAGCCTTTTGCAAAGAAAGCGCACTCAGAGATCGAATGCAAAGCGTTACACAGCGCTGCCAGCACAGCAGCAGTCAACTTCAAAATGGTTCAAATGGCTTTGAGCACTATGGGACTTAACATCTATGGCCATCAGTCCCCTAGAGCTTGGAACTACTTAAACCTAACTAACCTAAGGACATCACACAACACCCAGTCATCACGAGGAAGAGAAAGCAGCCCACTTGCGCTAATGTTCTTACTTCTAGAGATATGGCAATTTTTAGCACATTATGCAGGGCTGTGTCAAATGACTATAAAATCTTCGCCCTGCCTTCCCTATCAGGAGCTAATTCTATAATTAAAGATGATTCCACATATGATGCGCCATGCTCCTTACAGGGAAAATGACACCTGTGTGCCAAACTTTGAACGTCAGCAGTCTAAGCAGCATATATTTTATATTTGGTGACCCTAATAGTCCGTTAGCAAACCATGAACATCACAGTCATACTACTGGGGACCGAGTGGCGTGGTTTTTGTAACACTTTGTGCAGATTATTGCTGGACGACCGTAAGAGTGCACTCTAACATTCAGGATCAGTTATTTGGCTTGCTATTAATAACTTGAATACAAGGTATTAATGTTCCACAATAGTATTTATTAGATCGTTATGAACCAGCTTTCGGATTCTTAGACCATCATCAAATAACTCACTATTAAACAGATAGTCCACACAAATTCACTGACAATTCATAGCTGTACAAAGGATGCTGCAATAAGATATTTGGCGTTTTATGAGTGTATAAATACAAAACACAAGCATGATGCAATACCTAAAGAGACTCTGAACAATTAAATCCTACATTACAGTTTATTCAAATATTAAAACTATGTGAATGCATAAACCAAAAATGATCTATGGCACAGTCTGCTATGTCATACGGACGAACTGTTGAATGTGACGAACAGACCGAACAAAGGAAGGTGAAGGAAGAAGTCTATGGAATGTGGGTGTGGAACAGTTATAAGAAGTTTACTATCTAATGGAGAGAGGAATAATAATTGGCTGCTACTTTAATAAGGATGGATAATGAAACTCTGTTTGGTCATTAAGAACCACGTCAGGGATTCTTTGGTGCTTATTAATGGTCAGAATTTCAAGTAATGTCAGTCTTTTCCCTTTAGTTTCCTTATGGAGAAAATCGCTTTTCACATAATAAGAATGACATTCAGTCAGAGCGTATTCAACAAAGGTGGAACCTTTAATTTTGATACTCCATCTTCTTTCGTGCTCAGTCCGTTTAGCAGTTGTAGCCCTATCTGATTGACTAACACATAATTTGCCACACGGATTTCAGATAATTCTATAAATAACTCTGTTCTGAAGGTGGCCATTAATAAATACCAGTCGAAGAATTCTGACCTGGTCCTTAGTGACCAAACATAGTTCCATTACTCACCCTTACTAAAGTAGCAGCCGGTTATTATTCTTCTCAGCATTAGATAATTATTGAATATACTGTAACATTTATTTGTTCAGATTCTCTTTAGGTATTACATCATGCTTGTGTTTTGTATCGATACACCAATAAAATATCAATATCTTTGTACCGCATTCTTTGTACAGCTATGAATTCTCGCTGAAGTCGTGTGGACAATCTATTTAGCATTACGTCATCTGACGATGGCCTAAGAAGCCGAAACCCTGTTCATATAAATCTAATAAATATTGTTATGGAACTTGAATGCTTTGTATTCAAGTTATTAATATGTCTATGTTCCTCCAAGACCCGATAGGATAGCCCATAAGCTCAATTTGACTTGCCTTGCAGTGATGAACAAAATAAGGTAAACAGACCTTCCAACCCTCGTTTATCTCATCGAAAGAAGCTAACAGTTGAGTGGAAGGCAACGATGTTACAGCTATAAATTTTTGTTGGGTTTGCAGCAGTTTGGACAGCAACTGCTGCTGTTACTGCTGTTGCTGTTGGATTTCCCACTGCTTTTCTTGCTGTTGCTGCAGTTATAGCTGTAGCAGGTGTAACTGTTGTTGTCGCAACAACAGAAACTCGACAGTGAATAGCTGCTCAGTGAGAAAGTTATGGTCGCCACTTTTCTGTCCTGCTCGACGTAGGTAGAACACAGTGTATGATCACTCGTACAGCGGTGACCCAGAGAGCTGTCGAAAGGGCAATGATGATCGAGTTCACGAGGTGGATGGACAGCCAGTAGCACTGTACAGGTGATATCGTAAGTCGTCGTAGGCGTAAACACAGGCAAGGTCAGTTACTCTACTAGTAATGGTGTGTATCGAAGTGAAAAGTGTCCGTTGCTGAAATGACAGGTCTCGTGTTACATTCATGACTGATTTAAAGCATTGCCAGCTGACTTCTGTCCCTCTCAGTTAATAAAATAGTTAACGCTTGTAATAAGTAACTTGACTTTCATGGTTAAGCCATTTACTTTCATATTAATTCCTTTTCTTTTATGGTGGCAGTTCTGCAAGTGATATTTTCGGCAGTTTAGCTGGGTTCGTAATGAGGCATGGTAGGCAGAGAGGCCCAGGTCCGCCCCTCTCGCCCCCACCCCCTAGGGGTGGCGCTGCAGTCGACAATACCTACATAAGACAACAAATGTCTGGCGCAGTTGTTAGATCAGTTACTGCTGATACAATGGCAGGTTATCAAGATTTAAGTGAGTCTGAACGTGGTGTTATAGTCGGCGCACGAGCGATGGGATACAGCATCTCCCAGATAGCGATGAAGTGGAGATTTTCCTGTACGACTATTTCACAAGTGTACTGTGAACATTAGGAATCCGGTAAAACATAAAATGTCAGACATCGCTGCGGTCGGAGAAAGATCCTGCAAGAACGGGATCCACGACGACTGAAGAGAATCGTCCAATGTGACAGAAGTGCAACCCTACCGCAAATTGCTGTAGGTTTCAACGCTGGACCATCAACAAGTGTCAGCGTGTGAACCATTCAACGAAACATCATCGATTTTGGCTTTCAGAGCCGAAGGTCCACTCGTGTACCCTTGGTGACTGCACGACACAAAACTCTGCGCCTCACCTGGGCCAGTCAACACCGCCATTGGACTATTGATGACTGGAAACATGTTGCCTAGTCGGACGAGTCTCGTTTCAAATTGCATCGAGCGGATGGACGTGTTGGAGTATGGAGAAAATCTCAGGAATCCATGCAACCTGCATGTTAAAAGGGGACTGTTCAATCTAGTGGAGTCTCTGTAATGGTGTAGGCCGTCTGTAGTTGGAGTGACATTGGACTCCTGATAAGTCTAGATACGACTCTGACAGGCGACACGTACGTAAGCATCCTGTCTGATCACCTGCATCCACTCATGTCCATTGTGGATTCTGACAGACTTAGGCAATTTCGGCAGCACAAGGCCACACCCTATACATCCAGAAAATCGCTACAGAGTGGTTCCAGGAACATACCTCTGAATTTAAAACGCCTCCTTTGGCCGCCAAACTCACGAGATATGAACGTTATTGAGAAAATCTGGGATGCCTTGCAATGTGCTGATCAGAATAGATTTCCAACCCCTCTTACGGATTTATGTATAGCCCTGCATGATTGATGGTGGCAATTCCCTCCATCACTACTTCAGATATTGGTCGAATCCGTGCCACGTCGTGCTGCGGCAGTTGTGTGTGCTCGCGGGGACCCTACACGATATTATGCAGGTGTACGACTATGTTTGGCTCTTCAGTGTATAAGCACACAATAAATACAATTTAAAAATACGCTCCTGGAAATTAAAATAAGAACACCGTGAATTCATTGTCCCAGGGAGGGGAAACTTTATTGACACATTCCTGGGGTCAGATACATCACATGATCACACTGACGGAACCACAGGCACATAGACACAGGCAACAGAGCATGCACAATGTCGGCACTAGTACAGTGTATATCTACCTTTCGCAGCAATGCAGGCTGCTATTCTCCCATGGAGACGATGGTAGAGATGCTGGATGTACTCCTGTGGAACGGCTTGCCATGCCATTTCCACCTGGCGCCTCAGTTGGACCAGCGTGCGTGCTGGACGTGCAGACTGCGTGAGACGACGCTTCATCCAGTCCCAAACATGCTCAATGGGGGACAGAACCGGAGATCTTGCTGGCCAGGGTAGTTGACTTACGCCTTCTAGAGCACGTTGGGTGGCACGGGATACATGTGGACGTGCATTGTCCTGTTGGAACAGCAAGTTACCTTGTCGGTCTAGGAATGGTAGAACGATGGGTTCGATGACGGTTTGGATGTACCGTGCACTATTCAGTGTCCCCTCGACGATCACCAGAGGTGTACGGCCAGTGTAGGAGATCGCTCCCCACACCATGATGCCGGGTGTTGGCCCTGTGTGCCTCGGTCGTATACAGTACTGATTGTGGCGCTCACCTGCATGGCGTCAAACACGCATACGACCATCATTGGCACCAAGGCAGAAGCGACTCTCATCGCTGAAGACGACACGTCTCCATTCGTCCCTCCATTCACGCCTGTCGCGACACCACTGGAGGCGGGCTGCACGATGTTGGGGCGTGAGCGGAAGACGGCCTAACGGTGTGCGGGACCGTAGCCCCGCTTCATGGAGACGGTTGCGAATGGTCCTCGCCTATACCCCAGGAGCAACAGTGTCCCTAATTTGCTGGGAAGTGGCGGTACGGTCCCCTACGGCACTGCGTAGGATCCTACGGTCTTGGCGTGCATCCGTGCGTCGCTGCGGTCCAGTCCCAGGTCGACGGGCACGTGCACCTTCCGCCGACCACTGGCGACAACATCGATGTACTGTGGAGACCTCACGCCCCACGTGTTGAGCAATTCGGCGGTACGTCCACCCGGCCTCCCGCATGTCCACTATACGCCCTCGCTCAAAGTCCGTCAACTGCACATACGGTTCACGTCCACGCTGTCGCGGCATGCTACCAGTGTTAAAGACTGCGATGGAGCTCCGTATGCGACGGCAAACTGGCTGACACTGACGGCGGCGGTGCACAAATGCTGCGCAGCTAGCGCCATTCGACGGCCAACACCGCGGTTCCTGGTGTGTCCGCTGTGCCGTGCGTGTGATCATTGCTTGTACAGCCCTCTCGCAGTGTCCGGAGCAAGTATGGTGGGTCTGACACACCGGTGTCAATGTGTTTTTTTTTCCATTTCCAGGATTGTAGTAACTGCAGGTCGTGTTGTGAAGCCGGTCATCCACGAGAGCTTACGAAAGTTCCAGACGCTCAGTTCACACTTATAACTTTATGAACAGAGTCAGTGGAGAGGTTGCTTTCAGAGTTATCGGACCTAGGATGCAGTGTAGTCGTATTGGAGCCTAAACAACTGATATAAGCATTGATTTAAACGTTCAACTTTCGACATGCTATCTGTAAGTATACAGCAAACCCCCCGCCCCCAAATAAAAAAAAAAAACACCACGAAAGAATTATCCGAATGGGACAGGAATCGGTCTATGTGACTGATGTGGAGACAAACGAATTGTTACATTTTGGATAATTTATTCAAGAGGAAGAGTTCCACAAATTGAGTAATTCAATAACACGTTGGTCCAACTATGGCCCTTACGCAAGCAGTTATTCAGCTTGATATTCATTGCTAGAGATGTCTACCTGAACGATAGCGTGTGATTTTCTGTTTAGTTGGCTCGTTAGATAGTCAAACTCTCAAGGTGGTTGGCGGATCATGCTCAGAATGCTCCAAACGTTCTCAGGTGCGGAGAGAACCAGCGACCTTGTTGAGCAATCTAAGGTTAGACAAACACGAAAACAACCGGTGGAAACTCTCACCGTGTGCCGCTCGGCGTCGTGAAAAACTATGGAAAACTGATGAAACATAAGCCATGATGGGTGGCAATGAAGCGCAACAAAACGGAGCACGGAATATCGAAGACGTACATCTACATCTACATGTATACTCCGCTAGCCACCAAGCGGTGTGTGGCGGAGGGCACAATTCGAGCCAAAGTCATGTTTCCCCCCTCCCCCCCCCCCTTCCCCTCCGTTCCACTCGCGGATCGCGCGAGGGAAAAACGATTGTCTGAACGCCTCAGTACGATCTCTAAATTCCCTTATCTTTGAATGGTGATCACTGAAAAATTTGAAAGTTGCTGTAATAATATATGCTGTACATCCTCGGCGAAGATCGTATTTAGAAATTTAGTGAGCAGCCACTTCCCTTTAGGGCGCCGTCTATCTGCTAGTGTGTCTCACTTTAAACTGTCTAAGAGATTTGTAACGCTCTCGTGATGGCTTAATGTACCAGTCACGAATCTTGCCGCTCTTCTTTGGTCCTTCTCAATCTCTTGAATCAGACCCAACTGATAAGGGTCCCATACAGACGAAGAATACTCTAAGACTGGACGAACTAACGTATTGTAAGGTATTTCCTGTGTTGAAGGACTGCACCGCTTCAGGATTCTACCAATAAACAGCAATCTAGAGTTCGCCTTGCCCGTTACTTGTGTAATCTGATCATTCCATTTGAGATCATTTCGAATGGTCACACCCAGATACTTGACTGATCTTACCGCTTCCAAAGACTAGGCATTTATTTTGTACTCATACATTAATGGGGATTTTCGCCTTGTTATACGCCGTAAGTTACACTTAATAATATTGAGAGACAATTGCCAGTCATTACACCACGCATTTATTTTCTACAAATCCTCATTGATTTGTTCACAACTTTCGTGTGATACTACTTTCCTGTAGACTCCAGCATAATCGGCAAACAGTCTAATGCCGCTGTCAATACCATCAACCACATCGTTAATGTAAATCGTAAAAAGCAGCGGACCTACTAAGCTCCCCTGGGGCACACCTGAAGTTACGCTTGTTTCTGCTGAAGTCACTCCGTTCAGTACGACATTCTGCTCCCTGTCTGTTAGAAGTATTTCTATCCAACTGCATATGACATCGGATAGACCGTAAGTGCGCACTTTTTGGAGCAAGCGACAGTCCGGAACTGAGTCGAACGCCTTTCGAAAGTCGAGAAATTTGGCATCAACCTGGGAGCCGGTATCCAGAGCCTGTTGTACGTCATGCACAAAGAGGACCAGCTGTGTCTCGCATGACTGATGTTTCCAAAAACCGTGCTGGTTTCTGCAGATGTGCTTTTCAGAGTCTAGAAAGTTCATTTTGTTCCATGGTTCCACGACAACCAGCTGTGCTGGTAATGTTGTTGCGGATGACAACCCCAGGGGTCCTGCTATGATATGGAAAGGCGCCGCACACCAGCGTTCCTGGTTGCCGGGCCGTAGAGCGGGCGACAGTCAGACTGGTATCCCATCACTCTCAAAGGCGTCTCCAGACACGTCGTCACTGGTCATCGGGGTTCAATTTGAAACGATGCTCAGCACTGGAGACAATTATACTCCAGTTAATGAGATTCTAGACTCTCTGATGATTGCTCGGTGTTCACATCTTGTCATCTCTCTAGCTCCACTGCTTACCTGTAGACACTGTGTAAGGCAATGCCTTACCCATTCCCGCAGACATAATGGAATAGTGGCCTTGCTCCTATCCAACTTTCAAGCGATTCGTCGATTACTGCTCCCAGCTTCTTCGAGACGCGTCCCCTCTCAAGTGCTGACTTCTGCGTATGTTCTTGACGCGCCTGTTTGCGACGCATAATTAATGTACAACTGAACACACAGAGTGAAATTCGCAAAGATTTTTGCCCTGGTATCGGCAGGTCCCCTATTTGCTATCCTTGCCTTGCCAGCTGCGCGATGATATTGCGTTCCAGCATCACACATTCATCCACCGGTTGCTAAAGTTTACAATTTTACATTTTTCTTTTTTCCATCGACAGCTGTATGAACATCAGTTTGTGACCAAATTGCGTAACTCCTTCGTGGTGCTCCGTTTTTTCTTTCCTCCTAATTTTTAGAGTGTATTTGCAAATAAAGTATGTTATTTTGGCAGTGTAATAAAGCCAGTTCTGTTGATATGGCGATTTTTCGTCAGTACTCAACTGCTTTCAGTACTAGTGAAACGGTGCAGTAGTTTCCGCTCCATAAGCAGCAGGTTTAACTGCTCGCTCGCACCTGGAAATACAAACAGAAACGGCTCCGCCGCCAATTATATTGCACGACGCGGTCGGCCACGGGTGCAACAGAACCCACGTGGACGGGTGGAAAGAAATGTGTCAGGCTTCATAATACGTATTTATATGTGTCGTGTATTATGCATTTCTTGTACGTGAATGTGAGTCTGCACATGAACTTTCCTTATCCTCCTCACACCTTTCCACAAAGCGTGGCCAAATCTTAGTTGGGAAGTAGTTCTGTAGTATAGTAGTGCCAACCTTACTCCTGGGTAGAGGATCAGAGAGACAGCACGGGCAGGTAAAAGTCAAAGACTTTCCAGTGTCACAAGATTTGGGGTGGAGAGGCTGGTCACTGCCAAGTGGTTCGACCACCCACTCCACCGGGGCCCAGGAAGACCTCCGGGTGCCCGCGTTATTCCGGGAGTGTTATAGAAGATAGGTAAGTGAGCAGACG
This sequence comes from Schistocerca gregaria, assembly GCF_023897955.1. NCBI lineage: Eukaryota > Metazoa > Arthropoda > Insecta > Orthoptera > Acrididae > Schistocerca > Schistocerca gregaria. The sequence goes on from NC_064925.1 coordinate 70,781,792, forward strand.
TGGCCTCAGTGCGTCTGTCTCGATGTTCACGCATGGAAGAGAGGTATTTGATGTTTGTACTAATTCTTTTATTTCCAGCTTTGGATTGTGTAAGGAAATGAATGTTCTCGTTTAATTTCGGAAACCTGACCCCCTGTGTTAATGTATCTGGTCCCCAGTTTGCCCGTTATCCTCCTCACATAGTGGATGTCCCATGTAAACTATTGGGAGACTTTGGTGGTATGCATTTGGCCAGGAAACCACACATCAGCGTGTGAGCCCGCCAGCCCCTTGCCTAGTATCGTACAGAAAGGGCACGCTCTCTAGGTAGCGCTCTCTAGCTCCCCTCCGCAGTTATCCGTTGCGCAATTTTCATTCAGGGCTTGACGATTCAACTTTCATCTAGCGTCCCTAGGCAAGGAGGTTTGTCGGTAATCTTTCACTAGAGATAACGCTGATAAAAGGATGGTGTGTAAAGAAGTGTTCTGTACAAAATGTGATTGTCGTTCATGGTTTGAAAGTCGCAACAGATAAAAGAACCCAAAACAGACGCCACACGGACACTCCCGACTCCATCTCCTCAAGCTCCTTTCAGGCCGTACGTGGGCTCTGAACCCCTCTACCATCCTCCACACCTATAAATCCCTTATCCGCCCTATCGTTTGCTACGCCCATCCGGCCTGGATCTCCGCCCCCCTACCTTTTATAAATCCCTTCAAATCCTTGAACGCCACGCTCTCCGACTCACCTATCGCATCCGTCTCCCCTCCCCCACACGGATCCTGTACGATCTCATTCCTTTCCCCCACCTCCTCCTTTTCCTTGAAAAGATACGGATCCTGTACACCTCCCGCAAACTCGACCCTCCCCACCCGCTTGTCTCACCCATCCTCTCCCACCCCCGCTCGCTGCCGCGCCTGTATTCCCACGTCCCACCCGGTCTCCATCTCTCCACCCTCGTAACCCTCTCCCAAGGTGGCTTCCGCCAGCTCCCCCTCCCTGATGATGTTCTCCTCCCCTCCATATACCCCTCCTACCAACTTCGATCCTCCTTCCCTCTTCCTGTGTCTGTTCGTTTGGGCACCCTCCCTCCCTCCTCCCTTTCTCCCCACTCCTCCCCCGGGCTTCCCCTCCCCTGTCGCTTTACTCCTCCTCCCATCTCCTCAGCCAATGGCGTCTTTGTTCTCCCCTCTCACCCCTCCCTCCCCCGCCCTTTTTCCCCTCTTGGCAGGTCCCCGGACTCGCACACACTACGTGGACTTTCGCGCCGGACATCATCGCCATCAGTGTCTCTCTCGTGTGTGCCGTCGTGTTTAGCGTTCAGTGTTCACCATCGCGCTCCATCGTTCACTTCTACCGTCGTCGTCTTCAGTGTTTGTGCGTGGTATCAACAGTTTCAAGTGTGGATTATCGTCGAGTGTGAACGGCTCCGTGTTTGTCTTTCTGTGTCAACTGTTTTCTTGCCCACCGTTCTGTAACCTAAGTATAATCTTTCCGTATTTCCTCATTGTGTATCCTCTGGCTGAAGAGCAGCATAGAACGGTGCTGACAGCCTGCCTGTTGCACAGGTTTTAAAATTACAATAAAGGAAAAAAAAGCCACATGCTAGGTGACAAGAACCACTGCAAAGCTGTAGCTTCAGCAGCAATTGTTGGTAAGTACTTGAAATAATTTAGGCGGTCTTATTTTTCTATCGCTCGGTGGACAAGAGGAAAATTAATGACGATGACGGACGGTGTATTAAGGAATGATAGAAGCAGCGTATAATCTCGCTACATACTGGGAGCTTTAAATATGGCATCCACTAAAGAGGGACAGAAAAGTACTACTAGTGCTACAAGCGGTTATAGACTTTCCGTTTAAGGAACCTTCCGAATTTATTTCTGGATAGAGGATTCGATTTTCCAAATGAATTGCAAAACATTCTTTTTGTATCTCTGAGTGTCCATTCGCTTGTTGGTATTAGTTGTCCTAAATACATAAATACTTCATTTCTTCAAGTTCGTCGTTCATGCTATATGTTACTGTATAGGCATTCTGATTGTACCTTACTTTGGGTCTTCGACCCTACTGTCATATGTGATCTATTCAATCGCTCCAGCCGTTTATAAATTTGTTCTGGATCTGAAGCCAATAAAACAACGTCATCCAAAGGTTCAAATATAAGACGTTTATGTGTCTTTTTTTTTTAAATCCCACTTATTGATCTAATGACCCTTAATGCAGCTACAGATAACAGGTCTTGGTGAAAGAGTGCCACCTTGCGTAACTCTGTGCTCAATCCTTGACACCTCACTTCCAAAATGGTGCAAGAAATTCTCTCTAAAAAGACGCAAGCTAACCATACAAATTAGCGAGATATTTCCAATTGAAAGAGTAACTGGGTGACATATAATGTATCCGTTCATGTTGAAACGGTACAGTCGTTTCCGCTCATAAGGAGCAGGTTTCGCTGCTCGCTCGGACCGGGAAATACACGATATACTGCACCGCACAGCGAGAAATAAAGGATTTGGCATGTCAGAGTTTTGCCTCGTGGAGAGGTACGTGACCAATGAGATCCGACATCGTTTGACATCGTCAGTGGAACATAGGAGCCCCTATATTGTATGGTGTTAAATATCGATATTTGTTATACACTGAAGGGCCAAAGAAACTGGTATACCTGCCTAATATCTCGTAGGGCGACCGCGAGCACGCAGAAGTTCAGCAACACGACGTGACATGGACTAAACTAATATCTGAAGTAGTGCTGGAGGGAACTGACGGCATGAATCCTGAGGGCTGTCCATAAGCCCGTACGAGTACGAGGATTTGAAGATCCCTTCTGAACAGCGTATCCCAGATATGCTCAGTAATGTTCATGTCTGAGGAGTTTGGTGGTCAGCGGAAGTGTTTAAATTCAGAAGTGTTTTCCTGCAGCCACTCTATAGCAATTCTGTACGTGTCACGTGTCGGGCATCGTATTATCCTCTTGAAATTGCCCACGACCGTCGGAATGCCCAATGGACATGAATGGATACAGGTGATCAGACCGAATGCTCACCTATGTGATACCTATCATGGTCGTATCTACACGTATCAGGGATCCCACATCAGTCCAACTGCACATGCCCCACACCATTACAGAGCCATGACCCTGCTGACATGCAGGGTAAATGGATTCATGAGGTTGTCTTCATACACGTACACGTCCAACCCCTCGATACAATTTGAAACGATACTCGCCCGATCAGGCAGCATGTTTCCAGTCATCAACAGTCCAATGTCGCTGTTGACTGGCCCAAGCGAGGCGTACAGCTTTGTGCCGTGCAGTCACCAAGGTTACAAGAGTGGGCCTTGGCTTCGAAAGCCCATATCGGTGATGTTTCGTTGAATAGTTCGCACACTGGCCCTTGTTGATCGCCCAGCATTGAAACAGGCAGTAATTTTCGGAAGGGCTGCACTTTTGTCACGTTGAACGATTCTTTTCAGTCGTTGTTGGTCCCGTCCTTGCAGGATCTTTTTCTAGCCATACGTTGTCGGAGATTTCATTTTTTACCGGATTCCTGATATTCAAGGTACACTTGAGAAATGGTCGTACGTGAAAAAAAAAAACCACTTCGTCGCTACTTCGGAGATGCTGTGTCCCATCGCTAGTGCGCCGACTATAACAGCACATTCAACTCACGTAAGTCTTGACAACCTGCCACTGTAGCAACAGTAGCAGAACAACTGCGCCACTGTCTTGTTGTCTTATATAGGCATTGCCGACCACAGCGCCGTATTCTGGCTGTTTACATATCTCTATGTTTGAATACGCATGCCTATACCAATGTTTTTGGCTCTTCAGTGTATTACCTGACAGAAAACTACATATCAGTTGGTAAAGCCTTCCTGTACTTGATATTTTCAGTGTTACGGTATAACTTATGTACTAGTAAAGTGTACCGTTACCGCAGAATGATCATCTATCAAAAGCACGTTTTTTGTTGTTTTTTTTTTGTACAGTTTGCATTTTAAATATCAAGTAAACTGATATGTTGATACAGAGGCCGAGTTCCTATTTCGGAGCTGTAGCGCAGTACATAAAGTCGTGTGTTCCTGATATGTGTAGAAAATGTAGCAGTTTCTCAATCAACTCCTACGAGTAATTTTTAACCTTTTTCTCTAAAGGACTCTGGATCTTTCTTAGTCATATAATTGAAGCATTATTTCGAAAGTTGATGTTATTTATTAAAAATAACGTATTTCCTGCAATTCTTGTAGGAAAGGCCAATGACTGGAGTATTTCCCCAGTAGCCAAAAATCAGTCTATGTCTGAAAGTAAACAGAAGGTAAGTACACTCTGGAAGTTTTTACTATTTCGAAACTTTCTGTAAAATACAGGATGAGCACAAAGTCTTGCCCTGATTATAAGAATTTTGTAACAGAATATCCGTTTGACATAGTAAGTTAGATTTGATGCCTTTCCATAGATTAGTGTTACCAGTTTTTTTTTTAAAACCACTTACTTTAGTTAATCTCTGCGTGTGCTCCCTTGGTAGCTCGGAGAATGTCGAGGCGGTATTCCAGTTCCCGCCAGATGTTTCGTAACATGTGTTTTGTCACAGTACCCACAGCAGCTTGTATCTTAGCCTTCAGTTCATCGACGTCAGCAGCTGGTGTGACGAAGACTCTCTCCTTGATACAGCCCCAGAAAAAAAAGTCAAGGGGTGTATGTCTGGAGAGTGGGGTGGCCAGGGTGTTGGACCGTTCCTTCCAATCCACCGATTCGGACACTACTCCCCTCTCCAGACATTACGCCCCTTGACTTTTTTTCTGGGGCTATATCAAGGAGAGAGTCTTCGTCGCACCAGTTGCTGACGTCGACGAACTGAAGGCTAGGATACAAGATGCTGTCGGTACTGTGACAGAACACATGTTACGAAACACCTGGTGGGAACTGATATACCGTCTCGACATTCTTCGACTTACCAAGGGAGCCCACAATTCCATTTGGGATCCGCGTGCAGCGTGTGCTGGAATCACTCGATGTAAAGCCAGTACGACCCCAAGTCCGAGGTTTTGACTGTTTGCCGCCCTGGTTACTGGAGTGGCTCAGAGTGATTACAGATTTGGTGTGATACAGGAGAGATAGCAGTCCTGCTTCTAACAATCTTAATAAAAAAATTTGGAACAGCGAACAAAAAAAATTTAAAAAGTTTTCCTTTTTTAATTTCAGTCTTGATCCCACCACGTATGCTACACGAACATGTTTGGCCAATGTTTATTTTTCTACAATCACCACATTGGATCTTGTTTGCAGTGTAATATTTTCTAACATTTTATCTAAGCACCACAACAGTGTCCCTGTTTTTACGGATGTGTCTCAGCATGGGGACTCCGTTGGTCCTCAAGGTCAGACTGCCTCCAAAATGAACTATCTCCGACATGCGATCTTGCGGGCCCCGGAGCAGATGACACGTTCTCCCAGTGTTAGATTTCTCGTCTGTTGAGATTCTCTGAGCGCCCTTTACTCCCTCCAGCGTTTGTAACCAGCAGGTAAAGTAACCCAGAATATCCAGGATGCCCTCCTCCAACGACAGAGGAAGAAGGTATCTCTCTGCTGGGTGCCAGGGCACTTGAGAATTGCGGCGAACAAAAGGACGGATCGAGCACCCAGTGAGACGTGTCCTTCTCCTCAGGTATTTCGGTGTGCTGTCCCCCGCGCACGCTGTTACGTCGCTGTTGAGGTGCAAAGTCCTGTGTCGCTGGGAAGACAAGTGGCTGGAAGTGAGCGACAAGCTCCGTGCCGTCAAGCCAAAAACTCGGCTGTGGGCGTACTTCCTCCCAGTCGACCGGACGAGGTACTACTTACTCGTCTTCGCATCAGCCACAGCCCTGTGACGCATGGCTTCTCACTTCCGCGAGAGTACACATTAATGTGTGGTGCTTGTGGCATGTAGTTAACGGTGCACCACATTTTCTTGGACTGTATTTTATTTGCTGTCCAGCGGTCTGCGAAGGAATTGCCGGCGGATCTGTAGTCTATTTTATGTAATGATCAAACGAATGTGGTTCGAGTTTTAAAGTTTTCACAAGCTGCGACATTGTCGCCAATAAAACAGTGACCCGTATATGCAATAAATTTCCTTTGCTTTACGTCTACGGTTAAAAACTTTTTGGTAACAGTTAACATAGTGGCTGCAGTACATTAGGACTTTGTTTTTATGAAACAGATCTTATGATGGTCATTATAGACCGAAACCGGTAATCTGTTAACAAAAAGTTTGTGACCATAGACGTAAAGTTAAGGAAATTTATTTTTAAAGTTTTGTGCGTTGTCCAACGTTTTTAACAAGATTTTCAGGAGATGTTTTTAACGTGTCACCAGGGTGGCTGGTTCACCCAAGTTTTATGTAAGTGGTCACCCAGTCGCATTTCCCTGTGCTTTTCCTTTAGCTCGTCTCTGTTTTGTTTTCTCTCTGTTTTAATTTCTTGATTACTTATCTTCCCTCCTAATTGGTTTCAGAGCTTATGTGAGTGCACGTGAGATAGAGTGACTGTGTGGTCGAGTGCACGCGTGTACAATAATTTTACTTTTCATCCACATTCGTTTGTTTTAAAAAGTGTAAGGGCGCTGATTACCTCGCTGTTGGGCGCCCATACGATCCAAACACACACACACACACACACACACACACACACACACACACACACACGAGAATAAATTTGTTCCATGTAAAATTAAGGAATAAAGACCATATTTTAAAACACAATTTAATACAAAAAAATTATTTTTTACCCTTCATGTAGAGAATATTCCAGAGAATGTTTATATATCGAAACTTTATAAAAGACACTCTGTAAAGCAAGTTGAAGGCAGTCGCCGTAATTTGTTTTGACTCTTTAAAGGCAGGAATTGGTCTCCTGTTCTCTCTCATTTGTTACTGATTGCTGTCTCATACTATGTAAATGTCGTACTTGGTTAAATAACACTGTTCTACAAAAAAAACCTTTTTTTCTATTTCTGATAAAAAAAAAGGTTGTGATCCTAGTTATATTTTGACTGCTGAATTGAAAAATTTTTTGGTTTTTTTCTGTCAGGGATAGTTTATGAATAATCGCAATTTTATTTCTTTTTTCAGTTTCTGATATAGTGCAGCAAACGTGAGGTGAAATTCGACAAACAAATGCACTTCTTTATGATGTTATAAGTTCATCACATTAACGGAGGGTGGGATCTAACATATAACACAGTAACCTTTGTGTATACACTTTCCAGCATTTATTTGACATGAGAAATTACAGAAAATTGACAAACAATGAGCCACTGCCTTGTAATGCACATCACTTTTTTCTCTTGTATTGTGAATCTTTCTCCTCTCGAATGATATTCCAACAATAATCTGCTAACATAGAAGGTACCCACTTCGCTTCATAGCGCCTTTCTATGGTAGAAATGCCTTTATGGAATCTTTCCCCATGTTCATCCGATACGTCACTACAACTCTCCGTGAAGTAGTCCAGGTGGGAGTCCATCATATGCACCTTCAAAGACATATTGCACCCCAAATCCTGATATGCTGTGATCATATCCTTCACCATTGCTCTTTATTTAGTAGCTCTTCCTCTTCCGAGGAAGTTTTCCGACACCATCTTGAAACAGTCCCATGCGGTTCTTTCTTTAACAGTTAAACATGCTTCAAAATTTGCATCTTTCTGCAGCTCCCTGATTTGTGGGCCCACGAATACACCTTACTTTATTTTCGCAGATGAAAGACTGGGGAATTTGGTAGCTAGATATGCAAACCCACAGCCTGTTGGATCCATGGCCTTCACGAATTGTTTCATCAGGCCAAGTTTGATGTGAAGCGATGGAAGTAGTATATATTCAGGAGCTAGCAGATTTTCACGTTGTACATTCTTTTCGCCAACTTTCCATCTTCGCCTAGGCCATTTCTTTTTCACGTAGAGAGAATTTCGGTCTCGACTATCCCACTCGCAAAGAAAACAGGCATACTTTGTGTAGCCTTGTTGCATTCCCAGTGCCATAGCAATTACCTTGAAATCTGCGCATATTTTCCATTTGTGTTCATTGTATTTTAATGAATTTATCATCCTTTGTACGAAATCGTAATTCTCTTTTGTCAAACTAGCGTAAGCTACTGGAACAGAGGGTATTTTATTTCCGTTATGGAGCAAGACACCCTTCAGACTTGTTTTCTATGCATCTATGAAAAGTCTCCACTCCTGTGAAATATAAGTGAAGTTCAGCACTTTCATCAGGCCAGCAACGTCATTGCAAAATGTCAGTTCTTCGTCAGTTGAAAAACAAGAAATAAAGGCATGTTCTCTGTGCCTGAACACACTGATTTTAGTACTTTGGTGCAGTAGATTATACTTTTTTAATCTTGACCAAGCAGCTGCACCTTTTGTTTACTTAGTCCTAGATCACATACTAAATCACGTGTTAACAAATGTGGCGATGACTCACTTGTGCAGTGATGTAAAGAATCATCATCTGTGATTTCTTCAGTACTACTTATTTCACTGGCACTCGGAATTTGACCTAGAGCTCTTGAAGGTACTGCAAGGTTGTCGGAATGCTGCACTGGCATTCTCGCTGAAGGCTGATCTGGGTAAACAATGTGCCTCTTCGACTTTTAGTTTGTAAAACTCTGAATTTTTGTTAGATTGAAATAACAATCAGTAACATGGTCCCTAGGCTCCCTCCACATCTCGGGAACAACAAACAACGCCACATTCTCTTTACCTTTCCACCACTGAATTAGTTTGCAGTAACATGTAGCACGCAGGTTCGAATCCTGCCTTGGGCATGGATGTGTGTGATGTCCTTAGGTTAGTTAGGTTTAAGTAGTTCTAAGTTCTAGGGGACTGATGACCATAGATGCTAAGTCCCATAGTGCTCAGAGCTATTTGAACCATTTTTTTTAACATGTAGCACAACAGAAATGTGGTGCCCATTCTTTATCTTGGTCTCCTACCTCTACTCCAAAGTTATGTTTGTATGCTTTCTTTATGAGTGAAGAAATTTTCTTCCTATTTCTGGCAAAAGTGAACTTCCCACAGATGTAGCAGAAGTTGTCCGGCTTATATCGACATCCACGATGACGTGGAATTTCTGCAAATTTAAAAATACACTTTGGTAATACACCTGTATTAAATTAATAGTAGGGAACTAGAGAAACGCTGATGTGTAAAAAAAAGCAGTCGTTTTACCTTCAGCACCAGGCTCTATCAGTTTACCCACAGGAACTAAAAAAATCAACCGTGCTCGGAAATATGACAGTTACTTGTCAGCCAAAACACCCACTCGTTAAGACTGACACAAATTGCGGCTAACACCACTGTTGTAAACTCGATACACCTGCCCCTAGGAGGCGTGAAGCTTTACTGCCGAGGCAGCGACCGGCTGTCGCCGTTCGAGTTAATGAGATGTTTCAGGTGGTCTTAATGACATAGGTGTGGCGGGGGATGACCGAATGAAGTCTGATGCTTCCCACCCGCTGTTGCACAAGAAATTATCACGTTGTATCACTACTGGATGCGGCAACATACCCGTATTTCTCTATAACGTCTCCGTGTTTGCCATGAATTTGAATTTCCCATGGTAAAATGGTCCAGAAGCACATATTTTTAAGACTTTTAATATCAGAAATAGAACCCATGTCGAACAGTTTAATTATATTAATTTAATGGTAACAGCCCTGTTTGAATCAAGAAATCTTCCATTAATGCCGCAACTCAATTTATTATTTTGAATTTTAGAGCTTTTTTCGGCCGCAGCGCATGAGAGTTGCCGACGAATTGTTTGGCTGTCATATCCGAAAGCTATAAGTGTTCAATCGGCATTTACTTTAGCAAACTTTTATTTCAGCGCCCCTGAGATATCTTTCACCGATCTTTTCTACCAGCATCCGGGCAATGTAATAACGCAAAGTGCGTAATTTTGAGATCGGTCGCTGGCCTCTGAACAATGCCGCCCGTCAACGTCCTCGTCGGTCTGACGGGAATCTCATGCTAGGTGGCCGAACGAAAATCAATTAACAAGCAAGTAAAAATTTTCTTTCGATCGTTTCACCCTTTCAGAAGCTTTGCCACAAGCAGACGTGACTAAAAGTCTTGTACATTACTTACTAACTGTAAGTGTCTTTTTGGGAGTTTATTTCAATCGGAAATATTTAAGAAGATATCTGAGACTAACTACCACAGCTAATATTAACCTGAATACTTCAAATTAACTCCCCCACTGAACAAAAAATTGAAATATATTTTAATATTAGTGATATTATACCTTGTTCAAATGCTCCTTGAGGCGACTAGCTGTAGAAGTGGAAAGCATTCATCCTAGGTTTTCTGTAAAATTACCGCAAATTCTGAAGTTTTCACCTTCTTGATGTAATCGAATGTCTCGATTATCATATGTTCCTGAATTTGTGATATAATGCGAACCGCGACAGATTATTTGCAATGAAGTCTCTGTTTGAGTAGGGTATTGAGTCCACCGAATAGTGTTTCCAGCATACACGGCACTCCCAGTGAAGCATAGATTTTAGATAGAGTTTGAACAGCTGATCCACTACTGAACGGAGTGAACCTGCATCGGTCGTTGTATGCGTACGTGCTACGTATGAAAGTGGGTAAACACGGTGCCTTTTGTTTTGTTCAGCGTCCAATACTTGACACACAAATCCGGAGGGTAGCGTTGTGTGGATGCCATCGTGTCAGGCAGCTAGTCTGTTGGTGCAGGCCCATCGCCCTTGCCGTAAACAACGGTGTTGTGTAGCGCGTGCACGGGAAAATATTTGCTCTATTCTGCCAACATGCTCTCGTCTCAAAAATGACATTGGTGTGAAAGAACGTGCTTCGCTGCATTCGCTGACGGAATTGATAACAGCTAACTTCGACATACCTATCTACATTTACGTTCCCACTTGAAAATTCTCCCAAAGTGCTTGTCGTTGAAAATGGTTTGCATTCCGCTTCGAGACGACGCCCATAGCGATCGTATAATAGTGAACTGCTCTCTCAGTTGTACTTTGTCCATTGTACGTACAACCCTAGCGTAAACAAACGCACGCCAAAGGGTCAGTCGTCATCTGCGGTGCTGCAACGCTACTAGAAAAAGGGCCTATGTATTATTAGCTGATAAAGCGACCAGAGGATCTGGGAAGGGTGGCAGCATTGTCGTCTTTACGCCCGCGAAAAGTGGTGCGGAGTCAGTAACAGCTTACACTACAGTGATGTTATAAGTGGAGTACTACTACGAACTACACGCCTAGGACAAAAACAGAAAGAGGCCATTCGGTACATCACTCTTTACTTTAGTCCGTCGCGACGTTTTGTTGGCTGTATCCCTGCCTTCCACGGCGATGTTTGCAAACTCTCTCCTCTGTGTCTATCGATTCGTCATCTGCCGTTTTAGTCACGTGTAATAACGACAGACCTTCCCTAATGTGCTTACTAATATAATCATAATTTTTCTCCAATCATCTAGTCCGAAAACAGCGAAAGCATTAGCCATTACGTGTTTCCGATCCGAATCGACGTGCGTGACAAATTACATCTACGCATGTAATTCTTCGCAAGAATCCAAATCAGCCATACAGGACAAAGCCATTTCGTCGACTTTTTGTGGGCGTGCCTATGTACTAAATACAGGTTGATTCTTGCAAAGAAGAAAACAGCAAGTTGACAGAGCTATCTGTTCACACAAATAGAGATGTTGCTGGTTTCGAACCGATGGGTTCATCTTCAGACAGCTGGTCACGTATCTATACTCATTCCTTCAAATATATCTAAGTTTTTGTCTCTTCATTTCCTATTGTGCTGAAAGATTCTTGGGATGGTCGTGCCCCGTAGAGCAAAATGATGTTAGAAATGACCTATTTAAACGTTACTTTTCTTAATAATGACTGCACGCAGTGTAAACAATGTAAACATGTATATTTATAAATCTAATACTTGTTTTAGATACTCTACAGTATTTATTGAACATTGACATAGAATATTACAACAAAATGAAGCAGTCTTTTCGATGAAAATAAAGTATAGCTACAACGACTAACTTCACAGGTTTATCTGCATTGTGTTCGATCGTTATTAGGGATAGTTACGTTTAAACAGACCATTTGTAACGTCGTTTTTTATAGTAGACCACCACCATCCCAAGAAACTTTCACTACGCGTGGGAATTAAGAGCCACAAACTCACATAAACTTTAAGAAATGTGTTTATAGATGTTAACAGCCGTCTGACGATGAACCGGTTCGTTGAAGCCAGTAACGGCGCTAATTGTATAAACAAATAGCATTATCAACAGTGGCTGTTTGCTGCTTTCTTCTTTGCTATAATCGACCGAATGTACAGGATTTCGGTCCCGATGGGGAGGCAGGAGTCAAGGAGAAACAAATCAATTTTCCTGCAAAATTTTGTCAACGAAATAATCAGGAGAATGTTGCTGTCCCTTGAATGACGCCCAAAATTCAACTTTCCTTAGATCTAGCTCATAATGTGCGTGGCTACTTGTCAGAAAGAACTGTTTTACTTTATGGCAATTTTATTGTCATTTATATTAAATCACGTCCTGTAAAAATAGTTTGTAAAAATATTATCTTTATATTTCTTATACACAGAAAATGCCCATTCATCAATTTCGTAGAGGCTGCAGGTCACCATGAATACATAAACTGCTTCATTGATGTGTAACCCATGTAGCTCTCACTAGCAAGACTCTCTCTGCCCGTGAATCGCACGCACATGTTGTGCCCCGCGAGTTTATACTGCACGGAAAGCTATACAGGAATAGACCCACACGTGCGATGTAGAAAAGCAAAAAGCAGGTACACTAAATTATAGAACATAACATGCCTTTCCCAGAGACTTTAGCCATATAGAAAATACAGCTATGCGCTGGGTATCTAGATCATCCATTATTCGATTCCTTTTTTGTCATGTTTTTGGCGTAGAGTGTCCACCAGACCATTAAATTTGACCATAAAAGTTATTATGAATACTCACACAAATTGTGTTTATTGTCACTACCTCTTTAACCAATTCAATAGCACTATGAAACAAGAAACAATGAACAAAGCTACATTTGTCAACACTGTATTAACGTCAACGGTTCGGATGCCGGAAGAGAATGTTGTTATAGCATTCCAATGGTAGAAGAGGCGGAAGGCATCTCTACGGGGCAGGCAGAGCTCAGAGCCTGGGAAAGGCAATCTGCTTAGGAAATGATAATCCAAAATATTACTCAGCAAGATTGGAAGCTGTGAGGTGGCAGCCCCATCACCAAGCTTAACTTGTGCAGCGCTCTTAACGCAGCCAGAGGATTCTGTACCTACTGGCTCACATCAACAATTTGCCTCGGATAATGAATTCAAAGGAAAAGGACATAGGCTATGGAACAGGAATTCGCGAGATGGAAACAAGAAACACTGCTTCAGATTTGGGACATGGAATGTTCATAGTCTTAATAAACCAGCTGCGGCAGCGACTTTGATATCTGAACTGGAAACATACAAGACAGACATTGTAGCTCTACAGGAAGTTAGGTGGCTTGGAGAAGGGATACACACGGAGAATAATTGTGTCATTTTTATGGAGGAGATGAAAAACGTCATGAATTTGGTACTGGTTTTGCTGTTAAGAACAAGATTATTAACCGAGTTAAGGAATTCCATCCCACTAATAAAAGAATGTCTTACATAACAATCAAACACCAGTGGTACGATATAACGTTCATAAATGTCCATGCACCGACAGTAGATTCAACTGAGCATGAGAAAGATGAGTACTATGAAGAATTGGATAGACTAATCGAAAGTATTCCAACAAGAAATATGAGAATTATCTTAGGGAACTTAAATGGAAAAATAGGTAAAGAGGATATGTTCATCCCCACAATAGGAAAACATATGAAGCACTTGACCAAAACGAAAATTTATTAAAAATGATCAACTTTGCACGGTCAAAGAATATGAAAATTTGCTCAACTATGTTCCCTCACAAAGATATAGACAAAAGCACATGGTACTCTCAAGATGGCAAAACAGTAAATCAGATTGACCATGTTATGACATATGAACGTTTCACTTAATTTATAAGAGATGTCAGAACGTACATAGGAGCTGAAATTGGCTCAGATCATTCCCTAATGGTAGGAAAGATGAAAATCAAGATGATTTGGAATCAACAACCAAAAGCCACACCAAAACCTAATTTAGACACCGAACGACTGAAGGAACTGTCTGTTAAATAAGCCTACGCGAATGAAATAAATAGCCGATTTACAGCATTGCAAGAAGCTGAGGAGGAAAATAGTGTGAAGAAGGCTTGGGAAAGAATAAAGACTGTAGTAACAGATGCAGCAGAAAAAACACTGGGAGCCGGCCGCGGTGGCCGTGCGGTTCTAGGCGCTGCAGTCCGGAACCACGGGACTGCTAAGGTCGCAGGTTCGAATCCTGCCTCGGGCATGGATGTGTGTGATGTCCTTAGGTTAGTTAGGTTATAGTAGTTCTAAGTTCTAGGGGACTGATGACCTTAGAAGTTAAGTCCCATAGTGCGCAGAGCCATTTTTGAACCAAAAAACACTGGGCAAGAAAAAGAAAACGAAGAAACAGAAATGGTTCAACGAAAAGTGTCAGAGAGCAGTAGAAAGGTCGAAAGAAGCCAGGATGCTGCGGGTGCATAATAAGGAGAGTGAGGACAGGAGGGAGACCTTCAAGGCGGTTAGAAGAGAAACAGCAAGAGTTTACGAACAGAGAAAAGGAAATATCTAACTGTAGTACTAGAATCTATAGAAGTGGAAAGCAGGAATGGAAACTCAGACGTTGTTTCAGTATAGAAAGAAAAGTAAGAGAGGATACCAAAGTGAAAACCAATTCATAAAAGATAAAAATCAAAATATGCTACCGCAGCTGGAAGATATCCAAGAAAGATGGAAAGAGTATTTCTCAGAAATATTAAATTGCACTGATTCGCACATAACTTTCAATTACGCAATATCTGAGAATGACAGCATTAATAATGACGAATATAGAATCACAGAACAGGAAGTGATCCATACCATTCAAAAGCTGAAAAACAACAAAGCAGCAGGTGAGGACCAGATATCAGCAGAGAGGTCAAAATAGGGCGGAAGCAAACGACACAAAGAAATTTATAACCTTATCACAATGATCTGGAAAACTGAAACACTGCCAGAAGATTGCCGGCCGGAGTGGCCGAGCGGTTCTAGGCGCTACAGTCTGGAACCGCGCGACCGCTACGGCCGCAGGTTCGAATCCTGCCTTGGGCATGGATGTGTGTGATGTCCTTAGGATAGTTAGGTTTAAGTAGTTCTAAGTTCTAGGGGACTGATGACCTCAGAAGTTAAGTCCCATTGTGCTCAGAGCCATTTTGAACTGCCAGAAGATTGGAAAGCTGCAATAATTTGAGAGGAAACACAATGGAAAATGGAAATTACAGAGGAATCAGTTTGCTGAACATAACGTACAAAATCCTCTCAATTATCATTCTGGAAAAACTTAAACTTTACGCAGAAAACATTATTCAAGATTACCAGGCTGGATTTCGAACAAACCGTTCCACAATTGATAATTAGTTTACTATACGACAGATCTTTCAGAAATACTGGAAATTTAACAAAAACATCCACTGTCTCTTCATTGACTTCCAGCGAGCCTATGACAGTATCCACAGAAGTAGCCGCTAAAACGCATTACGAGAATTTAGTATACCCAGTAAAATCATTAGAATGATACAACTGTGCATGGATAGCTTCTAGGCAGCGATGAAGTTCAGAGGATCCATATCCCCCACCTTTCCAATTAAAACAGGCTTACTGCAGGAAGACGCTCTTTCATGTGCCCTCTTCAACCTTTCATTAGAGAAAGTGGTTCGGGGAGTAATTTACATCTATACAATAGTCTCCGATTCGAGCACAGTGAAGTAAAACTCCTGGCTTATGCAGATGATATAGTGTTGCTGAGTGAAACTGAAGAAGAATTGAAGACATGTACAGATCTCTCAGGCACAGTTCCAGCAAAATGGGGCTTTTGGTTAACCAAGAGAAAACCGAATATATGGAAATAGGTCGAGTCATAAACCCAAATCCTTACATTGAAATTGACCAACATTCCAAATTCAGAAACGTTCTCCAGTTTAAATACCTTTGATCACGTTTGAACAGTAAAAATATGGTAACAATGGATATAAATGAAAGAATAGCCCCAGGGTCAAAATGTCTGTACTCATTAAGCAACCCACTCAAAAGTAAAGCTTTGTCAATCACCTGAAAGTTGAAGATATACAACACTGATATACATCTGCCTCATAGTACTGTACGGTTCAGAAAGCTGGACGCTTACAAAGAATGAAAGAGAAAAACTGGTTGTTTTCGAAAGAAAAGTAATGAGAAAAATCTGGAGACCTGCGTTGGAGAATGGTGTATCGAGAATTCGAAAAAACAATGAAATTTATCAGTTAATGGAGCAACCCACAATTATCCAGAAATTAAAAAGTAGGAGACTGCAATGGGCTGGACATGTGGCTAGAATGGAAAACAACAGAATCACCAAGAAAGCATTTGAAGGAACTCTCCAGGCAACAAGGCCATTGGGCCGACCCCGTACAAGGTGGAAAGATGACACAGAGAAGGACATCGCAACATTAGGACTTTCCACGGGGTGGAGAGAGGCTGCGAGAGATAGAAGGCGGTGGAAGCAGATCGTTGATGCAGCGCGTGGTCTACAGGGCCTGTGATCGCTGCCGAGGCAGGATTCCAACCTGCGACCGTAGCAACAAGGCGGTTCCGGACTGAAGCGCCTAGAACCGCTCGGCCACAACGGCCGGCGAACTAACTGTTACAGAACCCGTAACAACAGGGAACTGACGTACTAGGACACACTTCGATACTGTGAAAAAGTACATTGATAATGGCTCGGCCGAAATCTAGATTTGTTTTAGAAAGCCTGAAAGGAAAGGATGACTGATTGTGCTCCATCATTTAGAAAATCTTATCACAGTCGTTGTGTGTATCCAGATTCTTAATGGTGGTTAACTTGACATCCATGTTTTTCTCTTAAATCTGCTATTGGTTTTTCTCTGTGTTATGACCTTCCCCACCAATCTTATTCAGTTTCCACGATAGTCAAGGACTCCTTAAACGTACGAAAGTACATTTTATGCGGTCGGAGACTGAACAAATAACCATCATCAGGACCGTAGCGGTGTGATGATCTTTACCGCCTCAGCAACTGGAGCAAGTAACCTTCATATTGGCAGCCTGGGACGAGAACACTGCTTACAGACTGCGAATATTACGATCACTGCCCACCGCGTGTTTTGAGTAACATCCGCTAGTGTTACGGGTACGCGACGCAGTAAGGATACATAAAAGGAGAAGCGATGAGTGTACGGACAGTACGGAACACGATGCCACTGCGGCTGCAGTACATTAGGACATTGTTTTCATAAAACAGGTCTGAAGATGGTCATTATAGACCGAAACCGGTAATCTGTTGACAAAAAGTTTGTGGCCATAGACGTAAAGCAAAGGAAATTTATTCTATGTTCGGCTCACTGTTTTATTCGCGACAATGTCCAAGCTTGTGAATACGGAACACAACTGTGGAAATCCATTGACGTAAGCGAATTATACAGGCACAGATATTTATGGCGTGGGACCTGAGAACGAGGATCTCAAAAGCGGCGAAGCTAATCGTCAGTTCGCATGCTGCTGCCATGAGTGTCTACGGAAATTGATTAGGCGACAATGTGTTGGACGTCCGCGCCTCAGCAGAGAACGTGCATATCAGAGGCTTGCTCGCTCTGTAAGACAGGATGATGGAGACCTGGTGCAGATGTGACGAGGGAGTACAGTTCTGGTGAACGCAAAAGAGCTTCGGAAGACGCCGTTCAGCAGTCATTGCTGAACGCGAAGCTCCGCAGCAGACGACGCCTACATGTGCACGTGTTGACTGAACGACACTGTCAGTTTCCATTCAGTGGGCTCACGATCGATGGAATCGCGTCACCTAGTCGGATGCATCATGTTTCTTGTTACATCAACTTTGATGGTGACGTCCGGATAGGTCATCATCCAGGAGAACGGCTGTTCCTAAAGATGCACTCCGCCAAGGACGCACTCCGGTAGGGGCATTACTGTAGTACTGGGAACATTCATCTTCGCTTTCACAGGACATATGCTAGTAATGGAAGGCACTTCTACAGCTGTGGACTTCGTAAATATTATTACGGGTCAGATGCATCCCTCGATGCTTGGTGTCACTGCTGAAGGCAGTGACATTTTCCAGCAGCATAACTGTCCATGTCACAAGGCCAGAATCTTGATACAGTGGTTTGAGATGCTCGTCAGTTAAATCACGTTGATTCTTTAGATACCAAATTCGCCCGATCTGTGCCTTTGGAACTCATCTGTTACGCTACTAGGTGGCAACTCCTCTCCTTCAAATCACCAGTCTGTAATTTACGGGAATTGTGTTACGTGTGCATAGATACCTAATGGCTTATACCAAGGACTTGGTACATCCATGTTACTCACAAGGGAGTATCCGATAGCATCACCCTAAAATTTAGTGGTAAGATGACCCAGTGGATACCCAATCAAAAACTGAAAGCTCAAGCATGAAGACAGGAAGAAGGTGTACAAACTGCGAAAAAAAAAAAGCAAAATAGAAACAGTCAACGCTCCAAGAACAAGAAGTGCAACAAAGAGCAGCCTAAGACATCAACGGCGTCGTGGGTATCTAGATTAGTCGTACTGGGAGTAGAATCAGCTAGGGGCCAACGCCTAAACTGATGGTTTGTTTTTTAATTAGGTCAAAAGTGGGGGTGGCAATTTTCCTTCCATATTTTTTAATCCCTATTATAATCCACATCGGTAAAAAGAAAGTAAGAAAAGTGCTCATGGTACTGAACTGCTACGTGGGCGAGCCGTGTTCAAACCTCCCTCTTGCCACATACTTTTTTCTCACAACGTTATGGACTTTCCGTCCGGTCATTGAAATGTTTGTTCTCTTTCTATAGTCTTGGCACTTAGTCTTGTGGTAAGAATACGTTACTGTCCGCCGGCCGGTGTGACCAAGTTAGTCTTGTGGTAAGAATACGTTACTGTCCGCCGGCCGGTGTGACCAAGCGGTTCTAGGCGCTTCAGACCGGAACTATGCGGCTGCTACGGTCGCAGATTCGAATCCTGCCTCGGGCAGGGATGTGAGTGTGATGTCCATGGCTAAGTTAGGTTTAAGTAGGTCTAAGTCTAGGGGACTGATGGCGTCACATAGTTCTTAGAGCCATTTGAACCATAACGTTACAGTCAAAAGTAAATGTGATGAATAGTGAGAGCAGGCGAGATACCACATACAAGTCTCACAGAAATGAAAACAAGAAATAAACGGGCGTGAACTATTGTTACAACAAAGTATTTCAAGAATCAAGACATCCAAAACGAAAAGCAACTTCAAAAACGTTAAAAACATATGTTTTAACAGAGCACAGAGAAACCGTGTGATTGTGAAACTGTTTTGTTCATTTGTTGCATTTTATGCGACAACCTATTATGTTTTTATCATCTCCTTGGGAGTGATCACAATCACATTCATAAGAATACATAAATCGGGCAAAGAGGCATGTCTCATTCACTTACCAGGCGTACAAATTAGGTGCGTAGGTAAGAAAAATGGTTCAAATGGCTCTGAGCACTATGGGACTTAACATCTGAGGTCATCAGTCCCCTAGAACTTAGAACTACTTAAACCTAGCTAACCTCAGGACAAAACACACATCCGTGCCTGAGGCAGGATTCGAACCTGCGACCATCGCGGTCGCGCGGTTCCAGACTGTAGCGCCTAGAACCGCTCTGCCACTCCGTCCGGCAGAGGATTCGGCTGACTTGTCGCCTTGTCGTGAAAGGTTCGCAGTTCCAGTTTGGAAGCCACTTCCTTTCGGCTGCTAGTGCAGTAGTTGTGCAGCACAACTGTCGTTACATATCGCTGTTGGAAATAGACATTGCACCACGACACAGACTTAAATTGAATAAAGCGAAGACCGGGAAAAAAAGGAATTGGCACGGGGGAGGTTTGAAAACAACTCACCACCTTGGTAGCCCACCACCGTAACCACTTATCAACGACGCCAATCTTCTTCTTGGTTGCTCTATATTGCACTTCTTCTTGGATCATTCTCTGTCTGTTTTGCCTTTTTCCCCCAGCCCTTCCTGTGTTCATGCTTGATCTGTGTTCCGTTTTTGACGGTCTGGCCGCTGTGCCATTTTACTACTAATTCTGAGGGGCGCACGATAACGACTATCCATTGTCAGAATCGCAGCTGAATTGCGTTCTGAAGGTGGAGCAGCACTTAGTCACGCAAGTGGCAGAATATTTTTGGTTCATCAGCGTATATTCCATCTCTATGACTGCACGATTCAAACTGCCTTAGCCCAGCATAACTCACGAACTGCCACAGACTCTGTGAGTGTGTGTGTGTGTGTGTGTGTGTGTGTGTGTGTCTGTGAAGTCAGTCTCCCCCACCATGCTGCATCCCATGTATTCGGTCGTGGCAATCACACAAAACCTGTGTCCACCACAACACCACTTTGCCACAACAAATACGGAAACCAGAGTCGGAACGGCAAAAGTAATTTATGTCACCGTTTCTAATATTCTTCGTAACAGTTCTCTCTCCACTCCGGGCCGATCTTGGAAACCACTTGATAACATCAAAGTGTTAACGTTTTTATTCAGGTTTTTGTAATCCAAAAACCGCCTGCGGCATAGAATCGCGTGCAAAGTAAGTGGAAGTTCTGAAAAATGTTGGTAGATGCCGCCACAACTAACTTCTGCCGTCGAATATATGTAGCGCTACACAGGCCTGCATTGCAGGCACAAAGATAAATACTGGCGCCAAAACCTCTGCGTCAGTACATGAATTAAAGAAAAAAGGTGGAAGACGACCTTTCCTCTCTGCCCAGAGTTTCGACCACTGTATTTTCAAAAATTATCCAACGAAGTAAATACAAACTCCGTATTGTTCATCTTCGAATGTAGCAGCCTTTCAATGAACTACGAAAATCCGACTGGCGAGGCTGTTGCTAATAGGAACTTTTATGAATTGTGAATCACACGCAATATTCTCTTCACCATAAGAATAATACGAATGTAAACATTTTGCCACGAATTCTTTCGTGTTTGCTACTATCTAATTTAAATTCTGTCTGCCTAATAAACTACGAAACTAGAGTGAGACAACAGCAAACGCGGAAGAATATACATATCATGTCATGTTTATATTCGTATGATTCTTATCCCAAATAGTGATGCAGTCATAAATGAAGCACGACAACTGACTAGATTTTTAAATCTAAGATGAATCTAATTTCTGTGCAGAGTGTAATGTACTAAAGAGGCGTCTGCAAAGACTCAAACGGAGAAACGTTTTCGCTAAACTCTCGTTCAAAACATCTTCTATCACACGCGGTCTATTATTTGGTACTTGCTGATCATTGTCAAAGAAAGCAGCAGTGTAAGTATCAATAAACAGCAGTCTCTTGCCATTGTTTCGCTAATGAGACAATTCCTCTCTCTTTTTTAACTGTAAGCGGAGGTACCGCAGAAAAGCAAGCCATGCCGCGAGCGGCGACAGGTCGTAAACACTCATTATCAGAATGCGACAAACAATGCATGACACAGTATGATATTGCATTTTCAGCTTAGAGTGACGTAAACACCTATAAGAAAGAGAACGGCACTTATCAGATCAAAGCAAAATAAGCAATTAATTCAAACCAGACGAAGCACGTGAAAAATGAAGGGGTACCCGTATAAATACGGACGGAGTGCCTCAGGCATAGCAATGGCTACCTCGCAAAGCTTAACTGCTAAGCTTCCGACTCGAACCAAACTACTGTAGCTGTATCTTCTTTATTCATTAGACCTAAATTGTGTCTCATATTGCATTTAACTAACTTTGTTTCGATTTGGAGGTGCGGTCTAAAACTTTCCTCTCCCCTTGAATTTTTCTTCCCTTGATTTCGAGTCTCATTTTTCAAGTACGGCTTAGATACGAGTGCTGCTTAGATTCGAGTAAATACGGAACTGTACTAGCAAATAAGTATTGCTAATGCATTTACAATGTACTAACAAGAAAATGTGTGCTCTAGAGGAATAAAAAAAAGAAAGAAACATATAGTTTTCTCAGTATGAGTATTTTTACATGGTAACAAATAATTTTGACGTTATGCAAACGAAAACAGACCACTTTCGCCAAGGCGGTTGAATGGCATCTCTTGATGGCGGTGTTAGTTTGTCAGACTCAGTGTGAATCAGACCCCCGATCCGACGTTTTGTAAAATATGCAGTTCCTCCTTATCCCGAGTTCTCATA
The DNA here is from genome assembly GCF_023897955.1 of Schistocerca gregaria. Taxonomy (NCBI): domain Eukaryota; kingdom Metazoa; phylum Arthropoda; class Insecta; order Orthoptera; family Acrididae; genus Schistocerca; species Schistocerca gregaria. The sequence continues at coordinate 70,804,162 of NC_064925.1, forward strand.
TACTACAGCATCATCGATCGTTTTACGAGACGTGTGCTCAATAGAGGCGGTTTATCGACACAGCATGTGTAGCACATGATACGGAGCGCGCGCTGTCAGCCCCTCTGCACCTGCGCTGCCCAACTTTTCAGGGGAAAATTAACCGTTAGCGTTTTTGGACGTATAGTAACGTTGCCTTTTAGGATTACATGGGCGTTACTGTGTAGTATTTTATAGCACTTTCAATAACAGCAATGACCAGCACGCTCGCCCGATTTAGCACCAGCCCATTTTGTTTTGTGACGATAGCTAAAGAATTATGAGTGTCACCGAACCCATAATCCCAAATGACTAACATGTCGCTCTGCGAAAGCGGAAGTCTTACGTCTCGTTCCGCATGTAGTTTAGAAGTCACATTGGGTTGTGCCTTCAGGAAAGTGGAAAATCATCACACTTAAATGAATATTCCATCGTCAGAACATCAAACTAAAGGTACAGAAATGCTGAATAAAACGCGTTTGGCTATCAAGAGAGCAATGCGTTATGCCTTCAGTGGCTACCGTAGCAGAATATTGTCAAGTGATCTTTCACAGAAAAAAATGTGTGAAATCTTATGGCACTTAATTGCTAAGGTCATCAGTCCCTAAGCTTACACACTACTTAACCTAAATGACAAACACAGACACCCACGCCCGAGGGAGGACTCGAATCTCCGCCGGGACCAGAGCCCCTCTTCTAACTGTAATCTATCGCAGATCCCTCGAACAAAAAAACATGCCCAGTTGCTGGGAAAAAGCGCAGGTCACACTCTTCTACAACAGGAGTACTAGAGGTGATCCACAAGACTACCGTCCAATATCCTTGACATCGATTTGTTGTAGAATCTTAGAAAATATTCTGAGCTCAAACATAATGAGGTATCTTGAACAGAACGAGTTCCTGAATGTCAACCAGCACGGATTTCGAAAACATCGATCATGCGAAACCCAACTCGCACTTTTCTCACATGACATACTGAAAGCTTTGGATCAAAGCAACCAGGTAAATCCATATATTTTGACCTCGGAAAACCTTTTGACTCAGTACCATATCTACGCTTATTATGAAAAGTATGACCATATGGGGAACAAATGAAATTAGTGACTGGATTGAGGACTTTCTGGTAGGGAGGGCACAGCATGTTATTTCGGATGGAGAGTCATGGTCAGACGTAGAAGTAACATCGGGTGTGTTTCCCGGGGAAGTGTGTTGTGACCATTACTGTTCACGTATATTAATTACCTTACGTATAATGTTAACAGTAAAATCAGTTTTTTTGCAGACGATGCAGTTATCTATAATGAATTACTATCTGAAAGAAGCTGCGTAAGTATTCAATCAGATCTTTATAAGATTTCAAAGTAGTGCAGCGATTGGCAACTTGGTTTAAATCAGAAATGTAAAATTTTGCCCTTCACAAAACGAGAAGTCGTAATATCCTATGACTGTAACGTCAATGAGTCACTGCTGATATCGGCCACACACAAATACCTGGGCATAATACTTTGTATGGACATGAAGTGGTATGATCACGTACGTTCAGTGGTGGGTAACGAGGTTCAAAATGGTTCAAATGGCTCTGAGCACTATGAGACATAATACCTATGGTCATCAGTCCCCTAAAACGTAGAACTACTTAAACCTAACCAAAGGACAGCACACAACACCCAGTCATCACGAGGCAGAGAAAATCCCTGACCCCGCGGAATCGAACCCGGGAACCCGGGCGTGGGAAGCGAGAACGCTACCGTACGACCACGAGCTGCGGACAGTAACGCGGTGGTAGACTTCGGTTTATTGCTAGAACCCTGTGGAAGTGCAATCAATTTACACAGTAGATTGGTTACAAATCACTCGTGCGACCGGTTCTAGAATACTGCTCAACTGTGTGGGCCCAGTACCACATAGGTCTGACAGGCGACACTGAACTATACAAAGAAGGTCAGCACGAATGGTCACAGGTCTGTTTAACCCGTGGGAGAGTCTCACACAGATACTGAAGGATCTGAACTAAAAGACTTTTGAAGACAGATGTAAACTATACCGAAAAAGTCTATTAGCGAAGTTTCAAGAACCGGTGTTAAACGATGACTCTAGGAATACGGTACAGTCCCCTACGTATCGGTCACACAGGATCGTGAGGATAACATTAGAATAATTACTGCGCGTACAGAGGCATTCAAATAATCATTCTTCCCTCGCTCCATACGCGAATGGAACTGGAAGAAACCCAAACAACTGATACAACGGGACGTACCTCTGCCATTTACCTCACGATAGTTTGCTGCGTATAGATGTAGATGGAGATCTATCTGAATACAGCCAACTTTGTACAGTGTGTCGCACCCATCCTTAAGACTTTGAACATTTCTAGCCGACTAACTAACATTCACATAAACTTCGTTTCAGTTTATTTATAAAAATGTCGATATATTTAATAATTTCAAATTATACCTTTTCGTATGTTGTTGCATCTTGACACAAGATTTACTTTGCAACTGTACATCTACAGTACTCTTAAGATTCTTTAACTCTGTTCTCTTTGACCGACAGCTACATGTTTGCAGCGCATGCTTGTTCACGTGTGGCGCCATTGTAAACAGTTGTATGTAGATGTGCATTGTGGCTACGCATGGTGGAGCTGGTCTTCCCATTGTTAATGGCAATATGTGACTTTTAAATTGTCTATTACTGCTACCGCTCTATGTATTTTGTGCTGTAAGTAATGCTCTTTGACGACCGTTAAAGGTATATCTAACCATTGATTGCTATTTATTTTTAGCGCTGCAGTCATGGATTGTGCGGGTGGTCCCGGCGGAGGTTCGTGTCCTCCCTCGGGCATGGGTGTGTGTGTTTGTCCTTACGATAATTTAGGTTCAGTAGTGTGTAAGCTTTGGGACTAATGACCTTAGCAGTTAAGTCTCGTAAGACTTCACACACATCTGAACATTTTATTTTTAGCGAGGATGAAGTAGCCTCGTCTGCTATAGGTAAACACCGTTCTTGAGAAAGCATTTGTATAGACCATCATATTTTGCCTTTCATTTAGTTGCTGTTTTGTTATACTGTAGATGCACATGAGGACGAGCCACGCCCAAAAGTATTTGTGTTAAGACTAATACAGTGCAGTTTTAAAATACAGACTGGTGCAATGATATCTATTATCAAATTAATCGAGGCTGTGCTGCCCACCCAGAAGAAGTTTAGTTCACGATTCACCAATCCCGGTGCTGCTTGGATCTAACTTGGATCTGGTACAGGAGCCCTCCCCTTCCCCCACCTCTACTGCTGCTTTATCACAGAATGACTGCACCAGCAAGCCCAGTCCAAATGGAGTACATGGTGTACAAAATGCGTCGTGTGTACGGAGAAAGTGACAGTCGAGAAAGCTGAAATCATGAGAGGGACCAATTGATGTTCTATGTCAGCTGCGTTCCACGTATTGAAGAAGCAATATAGTCAACTATCAACAGCTACAAATTATGCAAAATGCGTGAAACCAAATCGTCAGTATGGTAGAACGAAAGTCGGCCGTTGTAGTCGAGCGGTTCTAGGCGCTTCAGTCTGGAAGAACGCAACCGCCACGGTCGCAGGTTCGAATCCTGCCTCTGGCATGGATGTGTGTGATCTCCTTAGGTAAGTTAGGTTTAAGTAGTTCTAAGTTCTAGGGAACTGATGACCTCAGATGTTAAGTCCCATAGTGCTCGGAGCCATTTGAACCATTTTTGGTAGAACGAAGACTGGAATAGAATCTACATCGGAGGCCGAATCACTAAAGCAGTGTAAGCAAGAAGTCACACAATAAACTTATATCAGTCTTAATCGAATTTAAGAAAGGGCCAAAAACTTCGTCAAGAGGAAAAAGAGGAAATACTGGAAAACCCGTATTAAACCAATTACCAGTAACATTTGTCTAGGAAGTTACCTTTCCCCAGACTACTCCAGAAACTCTACACCCCTGTTCAGCAAGGAGTGCGATCGCTGTTTAAACGAAACATACGCCATGGTTCAGACAAATTAATTTCCTCTCTCACTTGCTTTCGGACTCTTGTGACTGCACGACACAAAACTTAAAGCCTCGCCTGGGCCCATCAACACCGACGTATGAGTGGAAACATGTTGCCTGGTCGGACGAGTCTCGTTCCAAAGCGGGTGGACGTATACGGGTATGGAGATAACCTCATGAATCCATGGACCCTGCGTGTCAGCAGGGGACTTTTCAAGCTGGTGGAGGCTCTGTAGTGGTGTGGAGCGTGTGCAGTTGGAGTGATATGGGACCCCTGATACGTCTAGATACGACTTTGACAGCTGACACGTAAGTAACCATCCTGTCTGTCGCCTGCATCCGTTCATGTCCATTGTGCATTCCGACGGACTTGAGCAATTCCAGCAATACAATGCGATACCCCATGCGTCCAGGATTGCTACAGAGTGGCTCCAGGAACACTCTTCTGAGTTTAAACACTTCCGCTGGTCACCAAATTCACCAGACATGAACTTTATCGAACATATCTGGGATTCCTCGCAACGTGCTGTTTAGAAGAGATCTCCACCGTCTTCTTACTCTTACGAGTTTGTGGACAGCCCTGCAGGATTCGTGTTGTCAGTTTCCTCCAGAACTACTTCAGACATTAGTCGAGTCATTCCACGTCGTGTTGCTGCACTTTTGCTTGCTTGCGGGGGCCCTACACGATGTCAGGCAGGTGTACCAGTTTCTGTAGCAGTAGTAGTTGTTGTTGTTTTGGTCATCTGTAGATTACTTTTACAAGGACACTGGGCATGATTGGGAATACAATTTGAGAACAACATTAAAACATAGTTCATTTATACAGTCCTTTACATACTTACAGGTCTAATTTGACAGGTATGTGCCTTATATCAAAAACCAAACCGCATTTGCCTGATGTAATTTAGGGAAAACATGGAATACAGAAACCCAGATGGTCGGATGAAGACTCCACTCGTTCTGTCTGTTTAAAATGGCGCTGCCTCGTTCGGTTTACCTCACAGTGAACAACATTTATTTACAAACAATTTATTAAATACTGTAAAAGGTGAGTGATAACATTTTTCATTCAATTTTGACTCGTAGTCACTGTACACTCTATTTTCGTAGGTTCGAATCCTGCCTCGGCATGGATGTGTGTGATGTCCTTAGGTTAGTTAGGTTTAAGTAGATCTCCGTTCTAGGGGATTCATGACCTCAGAAGTTAAGTCCCATAGCGCTCAGAGTCATTTGAACCATTTTGTACTCACTATACACACACTGTTTCGTAATAGCTTACCATTTACTAACCTGAAAAACTGAGCGAGAATACCACATCAAAACCTGCCAAAACATCATTTTAGTGTGATTTTAAAATGAAAAACCTGTAACATAGCAGTTAAGATTTATAACTTAACTTTAACAAACTTACTGCACAATTTCTGATTAAATGAATTCACAAAATTAAAAAAAAAATTGTGTCTCTACAAAGAGTGAGACGTTGAGCTCAGAAAGAGGATAACGTGTCAGTATTATACATTGTGTATCTTTGGAAGTAAGATTTTCCAGAAAAGAAAAGAAAATAAAGAAAAAAGTGTTATGTCAAATGGTAGATGCTGTATTATCACTATTATTTATTTCTGTTACATTTTGTAGCAAACCCCTACTCCGTGTTATCCAAGTTATTCTTCACTGTATAGATTGTATTGCTTAACAGGTTACCTTTATCTGTCATTTAAATAAGTTTTTAATAGTAATCTATATGATCTCTTTGGCCAATTTATTGTATAGTTTTATTGTTTGGGGTAAAATGCTGTTATGAGTTTTTATATTTATTCCTTCTTGGTAAAAATGACTTTAGTCTCGCTCTTGTTCCGTGGTCACAGGCTGAGTTGATTGTACACTAACTACTAATGTTATTTTTATACCTACAATTTTTTAGTAAATGTATTCACATGGTGTAGTTAACGAGATGAAACGTGTAAAATTCGGCAACAATATTTCAATGAATACAGACTAATTAACATACCGAAATTTTGATTCCATCAATACATTCCTTTCATTTCCTGTCTGTCAGATTTCTCGAAGGAATGCCGTCAGTTGTTGAGTTGCTACAACTCTTTCAACAGTCCTCACACTTACCTCAAAATGTGTTTTCAGTATTACTGCAAAGAAGGGCCACAATATAGTGAGCAGAGGTAAAAAGTGCAATCTATCCGTTCTTTCGGTAGTCTGTGGTCCTGATTCGCCTACCATTCTGATGACTTCAGGACCGTTTGTCAATCAGCACAACCTTGGTCAAAAAGCATGAACCAAGGACTGTTCGCAGATGAGCTTATCTACTACAGGTAGTTGAATGCATCGAAGTTCAGAGCCCAGTCAGTATTGCTGGCCATGGCTGCTGATACTGTGACAGTTTCACATATGTAGAGATGTAACGTAGAGCCAGAAACGTTTCACACTCGTTGGCTTCGCCCACACACACCTAAACTGTCACGTTCCAACCTAACCCAGTTCTCGTCTCAAGATGGGCAAAGCTAACTGGAACTGGTAAAACAAAATAGATTATCAGAGACATGCGATTGGTCACAGCTTTTTTAACCTTCCGACATATAATTTTGCACATGTATATTTCAGAAATGGATATAGGCAGGAAAGTGCGGTTTGTGGCATAATGTTCAGACACAGCTAAAGTTCTTGCTTCTCTTTGTTTTTTCGGATTAGTTAATGATTAAAATGGCCATCCCAGCAGATGACACTCTGTGTGAAATTGTTCGTAGACAAAATATGACACCAGAGTACAATAAAACGTATGGCAAATTACACAGCCATACCACCATCGCGTGCGACCACCAGGCAGTTGTACACCATGTTCAAAGAACCTTGAACTGAGATGAAGAGGACGATTTCTGGGCGTCCGTGCACGAGTCATGCAGATGTGGGACGGATACAAAAGGCATTTATTCGGATTCCGCCGAATCATTTCGTCAAGCGTTGGGACAGTTGTACTTGCCACCAATCACGGGGAAAAGGTTGCAGTTGAGATTATAATTCGCATCGACAGTGACGCATACTAGCTGAAAAAAGTGATTTTCACAGAAGAAGTTTGCGTTCATTTGTCTGGGAAGGTAAAAACAAAAGCAGTACACAGATCAGGGGCTTTGACACCCGCACTTCAGAGTGAATATTGTATGCAATGGTCAGAAGTTATACGTGTGATTTGGTCTGCTTCATGACCGTGCGGAGGGATAGTTTTACCTTGCAGAGATTTCAATAGCCTCGATTGGTTATCTGCACATCTTAGAACAGTTTGCACTTTCACAAGTCGAAGAACTGTAACGCAGCATGTTGCAGTATGAGGGTGTCCGTCCTCACTGAAACATCATTCGTGGGGAAGGCTTTGGCTGATACATTTCCAGGACGCTGGACTGGAAGCAGAGGACGCATTTTCTAACACCCACGGTCTCCCGACGTAACCCCATTACAATTTTTTTCCTTAGGGCTTTGTGAATAATGTCTGCAAGATCTGGGTGCAGGTCGTACAGGAACTGCGAGTTCTCGTCAGACAGGACTCTCTAATGAGGACGTACTAGACTGGACATGGATCTGGAATACCACCTTGCGTATACAGATGATGCGCTCACTGGACTTTGTCAAATGGGCACTGCTTATGTTAGGGGTCCTAAAGGAAATGCGCCTCTGATCGCTGAATATGCAGAAACTGGGAACGATTTAAAAACTGAAATTAGGTATTGGGTAGTGTGGGATCCTGTCGACTCGTCATGTATAGGGTGCCTAAGGTATGCTGCGTTTTGGAATGCTATACAACTACTCAATCAAATACGAGGGTTGAACGAAAAGTAATGTCTCCATGGGTTTGGACGGGAATGTTTTAACAAATGAAACGCAGAAATAATCCTTAGAATATGATCTTTAATTACCAATATTCACTTTTACACATAATTATGAGCCAAATGGATACACTTCTACCAACGGTGAACAAGTTTTCTGAAGCCGTTATGGAAGAAGTCGACACTCTGTTTCCGCAACCACAGTTTCACAGTTCTCTCAACATCTTCATCTGAAGCATAATGACGTCGCCGCAGATCGTCTTTCATTATCGGGAACAGATGGAGGTCAGACGGTGTTAAATCTGGACTGTATAGAGAATCCCATACTGTGGTAAGTTTCAGTCTCTGAAGTTCTGCTGTGGAAGCACGTGAAGTGTGTGGTTTGGCTTTGTCATGCTACAGGAAAACATGTCCCTTTTCCTTTCGGACCCTTGTTAGCCGTCGTTTCAGAGTTCGCAGCGTTGTAATGTAACTCTCCGAATTTATTGTTGTTCCACGATCAAGGAAATCAACATGGATAACACCATCTGCGTCTCAGAACACTGTGGCTATGATTTTTCCAGCTGAGGGCTGAGTCTTGAATATCTTTTTCTGGGGCGAGTCTTTGTGTCGAATATTCCATAGACTGAAGTTTCGTCTCCAGGTCGTAATGGTGTACCCGCGTTTCGGCTCCTGTCACAACTGAATGGAAAATTCAGTGACTGCATGTTACGTAAATCGCATTGACCGACCGTCTGCGCAGGGTTCCATACTTAACACTGTAACAACACAACCGTTCAGTACTAAGGCTTCCCGCCAGCTGGAGCTGTAGAGAAGAGGTTACGGAACAAGCCAGTACCTGTCGCATACCAATGCTGCCAACTGTTGAAGAGTTACAACGGTGGAGGCATTACTTTTCAGTCAACCCTCGTGACATTAAGAGCTTTATTACAAATTAGAAGATTGACCATGCTCAAGTTGGAATATACAATAGTGTCGCAAGCGATGGGTAACATGCAACATGAATCCGAATCCTTTGCTATATGCAATGTTGATAAAAGTTTGTTGTGGATCACTACTAACTGCTATCGTAGCACCCTCTGCTAGACTTCTCCGTATACTGTCCCAATACTCTATGGATACTCAGCGACAGAGGCTGAAGGAGACCGTTGCTGCAGAGGTCGCTCCTGTCGTGTCGCGGTCCTTGTCAGCAGGCTGTTGGCTGACGTCACCTCACCACCTTTTCTGGTCTTGAGTTCTTCCTCTTCGTTCCGTCGCTTGTGGCTAGGCCAGAACACGTAGCCCTGGCAAATGAGCAGTGATGTGATCCCGTGCACACTGTTATAAAACAGAAGTAAGCCAGGATCATCGAAATACTGATAAATTAAGGATGAAATTATGAATAAGAATTTATTACAAAAAGACAGATAAATAAATAACATAACAGGCAAGTTGATTACCACTCTCCTCTGCCGGAGATTTTATGCTGTACACATAAGAAACACGAAACTATGCCACGAATATCAACACAGAACACAAAAACCATTGCGGTGTTAGGATGGGAGTAAGAACTGGTGACCACCACACGAAAAATATCATAGACACTTGAATTCGCGATACTTTAATAAAACTGATGGTTGCCACAAGATCTACTGTAGTGCAACTCATTTGGAGAGGAAATGCATAACCGTTCGCTCGAAGAAAGATCCGTACCCAAAGACTGGAAAGTTGCACATGTCACACCAATATTCAAGAAAGGTAGGAGGAGTAATCCACAACATTACAGTCCCATTACGTTAACGTGGATATGCAGCAGGATTTTAGAACATATACTGTGTTCGAACGTTATGAATTACGTCGAAGAAAACGGTCTGTTGACACACAGTCAATATTGGTTTAGAAAACGTCGTTCCTGTGAAACACAGCTAGCTCTTTATTCACATGAAGTGTTGAGTGCTATTGACAAAGGATTTCAGATCGGTTCCGTATTTCTGGATTACCGGAAGGCTTTTGACACTGTACCATACAAGCGGCTTGTAGTGAATTTGGGTCCTTATGGAATATCGTCTCAGTTATGTGACTGGATCTGTGATTTCCTGTCAGAGACTTCACAGTTCGTAATAAGTGACGGAAAGTCATCGAGTAAAAGAGAAGTGATTTCTGGCGTTCCTCAAGGTAGTGTTATTGGTCCTTTGCTGTTCCTGATCTATATAAACAATTTGGGAGACAATGTGAGCAGCCGTTTTAGGTTGTTTGCAGATGGCGCTGTCATTTATCGACTAATAAAGTCATCATAAAATCAAAACAAACTGTAAAACGATTTAGAAAAAATATCTGAATGGTGGGAAAAGTGATCGTAAATACCAGTGTGGCCGTGCGTTTCTAGGCGCTTCAGTCTGGAACCGCGAGAACGCTACGGTCGCAGGTTCGAATCCTGCCTCGGGCATGGATGTGTATGATGTCCTTAGGTTAGTTAGGTTTAAATAGTTCTAATTTCTAGGGGACTGATGACCTCAGATGTTAAGTCCCATAGTGCTCGTAGACATTTGAACCATTTGATCCTAAATAACGAAAAATGTGAGGTCGTGCACATGATTGCTAAAAGGAACTCGTTAAACTTCGGTTACACAATAAATCAGTCTAATCTAAAAGCCGTAAATTCAACTTAATACCTAGCTACTACAATTAAGAACAACTTAAATTGGAAGGTACACATAGGGGAAGTCTAACCAAAGACTGCGTTTTATTGGCAGAACACTTAGAAAATGTAACAGACCTACTAAGGAGAGTGCCCACACTACGCTTGTCCGTCCTCTTTTAGAATACTGCTGCGCGGTGTGGGATTCTTACCAGATAGGATTGATGGAGTACATCGAAAAAGTTCAAAGAAAGGCAGCACGTTTTGTACTATCGCGAAATATGGGAGAGAGTGTCATAGAAATGATACAGGATTTCGGCTGGACATCATTAAAAGAAAGGCGTTTTCCGTTGCGACGGAATCTTCTCACGAAATTCCAATCACCAACTTCCTCTTCCGAATGCGAAAATATTTTGTTGACACCGACCTACATAGGCAGGAACGATCACCACGATAAAATAAGGGAAATCAGATATAGGTGTTCATTCTTTCCGCGCGCTATACGAGCTTGTAATAATAGAGAATTGTGAATGTGGTTTGATGAACCATCCGCCAGGCACTTAAATATGTTTTGCAGAGTATCCATGTAGATGTAAATGTAGATTTGCTGAGCCAAAGCCAATGAATATTGAACTGAACCTCTATCTCAGTCCCTGAAATCAGAACTTAAACACGCCTAATGAACGAAGCAAGCACGCCAAGCGTTGAGGACAGCACAGCGTTCACTTACCACTGATTAGAGTGTAGGGCTGCTGTTACTCAAGACAGGCCTGAGGCGACCAGTGTGAGGTGATGTATGTCAGGATAGCATTCTTCATCGCCCAGATGAAAATCAAAATCGAAGTCTGAAAACTTAGCGCGAAGGCTGGAACCCGAAGAACCCGAAAGCTCCCTTCCGGATCCTCGCCCCAGAAGAATGCAGGTTAGCACCAGAATCGCCGCAAGAATGTCAACTATCCTTCTTCCAGCTTAGTTCGAAGGCTTGCTACCCTCGCCCTTCGTAAAAGTTATGTTTTTTTCCTTCAATCAGGGAATTTGTTTGAGTTTAATATGGCTCAAATGGCTCTAGGCACTATAGGGCTTAACGTCTGAGGTCATCAGTCCCCTAGGCTTAGAACTACTGGAACCTAACTAACCTAAGGACATCAGGCACATCCATGCCCAAGGCAGGATTCAAACCTGCGACCGTAGCAGCCGCATGGTTCCGGACTGAAGCTCCTAGAACCGCTCCGCTACAGAGGCCGGCTGAGTTAAATAATTTTAACAAATTCTTGCCAAACTTCAACTCTTCCACAACATTACAAGAGCGACCAATGAATGGAAAACCGCTGGCTTGACCTCCCACCATACAGTCGCTGCTAAGTCCTCGACTTTCCATAGTCTGAAGCAAACTTTCCCCGACTTGGTGACAGCCATGTACGACGGCAAACATAGAAAAACCTAACAGCGTCAGTGAAAAAGACCTATGTGCGAAGCAGGCAACAGTTACTACCACCACACCTCAAATAATTTCTGTCAGATAACTTGCGAAAATTCTGGTCCTGAGTAAAATCGCTAAGCGGGTCTAATGCTTCGATTCACTCCCTTGTCGACCAGTGTACTGCGACAGGTAAAGATAGCAAAACGAAAGGCGAAGTTTTAAATTTCACACAGGAGCATCGTACAAACGTATCATCATTTGACCGCCGGAAAGACACCCGCAGAGACGACATAGTGATACGCATCCCTAGAGTACAGAAATAACTGAAAAATTTGAAATCGAATAAATCACCAGGTCTGGACGGAATCCCAATCTGGTTTTACAAAGAGTACGCTAAGGGGTTGGTTCCTTGCCTTTATCGTCTATTTCCCGGCTAACACAAATTCTCAAGCGACTCGAAAGAAGCGCAGTTGGCTCCAGTATGCACACTTTGTGATCAAAAGTATCCGGACACCCCCAAAAACATACGTTTTTCATATTAGGTGCACTGTGATGCCACCTACTGCCAGGTACTCCATAACAGCGACCTCTGTAGTCGTTAGATATCGTGAGAGAGCAGAATGGGGCGCCGCGCGGAACTCACGGACTTCGAATGTGGTCAGATGATTGGGTGTCACTTGTGTCATAGGTCTGTAAGCGGGATTTCCATATTCCTAAATATCCCTAGGTCCACTGTTTTCGATATGATAGTGAAATGAAAACGTGAAGGGACAGGTACAGCACAAAAGTTTACAGATCGCCCTCGTTTGTTGTCTGACAGGACCGCCGACAGTTGAAGAGGGTCGTAATGTGTAATAGGCAGACATTTATCACGACCATCACACAGGAATTCCAAACTGCATCAGGAACCAGTGGAAGTACCATGACAGTTAGGCGGGAGGTGAGAAAACTTGGATTTCACGGTCGAGCGGCTGCTCATAAGCCACAAATCACGCCAGTAAATGCGAAACGACGCCTCGCTTAGTGTAAGGAGCTTAAACATTGGACGATTGAACAGGTGACAAACGTTGTGTGGACTGGCGAATCACGGTAAACGATGTGGCGACCCGATGGCAGGGTGTGGGTATGGTAAATGCCCAGTGAACGTATGTTTTTCCCTCGCTTTATTTGCGAATAGAAAAGGAAAGGAAATCAGAATTAGATTTCCGCTTTGTAGCGGAGTGTGCGCTGATATGCAACTTCCTGGCAGATTAAAACTGTGTGCCGGACCGAGACTCGAACTGGAGACCTTTGCCTTTCGCGGGCAAGTGCTCTATCCTTTCTTTCAGGAGTGCTAGTTCTGCAAAGTTCGCAGGACAGCTTCTGTGAAGTTTGGAAGGTAGGAGACGAGGTACTGGCAGAAGTAAAGCTGTGAGGATGGGGCGTGAGTCGTGCTTGGGTAGCTCAGTTGGTAGAGCACTTGCCCACGAAAGGCAAAGCTCCCGAGTTCGAGTCTCGGTCCAGCACACAGTTTTAATCTGCCAGGAAGTTAGGAAAGGAAATGACTAGCAGCCGTAGAGGGTGCCCTCCACCACGCATCGTTCGGTGGCTTCCTGAGTATCTACGTAAATGTTCATGTAGATGAAGTGACGTCTGTTAAGTAACAATCCCACGAGCTGGCGAAAATGTCTGCTGGCAGTTCGTGCGACTCAACTGCTTTTGCTGTTTGTCGCACTGCACCCAGGGAGGGCGTCAAACTGCAGACGGCGCTTCTAAGCGAATCACTCAGGGCCCACGCTGTGCCATCGACTATCGTAGTCAAGTGGGAGGCATATTGTGTCATGACGCCGCCTCAGTGATGGCACTCCACGTTCCAAGAAGCGCCAACTGTGAGCAGACAGCCCCGGAGGACTTAAACAAAAGCGAGACAGGTACCAGGAGGGTACGTCAGACAATCCGCCGTCGTCCTCTACTCAGCAAAGCCCATTCCTAGAAAACGCGTGTGGCGGCGCAGCCAAACGCGGTCTACCGAGAGGACAGTCGGTCGTGCCCTGCGGAAATTCCAGTGGCTTTAGCCCAGCCAAGACCAGTAGACCAGGGGTAGACGTGCAGTGAGAATCCAGTACTAAATTAATATGGTGAGTATGACAATCAAGATGTTTGTAATCCCGCAAGTATCTCTCCCACACGTATTAATCAAATTTAAAAGTCACGGTATAACGGGCAAGGAGAACTTCGTTACACCCTGAATTACTTTAAATGACTTATTAAAAGATAAAACGGTGCTCAGAGACTATCCTGCCGCAGTTTTAAGAGTTGTATAAATCAATTTGGAACACCTTGTACACTAAAAGTAAGAATCAATAACACCTTCTCTGCAGTCTTTTCTACTAATGCCGGTGTCTCTCTGCACTATCGCTCAGAACGTATAGTGAGCACATTATGAGGGATGTTCTTCAAGACTAGTGTGACAGCATCGTTGGAGGAGGCAGATAATCTCGGATATTCAGGTGCCACTCTGATAATTGCAACAGACGAGCACCAACTGGAAACCCCCATGCGAAAGTTGGCGGAACGAAGCGGGGAATATGCTCTTGAAAGCAACAGCATAGAGAGAATAACAAATCACCTCGAGTTGTTACTAATACTGCGGATTTGCGAGCCTGAGGCACGTAGGCGCATTTTGCTTGCGAGAAATTCTACAGTAAACGTTGCTCGTATCTCGAAGGACGCCTCCACCACTGCTGAGACAAAACTCGTCCTCCTCCAAACTCTAATCCAGCCTATCACGACCATTGGAGCAGAAACTTGACCGATGAAGACAGCTGATCGTTGCAAAATTGATGCTCTGGAAATGTGGAGCTACAGGAGATTACTTATAATACCACAGAGAGCACATTGAGCTAATGAGCCGATCCTGAGGTAGCTTGGCGTCAGAACAAGGCTGTCGACACTTGTTAATCAAAACTGGTTGAAACATTTTGCTGGCGTTGCCACAAGGCACTGGAAAGAAGAACGATAGTGGGAAAAAGTCGATGGCTGAAGATCTAGAGGGCGCACACCATTATGGTGGATGTGGTGTCTAGGAAGCCTGCATACTCAGATCGCTAGACAAACAATCAAACCAGTCGTATTAACGAGTTTTGTTACAGAAAGAAAGTTGCAATACTTAACTTTTGGAATTACACGGATGTGTCACAAGTAGAGGGCGGCATGCAAAGTAATTGAATCTTCTCCGCTAGATCCCAAGTCTGTGCTACATAGAGAATACCAGTGAAGTGACTAGAGTCGAGTCTGCTTAGAACTGGGCCGTCACCAGTCGGTCGTGGCGCTTATATCTTCTTCTGTAGGGGGCCGCTGCTGTCGCGTTGTCATCCTGGAGGAGGTCTGATCAGCGTGCGATTGGCTAACTTCTTCTCACAGCCTTCTCTTCACTGTCGTTCCAAACTGGCGGTCCGGAGCTTGACTTTATGCTGTAACAGTGAGCATACCAGATTAATAGCTTGACTAGTATGGACCTACAACAAGGAAATCACCATGTCCAAGACAGATGTTGCGGCCACATGTAGTAAGCGTTGCTCCACGCAGTGCAGAATTGCAAAACAGAGGCAGCCGGCGATCACGGCATTGCGAAGTATGCGCGGCACAGATAGCCTTTCTGACAGTTGCAGTCCAGTAACCGGCTGACGCAAGGACGCACGCAGACTGAGCGAAGCCTGGAGAGCGCTGAGTAAGGGAAGTGAGGCCAGACGCTAAGTTACGCTACAATGTACTGTGGAAGTAACAACAAGAAGCTGCCACCGAGGGTAAAAAACGTCCACGTGCCGGATATAAATAGTGGAGCGCAGGCAGCAACGGACAGAAGCCATTAGGAAGCAGATCGGATCTGAGGACGGACGTGGTCCGTGTCCAAATGTTCAATCTTCGTAGCTGTTCCAGCTCGCAGGAGTCATCCGTTCGCCGCCACATGTCTACTTCAGCCCTGGGGGTCGGCCCGAATCCGGTCGGCAACATGGCACATCGAGAACCTCCAGCAGGACCGGCCGCAGCGCGCTCTTGGGCACAGGCGCCGCCGGGGACTGACGCCCGGACTCCACGGCAACCCGGCCCCACGGTGCGTGGTCCGTCCACGACGGCAGCTCGTGGACATCGCGACTAACGGCTTCCCAGCCGCCGGTGCATCAGGCGGCGGCAACTGACCTCACGGCGACGCGGCTCCGTGGGGGTGCCGTACGGGGCTGCCGAGTAGCGAAGAGTTCATCTCAGCCACAGGGCGTCCTGACTAAAGCGGAGCACTGGTGGCGCGCGTTGCGAGCATTGTCAGACAATCTACATCTACATCTACATCTACATCCATACTCCGCAAGCCACCTGACGGTGTGTGGCGGAGGGTACCTTCAGTACCTCTATCAGTGCTCCCTTCTAATCCAGTCTCGTATTGTTCGTGGGAAAAACGATTGTGGGTACGCCTCTGTGTGGGCTCTAATCTCTCTGATTTTATCCTCGTGGTCTCTTCGCGAGATGTAGGTAGGAGGGAGCAATATGCTGCTTGACTCCTCGGTGAAGGTATGTTCTCGAAACTTCAACAAAAGCCGTACCGAGCTGCTGAGCGTCTCTCCTGCTGAGTCTTCCACTGGAGTTTATCTATCATCTCCGTAACGCTTTCGCGATTACTAAATGATCCTGTAACGAAGTGCGCTGCTGTCCGTTGGATCTTCTCTATCTCTTCTATCAACCCTATCTGGTACGGATCCCACACTGCTGAGCAGTATTCAAGCATTGGACGAACAAGCACACTGTGACATACTTCCTTTGTTTTCGGGTTGCATTTCCTTAGGATTCTTCCAATGAATCTCACTCTGGCATCTGCTTTACCGATGACCAACTTTATATGATCATTCCATTTTAAATCACTCCTAATGCGTGCTCCCAGATAATGTATGGAATTAACTGTTTCCAGTTGCTGACCTGCTATATTGTAGCTAAATGATAAAGTATCTTTCTTTCTATGTATTGGCAGCACATTACATTCGTCTACATTGAGATTCAATTGCCATTCCCTGCAACATGCGTCAATTCGTTGCAGATCCTCCTGCATTTCAGTACAATTTTCCACTGTTACAACCTCTCGATATACTACAGCATCATCCGCAAAAGGCCTCAGTGAACTTCCGACGCTATCCACAAGATTATTTATATATACTGTGAACAGCAACTCCCCTGCGGCACACCTGAAATCACTCTTACTTCGGAAGACTTCTCTCCATTGAGAATGACATGCTGCGTTCTGTTATCTAGGGACTCTTCAATCCACTCATAGAATTGGTCTGATAGTCTGTATGCTCTTACTTTGTTCATTAAACGACTGTGGGGAACAGTATCGAACGCCTTGCGGAAGTTAAGAAACTCGGCATCTACCTGGGAACCAGTGTCTGTGGCCCTCTGAGTCTCGTGGACGAATAGCGCGAGCTGCGTTTCACACGATCGTCTTTTTCGAAACCCATGCTGATTCCTACAGAGTAGATTTCTAGTCTCCAGAAAAGTCATTATACTCGAACATAATATTTGTTCAAAAATTCTACACAGCAGCAGCCAGGCGGAAGGATCTGCAGGGCTGGGCAGCGACGACGAGGGAGACATTGTAAAGAAAGCTCAATAAATAATTGTGAAACTCGACGCCGTCTCAGTCTTTGGCGCAGCCACTGTGTTTGCTGCTAACAAGTACTGCAGAAGTCGTAACAAGTAGCAAACGGCCATAACAAGTACTGCAGAAGTCGTAACAAGTGGCCATCTGACATAACACAGAGCTACACCAAGACCGGTCGTCAAGGGGCTCACCACGTGATGCTGCTACACTCTTCCTTAGGGTTGCGCCAAAGAGAGAGTATATTAGCACTAATTCCAAACAACACGTTTCGTAAACGCTCTGCTGCACTGCTAGACAGGAAACAAATTCTTAGTGAGCCCGTATGCCACCTGCGAGAAGCGACTTATCCCAGCCAGTACCAAAGGCTGGGCAGAAACGTCTCTGCGCACAAGTGTCCCAGCCGCGGGCCGCTCGCCCTCCAGGAGCGAACCTCCGGCCACCGCCAGACGGCTAATGAGAACAGCACAGCACAGCACAGCACAGCCCAGGGCACGCTGCTCCTTAATGGCGGCCGTGGCCCGCTAACCGCCGCCATTAGCGCGGCGCGCACTCACTCATTGCCGGCTGGCTTCGCCGCTGCTGTTTCGTAAAGCCCCGCCCAGCGGCGACGCGGGCATAAATCCCACCCGCCGCGGCGCGGACGCCTCTGCGGCTTCCGGTCACGCTCGCTGCTTTGTCTGGCGCCAGATGAAATGGCACGCCACTGGCGCCGCGCAGTAACTTATATTAACCCGCGGACGAGTGCCGCCAGCCGCTGCGCGCTGCGCCATTGTCCGGCGTTAGCTGCACTCCATTCTCTCTGGGCAGCCCACGCGCTTGTTCTCCAGTTTGACGAAGCGGGCCATCCGTTTATCCTACCTCCCCGGGAGCCGCAAGTGCGTCAAAATGTAACACATTCTGGACATGTCACTATGACAGCCTGCTAAGGTAGTGTGCGCTTGAGAAGTGACTGATTGACACTAATCGGTAGAGCGCTGACAAATAACGAGACACCGCCGCGGAAGCGCATTTTCGAAGTGAACACTGAACGATTCCGTTCCATCATTCTGCAGGGGCGACCGCCTCAGGTGGCTGTAGCGTTCCGGCCTGCACGCTTGTCGGTGATCTCTCATTACTTATACATTGATAGCCACCTACTGTACTCCTACCGGCCCGCAAGGCAGCGCTTCAACAGCTTCCATCACTGATGTAGCCTCATGTACACTGATTGGAGATATGAGATGATGCGGCACCTCTCACACTTACCATGTACTCTTGCTGGTGTTCTCCAGTTGCAGGCAGTCAGCCAGTATTCCCTGTGCCAACAGTTGTGTGGCACTTTCCACAAGACCGTCTGCGAGTTGACAGCCGTGCACGCGTCTGGGCAGACGTCAGAGTGGTCCGTCAGTCTCTAGTAGCGTTTCCAGCAGAACTCCTAGAGCAGTGGGACCACACAGCCACATCCTATGCATACTGCTGAGATGGCAGGGAGAAAGGTGTGGGAGGGGGCAGCATCGGAAGACGAAGAAGTATCCGCGGTTGCCGCCTACGCAGCAGCTCACTGGGTCTATGACTGTCAATTACTCTGGGAAAAGGGGGGGGGGGGGGAGGGGAAGCGAGAAACCCAATGGATAGTGACAAATAGAGCAGCTTTCTTAATTTGTTATTTAAAGGTCCAAACATGATTAGATTAGATTAGATTAGATTAATACTTGTTCCATAGATCATGAATACGACACTTCGTAATGATGTGGAACGTGTCAGGTTAATAAAAGATGTCTGTACAAGAAATTACATTACACAAAATATTGCATGACACTAATGATTAATTTTTTTTTTTTTTTTTTTTTTTTTTTTTTTTTTTTTACTTACTTACTTACTTTATATCTAAAAATTCAGCCAATGAGTAGAAGGAGTTGTCATCTAGAAATTCTTTTAATTTATTTTTAAATGTTAGTTGGCTATCTGTCAGGCTTTTGATGCTGTTTGGTAGGTGCCCAAAGACTTTTGTGGCAGCATAATTTACCCCTTTCTGTGCCAAAGTCAGATTTAACCCTGCATAGTGAAGATCATCCTTTCTCCTGGTGTTATAGGTATGCACACTGCTATTACTTTTGAATTGGGTTGGATTATTATCAACAAATTTCATAAGGGAATATATATACTGTGAGGTTACTGTGAGGATCCCTAGATCCTTAAATAGATGTCTGCAGGATGACCGTGGGTGGGCTCCAGCAATTATTCTGATTACACGTTTTTGTGCAATGAATACTTTTCTACTCAACGATGAATTACCCCAGAATATGATGCCATACGAAAGCAGTGAATGAAAGTAGGCATAGTAAGCTAATTTACTGAGATTCTTATCACCAAAATTTGCAATAACCCTAATAGCATACGTAGCTGAACTCAGACGTTTCAGCAGACCATCAATGTGTTGCTTCCAGTTTAACCTCTCATCAATGGACACACCTAAAAATTTTGAAAATTCTACCTTAGCTACAGACTTCTGTTCAAATTCTATATTTATTACTGGAGTTTTGCCATTTACTGTACGGAACTGTATATACTGTGTTTTATCAAAATTTAAGGAGAGTCCGTTTGCTGAGAACCACTTAATAATTTTGTGAAAAACATCATTTACAATTACATCACTTAGTTCTTGGTTTTTGGATGTTATTACTATACTTGTATCATCAGCAAAAAGAACTAACTTTGCATCTTCATCAATGTGGAATGGTAAGTCATTAATGTATATCAAGAACAGTAAAGGACCTAAGACCGAACCCTGTGGGACCCCGTGCTTGATAGCACCCCAGTTTGAGGAATCAGCTGTTTTAACATTACACGAACCACTTATTTCAACTTTCTGCATTCTTCCAGTTAAGTATGAATTAAACCATTTGTGCACTGCCCCACTCAAACCATAATGATTTAGCTTATCTAAAAGAATTCCATGATTTACACAATCAAAGGCCTTTGAGAGATCACAAAAAATACCAATGGGTGATGTCCTGTTATTCAGAGCATTTAATATTTGATCAGTGAAAGCATATATAGCATTTTCTGTTGAAAAGCCTTTCTGAAAACCAAACTGACATTTTGTTAGTACTTTATTTTTACAAATATGGGAGGCTACTCTTGAATACATTACTTTCTCAAAAATTTTTGATAGAGCTGTCAGAAGAGAGATTGGGCGGTAGTTGTTGACATCCGACATATCCCCCTTTTTATGCAATGGTTTTACAATGGCATATTTCAGTCTATCAGGGAAAACACCCTGCTCCAAAGAGCTATTACATACGTGGCTGAGAATTCTACTTATCTGTGGGGAACAAGCTTTAAGTACTTTGCTGGAAATGCCATCAATTCCGTAAGAGCTTTTACTTTTCAGTGAGTTTATTATTTTACTGATTTCAGAGGGAGAGGTTGGTGGAATTACAGCTGTTTCAAACTGTGCAGGTATGGCCTCTTCTATTAATAGCCTTGCCTCTTCTAGTGAAGATCTAGATCCTATTTTCTCCACAACATTTAAAAAATGATTATTCAAAATATTTTCAATTTCTGATTGTTTGTTAGTGCACTTGTCATTCAATTTTATTGCACTAAAGTCTTCCTGTGCTCTTGGTTGCCCTGTTTCCCTTTCAATAATATTCCAAATCAATAATATTCCACTTCCCATTTGAGGAAGTATAGAATGGAGGACTGAGAATATGTTTTATGCCATTGGCTCACAGAACTCTTTCAAAGCAGACTCCATGAATTGAGGCTCATTATCAGAGACTAAAGTGTGAGGTAATCCTTTGATGACCAGAATCTGGACCAAGGCCGTGAGGTTGGCCTTGGTCATATTGGTACACATGGATACTTTGAGCAGGCATCCACAATGGGCACATCGACCATAAAAGTAGGCATGAAAAATCGAGACAGATGCGGCTCCAGGGATGGTGGGATGTACGCCAGTGTGCAGGTGCTGTGGGAGTCCTGCCTGGAGCTGGGAACACACTGTGCAGCCATGGACCGTTCTCTCAATGGCACTATTGATATCTGGCCAATACATGTGTTGACGAGCCAATGCTTTCATGTGGGACATCTGCCAGTGTGCCCAGTGCAGCAATCACGTTACTACAATTTGGCTGGAATGATCATCCCATGTGTGTCAGTCTCAGTATCCAACAGAACGATGTCGTCAACAATAGAGAGCCTGTGAGAAATGAGTTTATTAGGTTTCAACTCGGTCACCAGCCAGCAGATGAGGTAGGCTGGCCATTCACTGGTCACATGTGAAAGGACCTGCCACAGACTGGAGTCACAGAGTGTCGCAGCAGCGACATGTGAGCCCACAATGGGGCAACTGTCCAACATATGTTGTCATGGAGTCTCAGTGTGTTTGAAATCAGAGCCCGGACCAGTGGGGAGATGGAATGATGTATCAGCGTTGGAATGTTGTGCTGTGTGTTTAAATCAGATGGTATAATGGTATGCACCTAGGAAGAATGCCCAGTGCTGGAGGCTTTGAGATGTTCGCTCCAGGATGTCGGAATGTGACTAGAACAATGTAACGAAGGGCTTGTCGTCTGTAATTACAGAGAACTTCATCCCAAAAACGTAGACATGATATTTTTAAAAGCAAAAACTACAGCACAAATGCGACCTGTCAGCAGTTGCGCTCTGCAGGGTTAAACGTCTTGGAAGCGTATGCATTGGCTGTTTGGATCCATCCTCACTCCTGTGTCGCAGAGCCACTCCAATGTCATTAACAGATGAGTCAGCCACCGCAATAAACAGACGTCCAGGGGAGAAAGGCGTGAGGAAAGGGGAGAATTTCAGCGTGGCTTTTAATTAGGTAAAAGCTGTTCACAGGCAGTGGTCCAGTTGTAGGGCAATACCTTTTTACACAAGTGATTGAGGGTTTGTGTAAACGGGCTGCCTATGGGGGGAGCTTGGAATAATAGTCGACTTTGCCCAAAAGCACCTGCAGTCAGGTAAGTTCCTCAGCTGGGGAAGGAATCGATAGCCGCGACATTTCGATCAGTAGACCTGATTCCGTCTTTGGTGGGCCAATGCGCCACATATTCCACGTCCAGTTGAAAAAATAGTCGCTTCTCCAAACAATAATGCAGACCTGCCTCCTGCTACATTATAAAGAGGGAGTAAATGTTCCTGGCAGGAGGTTTCTGTAAAAATAAGATCACCCAGAAAATACACAAAAGCTGGAATGTGTTGTGTCAGTTGTTCCAGACGCCACTGAAAAACAGCAGGGCCTTAGGCAATGCCAATGTGCTTATATAATCTAAGGGGCGTGTTAATAACAACAACATTAAGAGATATCTAAGTGAAAGTAAACGTAAAAATTAGCAAGTTTGCTAAGCACGTCTTCTGTTTCGGGAATACGGTAATTTTCGACCAGCGACTGATCAATGGCAGAAGCTTTGAAATCCCCACACAATCGAAAAGAACCATTCGACTTCCTGATTATGCTATGTTTCACATGCTCGATAACACCAGCAGCCCAGAGATGTACACGTTCCTGCTTCAGCGTCGTATACAGGGTCGTCCATTGATAGTGACCGAGTCAAATATCTAACGAAATAAGCATCAAACGAAAAGACTACAAAGAACGAAACTCATCTAGCTTGAAGGGAGACACCAGATGGCACAATGGTTGGCCCGCTAGACGGCGCTGCCATAGGTCAAAATGAAATCAACTGCGGTTTTTAAATAGGAACTCCCATTTTTTTTTATTCGTATTGTATGTAAATAAATATGAATGTTTTAGTTGGACCACTTTTTTCGCTTTGTGATAGATGATGTGCCGCTGAGAATCTGAGTCTTACCGCAAACTCGGTTTGGATAGAGATGCAAACGCCGAGCAAAGATCGACCAGTTCCTGCAAAGGTACTGCAGTGGCTACGACCTTTGCTTCATCTGATACACAAAACCCAAACAGTGTAAAGGCGTCAAGGCCAAAAATATTGATAGTCAACGGTCAGTCGACAATAAACAACGTCATGACCTGTGTAGAGTGCTTTTAGGCTGCTATGATCAAGAACTACCCACAAAGGGAACTAGAACTGTCCCTGTAGGCCAGAAAGAACCATGTGGGCATGGACATCTCAGGCGAGCGCAGACGCGCATATGTTGCCAGACTGATCAAAGAGACGGTTTCCCTGTGTCCATCTGAAAACACTAGTTCTCGTTATCAGCGTGGAGCGTGAGAATTAACTTCTGCATGAAAGGGTCGTGCAGTGGAGGGTAGTAACGGGAACAGGTTGTGTGGCTGTGACACACCAATCGAAGGTGCCCCTCTTTGCCATAAAGCGTGCAAGACGCCAAGCGATCTGGGCAGTTCGCTCGGGAGCGAGTAGAAAACCAAAGTGGGCCTGCGGGCACGAAGGGAGTGGTCCTCATGACCTGTAACGAGGTGCGAACGAAGGCTCAATCAGCACAGGAACGTCAGACACGGACGAATCGCGACTGTGACGCCTGGGTACCGTTCCGTGTCAGCGGCGCGACAGTGGAGCACCTGGAGGGGTGCTGATTGCTACAACTTATGGCCTCACTGTGCGATACGGAACGACTGTGCGATGCACACAATGTCCTAAAACGAGTGGTTACCTAGTTTCAGCGCCGCAGTGGGACCTCCAGATCTGGTGCAAGTTGGAGCACAGTGTCACGAATCAAGGAGTCTGCGTACGAGGCCTTCCAGCCTTGACTGGGACTTTGACTCAAACACGAATTTCCTGTTGGTTATGAGTGGTTGCTCCAACCACTTCGGCTACCCATGCTTGCTCCCCAGATCGACTACACTTGCGTATGTCACACTGTCTACATTCTTATATCATAGTTCACTAAATTCTCACCGGATGCTCTCAACATTACTTGACTTTTTGCAGGGGTGAGAATGAGACAGCGAGGAATCGAGACCAGCGTAGTTCCGTCGCGTGCCGTCCTAGGCTTGTAGTAGTTACATGTATATCTGAAAGAACAGACACTGTTGACAATCCGCAGGTGCAAGAATTACTTCGATATTTAATAACTGCGAATTTTTTAACATCAGCTTCATAAGGTACAGATCTACAATACAATAGTGACGTTATGAAGATTTGTGACAGACTCGAAATCGAACCCGGATTACCTGCCTATCACGAACAGTCGCCTTAAGTTCAAATGGTTCAAATGGCTCTGAGCACTATGGGACTCAACTGCTGTGGTCATTAGTCCCCTAGAACTTAGAACTACTTAAACCTAACTAACCTAAGGACATCACACACATCCATGCCCGAGGCAGGATTCGAACCTGCGACCGTAGCAGTCGCACGGTTCCGGACTGCGCGCCTAGAACCGCGAGACCACCGCGGCCGGCAGTTGCCTTAAGTACATCAGCTTTTCGTGCACGCTCAGCAGACCGACCTATACTTCCATTTGTCACAATACAATGTAAGGATGGTTACAGTGCGACATAAGGAAGTTACTAAATTAGAAATATATACTAATACTTTCACCTGCTGATTGGCGTTGATGTATATCAACGGAGACAGGTGAAAACATCTGCCCCGACCGGGACTCGATCCCCAGATCTCCTGCTTACATGGCAGACGCTATATTCATTTGAGCCACCGAGGGCACAGAGGACAGTGCGACTGCAGGGACTATCTCGCGCACGCCTCCCACGAGACCCACATTGACAGAAACCATATCCACGTAAGTACATAGTTCTGGCAATACAGGCCATGACACTCTTCTTCTGTGCGGATGCACAAATATTCCCCGAACTCTTACGGGACTTGGTAAGAATGTCTTCCACGAGTAATGAGTGTGTTGGGTAGGGGCACTACGAATGAAGTGTGTGGACATATGAGAATGTGAGTTTGCGGGAGGCGTGCGCGAGATAGTCCCTGCAGTCGGAATATCCTCTGTGCCCTCGGTGGCTCAGACAGGCGGCACGGTAGCTCAGCGTGTTCGGTCAGAGGGCTGTGTGCTCTCTGTAATAAAAAACTGAGTCAGGTAACCGGCGATCAATTTGAACGGATGTCTTGTGACGTCTGCCCCGACCAAACGCAACGAACTGTATCGAACAAAATGAGTACAAGAAAAAAAAAGATGGATAGAGCGTCTGCCATGTAAGCAGGAGGTCTCGGGTTCGAGTCCCGGTCACGGCACACATTTTGACCTGCCCCTGTTGATATATATCAACGCCCGTCGGCAGCTGAAGTTGTTAATATATAATTCTAATTCTGTTCTAGGCGGCTGCAGGTCATCAATAGTGTCTGTTCTTTCGGACATACTCGCACAAATTTGCTTCTGGATGATAGATCTGTACCTGATACATCTGAATCCAAGAAATTCGCAATCAGTGAATTAATTTCGAAATTATTTCATACATACATACATAGATCGTCAATAGTGTCCAGCCTTTCAGACATGTATGTAAGAATCTGGGGTGGCGTGGTTAATGGTCGATACTGACACGCATTTATACTGAAGTGACGAAGGTCATGGGATAGCGATATGCAATATCCAGAGGACGGTAGTATCGCATGTTGAAGGTGTAAAAGGACAGTGCATTGGCGGAGCTGTCATTTTGCTCAGGTGACTCTTCTGAAAAGGTTTCCGACGTGAGTACTGCCGCACGACAGGAGTTAACAGACTTCGAAAGCGGAATGGTAGTTGGAGCTACACGTATGGGACATTCCATTTCGAAAATCTTTAGGAAATTTAATATTCCGAGATTCATTGTGTCAAGGGTGTGCCGAGAACACAAATTTTCGGGCATTACCTTGGACCTCGGATAGCACAGTTACCTACGGCCTTCACTGAACGATCGATGGCAGTGGTGTTTGGGCAGAGTTGTCAGTGCTGACAGACATGCAATACTGAGTGAAATAACAGAAGGAGACAACGTGGAACGTATGATGAACGTATCCGTTAGAACCATGCGGCGTTAATGGCTTATGGCACCAGACGACCGATGCGAGTGCCTTTGCTAACAGCACGACATCGCCTGCAGCGCCTCTGCTGGGCTCGTGGCCACATCGACGGGACCCTGGAAGACTGGAAAACCATGGCCTAGTCAGACGAGTCCCGATTTTAGCTGTTAGGAGCTGATGGTAGCTTTCGGGTGTAGAGCAGGCCCCACAAACCCATGGACTAATGTTTTTAACATGGCACTGTGCAAGGTGGTAGGGGCTCCATAATGATGTGCGCCTTGTTTACATGGAATGGAGTGGGTGTTCTGGTCCAACTCAACTGATAATTGAATGGAAATTCTTATATTCGGTTACCTGGAGATCATTTGCAGGCGTTCATAGACTTCATTTTCCCAAACAATGATGTACCTTGTCACCAGGCCGCAATTTGCTCGTGATAGGATTGAAGACCATTCTTGATCATTCGAACGAATGATTTGGCCACGAAGATCGCGTAACATCAATCCCATCGAACCTTTATGGGACATAATCGAGAAGTCAATTTGTGCACAAAATCTCACACCGGTAACACTTACGCAATTATGGACGGCTATACAGACAGCATGGCTCAATATTATTGCAGGCTATTTCCAAAGACCATGCCACATCGAATTGCTGCACTAATCAAAGCAAACGGAGGTCCGACACTATATTCAGAGGTATTCCATGACTTTTGTCACCTCAATGCGTACTTAATACCGCAGATGTCAATAAATTCACGGTCAGCCAATTAATTTTGAAATTATTTCATCCAGCTTAATATAGTACCTAACATGTGTGAGACTGGTTCTGAATTATCTTGCTACCACAGTTGCGCAAGGATGAGTGTTGAACCAACGGCCTGCAAGGTAGGAAGATACCATCTCACGTAAGCAGAGTTCAGAAGAGTTTAGCAGTACACCGACAGTGACGTAATCAGACAATGATCTCAATGCCGGTTCCACTACACTCCCTGGACAGGAAACGTTATCGCTAAGAGAAATTAGTGTACGGGTTCAGGCATAAATATGTTTTAGCAAAACTAAAAATCTTAGTTTTCCGTTATTAAGGTTTTTTATATTAAGGCTTATTTTTCTCATAGTATAATAATATCATAATTATAATACGTAAAGGATAGTAAAATATTGATGTTGGGCATTCCCTATTGTGAAGCAAAGTTCCTAAGAATTCTAAGGCTCTTTAATAGTAAGATGGTTGATAACCATGTCTGTGGGTCGATAACATAAAACAAATTAAATGCAATTGGGGCCAGAGATATCAATTAAGCTAAAAAGGCACAATTAAAATAAGCAATTAATGGATGGGGGTCGGTAAAGAGCTATCAGAAAGAAGTACACAACTGAAACAATTCAATAACTTCAGGATATAAAGCACACTACAGTGGCTGATCAATTCTTTTCGTTAAATCAGATAACTCGCGTTACTGCTTCACTTAAGCCCAACAATCGTGAATGGTTGCGTCAGCAGGTCATGGTTGAATGTACGTAAAAAGTAGGGTAGATGGAGACGAGCGCAGTTCTGAGTGTCAATTAAATATCACTTGCTGGTGTAGCGCAAATGTTCACCTTTTGTTGGCGATGGCAGTGGCTGCTGTCGGCACGAGCTATGAATCTGAAAATCTAATGTAAATCTATCTCCACTATTAAACATCAGTCCGATACATTGCCTACGTCTAAGGTGAAGCCGCCCTACCTAAGTTAGTTGGCGTGCTACACGCTATTTGACAGCAATAGCGCGGATATCATTGCCCTCAAATCGCTCGCAAGCATTAACTGTGAGTGCTTGGCGTGGTTCCCCGTACTAGGAGACTTTGCAGGTTAACTCATGAGTTAAGACGAGCCTGTGAACAAGTGTTTGCATAATGACTCTCGCAGTAGTTTCAGTGTGGCGCGAGTCGCTTTGCTCAAACAACCGACGATTTGCTGCAAGAGAAAGAGCGAATTTCTCCATCTACATTTGCCTATATCAAAGCTAGTAGCTACACATTTTCTTTTGGCCAATCAGAAAGTTCGTACTTGTTATAACTCCACGCAGTAGAGGTTTTGTAGCCTGTTACAGGCGTCATTCCTTTCATAGGCGAGAATTTAACTTCTGCTATGTAATACTGAGATAGACAGCTTTACATTCATGCGAGTTTTAACACAGGTTGCTACAATGGGTCAGAAATGTTTTGAGTTGAGTTTCACCGGACGTTTATCGGCCATCTCCGGCCCTGTTCGTGTAAAAAGGCTTTCCGAGGATTGTTTTTAAAAGCAGGGACAAGGGTGGCTTTTGATCGCCATCAGTGTCTCGTGTGTACCGTCGTGTTTAGTGTTCGGTGTTCACGTCGCACTCCATCGTTCACCTGTGCCATCGCCATATTCAGTGTTTGTGCGTCGAGTCAACAGTTTGTAGTGTGGATTATCGTCGAGTGTGAAAGGCTCCGTGTTTGTCTTTATGTGTCTACTGTTTTATCACCCACCGTTATGTCACTTATGTTGTTGATTTATCTATTCTATGGCTGGAGAGCGACAGCCTGCCTGTTTGTACGGGTATGAAAATAACAATAAAGAAAAGAAAAGTAGCTTTTGCCGACGGCCTGCACAGTGGCTCGAGCAGTTTGTGCGCTAGATGTCCCACTGTGTCGGTTTCGGCCTAACAGTGAGACGGGCATTGCCATCATATAATTCTCCTTCCCTCAGAACTGCATTTCGTAGCTCGGATCTGGGAAATTACTTGTTTGCAATTACTAGTGTGAGCGTTAGTGGATTGTGTTCACGCTGACTTGTTTATTCGATTTGTCTATCAATAAGTCAAACATTTTCTCGTAACTATGTGGTGGGACGTATCGATTTAAGGGGAGGTTTACTATGTTTTGGTTCAAAAAATCGATTTTCTTTAACTCCATTTTTGGATCCATAGGAGTTTTTAGATTCCACCCCTGAAACGGTTTTTCCGAATACGGAACGGAAATTTTTGTTATTCACGGTTGAACAAAAAATGCACCTGCCTGAAATCGACCTTTTTCATGCACCAGTTTTTTTTTTTTTTCTTTCGGACGACGAGTTATTGTACCGGTGCTTGGGACGAAACACATAAAATTAAAATGAAAGTTAGAACGCGTGTGTTTGGAAAACAGCAAGAAGCATTTGCATTCTGGTGCGAAGACCGTAGAGACTGCGACATTTCTGGCAGTGAGCTGCTTCAACGAAGGGTATTCAGCAATTCTGAAGACCGTGGCAACGATGGACGTCACCCTGGGACTCTATTGGACACAGTCCGCCAAGCATTCGGACGACCACCGGATTCAAGCGGCCGAAAACCGTTTGTTACCGGCCGTACGAACGGCTCTGGAGCAGCGCAGGATGGCCCAGATCGAGCAGAACGCCCTCTGTGAGGAAGAGGAGGGACTAGTTCATGCACCCGGAATAGCAGATTGAACGTAAGTTGCATAATATTGCATTTATATGCT
The DNA here is from genome assembly GCF_023897955.1 of Schistocerca gregaria. Classification (NCBI taxonomy): domain Eukaryota; kingdom Metazoa; phylum Arthropoda; class Insecta; order Orthoptera; family Acrididae; genus Schistocerca; species Schistocerca gregaria. The sequence continues at coordinate 70,834,078 of NC_064925.1, forward strand.
GTGTCTGCTGAAGAGTTATTAAGTACTACAGGCGTGGTCTCACGAATGTCTGGTGCCATACACAGAGCAAATGAGGTTATTTTATTGAGGTTCTAATAATTGTACCACAATGGCCTATAACGGCCTTGCCTAAAATCAAAGTACCTGTTTGCACACCTTATACCGTTTGGGATAAATACATATTCTCTATAAGCGTCCCTAAACTGACGAATTAAATCATCCAAATTAGGCTTATAATACCACAGTTCTTCCAACACTAAAACAGCTGCAGAATAATTAATCTTGTTGCCATAGAAGGTAACAGCAAGTTCATCAATCCTCTGTTGGCTATTAGGAATAAGGAAGGCGAGGCGTAGGTCGTCCGGGTAATTACGAATATGTTCCCAGTTGGCATAAAAAACTCCAACGCAGACATTAGCTGTGAACAAATACTTTTATTCAGAAAGTTAAATTACGTTTCCTCTTACAAAATGTCATATAAACTCTATTTCTTACAATAAATGTCACATATTTTACTTCACTCTGTACATTATCGTTTCTCTCGGGTTCATCACCAGCAATCTGTAGTCCAATGTAAAATGGATTTGTACCTTGAAACAACCTATTCTTAACTTTACATTCTTTTTCAAGATCTGTGCAAGACTTGACTTTCGTTATATGTGCACTTTGTTCTGGTTTAGAATACGTTACAAACTTAAACCTATTTTTTCTTGTATATTTACGCCAAGGTACACCAGATGCTTTTTGCGGATTCAAATCAAATGCTCCCATTTTATTACTACATGCTATACGAACTTTCTCCAAAGCACCCTGATCTTCAAATATCTTTTTGTTAGCTTTATCATCAAGTGTTAGTCTTTCGATAGTAACATTAACCCTATACACGCATGTTACTGTTTTATTAATAATTACTGAACCATATTTGTTACCAAAAAACTTAAATTCATCGGTAATATCATAATGTTGCATAATGTTACGAATAAACCTGGTATAGTTATTAGACATCGTGGCTTGGTTATATTTTTATCCAACGAATTTAGTATAGGTGACGAAGCACTTATTTCCGGATGGGAAATAATCTACTTACAGTCGAAGTACTGCCAGAGCGAGGTCCTAAGTCCCAGTCCCATGTCGGAACTCGCTTTTCATTCCAGTGCTAATCTGCTGTCGCGAATTGAACCATCTATTCTCAAGCGCACGACAGGAGGTGACTACGAAGGAAGCTCGTAAGTCATGCACACGCCGCACGGGCTGTGAAGTCTCGCGCTCCAGTGGCGCCCTGCAGCGAAGCGAGCCGACGCAGAGGGCCGCGCCTAATGACTGGTGAGCGTCGTTGTTACGGGCGGTCCGCCGCTGTTCAGCCGCCCCGGTCTCTTCCCGCGCTGTCGGCTGCTCGTCGCCGCCGGATTGATTTGTGCGGAGCGCGGCCGCGCAGCGTAAATTAGCGATTGTCGCGCGTGGTGCGTTTCCGAGCGCACCGGCATTATGGCGGCGGTCCGGCCGGGTCCAGTAAATCAGGCCGCGCTTCCAGAGCTCTGCGCGCGCTGATAAAGGGCTGGTAGTTCCGTGTGCGGCGCCGCCTCTGGCCGCAGTGGACATGCGGGGAGCAAAGCCCCGCTCTCGGGTTCGAACCGAAAGCGCCGACTTCCGACAAAGAACGACGTGAATCGCTGCGGAATAGGATGTGTGCAGCACACGTCCGAAGCGACAGATGTGGCGTAACAGTGGCGGTCGCTACCGTGCATGTCTGTGGTTCTATGGATACGTACAAGGCTACAGTCCCGGGTTTGGACATCCATCAGCCCACAACTCCTGTCACAGAAGAATGGAGAAGAAAATTGGGGAATTTTAGATGACGACCAGTTTGGCTTCATAAAGGCACCAGAGGAGCCATTCTGACGATGCAGTTCATTATGCAAGGAAGACTGAAGGAAAATCGAGACACGTTCATAGGATTCGTCGGCCGGGAAAAAGGGTTCGACAACATAAAATGGAGCAAGATATTCGAAATGTTGAGAAAAATAGGGGTATGCAATAGGGGTACAAAAAAATTGTTCAAATGGCTCTGAGCACTATGGGACTTAACGTCGGAGGTCATCAGTCCCCTAGAACTTAGAACTACTTAAACCTAACTAACCTAAGGACATCACACACATCCATGCCCGAGGCAGGATTCGAACCTGCGACCGTAGCAGTCACGCGGTTCCAGACGGAAGCACCTAGAACCGCTCGACCACACCGGCCGGAATGCTATAAGGAAAGACGAGTAATATAGAATATGTACAAGAACCAAGAGCGAACTCTAAGAGTGGAAGATCATAAAGCAAAGGATGTAAAACAATGGTAAAGTCTTTCGCCACTGCTGTTCCATCTATATGTCGCAGAAGCAATGATGTAAATAAAAGAAAGGTTCAACAAAGGCATTAAAATCCGAGATGAAAATATATCAATGTTAAGATTCACTGATAAAAGTGCTATCCTCAGTGACAGTGAAGAATAATTACAGGATCTGTTAAATGGAATGAACAATCTAATGAGTAAGAATATGGAATGAGAATAAATCGAAGGAAGACGAAAGTCGTGAAAAGTAGTAGAAATGAGAACAGCAAGAAACCAGAATTGGGGATCTCGAAGTAGATATAGTTAAGGAATTATGCTACCTAGCAGATTAGCACTGGCAAAAAGGGCTATCCTGCCCAAGAAAAGTCTACTAGTAGCAAACATAGACCTTAATCTGAGGAACAAATTTCTGAGAATGTACGTTTGGAGTACAGCATTATATGGTAGTGAAACATGGGACTGTAGGAAAACCGGAACAGAAGAGAATCGAATCATTTGAGATGTGGTGCTACAGGCGAATGTTGAAAATCAGGTGGACTGAAAAGGTAAGGAAAAAATGGTTCAAATGGCTCTGAGCACTATGGGACTTAACAGCTGTGGTCATAAGTCCCCTGGAACTCAGAACTACTTAAATTTAACTAACCTAAGGACATCACACACATCCATGCCCGAGGCAGGAGTCGAACCTGTGACCGTAGCAGTCGCGCGGTTCCGGACTGAGCGCCTAGAACCGCTAGACCACCGCGGCCGGCGATAAGGTAAGGAATGAGGAGGCACTGCGCAGAATCGGAGAGGAAAAGAATATATGGAGAATGCTGACAAGAAGAAAATATAGGAAGATAGGACATCTGTTGAGTCACCAGGCAATAACTTCTCCGGTTCTAGAGGGAGCTGTAGAGAGCAAAATCTGTAGAGGAAGACGAAGATTGGAATACATCCAGCAGATAATCGAGGACATAGATTGCAAGTGCTACTCAGAGATGAAGAGGTTGGCACAAGAGTGGAATTCGTGGCGGGCCGCAACAAACCAGTCAGAAGACTGATAACTCAAACACAAAAAAATCCACACTTTCAGTTTTACAATGGCCTGTTAATGTGATGAATATCTATTTCGCCGTGTATCTGAGCCCACCGAACACCAACTTTTAGGAATAATTCCAACGGCGAAATGTGCCAAGACCCATATGTAGGTGGACGCACAAGACCGAAAGCAGAGAAAGAGTAGAGTAGGAATTAATAAGCAATAAATCAAGTGACAAAGTCAGCAGCCTTTGGTAATGTACGAGGATCGTTCAGTAAATACTGCAACACATTTTTCTTGGCCACTTTCAGTTGAAAAAATGCGGAATTTCAAAAGGGACTCAGTGGAATATTCCCTCTTCGGCCTCTACAATTTCACGAAATTCCTATACATGGCGGTGCTATAAGCAGCATTCAAAATGGCGTCTATTACGGAGGTGCGTTCAAAGCAGACAGCAACCACTGAGTTCCTTCTGGCGGAAAACCAGAGCACCGCAGATATTCATACGCTCTTGCAGAATGTCTACGGTGACCTGGCAGTGAATAAAAGCACGGTGAGTCGTTGGGCAAGGCGTCTGTCATCGTCACAAGAAGATCGCATAAATCTCTCTGAATGCCTGCGTGCAGGAAGGTTTCATACAGCTGTGACTCCTGTAATGTTGGAACGTGCGGAACTGGTCGCACATTACGAGGCTATCTATGGAGTGACGCCACACAATCTCTCCTACAGATAAAACGTTCAGTCGGTAAACTCATGGCGACGGTCTTCTAGACGGACTTATTCTGTTAGATTTCATCCCTCAAGGTGCAACGATCAACTCGGAAGTGTATTGTGCTACCATCAGTAAACAGAAGAAACGACTTCAGCATGTTTGTCGCTCCAAAAATACAAACAAACTTTTCCTTCTCAGTGACAGTGCGAGACCTGATACAAGTCTAAGCACACGAAAGAGCTCACAGAACTTCATTTGACTGTTCTCTCTCATCCACCCTACAGTGTGCATCTCCGCCCTACCGACATCAATCTGTTTGGTCCAATGAACGATGCACTCCGCTGGATGCACGACATGGATGGTGGCGCGGTTACTGATGCAGCACGACGGTGGCTCCGATGTCGACCAGTGGAGTAGTACCGTGCGGACATATGAGCCCTGCCAGTAAGCTGGCGCAGTGTCGTCGCACTGGATGGAGGTTATGTTGAGAAATAGGGCTTTGTTGCCAAATGAGTGGGGAATAATATGAAGCATTAGAATCCTGAACAAAACCAATCGAGTTCAGAAAAAAATGTGATGCCATTGAACGCCTCTCGTACAGGCTGCCGGTATATCCATTATTAACTTACTAATTTTAGTTAGAGGTTCTTAAAAATTCAATGTCATATTAAACCATTAATGAAATTTCCAGATGAATCAAGCTTTGTGATGTCGTCCTAAGATGCTGAGGAACTGGAATCTGGAAACAGATATTGGCTTTCATCATTTTGAGAGGAAAGATCATTGGATCTGGCGCGATATTATTTCATTTGTTCACAAAGTATGTGAAAGAAATCGCCCTTCTTTTAGAAGCAGCGTATCGTAGACCTCAAGAGGAGCGAAGCGTTTCCAAGAAGGGTCGTTAAAGAGACCCACAAAACTATCTCTGACGTCGGTCTGTTGTAGAATTCTGGAACAAATTTTATGGCAACGGGACCAAAAATTATGTTTAGGGCTCGACATGGGCTCCGAAAATAACGATCGTGCTTCTAAAATAACGATCATGTGAAACCTAGCTCTCTCTGTTCGTCCACGAGACCTAGAAAGCAATAGATACAGGCGCCCCAATAGATGCCATATTCCTTGACTTTCAGAAGATCTTGGATACAATCCGACACTGGCACCTAATGAACAGAATAAGAAGGTACGGAATATCACGCCAACCCTGTGATTGGACCGAAGAGTTTCTAGCAAAAGCAACACAGCATGTCATTCTGAGCGGAGAGAAATCTTCGGACGTAGAAGTAATGTCGGACCTTTCACAATTCACACAAATAACCTGGTAGATAATGTCGGAAGTTTTATGAGGCTTTTCGCGGATGGCGGTGTTGTATACAGGGTGGTCTATTGACAGTGACAGGGGCAAATATCTCACGAAATAAGCATCAAATGAAAAAACTATAAACAACGAAACTCGTCTAGCTTGAAGGGGGAAACCGGATGGCGCTATGGTTGGCCCGCTGGATGGCGCTACCATAGGTCAAACGGATATCAACGGCGTTTTCTTGAAAAAAAAAATAGGAACCCCTATTTTTTGTTACATATTCGTATAGTACGTAAAGAAATATGAATGTCTTAGTTGGAGCACTTTTTTCGCTTTGTGATAGATGGCGCTGTAATAGTCTCAAACGTATAAGTACGTGGTATCACGTAACATTCCGCCAGTGCGGACGGTATTTGTTTCGTGATACATAACCCGCGTTAAAATGGACCGTTTACCAATTGGGGAAAAGGTCAATATCGTGTTGATGTGTGGCTATTGTGATCAAAATGCCCAACGGGCGTGTGCTATGTATCCTGCTCGGTATCCTGGACAACATCAAGTGTCCGGACCGTTCGCCGGATAGTTACGTTATTTAAGGAAACAGGAAGTCTTCAGCCACGTGTGAAACGTCAACCACGACCTGCAACAAATGATGATGCCCAAGTAGCGGTTTTAGCTGCTGTCGCGGCTAATCCGCACATCAGTAGCAGACAAACTGCGCGAGAATCGGGAATCTCAAAAACGGCGGAGTTGATAATGCTACATCAACATCGATTTCACCCGTACCATATTTCTATGCACCAGGAATTGCATGGCTACAACTTTGAACGTCGTGTACAGTTCTGCCACTGGGTACAAGAGAAATTACGGGCCGATGACAGATTTTTTGCACTCGTTCTACTTTGCAACGAAGGGTCATTCACCAAAGGCGGTAACGTAAACCGGCATAATATGCACTATTGGGCAACGGAAAATCCACGATGGTTGCGGCATTATGGGAGGAAGGAGTATTGGCCTCGATTTTATCGATGGCAACCTAAATGGTGCAATGTATGCTGATTTCCCACGTAATGTTCTACCGATGTTACTACAATATGTTTCACTGCATGACAGAATGGCGATGTACTTCGAACATGATGGAAGTCCGGCACATAGCTCGCGTGCGGTTGAAGCGGTATTAAATAGCATATTTCATGACACGTGGATTGGCTCGCACGTTCACCGGATCTGACGTCCCCGGATTTCTTTCTGTGGGAAAGGTGAAGTATATTTGCTATCGTGATCGACCGACAACGCCTGACAACATGCGTCAGCGCATTGCCAATGCATGTGTGAACAATACGGAAGGCGAACTGCTCGCAGTTGAGACGAATGTAGTTACACGTATTGCCAAATGCATTGAGGTTGACGGACATCATTTTGAGCATTTATTGCATTAATGTGTTATTTACAGGTACTCACCCTGTAACAGCAATCGTTCTCAGAAATGATAAGTTCACAAAGGCAACCGAAATAAAATGTTCAAACGTACCTACGTTCTGTATTTTAATTTTAAAAACCTACCTATTACCAACTGTTCGTCTAAAATTGTGAGCCATATGTTTGTGAGTATTACAGCGCCATCTATCAAAAAGCGAAAAAAGTGGTCCAACTAAAACATTCATGTTTCTTTACGTAGTACACGAATATGTAATAAAAATGGGTGGTTCTTATTTAAAAAACGCAGTTGATATCCGTTTGACCAATGGCATCGGCATCTAGCGGACCCACCATATCGCCATCTGGTTTCCCCCTTCAAGCTAGACGAGTTTCGTTCTTTGTTCTTTTTTTTCGTTTCACGCGTATTTCGTGAGCTATTGGCCCGGTCACGATCAAAGGACCACCCTGTATAGAGAAGCTACGACGCTGGAAAATTGTAGCGGAATGCTGAAAGACCTGGAGAGGATCTTCATTTGGTGCTGAGAGTAGCAACTCAGACTCATCAAAAACATATGTAAAGTATATAAACTGACACGTTGAGGTACGATTTTATGAACGCAGAACAACAACTGGAAGCAGTTACTTTCACGATGTGACCAGAAGTATGCTTACGTGGCGATCTGAAGTGCAATGGCCACATAGAATTAGTCGCGGGTAACGTAGATGTTAGACTGATAACCATTGGAAGAATCGTCAGGAGGGGTAGTCCATCAACCAAGTAAGTAGCCTACAAAACAGTCGTTCGATCAATACCTGAATGTTGCATATCAGTTTGGGATCCGTACCAGGTAGGACTGACAGAGGAAACAGGGAATACCCATAGAGGTGCAGCACGTTTCGTTACTGTTTCACTTAGTAAGCACGAAAGCGCCATCGAGATGCGCAGCATCGCGGTATGGTATAATATCAAAGTTCTGACACTGTACGTTCGTAGAAAAGTCAACCAACATGTTGCGTATATCTCACGGAAAGACGACGAAGACAAAATTAGTGATTCGACCCACAGAAGGGCTTACCAGCAATCGTTTTTCCCACCAACAATACGTGTCTGGAACAGGAAAAGGAGCAATTGACAGAGATACACAAAGTACCCTCCGCGACACACCGTAAGGTTGCTTGTGGAGTAATAGAACCAGAAAGAAATATTCATATTTTAAACGGCGTATTCTTGCTTATGAGAGGCATAGAGATGCAGTGAAACCACCATTCCGATGAGTGGGACCGTATAGGAAACCATTGTGAGAAAAACTATGTGGACAGCTGATATTGAAATATGCCATCTTGTTAGAAAAAATTGCACAAAGAAAAATCTTCCAGTTAAGCAAAATTTAAAGATGAGTCTAATTCAAAAGATTAGCATACGTACTTTACTGCGTCAACAAAGCACATTCCATCAGCTTCGGGATCATTTCTCATTCTTACAGTTTCTCTGAGTAGCTGCAGTAAGAAAATTTAATTATTTGAAGATTAAAAAGCTTCATCACTATTTTCCCATTGCCGGATTTTCAGACCAATGCGTTGTGAATGGCTTCCCCATTTGTTCACTGACTTTCGACCTCAAAACTTCAACAAAATCCTTACACCGTAATAGTGTAAAGATATTAATACTATCGGACTTCGTCCCTTACAAAGACGGAGTCTTTTTCTAAGGCGAAAATGATTAACGATAGAGTCAACATGAAGCTCAAATCGTTTCATCGTTGAACAAAGAGGTTGGAATCCTACGGAAGTCAGCCTAACGTGCGAATTTATAGTTCTGATTGATTTTGATACGGACAATGGGTACTTCGAATATTTCTACTAAGTAAGACACTGTAATATGAATTAAAATAGTAATTATTCAGTAAAGCATTTACAGTAAAAGAGCTTACACCATGCATCCATCCACTCTAAAGACAGGTCCGAACGCTGTTGCAGAGGCAACGGAACAAGATGCGAAGTTCAGAAGAATGCGAAATCCCGAAGATTGGCTAAAATTTGGCGCGCGAAATTTGGCACGGACTTCAATGCGATATGCCTTTAATAGGTTCCACAACGAAACATTATCTCGAAATTTGGTAGAAAATCCGAAGAAATTCTGGTCATATGTAAAGTACACAAGCGGCAAGACGCAGTCAATACCTTCGCTGCGCAGTGCCGATGGTACTGTTACCGACGACTGGGCCGCTAAAGCGGAGTTATTGAACGCAGTTTTCCGAAATTCCTTCACCAGGGAATACGAATGGAATATCCCAGAATTTGAAACACGAACAGATGCTAGCATGAGTTTCTTAGAAGTAGATACCGTAGGGGTTGCGAAGGAACTCAAATCGCTTGATACGGGCAAGTCTTCAGGTCCAGATTGTATACCGATTAGGTTCCTTTCAGATTACTCTGATACAATAGCTCCCTATTCAGCAATCATATACAACCGCTCGCTCACCGACAGATCTGTACCTACAGATTGGAAAGTTGTGCAGGTCGCACCATTGTTTAAGAAGGGTAGTAGGAGTAATCCATAGAACTATAGACTTATATTATTGACGTCGGTTTGCAGTAGGGTTTTGGAGCATATACTGTAGTCAAGCATTATGAATCACCTCGAAGGGAACGATCTATTGATACGTAATGAGCATGGTTTCAGAAAACATCGTTCTTGTGCAACGCAGCTAGCCCCAGGGAAGCGTCCTGGGACGTCTGCTCTTCCTGATCTATATAAATGACCTGGGTGACAATCTGAGCAGTTCTCTTAGGTTGTTCGCAGATGATGCTGTAATTTACCGTCTAGTACGGTCATCCGAAGATCAGTATCAGTTGCAAAGCGATTTAGAAAAGAATGCTGTATGGTGTGGCAAGTGGCAGTTGACGCTAAATAACGAAATGAGTTCCTAAAGAAATCCGTTGGAATTCGATTACTCGATAAATAGTACAATTCTCAAGGCTGTCAATTCAGCTATGTACCTGGGTGTAAAAATTGCGAATAACTTCAGTTGGAAAGACCACATTGACAATATGGTGGAGAAGGCGAGACAAAGGTTGCGTTTCATTGGCAGGAGACTTAGAAGATGCAAGAAGTCCACTAAAGAGACAGCTTACACTACACTCGTTCGTCCTCTGTTACAATATTGCTGTGCGGTGTGGGATCCTTACCAGGGGGGATTGACGGAGGACATCGAAAGGGTGCAAAAAAGGGCAGCTCGTTTTGTATTATCACGTAATAGGGGAGAGAGAGTGTGGCAGATATGATACGCGAGTTGGGATGGTTAGTCATTAAAGCGAAGGCGTTTTTCGTCGCGGCGAGGTCTATTTACGAAATTTCAGTCACCAACTTTCTCTTCCGAATGCGAAAATATTTTGTTGAGCCCAACCTACATAGGTAGGATGATCATCAAAATAAAATAAGAGAAATCAGAGCTCGAACAGAAAGGATTAGCTGTTCGTTTTTCCCGCGCGTTTCGGGAGTTCAATGGTAAGGAGGTAGTATGATTGTGGTTCGAAGAACCTTCTGCCAAGCACTTAAATGTGAATTGCAGAGTAATCGTGTAGATGTAGATGTAGAACAGAGAGAGAGAGAGAGTATTCAGGAGACAATTCAAGTATTCTAACATTTTATTGTTTAAAAAGATACATGAAAAGATATGTAAACAGCATCTTAGAATGCGATGAGACATCTCAGGTGGTTTACGTATTTTTAGCACTTCGTATGTGAGCAGTGCAAAATGAGTAACATTTTCTTGAATTCGAAAAGATGATGTTGTACTGTGTGGCAGCAAGCGGGCTGTGGCCTGTCAGCCTCCCATGTGGTTGGCAGTGAAGCTGTTTTTTGAAGTCGTCACCCCGCTGTAAAACGTCTGGTCAGTACCAAGTCCGCCACTGAGTGATTGAACATCGAGGCGTCCAACAGCCGCAGACACCGTCGCGGTTCGTCAGTGCGTTTGCTACAGGCGCTCACCGCTATGCGGCAGTACCAGTTTAGCTGTTCATTACTTTGAACAGAACGTAGAAATGTCCTTCGATTTCACTTGCCGACTCGCTCACTCGGTGAGCACGAGAAACTCATGCTTCGACTGCAAACCGACGGCGTCAGACATGTGGTGAGATTCATCGGCATCTCCCCCCTCCCCCTCCCCCCCCCCCTTTGTCATCGTGATCTGCTCCTCCTGGTGCAGCATTCTCGCTACGACCTAGCTTTGATTCAATACCTGTTCGCTTTGTTGTTTTGTTATTGCATAACATAAGTGAAGACTATCCTCGGCTATATAATTGTTCTGTTTCATTCTGATTTCACAATACACAGGGGATAGGCAAAATAATGTGAACATTGTTAGTAATGGGATGGTTGTGATTGACGGTCAACAACCCAGGTAAGGCACATGTCGCGCTGGACTGTGCGTGTTCAAAACGGACTAGACATTAGTGTAGGTTATTTACGAGTAGTGCACACTTCGTACTTGCGTTCAGAGGCCGAGGTCGACGTGCAATGAAAGACCTAACAGAATTCCAAAGAGGGCCGATTGTGGGGCCCGATTAGCTGGAGCATCAGTAACCAAGACAGCCAACTTATTGAATGTTTCGAGAGAAACTGTTCCAACAGTCATAAAAAAAAACAACATGGAAAGACATCATCGTGTAAACGTAATACTGGGCGCAAATCAAAACTAAATGACCGAGATCGTAGTACGCTAACACCAATTGTGTCAAAACAACACAAAACTACGGCGGCTCAAGTGACTGCAGAGCTCAATAGCCATCTTCGAGACACCATATCTATCGACATTGTCCGCCGAGAACTCCATAAAGCGAATATTCATGGACGAGCTGCTATACCGAAACCATTAGTGACGACATCCAACGTAAAGAAGCGTAAAACATGGTGTCAGGAGCATAAATCCAGGACGGCTGATCATTGCAGACACGTCTTATGGTCCGACGAGTCAACGTTTTCGATATTTCCAACATTGGGTCGGGTTTACGTCTGGAGAACGCCAAAAAAAGCCTACAATCCTGCCGGCCGCTGTGGCCGAGATGTTCTAGGGGCTTAAGTCCGGAACCGCGCTGGTGCTATGGTGGCAGGTTTCGGGCATGGATGTGTGTGATGTCCGTGGGTTAGTTAGATTTAAGTAGTTCTAAGTCTAGGGGACTGGTCACATGAGATTTTAAGCCCCATAGTGCTTGAAGTCATTTGAACCATTTGAACCAACAATTCTGATTGCTTGATTCCAACGGTTAAGCATGGAGGTGGAAGTGTGATGGTGTGGGCAGCCATATTATGGTATCCTGCTGGTTCCATCGTTACTCTGAAACGCCGTGCTACAACCAAATATTATGTGAACATTTTAGGTGATCAGGTGCACCCCATGATTCAAATGTTGTTCCCCAATGTTAATGCACCCATTTACACACCCAGGAAGGTACAGTCGTCATACGAGGAGCATGAAACTCAACTGCAGCGTCTTCCCTGGCCAGCACAGTCCTCGGACTTCAACATTATCGAATCCTTGTGGGAAGTATTGGAGCACAGACTCGGGAGTACCTTTCGGCCTCCCTCGTCACTGCAGGAGTTAGAAGTGGTTCTGATGGAAGAGTGGCATAACATTCGATTGGAGACTATAAATTAAGTACATGCCACTATTCCAGGAAGAATCTCAGCTGTATTATGGGCAAAAGGGGGTCCAACCCCTTATTAATAAACCATTCCCAAGTAGATACAGGTGTTCCCATCATTTTGCCTATCCCCTGTACCTCTGACTTTTATTGTTATTGTTGTGATTTACACCTCACTTTTTCCTAGTATCCCTACACATCACGGACGTTCGGCAAGTAAGAGCTCTGCCGACGCCTTACACGGTCAGATACTGGCTCGGAAATCGTAGCGGCCCGTTAAAATTTCCCGCGCCAAACAACTGGGACATGTTCTTTTCATTTGCATTGCCTAGGGCTGCGAGAACTGCAGAAAACAGCTGGGTGAGCTGGCGCACAGTGATAAATTGTGGGTTCCGTACGGAGTATAAAGTGCAATTTCACCGACAACATTCCCAACGGTGTTCTGGAATATTTTGGTATAAGCAACCTCTGGTCTCCGGTGGCTTGTCATTTCTTACCGCCATTTACCTTTTTATCTCTAAGGCACTATAAATATCTGCACAACAGGGAACATCTCCACGCTGTGCGCTGTATGTTTCGTTTGAAAACCAGCTTGCCCCATGTATTCATGGGACTTATTGTTGATAGCAATGAAAACTCTTGCCTAAGACCGTGTAGGAAATTCGTTAGCAATCAAAACAGCCTCCAGTCGTCTCGGAATTTGTACATACATTTCCTGTTGGGATTTTCAAGGGAACCGTATACCACTCTTCCTGCAAAGTAGTTGCACTTTCAGGTAACGTCGACGGAGATGTGAGGCGATCACGCACCGTTCTCTCCGAAGTAGACCACAAAGGCTCAATAATATTGACATCTGGTGACTTTCGTGGCCACGAGAAAAGCGACCATTCATCCCCGATCTTATTAAAATACCGGGTGATCAAAAAGTCAGTATAAATTTGAAAACTGAATAAACCACGGAATAATATAGATAGAGAGGTACAAATTGACACACATGCTTGGAATGTCATGGGGTTTTATTGGAACCAAAAAAATACAAAAGTTAAAAAAATGGCCGACAGATGGCGCCTCATCTGATCAGAATAGCAATAATTAGCATTACAAAGTAAGACAAAGCAAAGATGATGATCTTTACAGGAAATGCTCAATATGTCCACCATCATTCCTCAACAATAGCTGTAGTCGAGGAATAATGTAGTGAACAGCACTGTAAAGCATGTCCGGAGTTATGGTGAGGCATTGGCGTCGGATGTTGTCTTTCAGCATCCCTAGAGATGTTGGTCGATCACGATACACTTGCGACTTCAGGTAACCCCAAAGCCAATAATCGCACGGACTGAGGTCTGGGGACCTGGGAGGCCAAGCATGACGAATGTGGCGGCTGAGCACACGATCATCACCAAACGACACGCGCCATAGATCTTTCACGCGTCTAGCAATATGGGGTGGTTCTAATAAAACCCCATGTCATTCCAACCATGTGTGTCAACTTCCACCTCTCTATCTACATTATTCCGTGGTTTACTAAGTTTTGAAATTTATACTGACTGTTTGATCACCCGGTATTTCTGGACGACGCGAGCTTTGTGAAGAGGGACTCTGTGGTCTTATAACACCCATCACCACTGGGAAGCAAACACTATATCATGGCATGGACCTGATCAGCCAAAATGGTCACATAGTCCTTGGCAGCAAAGCGACCTTGCAGAGTAACCATGGGGACCTTGAAGTATCACGGTTTGACGGCCCATAGCATCACGTAACCTTCCCCATGTTTCACTCTTGTGACGTAAACTCCGTCAGAAGTTGGCAACAGTGTGATACAAGACTGCTCCGACCAAATAAGATCCTTCCATTACTCCACAATCCAGGTTTGATGCCATCGACGCCACGTTTTCCCGTTACGGACATTTGCATCACTGAGGAGTGGTTTTGGAATTCCTGGTTCAAATTCAAATGGCTCTAAGCACTAGGGGACTTAACATCTGAGGTCATCAGTCCCCTAGACTTAGAACTATTTAAACCTAACTAACCTAAGAACAGCACACACAGCCACGCCCGAGGCAGGATTCGAACCTGTGACCGTAGCAGCAGCGCGGTTCCGGACTGAAGCGCCTGGGACCGCTCCGCCACAGCGGCCGGCTAGAATTCCAGTTCGTGATACAATTCCCTGTTTCCAGAGTTTCCTTCTTGTTGTTTTGGTGCTGTCAGGGTTGCCGAGGGTGACACTCGGTTCTCAAGTGACTTTTGAAGCTGCCTGAAATGCCTGGGCTAGCAGGACAGAGCGGATTAGGTTATGGAAAGGGGCCAAAATAATTTGCTGTCAGTTGCACTCAGCATACAAACTTTATTTATCAACACACAATATTACAACAAGAATGCAAAACATTCAAAAGTTTAATTGACCTCCTTCGATTAACTTTAAATCGACTGAAGGCTACACTCAAAATCCAAGACACAAGACGTAAGCGAGAAACTGAAATACAAGGTTCTTCAGGAGGTTTCACCCAAAAATATTTTCTAAATCTTCAATCTAAACAGGCTGAAGGCCTTAGCAATTCCGTTTTAATGGAACTTGGCTAGAGGCCGCATATTCAGCAATGAGTTTCAATCAAAAAGCAGAATGTCTTCTCGTAAAATATATCATGCAAAATTCGGCTGAAGGCCCTATACAAAAGCCCTTAAGAGCCAGACAAGAACATTAATTTAAGTGGTATTAAAACTTTGCTGAAGGCCGCACATCAGCAAATATTTTAACGGCTTGAGCCCTAGAGACAAGAGTTTCAATTTTAAAAGGCAGAAGGCTGTATCTTAATAAAAATGGTTCAAATGGCTCTGAACTTAGAATTACTTAAACTAACCTAAGGATATCACACACATCCATGCCCGAGGCAGGATTCGAACCTGCGACCGTAACGGTCGCGCAGCTTCAGACTGTAGCGCCTAGAACCGCTCGGCCACTCCGGCCGGCTGTATCTTAAAACATTTCATATAAAATTCGGCTGAAGGCCCCTATAAAGAATAACAATCTCATGCCTTAAGGGCAAGACAAGAACATTAATTTAAGAGATTGTAACACTAACGCCCGTTTAGGTGAGCCAGGCAGCCTGTCCAATGACTTCTTAATCTGAAGGCAACCCAACCGACAGACAGCCGACCGACCAAACAACAAAATCAGTTCTGCTCCACGCAATCAGTAAAACGACCACAAGATTTCTATACAACTAAACACAGAATGTTGGCGCCCACAACGACCAGCAACTCCTCAGCTGTCGAACTACACGCTGTGGTGGACAGCAACAACACGACGACGAAAATACACTGCTGAAAAACATTACATCAACGACCAGGACAGGTAACCGGAACATCAACGGCCACAAGGCAGAAGATGCCGCTGGTCAACTTCAATATCCGGGAATAAGTTAGCAGGCAGACGGCTGGAATCTTAGTCGATTTGAATACACACGCGTTGTTGCTCGCCGAAATGTCCCAAAAGGGACAACCCGGATCAAACGAAGAAATGTAAACAGTTGAGGCTCGATAATAAGTTAAGTGAGGACTCAACTTTCAGGTCCAAGATCGGTGGGCGACGAACTTCGTAGCACTCGCAAGCAGCACCTCTCACTCCAACCGCGCGTGCACACCGCCAGCGGTCCCCGCCAGAGTACGCGTGATGGAGACTTCCTCGCTGCTCCACGCCAACCAACCGAGTGGTCACACACCGCCCAGCCGGAAACTATATCCGCCACGCCAGAGATAGCAAAGATAGTACAGCAGTACTAGTATCGATACACGCTGCTGCTACCACTCAAGGAGGGGACAGCAACATTATCGCGATAACCGCAGGAGAAATAAAACCACAGGACTGCAACTGAGGTTTAACCCAAGACAAGCAAGACTCGAGCCAGCCACGGCTCACTGCTGTTCTCTTAATTTTTGTCACAGTCTTTTTCCATAACCATCTGTCACTATCACTCAACACACACTTTCGACTGCATGATTTTTTTGCACTTTCCCTGTCATTTCCCATGTGTCCTTCCAATAAAACGCAGCGAAGGCTAACCAAAGGCTGCGTTTTATTGGCAGGACACTTAGAAAATGTAACAGACCTCCTAAGGAGACTGCCTACACTACGTTTGTCCGTCCTCTTTTAGAATACTGCTACACGGTGTGGGATCCTTACAAGGTAGTACTGACAGAGTGCATCGAAAAAGTTCAAAGAAAGGAAGCACGTTTTGTATAATCGCGAAATATGGGAGAGAGTGTCACAGAAATGATACATGATTTGGGCAGGAAATCATTAAAAGAAATGCGTTTTTCGTTGCGACGGAATCTTCTCACTAAATTCCAATCACCAACTTTCTCCTCCGAATGTGGAAATATCTTGCTGAAACCGACCTACATAAGGCGGAACGATCACCACGATAAAGTAAGGGAAATCAGAGATCGATACAGATCTTCATTCTTTCCGCGCGCTATACGAGATTGGAATAATGGAGAATTATGAAGGTGGTTCGATGAACCCTCTGCCAGGCACTTAAATGTGATTTGCAGAGTATCCTTGTAGATGTAGCTGTAGATGTAGATATGGTGCCTCTTGAAACATCAAACATTTCGGCTACCCTGGTTACGTGACCACCCACCATACCAGCAGCAACGATTTGCCCACATTCGAATTCACTCAGGTCCGACATTATGTACTCACAATCATACAGAACACTGTTCCGAGCACGGATCACACTTGTAACCTACTGACGACACTGCACATGTGCTGCTCGTCGTCAAATACAACAGCGCAACCTCCAGGCATCTCTAGTGTCTTCCGTTTACGTTCAGGCGTGCATTTCCCGCGGTGTTCCATATTTTTGTACAACCCGTGTAGCTTGTATTCGATACTGCTTGGTTTTGTGTCGAGTTTGTTTTTACTACCGTGTTAGTAGTTCGTTAAAGCAGTATTTGTAGGTTTACTAATGAAGTGTTGATTCCACTTCATGTACAGGTCCACTGAATACTATGAAGAAGCCGCAAAGCAACGTTATACTGCGCTGTTCCCAAAGCAGCGGTAACTATGTCGCAGTACGAAACTTACTGACAGATTAAAACTGTGTGCCGGACCGAGGCTCGAACTCGGGACCTTATCCTTTCGCGGTCAAGTGCTCTATCCTTTCTTCCAGGAGTGTTATTTCTGCAAGGTTCGCAGGAGAGCTTTTGTGAAGTTTGGAAGGTAGGAGGCGCGGTACTGGCAGAATTAAAGCTGTGAGACCGGGGCGTGAGTCGTGCTTGGGTAGCTCAGTTGGTTGAGCACTTGCCCGCGAAAGGCAAAGGTCCCGATTTCGAATCTCGGTCCGGCACACATTTTAATCTGCCAGGAAGTTTCATATCAGCTTAAACTCCGCTGTAGAGCGGAAATTTTCTTTGTCGCAGTACTTTTATCGCCTTTCTAAGGATCGCTGCGCAATAATTTCTTTTGTGTTACATGTTGCTTGTTTTTTCATTGTTGTGTTTGCATTTTCACAGAAGCAACGTTAAGTGTGATAACAACTCGAATGAATCGTAATTGCGTAGTTATAGGTTACTAGGAGCCCTCTATAACGAGATATTCAGAAAATATACGAGATTTTTTCAGGCAATTTCTGGTTCACCCTTCACAAACTCATGGCTAATCCAGTCGGAAAAATCGGAAGGAAAGGAGGTACTACCTCCATCAAGAGCATGCAAAGTAAAACGCTTGGGTTCAAAGCAAGCTTCGAGCTGATGAAAGTTTTTTGCATGGTTTATGTTTTAGTTGTGAGTCTTACGGTTGTTTTTATACAGTTCTTGATTCCATCGCTAGCTATGCATCTCCGTCATTTCAGCATCCCACACCACGTAGTCATACTTCTGCCCCATCGCTTATTTCCTTCTACCATCCATTTAACTACTGTTTCCAGCAATGGTTCATGTCACAGTATGTGGCCAACCACACAGTCTCTTTGTTGTGTTCCCTATTACTCGTTTCTTCTCGATGACTGGTTGCGGAACTTCTTCATTCCTTACGACATGAATTTCAACCATCTATATAGCCTTTCAACAAGATGGTGCACTGTCATACTGGAATTATTTGTTCGACAGTTCGTGGATGAAACCTTTCTGGACAGATAGATCCGTAGAGATTGTCCATCATCATGACAACCATCTCCACCAGTCATAACCACTCGACATTTTTGTGGGGGTTACGTTAAGGATAAAGTCTTCAACACACCAGTTCCTGATGCACACGCTCTTACGGAACAAATACGAGGTGCTGTAGAGGTAGTAACTGAAACAATATAGGCAAATGCATGATTTCGTATAGTTTAAAGTTTCTACGGAAAACAAACACGGTGCACATGTAAAAATATATCAATAAAAAACTGTATATGAGCTACATCTACATGGATACTCTGCAAATCACACTTGAGTGTCTGGTAGAGTCTTCATCGAACCACCTCGGCAATAATTCTCTATTATTCCAATCTCGAGCTGCGCGCAGAAAAACTAACACCTACACCATTCCATGCGAGCTGTAATTTCCCTTATTTCATTATGGTGACCGTTTCTCCCTATGTAGGTCAGCGTCAGGAAAATATTTTCGCATTCTAAGGTAAAAATTGGTGATTGTAATTTCGTGAGAAGATTCCGCCACAAGCAAACACCTTTGTTTTACCACTGTCCACCCCAAATCTTGTACCATGTCCGTGACACCCTCTCTCCTGTTTCTGGATAATACAAAACGTGCTTCTTTGGACTTTCTCGATGTACTCCGTTAGACTTATCTGGTAGGGATCCAAGACCGCGCAGCAGTACTCCAAAAGACGACGGACAAGCATAACGTAGACAGTCTCTTTAGTGGACTTTTACATTTTGTAACTGTTCTGCCAATAAAATGCAGACTTTGGTTTGCCTTCCGCACAACATTTTCTATGTTTTCTTTCCAATTTAAATTGTTCGTAATTGTAATTCCTAGGTATGTAGTTGAATTTGCTGCCTTTACATTTGACTGATTTATCATGTAACCGAAGTTTAACGGATTCCTTTTAGCCCTCAGGTGGATGACCTCGCACTTTTTATTACTTAGGGTCAATTGCCAATTTTCGAGCAATACAGATACCTCAACTAAATCTTTTTGCAGTTTATTTTGATCTTCTAAGACTTAGCTACACGATAAACGATAGCATCATGTGCAAACAACCCAACACGACTGTTCAGATTGTCTCCTAAATCGTCTACATAGATAAGGAACAACAGAGGGCCTATAGCACTGCCGGCCGCGGATGCCGAGCTGTTCTAGGCGCTACAGTCTGGAACCGCGCGACCGCTACGGTCGCAGGTTCGAATCCTGCCACGGGCATGGATGTATGTGCTGTTCTTAGGTTAGTTAGGTTTAAGTAATCCTAAGTTCTAGGGGACTGAGGACCACAGCAGTTAAGTCCTATAGTGCCCGGAGCCATTTGAACCATTTGAACCTATAGCATTACTCTGGGGAACGCCAGAAATCATTTCTGTTTTATCCCATGACTTTCCGTCAATTACTACGAACTGTGACCTCTCTGACTGGAAATCACGAATCAGTCACACAATGAGGATGGTATTACATAAGCACGCAATTTCACAAGCAGTTTGTGTGGTACAGTGTCAAAAAGCGTCCTGGTAATCTAGAAGCACGGAATCAATTTGAAACCCCTTGCCAAGAGCACTCAACACTTCGTGTGCGTAAACAGCTACTTTTGTTTCACAAGAACGATGATTTCTAAATCCATATTGAATGTAGGTCAATACACCGTTCTCTTCGAGATAATTCATAATTTTCGAACACAATATATGTGTTCCAAACTCCTGCTGCATATCGACGTTAATGACATGGGCCTGTAATTTAATTGGTATAACCTGTGCAACTTTCCAGTAAATTGGGTATGGATCTTTCGTCAGCGAGCGGTTTTATACGTTCGTTAAGTATGGAACTATTACATCAGCATACTCTGAAAGGAACCTAATCGGTATGCAGTCTGAACCAGAAGACTTCCTTTTATAAAGTGATTTACGTTGCTTCACTACTCGGAAGATATCTACTTTGAAGTGTCCGTCCCCGGTAGCTGAGTGGTTGCCGGCACGGTAGCTAAGCGTGTTCGGTCAGAGAGCTGGTTAGCCTCTGTAATAAAAAAAAACTGAGTGGAAGGACAAAAAAATAAATAAATGAATAAAAAATGTGTGGTCAGCGCGACAGAATGTCAATCCTAAAGGCCAGGGTTCGATTCCTGGCTGGATCGGAGATTTTCTACGCTCAGGGACCGGGTGTTGTGTTGTCCTTAACATCATCATTTCATCCCCATCGACGTGCGAGTACTCGAAGTGGCATCAAATCGAACGACTTGCAATCGCCGAAAGGTCCACCCGACGGGAGGCCCTAGTCACACGACATTTACATTTTTTTTTTTACTTTTAAGTTACTCATGTTGGCAGCTGTTCTTGATTCGATTTCTGGAATATTTACTTCGTCTTCCTTGGTGAACGAATTTCGAAAGCTGTGTATAATGAACCTGCTTTCGCAGCACTGTCATCGATAGTACTTCCATTGCTACCGCTCAGATAAGGCATAGCCTTGCCACTAGCGTACTTCACAAAGACCGAATCTAAGCTATCATTTTTAACAAACTGCGTAGCCGTGTCTAGCATAGTTCCTTAGAAACACATTTTGGTAATCAGCAAAATACTTTATCTTCACTCTGTAGTTTTGGGAGTTAGTCGCAGCTCCTTTTGAACGAAACGCCTTTGTGTGTTGTGTTTTTCTTGATACTGTTTCTTTCTTGCATTTTCGTTATTTATTTATTCTACTTCCAAGCTAACAAAATTCGAGCACCATTTCAAGACCATCTTGTGACAGTTTAACATTAATGTTTCCAGAAGGTCTGTGCGGTATGCTTAGGCAGCTGTCTTCAGGTAGTCCAACTGTGTAAACCAGCCGGGCAGTTTATCGGATGGAAATGTATTCGGTGGGAGTCACAGGATGGGGGTTTGCATCTCTGTTGTTTGTTTTTCCATAGCTGTTAGTGCTTCTGGTTTTGCCGCTCGGCTTCGGCTACATTAACAATGCCGCCTGTTGCCGCACATCATAACATGTAGCCAGTTGGAATGGCATTATCTTAAATTTCCTTTGTTTATGTTTATATTGTATGTATCGACTAACATACGTTCCATTTGATTAAGTACCCCGCTCTATCCTTGATCACATTCAGCGATTACTGCCGTATTATCAAAAAACCATATCATGGTTTTCTACCCATGATAACATAACTCCCACGCTGACGTAGTCCTTAGCTTTCCTCACTGTTACTTCAATATACAAATTAAATCAGACAACGGCCAGTCCTGGATACAACCTTCTTCATTGCGGACTCTGGCACCATTCCATCATTATTGACTACATAAAGAAAGTACATACAATCGCACATGTATGCAATACCATGACAGTGGTGTACTAATGTTTGCATACCTAAAATGGTTTAATAAACAGATTAGGGGAGTGTGTACCTAGAAACGAATGGTGTTTTTTGGTCAGCGTTCCAGTCTAGTGACTGATTTTAGAATCACATTAAGTGTGCACTACAGACTGCCATAAGCAGTTTCCACAGTTTTCAACATGTTGCTACATGCAAGGTTATGCTTTATGCAGTCTTTGTAAATATTTCTAGTTGTTGTTGTTGTTGTTGTCTTCAGTCCTGAGACTGGTTTGATGCAGCTCTCCATGCTACTCTATCCTGTGCAAGCTGCTTCATCTCCCAGTACCTACTGCAACCTACATCCTTCTGAATCTGCTTAGTGTATTCATCTCTTGGTCTCCCTCTACTATTTTTACCCTCCACGCTGCCCTCCAAAGCTAAATTTGTGATCCCTAGATGCCTCAAAACATGTCCTACCAACCGATCCCTTCTTCTAGTCAAGTTGTGCCACAAACTTCTCTTCTCCCCAATCCTATTCAATACCTCCTCATTAGTTACGTGATCTACCCATCTAGTCTTCAACATTCTTCTGTAGCACCACATTTCGAAAGCTTCTATTCTCTTCTTGTCCAAACTAGTTATCGTCCATGTTTCACTTCCATACATAGCTACACTCCAAACAAATACTTTCAGAAACGGCTTCCTGATACATAAATCTATATTCGATGTTAACAAATTTCTCTTCTTCAGAAACGCTTTCCTTGCCATTGCCAGTCTACATTTTATACCCTCTCTACTTCGACCATCGTCAGTTATTTTACTTCCTAAATAGCAAAACTCCTTTACTACTTTAAGTGTCTCATTTCCTAATCTAATTCCCTCAGCATCACACGATTTAATTTGATTACATTCCATTATCCTCGTTTTGCTTTTGTTGATGTTCATCTTATATCCTCTTTTCAAGACACTGTCCATTCCGTTCAAATGCTCTTCCAAGTCCTTTGCCGTCTCTGACAGAATTACAATGTCATCGGCGAACCTCAAAGTTTTTACTTCTTCTCCATGAATTTTAATACCTACTCCAAATTTTTCTTTTGTTTCCTTTACTGCTTGCTCAATATACAGATTGAATAACATCGGGGAGAGGCTACAACCCTGTCTCACTCCCTTCCCGACCACTGCTTCCCTTTCATGTCCCTCGACTCTTATTACTGCCATCTGGTTTCTGTACAAACTGTAAATAGCCTTTCGCTCCCTGTATTATACCCCTGGCACCTTCAGAATTTGAAAGAGAGTATTCCAGTCAACATTGTTAAAAGCTTTCTCTAAGTCTACAAATGCTAGAAACGTAGGTTTGCCTTTTCTTAATCTTTCTTCTAGGATAAGTCGTAAGGTAAGTATTGCCTCACGTGTTCCAACATTTCTACGGAATCCAAACTGATCCTCACCGAGGTCCGCATCTACCAGTTTTTCCATTCGTCTGTAAAGAATTCGCGTTAGTATTTTGCTGCTGTGACTTATTAAACTGATAGTTCGGTAATTCTTACATCTGTCAGCACCTGCTTTCTTTGGGATTGGAATTATTATATTCTTCTTAAAGTCTGAGGGTATTTCACCTGTCTCATACATCTTGCTCACCAGCTGGTAGAGTTTTGTCATGACTTGCTCTCCCAAGGCCGTCACTAGTTCTAATGGAATGTTGTCTACTCCGGGGGCCTTGTTTCGACTCAGGTCTTTCAGTGCTCTGTCAAACTCTTCACGCAGTATCGTATCTCCCATTTCATCTTCATCTACATCCTCTTCCATTTCCATAATATTGTCCTCAAGTACGTCGCCCTTGTATAGACCCTCTATATACTCCTTCCACCTTTCTGCCTTCCCTTCTTTGCTTAGAACTGGGTTGCCATCTGAGCTCTTGATATTCATACACGTGGTTCTCTTCTCTCCAAAGTCTCTTTAATTTTCCTGTAGGCAGTATCTATCTTACCCCTAGTGAGATAAGCTTCTACATCCTTACATTTGTCCTCTAGCCATCCCTGCTTAGCCATTTTGCATTTCCTGTCGATCTCATTTTTGAGACGTTTGTATTCCTTTTTGCCTGCTTCATTTACTGCATTTTTATATTTTCTCCTTTCATCAATTAAATTCAATATTTCTTCTGTTACCCAAGGATTTCTAGCGGCCCTCGTCTTTTTACCTGCTTTATCCTCTGCTGCCTTCACTAATTCATCCCTCAGAGCTACCCATTCTTCTTCTACTGTGTTTCTTTCCCCCATTGCTGTCAATTGTTCCCTTATGCTCTCCTTGAAACTCTGTACAACCTCTGGTTCTTTCAGCTTATCCAGATCCCATGTCTTTAAATTCCCACCTTTTTGCAGTTTCTTCAGTTTTAACCTACAGGTCATAGCCAATAGATTGTGGTTAGAGTCCACATCTGCCCCTGAAAATGTCCTACAATTTAAAACCTGATTCCTAAATCTCGGTCTTACCATTATATAATCTATCTGATACCTTTTAGTATCTCCAGGATTCTTCCATGTATACAACCTTCTTTTATGATTCTTGAACCAAGTGTTAGCTATGATTAACTTATGCTCTGTGCAAAATTCTACCAGATGGCTTCCTCTTTCATTTCTTAGCCCCAACCCATAATCACCTACTATGTTTCCTGCTCTCCCTTTTCCTACACTCGAATTCCAGTCACCCATTACTATTAAATTTTCGTCTCCCTTCACTACCTGAATAATTTCTTTTATCTCATCATACATTTCATCAATTTCTTCATCATCTGCAGAGCTAGTTGGCATATAAACTTGTACTACTGTAGTAGGCATGGGGTTTGTGTCTATCTTGGCCACAATAATGCGTTCACTATGCTGTTTGTAGTAGCTTACCCTCACTTCTATTTTTTTTGTTCATTATTAAACCTACTCCTGCATTACCCCTATTTGATTTTGTATTTATAACCCTGTGTTCACCTGACCAAAAGTCTTGTTCCTCCTGCCACCGAACTTCACTAATTCCCACTATATCTAACTTTAACCTATCCATTTCCCTTTTTAAATTTTCTAACCTACCTGCCCGATTAAGGGATCTGACATTCCACGCTCCGATCCGTAGAACGCCAGTTTTCTTTCTACTGATAACGACGTCCTCCTGAGTAGTCCCCGCCCGGAGATCCGAATGGGGGACTATTTTACCTCCGGAATATTTTACCCAAGAGGACGTCATCATCATTTAAGCATACAGTAAAGCTGCATGTCCTCGGGAAAAATTACGGCTGTAGTTTCCCCTTGCTTTCAGCCGTTCGCAGTACCAGCACAGCAAGGCCGTTTTGGTTAATGTTGCAAGGCCAGATCAGTCAATCATCCAGACTGTTGCCCCTGCAACTACTGAAAAGGCTGCTGCCCCTCTTCAGGAACCACATGTTTGTCTGGCCTCTCAACAGATACCCCTCCGTTGTGGTTGCACCTACGGTACGGCCATCTGTATCGCTGAGGCACGCAAGCCTCCCCACCAACGGCAAGGTCCATGGTTCATGGGGGGGGGGGGGGGGGGGTATTTCTAGTTATACACATTTAAGTACTGTATAATGCAGTATATCAGTTTGGAATTCTTCAGTAACAAAATTCTGCACCAGATAAAATTTTATGTATTTTTAATAGTAGTTACCTAACATGTGAACGATAAAAGCATACTTCTCTGGTCATGCATCAACTTCTACCATTAAACAAAAGGTCTTACACTGTGGAACATTAGATATTTTCAAAGGAAACAAGTTTCATTATGTCTTAACAATTTTAACTGTTTTTAAAATGGAAATTTGTAGTTGCCAGTAGCTTCTGTTTAAAAGTGTATTTTAGTTGTAACAGGTTTCTGTTAATACTTCTGCTTAATTTGATTTCCATTACTGTTCGTTGCTGCATAAGAGTCTTAATGTAACAGACAACTAAATATATAACTGACAAGATATTCTCGACTGCAGCTCTTTTAAATTTCAGATGAATACATGAGCATCTCATATGTTCCAATGTATTTTTACATTTGGAAGAACTTCTATTTTCTGTAGTAATTTTTGCAATTTTAGGAAACGACCGTGGCACTCAAAAATTGAATCCCATGTTTAAAAATGGAGTAATAAAATATAGAAACTTCTCTTACAGGGCAGGCTATAGGCGAAGGTCTGAAAAGTGTCCCAATCTCTCCCTACTAATTAGAAACAAGCGTAGGATGAACAAGGACACTTGCCAAGATCAACTATGCACAAGTTAAAACTGGATTTAAAATCACCATCTTTTAAGACATTCCAGAAACACTCTTAGAAAATCTTATTTCTTATGTCTGTCAGTGCACTCAGAATATATTCTGGCTGGTCTCCAAATGTACCATAAATCTAGTTCTCTTTTAAGTAAGCAAGCTGTCCTCCCTTCTCACTTCTACGAAAAATTGCTAAGGAGCTTTCAGTGTAATTTAAATTGGGTTTAGGTGTCTGAAGTTGGTACCCAGTCAATGATATATAAATGTCACTGGTGTTAATGTGTTCTCTAAATCTAACGGCACAACTTACACCTGTTTGTACTGTTTAAAATATTTTGCATTCTGCAAAGTTAATTTTATAAATCCTTCTATGCAAGTATGGTTTGTTATGCTGGACACAGTATTACATCGTCTTACCCAGCATGTTGTTAACATTCATACTTTGGTATATTGGAATTGTCTAGCTATTCCATGAGACACAGATCCAACATAGGGTAAAGACATGTATTTAGTTTTAACCTACTCTCCTTTTTGTAACGTAGTTTCATCGGCTGCATTGCAGCTACGTCTTTTGAAGTAAACATGTTAGCCAACAATTATGATTTGAAGCCATTACTCACTGCAATATGTCTAAGGATCTGGACTTGACTAATCAATTAATAACGGAAGGAAAAAAATGCCTTCTCATGGGGAATTATTGTGGATGCTGTTATCAGTACAGATGGGCTTACAGTAGATGCTAAAACTATGAGCACCATTATCGTTCTTGACAGTCAGATCCAGGAATTTAATCTTTTTTTTTTTAACTCAATACTGAAGGTAATGTTAGTGCACACTATTATGCTGCACTAATACAACTAAAATATCGCTGATTGATCCTCTAATCAGGAATGATATGTCGTTCTACCATAACATTCAGTTTCACTAGCTGTAATGGGAATTTTCTTAATTAACTGAATTTTGAGAATGGTATCAAAAATTTAAGCAAGTGTAGTCAATGCCATTCAGTTGGAAAAAAGTACATAGTTGAACTTTAAATAGTTATAAGAGTGTCAGACATAGCGAATTAATGTTGTCATTAATCTATTCTATTCGAGATTTCTTGTGTTGGGTAGATTCTCTTCGATGACCCAAACAATGTATTGCATTGGAATGTTAGTAACTAAGTAAACTATATCAAAAGATAAGATTTACCAGTAGTGGGAATAGGAACATGTTTGATTTTGGTCATTAGTTCCAGAGAACTTTTCACTATATAGTCTTCTTCATATACGTAATATTTGAAGCAACCTTTCAATTTTTTGCTTACTTTCCAAACAAAGCTATTATATAAATGACCATGGGCCAAATGGGAATAATAGTTTTCTGTATTTTCATTTGTACACATATAGTTCAGCTACATGGGTTTATTACCAAGACAGCTTTTACTTCTTCCTCTAAAATACTGAAATCACTCTTTTTATAGCTTTTCTAATCAAGCTATAACATCTATTAGTTGTTCCCTCGTGTAATTTTATGATACCATTTGTAGAAAAGAAATTGTGTACTTTATTAACACAGTCATTGTGGTTGATGACAACTGCACTCTTCCCTTTGTCAGGTTCAAAGGTAATTCCATTGTTTTCAGCTGATTACCTGTTGAGTTTGCAGACTGTCTGGATTTTTTTTCTTTTGTAGCTGTTTCTCTCTCTCTCTCTCTCTCTCTCTCTCTCTCTCTCTCTCTCTCTCTCTCTCCCTCTCTATCCAAATCTCTCTGCTCAGTTATAATCTTCACGACTTTAATTGTAATTCTACTCTGTTCCAAGAACAGTTTCTAAGGCTATTTTGGTGTTGCCAATTGCCAATTATACTTCTGACCTAGCTACCTTTCACAGTGGAGGCTTAATTACATTTTAGCCTCTTATTTAAAATCTGAGTGTCTCTATTGATAAACACAATTACTCAGAAGTTAAATGATTCGTACTTCAGTTAACATGCCATATTCATACCTCATCACCCAGACAGAAAAATAAACGAAAATAATAGCGTCCAGCAAATAAAATAATGGTAGCAGTTTCAATCAGTTACATAAACTTTTAGTCTTTTCATTAAAATATTGCTTACATTATTATTTAAGCATCAGGTATTTAGTTAACACTCTTCACTGACTTCCACACAATACTTTATAACATTTCTGAAAGCATCTAGGAATGTGTGTTTTAGATAATTTTTTATACTAAAAGTTACTTAAAATAAAAACGCGAAGGTCATACGATGGTTAACTGTCATTTTTACAAAAGTTTACACAAAGTTTTACATCAGTTAGGTTGTTAGAACAGCCCTCTGTAATAAGAAATAGCATGTATACAGTATATGATCTGTGTTTGGTCCCTGTTTGTGGAACATACTCGAAGAGTCAGCTAATTCACGTGCAAACATACGTTATTCTCAATGTGCAAAAGCGTTCCCTAGACCCTTGACTCATTACGTGTGGCAAGAAAGCTTTTATAAGCGTCCCTACCGTCATTGCATATTGCTACAACTCACTACACTGTCTACAACGACATCATCATCTATGGGAAATGGAACCCTAACCATCCTCTACTTTGGAAAAAAATATCTACATACACTAAGGGATAAGAATAAATCCTGTGTCCCAGGAGGATTAGACATTTCAACGCCAAAATACTCCTATACCTTGCTGTGTAGTCATATTGCTGTTGCGCCCATAGCAGCTCGAATTGACTTAACCTTACTATGTATAGTACAGTTTAGACTCGATTTGAACCCTCAAAATTTCGGAGGTTGTCCAGCGATATTTTGGCATAAGAAACCTGTGATCTGCAGCGGATCGCTAAAGATAAACTGCATTTCGTTTGGTTTCTTAGCCACATCCGAACATTCACATTAAGCCATCGTGCCAGTTCAGTTTGCGACTGTCCTGCTTCCATTTTTCCCATGGCCCTCCAACGCAGAGAGCCTGGTAGGCGTCTTCTCTGTGCCATACTGCACCTTCTGTGACTGTGACTTGAGACTACCCGGCAACCACTATCCCGTCTGATAGGCGCCCTGGGGTGATCTTTGGCGTGGTGGTCCGTTGACCAGAATGCCATCTTCCGTGCAGGACACGATGGTACTGACATCTGTTGACTCTGTGATTAAGAAGTGAATTAGACACAGGGCGGGGAAATAGTGGTTTGTTGGTTTAATTTTCGACACCAGTGTAAATCCTAATTGTACTTACACGTTGTTACGTGCAGTAGCTATTAATTAGAAAAAGAAACACGACAAACCTGACGTCACAGTGCTGTTCAAGTGTTGGTATGAGAATAAATATAGCTTGATTTTCAGATGTTACCAGGACTCAGGTAGAGTATAAGCAGTACAAAAATTCTCATCACCTTCTGGAGGACTTGGTAGAAGGAAACCACCGGTACATAGCTGGGTGGTGGCGGCTCATATCGATAGTGCCACTCTGGTGGTTTATCTTTCGTGTCACGGTCCTGTGGTGTGTGCTCCGGGACGTCGTGGAAGACGGTTGTCGGGTTGACGCAGCGAGTGTGGGACCGTACCTATTGCATGGAGATATACAAGTTGGCTCTGAGCGGAAAGCGCTGTAGCAAGCAGCGGGAAGCGAGCGTCCGGTAATTTGTGTGAAGGAGTAACGATTTTTCCGTTGGATGCCCCAGTGGTTCCCGAGAGTTGCGGTGGCTGCTTTCGGAGAAGAGAATTGGTAAGAGCTTGTGTCTACGCTCTTTTCCGTACGATGTTGCTGCCTGCCGTTATAAACGGGTGAAAATCAGGCGCTTGCATTGACTATACGGGAATTGATGTAAAATTGCATTTGTGATTGAGTCTCACTTGTACTGTGACAATTTAGAGGCGATAACTGTGGTGGTTTCATGAGGTCTGGTTCTTTGCTGTGCAACTAAGGGAGTCAGTTATTTGGGGTAACTGAGGGAGCACCATTATGTTGGTCTATGTGATACGTTATCTACGTTTTGTCTATGGCTTTGCGAATCGAAATCGTGGGGGAGTACACGTGTGAGAAATTTCCTATTGTATTGATGGTTATGTTGTAAAGACTGTTCTCTGGTGTGTTAAATCACTCGCTGATTTGTAGCCAATCTAAGCAAAAGTTACCATTACTACTAACTTATGTACTACTGTCCTTATGATTGGCGTTTGTTGTCTTTTGACTGAGGGTGTGCTCACGTTAAAAAAAAAATACCGCTACCATTCATAAGGGTTGTCTAGTAAGGAAACTGCTTAAGCTTTTATCATATGCTGGTCTGTTTGCCTATCACATTGGCTTTCTATGCAGTAACTGAAGGAATGTGTATGGTGGTTCAAGATTGGAGGCTGACTTGTATTTGAACTGGTGTTGAGGTTAAGGGCGAGATCAGCATCCCGCAAACCCGCACCCTGTTCGTGGTTAAATGTTCCGCTATTGGGGAGCCGTCTCTCTGTTCTTGGACTGTGGAAGGATACGTGATGAGTGCATCGCTGTAGTTTTCGCGTGCTACATTGCGGGGTGTCGGTGCCGTCCTAGGGCTAGACTTGCGATGTATGTTATGTTGAAAGGGAATTAACTGTACCAAACTTAAGAGAGCTTTTAATTTGTTTTAGGTCTGTACATGGATTGATGTTGATATTTTGTCGATTGCGGCAATAACTTCCTGTGTGGGGAGATCCTCTGAAGGACTTGTATTGTACTGTTGCAGTGCAGTCCATCTGAAACGTGCTGCTTAAAACTAGGGACTGCAACTCTGATGTTGTATATTACTGTTTAATCTTAAATGTCTTGAATGTAAAATGGTTGTTCAGGATTATGTAATTTTGATCGCTGGTTCCTTAAAGGAAGTATTTCTTTTTAAAATATGTGCTCGGTCAGAGCCTATTTAAATATGATTTTAACTCATCATTCAAATTTCCTAGTCTTGCTTTCTTAAAAGGCTTTCAGATAAATATTTGCTATTTGCCAGTTTAAATGTTTGAGTGACTTAAAGGAAAAGAGTATTATTTGTAATTTGTACTGACTTACGTGTTCAATAAATGAGTGTCTAGTCAATTGTGATGCACTGTTCTATTGCTAGCCTACCCCTTCCACTCCACAGCCTATTGAGCTACTTTGTGTCGAGATTGTGTTCAGAACACCCATCTGACTTGACAGCTTAGCTCTCTAGACCAGTTGCAAATAACACGCTCGCGACAGGATACCAGAGTAAGAATAATTGACAAGACTCGCAAAATAGTCCTCAACAATGTCACCATTTCATTGCAGGCGCTGCAAGAGCACGCTCCACAGAATTCCAAAACAGCACACAGTCTCCTGATCTGCTGGTCAGCATGCTGTTGGAACCCTTCGAAACACACGTGCCTCTAGCAGTGGCACGCCACACCACGCCACTGCGCAAGTGGCAGCCACCCCACACACTCTACAACCGGCTGCCCCGGCCGCTGTCGTCGCAGTCCGAGTCACTCGCGGCTCCCCGCTTAGGGCCACCATGCCACACAACCCATTGCGCTACTCTCGGAGAGAACTCCACGGCAACACGAGCAAGACCAAACAGCCTCGCGCTCACTGCACAAGAAAATCTCTGGCGGGAAAATCTCGAGAGAACGAGTGAATTATCCAACAATCAGAAGGCGCAGCAAAACCATCGCAAGAGAATTTGATAAAAGCAAGCCGGACGGCTCAATCTGAAAACAGAGCAGCAGGTAAGAATGAGCACAAATTTTGGTAGTGGAAGAGTTACGATTTGGGCAAGTAACGTAGCAAATTATTACGAGTTGTCATCTTGCATTGAAAGCGTAGCCTGCCGTGGAGCCGGATGGAGAAGAAACGTTGGTGCTCACGCTCAGCTGACACTGGCTACTGGGCCGGGCGAGTGGAGTACTTGGCTAAAACTGTGTGAAATACGTTACACATACTCTCTATGAATCAGAAAAAGTACTATTAAATATTAATCGATCTTTTTCATATGTTGCGTACCGAATTCCATGAATGACACAACCATACTGCTAAAATTTCAAATCAATAACTTCAGTACTTTTGGAGACAGAAATTTTGTCCTAAAACACGTACCAGCCGTTCTGGCATTGTGAAACCTGAGTTAGGGACTGTAACGTGTTCATCTGTAGTACCAATTGAAACTACAACCGAGAGGATAGGTTCACATAATCGAATTTTCTTTAGTTTCATTACCACAATTTCCTGACGTAATTATAAGTACTTTGGAAAATTATTATTTCATCGTGTTTTGCTTGAGTGAGTGTTTTGGAGAGAGTGACAGAGCGAATGAAGGACATACCTAAAGTGATAATGTGATATTGCATTAAAACTACGTAAATGTTTGCGTGAGAAAGTTGTTGTGCAATAGGGGAATTTGTGATATATGTCCGAGTGAGCTTGATTTTGTAAAAGGGAGCCATAATGAAAGTGGAGTGTTAAATTTGTTAGGAATTTATTTTGTGGAGAGAAACCGTATTTTTCTTTTCATTAAATTTTATTTAGTTTCGGAATTACGAAATTTCTAGCCTAAATTATTTGTGGTAATCCGATTGCCTGATATTAGAAATACCGCGAGTACAGAATTGTTCGAAATGATCTGATTGGCTGGTTAACATAGTAGCCAATAAGAATTCAACGTTTCCTGCGCGTAAGAGTACGGCTTCGTGGCTCAGATCTATGAGTCGAGATAGTCGCTCGGGTGGCATCTTCTGGTGAACACCTGTGTTCAGCCG
This sequence comes from Schistocerca gregaria, assembly GCF_023897955.1. NCBI lineage: Eukaryota > Metazoa > Arthropoda > Insecta > Orthoptera > Acrididae > Schistocerca > Schistocerca gregaria. Next base: position 70,866,954 of record NC_064925.1, read on the forward strand.
CGCTGATCAAATTTGTACCAAAATGAAGCTATTCGCACGTTTGATCGGTTCTCGTGTCGCTGACGGAAAAACGGCTACAGTATTGTAAAGTTTAATATTTCAACCAGATAGTGGATCTGTGCTTGTTTCTGCTACAACGAAAAAATCATTTGAAGAGAAAGAAATCGATATCTTGCCCTGACCTACACGTAGCCCACATTTGAACCCTGTTGAAAACCTTTAGGGAACATGTACAAGACATGTTTAATGGAATGGAATGCAATTTGAGGCCGTATGTGAGCTGAAAAAAAAGATAGAAGAAGCGTCGGCGACAATTACACTGCAAGTGTTAAATCCAGCCTAGTCGTCAATTATGGGAGTCTGGGAAACCTGCTTTCCCGCATTCCTGGACAACATTCAAACAAATCGTATTAATCAGATTTATTATAAAATGAAAAAATACAGTACTTAACTTTGTGTCACACATATGTGTCGCAAGGAAAGGGCGAGAGACAAAAATAAGAACTCTCTTCAGTATAACAATTCCCAAGTTAGAGCTGTATGCAATGTACAAGCAAGAGATTAGTTTTGACGCTTCTATACAAGTCACTAGTCATGAAGCTTCTCTTCAACTTGATCAACAGTAGGACGCGGCGCTTATGTCCTCTCCACATAGAGGCCACTACTGTTGCGCTGTCATCTTGGAGAGGGGTCGGCCAGAGAGTGATTGGCTGACGTCTTCTCACAGCCGTCTCTGTTCTATTGTTCCGGACTGATGTGCTGGCGCTTGACTTTATGCCATAAGAGCAAGAACTACTAGCCATAACAAAATCGATGACGGAGAGAATTTTTGAGGCAGTTAAGAAGAACAGATGCTGACAAAGTACTAACAATGTAATAACACAACAGGACACTGAGTGTCTTCATACCCAGTTTCAATCAGGAAACGTAAACGTTTTATTTTGTTACACGTGTTAATAAAATAAACTATGTAATTCCTTCATGACTGTTATGCCTTATGCATTGTAGTTGTACTTTCGTAGGAACCGTGCCTTTATACTGATTTACACTATTATTTCCACGTAAAAGCAGCCCCTTAATATGTATACATGTCAGTGTGAAGGTTGTTTTTTTCCCTGTGTAGAATAATCTTCCCACAAGCACGTCACAAGTTTTACGAGCTGACGTTTCCTGCACAGTCGAAACTGAACTTCTAAGTGGATTACGCCTTTCAGTATAGACTAATCGTGTCGCGTCCACGCGTCCACACTTCAACACCTGACCTGCAACCCAGCATTAACAGCTTGTCTGTGCCACGTGTATGTAGAGGTATCACCCATTTTAAAAACATAGGACTTGTAGCAGCAGTAATTATTATTCTGCAAATGATGTAAATACTGGTGTGACGTTGTTCAGTACACCATACTCAATCACCAATAGAAATATCTCCACTTATACCTTTTACAGATTTTGTGTGTATATATATGTAACTGTAAAAGTGATATGATTGGTAAATCACAGAGTTAACTGGTGAAACTGAAGACTTACCATCACGTTGTGGTTAAACTCTGAAATTTCTTATTATATGCGCAGATTTCGAAGTTTTACCAAGAGACGTACCCATACCACTGGTAAGACAATATTAATTTAAAAAAATCAGCTTAGCAATTTATTGAAATAGTTTGTATTTATTGTAAATTTATGTATTGTAAACATCCCTGCTTTACTTTGTGATTATAATGAACAATATTCCATACTAGTGACAAAATGTTGTAAAAAAAAAGTTACCTTGTGAACGTTAATTTTTGTTACAACAAGGCTGACTATTGTGGCATTTCGAATTGCATAATACCAAAGACGATTTACACACGCGTTTTTTAGGTGAACACTTTTTTAAGCAATTGCCCTTTTTCAATCCTTGTTCTCCAACAAAAATTGATGGCGACCATTTCCCAGAGACTAATTTCTTCTTTTCCTACTTCTACGTTGATAAAATTTTCCTTGTACATTGTAAATTGGTTCCTAGTGTAAAATGACTTCAGTTCACCAGCTTTGGTACCAAGCTGATAAAATTCTTCATCCCGAATATATATCACTACTGCTATTATAGATTTTGCATCAATTTTTGCCCTGTCTACACCCGGTGCTTTAATTCTCACATTCTGTCCAACTGAAGGTTTTGGAATTTTGTTACATGAGGCTGCTTTCATTTTCTTTGCCTGCAATTGAAGACAACTATCAGCTTGTGCCGGTGTCTCGTTGTTAACTGTCGTCAAATCCCGTGTCTCACCTGCTGCAGCCGCAGCTTTCTACCTTCGTTCCACTACTTGATTCACTGGCATCAATTCCTTGGCCGTAATTTTCAATTTCCTGTGCGTCAGTGGAAGTGGTGTTCAACATTGTTTCCAAGTCTTTTTCAGTGTTTGATTTTTTTATTATTATGGTTCACATAATCTCAAATAAGTAACGATTGATTCAACAGTCACATTCTTGTACTTACGATTCAATTCCACTATCATCCGTCAGGGCCTATAGCAATGTCGGTATCCTGCAGTACGTTAAACAGTTCATGAAAACGAACGTCGTAACGGACCTCTCCGGTGCAATGAGTTTCTCTCCACCTCCGATACTGAGAACATCATACAGCTTCAAACGTCTGTAGTGAACAGATTTTTTGTTGCAAACGATTTTTGCGTTTTTCACTTTCCTCAACAAAATATTATATTGCTCAGCAGCTACATAAAAATTGTTGTTCTTCTTCTTATTCGCTGATTCACTTAAAAGTTCGTAAATCTTTTAGGCATAACATCACTCATTCTGTTGCAAAACTGCACATGAAACAAGTCGCAAAGATGACTGCACCCACAATGCTCAACACTGACTGAAACCAAGCAGCAGCGAGCGAACTGAGAACTCATAATTGCCAACAAAAATACTTATGTGAACACAAAACTGGCAACAACGAAAACTGTCTGAACCTGCACGACGGAGGCGGGAGTCTTCGATCCACTTTTTACCAGCTTCCATTGGTAAATCCAACTTTCCAGGGTGTAAATTTTAAGTTGACAAACCAGAATAACTCGAAAACTAAGCTTCACACGAAAAAAGTGTAGAATCCAAAGTCGATTATTTTCGAGGGGGACATCTGCTGGTGCTAAAATTAGCCCGCCACCCTGGCCCCTGGAGGTGGCGTGGGAGGCAACTTTAAAATTTAAAATGAGAACCCCAATTTTTTATTGCAGAATCATTTTCTAGATAAAAAAAAAAACTACATACACTTTGTTTCAAACATGTGTTTTGATTCTTGGTAGTTAGCGCTGTAATTCAAGAAAATCCATGTTCTCATTTTTGCTTCGAAAATTGTTACGGATAAATAAAAAATATTTATGTACTTCGTAGGTTTTGATTCGCTAAAACTAAAACTCTCCCCCTCTCGCCTTAGTGTGGGCTTTGAGAGAGAGGAACTAGAGTTTTACAAATGTTGACTCAAATATTATTTTTTTCTGCAGATTCGGATAAATTTTGTTTGTGTCGTCGTCATGACTAGCTAGCTAACTAACTAACCAAACATCCCATGAAGTAAATAAGTTTTTTTTTTTATCCGTAACCATTTTCCATGCAAAAATGAGAACATGGATTTTCTTCAATTACAGCGCCAACTACCAAGAATCAAAACAAATGTTTCAGAAAAATGTACATAGCTTTTTATGCAGAATCTGATTCTGCAATAAAAATGGGCGTTCCCATTTGAAATTTTAATGTTGCCTCCCGCCCCACCCCGCGCGGTCTATGGCGTCTTGTCACGGTCCGCACGGCTCCCCCGCTGGAGGTCCGAGTCCTCCCTCGGGCATGTGTGTGGGTGTGTGTTGTCATTAATGTAAGTTAGTTTAAGTTGGATTAAGTAATGCATTAGCTTAGGGACCGATGACCTCAGCAGTTTGGTCCCATAAGACCTTACGACAAATTTCCAATTTTCCCGCTCCACCCGCAGGGGGCTGGGGTGGCGGGCTAATTTTAGCACCAGCTGATGTCCCCCTCGAAAATAATCAACTTTGGCTTCTACACGTTTATTCGTGAGAAGCTTATTTTTCGAGTTATTCTGGTTTGTCAACTTAAAATTTACACCCTGTATAAAAAACCGACAAACTGCATGGTCGGGTTCCTGACTGGAAAAGGAGGAAAACATGTCCTATGAACATGTATTTAGAAATGGACAGTGTGCGTGCAATGACAACAAATCTTCCCAGAATGCAGCACAGGGCTGCATCGCATCCACGTCTCAATAGATGTCCAAAGTTGAAGATTACAGGGGTAGCAGCAGTTGTCATGCAGGGTATATGTAATTGTACTTGGGCTTACACCTTATTGGCAGGCCATTTGCCTGGAGCTTGTACTTGGGTTCGTCTCAATATCCTGTAGGTCCAGTTCCTCCCAATCTGGTGTACGCACAGCCCGCCATCTCCATGCACGTTCGTCTGTCTGAAACGACTTGTCACACAAATGCCAAAAAAAGGGCTTGAAATGTCGTCGGTGTCTTTGAGGGTACTTGTTTTGGTGAAGCCGTTCTGCCTCTCGACCGTTTCCGTCTGCTTGGCCGTACACAAACATCATCTCGGCCTTTTCCCAACATGAATACCGGCCCATTCTGCTGCTTACAGTACGCTGCGTCAATCACACATCCTGCAACACACGAGGAACACACGGCATGACGGCATGTGATCAGAGGTGGTGCCCTTCGTCAGCGTCGTCTACCGAGGCAATGAAGCATCTCACTCATGTTCATAGAACATTTTTTTCTCCATTTCCAGTGAGGAATCCGTCCCTGAAGTTCGTAGCTTTTATTAATGTTTACCAAATGTAGGGTGAGTTACGTTAGACGTAACACCCCTTACATTTCATGATCAGTTACACATATCGAAACTTGCTATACGTAAAATGTTAGTACGTCGAGAGTCACATACGTTTTTGTTTGGTTAATGTGTTTAGCGCTGATATCAACTGAAATATGGAAGTAAGTAAGTTTTTTTTAATGGAACAATAAACTTTTTATGACTGCGTTCTATATCCCTTAAGAATGTAACGTTTATTAATGTTGACACTGAAACCTGCAGTAAAAAAATTCGAGTAATGTCCTGAAATGTGAGACCATGGCGGCCGGAAATGGCATTTGGGGTGCAAACACTGCCAAGCAGGCGTCTCTGACCAGGCTGCGTAGTTGTATGTCGTAAAGTAGGTCTGTGCCACGAGAATAAAGCTTTATTTCTGCTTGAACCAGCGTAAGACCTAGATACAGGTTCACCTACGAATTTTGTATATGGAAACATGGAAGTAAGGCTAGAATCTCGCGTATCACATAAGGATTAGGGAAACTATTTTACGAGAGCTGAAACAAAGGTATTAACTGTTCATTTAAAAAAAAATAAAGAGGTCTTCTACACAGCAAAAAGCAACTACTGTATTAAGTTTCTAAATGGTAGAGGGAAGATTTGACTTCTCTTTTCCTGTACATATCTGTGTGCTTCTTAGAGGAAAATGTATGGTGTCGAGCAGCTGTCTCTATCTACACTGCTCTAAATTATATCATATGGGATACATTCGTTGAATTACAAATACTTTGGTGACCACCTGTACACCGCAAATTACTCGTAAATATTCTTTTTAATGAAACGTAGTTTATGCTGTATGCAAGCGCATAATGACAGTGTTATCAGCTTCGTGCAATACACACTGCCGACTTAACTGACATTGCAAAGCAATTTCTTAGACACATAAATGAAATAAAAAATTGTTGACAACGATTTGGAAACCACCCAAAATATTTTGTCTTCCAAAAAATAACTGAAGCAAGTGTTTAAATTGTTGACCATGAACTGAAAGGCACATTAGCAGGCATCGTTTGAAAGAACGATGAACAGATGTAATTACAGTGGATGATACTATAGATCATGCACTGGCGATTCGACGACACACACCGTCTGGCGTAATTAGGTCTTCACCATAGACTACACCTTTGAGTGCCTCCCAAAGAAAAAAACCGAAAGGGGTCAAATCAGGGGATCTCGCAAGACATTTCACAACAGATTTTTTCGTCCTATCCAGCGTCCAGGAAAGTTCTCATTCAGTATCTGCATTGGAACACAGCACGAATGAGCTGGACAAGGGTCGTGTTGCAGCCACATACACTATCGAATATCCAGTGGTACCTCTTATAGAAAAACCGACAGAATTTTCGTCAGAATGGGTGCATGCAGATGTCCGTTTAGAACACCTGAGATGAAGTAAGATCCCACAATGTAATTTCCTGTGCTACCGCACCATATGTTTACGCTCCACGGCCGTTGAAGTTGCATCTGACGAAGCCAGTGTGGGTTTTCGTTTGCCCAGCAGTGCATGTTACGCAAATTTACATTATGGTGGTTCCGTCGAGTGCCTGATTTAGGGACAGGTGATAGGGATGGAAATTCTGTCGATGCGGGATACGAATGACATTCATCAGGCTGTTTCCACCTTCCTTGGCGATATGTCTCTTACCACTGTGCGCCGGCCGCGGTGGCCGAGCGGTTCTAGGCGCTTCAGTCAGGAACCGCGCGACTGGTACTGTCGCAGGTTCGAATTCTGCCTTGGGCATGGCTGCGTGTGATGCCCTTAGGTTAGTTGGGATTAAGTAGTTCTCAGTTGTAGGGTACTGATGGCCTCAGCTGTTAAGTCTCATAGTGCTCAGAGCCATTTGAACCATTTTACCACTGTGCGGATTCACCAGCGTCATAACCATAACAGCTTCTTCGAGTTCTCTGTCAGTTGCAGTCTTATCTTTTGCACTCTTCTCGACGTTGAGGCATCCTCTCCGCACTAGCGTCTTAATAATTCGTGCAGCTGTCTGGAGCGTCGAACATTGCCGAGCCGTATGGACAGCCCCCGTACCGCTGTAGTGTTTTTACGGAATTTATTTTACATTCACCAAATAAGAGTTCAAAGGTTTCAAATGGCTCTAAGCACCGAGGGAATTAACTTCTGAGGTCATCAGTCGCCTTCAACTTAGAACTACTTAAACCTAACTAACCTAAGGACATCACACACATCCATGCCCGAGGCAGGATTCGAACCTGCGACCGTTGCAGCAACGCGGTTCCGGACTGAAGCGCCTAGGACCGCTCGGCCACAGCGGCCAGCTACATAAAAGTAAAACATCCAACTTCTCCTCATTGGTGTACAGGTCTGCTCGCAACGAATGTTGAAGCAGAAATGAGCGGCCTGCAGTGCAGACAAGTAAACAGGCAGATGTACTGACGCTCTGACACAGCGTAGCACGAGAGCTCTGCTTGGTGGTGTTTGCACCGCTAACGCCGATTACGGCCACGGTGCTCCCAAATTGTAGGACATTTCTAGAATTTTTTTACAACAGGCTTCAACCTCAACATTAACAAACGCAGTATTGTCTTCTCAAGATATATCGAATTTAGTTACAAAAGATATACTGTTCTCTTTTAAAAAAACTACATAGTTCAATATGTCAGTTGATACAAGCCCTAAAATAATAACCAAGAAAAAACATATGTGCACTCTCGATGCTGTAATATTTGCCGAAAACCGTGTTTCGATATGTGTAACCGTTCATGAAATAAAAGGTGTGTTACGCCCTACCTGATTCACTCTATGCTCACACACATCCGTGTAAAGTTCGAGAGATGGCACCACCGGCAAGTATCGAGGTCATGTTTAGTTAGTAGCATCTTTGGAAGGAACGCACACTGAGTTTGTCATATTGGTCTATTTCTTTGTGTTTGGCATTCGTGTGAATCAATGAAGTCGAGTGATTGTCAAAAAATGGACGAAGAAGAATTTCGTGTGGTGATTAAACATTCCTTTATTAAAGGCAAAACGCCTCAGGAGAGTAAAGAGAAGCTTCATAAACATTACGCTGACTCTGCACCTTCGTTTAGAACAGTTCATATGTGGTTTCAACATTTTCGGAGTGGCCATATGGGCACAAGAGATGCTGAACGTTCTGGACGCCCTGTGGAGGTTACGACTCCAGAAATCATTGATAAAATCCAAGATATGGTGATGGATGACAGAAGAGTTAAGGTGGGTGAGATTGCTAGTGCTGAGGGCATCTCGAATGAACGGGTACATAACATTTTGCATAAACATTTGGACATGAGAAACCTATCCGCAAGATGGGTTCCCCGATTGCTCACGCTTGCCCAAAAACGGTATCGTGTGAAGTGATGCAAGGATGGTTTGGAGCTATTCAGGAAGAATCAGCAGGACTTTAAGCGTTGTTTCGTCACTATAGATAAAACATAGATGCATTACTATGGTCCTGAGACCAAACAGCAATCTAAACAACGGGTTACAAATGGAGAATCTGCACCAAAATAGGCGAAGAGCATTCCTTCAGCCGGAAGGGTTATGGCAACTGTCTTTTGGGATTCGCAAGGAATAATCCTCATCGACTATTTGGAAAAGATTAAAACTATTACAGGTGGATATTATTCATCGTTGTTGTATCGTTTGAAAACCGATCTGCAAGAAAAACGCCGACGATTGGAATGCAAAAAAGTCATTTTCCATCACGAAAATGCACCAGCACACACCTCAGCAGTTTTGGTCGCAAATTAATGGAAATAGGATACCAACTCGTTTCATATCCCTCCTACTCTCCAGACTTGACTCCGTCGGAGTACCGTTTGTTCCCCAAGCTGAAGAAATGGCTGGCGGGACAAAGATTTTATTCAAACAAGGAGGTGATCGCAGCAACTAATAGCTGTTTTGCAAAGTTGGACAATTCCTATTATTCGGAAGGGATCAATAAATTAGAACAGCGTTGGACGAAGTGTATAAGTCTATAAAAAGGATTACCCCAAACATGTAAGTAGTTCTTATTTTTGCACAGACTTTTCAAACGCCCCTTTTATATATGTGTGTGTGGGGGGGGGAGAGATCAATCATGTAAGCAAGACGCACACACACAAATATATGACTCACCCTATGCTCAGACACACACATTCAAGCGCGCGCGCGTGAGTGTATGTATGTGTGTGTGTGTGTGTGTGTGTGTGTGTGTGTGTGTGTGTGTGTCTTGCTCCACAGGAGGAACCATCGCCGTCTTTCACGGTGGAACGCATGGCAAGGCGGACCTTAATGGTGACAGTAAATGCCCCAGTTTACAGCACGGAGCGGGGCGGTACTGTGAAGGCTGGTGCATCTCTACGGCCCCCTCAAATCACGCAATTCGTGCCGTGGCGTGGCACGCTATTAAACTTCAGAGATCGTTCAAGGCGCGCGGAAAATGAGATTCCGGACAGCTCCTTGCGACCTCGGGGGCGACTTTAATAACATTCCCCGGGTCACCGGAACATGTTCCCGCGTTTCCGTAACGGTGGGCGCAGAGCGTCTGTTTTTCACAAGGCGCAAAAGAGATAAGCCGGTGGAGAGGGTTATATCTCACACCGATAAGGATTTTTATTCCGCTGAGACGGCGAGGACGCAAAGCCGCAGGGCGCAACTCCCAGGAATCTCTTTTTCCGAGACGAGCAGATTTTCGTGGACGACGCTGTTAACTGTGGGAGATAATATCCAGATTAATACTAAAACTTTGCGACACTCTGTGTTTTTCGGGTCCTTATCTGATACAAGATCCCCTTCTCCGTGGCGTAGCTCACAGAAAAGAATGCTTCTTTAATTACAGCAGTACAATAAAAAAACATTTAATAACTTGCCCCTTCTTTCTCCGTCAATGATAACGCTATAAATCATGTCTCTGCTCATTTAATCTGGTCAGGTACTAAACGATGTCTTATAAATCAAATGAAGAAGCTACAGTGGTAACATAATGTGAACATTTTATACTTTATTGGCCCATCCATGCAATTTTCCTAGGGATCCAGGCGTATTAGTCCTCGACGAATTTGAATGGGATTTTATACCATTCTCTGCAGTCACATTACCATTAACAATAATTTTGAGATTTTACTAACGGACCGCAGCCACGGTGACTGCGAGCTGCCAGCAGAAGCAGTTACTCATATAGTAGCCCAAAAAAACGTCTTATACAAACCGTCGGCTCTTAACATAAAATCTATGACTGAGTCGATCTGAACGCTGCAATTCCGGCGTAAGAAGAGCACTACTGCTTCAGCTGAAAGGAAAAATAAAAGTACCTAAAATTATCTTTAACTCCACAATTTTTACGCTTCGTATCACAGGAAAATCCTTATAAATATTCTAACACATGTTCAATAAATAGTCACAGAGTATTTAATTGCGTAAAAACTGTTATCTGAAATATTGTTTCCGTTAATATTTTATAATACATTTTGTTGTTACTGTTTAATGACAGAGTGGGCGATACATGTTAGCAATAAGGGCAATGACAAGAAATTGAGTGATAGTATTTTCGGTCTCTCTTGTGTGTCGTATTTCATAGACTAAACTCATTTACATTTGTGACTAAATTAGCTATGAAGTCAGTCCATCAAACCTGCACAGTCACAGGCCCCGTCATGGTGGTGTTGCATCTTACATCTTCATGAAACATGAATAATGTCGGTGTTGACACACCACTCTCAACATTTACACAAAATTAAAAATATAAACGTTATAATCTGAGTTACTATCCGTCTTGTGCGATGGAAACATTTGCATGAAAGACTGTAAAAACACAGTTGGACAGTCTCAATGTAACTCGTCCAATGCGAGAAGAAGAAAAAATGGTACCTCAGAATTCAGCTGCCATTGCTCTCTCATTCAAGAGAGAACATACGCCGATGTTTTTCAGCTGCTGTTGCGCAACGTGCGTAAATGAGAAAGGGTCATTTGAATAACAACTCAGGAAGACAGAGTGAACATTTTAGAATCTATTTTTATTTGTCTGAGTATTGTAAAATTTTACAAATACAGTCAAAAGGTGTAAAAATGAACTGTTTGACAGTGGCTCCTAAATGCGTAAAACGATCCCCAAATCCGTGATAATGGTATCCGAATCCTGTGAATGGTATTCTAATTCTGTGAGACCAGAAACAATGAACATGAAAAACACAAAAACACAACTTTCTAAATTTACATACTGTGCCAATATTGCTGACATATTAATGTGATGTGAGAGATCTACATGGAAAAATCCACAGAAGCGTATTTCGCCTAAAGCAACACACATCTCATGCGTCTCATGTAAAGGAAAAAAGAAAAAATGTGTAAAAAGTAAAAAAAACTAAGCAAGTAAATTAATTAGTAAGCTTAACACAAAAAGCGAAACCAGATGTCATTTTGTTCAAATAAAAACGTTAATCCACACGCACTAAAATATTATAAACGCCATCTTCATAATTACCGCCAAGACCCTCAAATTTGTGCTGGTACCACTGAAGACAGAAATAATACTGTATCCACTGTGCTCCAGTGCGACTGTGTATATCACGTTCATACTCCTAATTGCACAGGGAACAAGTTGTGTTGTGAGATTTGGCGTTTCCTCCCCCAAGTCTTCCCCAGTTTCTTCCCCGAGGTTTTTCAGAGGATTTGCCAGGTCCGGGATTAACATTGCATGTAGTTGGAGATATGTATGAACTTGGGCGTAGTGTGTCTTTCTACGGGTGTCCCTGACTGAGAATGGCTCACATACAGGAGAGTGCAGTATTTTCTCTTCCCCTGAGGTCTGATTAACCTCAGCAACCAGTTTATTGGAGACTGATGTATGTGCTAGGACCTCTTGTGGAATTTTATGATTTCCAGGAAGGGAATGATATGTAATCGACAGGCTGTTCCATTAGGATCGCTAGCAAGAATGCAGCCTGTGTTATTCTGGGACATTTTCATAAACAGTTTCTGAAAACATTTCAAAATATTTCTGTAGCGTATAGAGAAGGAGACTTGGCTGTTATTTACATAGACATGACATGTCAGTATAACGCTGACAACCTTTTAGCTGCACCTGCGATGGTGAGTCACTAGGCAAACATTTCGCTCGGCAATTAGGTCAGCACTGGACCCACAAGTACAAAGGCGATGCATCAGTACACCAGTCACCTGGGCAGGTAAACTTGATATTAGGAGTGCGTGCGCCACCCCGGCGTGCACGCCTTGGACCTCTGTAGGGAACAGTTATCTGATATGTTGCGATCAAATTTGTTCGCTGTAGTTCGAAAGCGTTTTTACATGCAATGAGTGTTTGTGCACTACATTATTTCGGCTGTTTGAGCTTTGTGAGCGTGTTTGAAGAGCGCTATACATGCATTATTTTGACAGTTTTACATGTAGTGAAGGTGTCTTCACATCAGTGTACTGCATTGTTTTGTGAACATGTCCGTTGGCTGTGCAATGCATTATTTTGATAATTTACAATTACTGAGTGTGTTTGCAGAGCGTTTTACATGCATTATTTTGACAATTTACGAGTTGTTTGATTGTACATCAGTATACTGCATTATTTTGGTAATATGAGTAGTTTACAGGACTGTAGGCTCTTTATTGTGACCCCCAGCATGTCAGGGCGAGTGTTTTGTATCAGTATTATAAGTAAACTAAGTGAAATCCATCCTTAAATAATTTTTTCCAACTCGTCACTTAAGACAAATAATGTACACTCCTTCCTCTCCAGCAACTGCACACTGACTGAGTCCTTTCCAGCCATTTTTCCCCAACCGCCATCTTGTATTACGTCATGGAAGAGTAGAGGGGGAGGGACGACAGCGCCCTCTGGTGACAGCAATGTGTACTATGTCAACTGGACTCCAGACCTCATGATGGACGCCCTGGATGGAGCTGCTGCCTATGACACCTCAAATTGTTTATAAAAACAGAATGCAAAATAAAGACTTACGCCTGTCCTGTCCAGGAGCCTAGCACAGAATGAGTCCTTCTTCCGCCAATTCCAAGGAAGAGGTGATGGTTGGAAGACTTAGGTTAGTGGAGGTAGCCCAGTTGACCTACTTTCCAACCAAAATTTGAACTTCCCGTCATGGCGTAATTGTGACATTGTGACATCTATCGCCACCATCTTGGATGCACCATTCTGAATAAATTTGGCAACAATTCAGAGTGGAGTGACACTCTCTACATCCCACTACTATCCACAACCAGTATTAGCCGCCCCTCCATCGAGTGTTCAAATGTGTGTGACTTCCTAAGGACCAAACTAAGGTCCTCGGTCCCTAGATTTACACACTACTTAAACTAACTCTCACACACATGCCCACAGGAGGATTCGACCCTTTGGCGGGAGTAGCCGCGCAGTCCGTGAAACAGTGCTTCGAACAGTATGGCCACTCAACGTGGCTGTATTGAGTGACGAAGTGTAACAGTCATGGAACTCCACCCCACGAACCGACACCCACCACCTGTACAACACAAGGCATTCATATTTGCACGCTTGCTCTGAACATTCTGGCGGTTACACCAGTTATTAATGTTCCAGTATTTCATGTTTCAACGGCTTATGGCGTGCCTACATCAACCTGTTATCTTGCAACGTTAATCACTTAAAAATGTTACCGAGACAAATGTATTACCAAAAATCTCATTATTTTACATTACTATTTTTGATGGTGCAATTGTTTTTCTGTCAGTGTATGTAAGTAATATTCTTAAATTATTATGTTGCTAAATTGGCAGAAAATATTGTGAAGGAAACCTTGTTATGCCATAGTAAGACTAACGCTTACGCCCTTTTAAGACAACATGTTCACAATATAATGCAGTACACTGATGTGCACACACCTTCACTACATGTAAAACTGTCAAAATAATGCATGTGTAGCGCTCTTCAAACACGCTTACAAAGCTTAAACAGCCGCAATAATGTAGTGTACAAACACTCATTGCATATAAAAATGCTTTTGAACTATCGTTAACAAATTTCACCGCAACATACCAGCGAACTGGTCCCTACAGAGATCCAAGACGCGCACGCCGAGGTGGCGTATGCACACCTGGTAATGAGTTTACCTGCCCAGTGTGACTGGTGTACTGACGCATCGCCTTGGTACCTGTGGGTCCAGTGCCAGCCTAACTGCTGAGTGAGATGTTTGCCTATCGACTCCCCTTCACAGGTGCAGCTAAAAGCTTGTCAGTGTTATACTGATGCCTCATGGCTGTGTAAATAACAACCAAGTCTCACTCTGGACGTGCTATTGAAATCTTTTGCAATGCTCTCAGAAACTGTTCACGAAAATATCCCAGAATAACACAGGATACATTCTTCCTAGTGATCCAATGGGTCCACCCATTCTTCCCAGAAATTAACAGTCGCTTTTGTTGTAGGAGCTTTCGAGATGTCTCAGCTTGTGTGCATGGAAATTCTTCTCCTAACAGGGCCTGTTTACGATAATATCCCAGAATAACACGGAATGCATTCTTCTAGAAGCCACACGCGGTAGCCACGCGGTCTGAGGCGACTTGTCACTATCCGTGCAGCTCCCCCCGTCAGACGTCCTCCCTCAGGCATGGGTATGTGTGTTGTCCTTAGCGTAAGTTACTTTCAGTTAGATTAAGTAGTGTGTAGGCTTAGGGACTGATGACGTCAGCAGTTTGGTCCCATAAGACCTTTCCATAAATTTCGATTCTTCCTGATGGTAATAATGAGGCACCCCGTCCATTACATGTTACCCTTCCCAGAAATCATAATGTCCTACTTTCAATAAACGTCTTAAAAACGGTAAACTTTCTCACCGCTAAAAGCCTTCATCATGTCCATGCTTGCTTGCAAAACACCATTAATCATAAAAGTATTCTTGTTATTTGGAAAGAGAGATGATGGTCACATCAAATGAAGCTCTCTTATTGGTCGTCTCGGTCTATATTTCAACTCACAACCAACCTCCATTGTCCTCCGTCCACTGCTGTCCGTCTTCTTGAGTATACTTCCATCTGTGTGTGTGTGTGTGTGTGTGTGTGTGTGTGTGTGTGTGTGTGTGTGTGTGTGTGTGTGCTTTTTTCTCCCCAATATGAAAAGAGATAGCAGCAGCAATGGTTCAGAGTATAGCTGTAAGAGGTGTAATGTTCTGGAGGCAGGATTACCAAGTGAGTAAATAATTTTTATTTTGAGAGTAAATTTTCGTGTGTATGTTAAATTTGTCTTATTAGTTCCATCTCCTTGTTATAGTACAACTCCAGGATTTTATCTTGGAATATGAGGAGAGATGGGAGGGAGCTGAACCATGGCAGAATCTTGAATTACAGCCTCCTGTGGTGATTTCAAAGCCAGGATTGCCTTATGAGTATAATTTTCACTGAAATTTGTTCTTGTATAGTTGCGACACAAAAGTTTGTTATTTCATACTTGTTCTTTTGTTTTATCTGTGTTGTTTGTTGCTGTAGGCGAGACAGACCAGTTGCCAGGTGCCAATTCTGACGACAATAATGACATGCCTGAATGGGTCAGACAAAGGGCCACTGAAATAGAGGCAGAAAGACATTATGAGCTGGCCCTGTTAGATGATGATGATGGTGATGATGATGTTGACATCTTTGAGGGTCTGGTGGAGTCGCCTGATGAAGTGTTCATGCCTTGCAGCCAGGGAAAAAATAGTAACTACTCACTCAGCTTATAACCTTGTGACCGTCAGTATTTTTTCTTTTACTGCACCAGCAGTGGTTAGCACTGTACGTAGCTATTACTTTTTCTTGTCTTGTACAGTAGTCACGTCTCTGCAGCCACAACACAGTGTGGTGTGCATACTGGTGGTGTCCAAACCTTCTTCCTAGCCAAAGCGACGCCCGGTAAGGCATGCATCGCCTATAAGAGCCGCTACTTGCTGTGAAGGAAGCCGCTCTGGCGTCCGTGGGCGAAGCAACGAGCTATCACCAAGTTATCGGGTTGGGTCTGCAGCTACAGCAACAACAGCATCAGGAACCATCGCCACAGCCTCACTGTTCCCATTGGTCTGACACGGTAACACTGCAGCATTCTCCTCCGTCATCATCATTATCATCGTTCCCATTATCATATCAGCCTCGTCAGAATTGGCATAAACGCAGCGTATGTGTGCCTCGGCGCATTACGATTTGCTCCTCCCCAGCGTCATCATCAATGGGGTGGACACAGAGTAGTATTAACAGTAATAGAGAAGATCCTGTGGTTAGTGGCAATTCTCTCTCGCATCCTTTCAGTGAAGCACATCTGGTCAGTGATATCATAACGCAGTTAGAATACTCGATGACCTCAGACGCCTTTGAGGAGCGAATCTCGTTCATGAGGACCAAGAACCCAGCAGGAGGGTACCATGACCCTGTTGGTTTTCTAAGGGCATGCCTTCCTGTCATTGAAATGGAGCTTATCAAAGTAGTCAATGATCCACAGTATCCCACCATTAAATGCAGTGTGGTACTCTGCATCGAACTTGATTCTGGTGTTGAAGAGACAACTCTTCATTACCTTTTAGAGAAAAATGGCGTGATAATGCGGAGCATGTCAATCGCCAAGTGGGCACTCATCTTGAGAGCCACCATGCTGGCCCAGTTTTCCAAGGTGGAAGTCAGAGGGCCAGTTAAAGCACTTAGCTGAATATTACACCTGGACATCCATACACATGTCTGTGATCCGGTAAATGGAGGGTCTAGCTGTCTCAAGCTCCCTAAATGAGCAGGCGTGCATTAATGTCGAAAATAAAACCGATCAGGCTTGTTTTGCATGGTAAGTCCTGGTTTGCGAGAGAAATTACAATTACAGAGACCATCCTGAGCGTCCCAGTATATACCATGTAGGTGATTATACTTTGTGGGTATTATAACTTTGATGGTATCGAGCTCCCCATCAAGACCCAGGAAAACCTAAATTTGAGGTGCAGAATATCGGAATATCAGTTCATGTTTATGACTTGGAGAAGAGAAATAAGTCAGATGAGCATGACAAGCATATTGTCGACAGCCCCCTCCATTTCTTAAAATTTGTCAGTGAGCGTGAACTGCCTGTAGCCATGCTGCTCTTCTCTGAAGGTGATAATTGTTACTATGTTTGGATCAAAGACATGTCCCAACTCCCTTCCACCCAATTGAATAATCATAATGGTAAACAGCATATTTGCTTAAAGTGGCTCAATACCTTTTCCTCAGACAAGCTATTAGTGATGCATCTAGTAGACTGTGCTTCCAAGAATCTGGTATGTGTTACTTTACCTACTGAGGAAAGCAAATTCATAAAGTTTAAGAATGCTCACCACCGTGCCCCTTTGTGGTGAACACCTACTCTCAATGCATCCTCGCTGCTGTGATGCACTGCGAAGGTGAGCCCGCGGCCTCACATACCATCTTTACAGAAAAACATGTACCATATGCGACAGCGAACCAAATTGTATCGTCCTATGATTCCAGTCTTAACTGCTACAAATCTTATAGCGAGGATAATCCTACGGTTTGGCTGCTCAACTCGAAAAACCTCCATGGGAGGTTGACAAGCTTTACAGCAACAACATTCCCATGACCAAATCGAAGTAGAATTATGATTTGTAAAATAATGCAGTTGACTCTTATATCATTAGGCTGCCGTTAGACAGAAGAGCGGAGATTCCTTGTAGGGACCACAGTATCTTACATAAAAGTTCCATGGTGCAGCTCACATTAGGTGCAATGTGAAATACCAACTACTAAGGCACATAACCATCTTCTTCCAGAATTTAAGCAGGTATGAAGGGCAATCTCTAGTTGAGCACTTGGCTGATTTCGGTATGGAGAAAGATCAGGTCAGAGCATTGAGAAATACATCTCATTCTACAAATGAATGATGCCAGGAATTACGCTCCACTTCCTTGACATGCTACGTTTTATGCAGGCTCCACTCCAGAAACTCGTTGAAACTCTGTCTCTGGAGGATACGCATTATCACTTGAGTTGCAATTCCCAATGAGGAAAAGTTTCAGCTTGTGACTAGAAAGGGTTTTTCCCATACAAGTATGTGGATAGTATGCCGAAACTCAACGAAACCAGTCTACCCGATATAACTGCATTTTCCAGCAACCTCACAGGTGATGGCATAACAGATGCGGAGTATGATCATGCACTAAATGTCTGGCAAGAATTCAACATCTCTACTTTAAGAGAGTACTCATGGCTTTACATGGACACAGACATGTGTATGCTTGAAGAAGTTTTCAAGAAATTCCGTAGTCTATATGTGGCCACTTATTCTCTGGATCCTGCCTTTTATTACACGGCACCTGGGTTGTCTTGGGATGCAACGCTCAAGAAAACGAAGTGCATCATTGAGTTATTAACCGACACTGACATTATTCATTTCTTTGAGCGGGGGATCTGTGGGGGACTTTGCTAATGTGTCCATAGGCACGTGCAGACAAATAACCAGTGGATGGGTGACAGGTTCAACACATCCCTTGATATAAGCTACATAATGTACCTGGACATAAATTACCAATACGGGCATGCTGTGCAGCAGTCACTGCCAATTGGTGAGTTTCGATGGGTTTCCAAAGACGAATGCAAGGGATTAGGTGGAAAAATTATGGAGGGTATGGCGGCCGATTCTGATATAGGGTGTGTAGTGGAGGCAGAACTCACATAAACTTTTAGTTTGAATGATGCGCACGCTGATTTGCTGCTGTGTCCAGAGCAACTAGTTCCGTGAGGAGGTTCGACGCCATAACTGATGACAACGCTGTGGAACAAGTGGAGATACATTATTCATTATCATATTCTCAAGCAGTGTCTCAGCTTGGGTATGGAGCTGGTTAGAATCACCCAAGATATCTCCTTCAAGCAGTCCCTCTGCTGAACGGTGATATTGATTTGAATACGGGGAAGAGATCTTCTGTGGCTTTGAGAAATATTTTTACAAATTAATGAATAATTCAATTTTCTGTAAAACAATAGAGAATTTGAGGGAACGACGTGAAATTTTGATTAGAACCAAATGGGATGGGCGTTATGGCGTAAGAAAATGCATTTCCATACCAAATTTTAAGTGGGTCACCATATTCAGTAAGAACTTTGTTGCTGTGGAGACGGCGAAGACTGCAGTAGAGTTGACGAAACCTATTTGTGTGGGGATCTGCATACTAGACCTATCCAAACTCCACACGCACCGCTTTCAATATGAGTTTGCGAGAACTCATTTTGCATATCCTAAACTTGATTGTATGGATACAGATAGCTTCATCTATTGGGTGAAGTACTGCAATCAATATGAAGTAATAAGCAACCATGATAACGAATTCGACAAGTCCTCATGCATGACCGATAATCCTTATGGTATTGTTCCACAGAACAAAAAGGTTATCAGCTTTATGAAGGACGAGGCGAATGGATTACCGATTGTGGAGTTTGTCCGATCAAAAATACATGTGCATTACACATTGCAAGGTGCCATCCAGAGGTGCCCTAAGGATGTGCGTCGTATTGCATCGAGAGCCCTCTCTATCAAAGACTATTCTGGTGCCTGTGCAGTGGTGTTCACAGTGCTGCACCACAGCCACTGCATATGGTACAGCAGACCAGTATTCGACTGAGAGGACACGAGGTGTACACTGTGCTGTAGTCTAAAATCAGTCTGTCACCTCATGAGGATAAAGGGTGATTTGTGATGATGTGATTGAAACTCTACCGTACTCACACTACTCACTTGTAGTGAGAGAAGGAGTGGGGGACTCTGATCGAGTGGGAGTGTGGAAGTGAGAGAATGAGAGAGAGAGAGAGAGAGAGATCAGAGTAGTAGTATGATCCTTTTATCACAGTGTAAGTAATTTTGTGTGTGTGTGTGTGTGTGTGTGTGTGGGTGGGTGGGTGGGTGGGTGGGTGGGTGTTTGTGTGTTTGTTTGTTAGTTTGTGCATGTATGTTGTGTAAATATTTGTGTGTGTGTGTGTGTGTGTGTGTGTGTGGTCTGTGCATTTGTTTGTGTGTGTGTGTGTGTGTGTGTGTGTGTGTGTGTGTGTGTATGTCGTGTAAATATTTTTGTGTACTGTGCACACGTGTATGTAATACAAATAGAGCATGTGTGGAGAAAAAGATACAAAGAAGAAAAATTGGATATATTGTTGCACATCATGTTTGTGAAAGAAAAAAATTTAAAATAAGCATAAACAAAAAATATTAAGAAGCATAACAGAAATTTTTTTTGTATATTTATTTATTTGTTCATATGTAACATATGTGTAGCCTGTAAATATGTATATCTACATACCATGCATATCTTGTAAATAGAATAGCTTTTAAGTTTTTCACCTACCACTAGCCATCCAAGTCAGAATAGATTTAAGTATACACACACACACACACACACACACACACACACACACACACACACACATATATATATATATATATATATATATATATATATATATATATATACTCCTGGAAATTGAAATAAGAACACCGTGAATTCATTGTCCCAGGAAGGGGAAACTTTATTGACACATTCCTGGGGTCAGATACATCACATGATCACACTGACAGAACCACAGGCACATACACACAGGCAACAGAGCATGCACAATGTCGGCACTAGTACAGTGTATATCCACCTTTCGCAGCAATGCAGGCTGCTATTCTCCCATGGAGACGATCGTAGAGATGCTGGATGTAGTCCTGTGGAACGGCTTGCCATGCCATTTCCACCTGGCGCCTCAGTTGGACCAGCGTTCGTGCTGGACGTGCAGACCGCGTGAGACGACGCTTCATCCAGTCCCAAACATGCTCAATGGGGGACAGATCCGGAGATCTTGCTGGCCAGAGTAGTTGACTTACACCTTCTAGAGCACGTTGGGTGGCACGGGATACATGCGGACGTGCATTGTCCTGTTGGAACAGCAAGTTCCCTTGCCGGTCTAGGAATGGTAGAACGATGGGTTCGATGACGGTTTGGATGTACCGTGCACTATTCAGTGTCCCCTCGACGATAACCAGAGGTGTACGGCCAGTGTAGGAGATCGCTCCCCACACCATGATGCCGGGTGTTGGCCCTGTGTGCCTCGGTCGTATGCAGTCCTGATTGTGGCGCTCACCTGCAAGGCGCCAAACACGCATACGACCATCATTGGCACCAAGGCAGAAGCGACTCTCATCGCTGAAGACGACACGTCTCCATTCGTCCCTCCATTCACGCCTGTCGCGACACCACTGGAGGCGGGCTGCACGATGTTGGGGCGTGAGCGGAAAACGGCCTAACGGTGTGCGATACCGTAGCCCAGCTTCATGGACACGGTTGCGAATGGTCCTCGCCGATACCCCAGGAGCAACAGTGTCCCTAATTTGCTGGGAAGTGGCGGTGCGGTCCCCTACGGCACTGCGTAGGATCCTACGGTCTTGGCGTGCATCCATGCGTCGCTGCGGTCCGGTCCCAGGTCGACGGGCACGTGCACCTACCGCCGACCACTGGCGACAACATCGATGTACTGTGGAGACCTCACGCCCCACGTGTTGAGCAATTCGGCGGTACGTCCACCCGGCCTCCCGCATGCCCACTATACGCCCTCGCTCAAAGTCCGTCAACTGCACATACGGTTCACGTCCACGCTGTCGCGGCATGCTACCAGTGTTAAAGACTGCGATGGAGCTCCGTATGCCACGGCAAACTGGCTGACACTGACGGCGGCGATGCACAAATGCTGCGCAGCTAGCGCCATTCGACGGCCAACACCGCGGTTCCTGGTGTGTCCGCTGTGCCGTGCGTGTGATCATTGCTTGTACAGCCCTCTCGCAGTGTCCGGAGCAAGTATGGTGGGTCTGACGCACCTGTGTCAACGTGTTCTTTTTTCCATTTCCAGGAGTATATATATATATATATATATATATATATATATATATATATATATATATATATATATATATATCACACTCCATCAGGATTATTATTGTAAAAACCTTTGCTACTGTGGCTGTTAAAATTAGATTCTAAGTGTGCACACTCCATTAGAATTATTGTAAAACCTATGCTACTGGGACTGTGGAATTTAGTTGTAATAAAGAAAGTATCTCCACAATTCTTGTCCAGTGTTACTGTTGTAGCATGTAAGTTAAAAGTACCCCTGCACTGGATTAGCAGAGTCAAATTGTACCTCAAAAATACCATATTGTACCTCAAAAGCTACATTGTATCTCAAGAATTATATTGTACCTCAAGAACTATATTGTGTTTGTGTGAACCGAATAAGTCAAGAAGACAAAATTCCTCGCCCTACGTCTTTGTTGCTGTTATTTAAAAAAAGCTAGGCTATGGAGGTCACAAATGACACTAGTTTTTTTTATTTTTTTTAAGATGAGCACAATTAAGGAGGTGAAGTTTAAGATGGAACGGCTGCATTTAATTACACCTATGGAGCAGCACGAATTGTGTTTTGGGAACAGGAGGCACGTGACCATGTGCACTTCCAAAGAAATATATGAGTCATGTCTAAAATTATATCTCCTGTGCTTGAAGAAAACTACAGACATAGCGTATGGTTAAAACTGTACACTCTCAAAGTAGGAATAGGACTGCAAAAAGGAACACAGAGGTTGCGAGATAAAAATTTGTCTATTTCTCTACAATTTAAAGGTAATTTTACATTTTTATAAGCAGACACAGCAACTCTTTTTTCATCATCTTCTTTTTCTTGAGTTGATGAGGAGCACGACATCTGTAGAATTAAATGTCTTGAATAGCAGCAAACTTGAAGATTCGACACATCCATGAGATCTTCCCCTTCACATAGACGATGGTATCTGTGTGGTCGAATAACTGAAGCGACGCCACAATATCTCTATAGGGTATGCCAAGATCATCCCAGTGAATTCAATGGTAGAAATGTGCTAACCACTTTGCACTCTCCCATGTCGTTGCACACTTCACATTCTTGAAAGATGTGGGTGATGCAATGTTTGCTGAGAATGTCTTTATTATTTTTCATCTTCTGTGTATGCTACGAATGCAACATATTTAAATATTTACGCTCAACATCATAGAAACCATGAACGTGTGCAACGATGTTCACACCTTGAGATCCCATTATAAAATGAACTATGTATGGCGCAACACCTGTTCATTTATACAGCTCGTTGCACAACACCGATGAGAGGGCAGTAGTCATGTAGAACTAGAGCATATGCGGCAGTGTATTCTAGGAAATTTGTCGAATATTCAAATTCAGTTTGCATGTCTATAGGTCCAGACTTAATTATCTCGTTCTGTTTCGAGCAGTCTACGACGATCAATGATAGCTCCTTGAACTTCCGTGGGCTGAGTAGACACCCTCCTCCTTCTTCTTCAGCACTTTCATAGTAAGAAGCACGAAATCTTTTATACATGTCTTTGCTAGACTGTATACAGTTTCATCCCACTGCAAGTGTAAATTGTCATATGAGTAGAATTCTGAATTAAGGTGAACTGTGGCATTACTTAACTTGCAGTTGTAGAGCAGAGTTGAATTACTTCCTATATTCCCTCTTCTATTAGTGTGAAACGCAAGGATGATGAATCTAGGTGTGTGTATCTGCGAAGAGGTTTCAATAGCCCATGTTTCTCTCCTAGCAGTCGGTAGCACTGGGTACTCGAAAACCTCCCATGACCGAAATGATAGTGACAGAAATGTACCGGAATTCAGTACTTTTAAAAGCTTCAACCATTCCTCGTTTGATTCACTGCTGCGAGGCATTTTCCATATTATCGTGTTGATTGAGATCATATTCTCCTCTTCAGCTCCTTGAATGTTATTATCTGTGGCACTCCGTACAAGAATGAGCTCCCCTTTAGCATTTATAACAATCTGCCTCATCTCCTCAAAGTAGCCCATAACCTTTTTAGAGGTATGCATGCAGTAAATGGCTTGTACTCTGCAACTGTTCTATCCTCCGGATCGTCTATGAAACATCCCGCATTTTATGAACCGTTCAAATCCGTGGGTGATGCACAGACGTATGTTTTAGAGTTGATGTGATGTACCTCTTGAAACAGGAATGCTAAAGCGTTACCCTTAAGCTTGGATCCCACTCTATCGTTGCTGTCGGTTTTCTTGTATGACCCCTCCAAATATATGAAACTCTTGCATGGAAGCGTCAGTGCGTTTTGTTGTTAGATGACAATCCTAATTTTATCATTCTTTTTAAAAGTGATTGAAGCGTAAGGTTTATGCGAGAAATATTCCTGACGTATAATTGACTCATCACACTCTACTGGCCTGGTTATATTGAGTGAAGACGTCATTGTCAAGTTTGAAGCCAACTGATTTAAGAAACTCGTAGTTCGCACTTGTTATCACTTTGCGGTTTGGCAGCGAAGTGACATGATGTGGATTGCGTGCACAGGTTTTATACTATACGCCCCTGCTGCCTTAGATATAATCGTTCAATGATTTCCTCACCACGAAAGTTAACAAGTTGATTATCCTGGTCCATAATACGCAACTCCACATAGCCTAGTGTCTGAACTGTTACTGGAAGGTGTATTGCATTGGTAGGGGCTCAACAATCTTACACCCTGCTGCAACTGAGGCGAAGAGTCTGTAAGCGGTACGAATCAGACTGTCGTTAAGGTAGGCGTTCGTCGCAGTGTTACACTCGACTCGCATTGTGCTGACGGTCAGTATGTCCACAGTCTGATCTGACTTGTAAAATTTACTAGGATCCATCTTCAAAAACTGCCCATTTGTGAAATCTAGTAGCCGCCCTATTGAATAGGCGCCCTATTGAATAGGCGCCCTATTGAATAGGGGCCCTATTGAACATTTCTGGTTAAAGTCACTCATTGCATTTACAGTCGTTATTTCAGATTTTAATATATTGATGTTTGCACGTAGCTCAAAAACTTTTCCAGATTGTTTTAAGGCTATGTTTAAATCGTCGATATCGTATGCACCCGGTTCTATTTCCAGAATGCCTTTGCACCATTAATATCCAGATGCAGTTGCTCCTAGTCTCGGTGATATCTGGAGTGCTGTTGTACATCTCCAGTCCAGTCAATGCAATACTCCATTCACCACTGCTCAAGTCAACTGCAATTTGCATGCAGTACAGATGATTGTTTTTTTTAACACCAAAGTGTACGACATTGCATCTGAACCTCAACTGATGAAGGAATGTTTAAAGTTCCTCCTTATATATTCTGCTTCTTCTTCTTCTTCTTCTTCTTTGTAAACGTCAAGAAAAACATGATGCATAGATGTCCACAGACGTATGTATTCAAGTCCTGATAGCGCCAAAAATTCTAGAACACACGTCCTCTGCGGGTGAAGTATCGTTGTAATTCTTCTGGCGGTTGCAGATCACCAAATGGGTTGAAATAGTAGACGGTATCCGCATTTTTCAAACCTTATGACGCCAACTGAGTTTTGGAACCTACAGCAACATCTTAATTCACAGTACCACATTCACCAGTTTTCCACATAGTCTTCGATAATGTATCCCGCATATATACACCATTAAATCCCAGAATGTTGAATTTTTTTTCTAACAAACGTAAGATCGGTATTCGATTGCTAATGGGCCTTCTTTTTTATTTATGAATAGAACAATCCCTTTCCTGTACGCTTTCAAGTATAACCCTTTTGCGATGGCTTCGACTTCCATCATACAGTTATTCCTTCTTGCCTCGTCCAGTTGCGCTTACGAGTTTTGCGCGTTCTTGAGTGTTCGAGCAATAGTTACAGCACCACCTGCGAAGGATCCTACCGCCGAGAGCGAGGAGAGGGCTGGGAATGCAAGAAAACCACCAGACGTCTTGGGTATTGGTAGTACTCGAGGTGCTTTAACCGACCCTCTTCTCCTTCTTGCCGCACCTTTCTGCTTCAGTGAGTTTTTAGCTGCACACATCGCTGTCAGGATACAGTTCTTCAAACAGCTCAGGTTCCCACCCTTCTCCTTCTTCTTGTTAAGTGTACAACGTGCAGCATTCATAACTCACTTGACATTCATCACTCCTTAAACCCAAATTAATTTTTCCACGTATGGTTTTATCAAGTGCAAATGCTGCAGTGCGTTGGCCTATGCCAATATCCTTCCTAGTGTCTATCGCCTTAGCCTTATCAGCTAAAATCCTGTCTGCAATGTGGCGACTTGAAAAGCCTTTATTTGCAGAGCGTGCAATGTCGTGTTCCACATACGCTTCGTCGAGCAGATGAACCCCTTATCACCTCGTGCCAAGCGTTTCTGAAGCTTTGTTCCAGGTCCATATTAGTTATACCCCACAATGTCTCATTTCACTGGCAGTTTGTCTAGAGTACCTCCACTTCCTCTAATGCATCTCCTAGAACGCATGTTATGCTATTACGATGGTTGTGGACTGTGCACACCATTATAAAGCAAATAGTTAGCGTCAATCCAGCTGTTTCGTACTGCAGGAAAATCAAGTCATTTGATTAGTGCTCTAATTCTCCGAGGTCTTATGACTCTCTCCTCGAGAAACGCATCGGGTTCTGAGCTTTTCTGTAACTCCTCGGTATAGAAGCAACCGGCAAAATCTTCGCCTTTACTGTCCTTCAAGATATAAGTTCTAGCTTACCTTCTTTCCACCTTTGAAACAGTAAATACCTCTGTTGACCAGTTCGGTAGTTATGGTTTCCCAAATGCTTGTGTCTTGAGATAGTACCAAATCAACTACATTAAATTTCTGTCTGCGTGGATACAGCATTTTAATGCGATAGCACACCGTATCCATGAGCTCGTGGCACGAACATCGAATGGTCTCATTTTTATTGTGCTATGTTTGGTTCGATTATAATGAGGTATTATTTGTGGGAGGATATCTATCCATTTGCATGAGCCGCGAAGGTTAAAACGCATCCACTTTTGACATTTTATTGCTCTGTTCAGAAGTTCCACGATACTTGCCTTCAGGTAGGTAAATGTTGAGTAGTGATGTATTCAATACCGCTGCATCACTATCTTGAAGTACCTATTGAAAAACTCTCCACCGCGATCGGTTTGGCTGTTGTCTGGGCATCGATTCGTCCCTGTCTGTAGCAAACACTCAAACACATCTGAAACATTTCTACCCGTTTTTGTTTTAACAGCTAATGCCTAAGCAAAATTGCACTACGTATCAATAACCATTAAAATGTATTTGAATCCATTATTCTCATGTGAATATTCCCTCATATCTACAATATCAGCCTGCCATGAGTCATCCAAACCTTTAATCATAAGATGCCTACGAGGCTGTGTGCTGGTTTGTGCAGTTCTCGAACTACTGTCTATATTTAATCGATGACACCTCTCTCTCTAAGCTCGGAGATTACTGAAACAGCCTCATATGATTGAGCTGTATTACCTGCAGCTGCTGATGCCTTGACCTGCTGTAGTCGGTCTCTTAGCTCGTTGGGGTCGTCGTTGTATATGTACTGCGGGATCCGATTGTTCACTGCTTTATGTTCAATGTCAATATCATCGTCGCTGCCGCTGCTGCTACTGTTGTTGTTTTCCTGACAAAGAATTGGTTTTGAAATGGTTTTACACTTATTGTTGGTCATGCTTTTTGCGACCTTATGTATATCAGTCAAATGCTTTTCTTCACGGTACATTTCCCTATCACTAACTGAATAATTTGTAGGTTTTTTGGCGGGTCTTAGGAAAATAAGATTCATTAAGCCAGGTGATCTCTCAAGCAGCCGATCACCAACCTGTATTGTGTCATCACTTACAAGCGCAGTCTTCCCCTACTAACGCCGAATGTTCTGTCTATCTGACTAGAACGTGGCAGATAATGAATTCGCCAATGTCATCGTTATCGAGTGGTTTTGTTTTTGCTGATAGCTGCCTGAGAGATTCAGTAACCGGTTTAAACTTCTCTCTTAGTGTTTGCTGTTAGTTAACCTCAGTAGCCGTAATTTCTCTCCAACGGCTTTTCACGCTTGAGTGACTGCTTCGTTGAGATCTTGGTGTATACTAATCAGACGTCCCCGCAGCGTGAGACTTTATATATCCGTTCTTCTTCCTCTTAGAATGTACCTACTCCCCCTTCTCAACACCAATCACCTCTATATCTATTTTCCCCTCAATAGCCTCGACCTTTTCAGTTACGTCGGTTACTTTCATATGGATTTCATTAACTAGCTCATTTAATGCATTGAACACTCTCAGGAGAGTCTGGTAATACGTCTCAAACTCCCTGCGCTTACCTCCAACTTTATGCACAATTGCCTCAATTTTCATATGTACACTCCTGGAAATTGAAATAAGAACACCGTGAATTCATTGTCCCAGGAAGGGGAAACTTTATTGACACATTCCTGGGGTCAGATACATCACATGATCACACTGACAGAACCACAGGCACATAGACACAGGCAACAGAGCATGCACAATGTCGGCACTAGTGCAGTGTATATCTACCTTTCGCAGCAATGCAGGCTGCTATTCTCCCATGGAGACGATCGTAGAGATGCTGGATGCAGTCCTGTGGAGCGGCTTGCCATGCCATTTCCACCTGGCGCCTCAGTTGGACCAGCGTTCGTGCTGGACGTGCAGACCGCGTGAGACGACGCTTCATCCAGTCCCAAACATGCTCAATGGGGGACAGATCCGGAGATTTTGCTGGCCAGGGTAGTTGACTTACACCTTCTAGAGCACGTTGGGTGGCACGGGATACATGCGGACGTGCATTGTCCTGTTGGAACAGATAGTTCCCTTGACGGTCTAGGAATGGTAGAACGATGGGTTCGATGACGGTTTGGATGTACCGTGCACTATTCAGTGTCCCCTCGACGATAACCAGAGGTGTACGGCCAGTGTAGGAGATCGCTCCCCACACCATGATGCCGGGTGTTGGCCCTGTGTGCCTCGGTCGTATGCAGTCCTGATTGTGGCGCTCACCTGCACGGCGCCAAACACGCATACGACCATCATTGGCACCAAGGCAGAAGCGACTCTCATCGCTGAAGACGACACGTCTCCATTCGTCCTTCCATTCACGCCTGTCGCGACACCACTGGAGGCGGGCTGCACGATGTTGGGGCGTGAGCGGAAAACGGCCTAACGGTGTGCGATACCGTAGCCCAGCTTCATGGAGACGGTTGCGAATGGTCCTCGCCGATACCCCAGGAGCAACAGTGTCCCTAATTTGCTGGGAAGTGGCGGTGCAGTCCCCTACGGCACTGCGTAGGATCCTACGGTTTTGGCGTGCATCCGTGCGTCGCTGCGGTCCGGTCCCAGGTCGACGGGCACGTGCACCTTCCGCCGATCACTGGCGACAACATCGATGTACTGTGGAGACCTCACGCCCCACGTGTTGAGCAATTCGGCGGTACGTCCACCCGGCCTCCCGCATGCCCACTATACGCCCTCGCTCAAAGTCCGTCAACTGCACATACGGTTCACGTCCACGCTGTCGCGGCATGCTACCAGTGTTAAAGACTGCGATGGAGCTCCGTATGCCACGGCAAACTGGCTGACACTGACGGCGGCGGTGCACAAATGCTGCGCAGCTAGCGCCATTCGACGGCCAACACCGCGGTTCCTGGTGTGTCCGCTGTGCCGTGCGTGTGATCATTGCTTGTACAGCCCTCTCGCAGTGTCCGGAGCAAGTATGGTGTGTCTGACACACCGGTGTCAATGTGTTCTTTTTTCCATTTCCAGGAGTGTATGTACAGCCAAATATTTTGTCTGTTAACACCCATTCTCTCGGGTTGAGAGCTAGACATGAGCGAGAATTAGTCCATGGTACAGCGTATGCTCATGTACTCCTCTCTTACCAGGCTATATATACAGAAACTCTTCAAACTTTCGCCTGTACCTACGATCATTCAGTTTTCTTGTTTTATCAATAACAAGAAACCCATACTGTGAATGATTCCAGCAATTAGCACATATCCTTACAAAATCATTGAATGACATGTCAGTTCCTACGTGCGCCTGGTAAATGTGTTTTAAATTCAGATTGTCTTGTTTGGAGGCTGTAATGAGATTTGCATTATCCCTAACCAACTGTTTCGGGATTCTGGAATATGTTTGACTTAGATAAAATACATCAGCACTCATATGATCACCGAAACAAAAATATTTTCGAATTTGGTCTTGGTTTTCCACATCAACATCGTCAGATATGAAGACAGTGTTTGGCTTTGCTTTTCTCGGTGGGAGGGGGGTGGGGGAGGGGGGAATATCTTCGCTTTCACTAAATGTCGTGTATGTAACACCCTTTACACTGCGGAATATCTCCTGTAACAGCTGATACTTGGGCTAAAACAGTGTTTTTGAGAATACACAATTATGTTCAAATCAGAATCATCTACATGTGTTAGCAGCGTCATGACGACATTAGTCTTGCCACAACTGTATGGATCTACAATAATTGCTCGTATATTATCAGGAAGGACTATTCCGTTCTTCTTCTTCTTCAGGTCTTCTTTTGCATCTTCACAGGACCAGTCACCGCCAACAAAGTCCTTGTGATAAGGATGCTTCACGCACTCGGGCCATGATACTATGTCAGGTACTGAAAAGTAGTTGGCGTATATAGAAAGATACACTTGAAGCCGGACAGTGTGGCCGAGCGGTTCTAGCAGCTGCAGTCTGGAACCGCGCGACCGCTACGGTCGCAGGTTCGAATCCTGCCTCGGGCGTGGATGTGTGTGATATCCTTAGGTTAGTTAGGTTTAAGTAGTTCTACGTTCTAGGGGACTGATGACCTCAGATGTTAAGTCCCATAGTGCTCAGAGCCATTGGGGCCATTTTTGATTTGCAAGGTATCACAAGGTAATGCAAATTTAAATGTGCTTGTGGTGCTTTATATTCAGATTTCATGTTGCGTGATGCGATTGTGTACAATGTACCTGACGTCAGGCTCAGAGAACAAATTTTGAAACAGGGATGGTAATAGTATGTGTAGCCACTACCATATGCCTCCATCAGTTAACCAACTGGGATATATTCCCTCCACAGAGAAATCAGCTATATATTTTTACCCATGAATTGTAACTTCATCATTCATTTTGTCAGTGACTCGTGAGGAGATGTTTGGGGTATTTTTCTGCTGCTACTGCTGCATCATTATAGGCGTAGCACTGAAAAATAATGATGATATTAATAAGTGTATTACTTGGAATATAATGAGAGAGGTATGAAATAAAACAGAAACACAGTTGAGATTATATATACATATATTATTATTTATTTAAAAATCATACATCGGATGCAGTATTTCAAAAAGTTACAGGCTGTTTCTTTATTGTCTTCTTCGCACCTGTACAGTATTTCCCAAACAAGGCTTTTTGATATGCAATAAATTCCTCACGTATTCTTTCAAGCCACTGGGTGCCTCACAATACTTGGGTTTTTCAGATGCAGATTTAAACTGTTTTTCTTTTGGTTTTGCGTTCATGTGCAAACAAAGGTACTGCTTCAAATCATCTACATGTACACTATGCACAGGTAGGAAGTTTACAACATGATTGTATGCAGAATCTATGCTCAGCAACCAATGCCTCAGTCTCTCCAATGCAAGGCATAGCGCAGTATTCAGATGTGTGCTATAGATACACACACTTGTCACGCGATTTCACACATAGTGCAGAGTCACTGTAAGCTGTTGTAATAAGTAGTGTCACACCAGTAAAGCAAATGTGACTTGGATGTGTGCTCTGTACTCATCTGCTGATTGATGTAGCGCTCTGCATGATATATTTCGTCCCAGTCGAACTCATAAATAGGCACTTTAACGTCCTTCGATGCATTTTCAATTTATTTTCTCGTTTGATAGCCCTAGTCATGATGTGCTTCCACACACACGTTTACATGTTTCATTCCACTGGGATTTAAATTGTATGTAGAACTGAAATCCATGGGTACACTTGATACCTTCTTATCCACAGTATCCACACTCTGTGCCTGCACTAGCATGAGAATGTTCTGCTAAGATGGGTGATCAGTACTGTCCCCCATCTTGCTGTTGCTTAGGACCACCAGCAGCATTTGATGTATTGGCAGCAGACCGCATGTTCTCATCACGCATATCGCTGAGCGGGACAGACAGTGACAGTTTCTTTTCCTGCTCTATCAAGTGGACTATGTGCACTACAGAATCCCATGTGGTCGCTATAGTTTCAGACATGCTGGAGGCTGTTGCTCCAGCAGGTTCAGAGGTTAGTGCAAGTCTCGACTAGATGAGAGCTGAGGTTGCTGGAGGTACAGAGATGCCAGAGGTGGACAAGTTGGCCCTCGTACCTGTGGGCTTGGACGTGTCGTGGGCCACTGCTGAACAAAGAGGAGGAAGTGTTACATACAGACCAAGATATAAAACAACCAATAGTAATAATAATAATGCCAACCTCAGACGATGATATAATTGGGGCACTTACTTTTCCATTTATTCATGTTCTGCAGGGCTGTGCTGGATTGAATGCTGTTCACGCTCTGTGGTTCTGCTGCTCCTGCTGCTCTTGGCTGACTGAGTGAGACTCAGATCGCAGAGCTGCTGAGCCTATCATATACCCCCTCCAAAGAAGTTGCCAGACGCTGCCATCCTACCGCCTGAAGTCTAACAAGCGGTTCAAGTGGCTCTGAACACTATGGTACTTACCATCTGAGGTCACCAGTCACCTAGAAATTAGAATTACTTAAACCTAACTAACCTAAGGACATCACACACATCCATGCCCAAGGCAGAATTCGAGCCTGCGACCGTAGCGGTCACGCGGTTCCAGACTGAAGTGCCCAGAACTGCGCGGCCACACTGACCGGCGGTGGAAGTCTAACCCACGACCAGATCCAGGGTTCCTGTTGGTTCCCACCTTTTTTTGTGGACCTCCATCTTGGATTACATAATGGGGCTGGAATGGCGGTAGGACAACAGCGCCCTCTGGTGGCGGTACTGTGTACTAGATCAGTTGGACTCCAGAACTCACGGTGAACACACTGGATGGAGCTACTGCCTATGACAAGTCAAATTGTTTAAATAAACAATACATGCAAAAACTAGAAAATCTGAAAACGTAAATGCAAAGGCTCAGTCTAGATATAGTAGGGGTCAGTGAAGTGAAGTGGAAGGAAGACAAGGATTGCTGGTCAGATGAGTATCGGGTTATATCAACAGCAGCAGAAAATGGTATAACAGGTGTAGGATTCGTTATGAATGGGAAGGTAGGGCAGAGGGTGTGTTACTGTGAACAGTTCAGTGACCGGGTTGTTCTAATCAAAATCGACAGCAGACCAACACCGACAACGATAGTTCAGGTATACATACCGACGTCGCAAGCTGAAGATGAACAGATAGAGAAAGTGTATGAGGATATTGAAAGGGTAATGCAGTATGTAAAGGGGGACGAAAATCTAATAGTCATGGGCGACTGGAATGCAGTTGTAGGGGAAGGAGTAGAAGAAAAGGTTACAGGAGAATATGGGCTTGGGGCAAGGAATGAAAGAGGAGAAAGACTAATTGAGTTCTGTAACAAGTTTCAGCTAGTAATAGCGAATACCCTGTTCAAGAATCACAAGAGGAGGAGGTATACTTGGAAAAGGCCGGGAGATACGGGAAGATTTCAATTAGATTACATCATGTCAGACAGAGATTCCGAAATGAGATACTGGATTGTAAGGCGTACCCAGGAGCAGATATAGACTCAGATCACAAAATAGTAGTGATGAAGAGTAGGCTGAAGTTCAAGACATTAGTCAGGAAGAATCAATACGCAAAGAAGTGGGATACGGAAGTTCTAAGGAATGACGAGATATGTTTGAAGTTCGCTAACGCTATAGATACAACAATAAGGAATAGCGCAGTAGGCAGCACAGTTGAAGAGGAATGGACATCTCTAAAAAGGGCCATCACTGAAGTTGGGAAGGAAAACATAGGTACAAAGAAGGTAGCTGCGAAGAAACCAGGGGTAACAAAAGAAATACTTCAGTTGATTGATGAAAGGAGGAAGTACAAACATGTTCCGGGAAAATCAGGAATACAGAAATACAAGTCGCTGAGGAATGAAATAAATAGGAAGTGCAGGGAAGCTAAGACGAAATGTCTGCAGGAAAAATGTGAAGACATCGAAAAAGATATGATTGTCGGAAGGACAGACTCAGCATACAGGAAAGTCAAAACAACCTTTGGCAACGGTGGTAACATTAAGAGTGCAACGGGAATTCCACTGTTAAATGCAGAGGAGAGAGCAGTTAGGTGGAAAGAATACATTGAAAGCCTCTATGAGGGTGAAGATTTGTCTGATGTGATAGAAGAAGAAACAGGAGTCGATTTAGAAGAGAGAGGAGATCCAGTATTAGAATCGGAATTTAAAAGAGCTTTGGAGGACTTACGGTCAAATAAGGCAGAAGGGATAGATAACATTCCATCAGAATTTCTAAAATCATTAGGGGAAGTGGCAACAAAACGACTATTCACGTTGGTGTGTAGAATATATGAGTCTGGCGACATACCATCTGACTTTCGGAAAAGCATCATCCACACAATTCCGAAGACGGCAAGAGCTGACAAGTGCGAGAATTATCGCACAATCAGCTTAACAGCCCATGCATCGGAGCTGCTTACAAGAATAATATACAGAAGAATGGAAAAGAAAATTGAGAATGTGCTAGGTGACGATCAGTTTGGCTTTAGGAAAAGTAAAGACACGAGAGAGGCAATTCTGACGTTACAGCTAATAATGGAAGGAAGGCTAAAGAAAAATCAAGACACGTTCATAGGATTTGTCGACCTGGAAAAAGCGTTCGACAATATAAAATGGTGCAAGCTGTTCAAGATTCTGAAAAAAGTAGGGGTAAGCTATAGGGAGAGACGGATCATATACAATATGTACAACAACCAAGAGGGAATAATAAGAGTGGACGATCAAGAACGAAGTGCTCGTATTAAGAAGGGAGTAAGACAAGGCTGTAGCTTTTCGCCCGTACTCTTCAATCTGTACATCGAGGAAGCAATGATGGAAATAAGAGAAAGGTTCAGGAGTGGAATTAAAATACAAGGCGATAGGATATCAATGATACGATTCGCTGATGACATTGCTATCCTGAGTGAAAGTAAAGAAGAATTAAATGATCTGCTGAACGGAATGAACAGTCTAATGAGTACACAGTATGGGTTGAGAGTAAATCGGAGAAAGACGAAGGTAATGAGAAGTAGTAGAAATGAGAACAGTGAGAAACTTAACATCAGGATTGATGGTAACAAAGTCAATGAAGTTAAGGAATTCTGCTACCTAGGCAGTAAAATAACCAATGACAGACGGAGCAAGGAGGATATCAAAAGCAGACTCGCTATGGCAAAAAAGAAAAATTAGGTGGACTGATAAGGTAAGGAATGAGGAGGCTCTACGGAGAATCGGAGAGGAAAGGAGTATGTGGAAAACACTGATAAGGAGAAGGGACAGGATGATAGCACATCTGCTAAGACATGAGGGAATGACTTCCATGATACTAGAGGGAGCTGTTGAGGGCAAAAACTGTAGAGGAAGACAGAGATTGGAATACGTCAAGCAAATAATTGGGGATGTAGGTTGCAAGTGCTACTCTGAGATGAAGAGGTTAGCACAGGAAAGGCATTCGTGGCGGGCCGCATCAAACCAGTCAGTACACTGATGACAAAAAAAAAAAAAAAAAAAAAAAAAAAAATGCAAAATAAAGACTTATGCCCATCCTGTCTGGCAGCCCAGCGCAGACTAAGTCCTTTTCCCACCGATCCCAAAGGAGAGATGGTGGTTGGATGACTTAGGTTAGCGGGGGTAGCCCAATAGACCTATTTTGCAACCAAAATTTTCCCACCATTTTTCCTGCCATTTCCTTGGAGAGGGGTGTAGGGTGTTAGGTTAGTCGAGGTTGCCCAATTGATCTATTTCCCTGAAAAAGTTTCCGCCATGACATCACTGCGACGTTGCCACATCTATCGCCTTCATCTTGTAACCGTCATCTTGAATAAATTTGACAACAATGCAGAGTGCGGTGACATCCTCTATGTTCCAGTACTGCGGATGACACTGGGGTTGTCCATCACGAATGAGATTTGATGTCACAAATGTGCTCAACTGGAGACAGATCTGGTGATCGAGTGGGCCAAGGCAACATGTCGGCATTGTGTAGAGCAAGCTGGGTTACAACAGCCATCTGTGAACCAGCATTAACCTGTTGGAATACTGTTCATGAATGGCAACTCAACAGGCTGAAGTACTACATTGACATACAGATTTGCAGGGTGCTTGGGATAAATACGAGAGTGCTCCTGCTGTCATACGAAATCGCACCCCAGATCGCAACTACAGTTGTAGGTCCAGTGTGTCTAGCACACAGGCAAGTTGGTTGCAGGCCCTCCCTCGATTGGCCTCTTTCTAACCAACACACGGCTATCACTGGCAGCGAGGCAGAATCAGATTTCATCCACCCTTCCCTCCAATGAGCTCGCGCTTGACAGCAATGAAGTCGCAAATGGCGGTGGTTTGAAGTCGGTGAAATGCACGCTACAAGACATCTGGCTCATAGCTGTCCTTGAAGTAACCGATTTGTTCGTTGTGTCTCTGTGGTGTCAACTGCTGCTCAAACTGCTGCTGCACATCTACATCTACATCTACATCTACATCCATACTCCGCAAGCGGTGTGTGGCGGAGGGAACCCTGAGTACCTCTATCGGTTCTCCCTTCCATTACAGTAAGACGCGCCAGAGGAATACAGGGAACACGATGTTCTTCCTTCTCGGTAATGCCATGTGGCCTTCCGGAGCCCGTTTTTTTGCGATCGTATGCTACCGTGGCCATAGCTGCCAGCAAATATGTGCAGTGGCTACATTCCTGCGAAGTCTTTCTGCAATATCGCAGAAGGAATACCCACCATCTTGGGGCCCTATTACACGACGTCGTTCAAACTCAGTAAGATGTTGATAATGGCGTCTTTGTCACTTTAAGGGTGTTCTTCACTAACATCAACTCACCACGTCCTGTCTCAAAGATAGCTAACGCTTACGACCGTTACAGAGTTTATTTAAAGGAGACCTGATTTGCGTTCTCATAGCGCCACTCATATGAGACTGACGCGAAATTGGAATGGATAATACTCTCACATACAAAATCACGTCTACTGGATATACACTCCTGGAAATTGAAATAAGAACACCGTGAATTCATTGTCCCAGGAAGGGGAAACTTTATTGACACATTCCTGGGGTCAGATACATCACATGATCACACTGACAGAACCACAGGCACATAGACACAGGCAACAGAGCATGCACAATGTCGGCACTAGTACAGTGTATATCCACCTTTCGCAGCAATGCAGGCTGCTATTCTCCCATGGAGACGATCGTAGAGATGCTCGATGTAGTCCTGTGGAACGGCTTGCCATGCCATTTCCACCTGGCGCCTCAGTTGGACCAGCGTTCGTGCTGGACGTGCAGACCGCGTGAGACGACGCTTCATCCAGTCCCAAACATTCTCAATGTGGGACAGATCCAGAGATCTTGCTGGCCAGGGTAGTTGACTTACACCTTCTAGAGCACGTTGGGTGGCACGGGATACATGCGGACGTGCATTGTCCTGTTGGAACAGCAAGTTCCCTTGCCGGTCTAGGAATGGTAGAACGATGGGTTCGATGACGGTTTGGATGTACCGTGCACTATTCAGTGTCCCCTCGACGATCACCAGAGGTGTACGGCCAGTGTAGGAGATCGCTCCCCACACCATGATGCTGGGTGTTGGCCCTGTGTGCCTCGGTCGTATGCTGTCCTGATTGTGGCGCTCACCTGCACGGCGCCAAACACGCATACGACCATCATTGGCACCAAGGCAGAAGCGACTCTCATCGCTGAAGACGACACGTCTCCATTCGTCCCTCCATTCACGCCTGTCGCGACACCACTGGAGGCGGGCTGCACGATGTTGGGGCGTGAGCGGAAGACGGCATAACGGTGTGCGGGACCGTAGCCCAGCTTCATGGAGACGGTTGCGAATGGTCCTCGCCGATACCCCAGGAGCAACAGTGTCCCTAATTTGCTGGAAAGTCGCGGTGCGGTCCCTACGGCACTGCGTAGGATCCTACGGTCTTGGCGTGCATCTGTGCGTCGCTGCGGTCCGGTCCCAGGTCGACGGGCACGTGCACCTTCCGCCGACCACTGGCGACAACATTGATGTACTGTGGAGACCTCACGCCCCACGTGTTGAGCAATTCGGCGGTACGTCCACCCAGCCTCCCGCATGCCCACTATACGCCCTCGCTCAAAGTCCGTCAACTACACATACGGTTCACGTCCACGCTGTCGTGGCATGCTACCAGTGTTAAAGACTGCGATGGAGCTCCGTATGCCACGGCAAACTGGCTGACACTGACGGCGGCGGTGCACAAATGCTGCGCAGCTAGCGCCATTCGACGGCCAACACCGCGGTTCCTGGTGTGTCCGCTGTGCCGTGCATGTGATCATTGCTTGTACAGCCCTCTCGCAGTGTCCGGAGCAAGTATGGTGGGTCTGACACACCGGTGTCAGTGTGTTCTTTTTTCCATTTCCAGGAGTGTATTTTATGTCGCTCGACTCCTTCTTAGTGTTGCGATTTTTTTCCTTCAGTGTAATTAACTGTCTATACACCTCACCGTATTTCTATGTACGTGAATGTTATCGCCTCTTTTGTCTTCATTTACTATGGTAACCCTGGTTTAGTAAGAGGCCGTATTGCAGAAAATTCGAAAATAAGGTATGAAATGAGAAAGCTTTTCCTGAACTGGATAAGCAACAAATTATTATAATAAGTGCATGCATTAATTCCCTCGAAGTTTGTGTACGTTACCAAGAATTATTAACATTTTACATATATATTTACAGTGTTCTTAGAAACCAGAAATGGACAATACGTCTTTTTCCCATGAAACTGTACAAAACACATTACATTTTGAAGAGTCCTTCTCATGTTGTACAACTTCATGTGGTTGTTCCGTATCCCATATTCTCACATTATGACGTTTACCTTTCCATTTAAATGAAATGTTGCGTCGTCACTAAACACTAAGCGTGGAAGACAACTGTCGTCCTCCATCTTGTCAAGAACGAAATCACAGAACTGCACACGTTGTTGTTTGTCACCTTCACGAAGAGCTTGAAGTAGCTCAGTTTTGTATGGTTTCGTGTGTGAACGTCGACGCAACACACGCCAGACGGACATCGGGGACGTGTTGAGTTGTCCAGCTGCACGGCGAACGGATTTCTGCGGACTATGGCGGATGCGTTCGACGTCTCTGTCATATACTCGGGGACGGCACGCTGATTTGCCTTTACACAAGCAACCTGTTTCTCGGAATTGTTCACGCCATCGTCTAATGCTGTGTGCTGCAGGTAGGTCCACAACAAGCCTAGTACGAAAGTCACACCGAACAGTTGTTACTGACCCGCACTGCACAGACGTAGAGCACAAATCGCTTTCTGTTGTCCCGACACCACTTTTACTAGAGGTGAAACGGGCGCATACTGCTGCTACCTAGCGGGAACCGTGTAAAACTCCAGAGTCTTTTCTTTCAAACAGTACACTTTTCACGCACATATCTCAAATAACATAATAGTTATGATTTTTTTTAAAATCAGATGATTCTTTTTGATACACCCTGTATAATGTTTTCATTGTTTTCGTGCGTAATAAGACACACAAATTTGTTTCCATTTGGTTTTAGATGCATACTCTATATTATATAGCTCTTTAGAAATGCCTTGCCAGTATCTTTTTCAAAATTATCAAAGAATGAATGTATCTTATTACTACGAGCGTTGAATGAAAAGTAATGCCTCCACCATCGTTAAATGGGTTTGGATGGAAATATTTTAATAAATCAAGCGCAGAAATAATCCTTATAATGTGATCTTTAATTACCAATATTCACACTTCCACATAATCACCAGCCAATTGGATACATTTCTGCCAACGAAGAACAAGTTTTCTGAGGCCGTCACGGTTCAAATGGTTCAAATGGCTCTGAGCAGTATGGGACTTAACTTCTGAGGTCATCAGTTCCCTAGAACTTAGAACTGCTTAAACCAAACTAACATAAGGAGATCACACACATCCATGCCCGAGGCAAGATTCGAACCTGCGACCGTAACGGTTGCGCGGTTCCAGACTGTAGCGCCTTGAACCGCTGAAGCCGTCACGGAAGAAGTCGACAGTCTGTTTCCGCAACCCAGTCTCATTGTTCTCTCAACGTCTTCATTAGAAGCGTAATGATGTCCCCGCAGGTCGTCTTTCATTAGCAGGAACAAATGGTAGTCAGGCGGTGCTAAATATGGACTGTATGGAGGATGCCGTAACGTGGTGAGATTCAGTCTCTGAAGTTCTGCTGTGGTGGCACGTGAAGTGTGCACAGATCTTCCGATAGCCAGGGAAAGCAATAATGTGACCCAAACGTTCTCGTAAAAACCCCTTTGTGCTTGTAATTCCTCTCTGAGTGATACGACGATCGTCCTGAATAATCTGTCAACATTTTGCTTGTGAAACTCGGTGGTTGCTGTCACAGGACGTCCAACTCTTTGTTTGTCACGCAGATCAGATGGCCCGGCCTCAATATCTTTAAACTTACTCATCCAAAGACGCAAAGTACTCACATCAACACAATCACCATAAACTGCTTTAATTCTCTGCTGTCAAGAATTCAATGACTGCATGTTGCTTAAATCGCATTGACCCACCGTCTGCACAGGGTTCCATACTTTACACTGTAACAATACAACCGTTCAATGCTAAGGCTTTCCGACAACTGGAGCTGTAGAGAAGAGGCTACGGAACAAACCAGTACCTGCTGCATACCAATGCTGCCAACTGTTGAAGAGTTCCGAAGGTAGGGGCATTACTTTTCAGTCAACCCCCGTATTAAGGATTAAGTCAACAGGAAATTATTGCATCTGTTTTTCAGTTTTTTTGTGGCCTACATTGTGTTCGTTGCGTCAAGGTGGAAATAGCACGGTTGGACTTGTTACAAAATAAAGACGAATGAGCGAATAATCTGCTAATACAGAAGTAATCAAAGCGTGCGACCGCAGACGAAGAACAGCCGCATAGGATGGCGCGAGATCGCAACAAAGGCGGCAGCGGGGTTCCCACGCTGCAGTCACATTTGTTTGTCTCGTTCGCTGCTCGGCAAATATTAAGCTCCACCTCCGGTCCCGAGTTTCCCTTCAAGAGCGTTTTAAACTTGCCGCAACTTTGCATAAGTATCGAAATTTGCATATCCGCGCCACAAATACGGCTGAAAATTGCCACCCCAGAATCTGCAAGCAGGGCCGAACCTTTGTAACAAGAGCGCCCTCTGAATGTAACGGCGGGGACTTTAAAAAAGATAATTACTGGTCTGTCCGCAACAAACTGAGAAAATAAAAAGTTTAAAAGGATGAATAAAATTCTCGTAAAAGGGAAAGAACAAACCGCGCTCACCTCGACAGCCTGTGGGCTTTCTTACGTAGCAGAGATCAGTTGTCTGAGAAACAGTACCTAGGATTTTTTTTATAAGGATGTAGATGACATTATGTGCCTTCGTCTGTAATCAGATGCTTATGACGCACTAAAGGCACAGCCAGAGATCAGATGTGAGTTTTTCAATTAGCTGAACTTTCGGAGTCCTCTTTTATGCTTCTAAAGAAACACTCTAAAGCTCCCTGAGAATCGAGGACAGAACTGCCGAATATTGTTCGGTGTCAGCGACGATAGTTCGTCAGTAGAATCTACTGGCCTTCTTCTTCTTCTTCTTTTGCACTTCATGGTTCAGGCACTTGCACCTGTTCGGTCTGCACTTTTCACTGCTGCCTCGTCCTAAGTATTCGTAGTCCCTCTTCCTCTTGGCTGGTAAAGAATGTCTTGACGCAGGATTCTCTCTATACTCTATCCCTGTGGCTGATGTTTCCATAATATCTTGTTTTCTTCACTCTTTTCATTGACATTATAAACATCTAGTTCCTTCCTAATATCCTCATTTGTAATAAGGTCTTCCTTGATAACACTTACAACATTCCTAAGAAATCTCAATTCTCGTGTCTGCAGCTTTCTTTCACCGTGTTTTTAGGGTTCCAAAACTCACTCCTTCGAATCCTCCTGTCGTGTGATCGCAGAACGGCCCCAGTGTGTGTGTGTGTGTGGGGGGGGGGGGGGGGGGGGGGGGGATAGCGACACTGAAGCGGTGTCCATTTAAACCACACAGGTATAGCCATATTGTTTTGGAATATTTTGCTTATCATTCTGTATATTGGTTGATATTCCTTAATCTTACTTTCTATATCATCGTCCATGTCACAGCTTATATCGCATCATAGAAAATTAAACCTGGAGATCTGCACATGTGGGAGATTTTCTATTTTTGAGTGGGTTCGCTACTTCCCATGACGGGCCATGATTCTCGTTTTCTGTTCTGATATACGAATGTATAATTATCGAAATTTGCATATGCACGCCACAAATACGGCTGAAAATTCACGTCTGATACAGTTTCTACACTGCTTTTTGTAGCTCATCTTCACTTTTTTCCAAAAAAATTTTTAACATCTGCATAAATAATATTAACATGTTTATTTTAATTTGTATACCCGTGTGTACTCTGCGTGTCTAGCTCTTAACAAACTCATTTACATACACATTACACACGTTGTCTAGAGGGTACAACCTTGTATAATTACTTATTGGTAGTGATTTCTTCGTTTTGTTATTTTTGCGTCCTTTTACAAACATTTTATAATTCCAATGACATGAGTCGGATATTAAGCTTCAGTCATAATGTCCCATAGTTTCATTCTCTTCATGCTGTCTAAATCTCTTTTGAAGTCAGCAGAAATATAGATGTCTATAACTTGATTTCTCATCGTCTCTGAAATTGTTTCATAGTAAACATACTATCCGGAAACCACTTGTTCTTCTAATAGTAGAGTATTTGTTATGGTTTTTATAAGGTC
Organism: Schistocerca gregaria; assembly: GCF_023897955.1. Taxonomy (NCBI): domain Eukaryota; kingdom Metazoa; phylum Arthropoda; class Insecta; order Orthoptera; family Acrididae; genus Schistocerca; species Schistocerca gregaria. The sequence continues at coordinate 70,909,683 of NC_064925.1, forward strand.
GTTGACTATTTTTACACATATTCTATAGGCTGGGTTTAGGCGAAAAGCTCATCTGTACTGGTTGAATCTTTACAAATTGCTATGACTTCTGATGCTTTCCAAGAGTTCGGTACTTTACACCAGTGTCAACATTCATTAACTAAATGTAATACTCTAAAATCACAAAAGGAACTGGCATATTTTGAAATTTGCATCTGGTCCACAAGCTTTCCTGCTCTTCATAAGAATCGTGCAAGTGATGTTATTTATAAGTATTTGACGATGCTGGTGCTGATTCCGCATTTAACATTTGACGATGCCACTATGGCTGCAGTGCATTAGGACTTTGTTTTTATGAAACAGATCTGGTGATGGTCATTAAAGACCGAAACCGGTAATTTGTTAACAAAAAGTTTGTGACAATAGACGTAACTTAAAGGGAGCTTATCTCTACGGAACGTCGGTGGGGTGGGGGGGCTAGACAGCCGCACACGACGCAGAAAGACACAGGTGCTGCAGGACACTGGTACAGCACGTGCACTGACACACCACGACTGTGAATGCCCACGCCGAGACGAACAGGGACACCATCGATGAAGCGATCCGGGGGCGTTTTCAAACCTTCGGCCAAAGTATTGTTTTGTAACCCCTAGTCGCCAGTTTTGTAAAGGCCTTGTCGCTACTGCTGTGGAGGCCGTGTGCCACTGTTGTTACGGTAGGCCGAGCTTGTGAGTGCGTGAAACGGCTTCTCGTGCAGTACACCGCTAGGAAAATTCCTCTCTGCCACTATTACACAGCTATGCCCCAGGGTTAGGTAACAGGATAGGAGAACGAAGGTTCCACAACAGTCCAACAAATTACTAACAATGTCATACAAATGAGTTCAAAGGTTTACTTATCTTTGTGACTTGTTGAAATTATGAATTCTGTAGCACTGTATGTAATATAATTAAAAAAAGGCCCTCAGTGGTAAAGTGCAAAAAATCGTAGGTAAATTGCACAGTACATAGCAAAGGCAATTTACAGCAACTGTCTGTTCAGTTCTAAGAGTTCACTACACGACGAATGGTCGAAGAAATCCTGGTGGATACAAACAAAAATATCACATTAATAGCCTTAGAGTTGACGAAACATGAAATAAGCTGTAAAAAATGATTCTTCAACTCTGGAATAACCTCGGAAACTTTGCCGGCTGTCTACATCTACATCTACGTGACTACTCTGCAATTCACATTTAAGTGCTTGGCAGAGAGTTCATCGAACCACAATCATACTATCTCTCTACCATTCCACTCCCGAACAGCGCGTGGGAAAAACGAACACCAAAACCTTTCTGTCCGAGCTCTGATTTCTCTTATTTTATTTTGATGATCATTCCTACCTATGTAGGTTGGGCTCAACAAAATATTTTCGCATTCGGAAGCGAAAGTTGGTGACTGAAATTTCGTAAAAAGATCTCGCCGCGACGAAAAACGTCTTTACTGTAATGACTTCCATCCCAATTCGCGTATCATATCTGCCACACTCTCTCCCCTATTACGTGATAATACAAAACAAGCTGCTCTTTCTTGCACCCTTTCGATGTCCTCCGTCAATCCCACCTGGTAAGGATCCCACACCGCGCAGAAATATTCTAACACAGGACGAACGAGTGTAGTGTAAGCTGTCTCTTTAGTGGACTTGTTCCATCTTCTAAGTGTCCTGCCAATGAAACGCAACCTTTGGCTCGCCTTCCCCACAATATTATCTACGTGGTCTTTCCAACTGAAGTTGTTCGTAATTTTAACACCCAGGTACTTAGTTGAATTGACAGCCTTGAGAATTGTACTATTTATCGAGTAATCGAATTCCAACGGATTTCTTTCGGAACTTATGTGGATCACCTCACACTTTTCGTTATTTACCGTCAACTGCCACCTGCCACATCATACAGCAATCTTTTCTAAATCGCTTTGCAACTGATACTGGTCTTCGGATGACCGTACTAGACGGTAAATTAGAGCATCATCTGCAAACAACCTAAGAGAACTGCTCAGATTGTCACCCAGGTCATTTATATAGATCAGGAACAGCATAGGTCCCAGGACACTTCCCTGGGGAATATCTGATATCACTTCAGTTTTACTCGATGATTTGCCTTCTGTTACTACGAACTGCAACCTTCCTGACAGGAAATCACGAATCCAGTCGCGCAACTGAGACGATATCACATAGGCCCGCATTAGAAGTCGCTTGTGAGGAACGGTGTCAAAAGCTTTCCGGAAAACTAGAAATACGGAATCAACTTGAGATCCCCTGTCGACAGCGGCCATTACTTCGTGCGCATAAAGAGCTAGCTGCGTTGCACAAGAACGATGTTTTCTGAAACCATGCTGATTATGTGTCAATAGATCGTTCCCTTCGAGGTGATTAATAATGTTTGAATACAGTATATGCTCCAAAACCCTACTGCAAACCGACGTCAATGATATAGGTCTGTAGTTGGATGCATTACTCCTACTACTCTTCTTAAACACTGGTGCGACCTGCGCAATTTTCCAATCTGTAGGTACAGATCTATCGGTGAGCGAGCGGTTGTATATGATTGCTAAGTAGGGAGCTATTGTATCAGCGTAATCTGAAAGGAACCTAATCGGTATACAATCTGGACCTGACGACTTGCCTGTATCAAGCGATTTGAGTTGCTTCGCAACCCCTAAGGTATCTACTTCTAAGAAACTCATGCTAGCAGCTGTTCGTGTTTCAAATTCTGGAATATTCCATTCGTCTTCCCTGGTGAAGGAATTTCGGAAAACTGCTTTCAATAACTCCGCTTTAGCGGCCCAGTCCTCGGTAACAGTACCATCGGCACTGCGCAGCGAAGGTATTGACTGCGTCTTGCCGCTTGTGTACTTTACATATGACCAGAATTTCTTCGGATTTTCTACCAAATTTCGAGATAATTTCGATTAAAGGCATCTCGCATTGAAGTCCGTGCCAAATTTCGCGCGTCTGTAAATTTTAGCCAATCTTCGTGATTTCGCGTTCTTCTGAACTTCGCATGCTTTTTCCGTTGCCTCTGCAACAGCGTTCGGACCTGTTTTGTGTACCACGGGGGATCCGTTCCATCTCTTACCAATTTATGAGGTATGAATCTCTCAATTGCTGTTGCTACCATATCTTTGAATTTGAACCACATCTCGTCTACATTTGCATAGTCAGTTCGGAAGGAATGAAGATTGTCTCTTAGGAAGGCTTCTAGTGACATTTTATCCACTTTTTTAAATAAAATTATTTCTGATGGATTTGGAAGAAACGGTATTGAACCTAGCTACAACGACCTTGTGATCACTAATCCCTGTATCAGTCGTATCCCGGTATCCCGTTGTGGCCGAGCGGTTATAGGAGCTTCAGTCTGGAACCGCGTGACCGCTACAGTCGAAGGTTCGAATCCTGCCTCGGTCATGGATGTCTGTGATGTCCTTAGGTTAGTTAGGTTTAAGTAGTTCTAAGTCTAGGGGACTGATGACTTCAGATGATAAGTCCCATAGTGCTCAGAGCCATTTAGGTAGCTTTGTTTATGGAACATCACGTGTGTTTGCGTTAACGGATTTATTGCGTTACTTTCACGGCTTCTATTTTTTAGTGTCGACTGGCATAAGTAAAGTTGAACAACATGTGTCTTGAAAGCTAATTTTATTTTTTATGTTGATACGATAAGGTATAGATCAGAGCAAATATACGACTAGGAAGAAGGGAAATTTCCAAAAAACCCTCAGATTAGCCAGCAGAATCAACTTTTAGCAGTCTAGGACTGCACCAGGGTAATTCTCATATCGGTCGTTTTATGCCACCTGGAATGCTGAATTCGTAACTTTGCGACTGCATGAGCAACTGTGTTGCACCCATACACTTTTAGAAGGTACCAGTTCTGGAAAGCACATTTTCCCCATCTAAGTCAGACCTGGACGATGATCTATAACAAAGTGGGCGAGAGCTGCTCTCCTGTCTTCCAAACAGGTTTCTGTTCCCAGAACGAGGTATTCACTATACAGCGGAGTGTGCGCTGATATGAAACTTCTTGGCAGATTAAAACTGTGTGCCGGACCGAGACTCGAACTCGGGACTTTTGCCTTTTCGCGGGCAAGGTTCGCAGGAGAGCTGTTGTGAAGTTTGGAAAGTAGGAGATGAGGTACTGGCGGAAGTAAAGCTGTGAGGACATGGCGTGAGTCGTGCTTGTGTAGCTCAGAATGTAGAACACTTGCCCGCTAAAGGCAAAGGTCCCGAGTTTGAGTCTCGGTCCGGCACACAGTTTTAATCTGCTAGCAAGTTTCAGGTTTCTGTTCGTTATCGTCCGGTCATTGGTGGGTTGTACTCGGCCGTCTATTGGCCAAGGCTGAGTCGATATCGTCATCCTCAGCGCCGCCTGTGGCGTTGGTGGCACTCGCGCGAGTGGTGAGTCTATCCCACTGGCATCAGCTCACATCTTTGCGCCTCTGGTGGCTTTGCCCAGGCTGTGTCTCGTTCGGACGGCAGAACGTATTGAGTCTCGATACCACTAGTTATCTGAGAGGGCCAGCGCACGCTTACTCTGTAAGATCAATGCCCCCTTCAGTCGATACATACCAGACGAGGTAGGTTTGCAGACCCGAGAGGACCTCCACAACCTCCCCAAAGCGGGACATAAATGAATAAAAGGTGTCCTATCTAACGCAACAGGATAAGAAAAAGTTGCCTTGGCACTTGACCCTGAGTGTAAGGACAAGACGGGCCTTTTGGCTTCCCAGGGACACGGTACAATACCCACTGTTCCCACTCTTTCGCCGTTGTCCGTTACCTAGGGAGCTGTTGTGGATTTTAATTAACAGGGCACTAGCAGTTAAAACTAAGAAGCAGGAAGTGAATAAAGAGGAGAACATGCCGGAACAATCTTTAGCTTTTCTTCCTTTCGTTGGCAACACTTCGTTTAAAATAGCAAGAATCCTCCGAAAATTTCAGGTAAAAGTCGTTTTCCGCTCACCATCAGTGGTATCAGTTAAGCACAATCTGTTACTACGAAAGGCCGGAATTTACAAGATACCGTGCCAATGTGGTATGGCGTACATAGGTCAAACCACACGCACCGTGAAAGAAAGCTGCACTGAACATCAACGTTACACTCGCCTTTTGCAGCCAAGCAAGTCCGCTATTGCTGAACATTGTATTTCTACTGGACATTCAATGGAGTATGAGAAAACAATGATTTTGTCCACTACAACGTCTTTCTAAGACTCCATTACTAAAGAATCCGTAGAAATACGACTGGCGGAAAATCGGTTAAACCGTGACAGCGGCTACCAGCTGGACAGTGCACGGAAATCCCATCATCTCCACGATTTGCTCAAATGGAAGACGACAGAGTGCGTCGACGGCCGTGGCAAACAGCTATGCAGAGGGCGACTGAGTTCCGCCATTCCAGGAGCGAGGGCGCTGCCGGCGGCCAGTGTGGTTCATCTATCAAGTTTTCGACGCATGCGCAGAATTGTTACAGTATGCTATATATTGCGGAACGGAGGACTTTTACGCCTCTCCTCCCCCTCCCTCCTCCTGAGCGGCTTCCCCCTCCTACCCCCCCTCCATCTCTTGTGCCTCCTTTCAGCGTCTATGCGCTCCCTCCTGCCCTGTCTTCCCTCTTCCTCTCCCGCCCCACGTGTCTCCTGCCTCTTCGTGAACCCACTGATGGCCCCTCCTCTGTTCATCCCGCCGCTTCCCCAGCTGCCCCATGCTCTCCCCTCCTCTTCCATCCTCTCTGACCTTTCCCTCTGCAGGTCCCACCCGGTAGTTTTATTCTTCATCGTGTGTGTTCCAAGTGGCCAACTTTTAACCTGTGCATGCGCATTCAGTGTCTTCTCTGTGTTTTAAGAATCGCCAACTGTTTTTTAACTTTCTGGAGATTTTTTAACTGTCCCCCAGGAACGTCTCCATGTAAGTGTATTTTTACCTCCATTTTCTCCTCTTACTCTGTTTTCTGTTCCCCTTTTTTATCTCCTTATGTATGCATCTTTTATTCTTGTTCTAGTTGTAGTGTCACTCGGCTGAAGTGCGGCGGATAGTGCCGCTGACAGCCCTCCCCTGCCCATATGGGGCAGGGGAATGAAATCACAATAAAGGAAAAAAAAAGGTTTTTTCGCCAGTCTGTGACAGCTCACCTGAAGATGACTGGCAGGTGCCCAGTTGAAATATCGTGCGAAGTATTGAACGACGACTGGCTGCAAGCCCGAAATTTGTTTGAACACCTAAGGAGCTATTCTACTTGTGGCCGAGGAGGCCAGTATGGAGCTTACCTTATCTACAGACTAAAGCCTCCATAAATGAACTGTGTCAGAGTGACTACGTAGAGAAGAATTAACTCTTTCACGAAGTGCCGCGGCCGGGGCTTGATTTTTCCAGGACGGTAGTTTCAACTTTACCACCACACGTCGCGTGCTGGCAAGCTCTGGGTATCAGCAGGATGGCGCCCAGTGAAGTGGGGCAGAAGCGCCCCCTGCACTGCGGCCGCGACAGCGGGACTGTGCCGGCGGCGAAGGTAACTCGAGTCGTGTCGGCGGCCGGAGCTGGCGCGGCTCGTTTCGCCAAACTTAGTTGGCAGCGCCTTGCCTTAAGCACCAAACTAACCGGGATAATTGTACAATTTATAACTGTCTCCTGCTGTTAATTATTTCCGCGACTTAACTGCCTCCTAACGGCGCCACTAAATCATCCAGATGCAGGCGCCGCCCGCCAGCAATCCGAGCGGAATAAGCAAACAATTGGAAACAAAGGAGCCACGCGAGCCGGGCGGCGCCGCCTCCTCAAAACTCGCGCGGCCTCAGCCGAAAAAGCGTAAATCAGAGCGACCGCCAAGCGGCAAGCCGACGTACACGGCCCGTACTAAGCCGATCTCCTCGCATCTCCCACTCACAGACGCAGGTGCTTACAGCAGCTATCAGCGAAACTATCAACGCTTCGCGATTCCTAAGTATATACAGGAACTGTAAATACGTCCTGCTCTCCTTCGCCCTCCCCTCCCTACCCACCTCCTATTCCGCTTCTCCTTGTCCATCTCTTCCTCTCCCCCTTCTCCTTGCCCATCTCTTCCCCCCACCCCTCTCCTTATCCATCTCCTCCCCCTCATCTCTTTCACTGTCCATCTCCTCCTCACCCCTCTCCCTATCCGTCGCCTTATTACCTCTCAGGCCATTTCCCCACCCTTTCCCTTTCTATCAATCTCTTCTTCCCCATCCGCAGCTCGTGGTCGTGCGGTATTGTTATCGCTTCCCACGCCCGGGTTCCCGGGTTCGATTCCTGGTGGGGTCAGGGATTTTCTCTGCCTCGTGATGACTGGGTGTTGTGTGATGTCCTTAGGTTAGTTAGGTTTAAGTAGTACTAAGTTCTAAGGGACTGATGACCATAGATGTTAAGTCCCATAGTGCTCGGAGCCATTTGAATTTCTTCTTCCCCATCTCTCTCTGACCTTGAATACTGTTCATCGTTGTTGCAAACGAAACCGCATTTGGGAAATAGAATCACCTAAAATGAATGAGTAAATCAGTTGCGACCATTAATATAAGGTGTACAGGAAGAGCCTCTCTAGGTGCGGGATCTCTGAGGACAGCAGCTTCGCTGACAATATTTCTCATAGTTTTAATTTGTGAACAGGTGGAATTGCAGAGTTTCAGGTGGTTCAGATTCCATAGTAATATTCTAATTACAAGTCGAAGAGCCATAAACCTAACATCCCTTTTTCCTTTTAAAACTGGCTTCGATGAAGAAAATAAAACTGCACACAACTGAGACTACAATTTCTTTATATAAAAATAAGAAAGGACATATGTGCAAAAAACACTTTGTCTAATGCTTTTAATGCCCGAATATGTAAGTTAAAACTAACTATGAGAAAAAGAACGAAACTGCATGTTTTCACAGTACAGGATTTTGTTTTTGCATACTGTTTAAACAGAAAATTTGTTTATTGTTGTTTAGGAAAAACACATGGCCTATTTCCATCTGAATGTTAATAAAGGATCATGTAACAGTTTTAAGTAAAATGGTAAAGAACTTGTCGAGAGTTTTACTAACAAAATTCCCCTTTATATATAAAATATATATTTTTGTACCACATATATTTAAAAAATATACAGACAGTGTCTGCCCAAAAGTTTATTAAAGCATTGTGTAAAAATTTGTAATAAATCAGTCAAGAACTTATCTAGATTTTAGCTTACTACATTTCTCCCTTTATATATTAGATATTTATTTATTTACCATATATATTTAAAACAAGTAGCTTATGTCGATCTGAATATTTGTTACAGTGTCATGTAAACAATTTTATTTAATAGGCCAAGAAGTTTCCTAACTTTTATTAATCACCGTTTTCTGTGTGTACAGTCTGTCCAATTTTTTATTACAACATAATGCAAAAATATTCATTTATATACTAAATATATTTTAAAAATAAACAGCCAGTGTCTGCCCAAAAGTTTATCAAAGTATCGTGTAAAAATTGCAAATAAATCGATCAAGAACTTTCCGAAATTTTTGCTTACTGCATTTCCCAAATATAAATTAAATACATATCTATTTATCATTTATATTTAAAATATGTAGCTTATGTCGACCTGAATATTTATTACAGTATCATGTAAGTATTTGAATTAAATAGGCCAAGAAGATTTTGAGACTTCTGCTAAGGAACATATTGTATACATGTATAGCCTATGGCTGTCCAAATTTTTATTACTGCATCATGTAAAAATTACAAATAAATTGGTCAAGAGCATTTCAAACTTTTGTTGACAGTGTTTCAGCTTTATGTATTACAAACATATTTATACATAGTGTATATTTAAAAAGTATATGGCTTATGTCTGTCAAAACGTTTATTGGATTATAGTGTGAAAATAGGAAAAACATTGGTCGAGGACTTTTCGAGATATTTACTAACAACTTTTCCCACCTCATGTATTACATATATGTTTATGTAGCATTGCTTGTCCGAATATTTATTAGAGCATAAAGTAAAAATATGAAGTAAATCGGTCAACAACTTTTGAGCTTTTAGCTAACAACATTTTTTCCTGATGTATTATATATACATTTATGTAGTAGTTACATTAAAGAAATATTTCTTCTATGTCCATCCAAAGTATATTAGAGTACTGTGTAAAAATAAACCGAATCTGTCAAGAACATCTTGAGATGCCTTTGACAACATTTCCTCTCTCTCTCTCTCTCTCTCTCTCTCTATATATATATATATATATATATATATATATATATATATATATATATATATATATATATATATATATATATATATATGTGTGTGTGTGTGTGTGTGTGTGTGTGTACGGAAAAATATGTCCATCACAAAAACTTTTCAAGATCTGTGGTAACAACATTAAACGAAGATTTGTCTGTATATAATATACTAGTATAGACCTATATACTATCTACATTACAAAAATTTGCGTCGTATATGTCTGAATGTTAATTAAAGTTTCATGTAAAAGTTTGAATAAATCAGCACATATTAGAAAAATATGTAGACTACATCCATTTGACAATTTATTAGGGTATCATGTAGAAATTTCAAGTAAGTCACTCAAGAAGTTTTGGAGATTTTTGATGACAACATTAACTGCCGACTTATTTTTACATGGTAGTATAGATATATGTTTTATATACTATACATATTTAAAAAAAGTGGAATCTAAGTCTGTTAAAATGCTTATTAGAGTATCACATAAAAATTTGAAGTAAATAATTTCGAGGTTTTGCTAACTACATTTCCCTTTTATGTAATATTTTTATGCAATATACGTTAAAAATATGTATACTATGTCGGTCGGAACGTTTATTAGAGTATCATGTGAAAGTTTCATGAAGACTGGTCAATAATTTTTCGAGAATATTCCTAACTATATGATTCTTTAAAGTATAGATATATATTTATAAACCAAGCATATTTCCCTAGGTAGCATATGTTCATCAGTACGTTTGTTAAAGTCTCACGCAAAAATATGAAGCAGTTTCGTCCAGAATTCTTCAAATTTATTGTTAACAACCATTTCCATTTATAGAGTGTATGTATACTTATATGCCATACATATTTGAAACTTGTGTAGCTTATTCTCGTCCGAACGTTTTGTAACATTATTTTGAAGTATATTGGTCACGAGCTTCTCCACGTTTTTGTTAACAATGTTAAACTGCGACTAGGTTATATAAATATATATATTGAAAATCAATAGCTTATGTCTATCCATAAGTTAATTAAGTACCGTTTCCGAGATTTTTGCTTACAACGTTTCCCTTTCATATAGTATATATACTGAAGCGCCAAAGAAACTCATACATATTCAAATACAGAGATATGGAAACAGGAAGAATACGGCGCTGAGGTCGGCAGCGCCTATATAAGGCAACAAGTGTCTGGCGCAGTCGTTAGATCTGTTACTGCTGCTACAACGGCAGGTTATCAAGATTTAAGTGAGTTTGAACGTGGTGTTGTAGCCGGCGCACGAGCGGTGGGACACAGAATCTCCGAGGTAGCGATGAAGTGGGGATTTTCCCGATGATCATTTCACGAATGTACCGTGAATATCATGTATCGGCAAAACATCAAATCTCCGACATCGCTTCAGCCGAAAAAGACCCTGCAAGAACGGGACCAACGACGACTTAAGAGAACCGATCAACGTGACAGAAGTGCAACCCTTCCGAAAATTGCTGCAGATTTCATCGCTAGGCCATCAACAACTGTTAAAGTGCGAGCCATTCAACGAAACATCACCGATATGGGCTTTCGCAGCCGAAGACCAACTCGTGTACCCTTGATGACTGCACGGCACAAAGCCTTCGCCTCGCCTGGACCCTTCAACACCGACATTGGTCTGTTACTGACTGGAAACATGTTCCTTGGTCAGACGACTCTCGTTTCATATTGTATCGAGCGGATGATGCTCAAGCTGGTGGAGGCTCTGTAATGGTGTGGGGCGTGTGCAGTTAGAGTGATATGGAATCCCTGATACGTCTAGATACGACTCTGACAGGTGACACGTACGAAAGCATTCTGTCTGATCACCTGCATCCACTCACGTCCACGACTTAGCAAATTCCAGCAGGACAATAAGACGTTCCACAAGTCCAGAATTGCCACAGAGTGGCTCCAGGAACACTCTTCTGAATTTAAACGCTTCCGTTGGCTCTCAAACGCCCCCGAGATGAACATTATCGAGCATATCTGGGTTGCCTTGCAACGTGCTATTCAGAACCCTGCAGGATTCATGGTGTCAATTCCCTCCAGCACTACTCGACATCAGTCGAGCCCATAGCACGTCATGTTGGGGCACTTCCGCGTTCTCACGGGGCCCTACACGGTATTACGCAGGTGTACCAGTTTCTTTGGCTCTTCAGTGTAGTACACTGGTATTTTTCTTGTTTGAGGACTGTGTATTGGCACAATGTAGTAATTACTGAAAATTGTGGGGAGCTCTTAGGTTAATATGGTCTTCCTAAAGTGCATAAAGAAGGTCTGCCTTTACGACCTATAGTGAGTAATATTGATGCACCCACGTATGATTTAGCCAAACATCTAGCTTCCTTGCTGAGATCATTTGTGGGCAAATGTTCACATCATATACGGAACTCTGCTGATTTTATCGATAGACTGGGGTCTCTCCACTTAAGTAGTTCGGATCATCTAGTGAGTTTTGATGTAGTTTCCCTTTTCACAAAAGTATCTCTTGGGGATTCCTTGTTTCTAATTGGTCAACAGTTTGAATCGGACATCACTGCTTTGTTTCGACATGCTCTTTCCTCAACTTATTTTATGTTTAACCGGGAATTTTTTGAACAGTCTGATGGTGTCACCATGGGCAGCCCTCTGTCCCCTCTGGTGGCTAAACTTTTCATGAAGGATTTTGAAGAGAGAGCACTTGAATCAGCGGTTTGTAAACCAACTGTTTTTTGGAGGTACGTCGATGATACTTTCATAGTCTGGCCCCACGGAGAAGAAAAGTTAATGGATTTTTTTCATCATCTTAACTCCATCCATCAGAATATTCTATGTTCTATTTGAACATAAGATGGAACAGATTATGTAATGATCGTTGGACCTTAAATAAAGGAAGAAACCAACACTTGCCTTAGGAAAATAAATGAAATGGTAGGACACGGTGTTGACTGCTAAGCCAATGTATGAAACAGTTTGCTGGGCTAATGGAAATTAATAAAGTTTTGTAATAAGGAGCTTTCAACTTTCAATGTACAACCAGTCCGCACCACTTCCCCACTAAATCCGTGTCTCTGCCTAAGCAGGAAGGAATATTATTTTCTGTTATACAAAAGTATTTGTAGGTGGTAGTTCAAGATACAGTTTTGTAGAAATTTCGGACATGGAAATACAGCCCATTGAGCGACGTAAAGAAATATATGAGAAGCGGGAGTTTCGTGTTCGGCTTTCTCAGAATTGAATGTGCCGAAGGAAGGCCATTGGATAACTGATGAAACTTTTGCTAAGTTGGGCACTGGACCGCTGTTTTAAGGAAATATATCATTGGACAATGTTTAACGAAGCCTTCTGATAGACTGAGTATAATTTTGGGCATGTTCTGTGCAGAGCACTGAGGAAAGATTTTTTGGACACTGTAGGAGAATGCGGAAATTGATGAAGACGAGGCCGTACTTCTGTTTTTGAGGTTCAGCAGGTAACACGTCGGTTGAATGATTCATGACTGGCAAGAGACTCCAACGTATGCAAAACACAGTGCTCCAACTCATGATCTACGTGAGACTGTCTCGCAGCGTAGGCTGCCCAGCAAGAAAAACAGTTAGGCCTTTTTATCGGTCCATTACTGGCAGAGATTCAAGGGCTTATCCATCACCAAGCATACCATCTTTGGCAGATTTCACATGACTTTCTGGATACCCCTACCCCACCATACTTTCCCAAATCAGTCTACCTCCGATTTAATCGTGTTGGGATGTTCAAAATTGATGATTTGTCTAACATTGTAATTTATTGATCTAGTTATTGCATAATTATTTCTTTCCTGATTATATATGTGCTTACGAGCAATGATTCTAAAAATTTTGGGATCAGTTTGTCAATGTGACATTTACACAATTTTACTTTAGTATTAACATGGATGCTATTGTATTCCCTTGGGTTCCTTCTATTACCTCTAGCACTGAAGATGGTTACTCAGTGACCGAAATCTAGATCTGCTAATAAACACAAGTTGCGACTGACTGCTGCACCTTCTTTCAACAATCGAAATAAATATAGTCACTGAGCACTTCCAGGTTCCAAATGGACTTAAATTAAAAAGTTAGAGGGAATTTCCATTTAGTTTTAAGTCATTAATCCATTTTGTGAAAGCAACACATAGGACAGATTTTCGAGGGCCATTCTATTCACATCGTTCAATGCGTTGCGTAAATTTATCATTTACATGTCTGGGGAGCTCTGTCAGATCAGCCACTGCTGCTGACTTGGCAGCAAGAAGGCATGCTAGCTCGGTTAGTGTTACAAACTTAAGACATAATTTCAAACTTTATCTATTCATCTTGTGGTGTAGCAGTTCTTATTTCCATGCTTGCTAGAAGAATTTGATGAATAATTCCGCTTTATGCAAGACACCTTCGTAATTTTGTTTTACCCAAAAATGTTTCAGCACTTTTGCGTTATCTTCAATGGGTTACTTTATTTCCTTTCTGTATAAGTTATTACATATTAACGTTTAGACAAAACCGTTGGTACAAAGTATTTACATTTCTGAATGAAGTGATTGCTATCAAATAATATACGTGGTTTGTTTACAGTTCACAGTTGAGGCATGTATTACTGGGCTGATGCAGTGTACATTTTTCATTGCAATATGTCAAAAGTTCTTCTTTTATACCTTATTTGGAAAAAGGGTGGATGTATTTAGTTTACACACCTTAGATGAAAATGTTGAGTGTTTATTTTGGTAGCTGTAAGTCTGCTACACAATCTACAATTGTCAACTACAAACAGCGAAACTTAAATTTTATTTTTGTTTATTATGGATTTCCGAACGAAAATGAGTATGCATCGTGTTATATTAATGTCGTGGTGTTTGTCTCCCTTGTTTGTGGTATGGTAATATGCTGATTTCTGCCACTTTTGTCGTTTCACAGACATTTTCTGCGGTTTTTCGGACTTTCACAGTATTTTCGCTACCTTTACGCGTTGCTGTGGGTGTGTAGTATTAATTTGTTTCGTGGCATGTTTTCCTGGGTAGGGCGCGCAGGTTTGAGGTGTTGGTCACGTTTATTGTGTGTATGTGTGTGTGTGTGTGTGTGTGTGTGTGTGTGTGTGTGTGTGTGTGTGGTGTGTGTTCAGGACGTGAGGGTGAGGGACGTTCATGTGGAAAGGCATATAGAGTGAATGTTGTGCAGTATGGGGGAGGGAAATTTCATTCTAGGGGCCGATCATGCGATGTTTTGATGTATTATTTATATAATGCATCAATTGTGGCAAAGATGGTTTTATTGCTGCTGATTTTTGAATGTGGTAGTTTTTTCTGTTAATTTTTGGTGTTGGTTGTTACTGGTTTTTAGAATCTTTGCCAGTTTCAGTGTTTGTTGGGTGCTGATTCTGGCTGTCAAGTGATCTGCGAATGTTGAGTGTGAACTATTGCTCTTCATTGATTTGAGATGTGCTGTGTACCTGGTACTGAAATTCTTGGATGTTTGACCCACATATACAGATTGACAACAGTTGCAAGTTAGTTGGTATTTACCAGATGGCTGTATTTGTCAGTGTTGGTGGTATTTCTTCCAAGTCTGTTTTATAGTGTGCTATTGGTTTTGTATACTATCTTGAGTCCTTGTTTCTTTAGTATATTGCTCACCCTGTGCGTGACTTAGTTGTTGTTAAGTCATTATGTGCTATTTGTTGCTGACAGTCTGTTGATTATATGTAATTTGTGTTGGGTTTGTTTCTGTGTATGTTTCTTGATAATGTATTGCCTGTCTTTGTATATTGTGGTTTATGTTATCGACTCTCTTTGCATCGTAACCGTTCTCCTGTGCAACTTACTTTATTGTCTTCAGTTCTTGTGCGTAATCGTGTTTGTTCATAGGTGTTTTGTTCAGTCTATGTACTAAATATCCAAAACTGGGTTCTTTGTGAGTTATGGGGTGATTGGATTGATTATGAATAATGGTGCTGGTAATTGTGGGTTTCCTTTAAATTGTGAACTCACGTTTTTTTGTTTCTATTGTGTATGGAAAGATCTAGAAATTAAGTTTTTCACTCGTTTGTGTTTCAGTTGTGAATTATATTTCTCAGTTGATGGTGCTTATGGACTGATGGAGTTCTTTTATGTGAGGCTGTGATTCATCTAGTAGGCAAATTATATTGTCTACATATATGTACCAATATATTATTTTGTACTGTTTTGGTATTACTATTTTGTTAAAAATTAACTTTTATATCTGATTGAGAACAATGTCAGCTGCAGCACAACAGACAAAACGTAATGCTGAAATCATGTGAATAAAGCAATAAATCCGATCTTTGTATTCCAGAAAACAAGAACTAGACAGTGAACTATACAGACTGCATACAAAACTAGCAAATCACATAAAGTATCCACCGTTTTTTATGAATTAATGCACAGGGCTAGAACATACAGAGATACCATAATTGAAAGAAAACATATAATACAACAAAAGAAACTCACTGAAATGATAAATCACACAAACACCTGTCAATCATTCACAAGAACAACAAACACTCCTTTCACAAAAGAGTGAGTAATCTAACAGATATAAAACTGTCTGAACAAGAGAGCAACCTGCTTGAAATGGATACCAAACATAACATAAACACAATGGTGTCAACAGGACAATGGAGAATATGATAACTGAAACTGAACATATCATAAAACAACAAGAGACTAAACAAACCTGAATTCAATGCAAATCTAACAAGAGAGCTAGTTGCTGAGAAAACAAGAAACATAATCAAAGCGAACAAAAGCACTATAAAAGAAAACACTATGAAAACTGAAGAATAAACCTACAGAGAACTACAGAAAAATTAATGCAGGAAAATGTCATTATCATAAAATCCGACAAGGGTAATTTGATCAGAATACACTGACAAAACGTTAGAATTCATCCAGAGCAACAACTTCACAGAATTACCTAGTGATCCAATAAATCAATACCAAAGAAACTTAAAGAAAACTCTGAAAAACATAGAAACAATTTTTATGGACACAAAGATTAAAAGGGCGATACAGAAACCCCCAGGACCCCCACTGTAATAACATTGCCTGAAGTTCACAGACCTGGAATTCCTATATGTACGTTGATAAACTTTACCAACACTCACTCACTCTCACACACACACACACACACACACACACACACACACACACACACACACACATTGCTACAGACAATATACAAACACACTGAAAACAGAAGTGTAAAAAACTGAAATGACTTTATAGAGAAAATACAAAACGAAAACGTGTCAAACACGGCATCATTAATTTCATTTGACGTAATTTCCATATGCACATGCATTCTAGCAGAAGAAACCATCATCATAGAAAGAAACCTCCAACTGCAAGGAAACATTCCTACGACATAACAAGCAGCATCACTCATACTCAGCCTCGTCACAGAACAAAACTACTTCACATTCAACAACAAATTTTACTCTGAAGAAGATGGACTACCTATGGGATCCCCAATCAGTGGCCGCCTGGCTGAAATTTTCCTCGATCAGTTAGAAAAGCAGATCTCTGACAAAATTGTAATACCAAAACAGTACAAAATAATATTGGTTCAGATATGAAGACGATATAATTAGCCTAAGAGATGAAGCACAGCCTTGCACAAAAGAACCAAATTCCAAGTCCGCGCCGACCGCGACGTGGAACTAATCGGCTATTTGTACAATGTGGCAACACTGTGGGCTGCGCAGTTCAAGGAGGAAGTCTTGCTTCTGGCAGATTTGTCCTGCCACGTTTACGCACGGGATCTAGCGGTAAACAGCGCATCGTGTGTATGCAACGTCTTCCGATCGAAACGGCTTGTTGCATATATTTTTCCAGCGCCTCTCGTCTAAATGCTGAAGTACTGAGTGTAATGGTGGCACAGCTACAACGTAATACACGCTGTGAAAACCGGCAATAAGGGTTCCGTCCAATAACATTTTTATGAAAGGTTTCTCGGCTGACGGTCGGCCCTCTGAAAGCCGCATGAATCAAAGCCCAGCAGGACCCATAAAATACTTTACTGTTGTTCAGTGATGCTCCACAAAAAATGCATACAATGCGTGTAATTCCTTTCTAGTTTTCTCATAATCCCTACGAGAGATGTATGTTAGTCACAGCATAATGGGGGCAGTCTTCTTCTACGAATACAGGTTCCCTAAATTTACCGACAGGGTTTATCGAGGACGACATCGTCTTTCTTCCAATAAAACAGGAGAAAGTTGAAAAGACACTTTCTGGCAGATTAAAACTGTGTGCCCGACCGAGACTCGAACGCGGGACCTTTGCCTTTCGCGGGCAAGTGCTCTACCAACTGAGCTACCGAAGCACGACTCACGTCCGGTACTCACAGCTTTACTTCTGCCAGTATCCGTCTCCTGCCGGCACGGTAGCTCAGCGTGTTCGGTGAGAGGGTTAGCTGCCCTTTGTAATAAAAAAACTGAGTTAATCGAGCAACAACGAACATAAACGGATGAAAAAAAAAGTTGGTAGAGCACTTGCCCGCGAAAGGCAAAGGTCCCGAGTTCGAGTCTCGGTCGGGCACACAGTTTTTATCTGCTAGGAAGTTTCATATCAGCGCACACTCCGCTGCAGAGTGAAAATCTCATTCAGGGGAAAGTTGTTTACATTTGTGCTACTATAAAATTCATACCTATTTTACTATCCGAATTACGTTGTTCTTGGAGCCATGTTGACGTCTATGGGAGCAGTGTTTTGAGGAAGAGGTCGACTGAAGACAGTGTTGATTTTGTTATAGTTTTCATCTAACTTTTTGTGGGCGTGGTGAAGAGAGTTACTGTTATAAGTAAATGGCGACATTATTTTACTTATTGATGAATATACACTAAATAACTTTAATTTTGTCATCAATCTGTGTTCGTTGTGGCTCGTTTGTAAGACAATGACAAAGAGAAAATGGCAACGTTGCCTACAATGTACTGCTATTAATTTCCTGTATTATACATGTACAGTTAAAGAAACATGATCGTGTAGTGGGCTTTATACAATTCGTTTAGCATTATTAGTGGAACATAATGTTTAGAAATGATATGGTGAACTTTCTAATGGTTTAATTATCCTAAGTTATTAATTAAATAATTATGTTGTTTCAGACTGTGCCAACAGCTGTAACAGTATATCTGTTCAACAAAATATAATTAAGCTAACAATTAAGAGGCTTGATGAAAATAAAAACAAAAATGCACGAAGTACATAAAAATTTTTGGCCGCAGTCAAGTGTTTTCCAACTTAGTTGAAAACGAGTTGAAAGAGCACGTTCTTAAAGTTGCGTTCTATACTACAGAAAATAACTATTTACCCACAGTTTCAATGCAGAAGACACCTTGTAAGGTAGAAAGTGAGCTGGAGACATCCATCTCAAGAAATACCCCAGAAACTAGAAGTAGATAAAGCAAGCTCCAAGCAAAACACTAATACCTAACCGAGCAGCATCTGATTTGACGAGTAGTATATGCAAAGAGGAAGCTAACCGAAGGAAAAAGAAGAAATCTAGAACAGCAGATCCAGCTGTGAAAAGGGAGTGTTTTGGAGACTCTGTGGGAAAGCCATCACAGAAAGTTATTCGTGCAACAGGGGAATAGTATGGCGAGTTGTGCGAGAAAGATCGAATGGTTAAAAACTATTGACGTATGAAACTGAAATGTGGATTCATGCAAAGTGTGCATGGGTGGGCGAAGGGGTGAAAAAGTTATATTGCAAGGCCTGAAAATTGTGATATGAGAACTAAAATCCTTAATTTTATACCAATACATATCTTTAAGCTCAGGGACAGAGTTTATAAGGATGGTACAATTTATCAACCCTCTGGTAAAACTTAGGAAGCCAGATTTTTAATTTGTACTACTTTCAAATATTTAAAAAATTAAGTGAAGTATATTTATTTTTCTCGGAATTTCCAAACTTTAAATCAGATACCAAGAACAACATCCTCCAGTTGACGATGGCATTGTTTGAATCATTCTGTACGATAAATAAAACTTCATGATTTCGATAATTTAGATATGTTTCCCATACTCTTAAGGAGAAGCAATCAATTTTTGCTGTGGACAGAGTGAGCGTGCCGTTATCGATATCCTTACTAAAAATTTATATTGGAAGCACATTTGCGGCGACTGCGATATAGCTGATTATAGAAGGTCCTATAAGTTAAAACTTCGCACCTACGGTCCAGATTCCCAAGTAGAGCGCGCGTGATTCAAATAGGTGGAGAGGAACAGAATAACAAGACGTGTTTCGATCCGTGAAGAGGGTATTCATTGAAAACATTTTTGCGGAAAAAAAATTGGGAAGAATTGTGAGCTATTCTCGGTTGAAAACTGCGGGGTGGTTCATCTGTGGCATCCATTTGTAGTACACAGAAAATCGACTTTCTTGTAGGCTACCGTATTTAAAATCTTGGAGATCCAAAGAAATCTTAAACAAATTAGGATGAAGCGACGAAATACCGAACATTTTCTCAATGCGAACATAATTAAAGGAACTGATTAACGTGTGATGAACTGAGACAAACTGTTGTTATTCTTGTCTTCGTCCGAAAAATGGGTTGATGCAGCGCTCTATACTATTCCATCCAGTGCAAACCATCTCCAAATAACTATTGCAACTTACATCCCTTCTGAAGCACCATATTTCAAGAGCTTCTATTCTCCTCTAGTCTAAACTGCTTATCGCCCATGTTTCACTTCCATATATCGCTACACTCCTTACAAATACTTTCCAGAAAAGACTTCCAATCACTTAAATCTACACTCGATGTTAACAAATTTCTCTTCTTCAGAAAGGCTTTCCTTGCCATTGCCAGTCTACATTTTATATCCTCTGTACTTCAGCCATCTTTCTTCTTTTCTTTTTTTTTCCCCAAATAGCAAATCTCGTCGACTAATTTAAGTGTCTTGTTTCCTAGTCTAATTCCCTCATCACCACCTGATTTAATTCGACTGCATCCAATTATCCTTGTCTTGCTTTTGCTTATGTCAATCTTTTATCCTCTTTTTGTGACGCTGTTCATAACGATGAATTGCTCTTCCAAGTCCTTTGCTGTCCCTGACAGAATTATTGTCATCGGCGAACCTCAAAGATTTTATTTCTTCTACCTGAACCTTAATTTCTACCCCAAATGTTTCCTGCTTTGCTCGATGTACAGATTAACTTCGGGGATAGGTCACAGCCAGGCCTTACCTTCATTCGCAACTTCTGCTTCCCTTTAATGTTCCTCGACTCGTATAGCTTCTATCTGGTTTCTGCACAAGTTGTAAATACCGTTTCACTCCCTGTGTTTTACCCCGGCTACCTACAGATTTACAAAGAGAATATTTTAGTAAACATTGCCAAAACTTTCCTCTCTGTCTACAAATGCTATAAACGTAGGTATGCCTTCCTTAATCCATCATCTATAAGAAGTCGTAGAATCAGTATTGCCTCGCGTTTCCCTAAATTTCTCAGCAACCCAAATTGATCTTCCACGAGGTCGGCTTCTACCGGTCTTTCAGTCTTATGTTAGGAATTCGTGTTAGTATTTTGCAACCATGACTTACTAAACTGATAGTTCGGTGGTATGGAGAGGCTAATTTGCGCGAATGAGAGTGCTCTAAGAGAATAACTTTCATTATTAGTCAATGCCCGTTAAATGTAGCTAACTACTATTACAGGATGCAGAGCAAAGAATCGTTTTTGAGGCTTAATTTTGTAGGATAATTACCTATCTATCTGACATCCTTCCCCTTCACTTGACTGATTGCCCCAACATTGAGGGAACATTTATGAAGAGAGTGTATAAAAACGTACACCGATGAGCCAAAACAATATGACCATATGTGTAATAATGTGTTGGCCCACCTTTGGATGGCAGTATGGCAGGGAATCTGCGAGGCATAAATTCCACAAGTCCTTTGTAGGTTTACGGAAGTATGTGGCACCAAATGGTTACGTACAGGTCATGCAGTTCCCTTAAAGAACGGACCAGTGGTCATCGGACGCGGAGCTGGATGCCGATAGCGGCCCAGATGCATTCCATCAAGTTGATGGCTTTTCGCGGATGATGCTGTAGTATACAGAGAAGTTGCAGCATTAGAAAATTGTAGCGAAATGCAGGAAGATCTGAATTGGATAGGCACTTGGTGCAGGGAGTGGCAACTGACCCTTAACAAAGACAAATGTAATGT
The DNA here is from genome assembly GCF_023897955.1 of Schistocerca gregaria. NCBI lineage: Eukaryota > Metazoa > Arthropoda > Insecta > Orthoptera > Acrididae > Schistocerca > Schistocerca gregaria. The sequence goes on from NC_064925.1 coordinate 70,931,107, forward strand.
ATTGCGAACACATAGAAAGAAGGATCCTTTATTGTATGATTATCTGATTGCGGAACAAACACTGGTAGCAGTTACTTCTGTTAAATATCTGGGAGTATGCGTGCGGAACGATTTGAATTGGAATGATCATATAAAATTAATTGTTGGTAAGGCGGGTACCAGGTTGAGATTCATTGGGAGAGTCCTTAGAAAATGTAGTCCATCAACAAAGGAGGTGGCTTATAAAACACTCGTTCGACTTATACTTGAGAATTGCTCATCAGTGTGGGATCCGTACCAGATCGGGTTGACGGAGGAGATAGAGAAGATCTAAAGAAGAGCGGTGCGTTTCGTCACAGGGTTATTTGGTAACCGCGATAGCGTTACGGAGATGTTTAGCAAACTCAAGTGGCAAACTCTACAAGAGAGGCGCTCTGCATCGCGGTGTAGCTTGCTCGCCAGGTTTCGAGAGGGTGCGTTTCTGGATGAGGTATCGAATATATTGCTTCCCCCCTACTTATACCTCATGAGGAGATCACGAATGTAAAATTAGAGAGATTCGATCGCGCACGGAGGCTTTCAGAGAGTCGTTCTTCCCGCGAACCATACGCGACTGGAACAGAAAAGGGAAGTAATGACAGTGGCACGTAAAGTGCCCTCCGCCACACACCGTTGGGTGGCTTGAGGAGTATAAATGTAGATGTAGTTTTACTACTCACGACACCAGTGTCAGTTAACTACCACGTCCTCACACAGCTCTAGCATGGTTCTGGATCCGGCTTGGTCACCTAGGCGCTTCAGTCTGGAACCGCCCGACCGCTACGGTCGCAGGTTCGAATCCTGCCTCGAGCATGGATGTGTGTGATGTCCTTAGGTTAGTTAGGTTTAAGTAGTGCTGCGTTCTAGGGGACTGATGACCTCGGCTGTTAAGTCCATAGTGCTCAGAGCCATGATTCTGGCCTTGTGAGATGGAAAGCTACCCTGCTGAAGCATACTATCGCCTCTGGGGAAGATATAAAATGTGGAATGATGCACGAAGTCTCCAGTAAGTTTCACGTAGTCCACACATGCCAAATTGCCTCCGACTTCTACCACAGGTCCCGTGGAAGGTCAGCTGCATGTGCCCCACAGCACCCTCTGGCCTAGGTCAGTGGCGCAGTGCGTGTTTGTAACATCTGTTTGCATAGATGACGGCATATCCGGATACGACCGCTGGTCTGGTGGAGCAAGAAATGCGATTCATCCGACCAGGTGACACGTTTCCATTGAACCACGCTCGAATCTCAATAATCCCATGCGCATTGTAATCGTAATTGACGATATTTTTGGATCAACATGTAGGGGACGTCTGAAGTGGAGTCCCATGTTGAAAAATGTGGGCTGATCGGTGCGTTACAAAACACTTGCTCCTGTACTGGAATAGTGGGTAAGAGCGTTGTATGAACACCTTACACTTTCACCTCCAGTCAGCCCTATAATAGAAATTTAACACATTTTCTTATTTCATTTTGAAATGGTAGCGTTCGCTATATATGAGCAGTAGTGACAATACTGTTCCCAGATACAACACAGTCATGTACCTAGGAACAAATAGTCTGTTCAGATATAGAAGGGTTGCAATCAAGAAAATCTTATATATAGGAGTTTAACCGTCTTTATGTCACAGTTCGAGGTGCCGGGGCTAGCAGTGTATTTAACAATAAATTCTTCTAGAATCTACATATGTAAATGATGCTCTAAGGCCCCCTATTCTAACTCCGACTTTAGCTGTTGCACATAGATTAAGAAGAAACGCGAACTGACTGTAATCGACCCTGCAAGTGGAGTAGAAAAGAGTTTGGCACCTGCAATAATTTAATTTGATAGAAATTAATTTGATAAAGGAAAGCTTCGTTGACGCAGTGAGAAATGAAAGGGTTGCTGTCCAAAATAAAAATTTGATTTATTATGACTAAACTCAAAATAATAAACAAAACACATGAAACATTTACAATACGTCAAATCTGATACTCAAATAAATGCTGTGAAGGTGCAGTTGTCCATAAACTAGATTGTGACATTTCTGACCAAGTGGTATGTGGAGCCAATTCCTTGCAACCCAATGCAACATTAATTGCTACTACAGTAGAGAGAACGCAGACAATGAACACCCAAGACAGAACCACTTTAGAAAAGACGCGGACAGGCTCGCTCTGCTGAGCTCTGATTGTCTCATAGCAAAATTCCCTGATTTGCCGGTGCTGCAGACATACATTATCAAGCTGTCTTCTTAACTGCAAGGACACGATCTGGCGTACCGGAGACGATGGCTGGTTGCTTCGACGTCCCGTCGTGGTGATAATAATGTCGCGAGTATAGCCCGAAACACAAATTATCCTGGCCTGGTTGTTCCAGACTAAAGACTAACTAGCAACACAAATGCGGCTCTGAGGGAGACGAAGAAGGCTCGCTACACAGTCAGTGACGGTACAGTGATTGATTTTAACAAGCGAAGTCACACATTAACTCCGATACAGTCAACTTTAGCCAAATCTGCTCAAGACAGACAACATAGGCCGCTTGTACGCACAACGCTCAATCGCCAACTGTACTCGGAAAGTTACGTTGAAGTCGCAACTTCAGCAACTTCGTTAAACAGTTACAATTAAATGAAAGTGTATAAGACAGCCAAGAGAAGGCAGGCTGTCCAGAGCAGCGAGAACTCAATCTTGTAACCTACTCCGACCGAAAGGCGAGAAGCGACCCCTCAAGAGCACCCGTACACAGAACATTGCCACCCCCACGTCAGTGGCGGTGGTTAAAATGTGCCAATCAGCAACTCGAAAACCGGCGGAAAATTCCACTCTATTGCCGAAGCAGTACTATACCACTAATGGAGATACTTGGCGCTAAGCCGGCCGCAGTGGTTTCGCGGTTCTAGGCGCGCAGTCCGGAACCGTGTTACTGCTACGGTCACAGGTTCGAATCCTGCCTCGGGCATGGATGTGTGTGGTGTCCTTAGGTTAGTTAGGTTTAAGTAGTTCTAAGTTCTAGGGGACTGATGACCACAGCAGTTGAGTCCCATAGTGCTCAGAGGCATTTGAACTTGGCGCTAATTCCTGCGCCGATTTGGCTACGTCACGGAGCTCTCCCCTGAGCAAGCCAATCACAGTTATTATTTTCCAGAATACGCGGAAATTTGCCCGTCAAGACTGCCTGGAAACGCAAGTCATTTCTACGCCTCGCTGGTAGCCCGTCAGAAAGTGTTTTCACTAAGTTTCTGCGAAGTAACGGAATCTCTAGCCCAGCCGCTCCGTCGGGCCCCTGGGGGCGTGTCTCCCCCGCTCTTATGACAATGTCGGCGTCTGGACAGCATCCACTCGACTTCCTCTCACCCGTCGGCATAACCCTTTCAAGATCAGCAGAACCCACCTCTCACCAGACCACCCAGGCGACGAGAGTCGCTGCGTAGGAAGTCCATGCGTGAAGGAATAGCAACTTTTCACCGCATGCAATTAGAGAGAGTAAGATAGAAATATGAGAGGGGCTCATGCCACCTCTCACATTTTTACTCTACTACATATCAATAACCACAAATAAAATTATATTTACAATAAATGTTATCAAAGGCCAGTTACAAGTTAAAAACTTTTCGAAATTGAAGCTATTGGCGATGAACACAAATTTCTGTTTTCGACACATGAACATTGTTCATGGATTAACGGAACTCTGTTCGTCTGCTAATGTGTTCCATAGTAAAGTAAGCTTACATTTGAAGGTACAAGATGCACGACTGATCGAGTAGAGGTTAACAGTTCACACGTTATATATCTGCAGTGTGCAGTGCAATTAAAGGGTCACTTGTTTGAAACCTCATGACTGTCTTCCATACCGACGAAAATGTTTGAAATGTGGCTCAAAAGTGCCTGCACCCTTCCCCTGTAATGGTGCAAAATCTGTGACATCACCCTCAGATTCAGCGAAGTTTCCAACAGCGAGGTGCTACACACTCCACAAGAGAGTGCGACATTGACATGCGCGTGAATGAAATGGCAAAGGGTCCTCTAAGACCCCGCCTCCCCAGTTCACCAACACCATGGGTGCCCCTTGAACATCTTTGTTGAGCTCTTTAGAAACCTCCCTATATACGAACTCACCGATCCCTATCTGCTGGGAGGACAGGCAACCAGCTACATTCTTGTGCCTACTGACTGCAACCAAAACGAAATCAGAGGGGTGTCGAAAGGGTTGCCTATCTGGCCGGCTGGTAAGTATCGGTACAGTCTCCTACAGAGATTTTTTTACAGGTGCTCAACAAATGTGAGCAGATGGCTCCGATGGTTTTGCTGTAGTGGGGGGACAGGCGGCAGAGGGGAGGGTGGGAGGGAACGTTTAGAGAGACTCTTTGCCGTTTTTTCTCACGCGGTCTCCCATCCACCCTTCACAGGAGGGCGCGAGAAAGAGGTGACGAAAAAGTGTAAACAACCTTTACTGCTTTAGATCACGATCAAATTCCGCCTAATGGCTTTGCACAGTCCTTAGTTTTCCTCCTTTTATACTAAAACAAAACTTGTGGTCACGCGACACTACAAAGACATTACATCATGCTGAATGGGGCTGCAACTCCACGATGTCCTTAGAAAATGGTTTAATAGTGTTGTGGTAGTCAGCAATGGCAAAATTAGTGAAGAAGGTCGTGCTGTTGTACACAGCGCTTCGAACTGTCGTTTTAGAGCACGAAATACGTAAAAATGAAAGCTCCAAGGGAAGGAGTGGTTTCATTCACGCCCTTTATGCCACCACCTGAAGCCTTTTCGCCTCGATTCTGAGCCGTGGTGTACCTGTTTTCTTTTTTTCTCGACACATTCATAAGAAAATAGCATGATTTCAAAGCTGGGCGTCGCGGTTATGACCTTCATCACAAAGGCGTCAAACGAAGGGGTAATGTGGGTAAGAAGGTGTGTGACGACTTTCCCAGCATCAGACACGTCCATTGTGGCGTTGGACAGAATTGTGGTGAAATTTGGTACCAATGTAATGACATCAACTATCCTATCCTGGTCTACAGAGCGGATGTGCTTCCGAACACCATGTTCTGTGACACGTGGTCGTCCAACGCCGTGTCACCTCGTCGTTTCATCGCTCTCCACCACTTTCCACAGAAGCTCACGACAGTAATAGGGGAACAGCTGACCAGAATCGTCGCCTTCAAGGTGCCTGTCCCTCAGATCCAGAGCCGTAAAATTCTGTTAGATGTCAGAATGCTTATGTCATTGGATTTCCCAATTTGAGACTCTTTTCGTGACTACAAATATTTTCCATTCGTCACTGTCCTTGAAAGGCCACTTCAGTGAGCAGCGCTTGCAGCACACACTCTCCACATTCATTCATTATTTCCTATCTCTCTGTTACCGCAGATAACATGTCACGGCTCCCATTTGTACTAGAAATGCAGCACATGTGAGGGGACTATCAGTATTCTTTCACATCGAGACAGTACGAAGCAGTTTTTGCTGGTATATTCAGTGGTGTATGCAGATACTGTCTGAGAACTGTGTTGCGAATAGTGTTTGTAGTAAACAAGTAATAAATTAAAACTTCATGGATGATGTAGCAGTTTTCCTCACATCTCAGGGTTTATGACGCCCCTTCTCCTGAACTACTGTTCCAATCGATGACAAATTTTTGAAAGTATATTCAGAGGTATAAGTGACTACTGTCTGCAATATGTATTGGTAATGGAGTTAGTGGTAAAAAGTAATACATTAAAACGTCATGGCTGGTGCAGGACCTTACAGCAAGAACAGTGAAACTGTTGTAAGCGATAATTTTTTTATTTCATCATATTGTGGGGGTGTCAGCAGGAGAAAGTCTCACAAAGATTTGAAATGATGTGCAAAGGTTGTTCTAAGTCATTAAGTGCTCTCATTCTGAAATACTGGATTAAACAAGGTCACGTCTGTAGTGCAATACTACACGTGCACCCCGAGTAACAGTAATGTGTCAGAACGAATCGGCAGCCAGACCAAATATTGAATTTCCTGGCTTGAAACATGCAGACAAATAAAAATCAAAAAGCCTTAAAATTGATCTTTTCAGGACCAACTGATTAAAAGACTTGGTCCTTCATTACGAGTATGCTATTTAAACATAGAAGACATCTGCCGAGCTAAAAGCGAGTACCTCAGCAGCTAGGAGGCCTAGGACAAAGTCTAAAAGAAGGTTCTGGTGCTAGGTAGTTCGCATGGCAGAGGTGTGGACCAGTTGTTGCAGGAAGTGTTTGGAAGCGAGTACCAGGTCACCAGCATTGTGAGACCTAGTGCAGGGTTGGCTCATGTGACCGTTAACATAGGGGAGTTATGTAGGGATGTATGGGGAATATGCGTAGGTGGTGACCTGGCAAAGGTAGCTACTCAAACTGGTGGCACTAATGTGCATATCGTGCAACTGTTTCAGCGTCATGATCGGCCTCATCTTAATGCGGCTGTTAGGTGCGTTAACATGGGGCTGGGGAGGGTGCTTATGACAGAGGGCATGGGTCACATTTTAGTGGTGCCAATTGGGTCTATCAGTAGATCGGTTTTCACTAGGCATGGCCACAGTGTAGTGGGTGGTGGTGGGATCACACATGGAAAAATCCCTGTAGTAGTTGGTGTTAGAGTTGCACCTTTTTTTAGATTGAAGTCAGCTGATAGGTATACCTGCTTAAAGGAAGTCCCTCTAACTAAGGGCTCGCCTTCAGAGGACATCATGTTTCCAAATAGAGAACGAATTAGCATCTTTCATCAAAATATAAGAGATATTAGAGATAAAGTTAGTGAACTGCTTATACAGGTTGACTCTGAAATTATTGGTATGACGGAGCACAACTTAAATAATTTGGCAATTCAGAGGCTTCCTTTACCAGGATACAGATTAGCTGGCTGTTTTCCCAGGAGCTCCTTGCACGGTGGGTGAGTGACTATGTATATATTTCATTTGAGCCTGTAGACGCATCACGGCACTGCACTGAACAGATATTTGAATGTTGTGCAGGGGCAGTCGAATTTAGTGAAACTAAGCCTCTAATTGTTGTTGTTTATAGATCTCCTAACTCTGACTATAGGACATTTCTGCTCAAGCTAGAGAGGGGTTCTTGATTCACTTTGTAAGAAGTACCAAAAATTAGTTATATGTTGTGACTTCAATATAAATTTTGTAAATGATGGAGCAAGAGAAAGGATGTTGGTATGTCTCCTAAATTCATATGATCTGATGGAAACTGTGTTTTCTCCAACTAGGATGCAGGGCAGCAGTAGCAGAGCTATAGACACTATTTTATTCATTCTTCATTACTAATTGGGTATTCTGTTAATAAAAGGGTGAATAGCCATTCAGACCACGATGCACAAATTTTAATACTAAAAGGCTTTTCACTCAAACAAATGTCACATGTAGGAAAGTTAATCTAACAGCAATAGAAAGTTTTTTAAACCTTGTCAAGGAACAAGAGTGGGAGGACGTTTATAGTGCCAATAACATAGATGATAAATATAATGCTTTCCTTAACACATTTCTCATTCTCTTTGAGAGCTGCTTTCTATTATAACATTCTAAACGGGGTACTAGCAGTAATAGGCAGTCCGGGTGGCTGACTAGTGGACGAAATTAAAACCATATGGTCAGTTGTGAAGGAAGTGTCTGGTCAGCAGCATGAAGTCGACGATATAAAGTCAGTTCATGGTAAAAATATTTATGTTACTGATAAATCAGATACATGTACAGTATTTAACAATTATTTTTTGAGCATTGCTCGTGAATTAAATAAAAATTTAGTCTCTACAGGGAATCATATAACTTTCTGGGCAAATGCCTTCCTGAGATTGATGTCTGAAATACTCCCCTGTGATCCAGGCAAGTGGAGGAGGATAGTGAGTCAATAATTAATCACTGAAGACTAAGGACTTTCATGGTTATGATGAAGTACCTAACAGAATATTAAAGTACTGTGCTGCACATGTTAGCCCTGTATTTAGCCATATTTGTAATTTTTCCTTTTGGAATGGACAGTTTCCTGAATGATTAAAGTACTCAGTAGTAAAGCCACTTTATAAAAAGGGAGAAAGCGACAATGAAGATAATTTTAGACCTATTTATATTCCATCAGTGTTTGCTAAAATTATTGAAAAGGCTGTTTATGTAAGAATAATTGATCATTTTATATCACACGATTTGTTATCAAATGTACATTTCGGCTTTAGAAATCGTTTAACAACTGAAAATGCTGTATTCTCTTTTATTTGTGAGGTACCGAATGGGTTAAGCAAAAGGTTTTGAACACATATTTTTTTTAAATTTAACTAAGGCATTTGATTTGTTGATCAGAAAAGATTGCTCCAGAAGTTGAACCATTACAGAATATAGGGAGTAGCTCACAATTAGTTCCTCTTACTTTAGCAACAGACAACAATAGGTAATTATTCAAAATCTTGAGAATTGCTGTGATGTGGGAACTGAGTGGGGTTCAGTCAAGTGGACGGTGCCCCAGGGATCAGTGTTGGGGCCACTGCTGTTTCTTATCTACACTCCTGGAAATTGAAATAAGAACACCGTGAATTCATTGTCCCAGGAAGGGGAAACTTTATTGACACATTCCTGGGGTCAGATACATCACATGATCACACTGACAGAACCACAGGCACATAGACACAGGCAACAGAGCATGCACAATGTCGGCACTAGTGCAGTGTATATCCACCTTTCGCAGCAATGCAGGCTGCTATTCTCCCATGGAGACGATTGTAGAGATGCTCGATGTAGTCCTGTGGAACGGCTTGCCATGCCATTTCCACCTGGCGCCTCAGTTGGACCAGCGTTCGTGCTGGACGTGCAGATCGCGTGAGACGACGCTTCATCCAGTCCCAAACATGCTCAATGTGGGACAGATCCGGAGATCTTGCTGGCCAGGGTAGTTGACCTACACCTTCTAGAGCACGTTGGGTGGCACGGGATACATGCGGACGTGCATTGTCCTGTTGGAACAGCAAGTTCCCTTGCCGGTCTAGGAATGGTAGAACGATGGGTTCGATGACGGTTTGGATGTACCGTGCACTATTCAGTGTCCCCTCGACGATCACCAGAGGTGTACGGCCAATGTAGGAGATCGCTCCCCACACCATGATGCCGGGTGTTGGCCCTGTGTGCCTCGGTCGTATGCAGTCCTGATTGTGGCGCTCACCTGCACGGCGCCAAACACGCATACGACCATCATTGACACCAAGGCAGAAGCGACTCTCATCGCTGAAGACGACAAGTCTCCATTCGTCCCTCCATTCACGCCTGTCGCGACACCACTGGAGGCGCGCTGCACGATGTTGGGGCGGGACCGTAGCCCACCTTCATGGAGACGGTTGCGAATGGTCCTCGCCGATACCCCAGGAGCAACAGTGTCCCTGTTTTGCTGGGAAGTGGCGGTGCGGTCCCCTACGGGACTGCGTAGGATCCTACTGTCTTGGTGTGCATCCGTGCGTCACTGCGGTCCGGTCCCAGGTCGACGGGCACGCGCACCTTCCGCCGACCACTGGCGACAACATCGATGTACTGTGGAGACCTCACGCCCCACGTGTTGAGCAATTCGGCGGTACGTCCACCCGGCCTCCCTCGCTCAAAGTCCGTCAACTGCACATACGGTTCACGTCCACGCAGTCGCGGCATGCTACCAGTGTTAAAGACTGCGATGTAGCTCCGTATGCCACGGCAAACTGGCTGACACTGACGGCGGCGGTGCACAAATGCTGCGCAGCTAGCACCATTCGACGGCCAACACCGCGGTTCCTGGTGTGTCCACTGTGCCGTGCGTGTGATCATTGCCTCTCGCAGTGTCCGGAGCAAGTATGGTGGGTCTGACACACCGGTGTCAATGTGTTCTTTTGTCCATTTCCAGGAGAGTATATAAATGATACGCCCTTTAGTAATATGAGTAACTCTAAAATATTTCTGTTTGGTGAAGACACCAGCTTGGTAGTTAAAGATGTTGGGTGCAACAATGGCCCAGTTCCAGATAATGCAGTTCATGACCCAAGTTCGTGGCTTTTAGAAAATAAACTAACGCTAAATCACAGTAAGACTCAGATTTTACGATTTCTAACGCACAATTCAACAAAACCTGACTTTTTAATTTCACAGATGAGGCATATGATTAGTGAAACTGAACAGTTCAAATTTCCAGGAGATCAGATAGATAGTAAATTGTCGTGGAAAGCCCACGTTCAGGATCTTGTTTAGAGATTTAATGTTGCCATTTTTATTATTCGAACGGTATCTGAAGTGAGTGATCGTTCGACACGAAAATTAGTCTACTTTGCTTATTCTCATTCGATTATGTCGTATGGTATTATATTTTGGGGTAACTCTTCCCATTTTAAAAGGATATTTTTGGCACAGAAACGGGCGGTGTGGTTAATAAATGGTGTCAGTTCACGAAGCTCTTGTCGACCCCTGTTCACGAGTCTAGGTATTTTAACATTGGCCTCTCAATATGTATATTCCTTACTGTCATTTCTTGCTAACAACATTAGCTTATTCCCAAGAATAAGTAGCTTTCACTCAGTTAATACTCAGCAGAAATCAAACCTGCATTTGGATCGGACTTACGTAACTCTTGTGCAAAAATGTGTACAGTATACTGCTGCATCAATTTTCAGGAAGCTACCACTCGAATTAAAAAATCTTAGAAGTAACCCACGAGCTTTCAAATCGAAACTGAAGAGTTTCCTCATGGGTCACTCCTTCAATTCTGTCGAGGAGTTCATTGAAAAATTAAGCTGGTGCTTGTTATACTGTTGATTGCGTTTACTTAAGCTTATGGACTTTTTTTCGGTTTCATAAACATTTTACTTTTATCTGTTATCATTTTTATGTTGTATGTATGGATGGATGGATGGTGAACCACCACTTCGTATGTGGCGGCGGCTACTTAAGGTGCGCTAAGCGTATAAAACTTGGTCCACACCATACACACCTGCATACCATACCGTTGCTCAGCCTCCTCTGGCACGGCTGTTTCATAGCCGGCAACGTGCGACAGGGCCGTATGGGGATTCGCGCACAGAACTGCCTCTCTGTGATGGATATGGCTGGTCTTCATGTTTTCCGTCGCTGTTGGAGCAGATTTCCACCTTGGCTCCTCCGGAGACACAGACTCATTTTAAATTTGACTAATTTTAAGAAAGATAGTGCACCAGCTTTTACATTCCAACCTCCGTTTTTTAACATTTTAGGTGTGCGTCACGGTTTTACCGTCCAAACAGGATGGCTCCAAACAGGAGAATTTCCTTGGCTGCTCTGTAGTGTTCCCTGATCATGTTACCAGGATTCGCCTGCCTGTTTAATATACCGTTTTCGCTGCGGAGCTCCACGCGATCCTGAAGGCACTGGAGCAGATGAATCGTGTTCGGGGCAATCGATTTCTCCTCTGCTACAATTCTCTTAGTGCCTTACAATCATTGCAGAATCTGTACCCAACTGAGCAGATGGTCCAGCTGATATATGACCAGCTGTACTTGCTCCAACGGCGGGGTAAGGAGGTGTCCTTCTGGTGGGTGCCTGTTCATGTAGGAATATGGGGCAATGACCAGGCCGATCTGGCTGCCAAGGAGGCCTGCAGAGAGCAGGATGTGGTCCAGTGTCCTATTCCCTTGCAGTCTGTCATTTCAGCACTCCACAGGAAGTGCATGGAGTTGTGGGAGGAAGAATGGCTGGCGGTGACGGACAATAAACTGCCGTTGGTGAAGTCAACAACTCGGCCGTGGCGTTGCTCCTGCTGGTTGCTCAGGCGGGAAAAAGTAACCCTCACGCGTCTTCGGATTGGGCACTGTCCTCTCACACATAGCTTTCTATTACGGCGGGAGAATCCCCAGTTTTGTGATGCATGTAGTGTGCACATCTCTGTCCGGCACATTATAACAGATTGGATTTTATACCGTGATGCAAGGGCAGAAGCACAAGTTGAAGGGGATCTGACCTGTGTTTTAGCTAATGATGAGACGTGTGTGTCTAGGGTTTTAAAGTTTTGTGATGTGCCGCACTCTGACCTAAACTTTTAGGCTGGAGGTTTTAGTGTTTTGCAAAGTGGCTGGCTCCTCCCTTTCTTCTTGCGGTCAGCCAGCCACTTCCAACTGCTATATTGTTTTAGCTCCCTCTACCACTTTCTCCCTGTGTTGTTCATGTTTTACGGCTGACGGCATGCTTCGTCCCACGCTTCGGTGTGGCTCCATATTTTTCCAAGCTTCTTACCTGTGTTTTGCGTCCTGTTTTATCTTACTGTTCTGAGTCTTTTCTTGACACCCGTCTCAATCAGTTAATGACCGGGCGCTGAAGACCATGCCGTCGTGCGCCCATACACCCCTTCATGTACTGACACGTTACATCACCTTCGAGATTTGCTCATCAATTTTGACCTACGGAACTTGACGTGTAAATAAATAAATATCTGAAATTCTTGTAGATAATGATATTGACATAGTTCTAATCGAGGAAACACACGCTCCAACTCTAGAAGATCTGTGTAAAAGGCAGGATCCATGGCTATGATCTTATGGGTGCTACATATTTTAGTGTGTACGGTGTTGCCACCTATGTAAGGAGCAGTATCCGGCATGCTCGCCTCATTTCGACTCATACCGAAAATAAGATCCATTTTGTTCTGATAGAAGTGGTGGAGACCGTTACAAATAATATTTGCAAGCCAACAAATTTGCCGTGGCCACTGGATGTTCTGCCAATTACTGTCCAGCCATCTATTAATGCTGGAAATTTTAATGGCGACAATGCTCAGTGGGTGATGACGGTGTGACAGTGAGTGTGGTATTGCGCTCAACGACTGGACTGGAAATGAAAATCCACAGCTGTTTTATGATGCTGAGGATTTGGGAACTTTCAGACCGGTTGCTCGGCGAGGAGTTTACAAACCGGATCTGGGCTTTGTGCCCCGTGACTGCAGAAGGCACCCAGTGCCTATATCCAGAGCAGTCTTGTCTAATTCCTCACATAGCCAGTACAGGTCCTTAATCCTCGACATGGGACTCTCTGTCCCAGTAACGAGATCTGTTCCACGACCCAGGTGGAATTTGGCGCCGTTTTCCTGACCATCTAGATAAATACACTCCTGGAAATGGAAAAAAGAACACATTGACACCGGTGTGTCAGACCCACCATACTTGCTCCGGACACTGCGAGAGGGCTGTACAAGCAATGATCACATGCACGGCACAGCGGACACACCAGGAACCGCGGTGTTGGCCGTCGAATGGCGCTAGCTGCGCAGCATTTGTACACCGCCGCCGTCAGTGTCAGCCAGTTTGCCGTGGCATACGGAGCTCCATCGCAGTCTTTAACACTGGTAGCATGCCGCGACAGCGTGGACGTGAACCGTATGTGCAGTTGACGGACTTTGAGGGAGGGCGTATAGTGGGCATGCGGGAGGCCGGGTGGACGTACCGCCGAATTGCTCAACACGTGGGGCGTGAGATCTCCACAGTACATCGATGTTGTCGCCAGTGGTCGGCGGAAGGTGCACGTGCCCGTCGACCTGGGACCGGACCGCAGCGACGCACGGATGCACGCCAAGACCGTAGGATCCTACGCAGTGCCGTAGGGGATCGCACCGCCACTTCCCAGCAAATTAGGGACACTGTTGCTCCTGGGGTATCGGCGAGGACCATTCGCAACCGTCTCCATGAAGCTGGGCTACGGTCCCGCACACCGTTAGGCAGCAATGAGAGTCTCTTCTGCCTTGGTGCCAATGATGGTCGTATGCGTGTTTGGCGCCGTGCAGGTGAGCGCCACAATCAGGACTGCATACGACCGAGGCACACAGGGCCAAGATCCGGCATCATGGTGTGGGGAGCGATCTCCTACACTGGCCGTACACCTCTGGTGATCGTCGAGGGGACACTGAATAGTGCACGGTACATCCAAACCGTCATCGAACCCATCGTTCTACCATTCCTAGACCGGCAAGGGAACTTGCTGTTCCAACAGGACAATGCACGTCTGCATGTATCCCGTGCCACCCAACGTGCTCTAGAAGGTGTAAGTCAACTACCCTGGCCAGCAAGATCTCCGGATCTGTCCCACATTGAGCATGTTTGGGACTGGATGAAGCGTCGTCTCACGCGATCTGCACGTCCAGCACGAACGCTGGTCCAACTGAGGCGCCAGGTGGAAATGGCATGGCAAGCCGTTCCACAGGACTACATCGAGCATCTCTACAATCGTCTCCATGGGAGAATAGCAGCCTGCATTGCTGCGAAAGGTGGATATACACTGCACTAGTGCCGACATTGTGCATGCTCTGTTGCCTGTGTCTATGTGCCTGTGGTTCTGTCAGTGTGATCATGTGATGTATCTGACCCCAGGAATGTGTCAATAAAGTTTCCCCTTCCTGGGACAATGAATTCACGGTGTTCTTATTTCAATTTCCAGGAGTGTATATTTGTTTTATTTCACCAGAACCTAAAAACTACCTTCGGTTTGTCTGAGCTGTTCTTACTGCTGGTAAGAAGTTTATCCCTAGCTAGTACAGAAAGGACCATATACCAAGGTGGAATGAACATTGTCAACGACTTTATGAGCAATTGAGCGAAACTGGCGTCAGTAACATTGCAGACGACCTCCTCCAAAGTCTTGACGCTGCTAGAAGATTACGATGGTGCCAGGTGATAAAAAATGTAAACTTCAAACGTCAAAGAAGAAAGGTATGGAGTCTTGTTTGTAAGCTTGGGTGAGCCTCCAATAAACCCCGTCCGGAGTTTGGTATTTTAGATAACCATATACTTGAAACATCTCGATTATCCCGTGACGAACAACATGCTTCCAAAGTAAAACGAAAACTCACCTCTCTATAAGCTCAGTGCCCAAACGAATCCAATTTATCTTCACCAGTCACACTGACTGAATTGGATAAGGCCTTGACACAAACAAAACATGCTAAAGCAACTGGTCTTGATTAATATACGCCCAGAATGTCTGATAGAGATGGGTAATTGTGGAAAAAAGTGGCTGGTCCGCTTCTTCTCCAACATCCTAAATAGTGGACCACTGTCCAATGAGATAAAGAGAACAAAAATAGTGGCAATTTTGAAACCGGCTAAACTTGCTGACCACTCTCAAAGTCAGACCAATTTCCCTTTTGAGCTATACTTGTAAACTCTTGGAGAGGCTCATTTATAATGGAATTAGTGGCTTAGTTCTGGAACACGTCCCAGCTGAGCAAGTGCGTTTCAGGCCACAGAGAGGTTTCTGCGACCAGGTACTGGCCCTAACAACTTTCATAGAGACTGGTTTCCAAGAAAACGTGAAGACATCTGTCGCTGTCGTAGACCCAACTGCAGCATATGACAGTCTCGAGAGAAGGGTTACTAAAAACAGTCCGATGCCGAAAAACTGTAACTCTCAATAAAACCATGATAAACAATAGACATCCGAGTTTACTTGGAAGAAAATGTGAGCAACGAGAGGAAATTAAGTAATGGTCTGCCACAGAGATCCGTCTTAGCCTCTTGTTATTCAACCTATGAACTACCGATCTGCCCAATACTGGGTGAACAAAATTCTGCAACGTGGACGATTCCGCTCTTGCTTGTAGAACCAAAGATCTCGGACAAGCGGAGACAAATCTCAGAGAATATCTAGCCGTTATGAGCTCCTGTTTTAGAAATTGCAGACTTAAACCCAGTACAAGTAAAACGAAGTATGTGCATTTCATGTGAACAACAACAAGCTAACGTGGAGCTCAGAGTGAAACTTAACTGAAACACTCTTTGACATAACATGTACCCTAAGTACGTCTATATCACCCTTGACCGCGCCCTTTCGTATAGAAAACGTGTTGCTGCCAGGATAAACTCCTAACAATATTATTCAAAAATTGTGTAGAATGACGTGGGCAGCTTCAGCAGATAGCGTGTGCGTCATTCGTTGCCCTAGTCTTCTCAGCAGTCGAATATTGTGTCCCTTTGTGGCTAAACAGCTGCCGCACCAACTTGATAGACGTCGAGTTGAACCAAACTATGCGGTTAATAACTAGGACACTCCGACCAACACTGATTTATTGGCTTCCGCAGCTGAGCAACGTTTATCCAAGCGCAATCCGTAGGACGGAGGCCTTGCTTACGGAATACTGCAAGCTGCAGGAGAACCTGGGATTACCCGTACAGGAAGACATACCAAGATTACAACGAAATAGATTCTGTTCGAGGAACCCACCATTATGGCAAGTAGAGCAGCTAGATGGCAGTAATTCCGGCGCCACAGCTCTGTGAGATCAGAACTGTCAACTTACTGGTTCCGAAAGTATAACTGTGATGGTACTGGCAAAGAACTCGTCAGGAAACTAAGGGTCAAACTGAACAGAGTATAACACTACCGTCCGCTACTGCTATATCATAACATTTAAGTTGTAGGCAGATCGTATAATGAAACTATGTTGTTAAAGTAATTATTATATAAAGCAACAGAGCAGTGTTACCCTCTGAAAGGAATTTTGTTATGTTGACCGCGATGTACCTAACGGAGGTGGCTTATCAGAAGTGAGAGTCAGAATTACGTAAATATTTAGACAGTAACAAACAAAATTTTACCTATCCACACTGTTCAAAGGATAAAGAAAACGGTCGCCAGCCTAATTAGGTATAAGAATGAGTAACATTCTTGTTCAAGAAAATAGATATGAGTAACATTAATGGACAGACACAGCCTATACTTAATCACATGAGAGTTCAATGGACTCTGTCACTAGCTGATGTTGACGTTAAAGAACGTGCAAATAGTTATAGGAGAACAAGGCTATTTGCATAAGGGCAACAGAAAATGACATACACTTTTGCCTTCAAGGCTTGGTCAAACTGAATGGTTTCAATGATATTACTATTAAAGTGCACTTTAGGAACATACAATTAAGCATAGATTTAGTCTCACTTTTCAAACGTTTTCCTATCTGACGTGAGATATGAATAAAGTTCACTGCAAAATTATAAATCTGGCATAGGTTTAATCTTTATTTTAGCAATGACTTTTCTAACTGACATGGAAAAGTCCTCACTAGTAAAATATTTCTCACTGTCCCCCGAATAATACAAGTTACTGTTTTTATAGATAGTGGTCTCTCTGTTACTTGTTACCTAGCATAAGCACAACAGACAATCTGTGGATCCTGTTACACTATTAATGTGCACTTCCGATACACAAGAGAGACAAGCACTTAGCAAAGATGAGTATATAACTTTCCACAAATGCGGTTCACAACCTTTACTGCAGTGAGACCCAATATTGACAAATTTGTAAAAAACTGACTCACGTTTAAAATTTACAACAGGCAGCACTATGATCAATAACCAAGCAAAACCAGTTTTAAGAACTTTTAATTTTTAAAAGTAACAGCAAATTGTCTTTATTAATACAGTCTTCTACTTTCAAGACAATGATTAATTAAGTAACTTTGAAAGTCCAAAAAACTTTAAATTGGACTGTTTCAATCGCTGGGAGGCTTTCACAAAGCTACATTTACTACCTCCCACAATTTTACCAGATCCACAGTAAATCTGAATACACCCTAGTTAGCAAAGATCATTATTTAATTGACCGTTTGGCTTTGAGACTTTCATTTTTTTCCACAACAAGGACACTCGGTAATCATAGTTAAAACGGAGAGGAACCTGAGAAGTATTGTGATAGGAAAAATTCAACGTAGGTACATCATTTCAGTTATAATTTACCCAGTGAGCTGATCCTTCACTCTGCATTACTGTAGTTCTGTTCCATTACAGTGATTGCGCAATTTAGTGGCGTGTGCATGTTGGTTGGTGGATTTGCAGATAGAATTGCTGGGCTCTGTCATTTCTTGGTGGCAAAGATAGATATCAATTCCAACAGCTACACTCCGGGAAATGGAAAAAAGAACACATTGACACCGGTGTGTGAGACCCACCATACTTGCTCCGGACACTGCGAGAGGGCTGTACAAGCAATGATCACACGCACGGCATAGCGGACACACCAGGAACCGCGGTGTTGGCCGTCGAATGGCGCTAGCTGCGCAGCGTTTGTGCACCGCCGCCGTCAGTGTCAGCCAGTTTGCCGTGGCATACGGAGTTCCATCGCAGCCTTTAACACTGGTAGCATGCCGCTACAGCGTGGACGTGAACCGTATGTGCAGTTGACGGACTTTGAGCGAGGGCGTATAGTGGGCATGCGGGAGGCCGGGTGGACGTACCGCCGAATTGCTCAACACGTGGGGCGTGAGGTCTCCACAGTACATCGATGTTGTCGACATTGGTCGGCGGAAGGTGCACGTGCCCGTCGACCTGGGACCGGACCGCAGCGACGCACGGATGCACGCCAAGACCGTAGGATCCTACGCAGTGCCGTAGGGGATCGCACCGCCACTTCCCAGCAAATTAGGGACACTGTTGCTCCTGGGGTATCGGCGAGGACCATTCGCAACCGTCTCCATGAAGCTGGGCTACGGTCCCGCACACCGTTAGGCCGTCTTCCGCTCACGCCCCAACATCGTGCAGCCCGCCTCCAGTGGTGTCGCGACAGGCGTGAATGGAGGGACGAATGGAGACGTGTCGTCTTCAGCGATGAGAGTCACTTCTGCCTTGGTGCCAATGATGGTCGTATGCGTGTTTGGCGCCGTGCAGGTGGGCGCTACAATCAGGACTGCATACGACCGAGGCACACAGGGCCAACACCCGGCATCATGGTGTGGGGAGCGATCTCCTACACTGGCCGTACACCTCTGGTGATCGTCGAGGGGACACTGAATAGTGCACAGTACATCCAAACCGTCATCGAACCCATCGTTCTACCATTCCTAGACCTGCAAGGGAACTTGCTGTTCCAACTGGACAATGCACGTCTGCATGTATCCCGTGCCACCCAACGTGCTCTAGAAGGTGTAAGTCAACTACCCTGGCCAGCAAGATCTCCGGATCTGTCCCCCATTGAGCATGTTTGGGACTGGATGAAGCGTCGTCTCACGCGATCTGCACGTCCAGCACGAACGCTGGTCCAACTGAGGCGCCAGGTGGAAATGGCATGGCAAGCCGGTCCACAGGACTGCATCCAGCATCTCTACGATCGTCTCCATGGGAGAATAGCAGCCTGCATTGCTGCGAAAGGTGGATATACACTGTACTAGTACCGACATTGTGCATGCTCTGTTGCCTGTGTCTATGTGCCTGTGGTTCTGTCAGTGTGATCATGTGATGTATCTGACCCCAGGAATGTGTCAATAAAGTTTGCCCTTCCTGGGACAATGAATTCACGGTGTTCTTATTTCAATTTCCAGGAGTGTAGTTACTGCATTCATTCGAGGCATTGGAAAGCGTCAGGAAAAGCCTCTCTCGGAAACAGCACAATACACAACTTTAACATGAGCAGTTGATAGTTTCGTAGCTCGTCCCCGACTGACTCATAATACACCTCTTCTACCTATGCCAACCACAATTTGCGCGCGCATACAAAATAACTAATAATACGAAGTAAAGGTCAGCAGCTTACGTAACAGCAATCAAGCATATTAAATAAAATAGAACATTTGCTCATATTGACATTTCTACAAAAAAATTATTTAAAAGTAATTATTCAACATCAAAGATAACCAAAGAGATTATGTGAGAAAGACAAAACATATCGTTTGCTCATATTGTACATATTACAGAGATTACACTTCATTACAGTATCGAATTAATCGTGCTCTAATTACAGAAGTTCTACGATGGGATGTTGAGCAAAACAGAAAGCTAAATGAATCAACAAAGAGTATGTAGTGTCTAAGCTATGGCGTTACAAGAGGTCACACTAGGCATGGTCGATGCGCGAACTCTCTTTACAAATGGGGTGCTACAGACACACCGGATAGCGACTGTGGGTCTTCGAACCAATCAAGCACATTACAGGTGAATGTGCCTTGCGTTCCTATCAGGGGACTTGGGGCGACCTCAAGAAAGCTGATGATATGGCAGTTGTATGGATTAGGAATTTAGATATTAACATTTACTTAGTTTTATATGTAATCTTGTATTTTCGTGTTCTTGTTACATACTTATACTAATGTTGTATACCTGTATTTTTAAACTGTGTGTGAGCAACATGAATAAATAACTGGATTAATATACATAGAGGTGCCGCAAGTCATGGGATAGCTCCTACTATGTTGTCAGACAGCAATTGCCCGGCACAGTGCAGCAACTCGACATGCCAGGGACTCATCAAGTCTTTGGAAGTCCTTTAGACAAATATTGAGCCATGCTACCTCTATAGCCGTCCATAGTTGCGAAAGTATTGCCGGTACAGGATTTTATGCACGAACTGGTGTCTCGACTGTGTCGCATAAACGTTAAATGGGATTCAAGTCGGGTGATCTGGGTGGCCAAATCATTCGCTGGAACTCTCCATATGTTCTTCAAACCAGTCGAGAACAATTGTGGCCCAGTGGCATCGCGCATCGTCATCCACAAAAATTGGCTGCAGATGGTCTCCAAGTTGCTGAGCACAACAATTTCCGTTCAGGATAACGACTAGAGTGGCCAGCATGTTCTCCAGACATGAACGCTATCGAACAGGCCTGGGATAAATTGAAAAGCGCTGTTTATGGACGATGTGACCCACCAACCACTCTGAGGGATCTACGCCGAATAGCCGTTGAGGAGTGGGACAATCTGGACCAACAGTGCGTTGATGAACGTGTGGATAGTATGGCACGACGAATACAGGCACGCATCAGTGCAAGAGGACGTGCTACGGGGTACTAAAGGTACCGGTGTGTGCAGCAGTCTGAAGGTCTCGCAGTATGGTGGTACGACATGAAATATGTGGTTTTCATGAGCAATAAAAGGGCAGAAAAGATGTTTATGTTGAATAAAATGTTCTCTGGTTTCCAAGAGCGTCAATTGCTTAAAACTACACGAGCTTTCGGCCAAGCACTCCTTGGCCACTGTCAAGTATTGTGAGTGCCAGTGGGCTGTTGGTGCGCCCTTATATACGCTAGCTGCCGGCTGTGACGTCACAGGTGTCCGTGACATTGCCATATATGGGCATGTTTTGAGTTGGCGTTCGACGTGCCCTCTTC
This sequence comes from Schistocerca gregaria, assembly GCF_023897955.1. NCBI lineage: Eukaryota > Metazoa > Arthropoda > Insecta > Orthoptera > Acrididae > Schistocerca > Schistocerca gregaria. Next base: position 70,952,177 of record NC_064925.1, read on the forward strand.
AACCGCGCGATCGCTGGATACCACGCAGCGCTGAGCTGCAAGCCACCGCTTCTATTCAGGGTGTTTGCGGTAATTTTTATTTCAATAGCTTCCTTTATTAAACAGTCCCAGAAGCCGTTAGTGCGAGCCACTACAGAGGTATCGTCAAATCTTATTTGGTGACCGTTTTCTAACGCATCCTCAGCTAACGCAGATTTCTCTGGATAGCGTAGGCGATAATACCTCTCATGTTCTTTCCTGCGTTGTTCCACAGGCGCACTGTTTGTCCGATGTTCTTCTGGCCACACTCACGAGGTATTTCGTAGACCCCATGTATTCTGAGACGTACTGCGTCTTTAACTGGTCTCAGTAATTGACCGATTTTCGTTGGAGGCTGAAGATTGATTTGATCTTGTGTCTTTTCAACAGGCGACTTATCTTGGCAGACACAGAGCCACAGATTGACAGCAAAGCAAGTTTCTTTTCCTGCTCTTCGTCGGTGGTCTTATTCTGATATTTCCCAGAAATCACTTCTTTCACTTGATGGGCGCTGTAGCCGTTATTCCTGAAAACCTTGGGTAGGTGGCTCAGTTCATGGGGCAGGTTATCGTTGTCTGACATTACTCTTGCACGATGCACCAATGTTCGTAATACTGTGCGCTTCTGTGCTGGATGATGATGGCTGGTGGCGTGCAGGTACAGGTATGTGTGGGTGGGTTTCCTGTAGACGCTGTGGCGAAGGCCCCCACTTCTTTTACGGTGGACAAGGACGTCGAGGAAGTGCAATGCATTATCTTTTTCCACCTCCATGGTGAACTGGAAATTACTGTTGATGCCATTGAGGTGTTCCAAAAACACGTCTAGTTTCTCGCGTTCGTGTGGCCAAATGACGAACGTGTCGTCAACGCATCGAAAGAAACACTTCGGGTTCGATGGCGCAGAGGATATTGCCATAGATACTGCGCCATTGAAGCCGAAGCAGCTAGCGTATATAAGGGCGCACCAATAGCCCACTGGCAGTCATAACACTTGACCATTCCCCACAGTCGTTTAATGAACAAAGTAAGAGCATACGGACTATCAGACCAATTGTGTGATTGGATTGAAGTGTTCCTAGATAACAGAACGCAGAATGTCTTTCTCATTGGAGAGAAGTCCTCCGAAGTAAGAGTGATTTCAGGTGTGCCGCAGGGGAGTGTCGTAGGACCGTTGCTATTCACAATATATATAAATGACCTTGTGGAAAACATCGGAAGTTCACTGAGGCTTTTTGCGTATGATGCTGTAGTATATCGAGAGGTTGTAACAATGGAAAATTGTACTGAAATGCAGGAGGATATGTAGCGTAATGTCTCATGGTGCAGGGAATGGCAATTGAATCTCAATGTTGACAAGTGTAATGTGCTGCGAATACATACAAAGAAAGATCCTTTATCAATTAGCTACAATATTGCAGGTCAGCAACTGGAAGCAGTTAATTCCATAAATTATCTGGTAGCAGGCATTAGGAGTGATTTAAAATGAAATGACCATATAAAATTAATCGTCGGTAAAGCAGATGCCAGACTGAGATTCGTTGGAAGAATCCTAAGGAAATGCAATCCGAAAACAAAGGAAGTAGGTTGCAGTACACTTGTTCGCCCACTGCTTGAATACTGCTCATGGTGTGGGATCCGTACCAGATAGAGTTGATAGAAGAGATAGAGAAGATCCAACGGAGAGCAGCGCGCTTCGTTACAGGATCATTTAGTAATCGCGAAAGCGTTACGGAGATGATAAACTCCAGTGGAAGAATGTGCAAGAGAGACGCTCAGTAGCTCGGTACGTGCTTTTTTTGAAGTTTCGAGAGCATGTCTTCACCGAGGAGTCAACCAGTATATTGCTCCCCCTTACGTATATCCCGCGAAGAGACTATGAGGATAAAATCAGAGAGATTAGAGCCCACACAGAGGCATACCGACAATCCTTCTTTCCACGAACAATACGAGACTGGAATAGAATGGAGAACCGATAGAAGTACTCAAGGTACCCTCAGAGACACACCGCCAGGTGGCTTGCGGAGTATGGATGTAGATGTAGATGTAGACAATGGCCAAGGAGTGCTTGGCCGAAAGCTCGTGTAGTTTTAAGCAATTGACGCGGTTGGAAACCCGAGAACATTTTATTCAATATTATCGCCGCGAGACTCTGCATTCAGATGTTTATGATGATTTCTATTGCAGGTTTTCTGTACAGGTTCCGAAACTGACGGAACTTTTCCTGATGTTTCTATTATCATCCTTCGAAACTGGCGCAATTCCTCAAGCGATTGGTGCGTTCTACCTCTCACCCCAATAATAACGTCATACCTGTGCTATGAAAATGGAAGAGGATGTAGATGAAGATGAAATGGGAGATATGATACTGAGTGAAGAGTTTGACAGAGCACTGAAAGATCTAAGACGAAACAAGGCCTCGGGAGTAGACAACATTCCAATAGAACTACTGACATCCTTGGGAGAGCCAGTCCTGACATAACTCTACCATCTGGTAAGCTAGATGTATAAGACAGGCGAAATTCCCTCAGACTTCAAGAAGAATATAATAATTCCAATCCCAAAGAAAGCAGGTGTTGACAGATGTTAAAATTACCGAACTATCAGTTTAATAAGTCACAGCTGCAAAATACTAACGCGAATTCTTTACAGACGAATGGAAAAACTGGTAGAAGCCGACCTCGGGGAAGATCAGATTGGATTTCGTAGAAATGTTGGAACACGTGAAGCAATACCGACCCTACGACTTATCTTAGAAGAAAGATTAAGGAATGGCAAACTTATATTTCTAGCACTTGTAGACATAGAGAAAGCTTTTGACAATGTTATCTGGAATACTCTGTTTCAAGTTCTGATGGTGGCAGGGGTAAAATACAGGGAGCGGGAGGCTATTTACAATTTGTACAGAAAGCAGATGACAGTTATAAGAGTCGAGGGACATGAAAGGTAAGCAGTGGTTAGGAAGGGAGTGAGACATGGTTGTAGCCTATCCACGATGCTATTCAATCTGGATATTCAGCAAGCAGTGAAGGAAACAAAAGAAAAGTTTGGAGTAGGCATTAAAATCCAGGGAGAAGAAATAAAAACCTTGTGATTCGCCGATGACACTGTAATTCTGTCAGAGACAGCAAAGGACTTGGAAGAGCAGTTGAACGGAATGGACAGTGTCTTGAAAGGAGGGTATAAAGTGAACATCAACAAAAGCAAAACGAGGATAATGGAATGTAGTCGAGTTAAGTCGGGTGATGCTGAGGGAATTAGATTAGGATATGAGACACTTAAAGTAGTAAAGTAGGTTTGCTATTTGGGAAGCGAAATAACTGATGATGGTCGAAGTAGAGTGGATATAAAATGTAGACTGGCAATGGCAAGGAAAGCGTTTCTGAAGAAGAAAAGTTTGTTAACATCGAGTATAGATTTAAATGTCAGGAAGTCGTTTGTGAATGTATTCGTATGGACTGTAGCCATGTATGGAAGGGAAACGTGGACGATAAATAGTTTGGACAAGAAGAGAATAGAAGCTTTCGAAATGTGGTGCTACATATGATTGCTGAAGATTAGATGGGTAGATCACATAACTAATGAGGAGGTATTGAATAGAATTGTGGAGAAGAGGGGTTTGTGGCACAACTTGACTAGAAGAAGGGATGGGTTGGTAGGATATTTTCTGAGGCATCAAGGGATCACCAGTTTAGTACTGAAGGGCAGCGTGGAGGGTAAAAATCGTAGAGGGAGACCAAGCGATGACTACACTAAGCAGATTCAGAAGGATGTAGGCTGCGGTAGGTACTGGTAGATGAAGAAGCTTGCACAGGATAGAGTAGCATGGAGAGCTGCATCAAACCAGTCTCAGGACTGAAGACCACAACAACAACAACACCTCAGCTAATGCAACCTCAACCAAACTGTGAAGTGAAGCTCTAGATGTAATCTTACGGCTCCGAAGCCATAAATGTGGGAAAGTGAAGTGGTGAGGGGGCAGCACGGGAGCCGAGGCTGCGGGTTCTGGAGAAGTGCAGAGGCAGCACGCGCCACTGCGGCACTGGCCTCCAGTGTGCCGACGCAGCGGGTCGCGCCGCGCCGCCACTTGCTGCTGCTGCTGCCGCTGCCGCTGCTGGCGGCCGAGCGCCCGGGGCAGGGGCTGCGGCCCGTCACGGGCCCACGGCGCTACTTACCGCTTCCCTGTCCACTACATCAGTAAGGAGCAACTCTTACAAACATTCGAGAGAACTGACTTTGGTGTTTTCCAACTACTGTTACCAATATAACATTTCATCTCCTAGAACTGATTCTGCCACAGATTATTGTTTTATTGTTATTATTATATTATTAATATATTATTATTATAAATGATAATTAATTGAAACCCCCAGCTTCCGGAGGTGTTGTTGTCATATCTTGATGGGGGCAGCTGAAAATGTGTGCCCCGACTGGGACTGAAACCCGGGATCTCCTGCTTACATGGCAGACGCTCTATCCATCTTTTTTTCTTGTTTGAAAGGAACAGGGATGTTTTCTAATTTATTTATTATCAATAAGGATCACTCTGTTAAAAGGAAAATGTAGATCATTTCATGATATACAGGGTGTTACAAAAAGCTACGGCCAAAGTTTCAGGAAACATTCCTCACACGCAAATAAAGAAAAGATGTTATGTGGACATGTGTCCGGAAACGCTCAATTTCCATGTTAGAGCTCATTTTAGTTTCGTCAGTATGTGCTGTACTTCCTCGATTCCGCGCCAGTTGGCCCAATTGAAGGAAGGTAATGTTGACTTCGGTGTTTGTGTTGACATGCGACTCATTGCTCTACAGTAATAGCATCAAGCACATCAGTACGTAGCATCAGCAGGTTAGTGTTCATCACGAACGTGGTTTTGCAGTCAGTGCAATGTTTACAAATGCGGAGTTGGCAGATGCCCATTTGGTGTATAGATTATCACGGGGCAATAGCCGTAGCGCGGTACGTTTGTATCGAGACAGATTTCCAGAACGAAGGTGTCCCGACAGGAAGACGTCCGAAGCAATTGATCGGCGTCTTAGGGAGCACGGAACATTCCAGCCTATGACTCGTGACTGGGGAAGACCTAGAACTACGAGGACACCTGCAATGGACGAGGCAATTCTTCGTGCAGTTGACGATAACCATAATGTCAGCGTCACTGAAGTTGCTGCTGTACAAGGTAACGTTGATCACGTCACTGTATGGAGAGTGCTACGTGAGAACCAGTTGTTTCCGTACCATGTACAGCGTGTGCAGGCACTATCAGCAGCTGACTGGCCTCCACGGTTACACTTCTGCGGATGGTTCATGCAACAATGTGTCAATCCTCATTTCAGTGGAAATGTTCTCTTTACGGATGAGGCTTCATTCCAACGTGATCAAATTGTAAATTTTCACAATCAGAATGTGTGGGCTGACGAGAATCCGATTACAAAAATTAGGTAATGTTAAATGTAGCCTACTGTAATAACGACCAAATATAAAAAGAAAACTACAGTATCCCTTCTACCCCACAGTAAGTAGGCCTATTAAAAACAGTCTTCAAGAGTACCTACAATTTTTTACTACGAATAATGTTTCAGCAACCACGACAAAATGAAGACAGAATTCTGGGAAACTTACGGCCCTAACAGCACTAATGAAATAGTTATAAAACCACAATCAGACTACCTGGAATTACTAACAGTGGCCTACAAATCAAATGACACTCGTGGAAATCTTCAATACAGTACCGTAAAAAAAAAAGAAAAAAAACTTTTGCAAAATTCTTATTCACCAGACACACAATCCCATTTTAATTCTATGCTTATAAGAATAATGTGTTATAATAATTTTCACACAGCCAATTTACAGGTCTGTTTTCTAATTTAACTATGTATTTTGCAAGTTGTTTTATATGTAGTAAAAAGCAAAAACCACTTACTTCGCATAGATAAGAGTACTTGGTTGGTTTTCACAAGGCTCCTGTTTGATTCATGTCAGCCCTGTTGACTGCGACTGTCCACTGTTTTCCTCTTTCTTCATAGAGTGGAAATGCTAACGTGCGAAATCCACCTTCGCCGCTATTGGAACAACCAAATGCAGCACAACCTGGCATCGTTTACGAACGTCTGCAGAACGAATTACAGATGTCAAAAACAATACTGTACAATTTCTAACGTGTTTACGTCAAACATGTAGGCCTACCGACTTCATCACAAAACGCTTAATTATTTCAACTCGTATTTAAGATCGCAAACACTAATTACGTACTAAAAACGATATACAACTAAATCTAACATGCATGCACAACGCATAACAAGTCTCTCAATAAGTCAAATACCTTTTAATCCTTTCCAAAAGTCCTCTGAACTTCAACTCAAGAGCACGGCGAACATAGGAAGCGCGAGAGAAGTTTGGCGCCATTTTTCTGCCAAAGCTAATCAAGCAATCACGGGCAACTTCACCTATGGCCACTCTCTCTCTGTATACAGGCTTTCTAATTTAACGCCTCCTTCTCTAGTACATCAGCACGAAGCAATTCTTAAAAAGATTCGAGAAAATTGAATTTGGTGCTTTTCAACTACTGTTACTAGTATAACACTTCATCTCATTGAACTGATTCTTCCGTAGATCATTGTTGTTATGATTATTATTATATTACTGTTATTATTATATTATTATAATAATAAATGATGACTAACTGAAAGCCGGCCGCAGTGGTCTCGCGGTTCTAGGCGCTTCAGTCTGGAACCACGCGGCTGCTACGGTCGCAGGTTCGAATCCTGCCTCGGGCATGGATGTGTGTGATGTCCTTAGGATAGTTAGGTTTAAGTAGTTCTAAGTTCTAGGGGACTGATGACCATAGCGGTTGAGTCTCATAGTGCTCAGAGCCATTTGAACCTTTTTTTTTTTTTTTGACTAACTGAAACCCTCAGCTGACTTTTGACAGGTGTTGTTGACATACCTTGATGGGGACAGCTGAAAATGTGTACCTCAACTGGTACTCGAACCCGGGATCTCCTGCTTACTTGGCAGAACCTGTATCCATCTGAGCCACAAAGGACACAGATAAATATCGCGACTGCAGGGACTTATCCCTTGCACGCTTCCCGTGAGACCCACATTCCCAACTGTCCACAGTCTACATACGTAATGTTCCTAATGGATACTTTGCCCATCTACTCGTTACTCGCGCCCATTTAAGTTGACGATTCCCGTAAGTGTTCAGGCAACCTGTGCGCACTCCCACAGACGAAGGTCAATGGCTGGGTAGCCATTTAACTATAAATTACGGTAGTAACTGTTCTCGAAAGAACAGATATCGTGGATGACCGTGCAGCTTCTCTAGAATAAATGATAATTAATTGAAACCCTCAGCTGCCGACAGGTTGCCCGAACTCTTACGGGAATCGTCAACTTAAGTGGGCGCGAGTAACGAGTAGATGGGCAAAGTATCCATTAGGAACATTACGTATGTAGACTGTGGACAGTTGGGAATGTGGGTCTCACGGGAAGCGTGCAAGGGATAAGTCGCTGCAGTAGCGCTATTTATCTGTGTCCTCGGTGGCTCAGATGGATACAGCTTCTGCCATGTAAGCAGGAGATCCCGGGTTCGAGTACCGGTTGGGGCACACATTTTCAGCTGTCCCCGTCAAGGTATGTCAACAACACCTGTCAAAAGTCAGCTGAGGGTTTCAATAATTATCATTTATTATTGGGAAGCTACACAGTCATCAATCGTATCTGTTCGTTCGAGAACAGTTACTATCTTCATATATATCATTATTATTTATCATTAATTCCTGTCGAAGGACGCTATGTACCTCAATAAGAGAAAATTTTTTAACTTTATTAAATTCTATAAGCTTTTCTGATTACGTTGACACACTTACAGAAAAAAAATCCCAGCACGAAGAAGCAGTTGTGTGAGATAAACGTAAGTTTTTAGGCGTGTTTCTACATCTGGAAGATGACGTCTGTTCAAATTTCGCGCGAGTCGCATAAGAGCGTTGGCTTTAAATACGCGCTGTGAGATCGTCAGCGTTACTTACCTTTGAGTTTGGAGGTACAGAGTTAATATTAGTCAAGAACGCCTTTAAGACACTTATATCTACACCTCATATTTCGCAATCCACCGTACGGAGAATGGCGGAGATTCCTTTTACTACTAGTAGTCATTTCATTTAGCCGGCAGCTCTGGCCGAGCGGTTCTAGGCGCTTCAGTCCGGAATCGCGGTGCTGCTACTGTCGCAGGTTCGAATCCTGTCTCGGGCATGGATGTGTGTGGTGTGCTTAGGTTTCAGTAGTTCTAAGTGTAGGGGACTGATGACCTCAGATGTTAAGTCCCATAGTGCTCAGAGCCATTTTAACCATTTGAGTCATTTCATTTCCTGTTCCAGTGGCAAATAGAGTGACGGAAAAACGACTGTCTATATGCCTCCATGTGTACTCTAATTTCTCATATCTTTGTGATCCTTACGCGCAATGTATTTTATTTACTTGCTACAATTAGGCCATTAGACCACCATCTATGTAAGTTTGTGGTTAGTACCATTACTAATACAATTCTAGTAATGTTATTACTACTGTGACGGTGTGTTAACAAATGGTATTTATTTTTAGTTCTTTCTTAATATAAATAGAGGCTATAAAATAAAATACGATTGGAAAACATAAATAAGTAATCTTTAAAGAGAATACAAATAGTAAAGAAAGGTGTGAGAGAAGTTAGTGAAAGAGAAAGTTAGTCCCTAAAATCGTAACTGTTTCAGTGACGAGGGCTCCGGAAAACTTCGAGTCTGTCGTCAATGAAACGGCTTTACAAGTATTTGATTTTACAACTGATACCTTTTGTTTTACATAATAGTTTTTATTGTGTTATGAATTAATTCTAATCTAATGTTAATCACACAGTTTTAAACTATTATTTGTTCCGTTGTTAAGTTGCGCTGTATCACATTGATCTTTTGACCTTGTATGATTAATTATATTAATATTTGCATGCCAAGTTCACATTTTGTTCCTGTTGTTTCATTACATTCAGTGTCTGTTTCGTGCCACGTGTTTTGCTGTCGTGCTTGTGTTGCATTTTGTCTGTAAGCTTCATGGACGGCTTGAGATAAGTCATCTGCTAGTCCGTTCAGAATGTGCCATTTGTTCTGATGTCTTATTGTGTGTCCAAGGTCTTGTATTTCTACATCCGGTCTCACGTGTATTAATGTGTTGCAGTGGAGAACTACATTTTCAGCGGTGCCATATTCTCCGCATACACAAACGTCAGTCTCTTAGGCAAATTGAGACGCGTATAGCGCGTGTGGCGCGGCGCAGCGCAGCGCGCCTTTTTGTAACTTCACAGGTTCAAATGGGACCGCGCAAATTGCGACGTGACGCGACTGGGTCGCGAAACGCGCCGGCGCCAGGTCGCGCGACGTTGTGGTTGTGGCACAGTTTCTCGCTCAGCGCGTCGCGCGTGCCTCGCTAGCACCGTGGGAAATTTGAGGCGGGGAGTGGAAAAGTACCCCGGCCATATGCTCATTTCGGAACGGAGCATATGAGCAGTGGTGGTGTAAGGTGTCAGGCAAATCCAACACCTTCCATGAAAACCCTGACATGATAAGCAAATCCAGTAGTATGTCACATAGCTCCGAATAAATCGTGACATTAAATTAACCAAAGTAATACGAGAAATGAGTGAGCAAATGGAATACCACAGACTAACACAAGAATGCCTAAATGCATGTCATATCTTCCCACCATGAGACAGACGCAGTTCCGAGGGGAGAAACGAGAACAGAAGCAGAGAGCAGAACCGTGTTAAGCTAGAAGGCCCTACGATAAGGGATGGACGGACACCCACGTCGCCAGCTAACCGCTAAGACCACACCACCCGCAAGTTTCAGCATGAGACTTTTTCGAGTCTCTGTTACGTCAAGGACCACCCCCCAGCCCATGTTAAAAGCTACAGCCCTCCAGAACAACAGTTTAGATCTTACGATAACGCTAAAAGGCCCACACCAGCTGCAAGTTTTAGCGTGAGACTTTTTCGCGTCTCTGTTACGTTGTAAACTTTAAAAACATTGCCCCACCACGAAAAGTATAACGTTTCTCATTGGATGGACAGAATTTTTGTAGGCGGAGCTTAAGGTTAACATTGAGACCCTGATTGGTCAGATGAAAACATAGCCAGATAGTTTTTTTTTAAAACCAACATAGTTAGGAGGAGAGTTGCTTCCGAGACGGCGAGCTGGATGGCTGCTGCGCCGGCTGCCGCCCCCCTGACGAACACCGACAAGGTAATGAATGCACGCGATTCCGCATAACAGCGCATAAAGCTTCACTCAGAACTGCAGAAGTCTCATCTGTCACACCCCCTTTTTGCGTAATACTAGTGTCGATCGTCAATTAAAGGTCATGGTTTTCACATTTGCCACTTGAAGTAAAAATCTGAAACGCGATGCTTTTTCTTTTATATAGTCAGTCACTGTAATTTACAATTTACATAAGTAATTAAAGATAATTGAGGGTCACTGTAGACCATTTTGATAGTTTTCTCTTTTGTGAAACTTAATTTAAACCTAGATTATAGATGTGATATGGCATAGGACATCCTTCGATCCATTGTAGAACTTGGAAACCCATTCAGGGAATATTCGTTCACATTTTTGTTGAACGCAGTTGGTTTTTACCATCCTGTATTAAAACATTTCCTTTTATGAATAGTGCAATTTATAAACGATGTTTTGTGAGTAGAATAAAATTTCCAATGGTAAACGTAACTGCTTTTTCGACGTTATTTTACCAGCTAAGTAAAAATAGGAAAGCCTTGAACCCCTTCCACTAAATTTAGTTAGTATTAAGATTCTTTTACAGGGAGTGCAGTGGAGCTGACGCTGAAATCATTAAGTATTTGGTTATATCATCACTAGTGTCACTGAACTCTTCTGAATTCTACATGTCATGTGTGGTCTGGCGTCTCCTTACCAGCAATAGCTCCTAGGTTCAAACTAGTCAATTCCCTAAAAAAAACACACTCAGAGCGTCGTTGCGCGAAAGTGGTAGGGAGACACGATATAGAACAATCAGACACCACCATGAATGTTAGAGTAGTATTGCCCATTCGATAAATTATGCCTTACTTTATATTAAATTTTATCGCCTTTGTGTAGTGTTTCGTTTTTTGCCATTTAAACGCTCCACATTTTTTCGTTAGTACATTATACTTTTCTGTTATTTGTATCTGCATAGTTTTGTTTTTTTTTTCTTCTCTCAAGAAACATGCATACTTCAGTAACTGGTGAGCCATTGGTCGCTGGAATTTTATCATATGCCTCCGCGATGTTTTCAGATCGCAAGAAGAGACAAGAGGGTAGAGAATAAGAAAGCAGGGAATATTATAAACTCATGTGATTAAGGAGCAAGGCAGGAAAGTAAAATAAGGTTATCTTCTCGCTGCCTAGTATGCTGGCGTATCTGTACGACCTGTTACAAAAATATGGAAAGGGATAATCTCCACAGGTGTGACCTCTTTGTGCTCCTGGTGAAAAGCGTCCACGATCTGAAGTATAGAAGTCTCACTGTGATTACTTGGATATGGATGTAACAATGTAATACGTGACACTGTACCTACATGCATGTGAACATAACATTTCCACTGCAAGCTTTGAACAGTCGAAAACCAGTCACAAATAAGAATGTTTTAATTCGTTCGCCGTGATGAGATAAAGCGTTTCAATTGTTGCATGCACATTATCAGCATTAATAAACTACAACAGGCTACGCAAATGAAGAAAATGGTCGGTATTATTACTAAAGTAGGAATATTCTAAAAGGGTGCCATGATTAGATATATTTAATTTGTTGAAATGTACTGCTGACAAAGGCAGATCTACTTTCAAGCCAATGGTTTTCGAACTCCAGCTCACAAGGCACACATGACTAGCTTCTGCATTCCTGTCGCGCGCATTATCCTCCGCTGCTGACAGTGCACTGACCATTGTGTTGTGCAACAGATCTATTGTTTATTTTTCTCAGTAACAAATATTTTATTCGCGATCACACATTGTCAGTTTGGCAAGCCCTAGGTGAGTAACCAGTATCTGGATGTGCCTATCATTCCACCAGAAGGAACGCTCGTCATTATTTTAATACTGCTCAGATTAATAGAAGGAATAAAATCCTTTGGTAAGTTTCCATTGCAGTCGCTCAGTGTTAAAAATTACGATGGGTTAGGAAATTCCACCAAAATTCCAACAGAATTGGCAATCTATTTTCTCATTCAAAGAAGCATCACCATTTATGAATAACGACAACATTTCTCTTCGTGACAGCTTTAATTGTACTTCCTTTGTCACAGTGTAATTTACCAAGCTCATCTCACAGCAGCTATTTCAACAGAGTGCCTCATTAAACAAGTAATTGGTAATCACAGAGCTCAATAGCTTACGAAAAACCTCATAGTATCGATTTGCAGTTACAAAAGAAGAAATTTCATGTTTATTTTCATACATTTGTTTCGCTAGCTGTCGATAAATCTTAAAAAATTACAGTCACTGGAGTGAAATAAATAGAAAGGGAAAGATAAGTACTATCGTCACAGATAAAAAATGCTCTGTGTGTTTAAGAATTGGAAAAACACTCTCCTCCTTATGTGCTATCATTCGCCAACTTTCGTTTCGATGTCTCGTCCGGTTTAGGAGATATGAGAGATGTTGCGAGTACACTCCTGCAAATGGAAAAAAGAACACATTGACACCAGTGTGTCAGACCCACCATACTTGCTCCGGACACTGCGAGAGGGCTGTACAAGCAATGATCACACGCACGGCACGGCGGACACGCCACGAACCGCGGTGTTGGCCGTCGAATGGCGCTAGCTGCGCAGCATTTGTGCACCGCCGCCGTCAGTATCAGCCAGTTTGCCGTGGCATACGGAGCTCCATCGCAGTCTTTAACACTGGTAGCATGCCGCGACAGCGTGGACGTGAACCTTATGTGCAGTTGACGGACTTTGAGCGAGGGCATATAGTGGGCATGCACGAGGCCGGGTGGACGTACCGCCGAATTGCTCAACACGTGGGGCGTGAGGTCTCCACAGTACATCGATGTTGTCGACATTGGTCGGCGGAAGGTGCACGTGCCCGTCGACCTGGGACCGGACTGCAGCGACGCACGGATGCACGCCAAGACCGTAGGATCCTACGCAGTGCCGTAGGGGACCGCACCGCCACTTCCCAGCAAATTAGGGACACTGTTGCTCCTGGGGTATTGGCGAGAACCATTCGCAACCGTCTCCATGAAGCTGGGCTAAGGTCCCGCACACCGTTAGGCCGTCTTCCGCTCACGCCCCAACATCGTGCAGCCCGCCTCCAGTGGTGTCGCCACAGGCGTGAATGGAGGGACGAATGGAGACGTGTCGTCTTCAGCGATGAGAGTCGCTTCTGCCTTGGTGCCAATGATGGTCGTATGCGTGTTTGGCGCCTTGCAGGTGAGCGCCACAATCAGGACTGCATACGACCGAGGCACACAGGGCCAACACCCGACATCATGGTGTGGGGAGCGATCTCCTACACTGGCCGTACACCTCTGGTGATCGTCGATGGGACACTGAATAGTGCACGGCACATCCAAACCGTCATCGAACCCATCGTTCTACCATTCCTAGACCGGCAAGGGAACTTGCTGTTCCAACAGGACAATGCACCTCCGCATGTATCCCGTGCCACCCAACGTGCTCTAGAAGGTGTAAGTCAACTATCCTGGCCAGCAAGATCTCCGGATCTGTCCCCCATTGAGCATGTTTGGGACTGGATGAAGTGTCGTCTCACGCGGTCTGCACGTCCAGCACGAACGCTGGTCCAACTGAGGCGCCAGGTGGAAATGGCATGGCAAGCCGTTCCACAGGACTACATCCAGCATCTCTACGATCGTCTCCATGGGAGAATAGCAGCCTGCATTGCTGCGAAAGGTAGATATACACTGTACTAGTGCCGACATTGTGCATGCTCTGTTGCCTGTGTCTATGTGCCTGTGGTTCTGTCAGTGTGATCATGTGATGTATCTGACCCCAGGAATGTGTCAATAAAGTTTCCCCTTCCTGGGACAATGAATTCACGGTGTTCTTATTTCAATTTCCAGGAGTGTATTTCATTCACGCGAGCGTGAGATCGGAAGTCAGCGCGCTACATAGGATTCTTTTTCTCGAGATCGGAGGCAGATAGAGACCTCCTTCCAAGTTTAAACAAAAATCCAACATGTTAACTAAATTTCATATGCAGCAACATACGGTGTAATACACACCAAACGGAAAATAATTTTTCTCGAAAACTTGTGTACATCACAATAAGAATTGGCCATTAGCCATTTTCAGTGAATAGTTTCTGTAAAATCGTTTGAGAAAGATAACAGGTTGTTCGCACTTCGGTTCTGTATGCGCACAGCGTCGCCAGTCGACGACTGCGGAATATGGTGTAGACGCAATATTCACTGGACCCGCGCAACTTGTGCTGCACGCGCGTGTCGCGCTGTAGTGTCGTGTCACGTCACGCGTGCTATAAGCGTCTCAATTTGCGCCTAGCCTTAGACCTACACAATGGAGATGCGCAGCATAGGGGCCACGTCCCGTCAGGAAATGGATCATCCCTCGTGTCGGGTCGATGTATTTTTGCCTTAAGCGTTCTCGTGTATTAGGGAAAAAGGAGCAGACACGTCGCACCTTGTCTGTCTGGTTCCGTTCCTCCTGCCATGCCTGCCATGTCTCAGTCCGCCATATGCTAAGCTGTCTTCGGCCTTATTATGTTGCGTCTAGTTATGTCTTGTATTTTGGCTCGTCTATCTTTCTTTAACCATTCTGTCACTGCTCCGTGACGAATAGTGATATCAATCAGATATTCTGATGAGCATGCTTCTTTCTCAGCGCCTTACAGTGTTTTTATATGTGGTCAGCCTGGGGCGGTGTACGCAGGTGCTCGCAGCAAAAGAAACTGTTGACTCAGAGTGCCATGTGATAGATGCTCATAGTATGTAGTATAAGTCTAAACTGGATCGTGTTAAGTCTAGCCAATTTATGTATTATTGTCATCGCTTTGTCATTAATTTATCTTGCGTGTTCATTGAAGATTACTTTATTATCCAGATGTATTCTAAGATATCTAGTCAAATCCCTGTTCTGAATTGAGACATTGTTTAGTTTTATTATAGGCTTCCTTTTAAGAGTCACTTTTAATAGAGGTACACTATTTTGTTAGCTGCTACAGACAGTTTATTATTTGTACACGTGTTGTTAATACTTTCAAGAAGCTGTGTGACGTTGGTTTCTAATTCTAATCTTGAATTGGTGACACTAGAATCAGCAGGTCGTCAGCGTATGCCAGCCCCCCTTTTACTCTGTTATCCCCATTTATTTTATTCAATAGAGGTTCGATGGCAATGTCACAGAATACTGGCCCGCAAACGGATCCTTCTGAATATCCTTAGGTATTCGTTTTGATAACCTTCCGGTGGCCGGTCTTCCAATCAACTATTCTGTGCTTGCAGTAGTCTACCAGACTATTATACAAAGCTGATGGAGTCCCTGTATCTCTTTAGTCTTCCGAAGAAAGCCGGCCACCAGAGGTTGTCAAAAGCTCTCGCCAATGTCTGTCAACACAGCCGCTGCATACTTGTCGTCAGTTGTCTGTATTATTTCTATTACTCTGTTTACTGCGTCCTCTATAGATCTGTGTTGTCTGTAGCCGTGCTGATGGGGATTTAGTCCACTAGCTTTATGTGCAATTGTAGTCTGTCTCGTAGTAGTGCTTCTTGCATTTTCGCTAGGTTGTTAAGGCATATGGGTCTGTAGGTCTTTGGATCAGTCTAGTCTCCATCGTTTAACTTTTTAATTATTACTGGGTTGTCAGTTTTCCATAATGTTTGTATTCTTCCCTTTAGTAATGCGTCGTTTAGTATGTTAGGCAAGCTTTAATGGGTGGAGCAGCGGTTTTGATCGCTTCCTCTCGAATCCAATCTGGGACAGGGGCTTTCCTATTTTTTTTTAATTTTCCGATTGCCAAGGCAACCTCTTCAGGTGCAAATAAAGCAGTGACTACTTTATTCCCATATTGTTCAGTTAGCTGTCTGCCTCAGTCTGTATGTTGTCCGTTGTCTTGCGTACAGTCGTAATCGGGAAGGATTTTACTCAAAAGGCATTGAGCAGAGCATCTCCATACTTTTGTGAACGTGCCATCCGGTCTTCTAAGCATTGACATTAGTACTGGGGTCTTCAAATGCTTTGTTTGTAGCTTAAAAGGTG
Source organism: Schistocerca gregaria (assembly GCF_023897955.1). Classification (NCBI taxonomy): domain Eukaryota; kingdom Metazoa; phylum Arthropoda; class Insecta; order Orthoptera; family Acrididae; genus Schistocerca; species Schistocerca gregaria. The sequence continues at coordinate 70,968,461 of NC_064925.1, forward strand.
CTCCAAAGATGTTGTTTTGTGTGTTGGCCTTTACAATTTCGTCCCAGTGATTTTGTCTGATCTTCCGAAGTTCGTTTTTATAGCGTTGTTTTGCGTCTAACTAATGTTGTAGCCTAATGGTTCTTTCCTGAGCTGTCTTTGATTTTCAGTAATAGCGTCGTTTGATCCGAGTTTCTTTTCTCAGTCTTGTTAACGTATTCGTCCATGGCACTACTTGTTTTTGTGTGGTTTGTGTTGTTGGAATTGCTTGCTTTTGTGCTTGTGCTAGAATATTTATGATGTCTGTACGATAATCAATACTGCCTTGAATTCTGTTTAGAGGCGCGTTCTCAATTATCTGTTTACGTTTATTCCAATCCTCTTTAAGGTTAGTCGTTCCCGTAGTATGTTGTGTATGTTTGTGTTACTAGTTCTCGTGCATTGTTATTGCATTTACCGTGTCGTCGCTTTTTGCCTTACGTTGTCTAAAACTTTCCAGTCTGTAACATGTGTAATTGACAAAGTGTTTACAAGTGAGATGTCTGTTACTTTTGTTTTTCATGTTATTGCAATAGGTCGGCGGTTGACCACGTTTATTTGGAACAAATAGATTGCATTCATTTATTACGTCCACTATTGTGTATCCTTTTTCCTCCGTTCTATCTCCGTGCCAAAGAGTTGAGCGTACATTGATGTCTGCTAGAATCATTAATCGTTTTCTAGTTGCAGATCGTACTATGTCTTTTATTCCGTCTGCGAAAGGCTCTACGTCAAATGAGTATTGTCCATAGACTGAGGAGATAAAGTATCGTTCCCTAGCGTTATCTCAGCTGTTGCAATATGTTCCGAACATAATTGTTTGATTAATATAGCTGTGATTTTTATGTTATATACTATAATTATTGCCTTGCTATCCGGTCTTTCGTTTATCGTCATACAGTGGTCTGAAAGGTCAGGTACCTCGCCATTACGTAAGTATGATTCTTGAAGCTTCACTACATCAGTATGTATTCTTCCACAAGCTTCAAAAGCCCTTTAACTACCATGGCACTTCTCATACAATTTAATTGTACGAAAATCACTGTGGCAGCCCAGTTAATACAAAACATCTGAGACTGGACTGAGTGTACTCAAGGTATATTTCTCCAAGTGTCCTTACAAGTTCTTTGTATACCTTGTCAAAGTTAATTCCTTCATACCTCCTAGCACATACCTGTCCAAAGGGCTGTAAGAGTACTTTTTCGTCTGTTGGTATATTTTCTGATGGTAAGACCATTCGGTCAGTTTTCTCTGTCGTCGGGTTACATACGAGGTATATTGTCTCCATCTCCATGATTTAACCTCATTATTAATCTAAATGCTGCTTGTAATATATCTCTATGCTCTAGTCTACTGAGTTGCAAGTTATTCTCTGTTTTACTGTAATCTATTGTTTGTTCTTTTAGGTTGTTCCTGACATTTTTGTCTATTTCTTTTAATTCTGTGCGTTCTTTGTCTTGTGGCGTCTTTGCGCGATGATTTGTTATTGTGAGACTTGTTGTGCATTTTCTGCCTGTATTGTCCTTGCTTCTGACTGTAATTGTGTCTGCAAGCGCGCGTTCTCATCATTTATATGTTCATTGTCTTGTTCGTCAGTTCCTTCCATTGTCGTTTTTCTTTTTGCTATATGTTTTCCCTGCGTATGTGAAGAGTATAGGTTTCACATATTTTTCACATTTGGTCGTGTTGTATTCTTGGTTAGTTGTGGTCGTTATTTCGTCACCATTGGCTTTGACCACCTTCACTCGTTCGGTTTTGCTTTTAGTGTTTTAAGTTCTTGTGTATTTGCTTTATTGGTGCTTGGATGACTATTTTGTTTGCAGGCTTAACAAAGTACAACTCGTTCTTTACTAAAGACTTACTCCCTCTGAGGAGTTGAGGTCATTATGAGATTGTGAATATATTGAATGGGAAGTGTCAGTGTGTGTGATTTTCGGTGGAAGTTTTAACGAGGAGGACACTCTTTCTCCTACTACCAACATGGCCGTAATACAAGAAGATACTATTGAAAGGACGATATGATCTGTTTTTCACATCTGAGTCAAGAAAAAAATTGATTAAAACATTTCAGTTTTTTTTTTTTTTGTTTTTTTTTTTTTTTTTTTTTTTGCTCCTTCTTTAAGCGTGGTTCATGGTGTGGGTTCCTGTAGTCATGTCCTAGTTCATGAACCACGGGCAACGTATGAGTGGCCAAGTAAGTGGTCCCGACAGTCGGGATACCAGTTACTTTGGAATAAGGCTGGGCATCTCGGACATATTCTGAGTCGTGGTCACCTTTGTGCTCATACGGCAAAGACTACCAAATCCACCAGTTATTCCCTCAACCGTTAGGTGTAAAACTCAATGGGACTCGGGTCAAGTAAGGCTAGCAACCTACTTCCCTGGTACTTTAAATATGATGCTGGCAACAATCAGAGCAAAATGCCTCGGACCTTTGGAGGTGACGGAGTCCCACCTCTAACTGACAAACCAGGGACTCCTAAGATACGACTTGGAAAACAAATGGTAATGAGATGGGAGCCACTAATATCAATGGGGGCTACTCTGGGAAGAAGGTAGAGCTGGCAGAGAATGCAAGTAAGATGGGGCTGGACGTTTTAGCTGTTAGTGACATTCGGGTAAGGGGTGAGAAAGAAGAGGAAGTGGGAGAATACAAGGTCTACCTGTCAGCAGTCAAAGCAGGAATAGCACAATGGGGTGTAGGGCTTTACATCAGGAAAGAAATGGAACCCAGCGCAGTTGCAGTAAGATATGTAAACGAACGACTGATGTGGATAGATTTGACAGTGTCTAGGAAGAAAATTAGGATTGAGTCAGTATATTCGCATTGTGAAGGGACAGATCAAGATAAGATGGATAGTTTTTATGAGGCACTCAGTGATGTAGTTTTTAGAGTAAAGGACAAGGACAGTGTTCTGCTCATGGGTGATTTTAATGCCAGGATTGGAAATCGAACAGAAGGGTATGAAAAGGTTATGGGTAAATTTGGAGAGGATATGGAGGCCAACAGGAATGGGAAACAACTCTTGGATTTCTGTGCCAGTATGCGCTTAGTAATCACAAACTCCTTTTTTAAACATAAGAACATTCACCGGTATACTTGGGAAGGCAGGGGAACCAGATCTGTCATTGACTATACATTAACAGATCAGGAATTCAGGAAGGCTGTGAGGGATACACGTGTATTCAGGGGATTCTTTGATGACACTGATCATTATTTAATCTGCAGTGAAATAGGGATCGTGAGGCCGAAAGTGCAGGAGGTCACGTCCATATGTAGGAGGATAAGAGTGGAGAAACTTCAGGATAAGGAAATCAGGCACATGTACATAACAGCAATCTCAGAAAGGTACCAGTTAGTTGAATGTAGTCAATTACAGTCATTGGAAAAGGAATGGACAAGGTACAGGGACACAGTACTAGAAGTGGCTAAAGAATGTCTTGGAACAGCAGTGTGTAAAAGTAGTATGAAGCAAACAGCTTGGTGGAATGACACAGTCAAGGCAGCCTGTAAAAGGAAGAAACAGATAATTGCAGCATCCAAGAAGAAATCTTGGGAAGACTTTGGAAACAAGTTGGAGACTATGGGTCAAGCTGCTGGAAAATCATTCTGGAGTGTAATCAGCAGTCTTCGAAAGGGAGGTAAGAAGGAAATGACAATTATTTTGGACAGGTCAGGAAAGCTGTTGGTGAATCCTGTGGATGCCTTGGACAGATGGAGGGAATATATTGAAGAGTTGCTCAATGTAGGTGAAAATACGATCAGCAATGTTTCAGATTTCGAGGTAGAATGGGATAGGAATGATGATGGAAATAGGATCACATTTGAGGAAATGGAGCAAATGGTCAATAGATTGCAGTGCAACAAAGCAGCTGGGGTGGATGAAATTAAGTCGGAACTCATCAAATACAGTGGAATATCAGGTCTTAAATGGCTACACAGGATAATTGAAATGGCCTGGGAGTCGGGACAGGTTCCATCAGACTGGACAAACGCACTAATCACACCAATCTTTAAACATGGAAGGAGAAAAGATTGTAACAACTTTAATCAGCGTTGTGGGTAAAATCTTCTCATGTATTGTTGAAAGTGCGAGTGTTAGTTGAGGACAAATTGGATGAAAATCAGTATGGGTTTAGGCCTCTTAGAGGTTGTCAGGACCAGATCTTTAGCTTACGGCAAATAATGGAGAAGTGTTATGAATGGAACAGGGAATTGTATCTATGCTTTATAGATCTAGAAAGGCATATGGCCGGGTTCCTAGGAGGAAATTATTGTCTGTTCTACGATATTATGGAATAAGAGGCAAATTTTTGCAAGCAATTAAAGGTCTTTACATGGATAGTCAGGCAGCAGTTAGAGTTGATGGTAAATTGAGTTCATGGTTCAGGGTAGTTTCAGGGGTAAGACAAGGCAGCAACCTGTCTCCACTGTTGTTCATATTGTTTATGGATCATATGTTGAAAACAATAGACTGGCTGGATGAGATCAAGATATGTGGACACAAAATAAGCAGTCTTGCATATGCAGATGACTTAGTTGTGATGTCAGATTCGATTGAAAGTTTGCAAAGTAATATTTCAGAGCTAGATCAGAAATGTAAGGACTACGGTATGAAGATTAGCATCTCCAAAACGAAAGTAATCTCAGTGGGAAAGAAATATATACGGATTGAGTGCCAAATAGGAGGAACAAAGTTAGAGCAGGTGGACGGTTTCAAGTACTTAGGATGCATATTCTCACAGGATGGCAACATAGTGAAAGAACTGGAAGCGAGGTGTAGCAAAGCTAATGCACTGAGCGTTCAGCTGGGATCTACTCTGTTCTGCAAGAAGGAAGTCAGTACCAAGACTAAGTTATCTGTGCACCGTTCAGTCTTTCGACCAACTTTGTTGTATGGGAGCGAAAGCTGGGTGGATTCAGGTTACCTTATCAACAAAGTTGAGGTTACGGATATGAAAGTAGCTAGGATGATTGCAGGTACTAGTAGATGGGAACAATGGCAGGAGGGTGTCCACAATGAGGAAAACAAAGAAAAACTGGGAATGAACTCTATAGATGTAGCAGTCAGGGCGAACAGGCTTAGATGGTGGGGTCATGTTACACGCATGGGAGAAGCATGGTTACCCAAGAGACTCATGGGTTCAGCAGTAGAGGGTAGGAGGAGTCGGGGCAGACCAAGGAGAAGGTACCTGGATTCGGTTACGAATGATTTTGAAGTAATAGGTTTAACATCAGAAGAGGTACCAATGTTAGCACTGAATAGGGGATCATGGAAGAATTTTATAAGGGGGCTATGCTCCAGACTGAACGCTGAAAGGCATAATCAGTCTTAAATGATGATGATTCTTCTTTAAGTCCGGGAGGTCCTTGATCATTATTTGCCTTTCCTAATTGTTAAATTTATCAACTTTGCTTTTAACTAATGTATTGCATCATTTTCAGTATATAGCTAAAACGTTTTTGCATTGCTGCTAATATAGTTTGAGTCTATGACTAAAAAAATGTAAGAACGAAAGTAACTTTACCATGATTTGTCATTGTCAAGTAACATAGTTCGATGAAACTTAGATCATACACGGTATGAACTTCTACAGCATACTACAGAAGGTAACTGTAAGAAATTCTCTATCAGACGGAAAGAAATGACACTTTTATTCAAAGCCTATATTACTGAAGTCACTGTGATTCATAGTGGTCCCCTGGGCATTACAAACGTTGGATCACGATTCTTAATAGTGTGTGTGATCACCACAGATGGCAGTGCTTGCTCTGCAATGTGCTCTCATGCTAGCCACGAGTCTGGCAAGGAGTTCTTGTAGAGCGTTCCATTCCTTCACAAGCGCCGTTTACAACTGCTGGATGATTGTCGGTGCACGTGGGCCTGCTGGAGAATGCCTCCCCAACGTATCGCACATGTACTCCATATGGGAAAGCCAGCCCATTTTCTGAATATCTTCTCATTCCAAGAGCTCCTCCACCTGAGCAGTTTGATGCGGTCATGCATTGTCATCCAAAAGAATTGTCAGTGTTGAATGATCCCCTAAAAAGACGCTCATGAGGAAAGAGTACCAGTACATCCTTAACATCTGCGCCCATCCTGTCTGCCTCTTTCCCACCCGCACCCTGGGCACACCATCGATCATCACCTCCCCTGGATCCTTCATCTCCACTCTATCCAATCCAAAGCCTCCTCAAACTCCTCTCTGACTGGACATGGGGGTTGAACTCCTCTACCATACTCCACACCTACAAATCCTTAATCCTTGCCATCCTCTGTTATGTCAGTGCCACCAGGATATCTGCCCCCCCCCCCCCCCCCAAATTCTATACATCCCTCCAGATCCTTGAGTGCCATGCTCTCTGCCTTGGCTTCCTTATATGCCTCCCATCCGCCACACAGGTCCTTTACGACCTGATTCCTTTCCCCCATCTGCCCCTCTTCCTCGAACATATCTGCATCCTCTACACCTACTGCCGCCTTGATCCCCTCATGCCCTAGTTGCTCCTCTCTTCTCCAACCCCCACCCTCTGCTGCGCCTTCACCGTTGTGTCCCCCCTACCCTTCACCACTACACCCTTCATCTCCTTTCCCAAGGTGGCTTTCGTCAGCTTCCCCTCCCGGATGATGCCCTCTCTCCCTCCATTTATCCCTCCTATCAACTCTGATCCTCACCTCCCCCTCCCTTCCTCTGTCCTTCCCCATGCTCCCTCGTCCCCCCTTCCATCCTTTTTTTCCCCATCTATCCTCTCTCTGCCTTCCTTCTCCTCTCCAAGTCCTGTTTGCTCTCCCCTCCACTGCCTTTCCCCCTCCTTCTGGCGTCTGCCAACCCCCTTTTCTATGTCCCCTCGCTCCATTGGTTCCCCCTTTTTTCCCTCTCCTGCCCCCCTTTTCCCTCTCATAGGTCTTGGTCCTCCCTCCCCCTCCCCCATCTGGCGCCGTGTCACCTGTCTAGTGCTGATATAAGTGAGTGTTCAGTGTTGTGCGTCCTCCGTCAGTGTTGCGAATAGCCGCCATACTGTCGTTAGTTGTGCTTTTATCTTGTGCTAACAAAAACCAGACTGTCGTCATGTTTTTTTTAATTGTGCATGTCTCCTTCCTGTGTGTCTTCATCCACATAGTCAACGCCGTGTTTGTATTTTAAGTTCCGCAACTTTCCACCGTTTTACTGTTATTAACAAAGTCACCGTTTTATCGCCTCTTTTATATTGCTTGGTCTGTCACCATTGCTTTGTTTAATTTTCTCTCGGCTGTAGAGCACCGTATTAAGCTGCTTTCAGCCCGCCCCCCCCCCCCAGGTGGGGGGGGGGACTCGAAAATCAATATAAAAAAAAGAGTACAGTGTCACAGTAACGTTGACGGGTGAGTACCGTTTTCAAAGATTTGGTGGGCAGTACACACACATAACATTACGCCTCCCCACACCAAAACACTTGAACCACTAAAACGATCATGTTCAACAATACTGGACGTATGCGGATATGGCAAAAGCTGGGAACACGTAAAGATCGATTGTAAGTATTCTATGTCTATCTAACCGCACACTTCGGGAGAAGGTATGGGTTCTGATGTAACGTAAGAGAGAATTTCAGCTGAAATTGTTTGAAATTAACCACATCTTTCGATATGGTCCTTTTTACTTACATTTACTTTATCGACTTTCGTCGTTTGTATGGAGTTTCCGCATTTGTTTCCCGTATAGACATTTTTACCAGCATCATTAACATCTATTATAAATCACAACCAACTGTTATTCGCAGTGACATGACAGGTTTGTGGGGTATGACTTTCATGAACCACTGCTCCACTCACTTTTTGATGCGTGCTTTAAAAAGTATTCTGAAGTACCACACTTCAGATGCCACAGTCAGAGTTCGAAATCAAAAATCCTTGTTTCACTTAAAAGACTATCTATATCTATAAATTAAGAAAAACATCGCTGAAAACCTTAAAGGTAATTTCTCTCTACAGAAGCTGACGAATGATGCTATGAGACGTATGATAATGGAATAGCTTCTTTGAAATCGTTTGCGGAGATCGCAGCGTAACCGGCATACACACGCCAGCTCTGGCTCGGATAACAGCTGCGACATGTCGTGGCATGGAAACAGTGAGACCTTCGTAGGTAGCACATCCTAGATGTGTTCCATCGGGTTCAGATCTGGCGAGTTTGGGGCCAACACATCAACTGGAACTCGCCACTGTGTTCCATGAACCACCCCATCACACTTCTGGCCTTACGATATGACACATAACCGTTTTGAAAAATGCCCCTGCCTTCGGGAAACATGATCGTCATGAAGGGGTGTATGTGGTCTGCAACCAGTGTACTATCATCCATCGCCATCATGGTGACCTGCACGGGCTCCACTGCACCCATGGATGACCATGTGAATGTTCCCCAGAGCATAATGGAGCCGCCGCCAGCTTGTCTCCGTCCCGCAGTACAGGCGTCAAGGAGCTGTTCCCCTGGAAGACGACGGATTCGCTACCGGCCAGCGGCATGATGAAGATGCTATCGGGATTTATCAGATCATGCAACGCTCTGCCACTGCGCCAACTTACAGTGGCGATGGTCTCGTACCCATTCCGTCGTATTTGTCCATGTCGCTGAGTTAACATTCGCACATTGATTGGTCGTCGGCTGCGAAGGCCCATCGTTTTCGGTCTTCGGTGCACTGTGTGCTCAGACATACTTGTACTCCGCCCGGCCTTAAAGTCTGATGTTAGCTTCACCACATTTCGTCGCCTGTCTTATTTTACCAGTCTGCCCAGCCTATGACGTCCGATATCTATAGCGAGGCGTTGCCACCCAACCCCAAGACGTCTGGACGTGGTTTGACCTTGGTGTCGCCACGTGTTGAAGACACTCACCTCACCACTCCTCGAACGCTTGACAAGTCGTGCAGTTCCAGAAATGCTCGTGTCGAGTCTGCGGGCCAACTCAATGTGCCCTCGCTGAAACTCTGATAGATCGCTCCTTCTCCTTTCAACACAAGGGCAGCGCGCTCATTGATGCAGCATCCATCTTGCGTTCGTCTGACTAGCAATCATTCCTCACCAGCTGACGCTGCTATCATCTGAACGGGTTCATATCGATAGTAGGTAGGTTGTCATAATATTCTGGCTGATCAATGTACATGCACAACAACGTGAAGGTTTTTTCACTACACAGCCAAATCAGTGGACACAGAACGTAGGAACCTCGGCTGGATTTCAGTACCTACATTATTTAACTTCCCAAATAGGGCACCACAACTGTAGCCGAAGAGAAAACTAAATCGACATGACACTAAAATGTGCAAAGCAATAAATTTCTTTGACAATACAGAAGAAGCCAATTTTGCCATTGTTGCTACATCTGATCCACAAAGAACCTAAAACGCAGCCATCTTTCGCAGAAAAAAATAATTATATTTACAGAAACACTCGTGTACTTGAGAGTCGGGTGAAGTGTAAGAATGTCGGAATCAGTAGTCGAAATGCAAAATAGTTGCGTTTCAAAAAAGGAAGGAAGGTTAGGTTTAAAATCCCATCGACATCGAAGGCACTGGCGATAGAGCACAAGCTCAAATTGTTTCAAGGATGTGGAAGGAAGTTTATTGATTGTGCCCTCTCAAGAGAACAATCCCAGGATTTGGCTGGAGTGATTTAGGCATATCACGGGAAACCTAAAACGAGATGGTCAGGCGTGGACTTGAATCGCCGTCCTCCCGAATGGGAGGCCAGCGTCAGTGCTGCGCCACCTCGCTCATTGTTAAATTTCAAGGAAAACGCTATGGTACTAAGAACAGGTAGCAACAGAAATACTCGTTTTCATGCATGAAATGCTGTGTTTATATTCTTTTGCTTTCAGAGGAGTGAAGTAAAATTATAGACGTATTAGAAAGTACATTTCGTCACGAAAAAGTTATAGCTTACGTCATTGAATCACTGAGATGCCACTTGTTTCACATTTATTTCACGCGCATTTACTAATGCTAGCGCTAAAACGTTCGGATGGAATGCCAGTTTGGTTTTTCAGAGTACTCTAAAGAACTGGCCCCTTACCAAGCCTGCATTTATCACGAATCTCTGCTCCAGCCCAAAGTCGCAAGCGACTGAAAATAAGCACAATGGACCGCTGTATATAGGGGCAAAGGAACGTACCCACAAAATTACACCCCAATATCCCTAACATCGGTTTGCTGCCGAATCCTTGGGCGGATTCTCATTTCTAATATCATATTCGAATATTTTTTGCGACAGAGAATATTATGCACATCCCGACACTTCGCCCGAAGATGATGGAGACGCAGTCCATCGAAACGTTGCTACGAGACGACGACGCTACTCGGCTGACAACCCGTGCAGACTTCATACATGAAATTCGCCGAGAAAGCCTGCACTCACATATAAGAGAATATTATGTCCACGAGTCGTCAAGGTTTTAGAAAGCATCGCTCGAGTGGAAGTCAGTTTACCCTTTTCTCACATGATATACTGATAACTGTGGATGAAGAGCAGCAGACAGGTTCCATATTTCTAGATTCCCAGAAGGTGACTGACACGGAGCCTCAGTGCAGGCTGTTAACGAAGGTACGAGCATATGGAATAAGTTCTCAGGTATGTGAGTGACTCCAAGTTACAGAATCCAGTATGTTGTCCCCGACGGCGAGTATTCATCAGAGACAAGGGTACCGTCAGGAGTGGATCAGCGAAGTGTGATAGGACCGCTGTTGTTCTACGTATAGATAAAATGATGGACAAGGTGGGCAGCATTCTGCGGTTGTTTGCTGGTGACGCTTTGGTGTACGGCAGGGTGTCGAAGTTGAGTGACTGTAGGAAGATACAAGCTGACTTAAACAAAATTTCTATTTGGTGTGATAAATGGCAGCTAGCTCTAAATGTAGAAAAATGTAAGTTAATACGAACCACTCTCTCCTAGAACTCTCTACATTAACCGAAGTCGACCATTCGCGTCCCTTACGACGATTCTCACATGCTCCTTCCATTTCATCTCGCTTTGTAGTGTTAACCCAGATATTTAAACTACGTGACTGTGTAATGTAGAACATTACTACTGTTGTATCCGAAGATTATGGTTCGCTTTTCCTAATCATTCGTATTAACTTACATTTTTCTACATTCCTATCTTCCTACAGTCACTCAACTTCGACACCCTGCCGTACACCAAACAACCGCAGAATGCTGCCCACCTTGTCCATCAAATCATTTTATCTATACATAGAACAACAGCGGTCCTATCACACTTCGCTGATCCACTCCTGACGATACCCTTGTCACTGATGAATACTCGCCGTCGGGGACAACATACTGGATTCTGTAACTTGGAGCCACTCAGATACCTGAGAACTTATTCCATATGCTCGTACCTTCGTTAACAGCCTGCAGTGAGGCTCCGTGTAGTCACCTTCTGGGAATCTAGAAATTTGGAACCTGTCTGCTGCTCTTCATCCACAGTCTGCAATGGAGGCCGCATATGTGACCTGTTCTTGAGTGTTTGCTCGAGTGTTTTGCATCCGTACCACGTTGGGTTAAAGCAAGACATCAAAGCAGTTCAGAGGTGGGCTGCTAGATTTGTTACCGGTAGGTTCGAACAACGCGCCAGTTTTACGGAGATGCTTCGGGAACTCAAATGGGTATACCTGGAGGGATGGTAACGTTCTTTTCGAGGAACGCTACTTAGAGAACCGGCACTTGAAGCTGCCTACCACACGGTTCTACTGTCTCCAACATACGTTGCACGTAAGGAGCATGAAGATAACATACGAGTAGGTCTCACACGGAGTCCTTTTTTCCTCGTTCTGGTTAAGAGTGGAAGAGGAAAGGAAATAACTAGCAGTGGGATGAGGCGCCCTTTTCACGCGCCATGAGATGGATTGCGGAGTATTTATGTAGCTGTAAATGTAGATATAATAAAAATCTCTTAAATTTAGTATAATAATTATAAAAAACAAACAGCTATCTTGCCACTGGCTTCCTCGCCACTAGGGACGTAGGTGGCGCTACTGCTCTCAGACGGTAAAAACTCTCATCAGTGGCTGTCGCGTCGGTACAGTTTAGAATGTGATATAAGTCTTTAATAACGATTTTCGGATGTTCTATCATGTAGTGGTGCACCCTGTACCAAAGATTATGCCATATTACGTCGCCCACACGTGATGATGTTATCTACACTCATGCTCATAAATTAAGGATAATGCTGATACATGGTGAAATAACGCCCTCGTGGGCGGTTTGTGGGTTTAAATCACCTCGGGGTATGACCATCCAGTGCATCTGACCTGTGGTCGTCACACGGTGACGCTGGCATCAGTCCACATACGCAGAGGTGTGTTGGTGCATGTCAGAGTACGCTGCAGTGAGTAAGTGTGCAGACGTTTTCAGCCCTGCCAATGGTGGCTGTGTGTTGCAAATGGCTCAAAGAATACACATTGATGACGTTTTGAGGGTTATAATACTAGAGCGACAGGAGGCTGGTCAAACACAGCAGGCCGTAGCATTGGCCCTCCGTGTGCCACAAAGTGTCATCTTACAATTTTGGCAATGATTCCAGCAGACAGGAAACGTGTGCAGGCGTTACAGTACGGGACGTCCACAGTGTACAACACCACAAGAAGATCGTTATCTCACCATCAGCGCCCGCAGACGGCCACAGAGTACTGCAGGTAGCCTTACTCGGGACCTTACCGTAGACATTGGAACACTTGTCTCCAGACACACTGTCTACAGACGACTGAACAGACATGGTTTATTCACCCGGAGACCTGCAACGTGCATTCCACATACCTCTGGTCACAGGAGAGCCCTTAAAGCCTTGTGGCAAGAATACAGTACATGGTCATTGGAACAGTGGTCGCATGTTATGTTCATGGATGAGTCCAGTTATAGTCTGAACAGTGATTCTCGCCAGGTGTTCATCTGACGTGAAGCAGGAACCAGATACCAACCCCCTAATGTCCTAAAAGGGATCTGCATGGAGGTCATGGTTTGATGGTGTGGGGTGGGATTATGATTGGTGCAAGCACACCCCTGCCTGTCTTTGTCAGAGGTACTGTAGTAGGTCAGGTGTATCGGGATGTCATTTTGGACCAGTATGTCCGCCTTTTCAGGGGTGGAGTGGCTCCCACCTTACTCCAGATGGATGATAACGTACGGCCCCACCGAGCTGCCATCGTGGAGGAGTACCTTGAAACAGAAGATACCAGGCGAATGGAGTGGCCTGCATGTTCTCCAGAACTAAACCCCATCGAGCACTTCTGGGATGCTCTCGGTCGACGTATCGCTGCACGTCTTCAAACCCCAAGGACACTTCAAGAGCTCTGACAGGCACTGGTGCAAGAATGGGAGGCTGTACCCCAGCAGCTGCTCGGCCACAACCCGATGTGCGCCCTGCGTACGTGTGCGTGGTGATCATATCCCATATTGACGTCAGGGTACACGCACAGGAAGCAGTGGCGTTTTGTAGCACATGTGTTTCGAGACGGTTTTCTCAACTTATCACAGTGGACCTACAGATCTGTGTGGTGTGTGTTCCCTATGTGTCTATGCTATTAGCGCCAGTTTTGGGTAGTGCCACGTTGTGTGGCACCACATTCTGCAGTTATCCTTAATTTTCGAGCATGAATGTATTTAGTTGGACGAAATATTCGAAAATTTGAAATTTTCCCCAACCTAAAACATTAGAGTGGGCAAATGAGCGGTTCTTCCCCGCAAGCCCTGTCAGCTAGAATTCCACTTGCCATTTGTCCTCTAAAATTGCTCATTTGTAACCGACACGTGTGGCAAGACGGCAAGGCGGGCCTATTTTCTTCGTGTCGTTAGTGTTGTCGGTGTCGAAGCCTCTTTGGCGTTCGTGATAGGATAAAATTATTGAGGCGGAATTGGCAGAGGAGGAGTTGAGATTCTCAAAACGAAAATCGATCTAATCCCACCGCCTCGATCTACAGTAGGAAGATGATTACTTCTGTACGGAAACACAAACCGATCCTCAGTGTCTGTTTTGTAATGCCTTGCTTTGGTAAGAAAAAGGTGAAAGGAGTTGATCTCCAGCAGTAAATAGCAACGACGCAATGCGTCCTACATCGAGTTAATCTGTTGGCAAAATGTGCCAAAAATAAGTGGCGTCATGGAGGTTGTTGTAAAAACAGTGAATGAACTGAGATCTCACGGTTTGTGACACTGGCGGTTTAAATCCTTCCTGACAGAGATGGAGTGTGATTACGGCGATGTGCTGTATTTCTGTGAAGCATGCTTGTAGGGTCGAGGTGATGTTCAACATCTTTTCTTCAACTTGTTTATAGACCGTTACATTATTCAAGGACATGAATGAAACGCCGGCAAAGAGTCTGATGGCCTCCACTGGATATTAGATCATGCATTTCTAACTGAATAAATTATGAATAATCCGCCTCGATTGCGAAAATTCCCGGTGTTTACCCAGGTTTCAACGTGGATAACCATGCCTTCTTCAGAACAAAATAAAAAACAGCTTTCCTAAATGGGCATTGTCAATTTCTAAAATGAACACCCACAACGGCAGGTCCCCATAAAATTTATTAACATTACACAGCACATCCGTACCAAGTCAACCGTGTAATGTTAATAAATTTTATGGGGACCTGCCGTTGTGGGTGTTCATTTTAGAAATTGACAATGCCCATTTAGGCAAGCTGTTTTTTTATTTTGTTCTGAAGAAGGCGTGGTTATCCACGTTGAAACCTGGGTGAACACCGGGAATTTTCGCAATCGACGCGGATTATTCATAATTTATTTAGATAATTACGATTGCTGACGCGCTGCAATGCTGAAAGTTCTTAATTTCTAACTGACCTTACAGAGCACCTGAATTCCTTAAGTACAAATTTACAGAGTAAACATCGACGATTCGCTTATGTTTTTTTTTTGCAAAAAAGTCATAATGCATAATGTCTGATGGGATAACCGCAATCAGTGGTTTTACAACGTTATTTCTAATCCGTCTTGATTCCATAAAAGTTTATTCATACACTCCTGGAAATGGAAAAAAGAACACATTGACACCGGTGTGTCAGACCCACCATACTTGCTCCGGACACTGCGAGAGGGCTGGACAAGCAATGATCACACGCACGGCACAGCGGACACACCAGGAACCGCGGTGTTGGCCGTCGAATGGCGCTAGCTGCGCAGCATTTGTGCACCGCCGCCGTCAGTGTCAGCCAGTTTGCCGTGGCATACGGAGCTCCATCGCAGTCTTTAACACTGGCAGCATGCCGCGACAGCGTGGACGTGAACCGTATGTGCAGTTGACGGACTTTGAGCGAGGGCGTATAGTGGCCATGCGGGAGGCCGGGTGGACGTACCGCCGAATTGCTCAACACGTGGGGCATGAGGTCTCCACAGTACATCGATGTTGTCGACATTGGTCGGCGGAAGGTGCACGTGCCCGTCGACCTGGGACCGGACCGCAGCGACGCACGGATGCACGCCAAGACCGTAGGGGGCCGCACCGCCACTTTCCAGCAAATTAGGGACACTGTTGCTCCTGGGGTATCGGCGAGGACCATTCGCAACCATCACCATGAACCTGGGCTACGGTCCCGCACACCGTTAGGCCGTCTTCCGCTCACGCCCCAACATCGTGCAGCCCGCCTCCAGTGGTGTCGCGACAGGCGTGAATGGAGGGACGAATGGAGACGTCTCGTCTTCAGCGATGAGAGTCGCTTCTGCCTTGGTGCCAATGATGGTCGTATGCGTGTTTGGCGCCGTCAGGTGAGCGCCACAATCAGGACTGCATACGACCGAGGCACACAGGGCCAACACCCGGCATCATTGTGTGGGGAGCGATCTCCTACACTGGCCGTACACCTCTGGTGATCGTCGAGGGGACACTGAATAGTGCATGGTATATCCAAACCGTCATCGAACCCATCGTTCTACCATTCCTAGACCGGCAAGGGATCTTGCTGTTCCAACAGGACAATGCACGTCCGCATGTATCCCGTGCCACCCAACGTGCTCTAGAAGGTGTAAGTCAACTACCCTGGCCAACAAGATCTCCGGATCTGTCCCCCATTGAGCATGTTTGGGACTGGATGAAGCGTCGTCTCACGCGGTCTGCACGTCCAGCACGAACGCTGGTCCAACTGAGGCGCCAGGTGGAAATAGCATGGCAAGCCGTTGCACAGGACTACATCCAGCATCTCTACGATCGTCTCCATGGGAGAATAGCAGCCTGCATTGCTGCGAAAGATGGATATACACCGTACTAGTGCCGACATTGTGCATGCTCTGTTGCCTGTGTCTATATGCCTGTGGTTCTCTCAGTGTGATCATGTGATGTATCTCACCCCAGGAATGTGTCAATAAAGTTTCCCCTTCCTGAGACAATGAATTCACGGTGTTCTTATTTCAATTTCCAGGAGTGTATGATCGGTTTCGGTTCCTCTAGAACCATCTTCATCTTCAGATCTGTAACGATAATGATACTAATTTACTGTTTCACGAATGCAAACCTTTTTCATACTTTCCAATCACCATCAAATATACCAGAACGTACCTGCAATTTTGGTTAGAGGAGTAACCCGTCCCCACACCGCAACCTTCACATACTGCGTCACATAAAACTGGTTGTCAGAATGCATGTCATTTATATTATTTAAAACATTAAAATCTATACTTTTCAAAATTAAAATACACAGTAAAATATCATTTCTATACGACCTAAAAACAAAGGGCGATTTCTATATCCATGGCACTGGCGTAGACTTGTTTTCCTCCATGGTCTGCTCCCGTGGTTCCCGCCATTTCGGTGTTGTGCCGCGATCTGCCCAGTCGTCTGATGTCCATCGCCGTGGGTAAAGGGGGCCGTGCAGGAGGGCCCCGTCAACGACGCCAGGCGCTGCACGCATCTTCCAGCTTCCCATCATGCACCAACTCTCATCCGTAGGCCTGGACCTCCACGCGCAACAGTTGTCATCTCAGTAAGTCTTCATATATACTAGAACAGGAGTTATGACTGAACTCACTTTGCTCGTTGAGGATTAAATCCGGATCTTTCTTTTTGTGGGGTGTCTATTTCAACTTCTTCCAAAATGTTAAGAAACCGTCCCTTATGAACTGTATGCAAGATGTCTAAATTTTGTTCAGTGTTCGTGACTGAGTGCTTTAAGGCAGTCATATGCGCCCCAAATGCTGGTTTGTTTTGAGAGTAGGTGTGCTCCCTGAATCTGGTCTCAAAGTGCCTACCAGTCTGCCCTATGTATTGTTTACAGCAGTCATCACATTTGATCTTATATACACCTGAATCCTGAAATTTATTCCTACTATTACATATTTTGTGTCGTAGCTTCAATTTTAGCGTATTATTTGTTCGGAACCCTATTTTAACGTCTGATTTACGAAAGCATCTTTCAATCTTATCTGTAATTCTTCCACTGTAAGTGAGAACCACGTATTTTTTCTTGTTGTTCCTCTTAACTGTGACTTGACTTCCTTCTGTTTGTTTCATTTGCCTCTTCTTTATCTTATTATAAATATTCCTTACCTCCTTGCACGTATATCCGTTCGCTACAGCCACGTGTTTTAAAATAGTTATCTCCTTTTCTACTTCCTGTTGGCTTAGTGGCAATCTTAGTAACCTGTATACCTATATGCCCATTTGTATCGCGGTGGGTGACAAGAGCGCTCACAGATAACTAAATCTGTACACGTATCCATCTTTCATTATTAGTGTTAAATCCAAGTAATCTATACTGTTTTCTTCTTCAAAATCCATAGTGAATCTAATTTTCTGGCGTTGAGAGCTCATTTTTGTGCCACGTTTCCGATACCATTTTCATCTCCTTTGTATAATAAAATAGTCGTCAACATATTTCATGCAATCTACAATTTTCTCGGCGATATCAGGATTTTCATCAAAGAATTTATTTTCCAAGTGAGAGCTCGCTGACATTTTTGTAAATCATTTCATGCAATCAGAACGGATTATAAATAACATTGCCTATGTTTTTGACACCGTTTTGGGTGGTGAAACAAAATTACTGTTGTGGATAAAGCAATTTTCAGAAAGATAACTTGCGCATTTTTCGAACGTTGCAGTAGTTAGGAATGAAATAAATCTTGAAAATATTTGAGCATTTTGATGAATTTGATACGGTGCTGCAGGAATCGTTAGAAAAACTTTCGTAAGAGATTCAGTGACATAAACTGATTTGCGTTTGGTTTCAGTACTTTTGCAACTCCTTTTGCAGCGGACGTTGAAAGTGCGTCTTCTGAATACAGCTGGAGCTCATCGACTTTCAGTGCAGTCGTGTGCTCGGAGAGAGTTTTCGCACGTTTTACAGGACCATACACTGAAAACACGCCCCGCAGTTGTTCCGAATAGCTGCTCGACTCTTTGCTATGATCGGGACCACATATTTGTGTGAAATTGTTGTTTTAATAATGAAACTAACGAAATCGAAGCTTAGGAACAGTCTGATTCGCATTCTTCTGACGGAGCAATTCGACTGAAGACCAGTAATCTCACTCGAAACATCGAGATGCTGGTATGAAAACATTTAAAGACAACATTAGAGTCATAAAAATAGATCCTCTCTTTTTCATAAGTAGTAGGCCAGCTCCAAACATAATACTTCTCGCTAAGAATATACGTACTAAGTTAATAGACGTTTAATGAAATAGCCTACGTTCTTTACTTTTAACTCTACGTCGTGGTTATATCTGTGCCAGGAAATTATGTCGACGAAATTCATATTTTATTCCCTTTATATTGACATCCCTGGCCTGTAACCCTTCACCACCCATTCTCCACTGAACTTAACTGCAAGTTTCCTACTGCTTTTAACAGCTGTCAAGCCGTGCAATGTTCTACTACACGGAGTTGCTGTGCACATTGTTGCATTACGCAGTGAAACGATTATTTGTTTCCTTTTCGCTATGTTGTGCCTCCATCGAATTGCAGGCAGTCAACCGCCTTTCTTTTGTCCGCTGGTATCATTTGGACGTGTGTACCTGCTTTAATGTTTTCCGTTCGATGCTGCAACGGTACATTAGTACTCAGAGAGGAGTGGAACATGAAATATGAGCTGGTAGCACAGGGAAAAAAATCAAAATTAAAACTTCAATAACTGACAAACACAGGAAAACAGTATTACTCTTTTACAATCTAAATTGACATACAAAGTTTTATGTGAAGAGATGGCTCATAAAAGCACGCACACTAGTGTAAATTTATTTCAAGTTCTCCACGACAGACTTGTTATAAGCTGTTATTACTTTTCAGACGATACCAGTTTTATGTAATACAAGATTGGTCTTTAAGGCTACAATTCCGCTAATACAATGTGAACTGTGTGACGTGTCAATACTACTGCTGTAAAATATCGTCATATATATATATATATATACTACATCGATAAACTTCTGCGACAAAACATTGCACACGATATCGCCGATATTTTATTTTATATGACAATTTTTTTTGCAATTTTTTAAATTGTTCCTTTGAAACTGTAGTAGAATATAATTTTTCTTGCTCTGTGTGATGGAGTCTTACTGCTTTTTGAGTTTTCATCACGTCATGTCTTCCTGTTTGACTGTGTGAAAAAAGAGTAGGTGCAACAAAGAAGTAGTCCGATTGCAATGGAGGAACGGTGGTGTGGATGGAGTAACAAAATTACCGATCTGAACAAATGAATACTTTTAATATACAGCTCTAAAACCGGCAGTATATTTGCAATCTTCAGCCAATATTTTTGTAGACCAGTACATCGATGTTTCTTGTCGATATAATGGTAGCTTCTACCGATGTATCGAGTGCCAATAATACGACTTTCTAAACATCGATTCTCGGATCCCCATATCTACGAAAATATCAACGGTCCTAGTCGATACCTCGTACCCAGCCATCTTGATCGCCATCTTTGTGTATCCGGTGAGATAGCTCTCTTTATCGGAAGAGGTGACTGTCGGCCCGAGGGTTGGAGGAGAGGGGGGGGGGGGGGGGAGTCTTGGAGAGAACGGCGCAGAAGGTGGGGCGTACAAGTGTTTTTTGGTCAGCGTGGCTGGCTTTCACCGTGTGCCCGTATTCCAGTAGAGGGCCCCGTGTGTTGGCGATGACACCATAGAGCTCTGCGGCAGTTATTGAGGCGTGCCAGCCGTTACTAGTACATCCCGGCGGGGCCGTCTGATGAGTAGTTTGACCTAACATTTGCCTGCCTTGCATACCATGCATGGTCGAAGACAGAGCTTGGGATTTGCCTCTGGCTGTTTTAATGGTGAACGTTCTTTTTCATTTCTGTGACACTCGATTCCGCCAGTAGCTTTTATTTGCTCTGTACTGGTTTAGTAATTATTGATTGCTTGGTGCTCAACTCTTCGCGTTCCGTTTTGGAGTTCTGTTTCGGTAATGTCTATTTCTGAACTTTCATCTCGTCTGCGCAACCATCTCCCTTGTAGGCAAACTACTGGGTCTACTAAGGGTAATTCCTCTTCAACTAAAAAGACAAATAATGCAGGGAGATCGTTAGAAGAGAGCGCCCCTTGGTAATGGTGACAACTGTTGTGCGGAAGCATTAGTAATTTGTAATTCTTGCCAAGTTTTAGTTAATAGTTGCCTGAGGAATCCTTCGGACATACTGAACTGCTTGTTACTTGTTGGCATGCCTTAACTTAAATTTTCTATCCGAGCATTTATTCAGGGTTGAGGTAAGTGGTAGCACCGTGAAAAGATATTTCGCATTGTCTGGCACGCTTGACTAACTTTCATATGAAAGTATTTAGAGATTAATGTTCGTGTTTTAATGCTGTTAAATTTGTCGTGCCCGCTTCTGCTCTATCCTTGAGAACAATAGGCGCGCAGCACACTGAACTCGCGATTTGCCTAGATCCTTCTCAGTCCTTCCCTAATCCAATGGGACGCATGACCTCGCTGTTTGATCCCTCCCCTAAATCAGTCAACTGGAAAGGTGGCTTTACCCAAATATCATGTAGGTCAATGGGTGATGATGACGAAACCATATGCGCCAAAAGGCAAAACCAAAAAATTTGTATCTCGTTGTCATGGTCCTTTCCAGATGATCGAGATGACATCGCAGGTGAATGTAAAATTACAGCTTCCAACTCGTCCTACTATTGTGCATGAGAGCCGAATTAGGCCTTTCAAGGGGAATTTGGAGGAACTTCCTTCATTGTCTGCAGTAACTTCTAGTGGAGAGAAGGATGAATCTAAGAAAAAGAATAAGAAATGAGTAGATAAACAAGAGAACCAAGTTAATTGTGGAAGCGATCAGATATGCTATTATGCTCTTAGGCCACACGTAAAAAGGAAGAGCTAATGTGAGTTGTTTTTCTTTTGTTTCTCAGGAGTCGTGACGTTCTGGTAACACCAGCAGTTCCAGCGTCATGGGTTGCTCTGAAGAGGGAAGAGGGAAGGTGTGCACTGTCTCTCAGCATAGTTATTCTGTTTTGCTGTTGCAACTTAGCTGAAGTCTTGAAGAGACGTCCTATGTTAAGTGGTGTTTTGTTCTCTCGACAAGCGGACGCAATTAAGTCCGGACGTCAATGGACCTTAAGGGTGGACTGTAATATTTGGGCGGTTGAACACGAAATCTGTAAGTTAGAGGATACATTTAATGAACTTCATTTTTTGGTGGCTAATCAGTCAAGATTTAATAACACAGAGGGAATATCAGCTACTGCATTCGGCGTTTGCACACTTACAAGCTCAGTTGGGCAAACTGCAGGGTTAATCCCGCACGTCCGTAGGAAAAGAGTATGGTTAGATGCAGGTGGCCGTATCCTAAAAACTGTTGTTGGGACTTCTGACGCGGAAGATATTAAAAGTATTAATGAAACGCTACGGCAGGTACAGGATAATTTGAATAGCAACCAGGGAATGCTAGATCTTGACACAACCCAATTAGAGAGTTTCGAGAAAGATGTAGTTAATAAGACGCGCCAGTTGCGAGCTTTGGCTGCGACCTTGATGTCCCACATTAAGGCCACAGCCGACACAACCAATCACGACTTGGGTGATTGTACCGGTTGGATAACGTCGATTTACAGCTGATAATCGTTAAGCTGCTCCATTTTCTTGCTGATAGTATTACGGAAGCACGCAGAGAAGTCACGGAACTACAGGAGGCTTTGTTGCATGCAATGCGAGGGCACCTAACCCCGGTGCTGTTACCTTCGGAACAACTTCGGGAAGGATTACGGAAAGTTCAGTCGGAATTTCCCGCATCCCTGGAGCTACTGAGGACATTAACAAACGAACACTTATCTCTGTACTACAAAATGGCCTCTGTTACCAGTACGCGGACGGGTACCCTGCTGAGAATTCATATCATAATACCATTAACATGTAAGGATTGTAAATTTGAATGTTCCGCCTTGCATACGTACCCAGTGAAGTGGGAAATTTTGCAGAAATTCGTACAATTAACCGTACGGGAAATACTGTTAGTGGCACGTAACAGACAAGCTCATTCGTTCCTCACTGCACAAGACTTGCTGCGCTGTCGAACAGGTCCAGTTACCATCTGCCCCGCGAAATTGTTTCAGACCATTCCCAAATCTTGTGAGTATTCTCTATTCCGCTCTCAAAAACCAGTCGCGGAGTGCCCTAAGGAAATTATAGCAGGCACGGTGCAGTTCTTTCAGCAAGTGGGTCCACATTGGGTATTTTCAGTAATGGAAAACACAGTCGTTATTTGCGTTTGTTACGAGCAGGATAAGCAAGGGAGTAGGCAAAGAATAGAATTGCACAGGCAGGGGCTGTTAATTAACGGCACACAGTATGATATTTCGGGGCTAACTTTCCGTTTATCAGCCGTGATTACTGGAGCTACAATCATGAACATAACACGTACATTGATCTATGTAGCCGACAAACCGGTGCAATTCGTCACGAAAGAAAATCTCACTCTTTTGAATAGCACATTAGACCCGACATTGTTTGGCTCTTTGGACCGGATGCTAGCAGCTCAGGATGGACGTATAACTATGGAACATCTTTTTCAATGAGTGCATGAGTACCGCAATGCTTACTAGTTACTGGATCATCAACCACTGCCGCCTGTATTTTTATCTTTGTCGTAGGATTAGTGTACTATCAGCTCAAAGGAAGGTAACCCAAATCCCACCCCTTCCAACCTTTAATCTAAGGATCCACACAAAATCACTGAACAGTTGTGAGGCACTGCAGCAGAGCACTGAGTGATGTTTATGAACAAAGATTAGACTGAGGATAGGAGTGAATGAACACAGTGAAAATAGTGAATCAATCGCATTTTATGGTGTTTGTGAAGTGAACTGTAGTTGTTTTGACTTTTTGGTTGAATTCTGGGACGAATTCTTGTCGTGCGAGGGAGGAATTGTAGAGGACAAGGGGTTATTTTTAGGAAATATGGTGTAAAATTGTGATTTAGTGTGTTTCAGTGCGCGATGCGCCATCCTCACGGCAGACGGCGGACGAAGTCTGGCCGGCGCGTTATGCAGGTGACACAGTTTTGCAAAGAGCGTCGGTATGTGTGTACGTGGGCGGCAGCCATCAACAGCGTAATTCTGCTATTGCTGCGTTCTGGCTGTCGCCCGCTGCTGCAATGGCGACTCCCGGCGTCGTCACGAGCCGCAGCGTCTGCAGGAGGCGAGCTGAGCCGTGCCTCGTGCTGCTAACCTCCTACCGCCTGTGCAGCCGCTGACCGAGCACATCACGTTCCCCGGGCTGCACACATCAGCACGTCTCCAGCTAAAGACAGCCACCTTCTTCTACCCAGCCACGCCCTACAACACCGATCACGTCACCCACTCCAGTCATCCTATTACACAACCAACCAACCTTGAGAGCAGTGTCTTTTGAGATGGACCCTGTTTTACTAAAGAGGGCTATTATGTCTGTGGTGGCCATAGTTAACTTTACACCTTGCTACCACGGATCAGGTACCCGAGGTCTACCTCTTACTTTAATGTGTCATCTGAGTTCTTGCACCCTGATCTCACACTGGACTGGTTCCTCGTAATTTATAGACTGTGGTCTAAAGAACGTCTTTGAGCAAACTGATCTGCCTGAAATTTTTGAAGCCTGAACGGTATATACACTGAAGGCCAAAGAAACTGGCATCGCCATGAATACTTAAATACAGAGATATGTAAATAAGAATAATATGGCGCTGTGGTCGGCAACGCCTACATAACTCAACAAGTGTCTGGTGCAGTTGTTAGATCGGTTACTGCTGCTACAATGGCAGGTTATCAAGATTTAAGTGAGTTTGAACGTAGTGTTATACTCAGCGCACAAGTGATGGGACACAGCATTTCGAGGTAGCGACAAAGTGGGAATTTCCCGTACAACCATTTCACGAGTGTACCGCGAAGATCAGGAATCCGAAAAAAATATCAAAACACTGCCATCGCTGCGGCCTGCAAGAACAGGACCAACGACGACAGAAGGGAATCGTTCCTTCCGAAATTGCTGCAGAGTTCAATGCTGGGCGATAAACAAGTGTTAACGTGTGAACCATTCAACGAACATCATCGACATTGGCTTTTGGAGCCGAAGACCCACTCGTGTACCCTTGAAGACTGCACGACACAAAGCGTTACTCCTCGCCTGGGCTCATCAACACCGACATTGGACTGCTGATAACTGGAAACATGTTTGAACAGTTCTCGGGTATCTGACGGGTAGCGTTGTAATTTCTCCACAATATTTCGGAAGACGTACACGCTGCCATCTTCATGTGGTTCCTGACGAATGCTGTGCCGTTCCTCTCGGCGCCCTATGTATACCAGCAATTACCCCCTCCACCGTTCTTCTCCTGGTGTCTTTGGTACTGCTGGCGCGGCGGCGCATGGGTCTGAACTGGAAACATGTTGCCTAGTTGGACGAGTCTCTTTGCAAAATGTGTCGAACGGATGGACGTGTACGGATGTGGAGTCTGTTCAAGCTGGTGGAGGCTCTGTAATGATGTGGGGGCTTGTGCAATTGGAGTGATATGCGACCCCTGATACGTCTAGATACGACTCTGACAGCTGACACGTACCTCAGCATCCTGTCCAATCACCTGCAGCCATTCATATCGGTGGTGCATTGCGATGGAGTTGGGCAATTCCGGTAGGACAATGCGACGCCCCACACGTCCAGAATCGCAACAGAGTGGCTCCAGGAACACTCCTCTGAGTTTAAACACTGAAGCTGGCCATCAGAGTCCCCAGACATGAAGATTATTGAGCATATCTGGGATGTCTTGAAACGTGTTTAGATTTATTTATTTATTTACACGTCAACTTCCGTAGGACCAAACTGAGGAGAAAAGCTCCAAGATCATGGAACGTGTCAGTACATGAAATTACAACATAAAAGTAATAACAGATAAAAATAAATGTTTATAAACCCGATAAAAGTCAGTCCATAAGATTAACTAAACGCAATCAACAATACAACAAGAATTAGCTTAAGTTTTCAAGGAACTTCTCGACAGAATAGAAGGAGTGAGCCATGAGGAAACTCTTCAGTTTCGATTTGAAAGCGCTTGGATTAGTGCTAAGATTTTTGAATTCGAGTGGTAGCTTATTGAAAATGGATGCAGCAATATACTGCACACCTTTCTTCCCAAGAGTAAAGGAACTCCGACCCAAATGCAGGTTTGATTTCTGCCGAGTACTAACCGAGTGAAAGCTGCATATTCTTGGGAATAAGCTAATATTAACAAAAAATGACAGTATGGAATATATATATATATATATATATATATATATATATATATATATATATATATATTGAGAGGCCAATGTCAAAATACCCAGTCTCGTGAACAGGGGTCGACAAGGGGCTCGCGATCTTACACCACTTATTGCCCGAACCGCCCGTTTCTGAGCCAAAAATATCCTTTTAGAATGGGAAAAGTTAGCCCAAAATATAATACCATACGACATAAGCGAATGAAAGTAAGCAAAGTAGACTAATTTTCGTGTCGAACGATCACTCACTTCAGATACCGTTCGAATAGTAAAAGTGGCAGTATTAAGTCTCTGAACAAGATCCTGAACGTGGGCTTTCCATGACAGCGTACTATCTGAACACTTAGAAATTTGAACTGTTCAGTTTCACTAATCATATACCCATTCTGTGAAATTAAAACGTCAGGTTTTGTTGAATTGTATGTTAGGAACTGTAAAAACTGAGTCTTACTGTGATTTAGCGTTAATTTTCTACAAGCCATGAACTTAGGTCATGTACTGCATTATTTGAAACCAAGCCAATGTTGCACACAATATCCTTTACTACCAAGCTAATGTCACCAGTAAACAGAAATATTTTAAAGTTACCCGCAATACTAGAGGGCTTATCATTTATATAAATAAGGAACAGATCTACACCCCGTCACACTCTTACGGAATTGCGACAGCCCTGCAGAATTAATTCATGGTGTCAATTGCCTCCAGCACTTCTTCAGACATTACTCGAGTCGTGTTGCGGCACTTCAGCGTGCTCACAGGGGCCCTACACGCTACAAGGTAGGTCCGCCAGTTTCTTTGTCTCTGCAGTGTATACTGCGTTGTTTTAATAAGAAAGGGTTTAATGCCTGAAGCTACAAAACTGCTTTTCTAATCCTGTAGGAATATAACGCAAAATTTGGATTTTAAATACAAACTTTTCCTAATGTTGCACTGTTTTAATAATAAAAGAATTTAATTCTTGCAGCTAATAAATGGTTTATTGTCAAAAGAATGGTAGTTATGAATTTTTTTAATATATTGGGGAACTGCATTGTGGTAACAAATTTTAAATTTTTATCAAGATATTACTTAGAAGAAACAATGTTCGATTTGTTACCCAGTCCTTCCACTAGGACCTTTTGATTGTGTCCTCTCGTTAATTAAGGTGCTTGTTAGACTGTATTACAATGCACGTGTTATTTCGCGTTGTTAGTTCAAAAATGGTTCAAATGGCTCTGAGCACTATGGTCATCAGTCCCCTAGAACTTAGAACTACTTAAACCTAACTAACCTAAGGACAACACACAATACCCAGTCATCACGAGGCAGAGAAAATCCCTGACCCCGCCGGGAAGCGTTGTTAGTATGCATTGTATTGTCGTACTGTAATAATTACGGCAACGCAAAGAATACTAACGTGACTACAGATTCGAACGTCAGCTACCGATGGTGAATTTATCAGCAGTCTTCAGTCCTGTTCGCGACTTAGGGAACGCGAGATGCGCGCTCATTGTGTCCGCACGGAGATGCAATCGCCCACAGGGAACATGGGCAGTCTCGCGCGTAGCTCAGGCCCCCAGTTCCACCGTTTAACGTTTTGTTCCAGCTTAAGGGGATAATGTCCGTGACAATCGTTGAAATTTGACATTTTCTGTTTTCTGCTCCACAATGTACTTTGGACGTTCCTGAACATTTTGGTATATAATACATTAAAATCAGACAATTCTGAGACCTCCAAATAATATTTTGAGTGTTGACCTGTGACTGTTAAATTTCGCGGCAACGCGTATACTGCCATAGTTCAGCAGTCATGTCTTGGGAACTACACAGTCTAGAAGGCTGTGAACTGCTTTATTTTGTGTCTACTGCTACGTCTCAGAAGTTGGCATTACGAATAAGCATATCAATCTTTTGTTTCTGACACTAGTTTTCATTGA
This sequence comes from Schistocerca gregaria, assembly GCF_023897955.1. Taxonomy (NCBI): domain Eukaryota; kingdom Metazoa; phylum Arthropoda; class Insecta; order Orthoptera; family Acrididae; genus Schistocerca; species Schistocerca gregaria. Next base: position 70,996,125 of record NC_064925.1, read on the forward strand.
ACGTAATGTGATTATCGGCAATTTTTTTAGTAAGGTAACTTCTATTGTATTTTATACGTAAATAAAATGACTAAGCGTAAAATTTAGAGAATATGAAAAGAGCTCCGTGGAGCATTTTCTTTCATCGAGTATCAAGCGAAGAAAAGCCATGTCATGCTTTGTGTCCACGTCCACCAAACACTTGGTGTAAATATAGGCAAACTGAATTTTCTGGGACCTGCATTTATTTACACATAAACATTCTCTTCCTTTGGCAGTAATGGAGGCAATCAAACCTATTTACAGAGGAATTTGAAGCCATTTTGACTGTTTTTCGACCGTGACTGTCACGGTCGAAAAATAGTCAAAATGGCTTCAAATTCTTTTATACCAACAAGCCAAGTTGTTCGCGTATTTCAGGCATACAAAAACATTAAAATGAAAATACTGAAAACTAACCTAAGCATAGAGTTCAACAAAGTCTGTTTGAAAGAGGATTTGACCCCCAAATATGAAAAACTAAAAACAAACAACAGTTCTTTCTCTGCCAAACTGGCTCAAATGAAAAAATATGGTTGAAAACTGAGGTGAAACAACAGTTCAAGAATAAAAACCACTTAAATATGTTAGCATATAAATTGCACCCACCCATCTCATGCACCTTTCTTCCAACATATCATAAATGAAGCTCTAAACGAAAATTACAACAGAATTAAAGCAACACATATGAAAAATAAACTGCTAGAACCGCTAAAATCACAGCAGGTAAGCCTGCACGGAATAGGGCAGTGATGATGCCGACCGGTGTTTGGCGAGCAGTGGTAGTTTCGTCTGGTGACTTCAGTTTTATATTTTATGGAAAGAACGACCATGAGAGCAGTTTTTTATTATTTTTTATTGGTGGTGACAATGATTTTTTTCAAATGGTCTGCCCCATGTGCCTGATGTCCATGTGATTTTATAAATGTTAATCCACATTTCAGGTATGTGGTTCTGTAACAATTGTAATGCATATAGTTAACTCATGTAAGCCCTCCCTCAAACCCGTTATGTTGTACCTTCACAGATCCGATGATGGCACCTTCAGAGTGCTGAAACTGGTCATCTAGTAAACGATATTGAAGCGATCGTGACTTTTCAATTATTTTTAAAACAGAGTGATCGCCTCACGACACACCATGTGTTCACTGCACATATAAAACAACCAGGTCAACTCAGACAGTCAAACACTACCACACTTACAACACCAAACGCCAGACTTTCCACAAATTTTTCCCAGGAGTAGTCAATTCCACAAACTTACATTTTAGCAGTGTCTGATGCTGTAATAACTTTTATTTGTGGGAACTATGAAAGACTCAAGGCACTGGAGAAGTTAGGAGTAAGATTTGGACAGAACACAGCTAAAGGACTGTGGGAACTGAATGAGCTTTGTGTACGTAAAGCAAAGTTTGCTGCAAAGTAAATGACAAAAGAAGCAAGAAAGAAAATGAGGCGCCGAGCACTGGGCTCTTGTGACACTGAAGAAGACACAGACTATGGGCCGGGGCAATTCTAGTCCATAAAAGACGCAGAAATGTAAGTCTGTATAGGAATTTGTAATAAATAAGTTTTAAACCTCAATATCTCTGAACTACATCTTTTTACCATAAATGACCAATTTTGAAAAAAGTACTGTTGGTAGAGACATGAAATTTTCATAGCGTACCAAGTGTGAGATTCAACACATATGGAACTACAATAATTAAAATAACCTGAGTTGTTTTGTTTTTATGTTCATTTATTTACAAAATTCTGACAAAAAATTGAGTGTTTGAAAAAGAAAAGATAACATGTCCCACAATACAATTTTAGTAATAATTCTAGTTCAGTGTATCTACAAAGGTACATTAAATAATTATGGAAAATTGTAAGCTGGTGTCTTAAAAGGTTTCCAAGGTAATGGGTCAGAAATTTCGATAGTTTAACATTTGTGGCATAGGACATACAATGTCCCCTTAAGAGCCATTTGTATTGCACTCTTTGAATACGACCCATCTGCTGTCTCAGCATAGGTTATATGGACTTCATATAATCCCCAGTGCTAACGATGGTATATTCTGAGAGCCGGCGACGGCGCACACATTCGAACAGTATTCTGCCCATCTGCAGCAGCTGTAGGAGAAAATGTCTTTGAACCCGTTTCCGTTTCGATGGCACAGCAGAAGTTGAATTTACCCCGAAAGAAAAATAAAATGTTCGCCCTCCCTCCTCACTCCTTTCGTCCGAAATTTTTCATGTGCATTCAGTTCTGTGTACTCACGAGAATATCCCCATTAAGTGGTCACTTTCTTCTTAGTCCCCATTAGTTTAATAGAACTGTTTCGCTCGCTTTAGCGCTAGAAACTTTTTTTCCCAGCAATAGCGGCCACGGCTGAAAGTTTTTCCCCTGCTCGCTCGCGCAGGGTGAAGAAGAAAAAGAAACGAGAAGGTCCAGTCAGTTCCGCAAGAAAAAGGACGCAAAAAGGAAAACAGGGCCGCTTCATTGGAGACCTTCCAACGGCGCAGCGCCGAAAAGCGGCAGATAAGAAACAACTGTAACGAAGATGGCGAAATTTATTGCACCAAACGCCGCTGTTAAATGAATGATCTCATCTCACACTCCATTCAGTCTCTAGTCCCGTTTTAAAACATACTGCAGCAGTTTGTTACTTCCTTCCGCTACGGCCTCTTGCTTGGAAATACGCTTCTTTGAAAGTCGTTGAGATGCAACAAACAGAAGTAAAAATTATGTCCTATTTCAGATTTAAGGTGTAGAATACATTTACGAAATTTTCACTGCTAAATTACGAGCTAAATTACAGCATCACCTGTGTCCCTGTGTTCTAGTTTTTAATTAACTGTACGTAGAAGAATCTTACCAGAAAATCTCTCATAAAAACTATTTCTGGCCATATGAAAGGCAGTCGCTGGAACCAAAACTAGTGACACAGAAACAGAAGTTACAGTAGCAAAGCAAAAGCATAAACGGTTAACTCCTTTTTCAAATGTTCCTTTATAAAGGAGGACCCGGGCTTACTGCCGAAGCTTGCTTCTCGCACCATCGCGAGAATAACATTACTGTCAGAGACACTGAGAAAGAGCTAAAATAGCTAAACTTCAACAGGGTTCCATAGGGGGATCGGGAGGGAAGGAATAGTTCTCAGACAACACGGCATTTGCAGCTAAGTTAGCTCCTCTTTTAACCATTATACAGGGTGTCTCAAAAGATACATGTGTTACAGCATCGAGACTAATTAAGATGTTCCGGCGATGTTTGCCTTTTGCGACTCATTTTTTTTAGCCAAGTTTGTATGCCATTCAATCAATTTCAACTCGTGCGTCTTTGGCGGCACCCACAATATCGAGTCTGTATTCATGCTCTACCCACACTCGGCGCAACATATGCCCACTAGCTGTGACAATGGCAGCAGTGATTCTGTTCTTTAAATCATTGATGTGGTTGACAGGCATTTGGTAGACTCTGTTCTTGACATATCCCCATAGAAATAACTCTAACGGTGCCATAACACAATGAAGTTGTAGTGTACAATTTGAGATTCCCTGTATACCGCACATCCGTCAAACAAAAAACTTGGAAGGTGTCTATTTATCTGCACTTTCATTTTTTCCCACAATATTTATGCTTTTCTTAAATCTTTGTAAGACTTTGCATGTTCGTTCTGTGTTGAGCTTCGATTAGTCGAAACAAGCTCTTTATGCCGTCATTGTCTGCCCCACTGATGCATTTCATATCTTTGGAGGCTCTTTTGCACCATCAGGCAATGGAAAACGTTCGCGAGTGTGGAAACTAGAAGCGATATACGAGGGTTATTCGGAAAGTAAGGAACGATCGGTCATGAAAAGGGCACCACAGTGAAAATCTGATGATGTTTTGCACAGGTGTGTTGGGCAGTGTCTCTAGTATGCCCGTCGATCGCGTTACGTCGTTCGTTTTAGTTCTGAGCACACAGGGAGCACATAAAGGTACCTAGAACAATAGTGTCTTTGGTGAACTTCGTATCGCTCCAGTACCGCTTGTTCTGTTTGTTTACACACCTATCAGAAAAGAGCACATTTGCGTAACGGGGCACGTCTTCACAAGATGTTCTTTGTGGTACATAATCCCGTGTTGTATTATACTGTATGGAACTGGGGACCTAGAAACGACGGAGAGGCTTCGTCCCCGCTGTAGCCCTCAGTAGTTCACAACTTCACAACAGGCTACAGCAGTCCACACCCCGCCGCCGCCCCACGCCGCATCCAGGGTTATTGTGCGGTTCGGCCCCCAGTGACACCCCCCCCCCCCCCTCCACTCCCCCCGGGAACGTATCACACCAGACGAATGTAGCCCCAGATGTTTGTGTGGTAGAGTAATTATGGTGTACGCGTACGTGGAGACAATGTTTGAGCAGCAATCACCGACATAGTGTAACTGAGGCGGAATAAGGGGAACCAGCCCGCATTTGCCGAGTCAGATAGAAAACCGCCTTAAAAACCATCCACAGACTGGCCGGCATACCGGACCTCTACACTAATACACCGGACTGATTAGTGCCGGGCTTCAGTTCGGAACCATGCGGCTGCTACGTCCGCAGGTTCGAATCCTGCCTCGGGCATGGATGTGTGTCATGTCTTTAGGTTAGTTAGGTTTAAGTAGTTCTAAGTTCTAGGGGACTGAGGACCTCAGATGTTATTTCCCATAGTGCTCAGAGCCATTTGAACCATTTGATTCGTGCCGGGGACCGGCATCCCTTCCCGCCCAGAAAGCAGTGCGTTAGACTAACCAGGCGGGCTACATAATCCCGCACTGACAATTGCTGGACCACGCACATTTTATACGGGTGAAAATTCAGTTCATTATGGAGAATCTGGTGGAGAGAATGTCTTGAAATGCCAAGAGCAAGTGCGTGTTTCCGAGCTGAGCGTTTCGGAGATTGTAGTACTGCTGCTCTAACTCGTTTGACATTTTGTGGTCCTCTTCGTACAGATTACACATCCCCTGTTGTTCTGAATGCATTTACCCAATTTAAAATCGATTTCCAACAAGTAACACATCCGCGTGGGGCTACTGAAAATGGCAACGAAAAGCACTCTGCATTGCAGTGATCAGGTGGGGATACGAGAAATACACTTCAAAACAAAATGAGCGCTCCTCACGTGTCCACTGCGTTATCACAATTGAACAACAACGGAATACAAACATCCCGTCGGTCACTATAAACCACGCCCGCTCTCTCCTCTATTCGACCAACAGTGCCGCCACAACGTGAATTCTAAAAAAGCAATTTACAGTGCTCCACCCTGTATTAAATCACGAGTACGTTCAGTTTCCACTCTGCAGTTTAAGAAGGTTCAGTTGCACTCATCAATTTCATATCAGCAATTTAAGTAAAAACATAGTAATTTCACAGCATCTGATCGAACGTATGTCTGTGAGAGTGGAAGCTGTCATCAAGGCTTAGGGTGGGCCAACACTATATTGAATTCCAACATTACCGATGGAGGGTGCCACGAACTACTTTCTTCCAGGTGTCGGATACTTTTGATCACATAGCGTATAAACCTCGCTAATGCAACGATTAAACCAATATTTTCAAAGTTATTTTTTGACTAAAGTATTGTATCACTCTGCACTTACCAAACAATTGACACGAATTTCCTTCAAATGATTAGAGTGCGTCCACTTATCACACCTAACAGACCACTTTCTGTGTAATTTGCCCATGATCTACCACACTCGCGTTTCGCGGTACAGGCAGGTGTGTGATTATAATGCAATACCATTCATCATTATTTACAACGTCTTCTTCATTCTCTGAAATCTCTTGCTCAGAAGCTGAATGGTGGTCACTGAGCACCGCATTCTCTTCCTCATCTTCAGAATCATCGGGGAAAATGAGGTCATTCTCTCCATTACTATGTTCGTCAAACGAGGACAACAATGTCATTAGATCTTGTGATAATCGCTATTTTTGACTTCATTAAAACAGCAAATATGAGTAGTTAATACTTCCAACCAGAAGGCAAATACTTGTTTATAAATAATGATTAATGTATAATAAGGCGTCCCATAGCGACGGTGGAAGTTTCTAAATAATGTAATTCGTCGTCTTTGGGCGGCAATATAAACAGAAGAATATAAAGAAGAATATAATAATTCCAATCCCAAAGAAAGCAGGTGTTGACAGATGTGAAAATTACCGAACTATCAGTTTAATAAGTCACAGCTGCAAAATACTAACGCGAGTTCTTTACAGACGAATGAAAAAACTAGTAGAAGCCGACCTCGGGGAAGATCAGTTTGGATTCCGTAGAAATGTTGGAGCACGTGAGGCAATACTGACCCTACGACTTATCTTAGAAGCTAGGTTAAGGAAGGGCAAACCTACGTTTCTAGCATTTGTAGACTTAGAGAAAGCTTTTGACAATGTTGAGTGGAATACTCTCTTTCAAATTCTGAAGGTGGCATGGGTAAAATACAGGGAGCGAAAGGCTATTTACAATTTGTACAGAAACCAGATGGCAGTTATAAGAGTCGAGGGACATGAAAGGGAAGCAGTGATTGGGAAGGGAGTGAGACAGGGCTGTAGCCTATCCCCGATGTTATTCAATCTGTATATTGAGCAAGCAGTAAAGGAAACAGAAGAAAAATTCGGAGTAGGTATTAAAATCCATGGAGAAGAAATAAAAGTTTTGAGGTTCGCCGATGACATTGTAATTCTGTCAGAGACAGCAAAGGACTTGGAAGAGCAGTTGAACGGAATGGATAGTGTCTTGAAAGGAGGATATAAGATGACCATCAACAAAAGCAAAACGAGGATAATTGAATGTAGTCGAATTAAGTCAGGTGATGCTGAGGGAATTAGATTAGGAAGTGAGACACTTAAAGTAGTAAAGGAGTTTTGCTATTTGGGGAGCAAAATAACAGATGATGGTCGAAGTAGAGAGGATATAAAATGTAGACTGGCAACGGTAAGGAAAGCGTTTCTGGAGAAGAGAAGTTTGTTAACATCGAGTATAGATTTAAGTGTCAGGAAGTCATTTCTGAAAGTATTTGTATGGACTGTAGCCATGTATGGAAATGAATCATGGACGATAAATAGTTTGGACAAGAAGAGAATAGAAGCTTTCGAAATGTGGTGCTACAGAAGAATGCTGGAGATTAGATGGGTAGATCACATAACTAATGAGGAGGTATTGAATAGGATTGGGGAGAAGAGAAGTTTGTGGCACAACTTGACCAGAAGAAGGGATCGGTTGGTAGGACATGTTCTGAGGCATCAAGGGATCACCAATTTAGTATTGGAGGGCAGCGTGGAGGGTAAAAATCGTAGAGGGAGACCAAGAGATGACTACACTAAGCAGATTCAGAAGGATGTAGGTTTCAGTGGGTACTGGGAGATGAAGAAGCTTGCACAGGATAGAGTAGCATGGAGAGCTGCATCAAACCAGTTTCAGGACTGAAGACCACAACAACAACATAAACAGAAAAATACGGATAAATATGCGATCCTCCACTATCGTGTTCGGTGGAGAAGAAATGAAGCCTTGAGCGCTAAAGACTTGTACTGTTTTTTCTTAAGTAAGACGGACGCAGATTTGTGGCGGTCTGATCTATTTTTTTTACTAAATAAGTAAAAACGTGTTCCGTCTAAGTTTGAGTGCAGTGTAAAAAGAACTGTTATAACTTATCGTGACGACGCACGGGTGACTCAAAAGGACAATGGCTATATAAAAGAGCGCTCAATGGACATGATACGGACATAAAAATCTACCGGCATTGTAGTACTAAGCTTAAGGTACGATATATGTTTTAGTTATAATAAATATTTGTTCTGGGAATACTGAATCATTTAGAAGTACTCATTCCTATCATCTCCTCAGTATTCTTTTCATTTTAATTATACATTTTGCTAAGATTACAGACACCAAGATCAGCAGACCAAAGCGCGTGTTACAATGATAAAAAGAAAACTGTTTTATCGTCATCTTGCATCAGCTTTAATATTGAATTTCCCTTTTGTGTGATGTTACAGTTGTTTTGCGCCCTTAAGAACTTTCTGGTCCCTTAGGAAATTGTTTTGTCATAACAATAACTTCACGTTCGGGTATGATCGTACCTACGATAAATAAGTAATTAGAAAGACGATAATGCAATTTCTTAATCAATAGCACGCTAGCTGTGACTGCTTCAAGCCACGCGAAACTCCCAGTAGAAACTATTCACATCTCATAATGCAATATTTTATGACAATGGTCAATCCATGATTCTTACGCCAATTGTGACTGATAAATCAGTAAGGAAAATCTCAAATTCCAAATTTTCCATTGAATAACAACCTCACTTTTATTTTGTAACATAACAATCTGTAGTCGTCTCAACATGGCTCCATTTCTGTGGTACAGACATATCGAATATTATCAGTAATCACGAGAGTAACGATTCAAAGAAAATATAAAAATGAATAAAGACATGAATGCCATGTGAAGCATATTATGCAGTATTTAGTACAAACCTAGAACAGAGCTAGAATCAGTGTCAATAGTATATAATACAAAACTTAAACACTGAAAAATAAATAATTTGCCTATCTAAGTGGAAATGGTAAAATCAGTAGTGGCATGAGGAACAATTATCAGTCAGAGCACTCAGTATAGAGAAACTTTTTTATACTGCATAACAGTAGCCACGTTCAAACAAGAACGGTGAAAAACTGACCGTTAAAGTGGAAGCTATACAAAACTACACAGAGTCACGTCTGTGGACGAAACAAAACAGAAAGAAAATCGCTGGATGACATGTCACCCTCCCCACTGCTCAAGAGTTAAGTAGTTTTTCTATCGTCTTTGATACGCTGAAACTGAATTCACAAGATGCTTCAAGACACTGGAGTTATTACAGATATCCTCAGAGCTGGCTGGCTCTGAGCACTATAGGACTCAACTGCTGTGGTCATTAGTCCCCTAGAACTTAGAACTACTTAAACCTAACTAACCTAAGGACATCACACACATCCATGCCCGAGGCAGGATTCGAACCTGCGACCGTAGCAGTCGCACGGTTCTGGACTGCGCGCCTAAAACCGCGAGATCACAGCGGCCGGCTATCCTCAGAGCTATTTCGACGTTAGGGCAAGCAGCTCTTAACCTGTACTTTGAAGAAAAACATCTTTAAAATATTCAAATCGGAAGCTACGTCGGTGCTCTACATCTGCTGGACGGCCGCTGTTTCATTAACTAGCTCAGCTGTATCGATATTTTTGCTATATTTGACATAAAAAGCCGCTGAATATTTTCCAAATTTAGGTACAGAGTTTTATTTGAGGCAATCCTGACAGAAAATGAAAGTGAGATGAAATGGTGTGTTGTATGTGAGTTCTGTCTCTCATTTCCCTTACTGTTCTATCAAATACTATTAAGCACTCTAGCATGAAAAGTATCACTGCAGTCCTCGATTGGAAGAAACAGGCAAAAACCGAAATCCTTCGTCAAGTGACGTAATTATTTGCTTCAGCACCCTCTCGCCTACAATACCATAGTGAAGTAGCAGCAGCAACTCCATTGTTGAACTTGGCTAGTTGCGTAGACGCAACTGTGTGAACCTCACACTCAGATATCAGACATACACTATTAGACACCGTATCACTGGTGTCACTGAAGTCAGCACTTCAGAATCGTAATATGGCGCCGAGCGCAAAGGACGTGTAAACGGCTTTTTATTTACTGATAAAACAGTCGTAAGAATTGTTGTTAAACCCATATAACTACGTTACCTTTAGACTTTTGACACAATGGTCAATAAATTGCGTCGTGTATGACTGTAATTTTTCATACAGCAGAGAGAAGGCGCAAGGAAAGGAACATGTCTCAAGGCAAGCAAAACTGATAACGTCTTATGTATTTTTTCTTTTGTACTATATATGAGCCTAATAATACCGTTACAGTTTGTCTTATCTCAAATGTGGGGAGTGTTTAAATACTCAGAGTTCATGTATATTTCAAGGTATTTAATAAATCTAGCTTAATGATGCGTTTTTAATCAGTTTTGAATAACTTCGGCTTTTCTTTGAATACTATGTTCGTTATGTCGTGCTCCTGTAAGTAGAAAGTGCTATCTGTCGTTGATAACAAGTGTCTTCATTCATTTGAGTGTTCTTATGAAAACTACAGTGTGCTTTAAAAACACTGTGTTCAAAATTAAAGCAATAAACTGCTATTTCCCCGTCCTGTGTCTGATTCACGATATAATCATACGAACTGTCAACAGACGTCGTTACGACCGTGTTCCGTACGAAAGACGGCATTCCGATCAATAGACAACCACGCCAACAATGACGTCAGGGCACCTATCAAGTGGGGCAGTGTTTGCTGGGTAGTCCTACATCCATGCGACCGCTACAGTCGCAGGTTCGAATCCTGCCTCTGGTATGGATGTGTGTGATGTTCTTAGGTTAGTTAGGTTTAAATAGTTCTAAGTTCTAGTGAACTGATGACCTCAGATGTTAAGCCCCACAGTGCCCAGAGCCATTAAAAAATTAAGTCCCACATCCACAATCGCTGTATACACAGTCACAGACGGTGCAGTATGGCACATAGAAGACGCCTACAGTCTCTCTGCAGTGGCGAGCCATCGGAAGGATGCAAGTAGGAGGGTAGAAAACTGATGTGGCCGATGGCTTACTGTGTGAATCGTTCTGTTGTTTCTCGGACGAGGCGACAGTTTATAGAGACCGAAACTGTATCTCAGAGACCGGGACTGGGCCCACCACGTGTGACATCAGAAAGAGTGGACCGTTATTTGGCTGTAAGCGCACGACGGTACCACCTTAGTACTGCACTGCAGCTGGCATCTGACCTCACAGCAGCCCCTGGACGTGTTAAATCGTGGCAAACGACGTACAGAAAGCTTCAGGACAGTGGTCTTTATTGTTGGAAAAGTGCTGTATGTTTACCTCTGGCTTGTCTTCACAGAAGGGAACCTTTAAAGTGAAGCCGTCAACCTGCCACCTGGATAGTCGAACAGTGGGCCAATGTTCTTTTGACAGATGAATCCCGATTTGGTCTGGAGAGTGGTTCTCGACCGACTCGCATCTGGAGAACTCGTAGAACACGATTTCGGCATCCAAACATTGCGAAAGAGGCCGATAGCGAGGAGGATCCCTAATGGTGTGTGTTGACCACTCGAACATCTCTTCATGAAATTGTATGGGTGAATCAGCAATATTTAAGTGTTGTCAGAACCATGAGGAGATCTCGGGATCTCATGCGCGGCTGTTGCGAGGTACCGTGGAGCCAGACTTGGTACTAATGGGCGATAATGCTCGACCTCATCGAGTATGGGTGGGTAATGGGAGATATTACACGCATGGCGTGGCCTGCTCGCTCTCTCGATTTGAATCCCATAGAACATATCTGGAATTCGCTAGGGAAACGGGTTACATCACGTCAGCATTCACTCTCCAAGACTTGCGGGCAGCTATGCAGGAAGAATGGTCGTTATTGGTTCAAAATAAGATTGATGACATCATTCACAGCATGTCCCGTCGTTGTCAGGCCTCTGTTGTTGCCAGAGGTGGTCACACCCCATACTGAGCACATTAACTAATTGTCAGAAAGTGAGTGCAAATCCGTTAAGTCGGAAAAAAACGAAGACCACTTTCGTCTATCGTTATGCATGTTACAGTTGATTACGTTCTGTATTCTTTACACAGTTTCTACTTTGCTATCACCTGTTTATACTGTTCTGTGAAAAAATAAACGCAACCTTGCAAAATTTCCGTTTGTTCTTTTACGTGGACGCCATTGTATGTGTACGTGTAACTTGATGTTCTCCTCATCACACGATTCTACGCTGTAGTTTTAAACTAAACTATTACGCAAAAATTTATTCAACTGCAGAACTCGCTTGGACCACCTCCTAAAGCTTATATCATTTCATTTCAGACAGTCATAATTGTACCATACACAGCCTTTCTGACATCACCATCTTACATCACCAAAAATCACACTTCAGTAAAAGACACGCCTTTGCCAATCTAGTAATGTATGTCTCTATGTTAGATATCCCATGCGATGCCAGGAGTGGAATTAACCTGAAGCCAGCTCTCCCTGATGTTCTCCCCACCTACTCTCCCTTCGGTTGTAGATGTGGCAACATCGCATGATATCACCCCTCCACTCCTTTCCTACATTCCCTGCCCTCCCCCACTTGCCCTCTACAACTTCTCTTGTGAAATGGCAGGAAAAAGAGTCAATCAGTCCTGAGCTGCTGGAGAGGAAGGACATAAGGTATAGTCTTCATTTATTTATTTTGCCGAGAAATGTGTTCATGGTGGTATTATGCTGCTACTATATTACCCTAAAGCCACCCCCAGTCCCACCCTATCCGACGAACAACACTCCCACTTTTTCCGACTGCACGTGTTCATATGTTCGCCTTGAAGTTCGAAGGCTAACTGCTCGAGACCACAATATCACCACAAGGGGGTCCTCAAAACTATCATACAGCAGCCCCCACCTGCCCCCATTTTTCAGCCGTCCCCACTTGCGAACAGGCGAGAAAAATGGTGGAGTGGAAGGTACTGTCTTTGTTTTCGGCGAGAAATGTTTTCAGTTGATAAGATGTTGGCGCTGGACAGAGAGTAGTTTAGTAAGTGTATTACCTGTAAGCATACAGCTGAGGACTGCAGACATAGTCTCCTACATTAATAATAGAAGGAGCTGATAATAAATGACTGTAGGGAGAATACTTTTCAGCAAATAATGCTGATGTAACAAGATGGACTGAGGATGCATTTCGCAACTCACACTGATTGCTGCCTGTGCTGGAGCTGTTCATTTTTTTAAAATTATTTATTTACTTTTTTTTTTAATGGCTGGTCAATCGACAGTGCACCAGATAACTTTGGCCTATTCCACTAACTCAGACTGAATGAATGAGAGGTATTTGTCTTGGTGTATGGGACTCAACTGAGGATGCTTGAAAGTGTTTTGTTCCCCCTTCTGATCAGGCATGTGTGCATATGTTCACCTCATGGTGTGCCCTAGTACACAATATCACTCGATATTGGTGAGGAACTGCCCAACAGCTGCTGCCAGAAGAACTGCCTAATATATACCTACAAGTGTGTAGTTGCTGCAGTGCTTGTACACAGGTATGTGGTAGAAAGTGATAGGAGAGCAAACTATCACTAAAGTGTAGGAAGAGTAGCCTCCTACTGATCCACAAGTGACATAGCTGCTGAGGAAGCTACACACACACACATAAATACATGGTAAGAAGGGACAGTACAGAAAACTATCACTGAAGTGAAGGAAGGCCAATACATGCTACCACAACCGACAGAAAATAATACTTCATTCCTCTAATGACACATCGAAATTATCATGAAAGGAACACCACTTGTAAACAATGAATCATAATCCAACATGTGCACTGGGAATTGACACAAATCATTGTAATAACACAACTACCTCCAAAACCGATCGCAAAAGATCTCGCCAGGAGAGAGTGGTGGCAGCTGCACATGTGTTCTTCACCTATGGAGAACTGAACGGTCAACAAAGGCATGCTCTCAAACGTTATGGATGTGCTGGCACTGTCTGAAAATGTTCCTCAGCTAAGTAAGATCAGTCTCTTGTAGGAAAACATTAGGCTATCAAAGCTGCTCTTTGATGCTTCTCAATGATGATACTTCCATTCCTCCCTCATATCTATACACACCAGAAACTTTTAGTACTTAAATATGGTCTCCTGTGCGTATTCCCATTCATCAGATTTAGTATTACGTGTTAGACAAATGTTGCTTCCAGTTAAGGTTTCCCAGAACAACTTCTCTACATCAATTCAGTTAATATGTTGGATTGGCCAATGCTACTGTTTGGTGCTTCTCTTGGGCTATTCCATCCTTCACAGTCCTTCAGCAAGTATGTTAGGCTGGTTAAAGCAACTCGTTGGCTTTTCTCGCCTCTGATATCTTCATACATATACCCTTTGGTAAGCTTATTGGTCGCTCTCTCGTTGGATTTAGTATTATTTGATAGATGTTCATAATACCACATCCAAAAAATTGACGGGACAACTGCATTGCTCCGTAACCTAGTCCACACGAATCTGACGAAGGAGTTCACTAGAAACGCATTCCTAAATGTGCTTACAGACTGTGCGCAAAGATTGCACAGCAAATGCTGGGTCCGAGTCAATGGCAGCAGTCAGCGAGCGAGGCCGCAATTGCCCGGTGAGTGACGCCTGTAGCTGGCTGTCCACACAGACACGTATTGCACACGAGCTTGCAGTTAGGTGGTCTCCAATACCCACTACCAAAACGTCATCTTTGTACACGACTTTTGTGATAAAAAAGTTTGAAAACACTGCCCACCTATTCCAGCAAACACGCTACAGCCCTGGTTCTCTAAACGATGCTCTTTGGCGACTTCGTCCTATTCCATTGTCCGAGAGGTCTTGCAGAGATTCAGTTCACAATACAGCCTTCGAAAACTTCATCCACTAGGAACTTAGAGAAGAAGACCAGTAGAGGGTTCTCCTGTGTTTTAGTTGCGTAAGCGTTTTGATGCACTGCTTTACACCACCATCCATTCTCTATTTAGACACTGATGTATAAACCGACATGAACACCGAAAGCTACACGCCACAAGATCAACTGCTCTCACACAACGACACAGAGGGGGTGTTTCTTCCTGATAAAATGTGGAAGACGGAAACTCGACGAGTTTAAATCGTTTCCGATGGAGTTGAGCTCCACATTTGATCACACTTTTCTTTCTGCAGAGACATCATTTGACTGCTTACAATAGTTCGGTGACTCATTGGAACTGCTGCTGTCACACTATAGATATCTCAAGAAAAACTGATGCTACGCACACCACAAGAGCATCCTTTAACAGACTGATCGCTAGTATCCCACCAGAATCATTTTACAGTGATTAAATTATCGTCCGCTAGAAAAGCGATGCTCTCCGTTTTGTTAGGATGAGTGATTAAGGACCAGTATCAGCGTGGAGAGAGAGAGAGCGAGAGAGAGAGAGAGAGAGAGAGAGAGAGAGAGAACCACAAAATATCACGGTGTTATGCACAGTTACCTTTGCATATCTTTGCGCAGTGTGTTCATTCTGGATGATGTCATGCATTAAGGTCGTGGCTTTCTGTTTACAGATCACTGAGTTGCTGCTCGCACACTGGAAAGTAAAGATATTTTTTAGTGTAAGGAAGGACAAGAGGACACCACCACCTGAGCTGTGCACAGAAAGTTCAATGTCCCATGGTGTAAGGGTTAGTAGAATAGATAGTGTTTGCTAATAACAAAAGATGTGGAAACTTAATTAGATTACAGCAGTGTGAAGTGGCTAATCTCGCGGGATAAGGTACTGTTACCCTGCTTAATTTAACGGTGTATTCAAACCAGCTGCTTGCAATATGCGGGACTATAGGATAGTTAGTAAACGCAGTCGTTATGGGGCGTAAAGTTGGGTGACATTCCGACCTTTCACACAGCTGGATGTCAATGAATTAACACAGAAATAGCACAGTGTTCACGGACACACAGTATCGTTTATTGTTCTGCGCCTTTATACATGTTTTAATGTCTGGGAAAGACCGTATTTTTATTGTGTGTGTGTGTGTGCGCGCGCTGAATATAAAGATAAATTTCGTGTACATGAATACTATGCTTCTATGACGAGACTTTCTAACTAAATCCCCGTTTCCATCGAGAACGCGCAAGTTTTGGCGCCATTCCCAACCTTTTACTTCGCTGGATGTTACGAAATAACACATGTTTTCCAAGGACATTTTCGTTTACTACAGTGCGCTGTTATAAGCGATGGGGGACATGTCGTAATGTTTGGAAAAGACCGAATTTTTACCATGTGTAGATATCTATGTAAAATGCCGTGTTTATTTAAGAGCGCTTGGAGGGATGTAAGAAGTTAGGGGGTGTTAAACGACAGTTGGCAGCTAACTTCCAGTAATGTTAGACGTTTGGCGCCATGTACACGTGGTTGTGATCTCTCTGCGTGCTCCTCACGTGACTCAGGGGCCGCTCGCAGCAGCCTGGCGCTCGCTGCATTCTGGCTCCTACACCCCCCCCCCCCCCCCCCACCACCACCACCACCACCACCCCTCCCAGTACCCACCAAGTACAGGGGTTACCGCCCACTAATGCCTGCATGGGAAGACGTACTCGAACGATGACGGAAAGGCGCCACGCACGTCGCCAGCACAGTCGCATGTCTTCATCTTTTTGTGCGATACGTAATACGTATTAATTACGTATGAGGAGATGGGAATGTTGTCGAGTCAGTATGGAACGTTCATGTGTATTTACGAGGGTAATCCCAAAAGTAAGTTCTCCTATTTTTTTATAAGTACAGAGGCCTGTTTCTTTTTACAATGATTTACATCAGTTTACAGCTTGAACATTTTGCTACTTTTCGACATAATCACCATTTCTGTCGATGCATTTTTGTAGATGCTGTGGCAGTTTTTGTATCCCCATGTCATACCAGCTCGCCGCCATGCTGTTCAGAAAGTTATGAACCTCTTCTTTCACCTCGACGTCGGAGCTGAATCACTTTCCTGCCAAATGTTCTTTTAACTTAGGGAACAGGTGATAGCCACTGGGCGCCAAGTCAGGACTATAGGGTGGATGAGTGATTATGTTCCACTGAAACTGTTGCAGGAGAGCAACGGTTTGCCGAGCGATGTGTGGGCGAGCGTTGTCATGGAGAATGTGTACGCCCTTGCTCAGCACTCCTCTTCTCCGGTTCTGAGTTGCCCATTTGAGTTTTTTCAGGGTCTCACAGTACCTGTCAGCGTTAATTGTGATCCCAGTGGACATAAAGTCGACCAACAATACCTCTTTCGGATCCCAAAAAACGGTTGTTATGACTTTACCGGCAGACTGTGTTTGTTTGAATTTCCGCGGCTTTGGCGAAGAAGGATGCCGCCACTGGCGTGATTGTTGCTTGGTCTCAGGTATAAAGTGGTATGCCCAGGTTTCTCAGCCGTGACAATGGAGAACAGAAAGTTGTCCTGTTCGGTTGCAAGGCGGTGAAGAAATGCGCGGGAAGCATCAACAAGTTCCCGCCTGTGGTCCTCAGTCAGCATGCGTGGCACCCATCATGCGCACACCTTCAGGTAGTTCAATGTTTCCGTTAAAATTCTGTGAGCGGTGCTTCGGGAAACCTCAGGAACGAACGTGCAGAGATCATCCAGGGTGATCCGCCGATCTTCACGCATGCCTTGCTCAACCTTCAACACTGTCTGCTCAGAAACTGATGGTCTCCCGCTCCTTTGTTCGTCGTGAATTTCGCTCCGACCAGCTGCCAACTCTCAACACCACTTACGAGCATTTTTGACGTCCATGCACGACTCACCATACACTTCCGTCAATTGGCGATGGATTTCAATCGGCGCAGTGACCTTTGCGTACAAAAACCGAATAACTAAGCGCAATTCGCACTTGGAGGTAACATCCAACGGGAGCTCCATTCTCAACGGCTGCCAAGCCAAGATTAAGCGCCTCAGCGCGGCGTGAACATATTTACACACAGCGCGTGAAGCGCTCTTCATAACAGTGTGATCAACTGCCACACAAACAGAGTTTTGTAATTATAAAAAATAGGAGACCTTACTTTATTTTTGCGTAATGACAGCGTGTTATGTGAAGAAATTCAAGAGTAGGTTTCCGAGCACCCATGGACGTGCTGGAGCTCTACAGACTCCACAGCATGTTTGCTAGTACCAGCATCAAGTTACTACAGGCAAGCAGACTGGAGACACCAGAGCGATGGTAAGGGGAAGGGAGGGAGGGAAGAGGGTGAGAGGTTGCTTCTTCTAGTTTCCTCTACCGGTCGAATTGTGTGCTTACTTATTTGGTCCTCTGATACCTAGGTGAACACTTGCAGTAGCTTCCACTCTTCTGGATGAAGGATTCATTAGAATGATTTTTCGTGATTTTTTCGATTTTATGGTCATTTTCAGGTATTAGCACTGTGTATAATGGTCTAAAAGTGGAGAGTGGGGGTGTGTTTCATCACAAATTGGTGGGCGAGCGATGGTTTCTCACGACAATTTAGAGATGCGTTTCTTTTGGAAGAACTTTTTGATGCATTTTCTATCAGCTGCGACACCATGACCTGTGTGTTTCGAGCAACAAGGCTGTTTTCCAGTTGAGTTATAAGATCTGTATTTTTGAAGCTTTTCGTTGCGGATAAGGTTTTCGAATTAACTCACCGTGAACGCTGTGGGACAGTGGAATAGGACTATGTCACCAGAGAACATAGTTTAGAGACCCAGGGATGTATTGTTTCATGGAATGGGTGGTCAGTGTTTTCGAATTCATGAGAATTGTGGTACGACGAGATTCTACATAGCAGGTACTGGGTACTGCCTAACAGGAAGCTTGTGCACTGTACATGTCTGTATGGTTAGGCAGCTGCAGGAATCACTCATCTGGCAGTCGAAGCCTCGCCCACTGACAGCAGTCATGGACTGAGGTCTGGCAGGTACGCACACATTCACTGTGCAATGTTAGTGAACAATACCCTTCATCAAATTCATGTAGACTAGGCTATACAGAAAGCATCGTTCCCTCAATTTTTTCGAAAAGAAGCGCCAAAGATTGATTTTACTTAGCTTGGGAGCACTTTCAGTACTGGCCTGTCCAAAACATTTGAAAGCACACTGTAGTTGACCGGCCAGTTTTACATCCGTGTTGAATAGTCAGGTCTTTCGCTATTACTCCAGGAAGGCCAGTCATTCTGAGAAATATGTTTAACGGTTTGCAGGTAATGTGCTGTTCTTGAGTCTTTTGTCCATCTGTGACTGATTTATGCAGCCTAGGAACAGTATATCACTGCCAGAAGATGGATCTCTTTGTGTAACATCAGGGACCGGCTAAAACAAAACTTGATAACTGCTATCCCTATCTCGTGAGGATGAGAGGGGCTGAAGGTGGGGGGGGGGGGGGGGGGGGAGGTAGGATGTGAGGTAAGACTGGTTCAAAACTTGTTAGTCTGTATCCACACTCGAGGTGAACACATACGCAGTTGCCACAACTCTCTAATGGCGATATATTTTGGGGTCAGTCTTGATGGTAGTTGTGTTAGAACAATGAATTTTCTCAATTCCCAGTGTGTGTGTTGCATTATGATCTGTTGTTTACGAATGGTGGTTGTTTGTTTTTCACGACAATTTCGATGAGTAATTAGAGCGGTGAAGAATCTTCCATCAGTTGTGGTTGTATGTAGCGGCCTTCCTACACTTCAGTGATAGTGCGACTCCATCCCTTCTTAGCATGTATGTAAGTGTGTGTACAAGTTCCACAGCAGTTATATCAGTAGACCAGTAGGAGGCAAGTCTTCCTACACTTCAGTCATATTTCGCTATCCTGTCCCTTCTTACCATGTATTTACTGTATGTGTGTGTACAAAATCCTCAGCAATTATTTCACTTGCAGATCGGTAGGAGGCTACTCTTCCTACACTTTAGTGATATTTTGCTATCCCGTCTTTTCTTACCTTGTATGTATGTGGGTGTACAACTTCCTTAGAAGCTATTTCACTTGCGGATCCGTAGGAGGCTACTCGTCCTACATCTCAGTAATAATTTACTGTCCCATCCCTTCTTACCATGTACCTGTGTACAAGCACCTCAGCAGTTATACACTTGTAGATCAGTAGTAGGCAGTTCTTCCAGCATCAGATGTAGAACAGTTCCCCACCAATTTCGAGTGGTATTATGTACTAGGGAAGGCCCCAAGGAGAGGAGGTGTGGGACTCCCCAGTGAGCCCCACCAAGGCAAGCACCTCTGATTATTCAATCTGGGGTAGTGGAATAGGATGAAGTTGTCTCCAGAACTCCAGATAGACTGGCATAAAAAACCACACACACACACACACACACACACAAACAAACAAACAGCTCCAACACAGGCAGTAGTCTCTTTGAGTTTCTGAGTTGCGAAATGCATCCTCAGTCCCTCCTGCTACATCACCATTATTTGCTGAAAAACGATCCTCTTACAGTCATTTTTATCAGCTCCTTCCATTCCTCATGTAGGAGGCTATGGATGCAGTCCTCGGCTGTATGCGTACAGGTAATACACCTATTGAACTCCTCTCTGTCCAACACCAATATCTCATCAAGTGAACACATTTCCCACCAAAAAGAAAGACAGTACTCTCCATCCTTTTTCTCACCAGTTACAATTGTGGGTGGGGGAGCAGCAGAAAGTGGAAGAAGGTGGAGGTGGCTGTAGTGTGGTTTCGAGCACCCTCTCGTGGTGGCATTGTAGTCTCAAGTAGTCAGTCTCCAAACTTCAAGATGGACTTCCACACATGTACATTCAGAGAGGAGACAGGAAGCAGCAGGTATTTGGAGAGGGGGGAGGGCTAGTGGGCGTGACTGTAGGACAATCTAACAGCAGGATATCACCTCCAAGAACATATTTCCTGCCAAAATAAATAAATAAATGAAGACTGTATCTTATGTCCTTCCTCCCCAGCAGCTCGGCACTGACTGATTTTTTCCCACGAATTCACAAGTGGGGGAAGGAAGGGGAAGTTAGGGAGTTATTTATTTACTTATTTCATAAACAGTACAGAGTAACCCACCGCCTTGAAATGTAAAGTGGGTCGTATGCTTCTGAATCTAATAGCAAAGACTTGTCTTTGTTACAGTCTTATTGGTATACAGTTGTTAATTCTTTTTCTTTAAATAATATAAAGAACCTAATATATAAAGATTTCTCTGAGGTTACAGCGAATTGTATGCTTAACAATTGTTAAAATAGTTCCATACAACTTGTTACTGCATAGTTGATGAGAATATAATTCATACAATGCAAATGTCAAAGAAAAATAAAAAAATAAAATGTAACACAATGAGTGTGGTTAAGAATAATTTGTAATGTGTAGAGGGAAGTGATATGCTATATTTGGATGAGTAATAGAGCCTAAGTAGCATGTTGGTTAGTAATGGCCTATTTCTATCTATTTCAAATGAGAAGGTCTCAGTACAACCTTGAGCTATTCTCATCTGACATGGTTTGTGCTAATGTATGTTTACACAGATTATACAAATTAAATGCTGGTTGAGCAGTTCATACATGGAATACATGAATTTTAGCTTCACACGAGAAATACACTTATGTTTGTAACTTGTTAGTTGAAATAGAATATACACTCCTGGAAACTGAAATAAGAACACCGTGAATTCATTGTCCCAGAAAGGGGAAACTTTATTGACACATTCCTGGGGTCAGATACATCACATGATCACACTGACAGAACCACAGGCACATAGACACAGGCAACAGAGCATGCACAATGTCGGCACTAGTACAGTGTATATCCACCTTTCGCAGCAATGCAGGCTGCTATTCTCCCATGGAGACGATCGTAGAGATGCTGGATGTAGTCCTGTGGAACGGCTTGCCATGCCATTTCCACCTGGCGCCTCAGTTGGACCAGCGTTCGTGCTGGACGTGCAGACCGCGTGAGACGATGCTTCATCCAGTCCCAAACATGCTCAATGGGGGACAGATCCGGAGATCTTGCTGGCCAGGGTAGTTGACTTACACCTAGAGCACGTTGGGTGGCACGGGATACATGCGGACGTGCATTGTCCTGTTGGAACAGCAAGTTCCCTTGCCGGTCTAGGAATGGTAGAACGATGGGTTCGATGACGGTTGGGATGTACCGTGCACTATTCAGTGCCCCTCGACGATCACCAGAGGTGTACGACCAGTGTAGGAGATCACTCCCCACACCATGATGCCGGGTGTTGGCCCTGTGTGCCTCGGTCGTATGCAGTCCTGATTGTGGCGCTCACCTGCAAGGCGCCAAACACGCATACGACCATCATTGGCACCAAGGCAGAAGCGACTCTCATCGCTGAAGACGACACGTCTCCGTTCGTCCCTCCATTCACGCCTGTCGCGACACCACTGGAGGCGGGCTGCACGATGTTGGGGCGTGAGCGGAAGACGGCCTAACGGTGTGCGGGACCGTAGCCCAGCTTCATGGAGACGATTGTGAATGGTCCTCGCCGATACCCCAGGAGCAACAGTGTCCCTAATTTGCTGGGAAGTGGCGGTGCGGTCCCCTACGGCACTGCGTAGGATCCTACGGTCTTGGCGTGCATCCGTGCGTCGCTGCGGTCCGGTCCCAGGTCGACGGGCACGTGCACCTTCCGCCGACCACTGGCGACATCATCGATGTACTGTGGAGACCTCACGCCCCACGTGTTGAGCAATTCGGCGGTACGTCCACCCGGCCTCCCGCATGCCCACTATACGCCCTCGCTCAAAGTCCGTCAACTGCACATACGGTTCACGTCCACGCTGTCGCGGCATGCTACCAGTGTTAAAGACTGCGATGGAGCTCCGTATGCCACGGCAAACTGGCTGACACTGACGGCGGCGGTGCACAAATGCTGCGCAGCTAGCGCCATTCTACGGCCAACACCGCGGTTCCTGGTGTGTCCGCTGTGCCGTGCGTGTGATCATTGCTTGTACAGCCCTCTCGCAGTGTCCGGAGCAAGTATGGTGGGTCTGACACACCGGTGTCAATGTGTTCTGTTTTCCATTTCCAGGAGTGTAGTTCATTGCTACTTGAATGCATTATTCCTTAAATAACTTAATACATTTCTGATATATGAAATTCATTGATTATAGCGTTGAACAGAGAAGAGAATATACTTCTGTCTGCACACAATAAGCCTAACAATACATTACTGCTTGTGTGCAGCATACTTTAAACACTATGTAGGATGCCATTAGGGAGAAGGAGCCTCGGGATAACACTTCTTCGATCCTTCTCCTCCCAAGTGACATTACCTTATTACTACAGTCTTAGCATGTGGTGGCGATGTTTGTTTTATGATTGTTGTGTTGTTTGTGACTGTGTTGTGGCAAGCAATGTCATACATTGTTGGTTTTGGTCCCTTACATGTTGATCCCTTCTGAGTCATGTTCACTTAGTGTTCCTTCCTCGCTTTCGGAATCTGTGGTCGTATTTGTGTCCTTCCATGTGGTTTGTTGTGTTGTTGGTGCTTGTTTACGCCTCCTTCCATATGGGTTTTGGCGCTTGTATTCTTTGTGCAGAGTGTTCGATACAATATCAGATACACTATTTATTGTGTTCCATTTATCGGGATTACGCATTATTCTGGCGGTGTCAATGCCGTTCTGTATAGGTCTCGCTTGTGCTAGCGTGTTGCACTGCAGTGTGACATGTTCTGGTGTCCCATTTTCTCCGCATACGCATACTTCATCGTTAGTTAGTCCCATACGGTTTAAATTTACCGGAAAAGGCCGTGGCCTGTCACGAAATGGACCATCCCCTGGCTTGGATCGACATATTTCAGTTGTAGTCTTTCGTGTTCATCAGGAAATAAAGAATGTACTCGGTGACCTTTATCGGATGCGTCCCACTCTCTCTGCCATGTTTGAATCCGCCATTGTTTCATTTGTGCTATGTTCATGATGTTGGTTCCCGTAATTTCGGTGACTGTATTGAGCCTGTCCCTCTTAAGCCAGTAAAGTGCAGCTCTGTAACGTATTGTTATGTCTATAGGGCAGGTCCCCATCGCAACGCAAAGTGGCTCTAGAGACGTGGTGTTGGAGGCTCCGCTCATTCTCAGGAGTCAACTACGTTGACCTCGTCTTGCAATTGTCTTGTTGGTCTGTATGTTCAATCTGTGAGCCCAAGCACATGCGGCGAAGCATGCGATGGATTCAAATATCGCAATGTGTTAGGTCCTTATCGTCTTAATAGGTAATTTGTTCTGAGTTGTGTTTCGTCTTGTTTGTTTGTGCATAATTTTGGAGGCTTTGTTAATTGTCAATTTTATATGGTGGTTGAAAGTCTGTTCCTCGTCTAGATGCCCTCCGAGATATCGTGTGGCTTGCTTCCCCTATATGCTTGTTTTGTCTAATTATAGAACTGGATTCCTCTCTAGTGTCCCTCTGAGTAGTAAAATACACTTTTATTGGGAACTATTTTTAATTTATTTTCTTTGCACCAACTGTTAATTTTCTGAAGCAGTTGCGTGCCTTTTGTCTGTAGTGCTGCCCTCGAGTTGGCTGACGCCACTATGGACAGGTCATCTGCGTAAGCCACCACACCTCTTACCCTGTCGTCACTGTCCAGGGTGTTCAGCGAGGGCTCAATTGCGATATCCCAGAATATTGGTCTGCAGATCGAACCCTGTGGACATACCTTTGTTATTCTCTTGACAACCTTCCGTGAATCAGCCCTCTACTCCGCCACACTGCCTCTGCAGTAATCAAGGAGGCTATTGCAGAGGGAAGCTGATAGCCTCATGTCCCTTAACAACAGATTTTACACTCAAGATGGACTACCCATGGGATCCCCAATCGGTGGCCTCCTAGCTGACTTTTTCCTCAATCAGATAGAAAAACAAATCTTTGACAAAATAGTAATACCAAAACAGTACAAAATAATATATTGGTACAGATACGTAGATGACATAATTTGCTTAATAGATGAACCACTGTCTCGCATAAAAGAACTTCATGATAACATAAACTCCATCCACCCTAAAATACAATTCACCATTGAAACACAAACAGATGAAAAACTTAATTTCTTAGATCTCATTATACACAAGAGAGACAACAAACACGAATTCGCAATCTACAGAAAACCTGCAATCACCAGCACCATTATTCATAATCAATCCAATCACCCCATAACTCACAAAGAAGCCAGCTTCAGATATTTACTTCACTGGCTGAACAAAATACCCATGAACAAGCATGACTACACACAAGAACTGAACATGATAAAACAAATTGCACAGGAGAATGGATATGACGCAAAGAGAGCAGACTAGATAAACCACAAAATACAAAAACAAACAGCACATAACCATGAAACACACACACATACAAACACAACTCATCACACAACAAATCAGCAGACAGTAAGCAACAAATGGCACATAATGACTTACAACAACAAAGTCACACACAGGGTGGGTAATATACTAAAGAAACAAGGACTCAACATAGCATACAGAACCAACAACACAATACAGAACAGACTCGGAAGAAATACCACCAACACTGACAAATTGCACAGGAAAATGGATATGACGCAAAGAGAGCAGACAAAATTAACCACAAAATACAAAAACAAACAGCACATAACCATGAAACACACACACATACAAACACAACTCATCATACAACAAATCAGCAGACAGTAAGCAACAAATGGCACATAATGACTTACAACAACAAAGTCACACACAGGGTGGGTAATATACTAAAGAAACAAGGACTCAATATAGCATACAGAACCAAGAACACAATACAGAACAGACTCGAAAGAAATACCACCAACACTGACAAATACAGCCAGTCCGGCATCTACCAACTTACTTGCAACAGCTGTCAATCTGTATACGTGGGCCAAACATGTAGGACCTTCTGAACCAGATATAATGAACATCTCAGAGCACTGAAAAGCAATAGCACACACTCAACATTTGCAGACCACCTGGTAGCACACAACCACCACCCAACAAACATTGAAACTGACCTTCACATCCTAAAAACTAGCAGCAGCCTACACCAAAAATTAACTATAGAAGAAAACTACCATATCCAAAAATCAATAGCCCAAGGAACGAAAGTACTCAATGAATACACATCACTGTGCAACAAAACCCTCTTTGCCACAATAGAAGAACTATACAAGTAACACCCACACCACACACTAATAAAAAAACACCTCTCACTCTCTCTCTCTCTCTCTCTCTCTCTCTCTCTCTCTCTCTCTTTGCCCCAGTACTCAACACACACACACGCAAACCCACACAAACCACACACCACTAACGCCAAATACAATTCAAACTCTCGCGCCTCACCCAGCTGAACACGTTACGAAACAAATGAACGCCACACAGCCACAACAACACGTGATGGCAGCGGAAACTCCGCCTATGTTTTGAGTGCATTGCCACGCGAACACAGGCAAAGAAGTAAGCCTATTTACTTCGCCAACAACACAGGAGAACGCACCACAACTTCAAAACTGTAAGATACAGAAAGAAAACGTGATACAGTCTCATTTCCGTTCGTAAATGCGTAACAAACAGAAAATAAATTACGTTTTGCTGTTTGCAGATCACAAGTTGTATATTGTGTAGCAGAACAGCTACCAAAATAAATGGACAATAACATCATGTAAGGTATGTTACTTATGCTTACACTCACTTTTCGCCAATAAGTTATAAATGCAACTTTTACATAATGTTGTAAACAACACAAATGTTAATATGTCAACAACAAATTTACAGTTAAAAATAAAAATTGAACCCACTGACGATAGCACAAAAGTGCTGAAACATGTATGGCTGAAAAAAAGGAAAAAAGGTGTCTTGCATAAGGCGGAACTTCTCACCCCATTAACGGTTTTCAGCTTGGGGTCTTTGGTTGTATCTGGTTGGTGTTCTTGACTGTTTGTTTGTTGCTCTGATTTCGAGTAATTTTGTAGTGCAGCACGTCTTTCCTGACTTATGGTTCCTGGTAGTATGGAATTCGATGTGTTTTCGCTGAGCATTTTCCCTGATAGTGACTTGTTGTTTAGGATCTCTACCGGGGACTTGTTCGTAAAATGTGGCTGTTGTATGTCCGTATCTGAAGTGTTTGTATCTGGTGTTGTGCCGGTGCAAGATGTGTCTTTCTGTTCAGCTTCATTACTGTTTCGTTTTTCGTAGTGGCTGTGTGTGCTACCGCCATAGACAAAACGAACTGGTGTAATATAGGGTCTACATTTGGTTGTATCATGTTCTACTTGTTGCACGGGTAGTGTGTAATTGTCTTTGTTTGTGTTTGCCGGCCACGGTGGTCTCGCGGTTCTAAGCGCGCAGTCCGGAACCGTGCGACTGCTACGGTCGCAGGTTCGAATCCTGCCTCGGGCATGGCTGTGTGTGATGTTCTTAGGTTAGTTAGGTTTAAGTAGTTCTAAGTTCTAGGGGACTGATGACCACAGCTGTTAAGTCCCATAGTGCTCAGAGCAATTTGAACCTTTTTTTTTTTTGTTTGTGTTTGCGTGTGGTGTTGGATTTCTTGTGAACTCAGTGACATCTTCATTCTGAGGATGTTCAAGGACGTCGTTGTATTTCTCTGTTCTATCTCGCAGTATTTCGTCTTCCAGTTCGTCAACTCGTAAAAGGAGACCAGCCTGGAAGGTGGCCCAATCAAACATGTGATGTTTCAGGGGCCTGGCAACCTCATATCCTATTGCACCCTGCATGCACAGATGGTCTATATAATCGGTAATGCTGAAATACCTACACTGTATTGTCTCCCAGCACTGAGGCATTACATTAGTATCGGTATCTGCATTTGAGGGTTGTTGTATCCCCAGATCATCGTGAGGTAGGAGGAGTGGCGATGGTGATGTCATGGCACGTTTCCACATCTACGCCCCAGGGAGAGGAGGTGTGGGACTCCCAAGTGACACCCGCCATTTTGAATAAAATTAGCAACAATGCAGACTGGAGTGACTTCAGCTTTATTCCACTACTGACGTCTGTTTGGCAGCAAGATATTTCTTTATGGTGTCACATGGAAGAAATGACACTAATTACAGCAAGTGTTTACTTACAATCGGCAGCAGAAATCAGATGTTCGCAGAGCAGGAGAACTCATGTAAGCTTACCGCTAATGCTGTCCTTTGTAACGATCCTTGATTGCTCTCATGGCCAACAAACGCCTAGCCTTCCTTTGTCAGGGTATTTTTTCTTGCCTTTTCTCCAGTCAGAACTTTCGAGGGACTGGAATGAACATGTTCATATATCACTTGTATTCTTCTTTATATAAATTCTTTTTCTCACTGAGAACAAGCTATCATCACTTGCAGTCAGATACTGTGGGGTGATGTGGTTTCGTAGGCTTTCCTGCTGTAATAACTGCTGATATTCTTCACGGTTTGCAGCCAGATCATGTCGTCGTCCAGACACAATATTTCGGCGGATCAGCTGGCCGCCATCTTCAGGTGAGTTAATGCTCGTGAACTGCCTCGCCGGAACTGAATTCCAGCCACAACGACGGAAACCTTTATACACCACGGACAGAGGCCTTCGTGACTCAGTTAAAGATAATTTGGGCTTGAGGAAGCCTGGGGTTTATGAAATTCATTGTCACTGTGGAAAGAAGTATATTGGTCAAACTATTCGAACTATTCAGGACCGGTGTGTGAAACATCATCGGCACACCTCGGTTGATCCAGCATGAGAAGTCAGCAGTGGCAAGTAATATTACTGACAGGGATAAAGGTTTTCCTCTAAGTAAGATATGGAATCCGATTTTGTCCGACATTAAACAACAACGTTCTTCTTTTAGATCATTGGATTGTTCTAGCTAGTGCTATTACGATTTATCGTTTCCGCCACCTTCTCCCACCGGCGCGCTGCGTGTCTACTTGCCGCGCGGTGCTCTGTCCGTGGTGTACAAGGGTTTCCGTCGTTGTGGCTGGAATTCAGTTCCGGCGAGGCAGTGCAGGAGCATTAGCTCACCTGAAGATGGCGGCCAGCTGGTCCGCCGAAATATTGTGTCTGGACGACGACATGATCCGGCTGCAAACCCGTTAAGAATGCCACTGTTGGGTGATGGTTTTTGCACACTGTAAAGCAGCATCTGCCACAGCGTGACAGACTTCAAGCGGTCACACAGCATGTGGGCCACGGGCTGGTCGAGGCTCCACATGTATCACACTTGTCTGTTCCTTCGAGGAAAACATGGTATAGTGCGACGTTTCATTTAGTATTGCTGTGTGGTATTTTTCGGCCGGCACAGCTCTCTTCAGTTTGGCAGAACCATGTGTCAAAGTTGTTTATGGGATGAGAATTTTTAGTATATACTATGCAGTCACATAAGCGACAGGTACTGCAAATTTTCTAGGAAATGATTTTATAACACCATGCATAAAGAATCAAAAGACTTGGCTGCCAACGAAAATCTAACAATTACAACTATCGACAGATAGGGATTCATTGTTCACTATATCACGAAGCACTTTGCACTAAATTTGCTGGCATGTAACATGTATGAATGTCAAAATTTCTGAGGGCGCACACATTATTCCATTGTCAGTTGCAACTGCTTTCGACAGAAATGAAGAAAATAGATGGAGGTGTTGTATATTACTGCAAAGTACGTTGGTTAAGTCAAGGGGCTGGCGGGAATGATTTTCTGATTTAAAACTCGCTATTGTGTAAACGAAAATTAGACAGCTGGAATGCATTGCAGACGTCGAATTTTAAGTGGACTTGACTGAACATTGCCTAGGTAAGACACTTCAAGATGGGTAATGCAATTAAAAAGGAAAGGCGGTATAGAATGCTCATAATTTGACAAACCCAGATCATTTCCCTAAGTTGATTTTCAATAAAGAAAACGCGAGGTTTGAAGGATTCATTGTGACCTCAAAAGCATTACAAAGATAGTTCCCTTAACGTTTTGAGGACACTATCAATCTCACATCTGTTCTCATGCTGCTTTAGAACCCTTTTACCGTTGCAGTTAAAAGCGCCCCTGTGCGTGTGCAGATGTAACTGCCTGATCTGCAAGGTAATTCCCATTTGACAAATCCTTTTATGTTAAAACTGTCCATGACGTCTACATTGCTTTCCTCAGGTAGAGTTTCCACTTCTCCATAAAAAGAGTCAAAAGTCCTACAATATTTCAATGAACATATTTCTGTGAAAGACCTTTTTTCGTATATGAAAATAAATAAGTGACAAATACGTGGCTACCTGAACGTCAGAATCCGTTCAACTGTCTACATCTGCCCGTAAGACGACAGTTTGTACCAAATAAAAATTACGACTTCAGCGCGTAAAAAATAATTAAATAATGCCGAAAATTTGTTTTTTGTGACCTATGTTGTTGAGAAATGTGAAACATAAAATCAGGCCGTACTCAATGCGACTACACCTCCATTTATATGTGGCACGTTCGAAGTTTCACCCTCTTCTCCCTCCTCCCTTTCATCAGATAATGAGAAAACATGGCCTGGTGTGTGTGTGGGGGGGAGGGGGGGGGGGGGAGAGCGGAGCTGAGTGCTGTGGCATGACGAAATCTTAGTAGCCCCTGCTGTAAAGGCTATCTCACGTTTCATCGTCTTATTGAGAAAGTGTAACAAAATTAAATGAAATCTGTCTGTCTGTTACTTATCTGAAACCTAATTTTTCATGCATTTCTCAGGTGAGACACCTGCTACAGGCTCCGCTCTCTCATTCTACCATTCAATGAGACAGGATGATATTTCCAGCTAGCTATCAGAAGGCGGAGGGTGGAAGTAACGGTTAGAGCAACAGTTTTGATTGTCACCTACATTAATATAGAGCAAATGAGATTCCTTCGTTTTCCTTTAATATATTTTGTTGTTGACCCTATTGAGCCGATCCTACCTCCGCTTCAGTCATTATGCACCACATGGTTACTGTGGACTTATATAAGTCACAAACTGACTAGTAGCAAATTGTAATCTACCCCTCTTTCCTGATGTTGTTACTACTATCCACTGAGGTAAAGTGTTTTCAGAAGATTTGCAAGAAGTAAGACGTACAATAAACTTGTTACTTACCTTTTCCCACAGAGTTGTCTCCAGTTCTTCATGTCTAGGGTTCTGATTCTTGAAGCTGAAATTCTCACATGTCAGATTCTCATGGGTCAGTTGATCTAAATAATTTTGAAGAATGTCGTTGAAGAATTTGTGTTTTTACGTTAATTTATTGCGTCACATTTTACTACATAACAGTGTCTTTGAAATTTTCACATTACCAAGGCCGAAATTATAGTGTTCGCCTAAAATAAAAAAAATACATCTGATCACATCAGATGCATGCTTACAACTCCTTCACTCTGTGGTAGTAACAATATTCCTAAGGGTTTACTATTTTTCTTGACAAATGAATTTCTAGTAGTTTATATTATTATTTTATAAATGAATCCAGAAGTAAATATCATAAACAGTATTAAGTGCATAATTAATAATAGAAACTTTAAATGTGCTAAATTATTTGTAATTTTGAAAAGTTTCTAAAAAAACAATTTTAAATGTACATAAAGAGCTAGTACATATCGATTGTGACAATGAAAATAAAGTAATTCCTTTTCATAAATTTTTGCTTGAAATACAACATATTGTGTATAAAATTATATGAAATTTTTCAGATAGACAGCTGAGATATACTGACCTGTCCAAAATTCGAAAAATGTTACTGAGGACGACTACTACTGTTGAGGAAAAGTAATGCTAGAGGAGGGTGTCCTTTACAGACTGTAGTCATAATTTAACTTCATGGCAGATTAAAACTGTGTGCCAGGCCGAGACTCGAACTCGGGACCTTTGCCTTCCGTGGGCAAGTGCTCTACCATGTGAGCTACCCTAGAACGACTCACGCCCCATCCTCTCAGCTTCAGTTCTGCCAGTACCTCGTCTCCCGCCTTCCAAACTTCACATCTGCCATGAAAGCTGAAAATTAAATCGTTGTTGAATATGTGTTGACCCCGCACTCTCCACTCTCTCCCTCCCTCCTCTTCCTCTCCCCCCTCCTCTCTCTCCCTCCACCCTTCGGCCAGCTTCCTGCATGTCAGATGTTAAATATGCTCATGGCCATTGGAAACGCCCTCGCAGACCTTTATGTTTGCTCCTGGAGTGGGGACGGTGGGGAGGGGGGGAGGGAGGTGTCTCAGTAACCGATGTATGTTGTACTAAACACACTCCACAATGCTTTGGTTACTCCACCACGGCGCACAACCGCTCCGTTACCTCATTTGGACTCCGCTAGGTTCGCCACTCAGAAGCACAGTTTCCACTTCCACTGTACACGTTCGCGGGCAGATAAACCCTCCAGTTTCCAAAGTTCCATCGCATCCAAGGTGAGGCGACTGAATTACCTGCAAATCCCAACTGCACGCAGAGGTGCACTACAGGTCACCGTCCAATCGCCGCAAGTTAATGGAACTGCGCATGCGCGCGCCGCAGTAAACGGGCAGTTGGCTGTGCCGTCGCGCCTGAACTTGGAGGCATGTAACGACCTGCGGGAACCCCGGGTGGACGATTCGCGCCGTTCCTATGCTAACGCCGCTCCGATAAGCTGCCCCAGCGCCCTCTCCGATATAAATTGAAATCCTTACGGTGTACATGCTACGACGAGCAGTACGCATGTGCGAGCACTATCTCTCCTCCTCTCAAGTTACTAAATTTTTCCTTCCTTTTTTTTATTATGTTGTTAATTTCAGTTACTCGTTACCTGTGTGCCCGTAAGTTTCTTTTGCATTTATTTCCTTTACAGATTAACAACACTAACAGTAACATACAGTTAGTCGTTCCTACAATCATTGTTTCTTGATCCACACACACACACTAGGTGATCTAGCAGTATCATAAAACAGAAACTAAATTTTGAGCAATGGGCAGTATTATAAAAAGTAATGCTGCCCATTCCCTAAAGTTTGGTTTGCAATGTTAAAAAACGTATTTGTTGCACAACATAAATGAGCAGTGCTCAGTTTAACAGTTTCTCAGCCAATGTCATTACCTCACAAAATTTAGCATTATAACCATTTAATCCATAGTGTTATGAATTTTAATTCTTTATTGTGCTTAACATTGTTCATTATGTAAAGTGTAATTTCAGCGTTAAGAAGCAAGTTTCATGCACAGTGCTCCATGCAAGTGATTGTATCTTTGCTTAAAATGTTTGCTTCCAGAAGACCTAGTGTCCCTTCCGGACGCTAGTCAAGTTGTTTCATGAAGATGCTCTCATAAGCCGAAAAATAGTTTGAAATAAACAAAAATCAATAGAACAAAATCAGTGTGCTTGCTTTTCAACCTTAAAATGGAGTTGTTCTACCAAGAAATAACATAATAATGCATGAATAAGATAAATGTAATTACAATACATATAATAATAATAATAATAAGAGATACCAATAAATGGAGCACTTTCTGTCATTCAGTGCACTATAAACACGGTTTAAAAATCAAGTTTATAGTGTACTGAATGACAGAAAACAAGCAACTGCAGTATTCCTTGACTTTACAAAAGCTTTCTATCCTGTCAATCATGAATTACTTGAAGGTAAATTGCTACAATATATAAATGAGGGAAAATACAATGTCTGATTTATATCATATCTCTCAAACATGGTACAAAAAGTTGCAATCACCTCAGAAAGTTTTGGAAGCATATAGTCAAAGGATGAAGTCATTAAGTCGTGAGATACAGCATTCCTCATGGTTCCACGCTTGGCCAGCTTATACTTATCAGTAATACGTCCCAAAGCATTCAAGAAGCTCGGTCAGTAACGGTTGCTGATTACATCAATATACAGTATTCGAATCATTGTGATAATGAACTATGTAACACGACTTCTGATGCAAACTCCAAGTTGGTAAACTGCTTAAACACAAATAAACTGTTCCTGAACAAGGACAAAAATGTGTATATAAATTTTCGCCCATCACATGTAGTTTCTTCAGGGACTGATTATGTCAGATTTGACAATGTACGTATAAACCAGGAGGTAACCACTAAATTCTTTGGAGTGGGTGTACTACTCTACGGTAGGACACACATACCAGAAGTTAGTGAATAGACTGAGCAGTTTGTGCTATGTGTTTCACGCCTGTGCAAAATCAGTGACATCGAAACACTAAAATGTTCATAGTTGGGACTTGTATACTGAACACTCACATATTGCATTTAATTTTGGGGCGTGTCACACGGAGATATATTTATTACGCAGAAGAGAATAATTGAGACAAGTGCCTCTTCCCTCCACCACTAAACGTCTATTTCTGGTTCTCAGTATCCTGCTAGTGCATTTTATTTGTACTCTCGAAATAGTTTGTTTATTCATGAAAATTTACATATTTTTACAAAAAAGGTAAAGACACTCTCCATCATCGGGTCTGTCATTCCAGTGATGTACCTATAATGAAGTCAACGGCTATGTAACGGACACAGCAATGCAAAGCGCGTAGGAGCTCTTCTATACAATATACTCCGTGAAAGCTTAAAGTCGAATAACAAAGGATTCAGACTAAATGTTGCTTCATAAGATCTGCTTCAATACAGGGATATTACCTTACGTAACCATAAGCTTGGAGCTGCTTAGTTCATTGTACAGAAGTAACTGTTGTTTTGCTTATTAGGAGTCTGAAACAGCCAAGTTAAATATTTTCTTAAATGTCATTAGTTTTTAACTGATTTATTTCATTTGAGAGATGTTAACTGGTGTTTTTTCTTGTTATGAGTCTATAATGTAACTGTAATTCTGACTTGTTCCATACCAATTTGTTCTTATTATGAGTTAATTGCAATATTTACAAAAATTTTAATTGTGACTTGTCCCATGTGTAGCAACTCATAACAGGACTCCTGTGTCGATAAAAATCATATCGAATCAAAAAATTATTTTTCTTCCAACTTGAAGGGCGCCTTGATTGATCGCTACATGAGGTGCAAAGAAAAGAGAACCTTTACAAAGCTCATCATAATTTCTTCGTAACTACAACAGACAGACAAAATAAAATGGACACCCCAGCTTAACCCAGTCATTTTCGGAGTTAATTTCCTAATTTATCTGCAACACACTGACTTCATCTTTTGTTTCTTTCCCTTCTCCTAGAACGATAGAATAGGTGAAAACGAGAGACACGCACACCTCATCCACTATATGAACATGCCGGTAGCTGTGCTGTGCATCATCTGACTGCGAAGATCATCGCTGTGCGCTTCCTAGTCTTAAAATAGTAGTAGAATTATGTCACTCTTTAGGAGTGGTTAGTATCTACAGTCACTCATTACATAGTGCAGAACTCCTACAACTTTTGTTTACTTTATGCATGAACAACAAGGAGGAGGACAATCGCCCTAGTGCATAGATTGGAACGGGAGATGAATCGTTCAAGAAACTAGAAGAATAACCAGCCAATGCAACACAGCTTCATAGCTTGCTCATCATTTAACAGATCTTCCATTAATGTTGACGCTACTGTTCATGTGAAAGGTGCTTCTTAGCAGCAGCTGCTAGAAGGTTCACCTGAACTACTTGCATTTTCTCTCGGTTTCTCACCGACACACGCCATAACTATAGTACCTTACCTACGATCGACAGTTGCTGGCAGCATATTCAGAAAACAAACACTTTCATTATCTTCTGAAAGACGGTGAATTCACAATATTCTCAGACCACAACCCATCAACATTTGCTGTTTACACTGCTGAGTCCATTACATAGCCATCGACTTTATTATAGCTACATCATTGGAATGACAGATTTGATGATGATGGGTGTCTTTACATGCTATTTATGTAGTACTTAAAATGGTCTGGCGTTTTGTATGATTGATTTCAATGATGTGGCAAGCTCTTGATGTTAGGGGTCGTAACTTTTATAAATAGATGTACAGGTTGTTGCCGACACATTTGTATTGGAGATGTTAGATCGCTTTATTAACTGATTGTTTGCTTGTGTGAAGTTTGTTTCTTGTCCTTCTGATGAAGACGGATTAAAACCCGTTGAAACCGTGACTAAGGTTAGCTTAAAACCACCATTCATTGCAACTGGTTGTCTGTCTTATTCTCCTGGCATTTTTAGAATATTGTCAACCCTCTCGCCCACATTTATAGAGGGTACAGGTGCAGATCACGCACTGGTTTCATCGGGTTCGAAATTTGAGTCTCAAGTTCATGCCTAATTATCTTGATGACGTGGTGGTTTACAGCAAGTCATTTTCCGGACACCTTGAACACCTAAGGCAGGCTCTGGTGAGTTTGAGAGACATGGGGCTTACTGTGAGTTATTTTAAAGTTAATTTCGTCCACCAGGATATCATTTTTCTGGGCCCCAGTTATCAGGTCAGATCATTCGTGCATAAGAGTCATCTATAGTTACTGTCCATCTAAGATCAAGAAGGGCATGACTCAGTTTGTTGAGATAACAAGTGGTTTTAGAAAGACCGTCCCAAAATTCACGGGATTAGCTGCGCCCCTGAGTGAGTTGTGGCAGAAGGCTGAGCCGATCAGGTGGACTGAAGCCAACAGGCGGCGTTCGAGGTGTTACAAACTGAACTGCGTAACTCTCCCCTGTTGGTGGTGTCGGACCTCCAGGTGTCGTTCATCATGCAAACAGACTCTTCGAACTCACTAGTCACATCTCTACCACTACAGGAGCAGGATGGTGACCATAAGTCATTAGAATATGCGCGGAGGTCTTTCTTATTTGACTTGTGAGTTTGAGCCCCTCATGGCATTTCCCGCTCTTGAAAAATTTAGATTCCACCTGCAACATCAGGAATTCCTGCCTGAGACAGATAACCAAATGCTCTTTTGAGCCATAGTGGGTTCTCACAAGACCAGTCGAATTGTGCACTGGGCAGTATTCATTTCCGCATGTGGCATGCTGTGATTTCCAGGGAGGGATATTTTATTATGGCGTAAAGTGTATCCACAGGACATGTGGCCTGTACCTCAAGAAGTGTCATGATGATCTCTCCATTGGCAAAAGATTCCGGAATAGTCCCCCATTCGGATCTCCGGGAGGGGACTGCCAAGGGGGAGGTTACCATGAGAAAAAGATTGAATAATCAACGAAAGGATAATGTTCTACGAGTCGGGGCGTGGAATGTCAGAAGCTTGAACGTGGTAGGGAAACTAGAAAATCTGAAAAGGGAAATGCAAAGGCTCACTCTAGGTATAGTAGGGGTCAGTGAAGTGAAGTGGAAAGAAGACAAGGATTTCTGGTCAGATGAGTATCGGGTAATATCAACAGCAGCAGAGAATGGTATAACAGGTGTAGGATTCGTTATGAATAGGAAGGTAGGGCAGAGGGTGTGTTACTGTGAACAGTACAGTGACCGGGTTGTTCTAATCAGAATCGACAGCACACCAACACCGACAACGATAGTTCAGGTATACATGCCGACGTCGCAAGCTGAAGATGAACAGACAGAGAAAGTGTATGAGGATATTGAAAGGGTAATGCAGTATGTAAAGGGGGACGAAAATCTAATAGTCATGGGCGACTGGAATGCAGTTGTAGGGGTAGGAGTAGAAGAAAAGGTTACAGGAGAATATGGGCTTGGGACAAGGAATGAAAGAGGAGAAAGACTAATTGAGTTCTGTAACAAGTTTCAGCTAGTAATAGCGAATACCCTGTTCAAGAATCACAAGAGGATGATGTATACTTGGAAAAGGCCAGAAGATACGGGAAGATTTCAATTAGATTACATCATGGTCAGACAGAGATTCCGAAATCAGATACTGGATTGTAAGGCGTACCCAGGAGCAGATATAGACTCAGATCACAATATAGTAGTGATAAAGAGTAGGCTGAAGTTCAAGACATTAGTCAGGAAGAATCAATACGCTAAGAAGTGGGATACGGAAGTTCTAAGGAATGACGAGATACATTTGAAGTTCTCTAACACTATAGATACAGCAATAAGGAATAGCGCCGTAGGCAACACAGTTGAAGAGGAGTGAACGTCTCTAAAAAGGGCAATCACAGAAGTTGGGAAGGAAAACATAGGTACAAAGAAGGTAGCTGCGAAGAAACCATGGGTAACAGAAGAAATACTTCAATTGAATGATGAAAGGAGGAAGTACAAACATGTTCTGGGAAAATCAGAAATACAGAAATACAAGTCGCTGAGGAATGAGATAAATAGGAAGTGCAGGGAAGCTAAGACGAAATGGCTGCAGGAGAAATGTGAAGACATCGGAAAAGATATGATTGTCGGAAGGACAGACTCAGCATACAGGAAAGTCAAAACAACCTTTGGTGACATTAAAAGCAAAGGTGGTAACATTAAGAGTCCAACGGGAATTCCACTGTTAAATGCAGAGGAGAGAGCAGATAGGTGGATAGAATACATTGAAAGCCTCTATGAGGGTGAAGATTTGTCTGATGTGATAGAAGAAAAAACAGGAGTCGATTTAGAAGAGATAGGGGATCCAGTATTAGAATCGGAATTTAAAAGAGCTTTGGAGGACTTACGGTCAAATAAGGCAGAAGGGATAGATAACATTCCATCAGAATTTCTAAAATGATTAGGGAAAGTGGCAACAAAACGACTATTCACGTTGGTGTGCAGAATATATGAGTCTGGCGACATACCATCTGACTTTCGGAAAAGCATCATCCACCCAATTCCGAAGACGGCAAGAGCTGACAAGTGCGAGAATTGTCGCACAATCAGCTTAACAGCTCATGCATCGAAGCTGCTTACAAGAATAATATACAGAAGAATGGAAAAGAAAATTGAGAATGCGCTAGGTGACGACCAGTTTGGCTTTAGGAAAAGTAAAGGCACGAGAGAGGCAATTCTGACCTTACGGCTAATAATGGAAGCAAGGCTAAAGAAAAATCAAGACACGTTCATAGGATTTGTCTACCTGGAAAAAGCGTTCGACAATATAAAATGGTGCAAGCTGTTCGAGATTCTGAAAAAAGCAGGGGTAAGCTATAGGGAAAGACGGTCATATACAATATGTACAACAACCAAGAGGGAATAATAAGAGTGGACGATCAAGAACGAAGTGCTCGTATTAAGAAGGGAGTAAGACAAGGCTGTAGCCTTTCGCCCCTACTCTTCAATCTGTACATCGAGGAAGCAATGATGGAAATAAAATAAAGGTTCAGGAGTGGAATTAAAATACAAGGTGAAAGGATATCAATGATACGATTCGCTGATGACATTGCTATCCTGAGTGAAAGTGAAGAAGAATTAAATGATCTGCTGAACAGAATGAACAGTCTAATGAGTACACAGTATGGTTTGCGAGTAAATCGGAGAAAGACGAAGGTAATGAGAAGTAGTAGAAATGAGAACAGTGAGAAACTTAACATCAGGAATGATGGTCACGAAGTCAATGAAGTTAAGGAATTCTGCTACCTAGGCAGTAAAATAACCAATGACGAACGGAGCAAGGAGGACATCAAAAGCAGACTCGCTATGGCAAAAAAGGCATTTCTGGTCAAGAGAAGTCTACTAATATCAAATACCGGCCTTAATTTGAGGAAGAAATTTCTGAGGATGTACGTCTGGAGTACAGCATTCTATGGTAGTGAAACGTGGACTGTAGGAAAACCGGAACAGAAGAGAATCGAAGCATTTGAGATGTGGTGCTATAGACGAATGTTGAAAATTAGGTGGACTGATAAGGTAAGGAATGAAGAGGTTCTACGCAGAATCAGAGAGGAAAGGAATATGTGGAAAACACTGATAAGAAGAAGGGACAGGATGATAGGACATCTGCTAAGACATGAGGGAATGACTTCCATGGTACTAGAGGGAGCTGTAGAGGGCAAAAACTGTAGAGGAAGACAGAGATTGGAATACGTCAAGCAAATAATTGAGGACGTAGGTTGCAAGTGCTACTCTGAGATGAAGAGGTTAGCACAGGAAAGGAATTCGTGGCGGGCCGCATCAAACCAGTCAGTAGACTGATGACCAAAACAAAGTGGGAGAGGGAATTAAAAATTTGTCCTCCACGGGAGTTGATGTCAGTTGTGTTTACATATTGTGATGCTTCCATGCTGGGAAACCATTTGGGGATTTACAAGATGATCCATAAGATCAGTAGACATTGTCTTGGCCATTTCTGTTTAGGGACGCTAGGATGTTGGTGAACCAGTACTAGGCTTGAAAGAGGGCCAAGCCTAATTCAAACAGACTCCTCGTCCTGAGTGTCCAACGAATCGATTATTTATAGATTATGTTGTTTCATTACCTTGCACTCTGTCAGAGCACATGTCAGTTTCCATAGCTGTGGATAGCTTGTCCCGTTTTACCTAGTTAGTGCCCAGTGAAGAGGTGATGGCAGAAACCAGCATACGACATCATGCCACAACTATGTCTAGATTTTGTGTCTAGGCAATTCCTTACATTGTTTCCAGCATAACATAACGCATGCCATATGTCAAATCCTCAGCACCATGAGTCATGAAGCTCATCATGCTACTCCAGTTGCCTCAATGTTTTCCTGTTCTTTAAATTCACCACTGTCTAACATTTGGTCCATCAAATTTATTGCCAGATGAGATCACCCCAGAAATTATTAAGACCAATTGGCGAAGGGCCAATTTAGACATACCACTTTTAAACTGCTGCATAACTGTCTGACACATTGAACCATGTTCGAGCAGTCTCCTGATTTTGGTATTATAGGTGTAAAGGGAAAAAACAATGTAATAGATGATGCTTTATCATTACTTCTGCAAGGTCTGCCAGAATTAAGGAGCTTGTGGAACAAACCTAAGAATTAAAAATCAAGTAAATGAAGGACAATAACTAAAGGCAATTGTTTTGATATTTGTAAAAATATGGACGAATTGCAAGATAGTGATCCCAGATGGAAAAAGGCAAAGATACTCCTCATGTAGGAAAATAATAATAAGCCATGGCAACACTATAAAGTTAAAAAAGGCGTGTTGTTTGGAGGAGAAATGTTCCTGCTGACATGTGGTGTGTCTGAACACCTACTGCATGTCAATATGCTCTGATATGGCATATGCACTATGTATGGGGACACTCTAGTACAACAAAATATTGCGAGAAACTAAGCCTGTAATATTATGTTCAAATATGTTATGGAGTGCTCAGCAAATACTAAAAAGTTGTCTGATTTGCAAAAAGGTTTAACTGTCAAATCAACATTGTAGAATGAAAGTACATTCAGATACACACAAAACCTAATGGTGTCTGTAGTAACTAGCAAGTTCTATGCCCCTTGCCCATGGAGGTGTGAAATGTATAGTAGGTATGTATAGTATCTTCACTAAGTATGTTAAATTATGCACTGTCACTACCCCAATAATTAAATGCATACTGAATGACTGTATTCCCATGGTAGGTAAGTCCACTGCTACATTGTTGTACAATGCATCAGTTTTTAATTGCAAAGAATGGAGAGAATTTCTGCAAGATCAAAAATCCAGCAAATTCCAATCTCAAAATTCAATCCTCAGGGCAACCCCGCAGTGACGATTTATTGTGAATTCTGTAGGTTCTTCATGAGTTTTCAGAAAGCACACACATTCATAAATGTATAAGCTAGAAAGTACATTGTTTTAACTCTTTAAATATTTACCTGTATGGCTGTCTATGAGGATCTTCTTTCATTATTCTGATAGCCCTTTTTTAAAGTTTGAAAGATTGTTTTGCCATACCCGTATTTCCCCAGAAGATCGTACCATATCTAATCAAGTTATTTACATAAGCATAATAGGTGCACAACAATGATTCAATGCTACAACAGTACCAAAGCATACTTAGCACATAACAGCATTTATTTAGCTTCTTATTCAAAACTTCTTGATGACTCTCCCACATCAAGTACTCATCCACCCATATGCCTAGAAATTTTGTGAATGGAGCTTATGCAATAGCACAGTGCTCTAACTCAACTTTTATGCTACTTCTAGCTTTATCTCTAATACTTGTGAAATTCATCATACTGTTCTTCCCTTATTTATGATCAAAGAATTACCCCTAAACCATTTTCTTGCTTCATTTACTGTCTTAGAGGCATTCTGCTCTAGATTATCATCATTGTATCCTTTCACAAAAATGTTCATGTCATTGGCAAACATCGTATGTTGTACCCTGGGGCACTACATAGCTAGATTGTTTGTACTCTCTGTTGTCTGTCAGATAGACAAGACTTGAAATACATGAAGGCCAGCCCCAAAACCTCATAACAGTTTAGTTTCATAAACAGTAACTCGTGGCTGATTAGATGAAATGCTTTGGATAAATCTAACGAGGAACCCCTTGAGTGTGAGGTTGCAAAAGACCAATGACGTGTACAGCATTCAACACCCGACACATTATCTACCACGCAACCATAATATTGGCTGCTAATGGTAACAGGGGGCAGAACAGGAGGTATCCAATAGTGAGCACAGCATAAGGTTCCGGACCATAGTTGAACTGCTAATGAAAAACACAGCAAACATTCCATTATATCTACTACAGTTGCCAAATTTGGCAATTCGTTAGAAAGGAACGCAAGGAATTTCGCACAGTGAAAAAGAAGAGGCAGATAAAATATCAGCGTTTCTGTAAGATGAGTCGGTAGAGTATGTGGTACCATATATGCTAGACTCTGTGGACAATTTACATGATGAGACATTCTTAACAAGGGAAACCAGTATTGAAATAAGTCCTTGTCAGACAGGGAGTCATATATCCTATCTCCTGTGAATTGTAGTGAAGGACAATCATTGTCCAAGAAGTTGGCACTAATCATAATTATGTACATGGAGGATCATCCACAGCAAAGTAAAAAACCAATTATGAGCAAATTTAGAATAAATCCGCATCAATATGACCTGGAAATGCATAAGAAAAACTACAGATATGCAAGGGAGAACGAAATGCACTTGCTACAAAAACTGGTGTTTGAGGATTTCAAGGATGCTCGACACATTTACAGGATGTGCATGATAGCGACCTGCTACAATGTGCATGTCAAATTGCGCACAACGCAGATTACAGTGATTTCAAGAGAAGCAGTGGATGGCTGCAAAATTTCAAACAATGCTACATAATTGGAAGATGTAAATCAACGAAATTTCAAACAAAGTGTCATGTTGATGATGCACAGAAAACTATAGACTCAGCCAAAAAAGTTGTAGATGAGGTAAACAGACTTATCCCATTATTCAGTAAGGAATTTGTGTTCAACTCCGACCAATCGGGATTTGAAGAGGGAATGCATATGACAGGAACCCTGTAAATTACTGTTGCCAAGAGAGTTGTATCAAGATCAACTAACATCGATGCCCTAACACATTTCCATACAATTATGCTGACTGTTACTCTGGATGGTAAATTGGCTGGAAAGTTATTTATTGTGCTCTACCTGTACGATTATTTTTTGTGTGTATGATCTTGCAAGGGCAGCAGCGATTATACACGTCACACCAATCAAGAGTGGGAAAGTGGACGTACGAGAACTACAAATATGGTATGGGCACTGCTTCTGGCCAATAGATGATCAAAATAATTTGCTTTTGCTGGATTTCTGATCTGTGTATAAAAATTTTACTCCTTTAGTGCAAACCGTTCCTCCTGAAAAGTGTGTGACATTGCAATTCATCCCACCTGGGACCACTGGACAAATTCAGCCTCTGAATGTTTGTTCTCTTCCTTGCCTATGAAACATATAATCATACTATCTGCAGCTACATCTTAAAGGATTGTCAGTCTCATGATATGTTCCACGACAGAGTGTTCCACATTCGCTTGCATGCCATCACATTCCATCAGTTCTCATCAGCCCATTACACCGATATATGTATGTAATCTTCAAGAATGGATACCTAGCTGAACGTCCTGCAGCGTTTGTTGCTACCAAGGAGTTTGCCGTCGTTCTTGACGGTGCGAAACTTTGTGATCACTGTGCTGCGCCATTTTTCATTCAGTGTTCATGGCGGAAGTTAATGGCATGTTTTGAACATTTCTTGGATGTTGTCGATGTTTATTTTGTGAGCTGTTATACATACATCCCTTAGTATGTTGATCTCTGCACCTCCTGGACACTCATTTTCCGTCGTCTTTCTGATGCACATGGTGAGTCGTTAGCAGCTAATATGTTTCCTGTCATAATTGTTAACACAACATTAGTAAATAAGCCTTACTGAAGACTGAACTTGTGGCCTCGCAATCAAGGGTTCCTTTTAAGAATATCCCACAGCTTAATTCGTTCATATGAAAGGCATTTAGCACCATTTTCATGAGTTGAAAAAATGTTATTTCTGTTGATTTATTCTTCCTAAACCTATTTTGAATAATAGTCAATATTTTACTTTTATTCAGGAAGTCATCTTGCTTTTCATACATTTTAATTACTTTGGAAAAGTCTGTGAAACATATCCTGTAAAAGATGTATTATTTTTCACTTTCTTCCTTACAATTACATAATTAATCTGTAAGAGAACTATGTCATAAAAAATGTATGTAATGTCAAAGACTAGATAATGAATATTGGTTGTAATTCAAAGTTGACAAATGTTAAAGAAAGTCTGTAAAACTCAATCAGTTTTTCTTGTAAAACAAAAGATTGGGAAGTGACGCGTTCCTCTTCTTGTAACTCGCTTCTGATGTTGTCCACAAACCTATCGTCATTTAGATAGTAAACGTGTCTTCCTTCGTTGTACAAACCTCTTAGTAATGACATATTATTTTTATTGTATG
Organism: Schistocerca gregaria; assembly: GCF_023897955.1. NCBI lineage: Eukaryota > Metazoa > Arthropoda > Insecta > Orthoptera > Acrididae > Schistocerca > Schistocerca gregaria. Next base: position 71,040,402 of record NC_064925.1, read on the forward strand.
AGTTTTATGTTGCAGACAAATGTGTCAGTAATTGTGCGCACACTGTCTGATGGCTGAACGACTGATAGCTGCCGGCCGAAGTGACCGAGCGGTTCTAGGCACTACATTCTGGAGCCGAGCGACCGCTACGGTCGCAGGTTCGAATCCTGCCTCGGGCATGGATTTGTGTGATGTCCTTAGGTTAGTTAGGTTTAATTAGTTCTAAGCTCTATGTGACTGATGACCTCAGAAGTTAAGTCGCATAGTGCTCAGAGCCATTTGAACCATTTGACTGATAGCTTATCACCTCATGTCATTTAAATATTACGTTCTTAAAATGTCAAACTTGAATATTCTAGTAGCCGATGTAACTGCGTCAGACACTTGTTGTCTTATATAAGCGTTGCCGACCGCAGTGCCGTATTCTGCCTGCATACTTATCTCTGTATTTGAACACGCACACCTATACCAGTTTCTTTGGCGCTTCAGTGAATAATAATTCAAATGGGGCCCCACAATTTGGCATGGCATCGTGAGCATACTTACAGGTGATGCCCCTAGAGAGGAGTAGTCTCCACCAACAGAACTAGTTAACTCAATATAGTGCCACTTCAGTGCTCCCCAGCAGCACTTCCAGCTAACTCCAGCAGCTTTCAGCAACCCTCAGTCTGCCAAGTGATGTAGCACTCGCCGTGATCGTAGAAAATGCCGCAGACAGTGTCGATATCCTTCCCGTTTTGGACAACTGATTCAAATGGTTCAGTTGGCTCTGAGCACTATGGGACTTAACGTCTGAGATCATCTGTCCCCTAGACTTAGAACTGCTTAAACCTAACTAACCTAAGGACATCAGACACATCCATGCCCGAGGCAGGATTCGAAGCTGCGACCGCAGCAGCTGCGCGGTTCCAGCCTCAAGCGCCTAGAACCGCTCGGCCACTGTGGCCTGCTTGGACAACTGGCTAGAAAATGCAACCCTCCATGTAATTACCCAATCGAAGACTGCGATCAATCGCAAGACGGCGGGTTTCTTCCTTGTATGTGAAATGTGGCAGTATTAGGCATGACTGATCAACCTTCTGTTATTCATTGTTTTCCTACACGCTTGTACATCCAGTACAGGTGCAGTGAGTAAATTTGTTTAATGAAGTCATGATCAGACTTCCGTGTTCTCCAAGTGAAACTTGAAGACCGATCTTCTGTTACCTCCTGGCTCACTGCTGTGAGTATCTCTAGGAGACCTACTTTCAGACAATGAAGTGAAGCGGTGAGCCTGGGTTTCATGAAGAACTTGCAGTGGACCTGCCGATATCATTGAACCTATTGCCTCACCAGAATTTCTACATTTTCACATTGATATGTCCATATGGGAGGCTCTACTCCGCAGAATGGTGAGGCACTTTATGGATACACTATCTGTTCAAGCAATACTCGCGAAATGAAAAGGCGACGCTTTAACATACAGCAGCGCCCGTTTGTTTCTTTGGAAGTTACTGATTGTGTTACGAAAGAGTCTGTGATATTACCTGTGTGAAATATACTTTGTTTACAATAAAACATTTTAATGGTGCCTCGGATATATTTATGTATTTTCGTATAAAATTTCCATTGGCATTGAGTATATCACTGTCTTATCACAACAATTCCGCCATATGGAATTTATCGGCCAGTTTACTACTGATGTTGGTCATATGCGAAGTGCTGATAAAGTTGTAGCCGACTACTTCTTTAGAATAAAAGCTATTTTTCGGGGGGCGTCAACTACTCAAAACTGGCTACAGCACAAGACACTAACGATGGACTTGGGTGTTTATCAAGAAAGCAAATACAAGACTGTGTCTGCAGGAACAACCAATGACCAACTACCTTATGTATTGTGATGTTTCTCAAAACTGTTTACGCGCTTTTGTTTCATTGCGTTTTAGGAGAAAGGGTGTTAATGTCATCCATAGACTCGCTCATTTTGGAGCCTATGGAACTATAAAAATGGTGACAGGCAGATGTGTGCGGTAGAGTGTGAGAAATGATTGCAAGTTGTGGGTAAAAACTTGTTTGGTTTGTCAATCTGTTAAAGCAATTGGTTCATTCAAGGAATATACAGAACGTTTTCTCAAGTTCATACTGGCGTCGCACCCCAGCGCAAGACAGCAAGTACCTCTTTTCAGCTATTGTTTTCCCACCAACTGGAAGCAGTACACGTCATGGACATTTCAGTAGAGACGGTGGCACAAACATTTCTAAGGGCCACCAATTTTAGTCCTAGTCTCGTGAACGGGCAAATTTATGTGGTTTTATACATCATCGTACCACCAAGTACCATCTGTCCAGTAACAGTATGGTGGAAGGTTGACACCAGATCTTCAAGTTGGCCCTGACGTGTCGAGATTCTTCTTGGATGTCAGCCTTGCTCTTTATGCTGCTTGCTTTTCATGCAGCATTCAGAGCTTGTGTTGGTGAATCAGTGGCGGAATTTGTGTATGGAAAGACTATCAGGCTTCCATCGGAATTCTTCAGTAAATAGTGGGATTAGCCACGTTGAGATCCTCTCTTCTTAACACAGCAAATCAAGAACTACATTTCCAGTTTCAACCATCCGCAGCACCCCATCTCACAAACCCAGCAATTTTCATTCACAGAGACCTCAGTATCCGCTTTCACATTATGCTTTGCAGTTACTCCATCAAGACCCCTTTGCAACCAACTTATAGGGGTCTGTATCCAGTTTTGTACCACAGTGCCCACACTGTGACAATATTAGTTAATGCTAAACCTACCAAGGGTTTGGTGCGACATGTCAATCCAGCCTAGTTGCTCCAGGTGGACGACACTGTGCGTCAGTCCCACTATTGTCACCCAACGCCTAGCCTACAACGTGCAAGAACTGACGTGCTTACTCCATTTCCTGACAAGTCTGTTCAGTCACCACCTACAGACACAGATACTACTGAGGCTATGCTGTCACTGCACCAACTCAGTTTCTTCAGCATGAGGGTTGGCAGAACTGTCCAGCATAAATATCCATTCATTCTGGGAGCTCTGGTCTACGGAATGGGAAGAGGGAAGAAGAGGCGGGGGCTATCTGGTGATACAAAATGTCGACAGAAAGTGTGGAATATCTTTGTTTTGTTATCTACTGAAAAGTTCTTTGGTGTTTTTCCTGTTGCTGCCATTTTATTTCTGTTTTTGTTGCATAATATGAATCCCCTATTACGTATCAAATGTGTGTTTATGATAAACTAGTAAAACGTTTGTTACTAGCACTGCTCACATTTAATTGTGGATCATCGTTCCCACAAATTATATTTTACAGTGAGTCTCCGGGTCTCCAGCACTGTATTCACATCATGAATTTATGACTCTATGTGTGTCAAAAGTTTCTGTACATGACACACCCATGTAACTGTGATCTTATCTGATACCAATGAAATGTGTGGTTGTTTACTAATGAATGTAGCTTACTGATCAGATGTGTACCTTGAGACTCCAGACTGTTAAAGAGTTGATAATTGTAAAATCAGAATGATGATGCAATGAACATGAAAATATTGAAAACTGTGTGCTGCACATTTTTAATGAATGCCAGTCCCACCATTTAATAGGAGTAAGAATATAGAACATATAAAACTAGATGAACCGAAGGTGGATAACCAGATTGGGTAAGTCTTTGTATGATATTCCCAATTATAGCTGTGCATAAGATTAAAACTCGAAATTTATTATTACATTTCAAATTAGAAGACACAAAGCTACAACTGGCAAAGAAGCAAGTCTGCTAAATAATTATAAAATGACAAAATCGTAAATACTATTGTAATAAGTTGATTTCTGTTTATGTGGGGGTTGCCAAAGCTCACCAAACTATTTAAAATTGTGAAATTTTCTGAACTGAAAAATTTGCAAGCTAACAAATTTTTATGAAATTGGGCATTTTTGGCACTAGAAAAAGACTACAAAACTATGGTACTGAATTTTGGAAATAAGTTAAGTTTAGAACATTCTGGAACACAACAATTTTGATATGAAAAACATCGAAAAAAATAAGATGTTCGTTGAGAAGAGGAGAGTGAGGGCTCTCAAATGATGTCAATTAAAAAACAAACAGTTATTTGCTCACTGAAAATTTCACTTTAAGATGGTGGAATCGTAAAACGTGAATGGATTCCTGCAGTACCATTATCATGAAATGTGAGCAATGAGGCAGCAAAATAAATAAATAAATAAATAAATAAAAATATACCCTACTACAAATCATTTCTATATTTATTTCCATTACCGTCTAAAACAGTACACAACAACCAGTTTCTCCAAATTTTCTTCACTTATGCTCGTTTGTTTATCAGACTAAAGTTTTTGTACTTAGAAAATGATCTTCCTACGTCACAAATAACGACAGGTGCATACTTGAGCGAGTAAGTTTCGCACAAAGTCAGATCAGACTGAAAGTCTTTTTACATTTTCGGAGAAAAATATTTTTTGTCGACATTAGAATCTCATAACCAGGATACGGTCCGATAACTTTGTTCATCTTACCTTTTGTCGCATTCTTCAACCTCCTCAATAATTACCCGAGATTCCAACTTCATTATTGCCACAGACTAATTCCCAAGACCTGATTTGATGAAAACTCAGTCCGATCTGTTTTCCGGAAGGCACTTCCGCATCTTTAACGCTAGAACTGGCAACAGACATGGTATTAATCGTGTTGGTACCACTGAAGCCATTTGAAATTCTAGCTATTCCTTCGTTAGTACCTGACTATTTTTGTCTGCAGTCTTGTAACTCTTGGTGCTAAAGATTTAGCTTAAGAGGAAATTTTGTGTTAAGTTGTCACAGCTGGCGCTGTGAGACTTGTTACGTAATTATTTTGTTACTTCCTCGAACATATTATTTTAGTTAGATTTTCCGATGATCCATATTTTCATTAGAATATGGCACCTGTATGGCTCATGAGTGAAGATCTACATTTTGACAGATTTAGGCAGTATACATGACGTTGATACCGATGAGGAACAGGAGGTAATTACTCATAGTGACCATAACACTGAAAGTGAATAAGAGCACGAGTCAGATGGAAGTGACGATATTAATTGTCAGTTAGATTGTACTGGTGACTGGTTTGTGAGAAGTGACAAAACTTCTCCACAAGCAAAGCGATAAGAAAAAAATATTGTAAGAATTTTTCCAGAACCGAAGGCTATTTGCAGGGGTGCAACAACTAAGATTTCTGGGTTCAGTAGGGCAATTAGTATGTCAATGACTGATAAAATTGTAAAATATACAAACACATTCTGCGCAATCCAGAATTTTCTGATTATCATAGAGAAAGAGATAAAAAAGAAACGCTGGCGCCCCTTGGTTTAATTTATGTTTTCGGATTGAAGAACGTTAACCACATGCAGGTAACGGAGTTGTGGAATACCGATGGGTCAGGAACCGACATTGCAAGAGCTGTGGTGAGGTACAAGCGATTCCTGTTTCTGTTTCATTGTATTCATTTCAGCGATAAAACAACCACAGAAGAGAGGACATATGATAAGTTGGCTCCAGTCCTTTCAATTTTTGATGACTCTGTGGTCAGCTACACAAATACGTACAATCGTACAATCTCAGTGAGCTTGTCACCACTCATGAGACACTGCAAGCTTTTAGGGGTCGTTGTGCATTTATACAGTATATTCCCTGGCAAATATTGCATTAAGGTATTTGCACTTTGTCATGCGAAACAATTTTTACAAGCAACCTTGAGGTATATTATGCCAAGCAGCCTGAAGGCCCTTAGGCTTCAGAAATAATTTACAAACTAATGAGTCATATAAAGCGATCCAAAAGGAATATAATAATGAACATTTGATTATGTCACTATTACAGAAAACGCATACGTACATTGAGATACATAAAAGGAATAAATGAAAAATTCACATGGAATTCTTTCCTAAGAAAGACCGAGAACCAGATTTGTCCCTCTTCGGATATCAAAACGCTGTAATATTGGTTTTGTATGTGATGAAGAACAAGGCGCTTCTGATGTTGTGAGCTAAGGTAATATCGCTGAAGATTCTCGAAAGCCAGATATTGTGTTAGACCACAATGCCACGAAGAGGGGCATTGATACAGTCGACCAGATGTGAGGCACATAACTTGTGACTCGTATAATGAGAAGGTGTCATTTGGTAACCTTTTTCTTTCTAATGGACACTGCAGGTATCAATACCCAGATGATTTTTTTACTAAAATGGAGAAAATCATAGGGTTGCAAAAAGGATTTTTCTAAAGAACCTACCTATGGTCTTATGAAACCACATCTAACAGAAAGAGCCAAAATTCTCAGCTTTCCTAAGGATACTTGGCTGTTCCTTCAAAGGTACCGGAAAAAATAAGGGCAGATTGAGGAGCCTTCTTCCAAAAAACGAAGATACTGTGCTATTTGTGGAAGGGTCTAGGATATGAACATAACAATAAAGTGTGTTTCATGTAAGAGTGTTGCCTGCAGTAAGCATATGGCTTATTAGTTACACATTGAAAAAATATGGAATTACAACTTCAAATTCAGACGATTCGTGATCTAACTCTTGACCACTCTCGAGTTACTGATTGGTGAACGTTGTCTGTCAGTAATCTGTTACAATACAGTTCCAGTAAGCATTTAATATGAATATATCATTTTCAGTGCTGACGAAGAAACATAATTTTCTATCTCTTTAAACTGAATCATTAGTTTTCTAGATACTTGTCTGTCTTTATTATAAAAAGGACCATTAACAGCCATATTAAATAATGAAACATTATTTTGCATTAAAAGTGATCAGCAGTCTAAACTACATATTTTTTTATTATATATCTAACACTATTAGCTGATATTTTCAGCTGTGGTGATAATATATTTGCTATATTAATTCGATAAAAAATTAGTATCGTTATTATTAATATCAGTTTCAGTAACAGTATATTTGCCCATTAAAAATAAATTAATTAATATCAATACTGATGTGAATTCATGGGAAAATTATTTTAGAGCCGAGCAACGTTAAGTGACGCAATCAATGCGTCTGCTAGAAGGTTAATGTAAGCTGTGACTACGAAAGTGTCTATGACCCAAAGCTGGAGAAAAAAATTGAGGGACAATACCTTAACGTTTTCAATAGAAAGACGTAAACAGATATTAGCTTCAATGAATTTGCGGTGACTTACGGTCTCTTACAGACATAACTTTAGCAAAATTATCATAGTAAAATATGGCAATATTTATTCAGAAACCCCATCAGTATAGCTCTAAATGTGGCAACACGGACAGGTGATTTCGGGAGTATCTTCGATAGAAAAAAAAAGTTGCACGTAACTTAACACTGTCAAAATTATCAGACCTTTATATTTCGTGCATCTGTGTATGTTTTTTGTGGAGCGTGTCAGCATATTCACATCGTCGTATCTTGGACGCACTGTTTCAGCTACTCGATGTAGTGCATAGTCTAAACGTGTAACATTGAGGGTAATAGAACACTTTTCTATTTAAATTTATTGGCACTAGGCACATTAACTTTTACCGAGCCGAATTGGATGCTTGAGCTCACTATGATATTTATAGACTGTAACAAAATTCGCGAAATTACCCATGTTCTGAACCTTTCGCGGAGTTCACGTGGAGAAGAAAAACCATGGGTAAAAGGTGCCATCATGCGAGTTACTGCAATATAAACAATGAGGCCAGAAAAATGATATAATTTGCAATATAAATGTCTAAATCCATGAGGTTATACCACTTAAATCTTAGAAATATGCATTCGCTCCCTAAATGGCCAAAACATGCTTTTACACAGAATTCCGGGCTGTAAAATCACCAATATTTCTTTAAAGGGAACATTTCCATGTGAACTACACTTTTTTCCCTTGAAGTTTTGCATATTGGTGAATACATGGTGAAAAATATGTTTAACCAGTGAAAACTGTAGGAAATTTAACGCTCCGCAACAGTGGTCGTCAAACTGCGTTCCGAACCAGGTAATCGTGCGATCCGCGGACGTGAGATCCTGTCTCAACCGTATTTTATAATAATGTGCGTCTAGTGACTAATGGCTGACTCCAGAAATGTAACGCTGAGAGCTTACTAATAAGAGTGAAATTTTCCTGTTCGGCAAGAAAAATAGTTGCAGAATAGGTAATATGTTGGAGATTTCGGCCCTGGGCTGAGTAAATTTGGCAGCTTATAAGGGGCAGAGGGGTAAGTAAGTAGTGTGCCATCAGCGCGTTTAGAGGAGGTGACAAGTAAAACGTTTCATTGTTTCTCTTCTAACAAGCCACAGTCGTGCGCTACTCGTGCCGATCCAGTGGCGGATACATCAGTCAGCCCGCACTCTATTCGTTTGTTCCTTTCGTCAGTCGACTCGGCTGAATCGAGTTATCGAGAAAATGTACTATCCAATGTTTATATCATAAGATGAGATTGTCTTGCATATGTTAATAATCAGTTTAAATAAAACTTTCTTAAACTTTGCATGTGACTTGATTATTTTTTATTGTGGTAAAAGTAATGGAAGCTGAAGATATCTTTAGTGCCCCATCCTTGAGGTTTTTGTGTCCGCCACTGTGCCAATCAGCTGTTACGGTATAAATTTCAAATCGAAGTAGCATGGATTTGTGAATGTGCATTATAGAGACGGTCATCTTCGAATGTGGTACATATCTGCAGCAAGGAATATGAAATTACATTAAGGCTGCTTTAATGCAACGCAATGAGTAGAAGAGAAATGTTATTAAGAGTATTTAGTCAATCTGTGAAACCGTGTCTCATACTGCATAATACATTTACAAATAAGTACAATTGCTGTTATCGATCAATTAATCATCCGCTCACACAGACAACAGAACAATATCTCGCCAGGCAATCCCACTTTCAGAACTTTGGGCTCATTAGGGGGAGGTGGGAAGTTAGCATTCCGAAAAACAGAAAAGTCGGCACAAAGTGTTCCAAATGGTGCCGACTTTCAACGATCAGAACTTGGAGGCTAGCGGCCAACTTAACCTGCTCTTATTGTAGATAACTATTGGGGACTGATAATTTACTAATTTATCTAGGTTACCAATTAGTAATAAGATCGGTACTTAAGTGGCCCGATGTGTCACCGCCGGCCGGAGTGGCCATGCGGTTCTAGGCGCTACAGTCTGGAACCGCGAGACCGCTACGGTCGCAGGTTCGAATCCTGCCTCGGGCATGGATGTGTGTGTTGTCCTTAGGTTAGTTAGGTTTAAGTAGTTCTAAGTTCTAGGGGACTGATGACCTCAGAAGTTCAGTCCCATAGTGCTCAGAGCCATTTGAACCATTTGATGTGTCACCCAACAGTATCAGTACGGCTCTTGAACGAAAGAATTCGACGAACTTTGCTCTAGATGAAAGGTCAGAGGGCTTTTCGTCGTAGACTGTAACGCTAAGTTAGCACAGAGGTCAAAAATTTGAATCATGTGCCATAAATGTTCTATATTCAACAAACCAACTAAAGGTTCCCTTAGTAAGTATAGTTCATAGAATAGTGTGATATACGAGCACCACATCTGCTAATTCCATATCCTTTACCTTCTCTAGGATGGCGCAGATCATATAAGACCCGAGCCTTCCAAAAATACAATACAGTTTTTGAACGCTAGCCTCTTTTACATCATTCAGTCCTTTTTCTTCTTTATTGTATTTCGGTTCCCCCCGAGAGGGGAGGGGGGGCTGACACCAGCGTAATACGCCGCTCTGCAGCCTACACATAAGTTAAGAATAATAATGAGGAGATATAACAATAGAAAGCGGGGATAAAACGGTGACTGTTTAAAACTGGTACATGGCGAAAAAGCTGTGAAGAAAATATAAAAAACAAAGCGGTCAGTGTTGCTGATTAAAAACACTTAGGAAATACACAGCCACAATTAAAAACCACAGCGACAGCCAGGTTTCTGTTCACAACACTTTATAAATGGGACGCACAACACTGGACACTCACGGAAAACATTGCACCATAGAATATGGGTATTAAGGGGGGGAGGATCCGGACGGATGAGGGGGGAAGAGGAGGGGCAGCTGATGGAGGGAGAGGGTACAGAAAAAGGTGGAGCAAGGCAGACGCGAGAAAGGAGTGAGGAAGACAGTGGAGGAGAAAGAAAGAGGACTTGGGGGAGAGAGAATGGAGTCAAGGAGTGGGTAGGTGGAGAAAAAAGAGCATGTAAGGGGGGAGAGGAGCCTGAGAAAAGGACAGAGGGTGGGAGGGACGAGGAGATGAGGATCATAGTTGATAGGAGGCATAACTTGAGGGAGACAGGGCATCACCCGGGAGGAAGAGGAGATGAAGTGTGTACAGGTGGAGAGTAGGGGGGACACAACAGTGAAGGCACGGCAGCAGGTGGGGGTTGGAGAGGAGAGGAGCAACCAGGCGGTGAGAGGGATCAAGTCGGCTGGAGTTATACAGGACGCAGACATGTTCGAGGAAAAGGAGCAGATGGCGGAAATGAATTAGGTCATAGAAGATCCATGTGAGGGACAGAAAGCATATACAGAAGGCGAGGCGGTGTTGATGGTGCTCGAGGATCTGAAGGGACTTATAGAATTTGGGGGGGGGGGGGGGGGCAGGGGGGATATCCAGGCAGAGCATGGGACGGATTAACGATTTGTAGGTGTGGAGGATGGTAGAGGGGTTCAACCCCATGTCTGGCGAGACAGGAGACAGAGGCGGTTGTGGACCTTGGATGGGATAGAGTGGAGTTGAGGGATCCAGGTGAGATGACGGTCAATGGTGAGTCCAAGGTAGGTGAGGGTGGGAGAGGTGTGGACAGGATGAGTGCAGATGGTAAGGGGAAAATCAAGTAGCTGGAAGGAACGAGTGGTACGACCTATGAGGATTGCCTGGGTCTTGGAAGGATTGATTTTGAGGAGCCATTACTTATACCATGTGGTAAAAAGGTCAAGGTGATTCTGGAGAAGGCATTGTACCATTGAAGGGTAGGAGTGAGGGCAAGGAAGGCAATGTCATCGGCATGCTGCAGGAGGTGAACCAAATGGGGGAGGGGGGTTGGGGTATACCTGCCATGTACAGGAGGTAGAGGAGAGGGGAGAGGACAGAGCCATGGGGCACACCCACAGAGGGGTAAGAGTTGCGTGAATCGGCGTTATGGATGGTAACGTAGGAGGAGCAGCAGGAGAGGAAGGAGGCAATCAGACATACATAGTTGATAGGAAGGGCATAGGTCTGGACTTAAACAGGAGACTGGGGTACCATACTTGGTCGTAGGGCTTTTCGATGTCTAGGGAGACAAAAATGGCGGAGAGATGGGAGTTGGGCTTGAGGGGGAAGAGATGAGAGAGGTGTAGGAGTTGGTCATCAGCAGAGAAGGAAGGTCAATAGCCACAGCAGGTGGTGTCAGTGGAGGTGGTGATGGATGTGCTGGGTAAGGATTGATTCCAAGAGCTTGCTGAACACCGAGGTGAGACTTACAGGGCAACAGGAAGAGACATCAGATGGAGGTTTGTTGGGTTTGAAGAACATCAGGATACGGGAGGTTTTCCATAGTTGGTGGTAGAAGCCAGTGGCAAGGATTACATTGTTGAGGGGGGCTAGGACTGCAAGGAAGGAGGGAGGGCAGTGTTTGAGATGGCAGTAGGTAACACAGTCATGGCCAGGAGTGGTGTTGCGTTTAGTGCAGAGTGTGAGGCTGATGTCCTGTGTAGCGATGGGAATGTTAAGTCCTGATGATGGTATGTGGCCCAAGTACTGGAACCTAGGAGCAAGGGCAGGAGTGGAGGTATCTGTACGTTTAATGATGAAAGGGAAGAGGGAATAATCAAACAGGGGATCATCTGGAATGGAAAAGACATCAGATAAGTGGTAGGTAAAGTGGCTGGCCCTACTGAGGTTGTCAGGAAAGGGACGATTATCAAGGAGCAGAGGGTACTGCGGGGTAGGGTTGTTCCCAGTAAGGCAGCCTAGAATTGAGTTGTGTGCATTGCTGTCGCCATGCACGGTGTTTCTTTGCAGTAAGCATATCGCGGATGTGTTGTTTTAATTGCCAGTGGTGGGTGAGTATGTCCTGGTCACGAGTGTGGAGGAAGGATATTCATGAAGGAGATGGATGGCTTGTGGGAGCAGGCCAGGCAGTGAGGGTGGATGACTTTAGTAGGGATATGGGTGGTGACAGTACCAGACAAGGTCTGGTGGAGGAAGGCAGCAGTTTGAGAGCTGTCATCAGAAGAATGGAGGGTAGGGTCGTGGCGTTCGACCTGGTTGTATATAGAGTCCCAGTAGATATCTCAGTTGGCGCAGGAGTAGTCATGGACAAGTTTAGGAGGAGTGTCAGGGTGAGGAACAGGGAGGGGATGGCGACCATCAGAGATAGTAAGAAGGATGGGGGCATCGTCACTGCCAATTAGGTCAAGGACATCCATAGTGATGTGCCCAAGGATGTTGGGAGAGGATAGGATCATGTCGGCAGTGGTGTTGGATTCAGGTCAGGAGTGCCGGGTGAGGGAAACCAAGTCCCCCTGGAGGGTGGTGATAAACAGATGCCACCACTGGAGTTTGGCAGCAATAGATGTGGATATTAGGTCTGCGGCAATCATGTAGGTGGAGAAGGTGCAGTCAATGTTGCCTAGGAAATCGTACGTGATGGGTGTATGAGGGCAGATGTAGATGGTGTCACATATGACAGTAAGGGTGGGGAAGAAGATGCTGAGGGTAAGATGCTCAGCAGGATTGTTGAGGAAAGGCTGGGACCAAACAGGGAGGTGCTTGAGGTGGCCAATAGCAACCCCGCCATGCACCAGGGGGTGCGGGTTATCGGTGCAGTGGAGGGTGTAACGAACTGTGGAGATGGAGATACAGGGTTGAAGGAAGATTTTATTTAGGATGAAGGCATACACACAGTGTTGATGGAGGGTGTGGAGGAAGAGGTGTTTGCAGGTGGGCGGGATGCTATAATGTTCTCGCACCATGGTAAGGGAGATTTAGATGAGGGTGGTGAGGGGGTGAAGGTCAAGTGGGCCTGGTTGTGGGAATAGGTGGCATAGGTGATGAGGTGGAAGATGGAACAGGCAGCAACAGCACTTTGGGAAATGGTGTGGGGACATTGGAAGGGGTGGGTGATGACAAAGTGGATGATGACCTCTGCAGTAGTGGTAGGGTGGGGCAAGTTGTTCGGGTGCATGGGGTCATTGACGCAGCAGACAAGAACGATAAGCTAAGGGGTGACAGGAGGGGGTTTCACTTTACATTTCGAGGAGTAGGTAGGATGGGTTTTGTTACAGGTATTACATGAAGGGGGAGAGGCGAGGTTGGGGTAGTTTTTCAAGAAGTGGGAAGCTACAAAATGGGGACAGGTAGGGGGGGGGGGGGCTCTTGCTGTGACCTGGTCGTTGTACTTTAGGCAGCGTTGGCAGCAGTAGGATTCGAGAGGGGAATAGGAGGGGTCCACTTTATGATGTCTGTTGTAGATTATGACTCCTTCTGTAAGCAGGCAGTCACTGGAGCAGGAGGATTCGGTGAAGAGGTGCATTAGGTAAGTCAGTCCGGCATCATTAAAGATGCGACAGGTTGAGCGGATTTCAGTGTCAGGATGCGAATTTAGTTCTGCCAACACCTTAGCATTTGTGACCATGGGACTAAGCTTAGTTATCACGGCAGTGAAGGTCAGCAGACATTGGGGAGGTTGAGGCTGTCGGGGAGAGGATGGGTTGTGGTACGGGGTAAGGGTGGCTTGTGGGCGATTGGATACATGAGATTTTGGAAAGGAATTCGTTGTGGGAGGAAGCTTTGGGGGATTTAATGAGGACCAACACCGTTTGAGGAACGAGAAGGGAGATGTGGGCATTGGGGAAGTATTTATGGATGGGCAGGGTGAGGGTGCGGGTGTCAAGGACTTGTGGGTCAGGATTGGTGAGGACAGAGGTGTGGGTAAAAGGGGTTGTAGGGGTGGAGACAGGGCTCACATCCATGAGGTTGGGTGGGTTGTGGGGATCGAGGGTTTTCTTTGTGGAGACGGTGTGGGCGAGGTCAACATTAGGGCATTTAGCAGGTTTCTCGGACAGGGTAGGGTGAGGAGGGGGCTGGCGGTGGGTTGCAGTGGGAGGTGGCGGGGGGGCAGGACTTCGCTGAGAGGCAGGTGATGCAGGGGGTGGGGGCATGGGTGTCACAGAGCCTGTGGCTTGGCAGGTGGAAATCTGTGCCAGCTAGGAGCCTGTCGTAGGAGGTTCATGGGAAATCTGAAGATGGTGTTGGGGCGACAGCTAAAGGAGGGAGAGTCAGGGGAAGTACAGCCGAAAATGGCGAAGGAGTGGGTTGGACAGGGAGGAAAGGGAGGATGGGGAGGGGGTGGTGGATGAACTCCATGTGACAGTGGTTGGAGCAGCTGAGGGGGAGGAGAAAATGATGGAGGTGGTGGGGTGGGACATGGTGGTGGTGTGCAAGTGGGGGGTGGAGATGGTGACGGTGGTGACGGCGCTGGCAGCAAGGATGACAAACGGAAGTGGCATTGGGGACAGTGGGGGTGGCAAAGGATGGCGACAGCACCAGTGGCGGCAGCCTCCACCAACCTCCTTGGGCGTATCACCATCGACATCCTTGACCCCACAGGTAACAATCACCTCCCTTTCCTTCTCACCATAACGTCTGCTCAGCACCCCACTCTGCCTCCCCACCCTGCACCCCCTCCCAAGGTCATCCATGACTACCGTCATGACAACTGCAAAGCCTACCGGAAATTCATCGCCATGCAGGTCGAAAGCCATCCTCTTACCTATCACCATCCTGATGACATCATCCACACCTAGTCCTTCCTTCAGAAGGTAATTACTGAAGCCATGGAGGCCCATGTTCCTACTAAAACCATTCATCCCCACCATCCCACTGTCATTCTGCGGGCTGTCCTCCTCCTCCACGAATCCCGCCATCTCTATCGCTCCTTCCTACGCACCCGTGACAGGGATATACCCATACGCCACCGGCAAATACAGCAACAAGTCCGGAACCTTATTACAGCAAAGAAACGCCAGGACTGACGCCAGACTTGCACATGACGTAACGCCACCCTCCCTATCAACTCCTCCAAGTACTGGTCCGCCTTGCATCGCCTTATTGTTTCCCATTCTGTTCCCCACTACTCCCTTCTCCATAACGACCGCTCCCTTCCTGACAACCTCAGTAAGGCCAGCTACTTCGCTTCCCACCTTTCCAAGGCCTTCTCCATCCCAGATGATCCCCACTTTGATTATTCTCTTTTCCCCACTGTCATGGAATGTGCCAATACCTTGGTCACTCCACTTGCTCATAGTCTGCAGTACTTGGGGCACTTTCCCCTCTCTGACATCAACACTCCAATCACAGCACAAGACATTAAATTTATCCTCTGGTCCAAACACAACACTGCCCCTGGTCACGACTGTGTCACCTTATGCTACATTAGAGAAAGCCCCTTCTCCTTCCTGACTGTCCTTGGCCATCTCTATAATGTCATCCTCTCTACTGGCTTCTACCCTATCCTGTGGACGACTTCCTGCATCCTCTTATTCCTCAAACCCAACAAACCCCCTTCCATCGCCTTTTCCTATCATCTCATTTGCCTCACCTCTATCTTCAGTAAGGTGTTCAAATCCATCCTTTCCCATCGAATTCATCAGGATCTTAATCGCCACCACCTCCTCGCCCTTACCCTGTGTGGCTTCTGGCCCTCCTTCTCCACTGAAGACCAACTCCTTAACCTCATTCACCTTCTCTCCCTCCAACTTAACACCCGTCACTCCGCCATTTTTGTTTCCCATGACCTCCAAAATGCCTATGACTGTGAATAGCATCCTGGTCTCCTCTTCAAACCTACGCCCTGCCTATCAATTTTGTCTGTCTGGTCGCTTCCTTCCTCTCGCACCATCCTTCCTTTGTCACCCGTCACAACACCAACTTCCATATCTCTTATGCCACTGCTGGCGTCCTCCAGGGCTCTGTCCTCTCCCTTTCCTTTCTCTCTTGTATATGGTTGATATGCCCAAGCCACCACCACCTGTCCATCTTCTTCAGTATGCTGATGACACTGCCTTCCTGGCTCTCTATCCTACCCTTCAAAGGTCCCAGTGCACCCTCCAAACCCACCTTCACCAGTTTACCACTTGGTATAACCAGTGGTTCCTTTGTCTCAAGGCCACCAAAACCCAGGCAATCATCATAGGTCGCACCACCCATTCCTTCAGTCTCCATGATTTCTACCTCACTCTTTGTGGTCGTCCCATCCACTCACCCCCACCCTGCGATACCTTGGCCTCACCCTCGACTGTCACCTCACCTGGATCCCTCATCTCCTGACCATCCAGCAGAAAGCCCATTCCTGCCTCTTCTGAAACTCCTGTCTGGCCAGACATGTGGATTACATCCTTCCACCATCCTCCACACCTACAAATCCCTCATCTGTCCTATCCTCTGTTATGCCAGCATTGCCTGGATCTCTGCAGCCACCTGCTTTTACAAGGCCCTCCAAATCCCCGAATTCCATGCACTCTGCCTTGCCTTTCATATCCACCTTCCTTCCCCCACACGGCTCCTGAATGACCTCATCCCCTTACCCCACCTCCTCCTTTTCCTCTAACATCTCCACGCCCTTTAAACTGTCCTCAGGCTTGATCCCCCCCACCCCCTAGTTTTCTCCTTCCTCTCCATCCCCTGCCTATTGCCTCGTCTCTATCGCTATATCCCTCCTTCTCTCTACCTGCACACCCTCCATCTCCTTCATCAGGGCAATTTCCAGCACCTCCCCCTCCCAGATGATGAACTACACAGTGATATCTACCCTTTCTTCCAACTGTAATCTGGCCTTGTTTCCCCCCCACCCCTCCCCAGGGTACCCTTTTTCCTCTCCCCTCCTTCTCCCAGAGCAGACTTTCCTCCTTCTCTCCCTGAGTTCCTGGACCCCCTCCTCGGCTGTTTGTCTCTCCCATCACTTCCCTTCCAAGCCCTCTTTCGGCGCGCCCCCTACCTCATCCGCCTTTCTCTCCCCTTCTCCTCGCCTCCTTTCCCCTTCTTCCCATTTCCCTTGCCCCCCCCCTGTAGATCCTCCCAGGTTTTTTTTCGTTATCAGCTATGTTAGTGTTGTGCTTCAGTGCTGCTATACTGTATCATCTAGTGATGTGGGTTTTAATTGTATCCTCGACCTGTTTATCGTCCATGACAGTTCCTTACTATGCCGTCCGCTATGTGGCTGTTTTACTCATTATACGGACTTTTATGCTCCAGCCATACTTTGCCTGGTGCCTTTTAATGTAGTGTGTGTTTTTTTTTGTGTAACATCCTTTTTTAGATTTTTATCTCTGATTTACAGTCACCACTTTGTATGTCCTCTTTGCTTCTGTTCCGTCTTTTTTGCTTCTGTATTCCACCATGTTATCTCCTTTATATTGTTTTTAAATGTCTTCCTGTGTATGTCTCTTGGCTGAAGAGCAGCGCTTATGCTGCTGCCAGCCCGCCCCTGATGGGGAATGGAAATGACCAATAAAGGAAAAAAAAATCGGAGCTGTCATTTGTACTCAAGTAATTCATGTGAAGAGGTTTCCGACGCGATTATGGCCGCTCAACTGGAATTAACAGACTCTGAATGCGAAATGGTAGTTGGAGCTACAAGGCATGGGACATTCCATTTCGGATATCGTTCAGGAATTCAGTATTCCGAGATCCACAGAGTCAAGACTGTGTCGAGAATACCAAATTTCAGGCGTTAAC
The DNA here is from genome assembly GCF_023897955.1 of Schistocerca gregaria. NCBI lineage: Eukaryota > Metazoa > Arthropoda > Insecta > Orthoptera > Acrididae > Schistocerca > Schistocerca gregaria. The sequence goes on from NC_064925.1 coordinate 71,058,098, forward strand.
TCTCACCACAGACAACACCGACGGCCTTCACTTAACGACCGAGAGCAGCGGAGTGTGCGTACAGTGCTAGTAGACAAGCAATACTACGTGACATCAATGCGGGACGTGCGATGAACGTATCTGTTAGGAAAGTGTGGCGAAATTTGGTCTTAAGGGGCCAAGGCAGCAGACTGCCCACACTGGTGTTTTTGTTAACAACACGACATTGCCTGCAGCGACTCTCCTGGGCTCGTCACCACATCGGTTGTGGCCTGGTCACATGAGTCCCGTTTTCAGTTGGTAAAAGCTGATGGCAGGGTTCGACTGTGGCACAGACTCCACGAAGCAATGGAGCCAAGTTGTCAACAAGGCACTGTGCAAGATGGCGGTGGCTCCACAATGGTGTGGACTGTGTATACAATGAATAGACTGGGTTCTCTTGTCCAACTGAACTGATCGTTGACTGGAAATGGTTATGTTCGGCTACTTGGAGACCATTTGCAACCGTTCACGGACTTCACGTTCCCGACCAACGATGGAATTTTTATGGATGACAATGAACCATGTCACCAGACCACAGTTGTTCGCGATTGGTCTGAAGAACATTCTGGGCACTTCGAATGTGTGATTTGGCCCCACATGAATCCCATTGAACATGTATGGAACATAATCGAAAGGTCAGGTCGTGCACAACATCCTGCATAGGTAACACTTTCGCAATTATGGAGGCAACATGGTTCATTATTTCTGCAGGGGACATAAACAACTTGTTGAGTCCATATTACGTCGAGTTGCTGCGCTTCGACAGGCAAAATGAGGTATATATATAGTAAGCTCAGTCTACTGCGCAAGTTCTCAACATCAAATCGGAATAGTCGCCTGATTTTTGGACAACACTGCTTGTGTACAATTTGCGTTCATAGCGAAACTTGGATATTAAAAGTATTCGCCTTGTTTTATATGCGTTTCTGAACGTTTGAGGTTTTAGTAACAGCTATGGTGCAGTATTGTCATTGCTACAGATGTAAAGAGAAGTGTATGAAAGAAGTAGCAGTTACTTTTCATACTAATGTGCAACAAATATACAATTTTAACCGTCATATGATATGTTGCTCTTTATATGATGAAAAATATCGAGACACGGTAATATAAAGTTTTGTATTATAGAGATAATATCTGCAATTTTTGTAATTTTATGGCCATATGTTTACGAGACAAGTGCTGGATAAATTTGCAAATATGTTGTGTAAAGTGCCAGTCTGTGTAGGCAGACATATTGGTGCTATGTTACTATGCAGATAAAATTTATGCACGACAGTCTGATTGATTTCTTCTAGTTTATGCAGGTTCTCAAACCCTTGGGTACAACTAAGAAGTTTTGCATGAAAGAGTGTCCTGTTTAGTATCTTTGTAACGTAATTAAATAGAATAGATTTGTCAGTATGAGTCACTGCAACAGAAAACGCAAAAAATTATAGTTGACTGTTATTTCTTATCCTGCTTCTGAAAAATCGTATTTGAAGTGGAATCTGAGCTATGATAATGTGGCGAGAAAGCACAGTACCACTACTCTTCACACCTTTAAGTCAACTTCAGTTCCTGGTATCATATTTTTAAGATGTCTGTAAAACGGGTGTAAAATGTTTCATGGTACTTCTAAAGGCAATCTATCTGTAGCAGCGAAGTAATAACGCTAAGCGCTATACGGTATAATATGCATCGTCCCAAAATCACATCATTGGAGCTACACAAGATGTTGCGGACAGAATTCTCGTTCTGCTCATCCGAATGCTTTGAATGCTCACTCCTCAAATATTTATACTCTATGAGCAGCTAAGCCGAGTAACGTCGTATGACGTTCGTTGGATGAAGACGTAATCAGTTGCAACTGCAGCGTCCATGGAATAGTGACGTCACGGCTTTCGACGTTTCACGACTTAAGACTTTCATCTCCGTGTACGAGTTTCAGAAAATGTTACTACATTTACTTGTGCTACTCGACTGGAAGGAAATTTTAGAAAAACAAATACGTGTAAAAATACTTTCAGACCACTCAAACGCACTATACGTGGACAAATGAGCGCACGGTGCACTCAGGAAAATACTGGACAATTGAATACCGGATGGATTCCAATGTCCGATTCCACTCGTCGCCTTTGAGCAATGACGTCATATCCACATCTACATGGATACTCTGCAAATCACATTTAAGTGACTGGCAGAGGGTTTATCGAACCACCTTCAAAATTCTCAATTATTCCAACCTCGTATAGCGCGCGGAAAGAATGAACACCTATAACTTTCCGTACGACCTCTGATTTCCCTTATTTTATCGTGGTGATGGTTCCTCCTTTTGTAGATCGGTGTCAACAAAATATTTTCACATTCGGAGGAGAAGGTTGGCGATTGGAATTTCTTGAGAAGATTCCGTCGCAATGAAAAACGCATTTCCTTTAATGATGTCCAGCCAAAATCCTGTATCATTTCTGTGACTCTCTCCCCCATATTTCGCGATAATACAAAACGTGCCGCCTTTCTTTGAACTTTTTCGATGCACTCAGTCAGTCCTATATGGTAAGGATCCCACACCGCGCAACAGTATTCTAAAAGAGGACGGTCATACCTAAGGAAAAGACGCTACATATAGTCAATCTATGAAAACAACAGATCATACCCGTAAAGAAACGAATGTATCATGCGATAGAATTGCCATCACATTCCACGTACTTATTTATTTAGTCTTGTATTATATCGAAATAAATTGAAGATAACTAGAATAAAAAGGAACAGGAATTAAAACAAAGTTTCGTGTCTGCTGATTCTTATTCTCGTTATTTGTACGAGCAGGAAAGCGAAGAGAACATTGAAACTGCATTACACTTGTAGCAACCACAATTAGCAGTGCAGCGCAGTGCAGTTCGGTTGACGAGTGTCTCACACCGCAAGTTTTTTTTATTTTTCGCGGATAAATTAGTTCCCCTCCGGCCGCCAGGGACGCTGTGTTGTGTCCGTTACTCCGTGCCGTTTATTCTTAGTATATAGTTTTTACATGTTCTTGTTTTCTCCATGTTAGTTCTTAAGTACCATTTTTAACTTAGTTCATGAGTAACCAGTTAGCAAGTCACTTATTCGTTTTCGCGCGAGTCTTGCCTTGTCATACACTGCGTCTAAAAGACGTCCTGTAGTAATTGCCGAACGAACGAATAAAAATCTTGTCATCTGAGCATTGGAGATGTAGTTTTGGTTATTTATCGCAAAGGAGCAGGCCAACCGGTCGGACGTGCCAGTTCTTAGCCCTACGGCCGAACTAGTGACCCCGACGTGATTTATCGCCTGCCTGACGCGCAAAACAGTGATACTTCAAGATGACTGAAAATCCGACCGCGGCCACCCTCCTGTGTCCAGACTCACCGTTAGGTTACCACCCATTTGGCCTCACAATCCAGCGCTATGATCTGCGCAAGTTGAAGCTAGTTTCTTTTACTCTGGACTAGCCGCCGCTACCAAGTTTTGCACTGATCGTGAGTCAGCTCGATCATACTGCGCGACTGAATTGCAAGACGTGATTACCACGCCGCCAGAGAGTAATACCTACGACCGGCTCAAGGCAGAACTGGTAATTTCCAAGAATGATTGCCTATCGAAGTCGCTGGGTCCAAACGAAACATATCGAACGTGCGATGGCAAATCGATCATGTGACCCCGGTGGCGGGCGTTGTGATCAATTATTTGTAATCGTCATTTTTATCTGTTTTCCGTCGTTCCCTTACTTGCTCTAAATTACATACCTCCGCGAATTATTTGTGAGTTGCTAGGGAAACCCAGACGATTTATGTCGTTACTGAATGGAATGTCTTATGTTCTTGACGTTTCTTCGGTTGATTCTCTCACATGGAAGAATCTAATTCCATGTTTATGCAGCGTAGAAAATTGTTCGACTTTTTGTAGCAAATATGAAGTACTACCAGACAAGGAAAGAAGGGACTGTGTAGACTGTGGTGGTGCGAAGTGTGTAAAACTCCGTAAGAACAGTTTCGATACTGAAATACCGTTACAATTTCATTGCGGACAGTGCGGAAAACGAACGAGTATCAGGAAGAATACATGGTTCGACTCTTTCAAATTATCCATCCAGATCACCGTAATGGACTTTCACATGACGACCCCACCCCCGTCGAGTAAGGTAAGTCGTCTCCTTTGCAATTAAAGGTATTTTTGTAACGCTCTACTTTTGTCGTTGCTGTAGTGACCAACGTAAACATACTCACAACACCCTCCAGAGTCGCATGATCGATTTACCATCGTACGTTCGATATGTTTCGTTTGGACCCAGCGACTTGGCTAGGCAATCATTCTTGGAAATTACCGCAGAACTTATCCGCAGAGTATGAGCTTCGCAAGAAGAACGCCTCCGCTAAGTCCTGACGCAGGAGGACATCGAAAATCGTAAACCGTCGCAGTACTTGCGGCACCTGCGAAATAAGATCGACGCCGGTAATGTGCCTGACAGCCTGCGGAAAACCATCTGGGGCAGTCTTTTGCCTCCCGTCATCAAAGCAATAATAGCGTCGCAGTCGGAATACCTTTATAGACGGTGGCGGAGCGCCTGTTAACGTAGCAACTGTGCAATGCGCGAACACGTCAGTCAGTTTCACGCGCTGACTACGATGCTCTGACGGCAAAGGTCGATATGTCGACGCAACGGATTAGCAATTGATGTCTCGGTGTAACACCAACAGTGATTGTGGTCGACCGAGATACTGAAAGCGCTCACGCAGCATATCATCAACTGCCTCATCTGCGTCTGTGACTGAAACACAGCAGGGAATGTGCTGGTACCACAGAAGATTTGGTGATGAAGCTCGTCGCTGTACCACACCCTGCACATACCAAATAGCAGCGGCGATCGGGTCGGACGCTTCATCCGATTGGCAGTTTGCGTCACAGCGTCTGAGTGACCGGCGCACAGGCAAGAAATATTTGATTCACACTGGCTCTGATCTGTGTATTTTCCCGCGAACAATGTGACACTGGTCTAGGCCGTGTACGTCGTTCTGTCCAGCTGCCGCAAACAGGTCTTCTATTGCGACGTACGGTACACATCGTTTTGAACTAGATTTAGGCCTACGCCAAGCGTTTGCGCACGATTTCACGATTGCGGACGTCGCCGAGCCGATTATAGGAGAGGACTTCCTGACACATTACAACCTTACGCCTGACATCGCCAACACACGCCTGGTCGACCAAACCACTGGACTGACGGCTGCAGGATTCCGGCGCCACGCAACCGTGCAGTCCGCCAAGCTGACTGAAGCAGCAGACATCGAGTATGCCGCCTTACTTCAGGATTTTCCGGCGCTGACAAAACCTCAAGGTATAGTGCGCGCAGATTACCGTGGCTGGTAGATGCACAGAGGGCGGGGCACGCGTGGGATGAGTGGTAGTGGTGGGGGCTGTGGGCAGGCACTGTAGGGGAAAGGAAACGTTAGCGACAGCCCTGGGCATTTGCACAAGCCCCGCCCATTTACCCCCCTCCACGCCTAACCCCCGCCAGACCAACCAAAAGCGCATCAATATGATCTTTGGTAGTCCTCGTCGCTGTCGTGTTTTTCTTTGTCGTTTTTTGTTTCACCGCACTTGTTCATACTAACAGTGTTGTGCTGTTACTGCTTCTTAGCAGTTTGTGTAATACTGTCAAAATGAAAGATAGATATGCACTCTCAATAAAGTTATCATACACAAGGTACCTAATCTTGACTGTTGTGGCCAACTGCTGTCAAAACTGATATCTAACAGACATTAAAGTACGATAAGATATAAGATGTTTTGGAATGACACTGACGAAATTATGTACATATGTTTAACAATAGGCAGCTCTAAAGCTCTCAAACACTGAAGAAGAACTCAAAGTAATCTCGTGTCTGCTATAAGCAAACAGTCATAAGAGTTCACAAGTAAAAATTCACCCATTACACAGGCAAATATTAATGAAGAATGTCACTGTATAAATATTTGACTGCTTGCATTACGCATTTCTACATTATCCCACTCTTATATTCTTTAGTCTTAATGAGGTAATCAGAAGGAAACCAAGACATCGACTTTGCCTTATTTATGCACAACGTTGACTTCAGATGGTTCAAATGGCTCTGAGCACTATGGGACTTAACTGCTTTGGCCATCAGTCCCCTAGAACTTAGAACTATTTAAACCTAACTAACCTAAGGACATCACACACATCCATGCCCGAGGCAGGATTCGAACCTGCGACCGTAGTGGTCGCGCAGTTCCAGACTGTAGCGCCTAGAACCGCTCGGCCACTGCGGCCGGCGTTGACTTTAGACAATCGAGATAATGGACAGCATCCTTGGCGATACTACCAATTAATATTTCCTTACAGAATGTCTTACACTACGCGAGGTGATGGAAATTTGCGCTCACTGCAGTTAACAAATATCAGATTATTTGAAATAAAAAAAGACAGTGTTGATACCATTTTTCTTTTTCTTTCTTATTGATGATTTTTCAACTCCCATATTCAATGAACATATTTCTAAATCTTTTCACAGTGGTACCGGAAAAACTGTATTTCGTACTAACTACTGATTTTCTCCCTTGTTATGACTGGCATATCTGTGATACGAACAACTTTGATGTTGGAACATGCGGCAGACCATGGGCGGAGCTTAGGATGTAGATTGGTATGGAGGAGGGTGATTGGGCGGGACTTGTGCGCCGCCCGGAGCTGTCGCTAACGTTACATTAGGGGAAATGCCAGAGACTGGAGGGGAAGTGCCATCCGAAACTGGCGCCTACGCTCTCATTTTCTGTCAATATTAAGTAGCGACCCTCCACATCCACACTTACATGGTTGCCATTCGAAAAGATCTACTGTCGTTTCTGCTTTGGTTAGGATCTGAAAAGAATTCCGCCGAAAATGCAACAATTTATTTTCGTATGGCTTGATAACCAGTTGTGACTTTCAGAGAAAGCATCATGAGTGGCGAATTTTGAGTCAAACCTACACATTCCTCTGGTTGCCATGTTAAAATTTTCTTCTTTCCCCAAAACTCATTGGAGTATACAGTCTCACCTCACAAACATCTCGTACAGACGAAATGGCCAGAGAATTCTGAAACAGTGGTTTATTCTGTTTATTAAGTGAGGAAATGAGGAAAATTAAGGTCAGGATCTTATAAAAAAGCACAGCCTCGCTACAAAATAAATGTTTAATAACTTCACTTATGTTGTTCCAAAATCCATAGCATTTCTCGTTTCACTAGCTATTAATGGACCTTAAAAATTACGTTCTTTCATCGAGAAAGTCTGTAGTTAGTGGAATAATACAGCAGATAATGAAGTTTTTCATAATTACCCTACCGCAAAACACTCTCCTCTTTACGTGCTCCAATTTGCCAAAATCTCATTTCGATATCTCAAACCGTTCATGAAATATCAGGGATGTTGTGGATATTTCACTCTGGCTTTATCACTGGCGCGGTGCAATCGCAAATGAGTGCGATACGTCAGATCAATTTCTCGAGATTGGTGACAGAAACCTCCAACCAAGTCAAAAGAAAAATTGAATGCGTTAGCTAAATTTCGTACACAGCAACATATTATGTAACATGTACTAAACGCAAAATCATAGCGACCCCTGTCTTTCTTTACAAACTTCCTCCAATTTCGCGCCCTGTCTTACTTCCACGCAAATGTGACAATAACTATGAACCATTAACAAAATGATGGACACATCATTATGAATCTGACATATAGAGCTACAAGTGAATCAAAAATGAAATTTTTTACCGAATAGTTTGTGTAAAATCGTTCGAGGAAAAACTGCAGGGCATGTGCCTCGATTCTGTATTCGCTAAGTGGCCGGAAGGTGGCAGACACTCGTCGGCCTCCTCTCCCGAACAGACCAATGAACTCACCCAGCGATTTGGACCAAATCTGGTCACTGCACATCGGCCACCGTATGCCTATGGAAGCATAGCACCACTGAGGGGTCGCCATTATCCTGTAGACCTCGATGGTTAGCCCTGGATCTCCAAGTTTGATAGTATGATTCGAGAGTGTATCATGCGACTGTTCAGTAGCCCTTGGTCATCGCCGTAACATATCGTGCCTAAGAAGTGCGGTGCATGGCGCCTGTGCGGGGCTATAGAGCACTAAACGCCCGTACAGTGCCCGATTGTTACCCAGTTCGTTGCTCTGCGATTACAACTACGCGATGAGCGGTGCACGCCTGTACAGCGTGTTGGACTGCGCCAAGGCATACACACAGATACCTGTCGCCGAACAAGACATCCCGAAAACGGCCATAATTACGCCATTCGGCCTGTTTGAAAGTAAATTCATGACTTTTGGCCTCAGGAACGCTGCGCAGACATGGCAGAGATTTATGGAATCAGTGTTGCAAGGTCTGCCATTCCGTTTTGCTTACCTTGACGATATATCGGTGTTTTCAGTCTGCCCAGGAGGACATCGCCAGCATCTCATACAAGTTTTTAAATGGCTAGATGATTACGACGTCATTCTCAACACAGCAAAATATTTTTTTTTTGGTCAACCACATGTAGATTTCCTTGGCCATCAAATCTTTCCGTCTGGCTCCCTACCATTACCTGACAAAGTGAAAGCCATCGTACAGATCTCACGCCCATCCACAGTTCGACGATTTTTGGGGCGTGGAATTTTTACCGCAGACATCCACCACATGCAGTGGATGTTCAGGAATCAAGAATGTAGTAGCGGATTGTCTCTCCCATGTCAGCAACATCTCCCCCACAGAACTCACAGAAGCACAACTTACAGACCCAGAACTACAAGAGCTGTTGCAGGAAAACAAGTCTACATTGGATCTGCAGTCAGTCAACTTTCCTGGCACAGGCATCAAATTGTACTGTGACGTGTCCGCAGCCAAACCACGACCGTTTTTACCCGCAACATTCATCTATGCATAATCTATGCCACCCTGGAGTGGAACTACAATACGCCTAATCTCAGATCGCTTCGTGTCGCCAGGGATGAAGAAAGACTGCCTCAAGTGGATCCGATGTTCTATACAGTGTCAGTGCAGTAAGGTCGGCAGGCACGTGCATTCACCTATTGGAAACTTTCCTGAAACCACCACCTGTTTTATGCACGTACACAATGACATCGCGGGACTGTTACCATCTTCAAACGGCCATCAATATTTGCTGATGATGATTGACCGATTCGTGTCTTGGCCAGAAGCGGTCCCAGTGTACAATGTCTTGGCAGAAACCTTAGCGTATGCCTTCATATTACACTGAGTGTCACGATTTGAATGTCCTTTAGCACATTACCACTGATTGTGATAAACAATTTGAATCTGATTTGTTCGCAAAGCTAACAGCGTTCTGCGAGACGAGCCACCACAACATGACCAGCTACCACCCGGCCAGTAACAGCATGATATAGCATTGGCAAGGCACTTTGAAAGCAGCCCTGACGTGCCAGGATGCTGGGTGGACAGAAGTTCTCCCAATGGTTCTACTTGGCTTACCGAACTCATACAAGCTAGGTCCAGACAGTTCCTCTGCAGAACTAGTATATGGAGAGTCATTAAGACTGCCTGGCAAATTTGTAGACATGACTCCACAGCCTGATATATACCCATCTGCCTTCGTCAGGAGCCTTCGTGATCATGTCAGGAAAATGCGATCCCTCAAACCATCTAGACACGGAACTATTGCCACCTTTGTACACAAAGACATCAGAATGTGCACTCACGTAATGTTGTGAACTGATTATGTCTAACTTGACCTCCAGGCGCCTTACATCGGATCATCAGTAGGGGAGGTCGCTCGCTGAATAGTCTTGTCAATGGAAAACGAGCCACTGTTACAATTGACAGGATCAAAAAAGCCTACATCTTCAACGAGCCACCCCCTAGTGTGACACGGTGAACACAGCTTGGCTCAGAACTTGGTCTGGCAACAGCAGCTCTGGCACAAGCACTGAGCAGGAAGTCAGCTCCAGGAGACCTGTGCACCACGAGGTCTGGGGCCCTATTCAGTATCTTCCCGCCGTTTTGCCGATCGGTTCGGTACGTGAGCGTACCGAATGCTCCTGTTTTTGAAGAAAAGCCCCAACGTTATTCTGTAAGCATTTTTGGAAGCGATGCCGAACGATCCTAGCGAACCAAAATGCTGTTGTCAGTTCTCCTCGTGCCAACCAATCAGAAGTGATCTGCCTCAGATCCGGGCATGGGCACTGCAGCAACACAGCGGCATGATCCTGAAGCGGCTAGCAGCTGACACAGGCGTGCTATTCTTCACAGTACTGAAAACTGAGGTTAGAATACTTAATACTATTCAAATTTCGCTGACTATGTGCTTCCATGAATGAATGATAACGATACAATATTGACTATGTTTTGGAAACCGTCATAAATGTCACATTATGCCATTTTATTCTCATTCACAACGATGTCTTGTTTTGGACTTTACGTTTCAGCATATGACTCAGAAATGGAATGTAATACCACATTGTACAAATATATTTACAAAAATACCCGAAAAATTCATTTTTTCTGTTTTCCGTTGTTCCTTAGTTGCTTCAAAATTCATGGAGATACCAGTACGTTCCATATATGAAACTAATTGAAAGCAGTTTGTTTATGCCCACATGCGTTTCGCTTCTTTTATTCGTGAAGATTCTTCACAAATAAAAGAAGCGAAATGTGTATGGCAACAAAGAAACTGCCCTCAATTAGTTGCATAGGCGGAACACATCTCCATGAACCCGAAAAATCGTTTAAGAGAGTGTCAAAGAATAATAACATGCGTAAAATGTCGTTGTAACTCGCTCCTGGAGATCCAGATGATGAAGTAGCTTGTATGATACATGAATGATTTGGTTCATAAAAACAAAATTAAAAAAAACGCCTTTTCTAGAGTGTGTGGCGAGTGCAGCTATATAAGTTCATTGTAATTTATAACATGCTTCTGATGAATCAAAATGTTTCATATATAGTGATACAGTCTAAAAATATCGTGGCGGGAACATTTCAAATCTGTTGACTGTTGGTAAGGATTCGATCGCAAATCAATACTTGTGACAAGTTAAAGTATAAAGATGACTGCTGCTAGTTTCATTTGCAGTAATTTAAGTTGTGCTCTTAGATTCCTGTCTGACCACACACTCGGAAATCGCTACATATTCAGAAAAAATAGTGAATTCTTTGTGACAAGAAAAAGTATAAATGTCACTGTCAGTTGTCTCATGCACAAAAATTTCATCTTTCATTTTTGAAACATATGAAAGTCACGAAACCGAAGATACTCATTACTGAGAAAGCGCGCTTTTACGTGTAAATAACAACGAATATGCCAGAAAAATATTTAACTTTGTCTATTAACGAACTCTCAAAATGTGTTAAAACATGAAGAAAAAAAAGGTTATTGAGGTACATAGGAGTATGCGAACCCACGACCTTTGACTCGTCTGTCCATTGTCTTCCCCACTGTGCTACTACAATTATCTTTTGTCCCCTGCTTTATTCCAGCAATTCCTGTCGAGAGAGACGCAGACACTTCGTTGCCAAATGATGCATACGTAAGCCATAAATGCATGAAATTTTGGAACATTTCCTCTATAAGACTTCACAAAAATCACTTGCATTGTTACTTAGAAGTTTTAAAAACGTTTCCATAATTAATAAGTAAACCATTAGCAGAAAGAACTACGCGAAGTCACTAGTAATTTCAGCTAACACTCATATGATATACATAAACAATTTAATGATTTTTAAACTCTTAATTACTTACAAATAACAGATATTTTGTGAGAATATTGACCAAACTGTTCTTTTAAGTTATAATCATTCACAATAACAACAATACACACCATATTTCTAACAAAGGAAAACGGTCTACTGTGGACTCTTCCACCCGGACATTCCTGGTGATTCTTCTATAACACAATCACTAAATCCGAAGCTAAAATCGCTCAACATGTTTAAAATAACAAATTCTAGGGGTATGTAAACCACACGTAACTGATCAAGAGGGCCTTACCGGAATCCAAAATGTCTCGGTATAGTTGTAAAATCGGTAGGAGGACCGATCGGTAACAGGTCTCAGAAGCTTACAGAATAGTGACTTCAGATAAAGAACTGAAAATGACGTCACTACCGATGCTAACCTACTGCACCGATTGGTATGAACGATACAGAATAGGCCCCTGTAAGCTAAAGTTTAAAGGAATCACATTGAAAGTGGAGCCGTTCAAGCAATATTTTCTTTCGTATACATAAATTATTGTTGCACTGTTTACTTTTGCTGTAGTGTTTTATTTCTGTCATATGGCTTTAGGTTTGCCTTACTTCACTGACTGCCCATTGTTTCTCTCCGTTCCTGTGTTTTAGATTGCATTCTAAATCGCCAGCGCAGAGACATCCGAGCCACACTGTATCAAAGGTCTCGTTTCCACACAACACACAGCTAAGTAACAGTGCTGATTGATGGGGCAGCATCTCATGTCCTTAATTCCTCTCACCAATAATTATTATTCGTTGTTCACATTTCCTCCCCCTTTAAAAATATTTCTGGCTGGAACAGCTGGAAAAAGCAGTGATGTGGGTGTGAGTTTTGTGTGTATGATTGTACGAATGTTGCTTCCTTTCTCAAAAAGGTTATGGCTAAAAATTTATGTGAACACTCTTCTTCATCTTGTCTGTCGTCTGATGCAATAATGACCACAGAGGAACTATAGTGGACTGCTTCAATCAATTATCGCACTTGCTACAGTACACTCTTAAAGCCAACAAATGTGAAAGCAAAAAATCTGGTTATGGTGACAGACAGATTTGTTACATAGCCAAAGGTCTAGGTTATATCGGAATGCAACAGTTTGGTTGTGAGTCGGCGAAGCCAACTAATGTGAATGCAAAAAATGTGATTGTGGTGACAGATTGATCTGTAGTGTAGTTAAGGATCTAGGTTAGACTGAAACGCAACGGTTTGGTTATGAGTTGGTGAAGTCAATGGATGTGAAAGCAAAAAAATATGGTTGTCCGTAAGATTAAAACAGAAACATACTATGATGTCTGTGAATTTCTTGGTGTTGGCTGGCTATATTACAACCAGTTGTCAAGATAAGTTAAACTGAATATTTCTAATTGTGTGTGCTGTAACTGCACATGAAAAAAGTGAATTTAAAACTCAAAATTACACAGTGAAAAATGAGATCAAATTGTTATGGTAGCAAATGTAGGCAGAGGCTGGGGATTACTCAGAAAAGCTACAAAAGTATGTGTGCAAGGAACTGGATTGCAGCAGAAAGATATGTGAGCTGGCGAGGGACTGCAAATGAAACTCTTTCATTGACATAAATTCCAGTCTATTGGGTGGCTGTCTGCAGACTGAATTTGAAATGGTGGACATTCTTCATGCACTGACAGTAAAAATGTTTGATAATAATACTTTTATGTGCTGCAGTAACTGGTGCTGATCCCCTTTTTGGTTGTTTGAGTATTGAATTTACGTTACTGAAACACTGAAGAATCTGGAATCCTCAGTGAATCTACAGAGTTAAGCTTCATTTCTCATACAAGTGTTCATGAGTAATATTCATTCAACCATGATGCCATATGCTGGCTGACAAGAAAACAGTTAGCAGTGAAATGGAACTTATCTCAAAGGTACAATTTCCAACATAATGTATCAGTTCACTTTCTACTTCTTTAGTAATTCCCCTTAGTGAATGAAACAAATAGATTGTTACAAATCCTTTCCAGATAGGGCTTTCACCTCTCTAGTTTTTTTGTAGGGTATCCATACTTTTTATTAGGGTTACAGGTAAACTGTATGCTACCCTAAAAATATACATGATGATGACAATATTATGAAAATGGTAGATTGCTACTTGCCATATAGTGGAGATGAGTCACAGTTAGGCACAACAAAATGACTGTTAAACACAAAAGCTTTCAGCCAAAAAGGTCATCATTGGAATTAGACAAAGTAAAAACACACACACACACACATATTGCAAATGCAACTCACACACAGATCGCCACAGTCCTTGACTGCTGAGGCCAGACTGTGACCAGCAGTGCATGATAGGAGAAGCAGTCTGGGTAGAGACAGTAGAAGGAGGCTGGGCAGGGAGGGGGAGGGAAAGCAGTGTAGGCATGGGGGACGATAAAGTGCTGTTTGTGGGAGCATAAGGGAGTTTCAAACAAGCATTGTGATTACAATGAGTTAATGGAAATAATTTTATCATGGTCAGATTAAATTCTCTTTACACAATATGTGTAGCTGATGTTTGTACATTAGTTGGTTGGTTTGTTGATGTGGGGGGAGGGGATGAAACAGCAAGGTCATTGGTCCCATCGGATTAGGGAAGGAAGTTGGCTGTGCCCTTTCAGAGGAACCATCCCAGCATTTACCCGAAGTGATGTAGGGAAACTATGGAAAAACCTAAAACAGGATGCTGGTTTGAACCATTGTCCTCCCGAATGTGAGTCCAGTGTGCTAACCACTGCACCACCTCACTTGGTGTCCAGTAGTAGATTCTGTGCAAGGTTTGCAAGTCTTAATTTGATTGTCACAAAGAGGCAATTGGTGTAAAGTGCATTATGGTTGCAATCATAAAAAGAAAAAAATCTGTATAGTATGAAATTCCAACATCATTTCTATATATATCCACTTTCATTAAGTGTCACTTGATCTATGGAGACAGGTGATCTTGATACCTACAAAAGTGCAAAATTAACAGTCTTGATCCCATTCCAGTTTATTTGAACTGGTAACCAGTTCCAGATTTACAATCAGGATCAGATAAATGTGATGTAGAGGATGAATACTTGTAAACTCGACCAAGCTACTTTTCTAGGATCTGATGTGACTCATGTTTTTTTTATGGTTTTTTTTCTGGGACATTTTACTTGTCATTGTTTGAAAATTTTCTGTCGCCAATATTTGTGTAATACTGTGGGAGTGCCACACAAATGACTGGAGTTCTCATTCACAAAGTACTTTGTTTTCAGATACAGACATACAACATGTGATGTTTCTTCTGATGCTACCATAAGAGATGTCAATCTAAAGATTTCAGACAAGAGACTGCTTAAAATATACATCCAAGCTTGATGTCCCATTCTACAGCATTGTTTATTAGAGTTCAAGCAATCTTCTGTCTGGTGTATTCCTTGGAGCTGCAGTTGGCGATGCAATCTCTCTTCACTTGCTCTAATGTCACAACATCAGTTGCTGTGATCCCAACACCACACTTAGCCCAACATATACCTCAGACAGAATGTGCACAAAACCAGAGAATAATACCTACAACACATAAGTAAAACATGAGCTCTTATAACAATATCATATAACATTAATCAATGCCAGAAATAACACTGTAGCTCTACATGTTTACTCATTCATATAGATCATGAAGAGAGCAGAAATTTTAGTGTGATAAATTCCTGTTATACATGAATTTAAGTCTCAGAATTTCTGCACCCTTTCAGTACCACACATCAGGCCATGCTAACATGCAAAAGTCTAATAAATAGTCATAAAGCTTAGCTATTAACCCACATATAATTTCACTTTTAATGAAATCTGAAGCTGCTAACTCTTCTTGCTACAAATTCCCATGTCAGACACGTACTTGCATCTAGTGAACAGTTAATACAACTGTTTTAAACACTTTCAGCTATTCCTTAAAAACTGTAAATATAAAATACCATCTAAAAGAGCACTGGTTTCTCTCTCTGAGTATTTTTGTGATGATAGCTTAAAGTATTATCATACACACATTATTTTGCTCTCTTATGGACGAAATGCTTGAAGGTACAGTACTTTCTGATATTCAGAACTTGTTACATTGGAATGCAGGCTTCCAGGAATAGAAGGAACGAAGAAATGTAGGGCTTAGTAAATATGTAGAAACTTTGTGTAAAATGCTAGTGAGCTGTTCTACACTTGCATCAAATCTTATGGTTTATTATAGTATCACATACTTTGTCCCTAGAAATTGCAGAATCAAAAGAGAAAAACAGATTTAATATTATTTGTTGCACTTGTATTAGTTTTATTTTTTAGGGGCACATTACACATGCAAAAATAAATCTGTATTTTTTTCTGCCATAAATTGAACAACCACTGGAATGTTTCAGCTGTTTGCCTTGCGCAAAAATTAGAACCAAATTTAAATTTCCTATGAAATTGAGATTTTCACTCTGCAGCAGAGAGTGCGCTGATATGAAACTTCCTGGCAGATTGGCAGTTTGGAAGGTAGGAGACGAGGTACAGTCAGAAGTAAAGCTGTGAGGACAGGGCATGAGTCGTGCTTGGGTAGCTCAGTTGTTAGAGCACTTGCCCGCGAAAGGCAAAGGTCCGAGTTCAAGTCTCAGTCCGGCACACAGTTTTAATCTGCCAGGAAGTTTCACACTGTGTCTCTCTTCAAGCTAAGTAGCTTTTGTTTCAAAGAATTTCTTCTAGTGCTAAAAGTGGCTAGTTAGGTGCCTAAGCCTGTGTAATGGAAAATAGGTAAATAAGAAAATTACCAGGTGTAACAACACAATGGCTGTCCTTTGCTGTTGCTTTGACTAGAAATTTAACTAGCTCAGTGGGGTCATAAGATTTATTGACCTATGTTAATTATGTCTTTTGTTTTCAGGATTTTGGCACATGATTTTGAGTAGACAGGGAACACTTTGGTTGCTAATTAGAGGATTTAGTATCCTTTTGTAATTAAATTTGGTGAAGGTAATAATGTTTGATAAAAATACACAACTGTTGGATACTTCATTGTTCTAAGCAATTTAAACCACAGTTTTTAGACAAAAATAATGGTAATGTTAAGGCTGTGTTTGATTATATTTAATGATTGATTACTGAATGTATGTGGATATTTGATAAATTACAAAGTAAGTAAGACATTTTACAAAAGAAATATAATGTGCAAATCATTCAAAAAGCTCACATACTTATATCAGAAAGGTCAGATTAGTAAAAGATTATAATTTTAATAATTTAAGTAGAAAATA
The DNA here is from genome assembly GCF_023897955.1 of Schistocerca gregaria. Classification (NCBI taxonomy): domain Eukaryota; kingdom Metazoa; phylum Arthropoda; class Insecta; order Orthoptera; family Acrididae; genus Schistocerca; species Schistocerca gregaria. Next base: position 71,075,106 of record NC_064925.1, read on the forward strand.
CTGGATAATTTATTCAAAGAAATCTCTTATAAAATGACATGTATATAGTTAAACCATTTGTAACTGATATTGTAACAAAGAAGTGCGAAATAGTTAGTGTTTAGAAACTATAACTACATCTGTGGCAGAGGCCATGAGGTCTTAACTTGTTGGTTGTTGATGTTGTATAACCCACTATCTTGGGCTGTATAATTTTGAGCTAGCACATTAAAGTATAAATTGTATGAAACAATATCTTATGAATTTTTAAATATATTATTTACCTAACATTAATTCCTATTAATACCTGTAAGGGCACTGGTAACCTCATCATTGAGGACCCCAACCAGTGCACATGCACCCACACACATACCATTCTCTCTCTCTACCAACTCCATTAGCAACCAAAGCTATGTATTTTAGTTTTTATATCTAGTGTTGCTACCTCCACCACAGGCATATGGTGATGTTTAGCTTTTCTGCTAAATAATTACCTTGCTGTGTTCATTATTTCTGAAGATTTGTGTATTGGATGGAGTATTAATGTTAGAGGCTCTAGTGTATCAGGTAGTTCAGGTAGTAATAAATGGAGTACTTCTGTTTGACGTCTGTGCTGCTCTACATTTTGTTCCATTTTCTGGGTCATCATCATAGGTGGCTGCTGCTGGCATTTGTTATGTTAGTTCACAGATTGATCACCACTTCTCTGGCTTTTGTGCCAGCACTTCACTGTGCAAATGTGTTACCCATAACAGCATGATCAGGAACAGACATGGTGTCATAACCAGTACAAATATACTTCAGAAAGTACTGAGGAAAGTCTATGAAATTACAAAGTTGTAACCAGCTGTAAGAATATCAGTTAAATGCCTTCTGTTTGAAAACCCGGTCAGTGTAACACTAGTGACAATTGATTCATGTTGATGTGAGAGTGGCGAAGAATTCAAAATAGAAATGGCTGACCTGATGTGGTGTCACCCCACACACAGACCAAAGAGGTCAGTGTGGCTTAGAGCCACACTAGAAGGTTGAAGGAGAGGGTGCAAGTTGAGAACGTGTCTGTCAGTTCTGTACCGTCCTTGAAATCGGAAGTGTCTATCCAGCATGCTAAACACATCTTGACATGTAAGGAAAATGTCATTCAGTTCTTTTCATAATAATTTGGTATATCCATCTTAATGAACTTTCTATCAATAAGCTGCTTAATTACTGGTCTGGCATCATTTACCTGGATGACCACAGCTCTGTACTTCATAATAAAGGCTAGTCGCTTGCACTGTAACACTTAGACAAATTGGCCATTGTCTCCAGCATTCTTACTACAACATCTCTTTAAGCAAATCACACAATAATAATTGCTTTAGAAAAATTGTGCCTTATCATCCTTTCCTATGATAAATGCATCTCTGCAATACATTCTGTGACTAACCCAGGACCTAGTAAGTCCACTCAAATGACACGTGATTTGCCCTTTTCCATGGTTGAATACCTGGGGTAGGTAAGGGACATGCAAGGCATCTGAAAATCCATGCTGGTTTCATCAGGTACAGCACAATGAGTGCAGAGCGTAAACATATGTTGTAGTATCGTACAAAATTCCATTGTGAGACCCTACTTCATTCCAGGGGCATTAAATGCAAATAAGTAAATGGGCTTTCTTTCAGATGTTCTCCCTTTTCTTCTAGCAGAGGTACCAGTGAATAAGCGATAGTGTATGTGGTCCCAACACAATGGCTGTCCAGCTCACTCTTCCCATGTTGCAACACAATTTCTATGTGGAGCACTGAAAGGTGCAGTCTGTCATGAGGTTGTCATCGAATCACCACAGCACTCAATGACATACCGTCTAATGTACTTCCATTGTTCACTTATCACTCAAACAATAGGGTTTAAATGAAAACTGCCTGATGAAACTGTAGTTATTTCCACATAAGCAAGTAAACATTAACATATTTTTTTTAAAAAATCATAACTTATTCTGTACCTATGTCATACAGGAAATGAGGTTTCATCTTAATAGCATAGGCTTGTCTTGCTGCATATAACCAGGGAGCCTGGCATGACAGCTCCGTTTACATCACAGTAGTTAACTGTGACCATGTTGCTTTCCAATTTTAGTGCATTTCTCAGATTCTTTTGAAAAAGGTTTGAAGCTCATTATTAACAAGTGCTATATCACTGTAATTGTCTTACCAAGAGATGCTGAACGCAGTTGTGAAAAGTACAAGGTTCCACTACAGAAAACCATATTTGTTTCAATATTTCATCTGACACCTGAGTTCACAACATCACAACAGAAAACAACATACGCATCTCAGAATATTGTCAACTTCATTTCTATATCTGGCACTGTTCATGAAATGAAATGGGTGTTATGTCTTATGTAACTCACCCTGTGTGTGTGTGTGTGTGGGGGGGGGGGGGGGGGGGGGGGTGTAAGCAAGCAGCTGATATTGTTTTATAACAGCTTTGTGTCTTTATGTCACCACGGTCATGCATCTGGAGTTATATTTTGACCAAAGAGCAACTTTTTAGTTTTGTATACTACACTCCTTTAATCAGAAAAACTTACAGTATGGTCAGCATATGAAACTCACACTTTTTCACATTTTTAATTCTGTCTTAACTCAATATATCTCCCAGACCACTACAATCCAGGTGGGTTCCTCTAATTTACAACCTTGGAGTAAGCCTCAAAAACGTAATGGTTTACCTCTATAGAAACTATCAAGGACAGCTCCTTCCACTGAAGAACATCTCTTAATCAACCCTCCAATTTTCGTAGAGATACTCCATTTCCTCAACACAAGTCCATTTTTCTCTTCTTAACTTGGCACTACTAACATACACACTTTACAATGGTTGGTTTGTGTTCGAAAGTTTTCAAATTGTATTTTTAACTGTTTTATGTGTGTCATTAGTAGTTTGTAAAGATGATCAGGGAGATTGTATGCTAACTACATTCACATTAGTATTCTATAAGTTCATATCATACAATCGTCACATCCAAGTACAACCTACAAATATAAATTCACTATCAAAATAATTACAGACTAAAACTGTTCTCACTTTATCATTTGTACTGAAAAATTGTGGGCATGCCTTTTCGAGAAGAGCAATCCGTCTTTGTAACTGAATTATTTCCTCTTATCTTACGGCTCTTTAGGAATATCTTATTACATATTGTTGATGTAGTGTAAGCAAAGCAAATATGTTGTGGAGAAAATGGCTCAGTCACTTGTTTGAGCAAAATCTGCAGCTGTAACTTAGCAATACCATCAAGAAGTTCAACCAAATTTAAAATTTGTTTTGCAGAAATGGCTGCTTTTGCTCATCTATGTCCCACTGCTGTAAGATAAGTGAGATTGTTGTGAATCTGAGATAATGCAGTATAGTTGGTGATATATTGCACAGAAAATTCCAGTGGGACATCTTCAAGCATCTCCCCTACAGTTCAGACCTGGCACTGTCAGACTTCTTCCTGTTTCAGAAACTGAAAGAGGACCTTGGTGTTAAATATTTCACAAATGATGATGACCAGTAGGATGCTGTCATGACCTGATAAAATAGCCAGGTGGCCACATGGTATGAAGAAGGTATACGCAAACTATTGCTGAGTTGCTACTAGAGCTTTAATATCGAGGGCGACTGTATGGAAAAGTAGACAAAGTATGTGCCAAAACGTGTATATATATATATTTGGTTTCTGTATTATTATATTATTATTAAAGAATATCTTAGTATGGTAAAACATTCTTTCCATTTCTAGGTGGCCCTCATAGTTTCATGTGCACAGTCAAGTATGATCCACCAATATGACGTAACTATATGTGGTGTCAGAACACTCTGTAAGTATGTTACAAGAACATGTACATAAGCTCTGACATGTGTTATATTAATATTAAGTAACAGAAATCTTCATATCAATGTCAGCATTAAAGTGTGGAGACAATAGATTATTACAAACAGATCATAAGTAACCCATTGTAATGTACCCTCTTTTGTCTGGGATGAAAATCAAATATCAAGCGACAAACTTTCAATTCATTTAAATCCTATTTCAAACCCTGAGAATATGATGATCAATTGACGACACCTGCCAGCTTGGGTGGTCTGTATCTACAACAGACGATGTTAAGCTTAATATTTAGACTAAAGAATGATACATCACAGAATACTAAAACTAATTAAAATACCTTACCTTTAGATGCTTAATTTGGTCTCATTGTCTTGATTCTCGCCATGGTCCATTCCATCCATCTAACATTGTTAATATTAGGTCTGGGTCTTTGTGTGCTAATGAAAACTGGTACTCACTTTTTGTTTTACTATTGATTCTTCATTTTTATTAATTTAACTTTTTCACGATAATTTCCATCTTCATATCACATACTATTTATAGATACTCTCTATATAAGACAACAGACTTCCTTCCATACTCCCATCAACAGTCCACCTCACAAAACCACGCTCTCCCCACAACAGTCCAACTAACTCACTCCAACCATCACCTTAACAATGTCCGACTCTCTACCTTTCACACACGAATGTCTTTGGCTCACACTGGTGCCAACATATTCTCCAGAAATAAACAAATAAAGTATACATTATAGAATAATATAATAAAAAAGATTTGGGCAAAATTAAATACTACGTACAATAATATTAAATAAAAAGAATCATAGAAATGAAATTGGAGCACTGACCCTGCAAGGGCAGATGCGACTATAAGGGTGGTATCGCACTCTTCAATAGTCCGTTACATTACACCCCCGCCTCGAGATTTCATGCAGAAGTATTTTGCGAGAGTTCTCGATAGATACGCAAAGCAACGAACCACTGGTTTTTTTTTATGTAATTAATGTAATCTTCAATAGTTGTCTTCTCATTTCTTTCTGCTGGTCTTCTCCTCTTGAATTTGTCCCCTTAATCGCCTCATCTGTCAAATTACATCATGGTAATTTTCCTGAAATCATACAACACTTAATTAGTCACATATAAATACGTTGGTATCTCACCCAGGATGCCTCTTCCCTACCATACTGGGTTTGATTACCAGAGTTCACTTACATATTTATATAATGATTGTACAAATATATTAGACACTAAAAGTAAGACATAAAAGAGATAAATGTGGTCTTATATCGACTTGGTTTTAACATCAGCTAAAAAGGTTATTTTCAATTTAGTTCAGACATCTAATGAGAAATATGTGTCTAATATTTTTTTGATGTAAAGAGTATCATTTGAACAATCTCAGTTAAATAAGTGTCTCAGTGTCCTCATATCAATAAGTTTTCCATAATGCAATGTAAAATAGCTAAAAAGTGAGAGTTTAGAAATGGCAGTGCAATGGGATCATGTTAATCCAGCCATCATCAGTGGTATCATGCTTCACTTGTACATATGTATAAAATAATTCAAATGTACAAATTCAGAGGTGGCATTGCAATGGGAATCTGTAAACCCCGTCAAACGTAGTGGGAAAATACTTTTCTCACAAATATAAATTAAATAGTAATAAAGTAAATACATGTAAATACTACACAAAGTTTTGTGTTTGTCAGTTCCTGCATGTACTTTATCCTCTAATCCTAATCCACTCCATGCTGACACTCATCCAACCTACCCTTATCTCATATTCTGTGTCTATACAAGATCAATTTCTTTCAGAGTTAGTCAGTAAAACATAAATCTGCGGAGATACAGAGCTCCATCCACATAAAAGTGTTGTTGTTTTCTCAACTGATAAGAACGGAAGCTAGCAATTGCTTGGTCAGGTCAGTTTTTCAATATAAGATAATAAAATAGCAAACACACTTCTAATCCTAAAATTCAAAGAAAATATAAATACATATATATGAAAATTCCCTCTACTCATGGCATAGGCAATGTGTAATCATGTAAAGTGTACATCTATGTACAGTGTGTAGTCCTCTCTCCATACCCAGTTCCTTTGTCACATAAAACATCTAGATTAGTTAATTATATTGCAGAATCATCCACCTTCTGCCACCAATACTCAGCCTTCAATCAATCTTGGCCATATGCACAGAATGCAAGACTAAACAGTATGCAGAAGTCCAACCAGTACCAAGGCGCACGGTGTCTATGTGTCTCCATGAGAACCACATAGTATACACAACTGTGGCAAAACAGGATCACCATCACTATTAGAGTATGAACGCTGGTTCACTCAAGATTAATTGCAGTTTTTCATCCTCATACTTCAACTCACATAGTTTGTAGTAAAGACAGGTTACTCTGGTCATAACTTCTCACAGTCACATATCCATATCGTAGCATATAAGTCACTTCACAAGTGTAAATTTGTGGTTAGTGTAGTTGCCTATGTCATAAGACATGACGTCTACTACCCATTTAATTAACCCATACTGAGCTGACCACGCAACAAAACCAAAGTTTCATAGCTTTGTGCATAAGTAAGTGAAATAGTCAGCATTTTGAGATCTGCAGTTTCAATGTATATCTTCAGTAAGTGATTAATTCCAGATTTCTAATGTCATTTACAGTGTACAGTTTTATCATATATAGACTGCTTTAACAGTTATTTCATAGATCTCAGAATCAAAGCTTGACAGAATTACCTAAGTGTTTGTGTATTACAGACACAACATTGTCAGTGGCAAGGTAAGTTTCAAATGAGATGTCTCAGTGATACAGAACAAACGTCACACCTCCGGAAATTTGACTAAGTAATAATGCAAGCCATAAAGAAATTTAAATATTACATAAAAAGAATTCACAAATAAAAGTTTACCACTGAAAAATCTCATCTACTGTTATTTCTCTCCAGTCCTATCATTGTGTTTTTATGTTAGGTATCAGTAAATCAAAATGTACATTTCTAAAGGGTATGGTATCCTATTAAACCCATATATACTTGAGGTAATAGTAGATAAGCCTCACAACAGGCAATGGTACAAATTATTATACTTAAGTACTCATATTTTGTGAGTTATGCCTCAACAAGAAAAACAATGTATAGCATATATAAGTGTTCTAAAACTATAGTTCAGGTAAGTTTCTCACAGAAATGATAATTGTTTCACTGGTTCAAGAGTAAATGCCTGTCCAGGTATCTACTTATGTGCACAGTGCACATGTTTTCAAACAAGATAAGACTAGTGATCTGTCTTGAAGCAACATGGCCCAATACTGCGTTAAAAGTCCATGGTTATTGGACAAGACAAAGTTATGCAATAAAAATGATAATACAAAAGTTAAAACTACATAAGCATAAAGAAAAATAGAAACATGAAAACTTCTCTACCCAACACAAATATTTAGCATAAGAGTGTTTTGGTCAGTTACTCATAAAGTCTGGTTCATAAAGGATCTTCAGTAACAAAATGTTACACACAGTTTACACTGTGTATAATAAATATCAATAACAAAGATATTAAGCATAATGTCTAAATGAATAAGCTCTTTAGAGCACAACATAGCCATATTCAAACAGATGAAGTATGGCCTCATCAACTTACACTAACACAATGATACTAAGATTAAAAATCTATATTTTCAAATCACATGAGTATAAAGAAACATTTAAGTTTTGCACTCATCGTGCAAGGCAAGAGCATAAGATATTCATTGTAATAACCATAAATATATACAAAGCAAAATGCAAGATTAAACAGCAAAGATACAGATCAAGACAGAGTCCCAAGTTTTCAAAATTGTGACACTGTAAACTTAGCTTGGACTTTTATAATGCTTCAACTCCGTGATGTTACGTAGACCAAAAAGTTTTCTAGATTCAGGATAGATCAACCTATAGGCATTTGGATGTGGGTTCTCAGACATCACAAATGGTCCTATATAAATATCAAAGAATTTCTTAAGTTCCCCACACAATGATTTTGACTTTTCTACTGGTTTTCACTAGGACTAAATCTCCCACATTAAACTCGCACATTTTCCCCCTCTTATCATGTCTACTTTTCCTATTTCCCCTTGCTTTTTCATGTTGTTCCTTACAATCTCCTCTCTTTCTTCTTTTGACAAGCTGTTACATGCTGGAAACTCAATCAATTCACTAATAAGATTTGGTGGCTTTTTATCATAAAGTATCTCATGTGGAGAGAATCCTGTTGAACTGTGCTGTAAGCTATTCATCACATCCTCAAGTTTGCTAATGTAATGTATCCAAGTGTTGTGGTCAGTATGACAGTAAGTCCTAAATAATCTCCTAATTTCACGCATGTATCTTTCGGCTGGGTTGCTGGATGGGTGATAAGCTGAAATAAGTATGTGGTTGATCTCCTCTCTATATATAAATGTTTCCCAACTTTTGGATGTCAACTGTGATCCGTTGTCACTAAGAATTGCCTTGGGTACACCTACACATTTAAAATAGTCACGGGTAAAACATGAAATAATGTTTTTGCTAGTAGCATTCCTCAATGGGTACAACTTAATAAATTTGGAAAATAAGTCCACCACTACAAAAACATACATAAACCCTCCTCTAGTGGTTGGCAGTCGCCCATACAAGTCAATTGCTACAACATCAAGCTGCTGTTTCAGAAGTATATTTTGCATCTGACCTCTACTCATTTGATTGGTTACCTTGACTCTCTGACACAAGTCACAAGTGGACAAGATTTTCCTCACAGTCCTCGCCATATTGTAAAAGTAAATGTTTTCTTGAATCTTTTGTATACATTTTGCTGCCCCACAATGACCATAACTTTCATGGGTATATTTTACAAGTAATTTGACAAATTCATATGGCCAACATAACTTCCATACCTCACTATCTTCCTTCATCCTCCGAAACAATATTCCCCTATGAACTTTGTAATACTGCCCTACTTTTTCTTTTCCTTTCTTTCCAATATAACTTTTCACCAGTTTCCACTCTTCATCATGATTCTGAAACCGTCTAATGTCACTGCAGATTTTCACGACATCTTTCTCCTCATTTATCCCTTTTAAATACATAGCTTTAAATTCATTCCCTCCTTCATCACCATTGCTACCAATAAATTCTCCCAAAGGATGCCTTGAAAGAGCATCTGCTATGCAATTTACATCACCTTTAATATATTTGATGGTGTAGTTAAACTGCTGAAGAAAAAGTGCCCATCTCGTGATTCTACTATGGTATAATTTACATTCTTGTAATTAAGATAGTACTCTATGATCTGAAAAGACTATCACCTCATGACCCAATAAATAATTCTTAAATTTGGAGAAAGCCCAATGAACGGCTAATAGTTCCTTTTCTGTAATGGTGTACTGCATCTCGTGTTTCTGCAATGTCCTGCTGGCAAAAGCAATAGATCTATGTTCTTCCACCCCATTCTGACTTCTCACTTGGAAAAGGTGTGCCCCTAAACCATAGTTACTACTGTCAGTCATAATACAGAAAGGCAACCCAAAATCTGGCCTACATAAGATTTTACTATTTACCAACTGGTGTTTAACCTCTTCAAAAGCAATCTGACAATCTTTATTCCAATCCCATATAGTATTCTTTTTAAGCAAATTCCCTAAACAAGGTGCATTAAGAGACTGAGTAGCACGATACTTCCTATAGAATCCACATAGTCCGAGAAATGATTTTAGGTGTTTCTTATTCCTAGGTTGTGGAAACTTTGCAATTGCTTCAATTTTCTCATCATCTGGCATAATTCCATTGTCAGATATAATGTGCCCCAAAAATTTTAATTGTTTCACTGCAAATTTACATTTCGATAACTTCAGTGACAGTCCTCCTTTTCTAAACTCCCCACAAATTCCCTTAAGTAACTCTATGTGTTCTTCCCAACTTTTACTGGATACCAAAATATCATCTACATATATAGTTAATTTGTGTAACAATTCCTTTCCCAACACATAATGTAAAGCTCTGATAAACTGTGCAACAGATACATTCAGCCCAAATAGTACTACAGTAAAGGTATAACATTTTCCATTATATAAGAATGCTGTGTATTTCTGAGATTCCCTTGCTAATGATATTTGATGAAATCCAGAGGTCAGATCGAGGCTAGACATAAACTTTACATGTTCTAACTTGAGTAGTAATTCATCAATGTTTTCAGGATGATCAGTTTCCCTACATAATAATTTATTGAGGAACCTAGAATCTAGGACAAGTCTTACACTATTATCCTTCTTAGCAATGGCTATGATAGGATTATTATATTCGCTATTACAGCTCTGAATAACCCCCCAAGTCTGCATCTTTTCCAACTCCCTCTCTACAGCTTTCCTCCTGCTTAATGGAATCCCATAAGGTTTAATGAAAAATGGATCATGCGGTTTGAGTACAAGTTTACATTCATACCTTTTCACTCTGCCTGGTCTGTCACTAAATACATCAGAATATTCCCATAAAAGTTCCATGAGATCAGATTGTTGTTCCCTAGTTAAACTCTCTGCTTCAGCAATCTTATTTTCTACTATGCTTTGATAATCTTTGTCATCAAAAGAAGTCTGTTTTTCAAAAGGATCAGTGCATCTCCCATCATCTAAATAATCCACCCCCCTGATCTGATTATGACTATTACTATTCTTCTCAATGAAGCTCTCTGTACACAACTTATTTTTATCTGTTGGTTCCCTAAATTTGACAGTTTTGTTTTTCCAATTAAATCCCATATCCACTTTTACTATCCAATCCATACCTAGAATTATGTCCTCACTCAGGTCCGGAATGACAAGACAACCCTGATCAAAGACCACATCTCCAACTTTGAAGGACAAAAGAATTTGACATTTTACTGTTTTACTGAATCTTCCTGTCGCTTCCCTAATTTAACCACAACTACTGGTAATTCTGCAAATTCATGGTTTTTATTTATCCTATCCCTCAATTTTTCACTGAATCCTGATATCAGGCTTCCAGTATCAAACAATAACCTGTCCAATCATTAATACAAATTTGCATGTATGGGCTTCCTACATTTCACTCTCCTGCTCACCAACATCTTCATGCATCAAGTCATCTTCTACGATTTTAAAATTCAGATCTTCATTTTGTTTGACATAAGCTAAACTATTTTCAGTCTGCACATTGTGCAAAAGCCAACTAGGATTCTCAACACAAACATAATTAGACACATTATTATTATCAGTAATCTTAGGCAATTCTTTACATTTTATACCTGTTTTTGCTTTTTCCCACCAAATAGGATATACCTTCTCGCAGATGGATAACAATTGTATCCAAAACATATTATGTTTATTAGCCTCATTAAGGCTGTCCCACAATCTACAAATGAACTCTTGTCCCTGGTTTCCTAAGTTAATAATTACCTTCTCTTCATTCGCAATATTAATGTCATCCCTGTCTATCCCCTCAATTACTGGTGATGTATTAACCCACGTGACTGCAGCCTGATCCTATTGTACTGAATGATTATTTTCTCTAACACTAATACCCTCCTCCTTCATAACTACATCTGCATCATTCTTAATCACAACAAATACTCTTATCTCACTTCTATATTTCATATCATCACTATCATCAACTGCCTCTTCCTCAGCATCATTTAACATCTCACCATTTGACTCAACTTCCCTAACCTTAGCTACTTCAGCACGACTTCTCACATCAACATCACACTCTACTTCTTCTAATTCTACAACCTTATTATTCAGTACTTGATTGACATTCTCACCCACAGCAGTTTTTACATCACTCAGATCTGGATTTACTGCAATTTCATCAGCATACATTAATGCATATATTCCGAAGGTATCATAACTATTATTAACATAGGAACACCCACCTACATCCCCCCCTCACATCACTTTCTTCCTGCCTAAACAAATTATTCACTATCTCCACACTAACCTCTGAATCTTCATTACTAATGTGTCTAGAATTATCTGTGCTCATAGCCTTCTCACTGACTTGCTGCCAAAACTGTTTATCAAATGGTCTCTTATCAATTTCCGGTGCTCTTGTCATGTTATTACTATGTCTTTTTCTGTAATCATTTTGCCCATACCTATTCTGATTCCACTTAGCCTGATTTCTATCATTATATCTGTTCATCCCAAACTGACAGGCCCTCATTGGGACGGCTCTTAGTTTAACCGGCCTTGCCCATTCCCATCTTGTCTTCTATCTGGATTTTCCCATTGTCTATTTCTGTTCCCACCATAATAATTACCTCCCTTATTCTCATGTTGACGCCTGTTGCTATTCTCTCCTCTATTGAAATCTCCCTGAAAATTACCTTGACGATCCTGCTGATTATTCCCATTATGATTATTTCGCCTACCATTATACCCATTATTAGAATTTTGGTTCCACCCTCCATGATTTTGTTCATAATGATGCCCATTAAATCTTTTGCTTCTTTCTAATGCACGATCCAATTTCTCCACGTAATTCAAAAATTGTTCAACTGAATCATCTGGCCCATATACCAAGTCCCACTGAACTCTATTTGGTAACCTCCTTTTTAGAGCGTCTGTTTGCGTTAGTTCATCAAAAGGTCTGTCTAAATGCACCAACTTTCTTAGCTGTTTCAAGCAAAATTCCCTCATTGTACCATCACATTCTTTATAATTAGCCCCATTAAGAAAATCGCTTTTCATTTTGGCCTGAACAGACGCTGAGAAAAATTTGTTGAAAAACTTTTTTCGAACTGACTATAGGTTAAATCAGAACTGGCGGTTAGACTAGCCCACGACAATGCTTCTCCATCTAAGAATTTTTTAACAAATTTGATCTTTACAGTGTCACTCATTTCGAACGAAAAATTGTCACGACAGTTCATAAAGAAATCAACTGGGTGTAATTTTCCGCCTCCCGGAAAATTACGCACGTTTGTACCTGGCCAAAATCCGTTAAATGAAGTCGCTACCGATTTCATAGCTAAATTATCCCGAATTTCATTTACTTGTTTCTGTAGTCGAACTACCTTATGCACATTGTCTTTAATTACATTGTTACAAGAATCTACATTATGTTCAATAATTTTCACTTTTTCTGTTACCTTGTTTTCGAGCAATGACAATTTGTCATCGATATTTTTCGTATGTAAGTCAATTCTGGTAATCATTTCCCTATCTTTAATTTTTCTCTCACTCGAAAATGATTCAAAATACTCGCGGTTTCTTCCACTTCCCGTTTCATTGTTAATTCGACTTTATTGAGTTTATCTTCCACATTGTCTACCCTGTCTTCAATTTCGTCTGTTCGCTACTCCAAACTGGTTTTCGTCTCTTTCATTTCCGATCTGATAGTTGAACATTCATTAAAGAATTCGTTAGCCAATTGGCTATTTTCTTTTAAAAGCTTCTCTTCTAAATCAGACACTTTCTTTTCCATACTTTTCGCGTTTTCTGTAATTACATTATTCAAGAAACTAAATTGTTCAGAACATTGCTTATTCAAACGACTAAACCGTTTGTTCAAAGTATCGAATTGTTCAGCATTCTGTGTTAACAGTAATTGCAACATAGCGGACATATCTAATTCTTCAACATTTCCTTCCGATTCTTTACCTGCCATTTCTGTACTAGCACTTGCATGAACACTTTCGATAGACTTTTTATCCCCCTGCTGATTTTGTTCCTACTCGTCTGTCACGGTCATTTTTAATCGAATTAAGAAACTCTTGCTCCGACAAAACGCCCAAAATGTCAACAATACAAATAACTTAATACGTGTACTTATCTCGTTTTTCCGCGTGGTCCAACGTCCGTTATTATTTACTTTTCTTATTCTTGTTGGGTTGTTACTTCCATTTGTCAGTAGATTATATTTCCTTTCATTTAGATCGTTCTCCTCTTCTTTGTAATACATTATTAGTCCATACCTGTTAACATAAAACGAGTATCAGTCCAATAATGCAATGGATCCCGGACAAGAGTCCCCAATTGTAATGTACACTCTTTCGTCCGGGGTGAAAATCAAATATCAAGCGACAAACTTTCAATTCATTTAAATCCTATTTCAAACCCTGAGATTATGATGATCAATTGACGACACCCCGCCAGCTTGGGTGGTCTGTATCTACAACAGACGATGTTAAGCTTAATATTTAGACAAAAGAACGATACATCACAGAATACTAAAACTAATTAAAATACCTAACCTTTAGATGCTTAATTTGGTCTCATTGTCTTGATTCTCTCCATGGTGCGTTCCATCCATCTAACATTGTTAATATTAGGTCCGGGTCTTTGTGTGCTAATGAAAACTCGTACTCGCTTTTTGTTTTACTATTGATTCCTCATTTTTATTAATTTAACTTTTTCACAATAATTTCCATCCACATATCACATACTATTTATAGATACTCTCTATATAAGACGACAGACTTCCTTCCGTACTCCCATCAACAGTCCACCTCACAAAACCACGCTCTCCCCACAACAGTCCAACTAACTCACTCGAACCGTCACCTTAACAATGTCCGACTCTCTACCTTTCACACACGAATGTCTTTGGCTCACACTGGTGCCAACATATTCTCCAGAAATAAACAAATAAAGTTCACATTATAGAATAATAGAATAAAAAAGATTTGGGCAAAATTAAATACTATGTACAATAATATTAAATAAAAAAAATCATAGAAATTGAATTGGAGCACTGACCCTGCAAGCGCAGATGCGACTATAAGGGTGGTATCGCACTCTTCAGTAGTCCGTTACATTACACCATACACACTGAAGTTACTGATTGTTATAACAATGGTCATAGTAACATACAAGCATTGAATCAACTGATTTTTATGAAAGATCATGGGAATGCATGGGACATCACATTTTTAATACAGCTGCATAAACTAACATGAGAAGACTTACGTGCCACTATTTTAACTCAAGGCCACTGTGTGACTACTGAGAAAAGTACACAAAAGTGGAACGGATTCTTAATCAAGTGCATTGTTTCTGCTCATCTTTCAGTTATTCTGCAGTAGTGTCCAAATTTCTTACTGATATTGTAACAACACATGACTGCCTTGAACAGTCATGAATGACATATGTGATGTCAAATTGTCATATGTTTCCTGAGTGATATATCTGACCTCCAATTGTCATTGGTTACTTAGTAGTAAATGAATTGGGCAAAGTATTCTAAGTGACCTATATGACCTGAAGTCATCACATGTAGCCTAAGAGCAAATGAATTTTGGGAGAAAAGATCATGAGTGTCATATATGACTTAGATTTGTTACTGTTGTATCGGTAGGTGAGGTGCCAATAAATGCAATCAGACATCTACAGAAAGGTAATGCAGAATAATTTTATTTACATTATGTAAACATAATAATTGAGTTATACGTAACTTTGAATGCTGTAGGTTCTTCTGAGGTGCTGCGTTATGTAAAAATGATAATAATGTTCTTGATTGTAACAAATAGTCTTAAACACCAGTACAGCTACATAAATCTCTGAATATCGGCAACACTTAGTAGTGTCATGCTACTTCAGTCTGCTGTTCTTCACTGCAATCTTTGACACTAATGTCCGTAAGTCTATGGATGCTCTGTATCTGGGGCCATGTGAATGGTATATCAAGCCTGGACAGATGTCTGAGTGATGCCACCAGTTTCCCAGTTGTGAGGCTTCTTATGGACATGATAGAAAACTTTGTCCTTCATGTGGAACCCTGTTGCAAACTAAACATTAGAAACAGATCAGTGAGGGTGAAAGAAATGCAGTAGAGTGCAATGGCAATGACCATCTGAGTTCTGCTTTTGTAGTGTCATGAGGAGATATGGTGTGATAGGTGCTCAGAAGCAACAAAAAAAGCACATCCCTTCCAATGTGAAGCATGAAGTATGGACACTGGGCTTTTAAAATGTGAACAAAATGTTCAGCTTCACTGTTCAGTTGAGGAGAGAATGATGCCATCTGTATATGTTATATTCTACTTTGTAGCCAAGCTTTTTGAAATTCCATTGAAGAAAATTGTGGATAATTGCCCAAAACAATTGTTTGTGGCAAACTTTCTTAGCAAAGACAGAGACGAGTGTTTTGATAGTGCTAGTAGTTGGAGTTGACTGCATTGGAATGACAACAAAAAAAAAATTCGCTCTATGTATTGATGGCATGAACCATCTTTTGTTCCAGAAAGGACCAGAAAAATCAGTGTGAATACATTGCCATGTACCATCAGATCATGACCAACTAAAAAATTCTTACTATATCACTGCCTGGCTTTCCTTGCATCCATGACAATGGGCGTTCATGTCTTCAATATGTTTATGCAACATGAGTCATGTGCAATGCTGGCACACTAAATGCTTTGGTCTAATGATTCCTCAATGCCCTCTATATAACAGTTTCAACACATGTTATTTGAAAGATACAGGAGTCAGTTCTCACATTTGTTTTCTAGATGATTGCAATAAAATTAAAACAATATGGAGCAAAAAGCTTTTGCATTCTCCATGATATATGTGAACTACTACAGCTGAGCTCAATTTCAAATTAGGAGGCAAACCCATCCAAATGTAGTACTTGAACAGTCATAGTGACTGGTCTTGTTTAGTAGCCCCTGCAATCCACCACAGATCAATGGGAAAATCTTCCAGCATTTGCAAATCAGAATGATAAATTTGAAAACAACAAACTTGATCTGCATCAAAATCCAGATCGTTTTTCACAGGTAAGTGAAACAGAGTATCTGCATTTGCATACTGTGTGGTAGGGCAATAAAGAATTTCATATTGACGAGTGGAAAGAAGTCTCCTGTGCTGTACAATGAGATGCATCTTTCGGCAGATGAAAAAAATCTGTCAGTGGATTGAAACGCATAAGACATGGGTGACTAAGCAAAGCATGCTCCAGTTTTTGAAAAGATTATTCACATTCTCCAGCCCATTTAAAACGAACGTTTTTACATCAGATGTGATGCAGAGGAGTGGATATTTGTTTTGCATTGCGAATGAATTTGATGTAGTATGTTGGTTTTCCAAGAATAGAGTGGAACATACAGTACATCTGTAGGAGAAGGTAATCTCCATATGTCCTCTAAATGCTTAGTTGTGAGATAAGCATTGTGAGGGTCAATAATGTGTCCCAAATACTTGAGTTCAATATTGAAAAATGAACATTCCTGTAAATTACACTTGAGCCTAGTTAAAATTTGTAAAGAGACTGAATTTTTTAGATTTTCTGGTGTCTGTACAGAAACAATGATTCATCTAAATAGTTTGAACAGACCAGAATTTTTTACATTAGTTGTTCAAGAAAGTGTTGAAATGATTCAGGAGCAGAGGCCAATGTGCATGTTAATCACCATAAATTTTGTTGCCTCATCCAGGGGGTGTTGAAGATAAGCATGAGCCAAATCAGTTTTTGAAAAGAATGCTCCACTTGCTAGGAGATCCATAAGTTCATCAGTTTGAGGAAGCAGGAAACAATTAATCACTGTTTGAACTTTAATTGTGGCTTTAGAATTTGCACAAAGTCTTATCTTCCCATTTCTTACGACTGCAAGGAGAGCTGCCAACTGACTTGCAAAAACATGTTTCAGATCTCCACTTTGTTCTAATTTATTGAGGTCAGAAGCAGCTTCATCATAAATGGTGTGTGGTACAGGATGAGGTTGTTGTGGTCTTCAGTCCTGAGACTGGTTTGATGCAGCTCTCCATGCTACTGAATCCCGTGCAAGCTTCTTCATCTCCCAGTACCTACCGCAACCTACATCCTTCTGAATCTGCTAAGTGTATTCATCTCTTGGTCTCCCTCTACGATTTTTACCCTCCACACTGCCCTCCAATTTTAAATTGGTGATCCCTTGATGCCTCAGAACATGTCCTACCAACCGATCCCTTTTTCTAGTCAAGTTGTGCCACAAACTTCTCTTCTCCCCTATCCTATTCAATACTTCCTCATTAGTTATGTGATTTACCCACCTAATCTTCAGCATTCTTCTGTAGCACCACATTTCAAAACCTTCTATTCCCTTCTTGTCTAAACTATTTATCGTCCACGTTTCACTTCCATACATGGCTACACTCCATACAAATACATTCAAAAATGACTTCCTGACCCTTAAATCTATACTCGATGTTAACAAATTTCTCTTCTTCAGAAACGCTTTCCTTGCATTGACAGTCTACATTTTATATCCTCTCTACTTCGACCACCATCAGTTATTTTGCTCTCCAAATAGCAAAACTCCTTTACTACTTTAAGTGTCTCATTTCCTAATCTAATTCCCTCAGCATCACCTGACTTAATTCAACTACATTCCATTATCCTCGTTTTGCTTTTGTTGATGTTCATCTTATATCCTCCTTTCAAAACACTGTCCATTCCTTCTAAGTCCTTTGCTGTCTCTGACAGAATTACAATGTCACTGGTGAACCTCAAAGTTTTTATTTCTTCTCCATGTATTTTAATACCTACTCCGAATTTTTCTTTTGTTTCCTTCACTGCTTGATCAATGTACAGATTGAATAACATTGGGGCAAGACTACAACCCTGTCTCACTCCCTTCCCAACCACTGCTCCCTTTTCATACTCCTCGACCCTTATAACTGCCATCTGGTTTCTGTACAAATGGTAAATAGCCTTTCGCTCCCTGTATTTTACCCCTGCCACCTTCAGAATTTAAAAGAGAGTATTCCAGTCAACATTGTCAAAAGCTTTCTCTAAGTCTACAAATGCTAGAGACGTAGGTTTGCCCTTCCTTAATCTAGCTTCTAAGATAAGTCGTAGGGTCAGTATTGCCTCACGTGTTCCAACATTTCTATGAAATCCAAACTGATCTTCCCCGAGGCTGGCTTCTACCAGTTTTTCCATTCGTCTGTAAAGAATTCACGTTAGTATTTTGCAGCTGTGACTTATTAAACTGATAGTTCGGTAATTTTCACATCTGTCAACACCTGCTTTCTTTGCGTTTGGAATTATTATATTCTTCTTGAAGTCTGAGGGTATTTCGCCTGTTTCATACATCTTGCTCACCAGATGGTAGAGTTGTGTCAGGACTGGCTCTCCCAAGGCTGTCAGTAGTTCTAATGGAATGTTGTCTACTCCGGGGGCCTTGTTTTGACTCAGGTCTTTCAGTGCTCTATCAAGCTCTTCACACAGTATCGTATCTCCCATTTCATCTTCATCTACATCCTCTTCCATTTCCATATTATTGTCCTCAAGTACATTGCTCTTATATAGATCCTTTATATACTCCTTCCACCTTTCTGCCTTCCCTTCTTTGCGTAGAACTGGGTTTCCATCTGAGCTCTTGATGTTCATACAAGTGGTTCTCTTATCTCCAAAGGTCTCTTTAATTTTCCTGTAGGCAGTATCTATCTTACCCCTAATGATACTTGTTTCTAAATCCTTACTTTTGTCCTATAGCCATCCCTGCTTAGCTATTTTGCACTTCCTGTCAATCTCATTTTTGAGACGTCTCTATTCCTTTTTGCCTGCTTCATTTACTGCATTTTTATGTTTGCTCCTTTCATAAATTAAATTCCATATATGTTCTGTTACCCAAGGATTTCTACTAGCCCTTGTCTTTTTACCTACTTGTTCCTCTGCTGCCTTCACTACTTCATCCCTCAGAGCTACACATTCTTCTTCTACTGTATTTCTTTCCCCCATTCCTGTCAATTGTTCCCTTATTATCTCAGGATGGTACAGGATGAGCAAGGTGAAACTTACATTTTGAATTGTCTTAAGCATAATACACCTCTGAATATTCTTCACATGCCCCATTGTGCCATAAAAAAAGTCTGTATTTTTCACATAACAAATGAATACTGGCATCAGAAAGTTGTGAATTGGTAGGTCATACATTGTTCTGAACATATAAACCAACTGAATCAGAAGCATCTATGCCAAAAATATTGGTACTGGAAAGTGACTGAACTGTCAATGGCATTGATATAGTCATATTTCCATATTTTGCTTGTGAAGTACACATTCCAAGAACAGAGAAATTTTCAGTAATGTAGGCCATGAGGTGCAATTATGATTTTTTTTTAGTGAAACATGTTCCAATTTCTCATAAGTATCCTAGTCAACTGCAAATCTGCAGGGAGATGAACAGTTTGCAGTTTGTTCTCTAAATATGGCTATCTATTCTGACTTTCAGAAGACGGTCTGTGTCTGAATTGTGATTGATGAAGCATTCACCTTTACATCTATTAGAGTTGAGCTGGTTAGAGTGAGACAAATTTAGCACTATGCATTTTGCTGTGTGATTCAGTTGTGTTTGCCGTGGGTTCTTGTGTGGATTGCCAGGAGTGGATACAGATTCAGAATGTGAGATCATATTTATTTCCATGTTATCATATTGATAATTGTTTGGAACAGAATTTTCATTTCTGTTGCATGCACACTTATTGTGTGTATTTCTGATTTTTGGCAATGGCGGCATTTTGCATGGCAGAGAAAGCAGGTTTTTGGGCATTTGTTACACAACACTTTGCAGAAGGCTTCAGAAGGTTTGATTTGGCTGAGAAGGTGGCTGAGCATATCAAGCCATATTTATACTGTTGCTTGTCATGGTGGATGTCATGTACCCTATGCAACTGGGGCAACTTCAAGCAATCTGCGGTCAGTGTTGCAACAACAGGCACATTAGAGTAGAGTTCTGCATAATGTTGAGCTTCCTGAGCTTTGAGTACATGAAGCACAGCTTTGAGATCAAGGCTGCAATGTTCTAGATTCTCAGCCCATATTCTGTTACAGCAAGGTTTTGAATAATGGCATGACGAAGCATTTTGCCTCGAAATGAGGCTACATAAGAGCAGTTAAATTTACATTTCCTAGTTACGCCCTCAAGGTCAGCAACCCATTCCTTGTAAGACTGATTATTGTGACAGTTCATACAAAAAGATTGAAATCTGTGCTCCAGAGAAGTTGTATTATGCTCAGATAACATCTTCATAGGGTGGTGTTTGAGGCTCTCACTGGCAGAACAATTTGCAACACAATCTGAAAATGTTCACACCTACGCACAGAGAAAAGAAAGAACACTGTAATTCAGCTGTTATGCTGTAGGCTTGAAAATGCTCCTCAAGCTGCTGGCAGCACTTCATCCACTGCTCACATTGTGCTTCAAAAGAGAGGAATGGTGGAAGAGGTGACACTGGCATTCTGTGCTTCAACTGTGGTTTGCTGAATTTTTTGTGCTTCCATCAGTCTGCCAATAGTTTCCAGCAAGGAGGTAATTTGTTGACTGCAAAACCAAATAAGTGCAGTGAGTGATTGCACTACAGAAGCTGCTGTTGCATATGCAAATTAAAGACACTTGAAAATATCAAAATAAAAATGTTCCACACACAAATACTATGAAAACTTCTCAACCACTGCTACAGTAAAAGCAGACTCATTGAAAGTTCTACATCTACATCTATACCTTGCAAACCACCATGAGGTGCATGGCAAATGGTATGTCCCATTGTACCAGTTATTAGAATTTCTTCCTGTTCCATTCATATATGGAGTGCAGGAAGAGTGATTTTTGAATGCCCCTGCAAAATTATTCTGATCTTATCATCATGATCCCTATGTGAACACTACTTAGGGTGTTGTAATATATTCCTAGAGTAATCATTTAAAGCCACTTCTTGAAACTTTGTTAATAGACATTCTTGGGACAGTTTACATCGATCTTCAAGAGTCTCCCAGTCTAGTTCCTTCAGTATCTCTGTGACACTCTCTGACAGATTAATCAAACCTGTGACCATCCATGCTGCCTTTCACTGTACATGTTCAATAACCCCTCTTAGTCCTATCTGGTATGGGTCTCACACACTTGAGCAATATTTTAGAATCAATTGCATGAGTGTTTAGTAAGCAATCCCCTTTGTAGATTGGTTGCGGTTCATAAGTATTCTACCAATAAACTGCAATCTACCATCTGCTTGACCCATGACTGAACCTATGTGATCATTCCATTTCAAATCCCTACAAAGTGTTTAACCCAAGTATTTGTATGAGTCGACTGATTCCAGCAATGACTCATTGATATTCTAGTCATAGGATATTATGTTTTTTTGTTTTGTGAAGTGAAAAATTTTACATTTCTGAACATTTAAGGCAAGTTGCGAATCTCTGCACCACTTTGATATTGTATCAATATCTGACTAAATATTTCTGCAGCTTCTTCCAGATAATGCTTAATTACAGATAATTACATCATTTGCAAAAATCCTGATGTTACTATTAATGTTGTCTGCAAGGGCATTAATATACAATAAGAACAGCAAGGGTCCCAGCATACTTCCTGGGGCACACCTGAAGTGACTTCTACATGTGATGATGACATCACATCTTTAAACTGTTCATTAACCTCGTTCCTCAGTAAGTCATACTGTTTTACAATTTCATAATGTAGCTCCCATCTTAAATTTGTAACTTCTATTGTAATTTGGCAATTTTATTATTTATTTCTACTTTCTTTTGTTAAGAGTCATTTATGTATTTTAACTAACTTGATGTTTGTTGTATCTAACTTCGTATTTGTGCTCTGCTTTAACACCCTGAACATCTATAGTTGCATTTAATTCAGTCTTTAAAATTTGTCTCTTTGAATCTTTAATTATTCTTTCTTTGTATTTAAATTAGCATTACTACTATTTAATTCTGTTTTTAACTCATCAGCCTTAGGTTTTAAACCAGCACTGCACTGTATTAGCTCTTTCATCCTAGTAACTCAAATATTATTTCAAATATTTCCTCCATCTTACAGGTCAGTATGGGCACACAATTAACATAATATTCAATTTGAAGCTATTGTTCTCTAACCAGTCACTCAAACTGTGGTGGAGAAAACCTCCTAAACAGAAAAACTCATAAACATGATATACATTGACTACCCCAAACACACGCCACCACTGCAACCAATGGAAACAAAAAAATTGTTGCAATTCCTGCTCTGACATCAAATAATTGTGTAGAGAAGGTCACCAACACACAACTGAACACAGAAATGAAGCATTTTATTACTACAAAAGACATACACCAATACAGGCAGTGCACACAATGGATGTTCCTACCAGACTGAATCAGAGGTCATAGAATCATGAATCAAAGTAGTTTTTCTCTCAAAGTTGAAAACCAAATGTTCATTGTTGGTGGTCACCACAGAGGACCCTCTCCCTCCCCTGGAAGTGTGGAGCATGGGGGAGGTAGCACAGCTGAGGTCAAAGGCAATATGGCGGTTGGTCACTGTCTGGTGTCCTGTGTGGCAAGTTTCCCTGACCAGCTGCATCACGGTAGGCCTGTGAGAGTGGCGTGGCTGAACCATTTGTTGTAGCTTAGGTGGGCACAGACCAATGTAGGTTCAACAGTACATGATCCTCATGCTATGCTGGGGGGCAGAGGAGGCAACTGTTGTGGGAGACAGGAATCATTTGGTCCCATGTCGTGACGGCTGCGCAATCAGCAAGAGACATGTGGATGGTAAGGCAGCCAAGGGTGTCGATCAAGGCAGTAATACCATTTTTCTTCAACAGTGAGAGGAAGGTTGAAGCACACAAGAGTGTGATGTGATTTGTGGAATCTTCAGATGTACGAGGAGGTCAGTGAAGGATGAAGAAAGTGCCGCCATGTAACTGCAAGGCGAAGTAGTTGACTGACGGATAAGA
Source organism: Schistocerca gregaria (assembly GCF_023897955.1). NCBI lineage: Eukaryota > Metazoa > Arthropoda > Insecta > Orthoptera > Acrididae > Schistocerca > Schistocerca gregaria. The sequence continues at coordinate 71,098,640 of NC_064925.1, forward strand.
GATGTCGATGTAGCAGTGTGTGACACAGAATGGAGCAGGCAGTGTGGAAAGCTTGGGACAAGCACTCATGGAGGCAGTGTTGCAGGAAGGAATGTCACACACAGTACCAAAGCACTTGAAATGTATGGACCACGTGCATTGTCAGCACTGGGAGAGGTGGACAGCAAGAGGGTGGAGGAGATTATTTGTCAGCCGGCGGAGATGCCAAGTTGGTGGTGGGGATGGAAGTCAGCATCAACCATCCAAGCTGACTTGAGTCCATTGATGGAGACAGTTTGTCGCTTACCATGTAAGAGAACTTCAAAGATGGGGGTGGAGGTCTAAGTAAGGCTGTTGGGGAGCAGACCACATGGCATTGTCACAGAGCATTGCATAGTCACTGTGCTCAATGTTTTATGAATAAAGACACATGAGGCAGTGTGGGTGTATGGAGCTGGGGTGTGGATGTGAGAAATGTCAGTGCAGACTTGCTCAATCAAAGCTGAGAGCTCAGAATGGGGCAGAGACTTGAAGTCGTTGATCAATTCAGCAGATAAGATGAGGGGTTCACCATTAAGAATGTTGGCCAGGGAAGCCTGTAAGTCCTCCTTAAATGCCAAATTCTGAGCGGAACACAGGGAAGGGCCTTGGAGCAGGTAGTAGAATGACACATGAGTGCTGCCTTAAGGATGCAGTATCAGCTCTCAACCAACCCATTACTCTGGGAATGATAATCAGTAGTGTGGATTTATTGACACTGTACAAGTCGCACAGTGTGCCAAAGGAAGCGTTTGAACTGTCATGTCTGGTCATTAGTAATAGAAGTAGGGCAACTGAAGAAATCAATCCAAGAGATGACAAATGCACGAGCAACCGTATCTGCAGTAGTTTGTTGTTTGTTGGAGAGGAATTGCCTCTGCCCACCTGATGATGTGATCCATAATGGATGGAACTTATTTGAGGGAGAGGGGGTTACAGGATTGATGAGCATCTCAAAATGATACTTTGGGGATATTGAACTGACCCAGGGAAGGGGTGATATGATATCCAGCTTTGCTGTTTCGAGATGGGAGGCATACATGTTTATAGGCATGACAGTAAGACTTAATGCCCATCCAAATAGGATGGGCAAGGTCATGGATCACTGAGAATACTTTTTGGCATAGGAAGGCATGGACGAGGGGATGGAGAGTACCTGTAGAGGTGTTACAAAGCACCAGGTGCTAAGAGGTAGGTAGGCATTGTGGCTTGATAAGCACTGAGGTAGTGTCATCGTGTAATAGATGGTCTACATCAGGATCATCCTCTTGGGGCCATGCCAGTTTTTCCAAGTCAAACAGTGAAGAGTTGGTGTGTTCGTGAGACATGTACCTGGTGACAATGTTCTCTGCTCTTTTTATATAATGGATATCAGTGATGTACTGGCAAACGAGAGCCATGTGATGAAAGTGCTGAGGTGGCAAGTTGTTAGCAGGATTATGGACTGCACCCAGGTGTGGTTTATGATCTATGTAGATAGTTAGAGACCAGTCTTCTGTGCCCTCACGAAAGTAGTGGACTGCCTCATACATCACGAACAGTTCCATATCAGAGGTGGACCACTTACATTGTGAGGCAGAGAGCATCTGGAAATGAAATGAAGGGGTTGCATTGAGTCACAACTTGTTGTTGTTGGTTGGCACTGATTGTAGACTCACTCATGACAGTGCTGATAGAAATGTGTGCATCACTGATGGGGTGTACGAATGTGGCAGCATTGGCAAGTGCAGTGTAAGTGCGTAAAAAGTGAACTGCATGCCATCAGACCATAGTTCTTCATGGTCACCAGAAGTGCTCCCCACCAAGGTGTCTGTCAGAGGGGCTCATAGGAGTGCGGCATGAGGAGTGTGCCACCAGAAAAATTGATCGTTCTTAGATAACGATGCAGGTCTCGGGTAGTGGCATACTATCGGTAGAGACAGTATGGCCCAGGAAAGTGACACATGTATCACATTACTGAGATTTATAATGGTTTATCTCAATGCTGTTTTCAGTGAGTACTTTGAGAACTCAAGATAAATGAAGTTCATGCTCTTCAGCAGAGGGGGAGTATTTGAGGATATCATCAAGGTAAGCATAGCAGAAATGGAGAGGGAACAAGATTGAGTCAATAAAACATTGCCACATCTTTTCAGCACTTTTAAGACTGTAAGGTGCATAGCACTATTCAAATAAGCTGAACATTGTAATAATGGCTGTTTTAGGTACATTGTCAATGATAAGCCTTTTGACAGTCAATATCACTGCAAATCTGCACACTGTGCAGTTGTTGCACAAAATTCTGGATGTATGGATTCATATAATTGTCAAGCATTGTCCGAGCATCTTTTTTTGGTACAGGTGTAAAGGTGAGGTGCAATTACTGTACAAAGTATGCACCGTCCTGCAACCTAACAGATCGTGTATTGTCGCGTTAGTGTGGTGGAGTTTGGTGGCTTTGAGATGGCAAGGCTTATACTAGAAGTTGGAGGGGGGTGGGGGTGGGGGGGGGGGGGGTGGGGGGGGGTGGGGGGAGATCCCTTGGTAGTAACCGACTTGTGGCAGGTGCCATTAGTAATATGCCTATAGGTGGCAGTGGGTGCATGCATAACAACACTGGATGATGAAGGTAAAATTCACGAAACACTGTCAGTATGATTGTCACAGACCTGCATAGTTTGTGGAGAAGGTAGACGTTATAATAAAACTGATTATGGTGAGATAAATGTATTAACCGATCTTGGATCACATGAAGTGACTGATTCCCAAGTTGAAGACTCAAAATCCACTACCATATAAGTGTATAAATATCAACATATATAAACACTTAAAGTAATTATGATGATGATTGTGGACCTTTTAAAAAAATAAACACTGATAAACATTTATTTGTATTTTATACTTGAAATGTATGTTTCAAATATGATATTGCATGAATAGATCGAAATGATAGTATTTTCTTTGCTACGTGTTGTTAGGGGTAAATCTTTGTCTTTGGGCAGTTTGTAGTAAGAGTTTGAAGGGCAAGAATGGAGTGCAAGTTCACATGTTGCATTAGTGTGCTGGTTGATGATTTGCATTGTGAAGTGAAATGACTGAAAATATATCTACTCAACAACCAAAAGTCTGCAAGTGTTCATATTATTTAACAAAATGAAGCTGAGCATCCTCTAGACCAGTATAAAAAAGTTGCATTTCAACAAAGAAGAAGAATAAAATTTGAGTATTTAGAAAACTGTTCATCCAGATTCTACCATTGCTAGCTCTATCTGCAGTGTGTCACTATTTTAGCATGCCAAGTACTGTGAGAATGTGACCAACTGCCCAAATTATTAACTTACTACAAAATTAATAAATCTACAGTGGGCAAGAAGAGGGTGATGATGGACAGAATATGATGATGTCATCAGAGATTTTCTGAAAATGAAATGTGCATACTGTTGTTGGGAAATTTCTCTTGTTGCAGATTAAAAGTATACGTATTGTGAAAATTTTATGTGAATGATTGGCCAAATATGAACAGCAACAATAGCAGCAAAAGGAGTTCACAATCAAGAAGAAGAAAAGGATGAAAAATAAAAAGTGAGGTGAACAATTAATAATGTTGATGTCCATCAACAAAGTTAAGTACTGAAAATATTTTCTTTAATTTTTTTTCTTTTAGTGGTGAATGTTGCATTGAATAATCATTAACAATGAAAGTCACAGAACAAGAATCTGAAACAGTGGGGAGTAATACAAGCATGGGAGACTTAAGTAGTGTTGTTGTGGAACAAGAACAGGAAAGTTATGATGAGGCAGTCACCAATAAATCATGTAAATTAGTAAAATGAGATAATAATAATGATAATAAGGACCAGTTCACAAAAATTAATGAACAACTTGAAAATCATAAACAAGAAAGTTAATGACCAATTTGAAAAAATTATGGAGAACTTAAAACTCATAAACAAGAAAGTAAGAAACTGTTCACAGAATTTAGTCATTCAGTAGGAGCATTATTTGATTGTATTGGTAAATGGATAATAGTTTTCGTTCTGGAGAGCAGCATTGCAATAGTTGGTACAGAAACTGGAATAGATATTATACAAGGAAACAGGATGGGGTATTAATTCTGGAAACAAAAGCTAACTTTGGCCCCATTGTCAGTCTGCAAGTAAGAGGTCCATGAAACAAATAACAAATGGAGCAGAAATTATACAAATACTGGCACACACAAAAACAGTCTAGTGAAGCAAACAGTAGCTATCTTAAAGATGTGAACTATCCTGTTAATATTATATCTGTTGAGAAAGAAGTATGTTCACCAGATAAGGCAAAATATGCAAATAAGGTAAGTGAGCGAATAGAAATTGAAAAAATGGATACAGAAGAAATTAATTTATTAAAATTCTATAGCAGGCTAGAGACATGTCATTTGTTAAATGCTGAAGTAACTGACTTTTGTGATAATTTTGGATTTCAGAAACTAATGCAAGAACTGGGAAAGAAAAAACTGAATACTGTATTAATGAACAGAAACTTAAGTGAAATTGCATATTTAAACAGCAGTTGAGTAGGGAATGATGACTTTGGTAATTTGTATGGTGCATTGATGATGTTTGTTCTAATATTGAATATAATAAATTGAAAGTAAATGATGATGAGTATAATACTGAGGATGAAAAGTAGTCTGTTTGTTTTAAAGAATTGTAGACCTTAGGTATTAGTAAGGAAATGTGTAGTAGTGGCTGTGATGCTGTAGAGGTATCCAAGGACACTGTTAAACGATACGAGATGTTAATGGCAGTATCACAGTAAGCAAAACTCTTTATTTAATTACTGATAAGGAGGCATGTATAGATGATCATACTAATTCAATTACCCATTATCAGTGATAATAAGCTGCTCAATGTTATGAACAAAAATGAATCTTTTTTGTATAATATGTGGTTAAATAATAATGCCATTGAAAAAACTGAAAGCTTTAGAAACATAAAAAAGTCTATGTTCAACTTTACATTCAGCCTGGTGGCATAAAATTAAATATGTTACACACACACACACACACAAGCACAACTTACACACACATCTGCAGTCTCAGAGAGCTGAAATTACACTGCGAGCAGCAGCAGCACTAGTACATGATGGGAGTGGCGAGTGGGTGGGAATAAGGAGGAGGCTGGAGGCTGGGACAGGGAAGGGGTAATATGGTGAGAGTGGCAGACAGTGAAGTGTTGCAGTTTAGACAGAGGGTAAGAGAGATGGTATGGATGGGGGAGGGAGTAAGTAGCGGAAAGGAGAGAAATAAAAATAAAAATAAAAGAAATTAAAAGACTGAATGTGGCGGTGAAATGATGGCTGTGTAGTGCTGGTATGGGAACAGGGAAGGGAGTGGATGGGTGAGTAAAGTGGCTAACGAAGGTTGAGGCCAGGAGGGTTATGGGAACGTAGGATGTATTGAAGTGAAAGTTCCCACCTGCACAATTCAGAAAAGCTGGTGTTGATGGGAAGGATCCATATGGCACAGGCTGTAAAGCAGTCATTGTGATGAGGGGTATCATGCTTCCATCCTGGATTTTCCATTGTTTAAAGATAAGTACCATAGTGCTGATCTCTATGAAACAAGTAAGTGTACATGGCTTGATGAAATTCTCAGTGACAGTGATAACAGTGTCTGTCTTAATTCAATGAAAGTGTACTAAGGCAATCAAAATGGAAAAACAACAGTGATTTTGGAGGCTTTAATTTTGGAGAGGTAGAAGATGTCCTGTTACATGAGGATATTGAGACTGATAAGTTTACTGATGTTTGTCGTCTGTTCATTAAAGTCAGAATAGGATCTTGTGAAGGCAGGTGTCTTGTTGACATAGGCAGGCAAGTTGTGGAGTCTCCGATCTCTTAAGTAAAAGATTAAAACATAATGAGGCCTTTAACCCAAATAAATACAGATTCGTTTACAGATCCAGCAGAGCTGGTGCAGCGACAGACTTAACTGGAATTCGATTCTTCTTGTCACCAACTGTTGTAGCGAATTCGATGTTCTCGATGGTCTTGTAGACTGTTTGTTTTGAACGGCGGCGATATCTTCTGTATGGCATCTTGGCAGCATTCAATGCAGTTGCCTGTGCAGCAGCAGCAGCGCGACTGAGCCGCTAAGCGGCGCTCGCTCGCTTATATACATGTCTGAACACGCGTGACCTTGATTCGGACTTAGAATATTTCTGCCTGCTGGCCATACAGAAGATATCGCCGCCGTTCAAAACAAACAGTCTACAAGACCATCGAGAACATCAAATTCGCTACAACAGCTGGTGACAAGAAGAATCGAATTCCAGTTAAGTCTGTCGCTGCACAAGCTCTGCTGGATGGTCCTGCTGTTTTCATCAGTTGTAGACTTAATTTTAGTTTAGATATAAATGATACTTTTCGTCATGGTAACGGACGGTTTACCGTAGCCATTGTTCGTGGTGGTACAGGTGTACCAAGTGTTGCTGGACTGGAGACTTTTGTTGAAGAGACATTATTGACAGATTCGTTTACAGATATTTTCCTCCTGTTACGAGTATATAATGACAAAGAAGAAGGAGAAACATAAGCAGATTTTCCAAAATCCTTATTAGCCAATTCAGAAATGTGGTAAGTGCGAAAGGCAATAATGTCTCTGTCAACAAAACTCTCCAGTCCAGCAACACTTGGTACACATGTACCACCACGAACAATGGTTACGGTAAACCATCTGTTACCATGACCAAAAGTATCGTTTATATCTAAACTAAAATTAAGTCTACAACTGACGAAAACAGCAGGACCATCCAGCAGAGCTTGTGCAGCGACAGACTTAACTGGAATTCGATTCTTCTTGTCACCAGCTGTTGTAGCGAATTCGATGTTCTTGATGGTCTTGTAGACTGTTTGTTTTGAACGGCAGCGATATCTTCTGTACGGCATCTCTGTCAACAAAACTCTTCAGTCCAGCAACACTTGGTACACCTGTACCACCATGAGCAATGGCTACGGTAAACCATCCGTTACCATGACCAAAAGTATCGTTTATATCTAAACTAAAATTAAGTCTACAACTGACGAAAACAGCAGGACCATCCGGAAGCTTGTGCAGCGACAGACTTAACTGGAATTCGATTCTTCTTGTCACCAGCTGTTGTAGCGAATTCGATGTTCTCGATGGTCTTGTAGACTGCTTGTTTTGAACGGCGGCGATATCTTCTGTACGGCATCTTGGCAGCGTTCAATGCAGTTGCCTGTGCAGCAGCAGCAGCACGACTGAGCCGCTAAGCGGCGCTCGCTCGCTTATATACATGTCCGAACACGCGTGACCTTGATTCGGACTTAGAATATTCCTGCCTGCTGGTGGAGCGTTATCTCGTACGCGGGCACTAGTCGCTTTAGGTGCCCGCGTACGCTGTGCGCCAGCCAGGCGCGCTGCCAAGATTACGAAAGTTGGTCGGCGGGTTGCGTCAGCCGCCTTTATGACGTGACATGCTGTTGCCTCCTTGAGCCCCCCGGTTCTAGATGTACCCTTGTCTAGTTCTCAGCTACGCTACACATCAGTTTGCAAACAACAACTTTATTTATGAAAATATACACTACAATAACCAACAAACTTTACATATTCACATACACCTTTGCCTTTAACCGAACTGCATTGAACGCTGCCAAGATGCCGTACAGAAGATATCGCCGCCGTTCAAAACAAACAGTCTACAAGACCATCGAGAACATCGAATTCCCTACAACAGCTGGTGACAAGAAGAATCGAATTCCAGTTAAGTCTGTCGCTGCACAAGCTCTGCTGGATGGTCCTGCTGTTTTCGTCAGTTGTAGACTTAATTTTAGTTTAGATATAAACGATACTTTTCGTCATGGTAACGGATGGTTTACCGTAGCCATTGTTCGTGGTGGTACAGGTGTACCAAGTGTTGCTGGACTGGAGAGTTTTGTTGACAGAGACATTATTGCCTTTTGCACTTTGGAGTATGGATTAAATGTGCAACTGGGAAACTAGTAAAATGGTTAGAAGTCAGGCTTCAATAACTTCCACAGTTGAGGGAGTAACTTTTACACATGGATGTTTAATCATTCAAGATTCAATGAGAATCTCATCCTTAGCATGTCATGGATACTTAGAGTGAATGCAGATTTTGATTGGGAAGGGTAGAACTTGATTATCAATGCACCTGATGGAGATTGCATTTATACTAATTTCATAAAGACAACTATATCTTCTGAGGAGGATGAAATAAATAGTATATAATTTTTGAAAGATAGGTGGATTTGTAGCCAAAGATATGCCATGATTATATACAAATGAATCAGAATTTAAATAACTTGTAGACACTAAGATTTCAGAAGCAAAAGGGTTAACTGATAATCAGAAATCAGCAATGGAATCTTTGTTGTGAGAGTATAGTGATATGTTTAGTAATATTCCAGATACAGCGAGAGGATATCAGTGTACTTTACAGTTAAAACCACACCAAACATTTTTCGTAAAGCCATATTGTGTACCTTATGCTAAGAGGGCTGCTGTTGAGAAAGAGTTGCATAAGATGGAAATGTGTGTTATCACTGAGAGAACTGTTAGCCCATATAACAACTTATTAGTCATTGTTTCAAAAAGAGATGGAGGAGTAGGATTGGTTCTGGATTCTAGGCATTTGAACAAGTATTTGTACAAAGAACCATATTACCCTATAAACACTGATGAACTATTACACAAATTTAAAAATGGATTTAACTTCTGGATTTTATGAGGTATCTTTAGCTCCAGAATCATATAAATATACTGCCCTTCTTTACATTGGTAGATGTTACCAATACTGTGTAGTACCTTTTGGTTTCAACTCATCTGCAGCTAAATTTATAAGAACATTAGACTGTACTTGACCAAGACCTGGTAGAAAAACTTACTGTTTGTGTAGATGATATTTTGGTGACTGGACAAAGTTGGGAAGAACATTTTGAATTTGTTAATGGTATAATGTAATGTTATCTTAAAGAAGCAACTTGTTTTCGTGTATCTTCATATTTTCACTGTACAATGACTGTTCCATAAAATTTTGGGTGTGCAGCCACATAAATTTCAATTCTTCCACCATCATGACATCTTTGTGAATTTATCACAGAAATTTGCCAGATTCCATGATTTGTCCAGCCTGAAGCCGCTATATCTATTAATTAAATTCCTTGCTAACCAAATATCAATTCCTTCTTTCATTACTGAGTTCCAGAAAGATGAAGTCAAGGCTAAAATTTTGACATTATCATTCATCATAGAGTGCCCATGTGAATACAGTGCTCTGTCAGTGCCTATTTATTAGGTTGTAACAGACAGGTGTACCTGCGGTGCCCCTGCGCATCTCTCATGGACTGTACATGTCACCTGTCTGATGTATGAACAGCCACACTCACAGAGGATCTTGGAAACCCCAGGCTTCTGAAGCACCAAATCATCAGTAACAGAACCCAGGAGAGCTTTTGTTGTCTTTGGTGGAGGGAGAAAAATCGTTTTCACTTTGTGGTTGTTGAAGATCTGTCCTATTTTTGACAATAGGCTTCCAACATATGGCAGAAAATCCATGGATTTAAAATTTTTCATGTCTTTTTTTGCATTCCTTATGTCCACTGTTGGTTTCATTTATAGCACCTCATGTATCTGGTGTGGAGAGTACCCATTGGCTTCAAAAACTCTTCTCAAGTGTAGAATCTCACATCCCCCAGACTGCTTTTGTCTGCAATGACATGTGCTCTGTGCACCAGAGTTCTGAGAACATTCACCATCTGCAAAGGATTGTGAGAGCTATTTGCACATAAATATGAATCTGTATCAATCACTTTCCAATATACCACATGGCCCAAAGTGTCATCATCTTTGCATTGTACCAAAATATCCAAAAATGGAAGACATCCATCTTTTTTTTATTTCTGTCATGAGCTGAATTTGTCTATGGATGGAATTCAGATGATTTAAAAATTCTTTTAATTTGTCTTCACCATGGAGCCACACTACAAACGTTTCATCAACTTACCTCCAAAATGCTGTGGGATTCAAGCTAGAAGATTCCAGCTCCTTCTCCTTGAAATCCTCCATAAAAAAGTGGGCCACCATGGGCAATAACAGACTACCCATGTTAACACTGTCAGTCTGTTTATGAAATTCATTTTAGAATAAAAATATGTCACGGTGAAAACATGTTCAAACAAAGCTGAAATCTCTATAGCATAGGTTTTGTCAATGATTCTGAAAGAGGACCCTCTGTGAACAACTACACTACATCAAAACTGACTAACATATCAGAAACGTTCAGTCTGAGTGATTTTAGTTAGCCAATGAAGTCCACAGAGCGCATTTTCCCACTAGAGGCCTTAATAGTAACACTCAGTATTTGGCAACCCTCCCAGGCGATACCACCTTCTAGTAGGCACCTTGAGTGCCAGATGGGAGGGTTTGCGTACTTCGTTGAAATCGAGAACACTGCTGGCAGTAGCATAACAACTGGCAGGGTTACCCAAGCCGGATTGGTCTCGACTGAGGAGACAGACAAAATAAGGCAGTGAGGGCTCTAGAGGTGTACTGAAGCTAGCTTCTGTAAAAGAATGAACCTAATACAAATCCTGGTCCTCCAGGTTGGGGCTTGGACAAGGGGCTAATAACCCCATACTGTAAAAAAAAGAATATTATAAAAATTCAACAAGAGCCTCAGAAATTGGATGGAAAACATGTATCACAAGCCTGACAAAGGAAACAGATAAAGGATCTTTCAGCAGCATCATGGAATGTGGACACAATGCTTCAGCCTGGAAAAATTAAAGAAATTGCCAATGAAATATTAAAATTTAAATATGATGTCATAGGGCTACAGGAAATAAGATGGCAAGGGAATGGGCAGAGAGATAAGCCAAAAGAAAGAACAGGCCAACTTGGAACAGGGTTTATAATTACTAGGGAATTTAGGAAAAGCCTTCTAGAATTTGAGCCCATAAATGAAAGGATGTGCAAACTCAAGACTAAGAGTGAAATTTAGGAATAATTCAATAGGGAATGCACATGCACCAACAGAGGAAAAAGAGAATATAATTAAAGAACAGTTCTACAAAGATTTGGAAAAAGTATGCAGCAGAATTCCTAAATATGACCTGATGCTAGTAAGAGGAGATTTTAATGCAAAAATAGGGAGGAATGAACATCCATATGGAGTTTCTTGAAAATATTCACTAAACAATGAAAACAATGAGACTTACTAAGCCATTACAATGAAATGAATACCCCTAGCTGCGTACAGGCGTTGATATAAGTCAACGGGGACAGTTGAAAATGAGTTAGAATGAAATTACAATGAAATGAATACCCCTAGTTGCATACAGGCATTGATATAAGACAACAGGGACAGTTGAAAATGTGTGCCCCGACCGGGACTCGAACCCGGGATCTCCTGCTTACATGGCAGATGCTCTATCCATCCGAGCTACTGAAGACACAGAGGATAGTGTGACTGCAGGGACTTATATCTGGCATGCCTCCCGTGAGACCCACATTCCCAACTTATTGTCCCATACTACATTCATAGTGCCCCTCCACATTATACTCATTATTCGCAGCTTGTTGCCAATTCCCGTAAGAGTTCAGGCACTGATGGTATCTGTACTTTCATACATGTCCTAGAATCATATTTCGAGATTATGGTTCGTTTTATGATCTAGGAAAAGAAAAATACTTGTCTCGTTTTAGGAGGTAGGAGGCAGAGGGCTTCTCTGATGAACTGATCTGGAGAAAATTATTATTCCTTTTTTGTTTTCACCATGAAATTGGAAAGTTAAAGACTGCAAGCTCTTGGAAAGGGTGAGAATGTTTTTACCACAAGTTTAGTTTACTGTGGGGGAGGGTGATTTCATTTCCGTGATACACAGAGCACAACTTAATGGTAATTAACAATTGAAAGGTTCAAATTTTAGTACAAACACTAATAATAACAAAAAATTAATTGTTGTTGTTGTGGTCTTTAGTCCTGAGACTGGTTTGATGCAGCTCTCCCTGCTACTCTATTCTGTGCAAGCTTCTTCATCTCCCAGTACTTACTGCAACTCACATCCTTCTGAATCTGCTTTGTGTATTCATCTCTTGGTCTCCCTCTATGATTTTTACCCTCCACACTGCCCTCCAATACTAAATTGGTGATCCCTCGATGTCTCGGAATATGTCCTACCAACCGATCCCTTCTTCTAGTCAAGTTGTGCCACAAGCTCATCTTCTCCCCAATTCTATTCAATACCTCCTGATTAGTTATGTGATCTACCCATCTGATCTTCAGCATTCTTCTGTAGCACCACATTTCAAAACCTTCTATTCTCTTCTTGTCTAAACTATTTATCGTCCACGTTTCACTTCCATACATGGCTACACTCCATACAAATATTTTCAGAAACGACTTCCTGACATTTAAATCTATACTCAATGTTAAATTTTTCTTCTTCAGAAACGCTTTCCTTGCCATTGCCAGTCTACATTATATATCCTCTCTACTTTGACCATCATCAGTTATTTTACTCCCCAAATAGCAAAACTCCTTTACTACTTTAAGTGTCTCATTTCCTAATCTAATTCCCTCAGCATCACCCGACTTAATTCGACTATCTTCCATTATCCCTGTTTTGCTTTTGTTGATGTTCATCTTATATCCTCCTTTCAATACACTGTCCATTCCATTCAACTGCTCTTCCAAGTCCTTTGCTGTCTCTGACAGAATTACAATGTCATCGGTGAACCTCAAAATTTTTATTTCTTCTCCATGGATTTTAATACCTACTCTGAATTTTTCTTTTGTTTCCTTTACTGCTTGCTCAATATACAGATTGAATAACATTGGGGAGAGGCTACAACCCTGTCTCACTCCCTTCCCAACAACTGCCCCTTGACTCTTATAACTGTCATCTGCTTTCTGTACAAATTGTAAATAGTCTTTCACTCCCTGTATTTTACCCCTGCCACCTTCAGAATTTGAAAGAGAGTATTCCAATCAACATTGTGAAAAGCTTTCTCTAAGTCTACAAATGCTAGAGACGTAGGTTTGCCCTTCCTTAATCTAGCTTCTAAGCTAAGTCGTAGGGTCAGTATTGCCTCACGTGTTCCAACATTTCTATGGAATCCAAACTGATATTCCCCAAGGTCGGCTTCTATCAGTTTTTTCCATTTGCCTGTAAAGAATTCGTGTTAGTATTTTGCAGCAGTAACTTATTAAACTGATAGTTCAGTAATTTTCACATCTGTCAACACCTGCTTTCTCCGGGTTTGAATTATTATATTCTCCTTGAAGTCTGAGGGTATTTCACCTGTCTCATACATCTTTCTCACCAGATGGTAGAGTTTTGTAAGGGCTGGCTCTCCCAAGGTTACCAATAGTTCTAATGGAATGTTGTCTACTCTGGGGGCCTTGTTTCGACTCAGTTCTTTCAGTGCTCTGTCAAACTCTTCACGCAGTATCATATCTCCCATTTCATCTTCATTTACGTCCTCTTCCATTTCCATAATATTGTTCTCCAGTAGATTGCCCTTGTATAGACCCTCTACATACTCCTTTCACCTTTCTGTCTTCCCGTCTTTGCTTAGAACTGGGTTGCCATCAAAGCTCTTGATATTCATGCAAGTGGTTCTCCTTTCTCCAAAGGTCTCTTTAATTTTCCTGTAGGCAGTATCTATCTTACCCCTAGTGAGATAAGCTTCTACGTCCTTACATTTGTCCTCTAGCCATCCCTTCTTAGCCATTTTGCACTTCCGGTCTATATCATTTTTGAGACATTTGTATTCCTTTTTGTCTGCTTTATTTACTGCACTTTTTATTTTCTCCTTTCATCAATTAAATTCAATATTTCTTCTGTTACCCAAGAAGTTCTACTAGTCCTCATGTTTTTACCTAATTGATCCTCTTCTGCCTTCACTATTTCATCCCTCAAAGCTACCCATTCTTCTTCTACTGTATTTCTTTCCCCCATTCCTGTAATTGTGCCCTTTGCTCTCCCTGAAACTCTGTACAACCTCTGGTTCTTTCAGTTTATCCAGGTCCCATTTCTTTAAATTCACACCTTTTTGCAGTTTCTTCAGTTTTAATCTACAATTCATAACCAATAGATTGTGGTCAGAGTCCACATCTGCCCCTGGAAATGTCTTACAATTTAAAACCTAGTTCCTAAATCTCTGTCTAACCATTATATAATTTATCTGATAACTTTTAGTATCTCCAGGGTTCTTCCATGCATACAACTTTCTTTCATGGTTCTTGAACCAAGTGTTAGCTATGATTAAGTTACGCTCTGTGCAAAATTCTACCAGGCGGCATCCTCTTTCATTTCTTAGCCCCAATCCATATTCACCTACTATGTTTCCTTCTCTCCCTTTTCCTACTCTCGAATTCCAGTCACCCATGACTATTAACTTTTCGTCTCCCTTCACTATCTGAATAAGTTCTTTTATTTGATCATACATTTCTTCAATTTCTTCATTATCTGCAGAGCTAGTTGGCATATAAACTTGTACTACTGTAGTAGATGTGGGCTTCGCATCTATCTTGGCCACAATAATGCATTCACTATGCTGTTTGTAGTAGCTTACTCGCACTCCTATTTTTTTATTCATTATTAAACCGACACCTGCATTACCCCTATTTGATTTTGTATTTATAACCCTGTATTCACCTGACCAAAAGTCTTGTTCCTCCCGCCACTGAACTTCACTAAATCCCACTATATCCAACTTTAACCTATCCATTTCCCTTTTTAAATTTTCTGACCTACCTGCCCGATTAAGGGATCTGACATTCCACGCTCGGATACGTAGAACGCATTTTCTTTCTCTAGATAACGATGTCCTCCTGAGTAGTCCCTGCCCAGAGATCCGAATGGGGGACTATTTTACCTCCGGAATATTTTACCCAAGAGGACGCCATCATCATTTAATCATACAGTAAATCTGCATGCCCTCGGGAAAAATTACGGCTGTAGTTTCCCCTTGCTTTCAGCCGTTCGCAGTACCAGAACAGCAAGGCCATTTTGGTTAGTTTTACAAGGCCAGATCAGTCAATCATCCAGACTGTTGCCCCTGCAATTACTGAAAAGGCTGCTGCCCCTTTTCAGGAACCACACGTTTGTCTGGCCTCTCAACAGATACCCCTCCATTGTGGTTGCACCTATGGTACGGCCATCTGTATCGTTGAGGCACGCAAGCCTCCCCACCAATGGCGAGGTCCATGGTTCATATATAAAGTAGACAAATCTGAAATAGAGAATATTATTTAACTCTTATTTCCTTATTCCTTCGTAGTTAGTGACATCTTCACTTACATAGCTTTAGGTCTAAGTGTGTACTGTTTGTTATTCTCCTACTAGGTTCATTGTATCCACTGATCTGGTCATGTTGGTTATGTTTGTGGTTCATGTCCATTTATTTTATTGTGTCTTTTACTTACCTTCATATAAACTCGCTTTCTGCGGCTTACTGCATAGATCATAACTATTAAATAAAAATAGTGTGTCCTAAGGCCGAGCTCATGTCTTGCTGCTACACTTCCTTATGTCTCTTCATTTGTTTCTATGCTTCTGTCAGAGCATCAGAGTATGCTAAAAATGTATAAATGTTTGGGTCCTGCCCTTCACTACAAAACAAAGTTCCTTGCTGGTTCTTCTCAAGTGGCTCGTACTAGTACTCCTCTGTAGGTTAGAAGTGGGTATTTTCTTCCAGTTCCAAAATTTAGACCTGAGCACTCCTGTATTTCTCCTAAAAATAAAGTTAAACTACTATGCTTAATAGTATTCATATGTTCAGAACTGTTATCCTTTATTGGCATCAAGAGTAATATCAACATTGAAAGTTGCATGGACTATACATATTTATGAACAGAGAAAGAAAAATCTACTTGTAACCATTCCTCTATTCAGTTCCTTTAAGGTGGTCAACTTTCTGTCCACTGATCTTGGTCAACATATAGTAAAATACTTTGTGAGGTCCAAGCCCATAGACTCCAGAGTCATCTAATACTTAACCTAATCTACAGTGATCAATGTACAAGCTTGCCTGACAATTAAAAGTGCATTATTGAAGCAAAGCACATATCCTCATTTCTTATCTGCTAGTCACAAATGTATCCTAACGCAATTTCATCTTTACAATCTGGCATCATTTTTCACAGAAGTGTAGTAATTTTTGTTTTACTTAAGTACTGTGTAAAAGACAGAATAACACTAACATGTTTTTGCTGTGATTTTGTTCTTTAATCCTGTGCTCCAATCTATAGGCTTATTTTCTTCTTAATATTTTTTGGTCTTAGTATTACCAACACAAGCATTATTGCTACCATTACTTTTCTTTACATTTCCCTACTGTAAATACAGAGGGGCTAAGAAATGAAAGAGGATGCCGCCTGGTAGAGTTTTGCACAGAGCATAACTTAATCATAGCTAACACTTGGTTCAAGAATCATGAAAGAAGGTTGTATACATGAAAGAATACTGGAGATACTAGAAGGTATCAGATAGA
The DNA here is from genome assembly GCF_023897955.1 of Schistocerca gregaria. Taxonomy (NCBI): domain Eukaryota; kingdom Metazoa; phylum Arthropoda; class Insecta; order Orthoptera; family Acrididae; genus Schistocerca; species Schistocerca gregaria. Next base: position 71,115,159 of record NC_064925.1, read on the forward strand.
TTATATAATGGTAAGACAGAGATTTAAGAACCAGGTTTTAAATTGTAAGACATTTCCAGGGGCAGATGTAGACTCTGACCACACTCTATTGGTTATGACCTGTAGATTAAAACTGAAGAAACTGCAAAAAGTTGGAAATTTAAGGAGATGGGACCTGGATAAACTGAAAGAACCAGAGGTTGTACAGAGTTTCAGGTGGAGCATAAGGGAGCAATTGACAGGAATGGGGGAAAGAAACACAGTAGAAGAAGAATGGGTAGCTTTGAGGGATGAAGTAGTGAAGACAGCAGAGGATCAAGTAGGTAAAAAGACGAGGGCTAATAGAAATCTTTGGGTAACAGAAGAAATATTGAATTTAATTGATGAAAGGAGAAAATATAAAAATGCAGTAAATGAAGCAGGCAGAAAAGAATACAGACGTCTCAAAAATGAGATCGACAGCAAGTACAAAATGGTTAAGCAGGGATGGCTAGATGACAAATGCATGGATGTAGAGGCTTATCTCACTAGGGGTAGGATAGATACTGCCTACAGTAAAATTAAAGAAACCTTCGGAGATAATAGAACCACTTCTATGAATATCAAGAGCTCAGATGGAAACCCAGTTCTAAGCAAAGAAGGGAAAGCAAAGAGGTGGAAGGAGTATGTAGAGGGTCTATACAAGGGCGATGTACTGGAGGACAATATTATGGAAATGCAAGAGAATGTAGATAGAGAAGAAATGGGAGATACGATACTGCGTGAAGAGTTTGACAGAGCACTGAAAGACCTAAGTCGGAACAAGGTCCCGGGAGTAGACAACATTCCATTAGAACTACTGATGGCCTTGGGAGAACCAGTCCTGACAAAACTCTACCATCTGGTGAGCAAGGTGTATGAGACAGGCGAAATACCCTCAGGCTTCAAGAAGAATATAATAATTCCAATCCCAAAGAAAGCAGATGTTGACAGATGTGAAAAATACTGAACTTTCGGTTTAATAAGTCACAGCTGCAAAATACTAATGCGAATTCTTTACAGGCGAATGGAAAAACTGGTAGACGCTGACCTCAGGGAAGATCAGTTTGGATTCCGTAGAAATGTTGGAACATGTGAGGCAATACTGACCTTACGACTTGTCTTAGAAGAAAGATTAAGGAAAGGTAAACCTATGTTTCTAGCATTTGTAGACTTAGAGAAAGCTTTTGACAATGTTGACTGGAATACTCTCTATCAAATTCTAAAGGATGGCAGGGGTAAAATACAGGGAGCCAAAGGCTATTTACAATTTGTACAGAAAGCAGATGGCAGTTATAAGAGTCAAGGGACATGAAAGGGAAGCAGTGGTTGGGAAGGGAATCAGACAGGGTTGTAGCCTCTCCCCAATGTTATTCAATCTGCATATTGAGCAAGCAATATAGGAATTAAAAGAAAAATTCGGAGTAGGTGTTAAATCCATGGAGAAGAAATAAAAACTTTGAGGTTCACCAATGACATTGTAATTCTGTCAGCCTCGGGGAAGATCAGTTTGGATTTCATAGAAATGTTGGAACACGTGAGGCAATACTGACCCTACGACTTATCTTAGAAGCTAGATTAAGGAAGGGCAAACCTACGTCTCTAGCATTTGTAGACTTAGAGAAAGCTTTTGACAATGTTGACTGGAATACTCTCTATCAAATTCTAAAGGATGGCAGGGGTAAAATACAGGGAGCCAAAGGCTATTTACAATTTGTACAGAAAGCAGATGGCAGTTATAAGAGTCAAGGGACATGAAAGGGAAGCAGTGGTTGGGAAGGGAATCAGACAGGGTTGTAGCCTCTCCCCAATGTTATTCAATCTGCATATTGAGCAAGCAATATAGGAATTAAAAGAAAAATTCGGAGTAGGTGTTAAATCCATGGAGAAGAAATAAAAACTTTGAGGTTCACCAATGACATTGTAATTCTGTCAGAGACAGAAAAGGACCTGGAGGAGCAGTTGAGCGGAATGGATAGTGTTTTGAATGGAGGATATAAGATGAACGTCAACAAAAGCAAAACGAGGATAATGGAATGTTGTCGAATTAAAGTTGGGTGATGTTGAGGGAATTAGATTAGGAAATGAGACATTTAAAGTAGTAAAGGAGGTTTGCTATTTGGGGAGCAAAATAACTGATGGTGGTCGAAGTAGAGAGGATATAAAATGTAGACTGGCAATGGCAAGGAAAGCGTTTCTGAAGAAGAAAAATTTGTTAACATCGAGTATAGATTTAAGTGTCAGGAAGTCATTTCTGAAAGTATTTGTATGGAGTGTAGCCATGTCTGGAAGTGAAACATGGACGATAAATAGTTTGGACAAGAAGAGAATAGAAGCTTTCAAAATGTGGTGCTACAGAAGAATGCTTAAGATTAGATGGGTAGATCACATAATAGAATTAGGGAGAAGAGGAGTATGTGGCACAACTTGAGAAGAAGAAGAGACCGGTTGGTAGGACATGTTCTGAGGCATCAAGGGATCACCAATTTAGTATTGGAGGGCAGCGTGGAGGGTAAAAATCGTAGAGGGAGACCAAGAGATGAATACACTAAGCAGATTCAGAAGGATGTATGCTGCAGTAGGTACATGGAGATGTAGAAGGTTGCACAGGATAGGGTAGCATGGAGAGCTGCATCAAACCAGTCTCAGGACTGAAGACCACAACAACTGGAAATACTTCTTCAGGTCACAGTTTGTGTACAAACCTTTTATCTTCCCATCTGTGGATATACAAGAAAATAGCTTCCATCATTCACTATTTGCACAATGCAAAAAGGAGCTGTGTACATCAATTGCCATTTCTTATTTTTCTTTTGTAACAATGATAGTTTGCAATGGATATTTAGTAGTACACTGTCCCCAGCAGAGAATTAGTTAACCCTGTGAAGTTGCTTGTCATGATGAATCTTCTAAACCTTGGCACCTTCTGTTAAAAGTTGCCTTACCTTTTCTTCAAGGGATACTTTCTCCCTAGGCATACACAGTACTGGTGTAATCCACTTATTCTTTTCCTTGTTTTTGTGTTTTAGATGTGATTGTGTATATGGTGTATTATGCAATGGAATGCTATTAACAATCTGCTCGAACACATCTCATTTGATGTATTCATAGCCAGTGAATGCGCATTGTTCGTGAACTTCATTTTATCCAGTGCTGGATTTCGATTTTCTCATTGCAGCTTCCCAAACAAATTGAGTACCAGATTTGATTGCTGGTAAGTGTTTTTCTCCTGATTACATTGTGCTGGTTTCCCTGATGGTATTGGCACTGTGGATTCTGAGAAGTCCTATTCGTACTGTACTGTGGGCGACTATTTGGTGATTGTCCCCACTGACTTCTATTGTTCTGATCATTCCAGTTGCCATTACACAGGTCCAAATAACCAGTGTGACACTTGCCATCATCCCTGCATGATTGTTGCCATTATACTGCCGTTATACGCTGCCCTCACCATTATGATGCCCATTCTGGTTATGATTGTATAAAAGCTCGAAATTTTGTGTGTGTGTGTGTGTGTGTGTGTGTGTGTGTGTGTGTGTGTGTGTGTGTGTGTAATGTGTATACATTTATGATGTGTTAAAAATTGCCAGTGTAAAATCTCCTTCTGTGTGACTTGCATTTACTGATGAGGATAGAAAAATTATTGACTGCTTAGTGAGAGAAAAATAATTTAATAATTTTGAAAATCAGATACACCTGCAATCTGAGGATGATTCTCAATGGAATCATTAGTGGAAGCACACAAAAGGGATTTACATTAGTGAGAGAGGTATGAACAGGTTATTTCCTAGTGCCATACTTCATGATTATGGTTAGTTTTATGATCTTGGAAAAAAAAAATCCTGTTTCACTTTAGATCAGTATTTGGGCAGCAGAGGCTTCTCTGATGAGATGATCTGGAGAAAATTATTATTCCTTGTATGTTTTGACCATGAAATCGCAAAGTTAAACACTGTGAGCTCTTGAAAAGGGTGAGAATTATAATCACTTAATTTTTACGTACAAGTAAGTGGCCATTTTGACACAGTGCAATCCATTTTCACTTACGTCTTTTTACAGCCTCGAAGAACCACTAAACTCCTTCTCCTTCTCTACAGTAAAAGGTGGCACAGGACAATGCTAATTTTGTACAGCAAATTTGTCACTTGAATGATTATTATTAAATAATAAATGGACATACTCCCATCTGCCAAAACTATATTCAGCACTAAAAAGTAAACAAGATCACTGTTAATATAGCTACTGTTTTTATATAGTGATCACAATGTCCCATATGGCACCAAAATTGTTTATTGTAACTCCTCACTGCACTCTTGCAGTTCACTCTCAGAAGGCTGAGCCCTATGATTTATGGAGGAATGAGGAGCAGTATAGCAGAGGAGCAGGGAAGGGAAAAGGACAAATGGGTGCACTGACAGAGGGTGGCACACAGTGAGGGTGAGGGGACATGAAAAAGGGGGGGGGGGATGATAGGACAGAGGGAATGGAAAATGTTGGGTGGAGGGTGTGGGGACAGTATGTTACCACAGGTTGAGGCTGGGATAATTACCGGAGCAGAGAATGTCATGCAAGGGTAGCTAGCATCTGCACAACTTAGAAAAGCTAGTGGTGGAGAGGAGGATCCAGATGGCTAGGTTGTGAAGCAGCCACTGAAGTCAAGGATGTTATCTTCACCTGTATGTTTTGCCACAAGATGGACCATTTTTTCTTGCCCACAGTTTGGTGATGGTCTTTCATCCTGGTTGACAGCTGGTTGGTGGTGATACCAATGAAAAAAGCCATGCAGTTGTTGCAGAAGAGCTGGTATATGACATGGCTGCTTTCACAGGTGGCTGGGTCTTTGAAGGGGTAAGATAAGCCTGTTACAATACTGAAATAGGAAGTGCTGGATGGGTGCACTGGGCAGGTCTTGTACAGGAATATGCTGTAAGGGATTTTGAGTGGTGTAGTGATGGACTAGGATATTGTGGAAGTTGAGTGGGCAACAGAACACCACTTTAGGAGGGATGGGAAAGATCTTGGATAGGATATCCCTCATTTCAGGACATGATGACAGATAATCAAAGCTCTGATGAAGGGTGTGGTTTAGTTGTTCCAGTCTGGGGTGGCATTGGATGATAAAGACGCAGTCCATTGTAGCTGGCTCTTGGGGGCAGTGGTAGGATTGGGAGTGTCTGGAGGAATCTGTTTGCAGACTAGGTCCAAGGGATGGTCTTGCCTATGAAGATTTAAGTGAGACTTTCAGCATACTGGCAAAGGGAGCTCTTGTCACTGCAGATAAACCATCCCTGGGTGGCCAGGCTGTATGGAAGGGATGACAGCTGTCAAAATGCACATACTGTTTGTGGTTGGTGGGTTTAATGTTGACAGAAGTGAGGATGGATCTATCAGAAAGTAAGAGGTCAACATCCGGGAAGGTGTCATGTTGGGTTGAGGAGGAGCAGGTTAAGTACTGGGTTGAGGAGAAGCAGGTGACACAGATGAGAAAGTTTTGAGGTTGTGAAGGAATGAGGGCAGGGTATCTTGGCTCTGAGTGCAGATCATGAAGATATCATCAGTGAACCTGAACCAGTCCAGGGGCCTGGCAGTTTGGAAGGCTATGAAGGTTTCCTCTAGATGACCCATAAACTGGTTAGCATAGGAGGCTGCTGATGGCTATGCTGCAGATTTGTTTGTATACCTTCCCTCCAATGAAGAAATAATTATGAGTTAGGATAAAGTTTGTTAGGTGTATGAGAAATGAAATCATGGATTATAGCCTGAATGACATGTGGAAAAGTAGCATTCATTTTCAGCAAGTCCATGGGCATGAGGGATGTTGCTGTATAGAGAAGTGGTGCCAACAGTGACCAGGAGGGAACCAGAAGGTAAAAGGGTGGTGATGGTGATAAGTTGGTGAAGGGAATGGTTGGTATCTTTGACAAGAGAGAGTCCAGATTAGGGGCAGTTGGTGGGAACTGTTGGTCAGTGTGGTCTAAAATCCTTTCAGAGGGGGCACAATAACCAGCTACAATGGATCATCCAGGGTTCTTGGATTTCTGAAATTTCATCTACATCTACAAACACACTCCGCAATCCACTATACGGTGTGTGGCGGAGGGTACCTCATACCACAACTAGCATCTTCTCTCCCTGTTCCATTCCCAAACAGAATGAGGGAAAAATGACTGACTATATGCCTCTGTATGAGCCCTAATCTTTCTTATCTTATCTTTGTGGTCTTTCTGTGAAATAGAAGTTGGCGGCAGTAAAATTGTACTGCAGTCAGCATCAAATGCTGGTTCTCTAAATTTCCTCAGTAGCGATTCATGAAAAGAACGTCTCCTTTCCTCTGGAACTCCCATCCGAGTTCCTGAAGCATTTCCGTAACACTCACATGGTGATCAAACCTACCAGTAACAAATCTAGCAGCCCACCTCTGAATTGCTTCTACCTAATAGGGATCTCAAACACTCAAGCAGTACTTAAGAATAGGTCATATTAGTGTTTTATAAGTGGTCTCCTTTACTGATGAACCACATCTTCTCAAAATTCTACCAATGAACCGAAGACGACTATTCACCTTCCCCATAACTGACATTACATGCTTGTCCCACTTCATATTGCCCTGCAATGTTACGCCCAAATATTTAATCGACGTGACTGTGTCAAGCACTACACTACTAATGGAGTATTCAAACATTATGGGATTCTTTTTCCTATCCATCTGAATTAATTTACATTTATCTATATTTAGAGTTAGCTGCCATTCTTTACTCCAATCACAAATCCTGTCCAAGTCATCTTGTATCCCCCTACAGTCACTCAAGGATGACACCTTCCCGTACACCACAACGTCATCAGCAAACAGCTGTGCATTGCTATCTGCCCTATCCAAAAGATCATTTATGTACATAGAAAGGAACAGCAGATCAACCACACTTCCCTGGGGCACTCCAGATGATACCCTCACCTACAATGAACACTCACCATCGAGGACAACATACTGGATTCTATTACTTAAGAAGTCTTCAAGCCACTCACATATTTGGGAACCAATCCCATATGCTCATACCTTAGTTAGGAGTCTGCAGTGGGGCACAGAGTCAAACACCTTCCGGAAGTCAAGGAAGATGGCATCCGTCTGATACCCTTCGTCCATGGTTTGCAAGATATCATGTGAAAAAAGGACGAGTTGTTTCGCAAGAGCGATGCTTTCTAAAACCGTGCTGATGCATGGACAGCAACTTCTCTGTCTCAAGGACATTCATTTTATTCGAACTGAGAATATGTTCAAGAATCCTGCAACAAACCAATGTTAAGGATGTTAGTCTGTAATTTTGAGGATCTGTCCTTCTACCCTTCTTATATAGAGGCGTCACCTGTGCTCGGGACTTTACGTTGGGCATGAGATTCGCGATAAAGGCAAGCTAAGTAAGGAGCCAATGCAGTAGAGTACTCTCTGTAAAACCGAATTGGAATCCCATCAGGACCTGTCAATTTATTTATTTCCAATCCATTCAGCTGCTTCACAACCCCAGGGATGTCTATCACTATGTCCTCCATATGGGAATCTGTATGAGACTCAAACAGCGGTATGTTTGTATGATCCTCCTGCGTGAAAGATTTCTCAAATGCTAAATTGAAAATTTCAGTTTTCGTTTTGCTGTCTTCCATTGCCAGGCCAGACTGATCAGTGAGTGACTGGATGGAAGCATTCGGCCCTCTTACCGATTTTACAGAAGACCAGAATTTCCTTGGGTTTTCAGCAAGATCTTTTGCTAAGGTATGATGGTGGGGAGCAAGTAGAGTGTGCGGGGTGTCAGAGGGGTGAGGATGGCAATGGGTTCAGGGGAGTGGTTCTGGGAAGGGCCTAAAGCTTTAAGAAGGGATTGGAGGTTATGATGGATTTCTGGGATGGATCTCTCTGGCAGAGTTTGTAAGTGAATGAGTCAGACAATTGGCAGAGGCCTTCCACCAGGTAGTTACTGTGACTCATCGCAACAGTGATGGAGGCTTTGTCTGTGAGGAGGATGATTAGGTGAGGATCTTTTTTAAGACTGTGTGTGGCTGTCCTTTCCTCTGCTGAAAAGTTGGTTTTCTTAGTAGGGAACCCAGGAATGGACAGAAAGGCCATGATAGAGGTGAGGCATTCCCAGAAGGTCACCGCGCAGTGGTTAAGTGGGAGGGGATGGTAGATCACAGTAGGATGGTGGTATGAACTGGAAGAGTCAGGGTTCAGTGCTGGAATAAGGTTGGCTTTGGTTATGGATCGGGAGAAGGAGAGTAGGACATTGACAAGTCCTACATTGTTAAATTTGGGTATTCGATTAAATGTGAGGCCTTTCAATAGGACTGAAATTTGTGTGGGCCTGAGAGTTTTGCTGGCACAGTTAACAGTGTCCCAGTGATCTCTGGATCTGAATTTGAAGTGTCGACAGAAGTTTTGGGACCTGTGGAAAGTTGACAAAGTGCACTAGGCTAGGTGTGGAAGGTATAAGGGGTTGATGGGGAGGAGCACAGTGTATAAGACAGGGGTTGGATAGTGGTGCCCCATGTCGGCAGTAAGATGTCAGCAGGTTTGTATAACTTACAGAGATGATGTGTGGAATGTTCTACCAGGTGCTGGAGAGCAAAGGATTCAATTTCAGGGACGTGGTGTATATAATAAGGGTTGCACAGTAGCTCTCACCAGACATCAATCATTCTGCTCTCATTCATCATTCCACTGGTGGCAGTATTCAGAGCTTTGTGGAGGACACAGACATTGTACTGGCATGCCTAATCCATGGAAATTTGTTTTTGCAGTACCAGGTGTGTGACAGACACAGTCTATATACTATACTATATACTATATACACAGTATTATACTATGGAGAACACTCTCCTGGGCTTCTGAGAGACCTACTGTAGTGATTGAAGACACTATGACAGCTGTGAACTACGTGAACATTATTGCAGCCGCATGTATCCCTTCATGCTTCATGTCTTCCCTGAAGGCAATGGCATCTTCTGGCTGGATAATTGTCTGAGTCACAGGGCCAGACCTTGTTACAGTGGTTTAAGGATCATGATAGCAAACTCACACTGATATCTTGGCAACCATATTAGCCTGATCTGAACGCGTCGGATCATGTAAAGGATGCTAATGGGTGCCAGCTCTGCAGCAAGTGCATAGTCATATACCTCTGGAGACCTACTCAGGACTTGTTGACTCTATGTCATGAAAGAGATGCTGCTGTATTTCATTCCAAAAGTGTAAAAACAAGCTGTTATACAAGTGGTTATAGTTTTTTGATTCATAATTATAGACGGTACCTGTGGAGTTGAGAAAATCTGCATTCTGTAAAATCAAAGAAACATCAGGCCATGATGAAATCTCCATCAAATTATGTACAGAATTTACAGCTGAGTTAGCCTTAATGCATTGTAGATCCATAGATCAAAAATCTGTACTCAGTTGCTGGAAGAAAGCACAGGTCACATTTGTCTACAAGAAAGGTAGCAGGAGTGGCCTACCTTGCAATATCCATGACATCTGTCTGTTGTAGTATTTTAAAATATATTGTAAGCTGAAATGTAATGAGGTATGTCAAACAGACTGACCTCCTCCATACCAACCATCATGGATTCTGAAAACATTGGTCATGAAAACCCTAACTCATACTCCAAGAGAAGAATCCTTGGCCCAGCTTTGCCACGAGTTCATCTGCCCACAGAAAGATAAAGGGTTGACAACGGCCTGAGCATTCACCATTGGCTTAAAGTTTCCACAGAGGCCAAGGTGCCATTGTGTTTCTTTGTGATGACCAATGGTATGCCCCACAAATTGCTGAAGACTTCATGTAATATATTCATATTTGTGAATACGAACATTCATCATCCGTGTAAAGGAATGATGAAAACAAAAATTGTGCCAGACTAAGATTTCCCACTATACATGAGTGGACATCTTAACTGCTTTGGCTATCTGTGCACAACTCACGGCCAGACCCACACTTTCTCTTGCATCACAACTGGTACTTGTACACTCATTATGCAATTCCCATACAGGAGAGGACATTTTAACTGAAAGTCACTACCTGGTATTGGTAGATAAATATGATATTGCAGCATATAATAAGCATTAATGTAGGTGAGCTGTTCAATGTAGCCAGTCAGTGTCTCGTATAAGTACAAAAGACACGGGGCCCAGATCAACGAACAGGTAGCAATATTAATGATAGTTTTGGAAGAGCCTGTGTCCAGCTGGAACTGAATGGTGTGACCATCAGTCGCAAATTCGACAAGTACTGCCAGATCACTGTGTAACAGAACACAAGACTCTGCATCATCCACAACCATTGAAGAATCAACTCACCTTATGTCATCCAAAGGACTGGAGGAAGAGGAGTACATGATGCTGTATTGGAGACATTGTAAACATACCTCAGTGATGTGGCCTGACTTGCAACAAAAGGAGCATACTGTATAGTGATAGTAGAACTGCTTTTGGTCATGTGTCACAAAGCAGTGGGAGCAAGCTGGCACTTGAGGAGCAATTGAAGACATCTCTCACATTTGAGGCATCACCCAAGGGTCCTGTGTCTTGCAGCAATGGGTCTCTTGTGGGAGAGGGCCACAAGCTCCTGCAGCTGCCTGGCCAAAACACAGCAGATTCTGTGCACTCAAGTGCTTGTCCTGGGGCCTGGGTTTGCTCAAACTTGTGGATGAGAGACAAGCATTCATCCAATGTTGGAATATAGAGACAGATGGGATCTTTATGGAACTCTGTGTATGGAGTGTGGACAAACAAAATATCATGGACAGTAACATCAGCATAAGAAAGGCCACAGTCTTTACTTTTGCACTGGAAGTGACATTCATGAGTCCAGGTCCTGCAGATTAGATTAGATTAGATTAGATTAATACTTGTTCCATAGATCATGAATACGACACTTCGTAATGATGTGGAACGTGTCAGGTTATTAAAAGATGTCTGTACAAGAAATTACATTACACAAAATATTGCATGACACTAATGATTAAGTTTTTTTTTTTTTTTTTTTTTTTTTTTTTTTTTTTTTTTTTTTTACTTACTTACTTTATATCTAAAAATTCAGCCAATGAGTAGAAGGAGTTGTCATCTAGAAATTCTTTTAATTTATTTTTAAATGTTAGTTGGCTATCTGTCAGGCTTTTGATGCTGTTTGGTAGGTGCCCAAAGACTTTTGTGGCAGCATAATTTACCCCTTTCTGTGCCAAAGTCAGATTTAACCCTGCATAGTGAAGATCATCCTTTCTCCTGGTGTTATAGGTATGCACACTGCTATTACTTTTGAATTGGGTTGGATTATTATCAACAAATTTCATAAGGGAATATATATACTGTGAGGTTACTGTGAGGATCCCTAGATCCTTAAATAGATGTCTGCAGGATGACCGTGGGTGGGCTCCAGCAATTATTCTGATTACACGTTTTTGTGCAATGAATACTTTTCTACTCAACGATGAATTACCCCAGAATATGATGCCATACGAAAGCAGTGAATGAAAGTAGGCATAGTAAGCTAATTTACTGAGATTCTTATCACCAAAATTTGCAATAACCCTAATAGCATACGTAGCTGAACTCAGACGTTTCAGCAGACCATCAATGTGTTGCTTCCAGTTTAACCTCTCATCAATGGACACACCTAAAAATTTTGAAAATTCTACCTTAGCTACAGACTTCTGTTCAAATTCTATATTTATTACTGGAGTTTTGCCATTTACTGTATGGAACTGTATATACTGTGTTTTATCAAAATTTAAAGAGAGTCCGTTTGCTGAGAACCACTTAATAATTTTGTGAAAAACATCATTTACAATTACATCACTTAGTTCTTGGTTTTTGGATGTTATTACTATACTTGTACCATCAGCAAAAAGAACTAACTTTGCATCTTCATCAATGTGGAATGGTAAGTCATTAATGTATATCAAGAACAGTAAAGGACCTAAGACCGAACCCTGTGGGACCCCGTGCTTGATAGCACCCCAGTTTGAGGAATCAGCTGTTTTAACATTACACGAACCACTTATTTCAACTTTCTGCATTCTTCCAGTTAAGTATGAATTAAACCATTTGTGCACTGCCCCACTCAAACCATAATGATTTAGCTTATCTAAAAGAATTCCATGATTTACACAATCAAAGGCCTTTGAGAGATCACAAAAAATACCAACGGGTGATGTCCGGTTATTCAGAGCATTTAATATTTGATCAGTGAAAGCATATATAGCATTTTCTGTTGAAAAGCCTTTCTGAAAACCAAACTGACATTTTGTTAGTACTTTATTTTTACAAATATGGGAGGCTACTCTTGAATACATTACTTTCTCAAAAATTTTTGATAGAGCTGTCAGAAGAGAGATTGGGTGGTAGTTGTTGACATCCGACATATCCCCCTTTTTATGCAATGGTTTTACAATGGCATATTTCAGTCTATCAGGGAAAACACCCTGCTCCAAAGAGCTATTACATACGTGGCTGAGAATTCTACTTATCTGTGGGGAACAAGCTTTAAGTACTTTGCTGGAAATGCCATCAATTCCGTAAGAGCTTTTACTTTTCAGTGAGTTTATTATTTTACTGATTTCAGAGGGAGAGGTTGGTGGAATTACAGCTGTTTCAAACTGTGCAGGTATGGCCTCTTCTATTAATAGCCTTGCCTCTTCTAGTGAAGATCTAGATCCTATTTTCTCCACAACATTTAAAAAATGATTATTCAAAATATTTTCAATTTCTGATTGTTTGTTAGTGCACTTGTCATTCAATTTTATTGCACTAAAGTCTTCCTGTGCTCTTGGTTGCCCTGTTTCCCTTTCAATAATATTCCAAATTGCTTTAATTTTATTATCAGAGTTACTGATCTCAGACATGATACACATGCTTCTGGACTTTTTAATAACTTTTCTTAGTACCGCACAATAGTTTTTATAATATTGAACAATTTCGGGGTCAGTACTCCATCTTGCTGTTAGATACAGTTCTCTTTTGCGGTTGCAAGATATTCTTATTCCTTTAGTTAGCCAAGGTTTTTTATATGTTTTCTTGGAATTATGTTTAACTATTTTTTTGGGAAAACAATTTTCAAATACCCTTAAAAATGTATTGTGAAATAAGTTATATTTCAAGTTTGCATCGGGTTCCTTATACACTTCATCCCAGTCTAGCTGCTGTAGGCTTTCCCTAAAGTTTGCAATATTTATATTGTTAATTGAACGCACTGCTTTGAAAGTCTGATTTATTATACTGCATGGAGCTATGTCATGTACTGTAACAAGCTGTGCACTATGATCTGAAAGACCATTCTCAACAGGATAAGCATTTATGTCCTTAAACTTATCTTGGTCTATAAAAAAGTTATCTATCAATGTACTGCTGTTCTTTGTTATCCGAGTAGGAAAATCAATGACGGAGCTCAAATTGAAAGAACTGAGTAATACTAAAAGGTCATTCTTCCTATTACACTCTTTCAGGGAATCAACATTGAAATCCCCACAAATGATAATTTGCTTCCCCCTGTCTGACAGATAGCACAACAAAGCATCCAAGTTTTCCAGAAATAGCTGGAAATTCCCTGAGGGGGAACCATTCTTTATGTGATTTCCAATGCTTTATGGAAGTACAATAAAAATTATGACAGACTGTGGAAACCAAAAGCATATGCTGGACATAGGCACCCAACTTTTTCTTAATGTCTGAGCAACTCAAGTCATCCAGTATCCTGTCTGGGAAAAGCTGCTGCATTAGCTAATGCCCTCAAGTGCCGGAATTTGCCAAAGAAAAGCCCACTTGATAACATCACTGAGGGTCCTATGGACTGTGATATGCTGCTCCAGTTGGTCAATGCAAATTGCCCATAGTTCCTGAGACAGATCAAAGGGATCAAATGTCGGAGGCGTGCACCAAACATCGATGTAATGCTGGTCCCGGAACCCAAGTGGTGCAAGAGGTATTTCTGAATTGCACTCATCTTTTGAGAGAAGTGGTGCGAGCCACAAAGACATGTGAGAGACCTTGTGGTTGCACCATCTGAATGAGGGTACACACAATGAGAGCATGGTACATGTCAAAGCACCACCAGCATTTATCCATGGACAAGCAACCAAGGAGCATGCAATGAAGACCACAAGGTGAAAGAATGAAGCAAAGACCAGATGAACACTGCTCCAGAACTGAGCCATAGAATTTTCTGTGGAGGCCTAGTCAACCAAACATTGATAAATGAAAAAATATACAAAATATAAATGTCCACACCAGAAAAGATGAAGAAGAAGCAGTGACTATGCTACTGTTGTGACATGGCTGTATCTGTCCTGTATCAAGTTACCCCAATGCAACTGCTCCAGTATATGACATTTTCTCCTGTTCCCCAGGGTTTGGGCCACGTATGGCCATTAATTTTGAGTGTAGCTCACTAACATCAATAGGGGGTGGCCATACACCATTGCTCCTTAGCCCAGCAACACAACATAACAATGTTAATACCAAACCTAATATTAGCAGTGAGACAATTAGCTAATCATTTAAAAAAAGATATACTGAGGTTGGGCCTGTTAGTTGAAATCCAGAAGGGTAAGAAAATTGCTTGAAACAGATAATCTTTAAGTTTTGTATAAATCCCTTCTAAGTATTTTCTTTAGAGAAGTACAGTGTATACAAATAGTGGCCACAAACAAATAATTCATTGAATAACTGAACACTGTCTGTCACCAGTGCAACTTTTGGTATTACTTTGTGCAGATGTAGCGTTATACCCAGCAGCATATGCTAAATCACAACATACAAGTCCCGGTACACGAAAATAACATTCACGGCAGACACTACTGCAGCATTACTGGCTCCAGATGAAATACCTCACCAACACTTCAGGTGCAAGATGACAGGCAAAAGATCATGAGCTCTGTCCCACACATTTATTGAAAGGTTCAGTCACAACACCACTCCTCGATTCAGTGGAGGTACTTTCATCCTGACCACTATTCTTAATTTTCCTAACAATTTGATATAATTATTTATGATAAAACATATGAAAATCTTTGCAGTCATTTTTCAATGTCTTAACAAACTCATTTATACAATGTTTTAACAATTTTAAACAAATCTGAAACACATACGTTACCACATTTGGCACTCTAGTCAGACCACTAACTTGACCTATTTTATAAATCATAACTACAATTTGACAAACATCAAAAGTTATTGGAATATTAAGCAAAGAAACTCATGTCGATGAGATTATTTGTGTCTCTGTGGAGGAGTTCATAGTTAAGACACTATTTAGATAAATAAACTAAATAGTTTGTATGTTATATGTTTTATAGTTGATTAATTAAAAAAATACTCTGTTCATTATATTGCAGCATTATCCTCTTTCATCTGGTGTATCATGAGTGTGACTCTCATGATGGATTCAGTTGTTACAATTTACTAAAAGTAACAATGGTTGTAATGTCAAAAACTCTTTAACTATTAAAGCTCTCGGACATGGACTTATGTTCAATGAGCTCATCCCACTGTCACAGTTCCAATACTGTCTTTGGTTTTTCTCTAGCATGCTTATAATGAATTTTAATGCATTTTCATTTAAATCATATTGCTGGCAACATTTCAAGCCTTGTCGCATGACCACGTCACTGGAGCACACAACTCGAACCTGTCTGGAAAAGCCCTAATGACTGCTGGGCCTCCTGGCTTGCTAGCCTCCTTTACTTCCACTCGTCCTTGCCTGCCACAGCTGTCTGATTGCTTGCCACCCAAGCACACCATCACACCAGCCCACAGCCGACCCGTCAGATTCAGTTCATCCTGCAGCAACAAAACCAGCTGCTTGTAATGCCACATACCACAACTTCAAATAACATTCACCTGCTTAACGATATATGAAGTAACACCATACCTCACTATTCACATAACGCCAAGTAATACCAGTTTTCCAGATATTTAACTGTGATAAACTTTTTGTAATAATTTTCTGAGTAGTGAATCAATTAAACATAATTGAGGTGTCTTAACCTAAGCAAGCTATTAATAATTTGATAATCAAGCCTTTGAATCAGTCAGCATACAAAATGATTTTCCATGAAATAAATGCCCATGATAGTTATTGTACACGCAGCACTCTAGATTAGAATATGTTATCACTTTCACTTTTTTTCTTCACATATACATACACACCACTTTCATCAGATTGATGCAACTGGATTCTTGTGTCCAAGGCTGTCTTGACACAGCTGTACACCTTGCTCTCTTGTCGGCATACAGCCAGCAGTCCTATGCCACCCATTGTCAGCCAAGCCATATCCATTCAAAAGTCCCAATGAGTGAGTGCACAAAAATTTTTACCCATGACTCACCAATGCTCAGACTATAGAAACCCTTTCCTGGTTCACCATGTGTCCACTGTATTTAGATCTCAAGTGAGACTTACCAAGGCTACAATACAAATGGTTAAATATGTATTAAAACTGATGAATAATCCCATATATTAATTGATAATAAACAATTCATTTCAAATTTTGAGAAAATTCTTTTGCATTCCTTAAGTTACTCATGATACTAAATGACAAAGTAAACAATTAGTTCTGGCATTCACATCTGCACAAATACCCACCAAATTAGAATGACCTAATCCCAAATCCACTGCTTTCCATGATTCTAAATGTTAACATTACATTTACCTACTGGCAAAAGAGAGAATTTTCAATGAACTGTACCTACCTTCACATCTCATCCAAACGCACACCCATGCATATCTTCTCCTGAACAGTAAAATTCCTATAATCCTCATTTAAATGGAACTTCTGCCATCAATTCCACCAGCATCAGCTGTGCAAATCATGTTACACAACATAAACATACCATACAGAAACACTTAACAATGAGAAACCCCAAAAATTACTTATAACTAGGCAATATGGTAATAAATATACACATTATATACACTTGAGCACATTGAATTCTCTTTAGCAGCTCAGTTATTTTTCACAAGCCTTAAGGTTTCTTTGATATTGGGTACTCAAGTCTGTGGACACTGGGATGTGGGCACTCTGTTACTTCAAATGGCCCATGATACATTTCAAACAATTTTTTGGTTTCCATGCCAGTTTCACTAGATTTTTCTTTAGTTCTGATTAACGCACTATCTCCCTTTTTAAATTTAGCAGTCCTACATTTTCCATCATTTTTCTTCTTTCTTTCAGAATCCTTCTTTAGTAACTGTTGACTAACTAGTGCCTCCCTCTCTTTGGTTAAAAGGTTAGCTGAAGACACATTATTAGGCTTTTTCCTACCATCACATCATATGGAGAGAAACCAGTGGCACTACTTTGAACTGTATTCATAATATCTTCAAATACTGTCACATATTCCATAAAAGTAGTGTTTTTGCTGCACTATATCCTACACAACCTTCCAAGTTTCTGCATGTAGCTCTCAGCAGGATTGCTGGGATTCCGATGAGGGAGATGAACCACTGTGGATGGGAAGAGGAGATGGTAATTTGGATGCTCAGGAGAACTACAAATGTGTGCAATGTAACTGGTGAACAGTTGTGCATGCCTAACTTTCAATGGAGGGACTCTAGCCTCCACCAGGACATTGGTCACCGGACTCATCCTAAAAACTCACATTGCCAGGCAAACACCACAGTGGTGCACTGGGTTGAGTAAATGCAATGCTGAGGGCGCTGCCAAACTGTAAACCAGACTCCCATAGTCAGGGCGGGATTGAACAAGGGCTCTGTAGTGTAGAGTGATCTGCACCCCAGTTCATGTTGCTCAGGCAATGGAGGGCATTGAGGTGCTGCCAGCACTTCTGCTTAAGATGATGAAGGTAAGGTAGCCAAGTCAACTGGGCTTCAAAAACCAGTCCTAAGAATCAATATGTCTCTGCTACAGTCAGTGGATCATCATTAAGGTAAAGATCTGGTTCTGGATGATCAGTATGACACTGACAGAAGTGCATGACACATGACTTTGCAGCTGAAAACTGGAAGCGTTGTGCTAGAGCCTGTAACTGTGCCTCTGCCTTGAGGATGGCTCCCTGTAAGTGCTGCTCAGCAACACCAGTACTGGAGGAGCAGCACAAAATGCAGAATTCATCTGCATACAGCTGCTGCTAGACTATTAATCGCCACTAAAGATAGACACACACAATACAGAGGCTTGTGGGACCCCATTCACCGGGATACAGGGAGCACCATGGGAGACACCAACTTGGGCATGGATAGTAGGGAGCGATAGGAAATTTTGGATAAATATTGGTAGTGGGTCCCGGAGATCCCACTCATATAATGTGGCAAGGATATGATGTTGTAAATCAAAAAACATGGCAACCAGGTGTTGGCATCTGGAAAAGGCTGTTCGTATGGCACACTCAAGGGAAATTAGATTATAAGTGGTAGAGCGACCCTGTTAGAAACTGCCCTGGTATGGAGCCAGTAGGCCAACATGACTGCCAACTTACTAAACATTCTAACAGCTTACAATGAACGTTGATGAGGCTGATGGGTCAATAGCTATCCATATAAAATGGGTTTTTACTGGGTTTGAGCACTGGAATGATGGTGCTCTCCTGCCATTGCAAATGTAAAGACGCCACCACACCAGATCCAGTTGAAGGTGACGAGGAGATGTCGCTTGTAGTCGGACAAGAGATGTTTGATCATCTGATTGTGGATTCGCTCTGGTCCAGGAGCTGTGTCGTGGCAATGTGCCAGGATGCTGAGGAGTTCCCACTCTGTAAATGGAGCATTTTAGGGTTCACTGTGACATTCAGTGAATGAGACAGCTTTAATTTCCATCCACTGTTTGAGGGTGTGAAATGCTGGGGGATGATTCTCCAATGCAGAGACTCCAGCATAGTTCCCAGCAAAATGCTCGGCAATTGTATTTGTGTTGGTAGATAACACGACATTGGTGTTAATGCCAGTAACACCTGTTTGGTTCTCGTACCCACAAACACGTCCGATCTTCGTCCAGACTTGGGAAGGTGACGTATGGCACCCAGTGGTCGAGATGTGCCTCTCCCAATACTCCTGTTTCCGTCTTGTAATAAGCTGATGAACACAGGCACAGAGCCGTTTAAAAGCTATTAGATGCTCTAGGGAAAGATGCCACTTATGTCGCTGTAGAGCTCGCCAATGTTCTTTAATGGCCTCCACGATTTCTGGCAACCACCGAGGTACTGACTTTCACCGGGGGCACCCTAAAGAACAAGGGAACTTTTTTTTCCGGCGCAGAAATGATCGTTATAGTGACCTGCTCAACTACCACATTGATGGTACCTTGTGGGGGAGATTCAGTGGTCACAGCAGAAATGAAAGCTTCCCTGCTGCCTTGTTTAAAGCCCACAGGTAGACCTCCAGGGGAATGGCGCTGGGGGAGTGACAGGAAGATGGGAAAGTGGTCACTACCACACAAGTCATCGTAGGCTCTCCAGTGGACAGTTGGGAGAAGTCCTGGGCTGCAGAGGGATAAATCAATGGCCGAGTAAGTGCCATGAGTCACACTGAAATGTGTAGGGGTCCCAGTTTTCAAGAGGCAGAGGTCGAGTTGAGACAGGAACGTTTTGATGTGTCTACCTCGGCGAGTAATGCCATCTCACAAGAGGCTATGGGCGTTATAAATCTTCCAAAAGTAGGAAAGGTTTAGGGAGTTGATGAATCAGTGCAGCCCATGTGTTCAGGGGTACTGCACCATCTGCAGGAAGATGTAAGTTGCAGACAGTTATTTCCTGCATTGTCTTATCCTGACAGCCACAGCTTCAAGAGGGGTTTGAAGGGGCACAGGTTCACTGCATACTGAGTTCAGTACAGAATCACACACTAACATAGTGAGTGAGGTAAATGTAGGAATAGCTGGAGAAATGCCTGCCAACTATATAACAACTCCCAACTGCTACAGTAAGCCTTACAATACAATAATTAGAAGCAGGGAGCAGTGGGAACAACAGTTCGACACCAAACGAGGGACATTGTTCAGTTCACCAATGGGTTGAAATCAGACCAAGGTGTTGGGGCAGGGGTGTACAGGACTCAGCCAAACTGGAAGGCATCATCTCTCTAGAAAAACTGGCCTCTGTATTCCAAGCTGAAATTACTGCAATCACAGCATTTGTGGAGGAGAATATGTGTAGGTGCTACAAGGACAGTAGCACCTACATCTCTTCAGACAGCCAGGCAGCCCTGAAATCACTGGCAGCTCCTGCAATGAGATTTAAGATAGAATTGGAAGGAAAATCAGCATTGGCCGTATTTTGTTGTTTTATTGTCAGCAAATTTGATTTTCGGTCATTTAGTGACCATCCTCAGTGCTAGGAGTTAAAAATTCACATAACGATCAGAGAGTATAAAACCGAAAATCACAACTACACCTGCATATGAACATAACAGTTGGTAGTAACATACTTGTAATATAAAGTTAAAATTGGTAGGCACTGGTATCAAGCTATAACCACAAGCTTAGAGTGATCACAAACTAAAGCCACTGTTTACATGCGCCTGTACAGCAGACCTCGGTGTGAAAGGGCTTGAATTGAATTTTATTTGATCCTGTAAGTTTACATTGTGTAATGTAAATGTACAGTAATATAGGACATGTCAAAGTATTAACATTCTTTATCACTTATTTTTCTACTCCTTTAGCTTACATTTTTACATCACTGATAATGAATAACAATATATACAAATTTAATGGCATAAGTATTCTGCCCCACTGTAAAACTCTTTTTCAATGAGATAGTCTTTAAGTTTTTTTGGAAAGTCATTATGAAGTATACTATCTTGCAGGTTTTTGGGCAGACTTCTTAGTAGTCTGATACCAGAGTACTGGGGTCCTTTTTCTAGCATTGCCAGTCAGTGGGGTATGCTCCGTACTTCATTCTTCCTTCTTGTATTGTGGGTGTATACACTAGCATTTGTACTCCAATCCTCACTACCTTTTGTGATGTATATTATTGTCTTATATATATACAATGATGAAAAAAGTAAGATACCTAAATTCTTGAAACAGTTTCTGCACGTTTCAGAGGTCTTTCATCTTAAAATGGTCCTAATTGCTTTTTTTTGTAATGTGAACACTCATTTTGTCTCTTGTTTGTTTGAGTTTCCCCACACAGTCACTCCATACTGTAAGTATGGTTTGAAAAGTCCATGACACACTGTACACAGAAGGTTCTTGCCTGAATACTGTGATAACTGCATCATTAAGAATATGACAGAGCTCAGTTTCTTACAGACATTATTAATATGTTTTTTCCATTTCAGTTCATTATCCACAAGAATACCTAAGAGTTTAGCAGATTCTACTTCTTCCAGTCTTGTTCCATCAACCTCTAAATCCATGTCTACAGCCTTTTCCTTGTTTTTAAACACTGCATACATAGTCTTTTTTAGATTTATAACCACTTCATTTTCCAACAGCCATTGAGCTGTGACATTTGCAGATATGTGTGCTCTTCTCTCAAGCTGTTCCATATTTTGGTCACTATTTAGTATTGTCATGTCATCAGCATACAATATTTTCTCTTCTTCCTCCTCAACACCTATATCATTAGCAAACACATTAAATAACAATGGCCCCATTGCCGAACCCTGCGTCACTCCATATTTTTATGGGTTTGGTTTCTGATTGGTATTAGTTTCCTAATGCTTGCGGTTGCACAGGTATGATTTTATCCATTCACCTGGTTGTCCCTGTATGCCATAGTTGCTTAATTTTTGTATCAGCATTTCATGGTCAATGGTGTCAAATGCCTTTGAAAGATCCAGAAACATTGCAGAGACAACCTTTTTCTCATCTAAGGACTGTAAAAGGTTTTCTGTTAGACTGGCAATTGTTGATTCTGTAGATTTACCCGTTCTGAAACAATGTTGTGAGGGTATGAAAATGTTATGTTTGTCCAAATAGTTAACTAATCTGGTATACATAAGCATTTCTAGGATTTTTGAGAAACCTGATATCAGTGAAACTGGTCTATTGGGATCATCCTAATACCCTCTCTTGTACACTGGCACTACCTTCGTTATCTTCAGTTTTTCTGGAAAAATTGCATCTCTGAAAGAACAGTTTGCTATGTTCAGCAGTGGTGTTATTATCTCCTCACATACCAGCTTTATTACATGATTTGATATTTCATCATCACCAGCTGATTTCTTGGACTTCAGTTTCTGTTTAGTTTTCCGCAATTCATCTTCTGTGACTGGTCTTAAGAACATATTACTGCATGATCTTTTTGGTACCTCAATACCCTTCTGTTTTTGACTATTTCTTTCCAATTTTAAGTTTTCTGCTACACTGGTGTAGTTATTATTCAGTATGTTAGCTATTTCCATAGCATCTGTGACCACTGTGTTGTCTATTTTAATTGACCTAATACCTTCTGCTTTGTTTGACCCATCTTTTTCCTTTCTTTCAGCATTGATTGCATTCCAAGCTGCCTTTCCCTTGTTTTTTGAGTTCGCTATAGTGGTGTCAATTGCTCTTGCTTTGGCTTCTCTTATTGTTTTTCTATACATCTTTTTTAACATTTTATAGTTTTCAGCTTTGCCCATCCATCTCACATCCTGAAGCTACCTTTGCTGTTCTAGTATTTCACTGGTAATCCACTGTGTTTGATCTTGCTACCTTTCTTGTCTCTTTACTTTGGGAAATGCTACATTAAAATGGTACTTAATTGTTGAAATAAATGCATCATATTTTTCATTTACACTCTGGGCCTGTAGGGTTTCATTCCAGGTTTCCTTACTTAACATTGTTCTAAAGATGTTGATATTTTGTTCACTGATGATCCTAATTTCTTTGGTTGTTTTTTTTGGCTCTGATATTGTGTCATTACTTCTGCAAAAGCTGATTAGTTGTCCATGATGATCAGATATTTCTGTCTGAACTACATGTGATTCATAGTTACACATATTAGTAATTATGTTGTCAATAACTGTCTCACTTTGTGAAGTCACGCTTGTTGGTGCAGTTACTGTTACCTTCATGTTATGCTGTATTAACAATTCTTCAAAATCCTGACTTATTTTTGTGTCTTTTCCCATGTCAATGTTGAAGTCTCCACATATAATAAGATCTCTCTTCATATTCATTCTCAATAAGCTAGCAATTTTTTTTTCAGAAAGATGCTAATATTGCCACATGGTGACCTGTACACACAAAACACTCTAAAATCCTCTGCCACTATACCTGTAACTTCAAAGTCTTTTTCTCTAGCTATGGGCAATGTAGCAGCTTCAATGTTTACATTCTTTGATAGAGTACCTGTTTTAATATATATACAAATGCCACCAGCCTTATATTTAGATCTGCAGAAGTAACTAGCTAGTTTGTAGTCCTTTATTGCAACATTATGTATTTTACTTTCAGTTAGCCCATGTTCACTTATGCATAATATGTCTGGTCTTACTTCACTCAGGAGCACTTCTGCTTCTAAAGGCTCCGTAGTATCTTGTCTTGCATTTACCATATTTTTGAAATGTTTACCGAGTTGTGGGTGCTATGTTTTACATTAAGCAACTGTGTATGTTTGATGTCATGTTGTATGGGTTCTGACACAGTGCTTATGCAGAAGCATATAACCATTGTTATAATAATGTAAGCTTGTCCAAAGGGACAAACGAGATGTACATCATCATGTCGGTTAAGTATGATAACAAGATTGTTTGTCTACATCTTCAAAACCTTTTTTATAATGAATATTGTGTTTCACAGCATTTTAATTATTATGTAATGGCGTCTTTGTACTATTACTGTTTTTATATATTTGACTCTTTAGTCTTAATGTAACAGTTTATGTAAATCATGAATGTTGTACTTCTAACTTCCCACACCAAATGGTGGGTAATATGTTTTTTTTTTTTTTAAAAAAAACTGTGTTATATCTCATTTCATGTTTTTCATATATTATTCTTTTTCCTTTCTTTTTCTCCTTTACTTGTCCTTCACTCTGACAACTTATTATCGATCTGTTTTACGTTTTGTAAGCTGCTAAAAAAAAAAAAAAAAAAAAAAAAAAAAACAATATGTCAGTGTATTTTAGATGTTTCCTTCTCCCTTTGTCTGCTTTGTTTTTTATGTACATTTTAAATTTGAATTACTTCATGAGTCACAAATGCACAAGAGGTATTTTGTGTTAATATCTTGCAAAACCATTAATATTAAGTCTTCATGTGTCACGTGTCACATAGAGGGCGTTCCAAGCCCTGTCGCACCAAGGTCTGCTGTACAGGTGCATGTAAATAGCAGCCTTAGTTTGTGATCACTCTAAGCTTGTGGTTATAGCTTGATACCAGTGCCTACCAATTTTAATTGTATATTACAGGTATGTTACTACCAACTGTTATGTTCATATGCAGGTGTAGTTGTGATTTTCAGTTTTATACTCTCTGATCATTATGTGAATTTTTAAGTTGTAGCACTGAGGATGGACACTATGTGACCGAAAATCGAATTTGCTGACAATAAAACAACAAAATATGGCCAATGCTGATTTTCCTTCCAATTCTATCCACTATTTGGTCGAGGAGCACACAACACGCCATGGAGTCGCCAATCAATAAAGAGATCTAAGATTGTTGCAGAATGCTACAGGGCTCTGGTATAGCTAGGAGGAAGCAATAGGGTAAACCTAGTCTGGGTCCCTGGCCACTCAGGTATCTGATGGCAATGAACAAGCTGACAGATTGGCCAGGATGGGGGCAACAACTCCATTTATTGGACCAGAACCTGTCCTGACAATCACCAAGGCTATGATCAAACTAGAACTACAGAAATGGCTCAGGAAACAGCACATACAATATTGGGTCAAGGTCTGGACTGATGACCAGCCACGGAAATTTCAAAAAACACCTATACACAATGGGTATAATGGAACCAGACCCTAAATGTAGGGTCTTTGATGAGGGTGAGGAAACTGCATCATACCTAATCTTTGAATGCGTGGCATTGGAGAGCAAAAGATACAGAATCTTCGGAACAACGAGACCTGAAGAAATTGTGTCTAACAAAAAACTGGTAAAGGGACTCCTTGCACTATTTATGGACATTGGTTGGCTTTACTAGATGTACAGGGAGCGATACCACACAGTAAACTCAGTTTTCGGTGCGGGCAGTGGTGGGCTAGACCTAAGCTGTTTTAGCTTCCTTGTCAAAATACTATACTATCGCCGAATTAGCTTCAGGCATGGAGGAAGACCATGAAGCTCTTTGTCCAGTAGCTTTAGGCTCCTCTAGCCACTGGCGAGCGTCCACTGTGGCATTAGTGGAGATCTTGAGAGAGAGGGTCCCAAGGGACGCCTTCCACATGAGAGGAGCCAGAGGAGGCTGTTGCTTCTTTGGCTGGTGGGACGGAACCAATGTCCCCTGTGTTTGGGGGGGGGGGGGGGGGGAGGGCTTGCTCCCAAAGTCGGTACTTTGGGAGCAATGGAAGAAGATTGTCCCCCTACCTCCAAGGGGCACATGTATTCTGGAGGCCCAGAGGGCCCACTGTTCGTGACACACAATGTGGTACAACTGGTACTTGTGATGGCGATGGTAATGTAGCTGCAGCGTATGTGGAAGTCATCCGGTCTAGAGTCTTGTACTCCATGATTTTCTGCTTCTTTTGGAGTACTGTGCAGTCTGCTGAGCAGGAGGGGGGGGGGGGGGGGTGTTGCTCTCCACAGTTGATACAAACGGGAGGAGGCTCATTGGGAATATCTGCATGCAGTGGAAGTCCGCAGACTCGACATGTGGAGCTGAAAGTGCAGCAGGAAGACATGTGCCCGAATTTCCAGCACTTAAAGCACCACATTGGGGGGCGAGACGTATGGTTTAACATCACAGTGGTAAACCATCATCTTGACCTTTTCAGGCAATGAATCACCCTCAAAGGCCATGATGAAGGTACTGATAGCACCCTGTTGTCTTTGGGTCCCCTGAAAATGCACCGGATGAAATGAACACCCCACCATTCTAGATTGGCAAGGAGCTCATTGTCAGACTGCAAGAGGAGGTCATGATGGAAAATAATCCCCTGGACCATGTTGAGGCTTTTATGGGGAGTGACAGAAACAGGAATATCACCCAGCCGGTCACAAGCGAGTAGTGCCCAGGACTGGGCTGGGGATGCTGTCTGAATCGAGACTGTGCCACTTCTCATCTTCAACAGCACTGTCACTTCTCCAAACTTATCCTCAAGATGTTCAACAAAAAATTGTGGCTTCATAGGCAGAAAGGAGTCCCCATCCTTTCTTCTACAGACTAAATACCGAGGTGAGTATGGCTCTCTTTTCTCTGTAGCCCTACATTCCTCCCATGGTGTAGCGAGGGAGGGAAATGATTTAGCATCATATCTGTCAGTATTGTACTCAATCTTCCCCTTCTTAGAGACTGCTGGTGCCATACGGTCACCAACAAGAGATGACTTAGACCGCTTCATTGTGGGTCATCCACCTGATGCCACCCACTCTAATCAGTAGCTCTTCCCATGGGTGCCACCCAGCCACAGCAAAGGCCACCTGGCATTATGGCTGTTGCCGGGAGTCCTCATGACCCAGAAAGACAGGCATCTACTCCATGGCACATGTGGGGAGTTTACAGCTCAGTCATCAACAGTGCGATCCCTTTGTTGTCAGGGGGCTACCACCAAATGGGTACATGATGACCCCACCACAATGGACTGACTACCGTGCTGGATATTGGGTGCAGAGAAATCCAATATTGTCATGGGGGTGAAAGGGGACAGGAGACAATTGAAGAAGATGACACACCTCGGAAAGTATCCTCACTCAAATAGTTGGATTGTAGGTGGAGGTGCAAAGCCATGACAATAGGTTCAGGAGATCAAATCTAAGGACACTATGGATAATTCATGCACCATGTAAAGCAGCCTTCTCCATATGGACCACACTTCTGTAGAATCTGGAAAGTGGCAGGTCACCCCATAAAATGGGACATGAACTTATAGGGACGAAAAGTGTGAGACTCCTTTTACTCACCTCTTACGACAGGCAGGGATACCTCGGGCCTATTCTAACCTCCAGACCCGCAGGGGCAATTACTTTGTTCAGTCTCTTCACATCTAACACAATCCTCATAGAAACATCTTTCTTTTTCACTGGGTTACTGTACACACTCCAACTCCATTACCTTCCAATCTAGCATTTTCTTCATTCTGCTGCTTACTGCTGCCTTGTCTGCCACAGAAATAGTGAAAGGTTTAACTCTAATTGTTTCATGGGGCGGCATAACCTTTAAATGATACTTAAAAGCAACTACTTCCCAAAGCTTATCTGGAAAAACACACCTTTATATTTACTCAATAATTCCTTGAGCAATGAGCATTGATCCTTTGAAAAATGTTTGATCTATTTTATTTTATCATTTAGTTACTCTAGAGAACATGCTTCCCCACTATACTCATTCTCCCTTTTTGGGTGAGCCATCACTTTACCTCATGCCGATTCGTTTCTAAATTTAACTCTTTTTCTGCTACCTCTGTCATTAAATTCCAGAACTCTGTTACAATAACACTGCAGCCATACTCACTAAGAAAATTCATCCTGAGAATAACGTTCACAGCAAGGCCAGCCACCAAAAAGCAATCTATATCAAATACTGATCCTCAATCTTAAAATCTAATAGAATTACTATCTTTACTGGTGTGCTACATTTCCCAGTTGAAGTCTCTATTTTAACCCCAGGTACAATCAATTCCATCAAATTCTACTTTTTATCTGTTGCCAGAATGAGTCAGATACAGCTGACTCACTAGACCCAGAGTCTAACAATGCAATACTTTCTACATTACCCACTTTGACGTTAATAATTGGTTGAACATTTTCAGTAATTACCATTTTAATTCAGTCGTTTCTAGCAGATCTGCTTTGGTGTCTTCCCTGCTCTCTATATCCATTATATGAGCTCTCCATTCCCATATTCTATACCTGCATCTTCCTGAAACAAATCCTTAACATTTTCCCTTATATCCTATTCTCCCCTTAACAACAATTTTCCTTGGCACTTTAAATTTTAAATTACCTCATTATCCCATTCCTGAGAAATTAAGATTTTATGAATCTTACTGTAAGATACCCAGTCATTAAGATGATACTTGGCTTTCTCCTTTACCATCCAGTCCCTACTAATATCCTTATTCAGAACCATATGACTACATTCCATAAAAACATGTGTCATAGCTTGTTCCTCAGGACAAAACTCAACAACATTTTCATTACTGCAGTCAGCATCATCACTAACTAACTCATCATTACAATACACAATATTATCAGGAGAAACCACTGGTACTGTTATAGCTTTTTCATATACATCATTACCAACTGCTTCACCACGTGCACCGCCAATACAGGCACAACATCAATATTGTCACCAGCAGCACTTTTTTCCACTTTGAGCAGGCTCACATAGATATTAGTATCTGAAGAACTTTCCTCATTACTCATCTCCATGTCCATAAACTGATTACAAATAATTTTATTTTTATTTCCTTTTCCCCTCATTTCCACATCAATACCTGTTTCTACTTTTGGCAGAGCAACTGCCTCTATTTCAAAATTATCTGTAATTTCCATTGAAGTTAAACCCACTCTATTTTCTTTATTATCTTCCAGTTTAAGCAATCTGTTTCTGGTAACAATTTCCCAACGCCCAGGCACTTCACGAGGTGGTGGAGTGTCATGGTGTACCGTTGGGTGGCTTGTCGTCGTCTATACTGGGCCACTGGAATACGGGCTTGAAGCAGCTATTTTCAACAACTTTCGTTTTATTTCCATTCCCGTTTTTCCCACATAACCGATCATTTTTTAGCAGCTTCCCACAGGTTTAAACGTTATTATTTCTTCATCAAACAACTGTTAGCCTCATTTTTATAACCTGCCAGTACATAACCAGTCCTTTGAATACATTTACAAGCATTCTTTTCGAAATTTTCCGGAATTTCCCCACCCTTTAACTTGTTTTGGAGACAACACAACTACCTAACCTTTGCACCCATTGTTGTTCACCAACCTAAGTTCAGCACAGGATCAACATAGCTCATCTCAAACCAACACTTTTTCGACTTTTTTCACACCTTTGACTCTCCCTATATATATATCTACTTATTTTCACTTTAACCTCATGTTACCCTTTCCACCTTCTAATACCATGTCAACCTCACAACATCCCTACAACGACCCCATTAAATTTTATTTACATTCCCTCCGCAAACATGCCTTCACCCTAACCAGATTACGCTCCCATATTTTATTTACTCAGGCTTGTCTGACATTTGGCATTACCCCCAAAGGCCTCACACTTAAAGTTCCCATCTCTGGCTGCAATCCTTCTTTTCATCAGTCCTTATACCAGTTCCAAACTGCACAATCCATAGCCCTCACCCGCCTAATCCTTCACCTATACATCGACTCGGCCAATGAACACACCCGTCAAGTCCTATCCCAAATCAAAGTCCTCAATCTTTCCTCTCCCACATCCACACTGGCTGTTCATAGCATCCTCCTACAGGCCAACCGCAAATTAGAACAGCATGCCACCCTCCTCTCATTGCACACAGTCCCAGTCTCTCCCATCTACTCAATCTCCCACTTCCAGCTCCACTCCCCCCAAAACCTCAAAATTCTAGTCAACACAATCTGGAACCACAACACCCCAATTCAGTAGTTAACCTTTCCTCCAAACCTCTCTCCAAATCCGAAACCTCTGTCCTATCCAAAGGCCTCACCTTCAGCCCCACTCCCAGGTTCAACCAAACTGCCCTTGTCAAAGATTTACTGTCCTACACTCGTAGTCTCTGCTGGAAATATCACTTTGCCACGAAGAAAAATAATCCTGATCCCACTCTTAATGATCCAACTCCCCAAAACACTATCCAAATTGAACCCAGCCTGGAACAGTTCCATCCTCCATCACAGTGGGACACACTACCTCTTCCTCAAAATCACCCTCTCCAAACCTTCCAGGAATTTCTCACTTCCAGCCTTGCCTCTCAATCTTTCTTGAAAAACCTTAATCCTACTCCCAACATCATCACAGCCAAAGCCCAGGCTATCCATGATCTGAAAGCTGACCGATCCATCATCATTCTTCCGGCTGACAAGGGTTCCACGACTGTGGTACTTGATCGTCGGGAGTATGTGGCTGAGGGACTGCGTCAGCTTTCAGACAACTCTACATACAAAGTTTGCCAAGGTAATCCCATTCCTGATGTCCAGGCAGAGCTTCAAGGAATCCTCAGAACCTTAGACCCCCTACAAAACCTTTCACCTGACTCCATCAAACTCCTGACCCCACTGACACCTAGCACTCCTACCTTCTACCTATTTCCTAAAATTCACAAACCCAAACATCCCGGCCACCCCATTATAGCTGGTTACCAAGCCCCCACAGAACGTATCTCTGCCTACGTAGATGAACACCTTCAACCCATTACATGCAGTCTCCCATCCTTCATCAAAGACACCAACTACTTTCTCGAACGCCTGGAATCCTTACCCAGTCTGTTACCCCTGGAAACCATCCTTGTAACCATTGATGCCACTTCCCTATACACAAATATCCCGCACGTCCAGGGCCTCGCTGCAATGGAGCACTTCCTTTCAGGCCGATCACCTGCCACCCTACCTAAAACCTCTTTCCTCATCACCTTAGCCAGCTTCATCCTGACCCACAACTTCTTCACTTCTGAAGGCTAGACATACCAACAATTAAAGGGAACAGCCATGGGTACCAGGATGGCCCCCTCATATGCCAACCTATTTATGGGTCGCTTAGAGGAAGCCTTCTTGGTTACCCAAGCCTGCCAAAGCAAAGTTTGGTACAGATTTATTGATGACATCTTCATGATCTGGACTCAAAGTGGAGAACAACTCCAGAATTTCCTCTCCAACCTCATCTCCATTGGTTCCATCAGATTCACCTGGTCCTACTCCAAATCCCATGCCACTTTCCTTGATGTTGACCTCCATCTGTCCAATGGCCAGCTTCACACATCCGTCCACATCAAACCCA
This sequence comes from Schistocerca gregaria, assembly GCF_023897955.1. Taxonomy (NCBI): domain Eukaryota; kingdom Metazoa; phylum Arthropoda; class Insecta; order Orthoptera; family Acrididae; genus Schistocerca; species Schistocerca gregaria. Next base: position 71,146,173 of record NC_064925.1, read on the forward strand.
CCAACAAGTAACAGTACCTCCATTATGACAGCTGCCACCCATTTCATATCAAACGGTCCCTTCCCTACAGCCTAGGCCTTCGTGGCAAACAAATCTGCTCCAGTCCTGAATCCCTGAACCATTACACCAACAACCTGAAAACAGCTTTCGCATCCCACAACTATCCTCCCGACCTGGTACAGAAGCAAATAACCAGAGCCACTTCCTCATCCCCTCAAACCCAGAACCTCTCACAGAAGAACCTCAAAAGTGCCCCACTTGTGACAGGGTACTTCCCGGGACTGGATCAGACTCTGAATGTGGCTCTCCAGCAGGGATACGACTTCCTCAAATCCTGCCCCGAAATGAGATCCATCCTTCATGAAATCCTCCCCATTCCACCAAGAGTGTCTTTCCGCTGTCCACCTAACCTTCGTAACCTCTTGGTTCATCCCTATGAAATCCCCAAACCACCTTCCCTACCCTCTGGCACCTACCCTTGTAACCGCCCCCGGTGTAAAACCTATCCTATGCACCCTCCCACCACCACCTACTCCAGTCCTGTAACCCGGAAGGTGTACACAATCAAAGGCAGAGCCACGTGTGAAAGCACCCACGTGATTTACCAACTGACCTGCCTACACTGTGATGCTTTCTATGTGGGAATGACCAACAACAAACTGTCCATTCACATGAATGGACACAGGCAGACAGTGTTTGTTGGTAATGAGGATCACCCTGTGGCTAAACATGCCTTGGTGCACGGCCAGCACATCTTGGCACAGTGTTACACCGTCCGGGTTATCTGGATACTTCCCACCAACACCAACCTATCAGAACATCGGAGATGGGAACTTGCCCTTTAATACATCCTCTCTTCTCTTTATCCACCAGGCCTCAATCTCCGCTAATTTCAAGTTGCCGCCACTCATACCTCACCTGTCATTCAACATTATCTTTGCCTCTGCACTTCCGCCTCAACTGACATCTCTACCCAAACTCTTTGCCTTTAAATATGTCTGCTTGTGTCTGTATATGTATGGAGAGATATGTGTGTGTGTGTGTGTGTGTGTGTGTGTGTGTGTGTGTGTGTGTGTGTGTGTGTGTGCGTGCGTGCGCGCGCGAGTATATACCTATCCTTTTTTCCCCCTAAGGTAAGTCTTTCCGCTCCCGGGATTGGAATGACTCCTTACCCTCTCCCTTAAAACCCACATCCTTTCGTTTTTCCCTCTCCTTCCCTCTTTCCTGAAGAAGCAACCGTTGGTTGCGAAAGCTAGAAATTTTGTGTGTGTGTGTGTTTGTGCGTTATTTTATTGTGCCTGCCTACCGGCTCTTTCCCGCTTGGTAAGTCTTGGAATCTTTGTTTTTAATATAAAGTATAATGTATGTATGACAACTTGAAAATTAAGTATGTAAAGAAGTTTCTACGCAAAGAAAGGAAAGCAGAAAGGTGGAAGTAGTATATAGAGGGTCTACACAAGGGCGAAGTACTTGAGGACAATATTATGAAAATGGAAGAGGATGTAGATGATGATGAAATGGGAGATATGATACTGCGTGAAGAGTTTGACAGATCACTGAAAGACCTGAGTTGAAACAAGGCCCCAGGAGTAGACAACATTCCATTAGAACTACTAATGGCCTTGGGAGAGCCAGTCCTGACAAAACTCTACGATCTGGTGAGCAAGATGTATGAAACAGGCCAAATACCCTCAGACTTCAAGAAGAATATAATAATTCCAATCCCAAAGAAAGCAGGTGTTGACAGATGTGAAAATTACTGAACTATCAGTTAAATGTCATGGCTGCAAAAAAATAATACGAATTCTTTACAGACGAATGGAAAAACTAGTAGAAGCCGACCTTGGGGAAGATCAGTTTGGATTCTGTAGAAATATTGGAACATTGGAATATCAACAAAAGCAAAATGAGGATAATGGAATGTAGTTGAATTAAGTCGGGTGATGCTGAGGGAATTAGATTAGGAAAAGAGACACCTAAAGTAGTAAAGGAGTTTTGCTATTTGGGGAGCAAAATAACTGATGATGGTCGAAGTAGAGAGGATATAAAATGTAGACTGGCAATGGCAAGGAAAGCATTTCTGAAGAAGAGAAATTTGTTAACATCGAGTATAGATTTAAATGTCAGGAAGCCGTTTCTGAAAGTTTTTGTATGGAGTGTAGCCATGTATGGAAGTGAAACATGGACAATAAATAGTTTACACAAGAAGAGAATAGAAGCTTTCAAAATGTGGTGCTACAGAAGAATGCTTAAGATTAGATGGGCAGATCACATAACTAATGAGGAAGTATTGAATAGGATTGGGGAGAAGAGAAGTTTGTGGCACAACTTGACTAGAAGGAGGGGTCAGTTGGTAGGACATGGTCTGAGGCGTCAAGGGATCACCAATTTAGTATTGGAGGGCAGTGTGGAGGGTAAAAATCATAGAGGGAGACCAAGAGATGAATACATTAAGCAGATTCAGAAGGATGTAGGTTGCGGTAGGTACTGGGAGATGAAGAAGCTTGTGCAGGATAGAGTAGCATGGAGAGCTGCATCAAACCAGTCTCAGGACTGAAGATCACAACAACAACAACTACTACAAGTTTTTAGCTGCAAAGGCACTATCATGGGTTAATTAGAACATATGTACAGAATTTGAAAAATTTTTGTAACAAATTTTGAACAGAAACCAAACAGGCTAGGATTAAATCAGAATTTTTGAATGGACCATGTGTCAGAGAATGTAGAATTCGTATGAAAGACTATGTAAACAACAACTTAAAACACTTTTTTGTTTTGAGTCATAAGTCATTTGACTGGTTTGATACAACCCGTGATGAATTCCTCTCCTGAGCCAACCTCTTCATCTCAGGGTAGCACTTGTCACATATGTCCTCAATTAGTTGCTGGATGTATTCCAATCTCTATCTTCCTCTACAGTTTTTGCCCTCTGCAACTCCCTCTAGTAGCATGGAAGTCATCCCCTGATGTCTTAATAGCCTGTCCCTTCTTATCAGTGTTTTCCCCATATTCCTTTCCTCTCCAGTTCTATACAAAACTTCCTCATTTCTTACTTTAGGAGTCCACCTAATTTTCAACATTTGTCTATAGCACCACATCTCTAATGCTTCAATTCTCTTCTGTTCCAACTTCCTACAGTCCATGTTTCACTACCATACAATGCTGTGCTCAAAATGTACATTCTGAGAAATTTCTTCCTCAAATTAAGGTCTGTGTTAGATACTAGTAGACTTCTCTTAGCAAGAATGCTCTTTATGCCAGTGCTAGTCTGCTTTTGATGTCCTCCATCTGTTATTGGTTATTTTGTTGTGTAAGTAGTAAAATTCCTTAACTTCATCTACTTTGTGACCATCAATCCTGATGTTAAGTTTCTCTCTGTTCTCATTTCTGCTACTTCGCATTACTTTCGTCTTTCTTCAATTTACTCTCAATGCATATTCTGTTCTCATTCTGTTCATTCCATTCAGCAGATCATGTAATTCTTCTTCACTTTCACTCAGGATAGCAATGTCATCAACAAATCGTATCATTGATATCCTTTCCACTTGAATTTTAATTCCTCTCCTGAACCTTTATTTTATTTTCACCATTGCATCTTCGCTGTACAGATAGAAGGACTACATCCTTGTCTTACACCCTTTTTAATCCAAGCACTTCATTCTTGGTTGCCCGCTCTTATTATTCCCTCTTGGCTCTTGTACATATTATATATTACCCCCATCCCTCCCTATAGCTTAGTCCTATTTTCCTCAGGATTTCGAATGCTTTTTCCAGGTCAACAAGTCCTACGAACATGTCTTGATTTTTCGTTAGTCTTTCTTCCATTATCAACCGCAATGGCAGAAATGCCCCTCTGTTGCCTTTACCTTTCCTGAAGCCATACTGATCATCATCTTCCACATCCTCAAATTTCTTTTCGATTCTTCTGTATATTATTCTTGTCAGCAACTTGGATGCATGAGCTGTTAAGCTGATTGTGTGATAATTCACACACTTGTCACCTCTTGCAGCCTTTGGAATTATGTGGATGATATTTTTTCCAAAAGTCAGAAGGTATGTCGCCAGACTCATACATTCTACACACCAACAAGAACAGTCATTTTGTTGCCACTTCCCCCAACGATTTTTGAAATTCTGATGAAACGTTATCTACCCTTCTGCCTGTTTTGATCTTAAATCCTCCAAAGCTTTCTTAAATTCTGATTCTAATATTGGATCACTTATCTCTTCTAAATCTACTCCTTTTTCTTCCTTTATCACATCAGACAAATCGTTCCCCTCATATAGGCCTTCAATATAGTCTTTCCACCAGTCTGTTTTCTCCTCTGCATTTAATAGTGGTTTTCCCACTGCAATCATATTATTACCACCCTTGCTTTTAATGTCACCGAAGGTTGTTTTGACTTTCCTATATGCTGAGTCAGTCCTTCCAACAACCATTTCTTTTTAAATTTCTTCACATTTTCATGCAGCTATTTTGTCTTAGGTTCCCTATACTTGCTATTTACTTCATTCTTTGGTGACTTGTATTTCTGTATACCTGAATTTCCCTGAACATTTTTGTACTTTCTTCTTTCATCAATCAATTGAAGTATGTCTTCTGTTACCCATGGTATCTTCACAGTTACCTTCTTTTTACCTATGGTTTCCTTTCAAACTTCTGTGATTGTCCTTTTTAGAGATGTCCATTTCTCTTCAACTGTACTACCTACTGAGATATTCCTCACTGCTGTATCTACTGCATTAGAGAACTTCAAGCATGTCTCATCATTCCTTAGTAGTTCTGTATGCCACTTCTTTGCATATTGATTCTTCCTGACTAATCTCTTAAACTTCAACCTTCTCTTCATTAGTACTAAGTTGTGATCCGAGTCTGTATTTGCTCCTGGGTAAGCCTTTCAATCCAGTAGCTGCATTCAGAATCTCTGCCTGACCACGATGTAATCTAACTGAAATCTTCCCGTGTCACTTGACCTTTTCCAAGTACATCTCCTCCTCTTGTAATTCTTGAACAGAGTATTCACTGTTACTAGCTGAAATTTATTACAGAACTCAATCTTTCTCCTCTCTCATTCCTTTTCCCAAGCCCATATTCTCCTGTAACCTTTTCTTCTACTCCTTCCCCTTCAACTGAATTCCAGTCCTTCTTGACTACTGGATTTTTTTTCTCCTATTATGTACTGTATTACCTTTTCAATATGCTCATATGCAACGTCTATCTCTTCATCTTCAGCTTGCGACATCGGCACATGTACCTGTACTATCATTGTCAGTGTTGGTTTGCTGTCGATTCTGATCAGAACAACCCTATCACTTAAATGTTCACAGTAACTCACCGTCTGTCCTACCTTCCTATTCATAATGAAACCTACTCCCATTATATCATTTTCCATTGCTGTTGATATTACCCAGTACTCATCTGACCAGAAATCTTTGTCTTCTTTCAATTTCACTTCACTGATCCCTACTATATCTAGATTGAGCCTTCGAATTTGCCTTTTCAGATTTTATAGCTTCCCTTCCATGTTTAAGCTTCTGACATTTCATGCCCTGACTCGTAGAGTGTTATCCTTTTGTTGATTATTTAATCTTTTTATCGTGGTCACCTCCCTTGGCAGTCACCTCCTGGAGATCTGAATGGGGGACTACCCCAAAATTTTTTGCCAATGAAGAGATCAATTTCAATTTCTCAATTACAAGCTGCATTTCCTGTGGATACACATAATATCTCTTTAATGCAGTGGTTTTTATTGCCTTCTGCATCCTCATGTCGTTGATCATTGTAAATTTTTCTGCCTTTAGGGGCAGTCTCCTGCCCCAAGGACGAGAGTGTGCCCTGAGCCTCTGCATGCTCCTCCACCCTTTTTGACAATACCATTGCAGAATGAGGGTGGCTCCTTATGCCAGAAGTCTTCGGCTGCCAATGTTCATTAATAATCAAAATTTCAGCGGTGGACTGTTTCAAACTCAGGACCGATGACTTTTTGATTACTAAACATAGATGCTACCCCTAGAACATGGGAGCATACACTTTTACACTTAGATAAACCATTACATGAGATAGCAGAATAAACGCGTTAAAGAGACGAGTGCCATAAAACGTACAATGGGGGTTGGTACATGGACCAGATGATCCTCCTGAACAATTTTTTAAATATGTTAATGAACCAGATATGTCATAGGAAAAAGTGAGAGACAGAGGGAATGGCAAGGAAACATGGATTTTATCAGAATGGGGAGGGGGGGGGGGGGGGTGGCCCAATGATCATCATGGAGTCATGGAGACTGAGACGGAAGGAGGATAGGAGAAATAATAATAGGAATGGTAGATGAAGGGACAATGAAAGGGGTGATGCGTAAAGATACATACAAGGGGAGAAGATTTGATGGCCAGAATTTTGAAAATAAAAGGAATGATATTTGGAAGGTAAGAGATAATTTTCAGAGGGTGTTCCACAGTAGTGGTTAGGTGGTGGTTGTTGGGATGTTTAAGGGGGACAGTAGTGGTTACAGTAGTTTGCACCAGGTAAATAGGATAGAGTCTAGTAAGGAATTTTGGAAATATATAGTAAGGGAAATGAAAGCAGAAGAAAATAGGAAGCAGAAATTTGAAACTGATTTTGATGATGGTGTCTTGACAAACTTATTTGATGAATACTGTACCTATAACAGATGATCATGGTGACGAGTTTGATCTTGAGAGGTTCATGGGTAATGAAAATATTGTCCCGACGTTGAATGTGTGGAGACAGAGAATCATGTACTTCGTGGGGAAGAATATAGGATAAGTAGTAGCCATGAACACTTGTTCTATGAGTAATGATAATATTGATGATGATTTAGGTAATGATGATTTTGAAGTGGAAAGCTATGATGATGTTATGCTTTGTGAAGAATTAGATAGAATGATTTCCGTTGAAATTAAAGAGGAAAGGGTGATGAAAGGTGATGATAAGACTGCAATTGTAAGTCTTGATGAAGATTTAGTGAAGAACAGGGAAGTACATGATGACCTGCTTATACCAGTCAATATCAATGAAATAGTGTCATCTTGTTCTGACATTAGTAAGCAAGATTAGTTGATCAGTGATGATATTTTAAAAATTATTTGTGCTTATTTTGATAATGTTGGTAATGGTAGTAAAATACATGCTGTATTGAAGGGAATTTGTCAGGACATGCATCCAGTGTGTGTGGGGGGGGGGGGGGGGGGGGGAGGGATGAACAGCCAGTATATTGCAATGTAGTTTTGGAAAGCTTACAGCCTGTGGAGAATCTGTAGAGAAAGAAAAAGGTATGAGTTTCAGAAAGATAGGGGAGGATTCGTTAGGTGAAGATGAAAACAATGATGTACAGAGGAGTCCATATATGTGTGTTCAAATGATATTTGGAGCGGTAATTGCCTGGTCAACACTGGGTCCTATTGTGGAATATCAAAAAAGCTTAGGGACAGAAAAAAAGATGGGAAGTATTTAGCTGAGTTTCTAGTAACTGGAGTTAAGACTGAAAAAATCACTGGCAAAAGTAGTAAAGTGACTACAAGACATGTTTTATTGTTTCTTAAAATAATTGGTTCTTTCTGTGCAGGGATGTTTAGTTATTGAAGATTTAAAGGAAATTTTAAGGCTGGGAATAAACTGGATTTTCAAACCTGAAGTTAGCTTTAATTGGAATGAGATTAAATTAACATTTACTAATGCTATAACGGAAATTGCTGGGAAGACAAGATATTGTGAGAATAAATAATAGTAACAGCTGTCAGATCCGGGGGATAGTGGAATTTGATGACAAAGGATACTATGTTGAAGTTGAAGGATTTTGTGATGGGGAAATAAATAATGTTTCTTAAAGTGAACTTGTAGCAGAGAAGATAGGGGAAGCTGAAGCTTTGAGAAGAGGATAAAGAGGAACTAGAAAAAATGTTTATGGAAATATAATGATATTTTTGATGAGAGACCAGTAGAGTGAAGAAATATCAATGTAAACTCATGATGAAACCTCATTACACCTTATGGTGTACAATTTTGTCAAACAAAATCAGTTGAGAGGGAGTTGCAGAAAATGCGGAGTTGGAGGACAGGGAAAATGGGTTGTAGCCAGTGCAAACCTTATGGTGTACTCACCTGTAATAGAAAAGGGGTGGAAAGGAAACTACAGTTGACGAAGAAGTGGTAAATTGGTGAAGACCCTCAGGGGGATGCAGACTCATTCGTGCACCATGCATGTAGCAAATACAAGATATTTGCTTCTGCAGTAACACATTTCTGATGCCAGGTGTATTTTTGATTATTCTTTAACTTGTACGCCTATGTACATACGGGTTTCTTTTTGTTTTGTGCACTTTGATGTCTGGATTGCATATACTTGGTAGAGGATGGAGCTTTGATTATGAAAATGTATTTGGTTTTTCATGACACACGTGTACTGATTTTATAACATTTGTACTAAGGAATAATTTTGCTGTGCTATAATGAGATTATTCTGCCCAGACTATGTCATACACTTACATATTACATCTTTTGCCTACTGAAATTTCTTGACTTGTGGAATAACTATACACTGTCATTTGTCTGGTAAACTACTTGGTTCATCCATCTGAGACTTCAACACCTTTTTATCAAAATGATACCCAGTATCAGACCAATAACCATGAATAGAGTCTTTTGTATCTACTTTAAGTTCAAAACCTATGAAGTCGATCTACGTACACACCTTGAACACACAGTTATTTACGACTGGGAGATTTGTTTAGCTATGTTCAGCACAATGGTGCACTGATGATTACAGATACTGTTTATACACTGTGACACTTTGAATATGTGAAGAGGAAATGAGGTTATGTTTGTTAGTTATGCTGCTATACTTTGAAATATACATTCTGAAAGGTGAAACAGGTTAGAATTTATCATTGATCATTTAGCCACAAGAGAATGAGGAACATACACTGATATAGACATTATTCTTATGATTATTTATTCTGCACTTACTAGTAACTTTGATGTATTGATGCACATATTGCCAGAAAGATGTACCTGCTTTTATGAACAGTATTCTTTGCTGATGTATAGCACTGTAGAGAGATGGTATTGATTATGGTGTGGTGAGAAAACTTTACATTGGAAGAAAGGCACTATGATACACAACTCGAAGTGTAACATGGTAGTATTGTCACAGAAGAAGCTGAGTAGCGCAGTCGCCATAGTGTAGTTGTTATGATACTAGATTGTTGATTGGAGGGTCGTAAGTTCAAAACTCAAGTGGACTGTAGTATTTTAACTGCTATATTCGGTTTGAGTAAATTCTAGAAATATCCACAAATAACAAGAATCTTGTATTGGAATGTTCTGTAGCTCTATATATACCGTATGTGTTCTGGACAGAGGCAGTTCACTCCGCACTCTTGTATGTGCAAGTGCTGAATAAACCTTCATTAAGTGAAGTTATTATTCATCATTCATCTACTACACCTTCCTCTGCGTGACATTATTCTGGTGGAGGAGCCGGGTATTGCAACGTGTGATACCGCACATTATCGACAACATAGTGGCTCCCATCAGGTCATGACAGAGCCACCGTTTACATGGCGAGAAACCTGAGTTCGATCCACATTCAACAGATCGCAAGTTATCGGAGACAGAACAAGGAGAGGACATCATGAAAACAGCAACTCTGTGCCACCGCATGAGACATCCTTCCAGGTTCTCTGGTGACCATGGCCAAAATCCAAACAAGTGTCTGAAGGCATATGAGCGTATAGCCAAATTTAACAAATAGGATGACACCATGTGTTTGGCTAACGTATTTTTCTACTTGGAGGGCACTGCCAAGCAATGGTATGAGAACAACGAGGAGAAGTTCACAAGCTGGGAAGTATTCCAGGTGGAACTGTGCAAGTATTTCGGCGACACACAATGACCAAAGTGCAAGGCTGAAGATGTATTAAAGTGCAGGGCACACTGTCCTGGAGAGAGGACAGCATCCTACATTCAGGATGTCTCGGAACTGTGTTAAATAGTGGATCCTCAAATGAAGGAGGAAGATAAAGTTGCACATCTCATGAAGGGTGTTGCTGAGGACATGTATCAAGCCCTACTCCTGAAGGAGGTTTCGACAGCAGACAACTTCATAAAATGGTGCCAGTATATCGAGACAGTGCGTCAAAAAAGAAATACATGCAAGAAGTTTGAACAGCTTCCAAATGTTGTATCCATGTCTGTGATGGAGGAAGAAGCCAATTTCACAAGTGTTCTTCATCAGATAGTGAGAGAGGAAGTCCAGATGACACTTGGATTGCATGCCGAGCAGAAAACTGAAAAGCTACAAGATGTCATAAGGGAGGAAGTGAAACAGACATTGAACACTATCTCTCTTCCTTCATTTCCCTTTAAAACTGTAAAAAAGTCAGCACCCAGGTGAAGTTACATTCCTACAATGCCGCGTGAGGAACCCGTTTGGGCACCAAGGAAGACTGATGTCTGTAGGACCCAGGATAACCAACCAGTACGTCTCCACTGCAGATGACCGGGACATGTGGTGCGCAATTATCAAGAAAGGCAGTGGATATTTGATGCCGCCTGCGTCAGAAGATAGCAGACCAATCTTAGCTGACGCCAACTCCAGGACGACAAAGATGAACAAGAAGATGTGGGTGTAGGATGACGTAGGTCACCATCTCTTCAAGCTATCCACTGGAGAGGATGCTCCCCAACAAGCCAATCAAGGTCTCCATCACCTAGCTAATGCAACCTGGAAAACTAAAAGATGCGACCTTCCTCGGAGGTGAGGCTGCTGAAGAGAAGAATCCTCCACCATCGATCACTACAAAAGTGATAGGAAACTACGTTGATATTCTGACGGATGGCCAATCAGCCCAAGCTCTTGTGGAGCCCAAGCTCATTTCGGAGAAGTACCGTTGCCAGTTGCAGAAAACCATATTCATCGACAATGAAACATCTCTGCTGAAGGTGGCTAATGGGAAATATGTAAAACCTACAGGAAGATGTGTCATTTGTATGGGTATAAGTGGCCAACCACAACCATCAGAATTCATTGTCTTACAAGAGTGTAGTCATGATGTTATTCTCGGAGGGAACTTTTTGAAAGTTTCTCAAGCAATTATAGATTATGCTAGTCGAGATGAGACATTGTGGACAAAAAGATGCGCTTCAGAGTGTGTGGAGCCTGTGTGTGCTGGATGAAGTGATCATTCCTGCACTCAGCACTAGGAAGGTAGTTTTCATATGTCGTGCCATGCATCAACCCATGGAACTTGTAGTGGAATGTAAGAGAAGCATACCACTGAAAAATAACTTGGTCATCCCAGTCTCTGTTGTCTCGCTTAAGAATGGATTCGGTGAATTGTAGATAGTTAGCTGTCGCCAAGAACCGCAGATCCTTCCAAGATGCATGTGCATAGCAAACGCTGAGCTATTTATTGCAGAACAGCTGAGCATCTTAGAAACCTCCCATGCCAAGTCTGTGGCCGAAATTAGCACTACCACTACGAGACAAGATCTTTTAGCTTGACTATCACCAGATCTCACTAAGGAACAACAGAAGAAGCTACTTGCCATTCTTCAAGAGTTCTCTGAATGCTTCAATCCACAGGTGAAGAGCAAATTAGCACTGGATTAGCACTGGAGACCATAAACCAATAAGCCAGAGAGCATATCATGTGTCAGCAACGGAACGTCAATAATGATGAAGAATGGAATCATTCAGCCTTTGCAGAGCCCATGGTTGTCACCAGTGGTTCTCATCAGGAAGAAGGATGGCAGTTGGCGCTTTTGTGTTGATTACAGGAAGCTTAATAAGGTAACTAAAAAGGACGTTTACCCCCTTCCACGAACTGACGATACACTATATTGTCTGAAGGGGGCTAAGTTTTTCTCAACCATGGACATGTACTTGGGATACTGGCAAATCGAAGTAGATGAGGCAGATCGTGAGAAAACTGCATTCATCACCCCTTAGGGCCTGTATAAGTTTAAGATAATGCCATTTGGTTTGTGTAATGCACCAGCAACTTTTTAACAAATGATAATCTTCTAAGGCACCTGAAGTGGACGAAGTGTCTTTGTTATTTAGATGACATTATAGTGTTCTCAGAGACATTTGATGAACACACAAAAAGACGGAGGGCCATTCTTAAGTGTCTCCAACAATCCGGACTGAAACTTAAGCCAAGAAAGTGTTTCTTTGGAGCAAAAGAAATCAAAATACTTGGGCAACTTGTGTCAAACAAAGGTGTGCGGCCAGGCCGAGAAAAGGTGAGAGCTAAAATGGAATTTCCTATTCCTAAAAGTATTAGAGAAGTGAGAAGCTTCTTTGGATTGTGTTCTTAATACCGTCATTTTATCAAAGACTTTTGTATCAAAGCCAGGTCACTCCCAGAATTGCCAAAAGCTGATCCTAAATTTATATGGGGTGGTGCTCAACAAGATTCTTTCGATGTGCTGTGAAAAGCTCTGACGACTGACCCTGTACTTGGTCTGTATGATGAGAGAGCACCTACAGAACTACACACATATGCCAGTGGGTATGGGATCAGTGATGTTCTGGTGCAGATTTCGGATGGAAAAGAGGAGCTTATAGCCTATGCTTCTAGGACACTTACAAAAGCCTAGAGAAACTAATCAACTACAGAAAGAGAATGTCTTGCTGTGATCTGGGCCATGTGCAAATTTCGACAGTATCTCTATGGAAGGCCATTCACAGTTGTTACAGACCATCATTCACTTTGTTGCTTGACAGGTCTTAAGGATCCAATAGGACAACTCGCCAGGCAAGCACTACGTCTTCAAGAGTATGATATTACCATAGTGTACAAAAGTGGAAGAAGACACCAAGATGCTGACTGTCTCTCAAGAAACCCTGTGCAAGACCATCAAGACTTTGATGGAGATAGCGCGACTGTCTCGCAGCATTCCAGGATCTCTCTGCTGAGCAGAAGAAGGACACCAAGATATCTCAAATTATGCTTGCCTTAAATCAGTCAGAGGACGTGAAAGGACAATTTAAGGTAGTTAATGGATTACTTTCCAAGAAAAACTTTGATATGTTTGGAAAGAGGTGCCTACCAGTTATTCCTAAACACATGCGCTTAAGATGTTCTACAGAAATTCCATCATACATCTGAAGCCAGACATTTAGGATTTATTAAGACATACAATACGATCCACAAGAGATTTTTCTGGCCAGATTTATTTAGGACTGTCCGTCACTATGTGTTGGACAGTTGAGTGCGCCAGAGGAGAAAGGCAGTTACTCAGAAACCACCTGGCCGACTCAAGCCATTTCCACCAGTTGAAACGCCTTTACAGCATGTTTGGATTGACCTCCTCAGACGACTTCCAATGTCTGCTAGTGGCAATAGATGGATTATTGTTTGCTCTGTTTATCTAACAAGCTAGGCAATTACAAAAGCCATGAAAACAGCAGAAGTATTCAAGGTAGCCAAATTCATTGCAGAGAACATTTATTAAAACACACTGCCCCAAGGTCATTAATTACGGATCAAGGGAAAGTTTTTCAATCAAATCTCGTGACAGAGATAAACTGTTGGTGCAACATTACTCATCACACGATGACTGCCTACCATTCACAAACTATTGGGCTCACTGAACGCCTTAGTAAGACCTTGGCTGACATGCTATCAATGTTCACCAATGTTGAGCAGAGCAACTGGGATGAGGTGCTACCTTTCGTGACGTTTGCCTACAACACCGTCAAATAAGACACCATAGGTTAATGCAATTTTTCCTGGTGCATGGTTGTGAGGCAATGACGACAATGGACACTGTGTTCCCATTACATCCTGATGATGTGGACGACGACTACATTGGCCCACGCTCCAGGGTCAAGAAAACAATCACCGAAGGTATGATGCAAGCCACCGCCATGTTGTCTACCAGCTTGGTGACCTCATCTGGATCTTCACTCCTGTTCAGAAGGTTTGTCTCTCTGAGAAACTCCTCAGGTGCTACTTTGGACCTTAGAAGGTTGTAAGATATTTGTCTGATGTTACTTACGAAGTTGAAGATTTCGCCCCTGACACAAGATCACGAAAGATCATAGACACGCTCTACGTCCTTTGAATGAAGCCCTAGAAGGATCCTGCAACCCAGGATAAATTTGAAGCTCCAGCAACAGGCAACAAGTGGAAAGGGGAAGTTCTAAGAAGACCACTGCCAGGACGAACATCAGTCATCGGGATTCGGAGTATGCAGGACCGATGACTCGTTCCCGGACTAGAAGGACATAACACCAAGACGCTGTTCTCTTAAGGAGGGAGCAGTGTCGCAGAAGATACCGAGTAGTGCAGTCATTGTAGTGTAGTGGTTATGATACTAGACTGTTGCATGGAGCGTCGTGAGTTCAAAACTCACCTGAACTGTAAAATTTTAATTTCTATATTTGGTTCGAGTACATTCTAGAAGTATCCACAAATGGCAAGAATCATTGTACTGGAATGTTCTGTAGCTCTATATATATCTTATGTGTTCTGGCCAGACGCAGTTCGCTCTGCGCTCTTGTATGTGCAAGTGCTGAATAAACCTTCATCAAGTGAAGTTAGTGTTCGTCATTCATCTACTTACACCTTCCCCTTCGTAACATTATTGACACATGCTTTGATACAAAGCTGATCATTAATGTCACTGCACTGCTCTGAACTGAGCACTGTACTTCGATAGTGCACAATACTGAGAAGGAAATGTAGGTTCTGCTTATTTGTTACCCATGTTATTAGAATTATGTTTTTGAGGAATATAGAGAGCAGTGTAATTTCATTCTTGGTTTTCTGTTTGAACATTTATTGATTAAGTAACCATACAGCAATATAACCAACATTTAGATGTAACTGATATTATTATACTACTAGACAACTTTAGCTGGAATGGTGTCATTCAGGACATTGGATTGGAAGAGGAGGAGCAGAAGAAGAACTTTATCACCTGTGGCCTTCCATGTCTCCAGACCTCACACCTAGCGAGGGTACATCAAAGATCACATTAAAATCCCTCCTGTGCCTGACACTATTGAAAGTCTGCGACATGGCATTGTTGAAGCTGTGCTTTTGATAATGAGAGGCTAGCTGCTTCATATGTGGCAGTAAATGAGCCACCATTTTGATTTCGGTTGTGTAACACATGGTGCTCACATTGAATGTATAAAAATTTGAACTTTTTTTTCCAGAGATGCTGGAATTGTGTTTCTATCTTTTGTAGTTTGGAAGGAATAAATATCTGAAACCTGTTCCTTCTTTTTGAATAGCCCTTTATTGCTGAATGGAAGGCTATATGGCAAGTTGGACAGTGAGATGCCATCAGGGGGTGAAAACTCACATTGTTAAAGCAAAGGAGGTATTCAATAGAAAGAGGAGAGTATTATCTGGCAAACTTTACGGAAAAGACTCGGCAAGTGTTTCGTCTGGAGTGTGGCACTCTATGGTCTGAAAGCATGAGAAAGGCTAGAAGTATTTGAGATGTGTATGAGGAGAACAGCAGGGACAAGCTGGATGGTAAGAATGAATAACCAGTGTGTTGGAAGATATTGGTGAGAGGAGAAAACTGCTGCAAGTTATAAGAGAAAGGAAGATGAAGTGGATGGGACATTCAATGAGATGCTTTGAAAGGTCTAGTTCATTGGAGGAGATTAGAGAGGAAGGAGGTGATCCAAGAGAGTATGTGTCATAAAGGGAAGTGGAAAACACACACACCTGAAGACAATGGCAGAAGACAGGAGAGTTTCATGTGAAAATCTGTCTTTGGGCAGAACACTAATGATGATGTGACGATGATAATGAATAACTCTGATTAACATACTGTCAACTTACAGTGCAACTGCTAATTGTTAACAACACCTAATTACTTAGTGACTGCTGAAACTCATAAAGCAAAATCTTATTGATGATGTAAACAAAGCAATTATTCGTACTACTGTAATATGTACTGAAATTCAGTTCACAGCAAAAAAATAATGTATGCATTCTTGAAAACAGAAACATGTTAGGAAGATTTGGGCTGTAGTAGTATCTGTGTAATTAACAAAAAATGTAATCAGCAGTGTTTATTCAAAGCATTTCTATGACATTTCCTTAACAGAAGAATTGTGGTTGATTTTGTATCACATTCTATGTATTTTATTTGTAACTACTGGATGATGATATTTTTGTAATTGCCAATAACTTTACTATTTGTAATTGGTGAGTTTGTTGTGTGTAACAATGTACTGACTGTTATAAAGGGTACATAAAGAGTGTAAGGGGGGAGCAGGGGTAACCAGACTGGTGTAAGATTTTGATGAGTGTTCTGCGACATAATAAATAGTACACCAGAAACAACAACTGTTTTTACATAATTACTGAGAACCATGCAGTTCTCTAGCCCATTTTCACTCAGCAAACATCCAGGAAACAGCATCAGCATCTTCAGCAAAGCCCCAAGAACATCAACAGCAAGGTAAATAAACATTAATTATTATTTGATTTACATCCGTCAAATTAAAAGAACTTTATTTACAGCTACCATTAGCATTACAAAAAAGATGATTAACTTTCCATTTATTTTCTTTCTGGGACATTTATTTTATCCCCTGTGGTGCAGTTACACCGCAACTGTCAGCTTTACATGTTTCTCTCAGCATTCTTCCTGTAATTTCTCTAAAACACTGTGATCAATTCATTGTTTATGATTCTGCGGTATAAAACTTTCCATCTATGATCTGCGACAACTAGTCTGTATACTTGTGTCAAAATGAAAATATGCTTGAGTAAACTATTAACATTTTGAGACAGACCTGCTGGCCAGTATTTCCCTTTTAGTATTGGAAATGTTCACATATACGAGGGTTGGAACTTAAACAGTGGTAACTATTTATTCACAACCGATACAAAAGAGTTACATGTGTGTCCCTGTTAATATCCTTCAAAGTACTCATCAGCATTGTGTAGTACCCGTTACCAGTGATGTGGAAGGTGTAGTATACTGTTGATGGTGCGAATGGAGCAGTCTAAAGTTATGGTGATTCTCGTGTCAACTGTAATGGGGCTATCCCAACACATTATGTTCCTCCATGGCAGACCGTCAATGCACAGTATTACTGTTCATTTTTGGAGCATCACCTCCGACCAGCTTTGCGAAAGAAGCAGCGACACTTTCTGCGCAACCCACCCATCAGTGCAAGCTGTGGCTGCTCTGTTCAGTCGATGGAACTGGGAAGTACTGTACCATCCACCATAATCCCTGGACTTAAGTCCTTGTGATTTTGATTTGATTCCGAAGATGAAGGAACCACTTCGTGGCATTCGCTTCAGAACTGTTCCAAAGATTCGACAGGCAGTAGACTGCTCCATTTGCACCATCAGCAGAACAAGTTCTGCTAATGGTATCCTACGCCTTCCACATTGCTGGCAACAGGTTCGACACAACACTGGTGACTACTTTGAAGGACAGTAACAGGTGCAAACATGTAACTCTTTTGTATCGGTTGTGAATAAATAGTTACCACTATTTAAGTTCCAATCCTTGTAGAAATACACAACACTAAACTATTTTTCAGAACTATTAGTTCCCTCCTTGGGGATGAGACAAGGATAGGTTGAAGAAAGTTGTTAAAATGTCAGTGCATGTAACACAGACCACAAGATGATAGACTTACATGTCATCAGGACGAAGAAGGACAAATATAAAAGATGTATCAACATTTAACCATCACTGTTAAATAGACCACTGAGTTTTGGTTTTACCATTAAAACACTGCAGGTTGTTAGGTCTAAAAACAATCTGTTAACGTCTGTTGCATAACATCCTTCAAATATATTGGGGGATTTTAATGTGGAAAACAAATCCAAAGTTGGACATCAACAACTCTAGTTGCTATCAATCAGTACTATCTAACAAAAAATCAAAATTAAAGTCTCAGAAAACATGCATAACCTTATTACAACTGTTTCTAACCGCTTAAAGAATCTTAAGATACTTCCTGCTGGTGGCCTGCAAACTAACAGTTCTGCAAGCTTGTTTTTCCTGATTTACTAATTCCTTATACCTGTAACTTCATCAAAGCTGCAGTATTTTGCTTTGCTTGTAGCTATTCCAATGATAACTAGTAAACCGACAGATTGGAACTGAAAATGGCATCCCAAACCACTGGTGTGACAAACTGATGGTATTTATTGCTGGAGAGGGCAATGAAATCTGTTAATAAGAACAACGCCATAGCTGAAATATCATTTCACAAAAAAATATTTTTATTAAAAGCATAAAGAAAATGAGATCAGAGGTAACATTTGGCAACAGTAAGCATAAAGTAAGTACATTCACTGTTCATATCACAGTACTAAATATATGCACATAAAAATATGATAAACAAAGTTTGATTCATATATGATTTATACATACATCATAGAACACAGAATGTTCTGCCCTCAACAATATTCTCTTATTAAATTCAGAGTACAGTAAGACTGATTTCCATGCTTGATTAATAAGATTGTACTGTATGTGTATTCAATATTCAAATACAATAATTCAAGATCAACAAACACACCACAACTACAAATACTCTTTGTTCAATACACAGCATTGATGCTACAGACATGTTTCTTCAAATTAATACAGCTTTTGAAACAATTGATACCTGAGCAGGCAGTGTAAGTTATATTTTTTTTTTTTAGTTCCACCAAATATAAGTGACTTCACTAACTCGAAACATTTTTCTTAAAGGCAAAAAAGGTGATGATTCTCTAATTTGAGACATGGTTGATTTTCTTCACTATCTAGGGACACTGCCACAGATCAGAAAATCAGCATGAGAATGGAAACAGCTATCTGTTCTACCACTCTATCTGTCATACAGTGCAGAGCAGAACTTTTTCATGAGATTAAACCGGCAGTAAACTCAGCTGGTCTGTCAGACCACGGAGGAATCTTCACATTAATACAATGTCTGAAAATTGGTTAACAGAAGCCATCTTGTCGGCACACATAAAAGATAACAGTAAGAGTCATCTGATGGTAATTAAAAATCGAAGTAATCTGTAAGGGTCTGAAAGAACAGCTGCGTGTTTCGACGTTTGTGCGTCCCATTTCCAGGCGCGTGCACTGCCGGGTTAAACAACCACCCCATAAAAATAAATCTTGTTCCAATAATGATAAATCAATTAGAAGCAGCATAGTTGACTGCATAGCTCAACAATGGCCTTCAAGCATTTGAAACGAACTAGGTATTTTATTGTTGTGGCCTGTCAATCCTTGGTTACGAGTAATACTGTATATGTGATTTGACGGTGGACTACAGAAACATAACTCTATGACATTGAGGAAAATATAAATAACATTTCATGTTCTGTGCTAAAAGTGCATACAGTACTGAAAATTATAAGACCAATTTTAGCTGCATCAAGCAAGCGCATGTATTGTGCAGCAGCAATACACTTTACCATAGAAGGTATTATACCATAAATTGAAAAAAAAATCACACTTTAATGAGCAAAACACAGTCTTGACCAATTTTTTTAAACTGCAGTTTTAGATAAATTAGGCAATCTTCAGAACCGAAATACAGGTGGGCTGTTTCTACCACAAACATCATCTTGTGCACATCATTACAACCATAAATCATGACCACTCATTTTCCCTAAATGTAGCCTTTAATAACCAGTACAGTACATGAAATAAAGTTATCCCTACCTTGTGTGCACAAAACCACAAAAGATAACATAAAAATTGAGGATATATGAGAGTGAGTTGGACTGGAAAAGAAGGTGGTAGGTATGATGAAGCCAAAAAGAATGCAGTGATATTCTCATATGAAGACAGTGGGTTTGAATAGCATTCAAAGAGAAAATACATTACAAATTTGTATACGATGATAATTCATAATGACTGTCACTACAGAACTAACACAAGCTCACAGTTAGACAACCTCCTTTCCAATGTTTTAATGTGGGTAAACTGGAGAGATGGCACTATAGACAAATACTACCACAAGTACTCAGTGAACTGATGTAAATTAGATAAACAGCAAAACAAACAACTGCCAATAGCGTATTTATAACATAAACATGCAGTAAAAGGGATGTGTAAGCCACTGCACCAAATTACCAACCACAACTTGAGGAAATAAATCACCTTAAGTAAATGCTGTTACAAATCCACAACAGTCTAAAAATCACATATCATGCTAGATATTTTTCCAAAAAATACTACAGTAAGAACAGCTCATTTTACTGTAATCAAATACATGTCAGAACAGATCAAGTATAGCAAATGTAAGGCATCAAACGGGTCATTGGCAGCTCTTTATGTGAATAAATAATTTGGAAGTTACATTCCATGCAACAAAAAATCAATAAAGTTGCTACCCTCAAATCCCTGTGCTGCAAATGACATGCTGCATTTACACAGACTTATGGTTAATTTCATTTGATAGCCATATAGCATGCATAATGTAACAAAAGGTAAAGTCCACATGATGTATATAGTCTAAAACCAGAAAAAAACTGTGATGTAAGCATAGTCAAATTCCTAATCCATATCAGATTTTAAATGTATTTCTTCTAGAACCAACAAAAGGAAAACCTTCTGAGGATGCCACAACTATGGTAAACAAATATGGAAAGTAAAAGAAAACCGTGTTCCTGCAAGAAAGCACTTTTAACTCGTCATTAAAGTAGAAAACAGGACTGGCTGAAATAAAAAGTGACAGGCAAGACAACTATGTCATAAGTGAATAATGAACAAAGAAAAAGGACTGCAAATTAAGAGAAGGAAAAAAATCAATATGGTCAAATGTTTTGTGAAACAATTTCTCTACAAGTAAGAAATAAAATAGATGACAGGAACATTTGAAACATCTTTGAATGATGCTCAAAATCATGTACAGCAGTTGAGATGTTCATAGGTTAGTGACATAAGGAAACTACCCAGTGCACTATCCTCAAGTACTGTTTCAACTTCTGTGTTAAACTTTGAACTTTACATTCTCAGCCAGCAACTCACCTCCTCATTTTGAGAATCATTCAAATGTCCATCAAATGTTTCTGAAGTTTATTTTATTTCTTATTTTAAGACAAATCATTTTACAAAACATCGGACCTCTTTCTTATTTTTTCGAAGGCTTTTTCTTTAATTTTCAAGTTTTGCTCAGAAAGCATGAAATAATTTATATAAATCAGTATTCTATTATTATTATTATTATTATTATTATTAAGAGTATATAGACCAAGAGAAAGCAGAGAAATTTCAACCTATGTTGTGATCTGATATTCTTTTTTACACTTCATTTATGTAGCTAGCAGCAGCTGCTTGTGAAAATCCTGTCTCGCGTGTGAGACACAATAACAATTACACACTCTGTCATTCTAGATCTACATTGCTCATTGAATTAAAATATCATATCACCACATATTTAATTCTCTCTTTCTCTGTCTATACTCACTTAATACAATAAAATTAAGAAATTACATAATAATAACATACACATTCACACACTTAATACAGCTCCAACTTCGAAAATAGAAAAATGTCCCTTCTTGTAAATCATTCCTTATTATACTAAATTACCATTTCTAAATATTCGAATTCACTTACACAAATACAGACGAAATATCGATTCCATTCACTCAAAAATCCATTATTCTATTATGATTCCATAATTCAGAGAATTGTCTATCCTCATCAATTTATTCTAATTTGTAAAAAAGTAAACACATAAAACCATTTGACCATAATTCACTAACCAATCTACCATTACATATTTTACAATTCAAAATTTCAAATTTACATAGCATTTCTGTCACTGAGTATTGGTTGAAAGAGAACACAGCATTCCTAGCCTTTGGACCAATAGGTTCCTCACTCAGGGAGGCCTCCCTTCCACCTCATGATAGGTGGATCCCTCTCAGCCTGTGGTTTGAGTGACCCACATCCCTCTTCCAGCCAATTCCTCCCAGAGGAAGTAATCTACAGTTACAAAAGTTAAGACTGCTGTTTTTATTTTGAGTCTTTGTGTTGGTAGCGCCGAAATTCGTACCTTCAGAAGGTAAGTAACCAGCCTGTCCACCTTTTTGCAATTTTAATAAATTTCAAGATTGAATCTCTCTTTTTATACACTCCACTCATAATAATTCCTCAAGCTTCCACTCTCTCCCTTTCATGTCTGCCATCTCTTCTCCTTTTCCCACATTTCATTGCTTTGATTAGTTCATTCCTTTCAGCTCTCATTTTACATACCCATTTTCTTTTACCAATAGTTTCTATTACTTCTCTCAAACATTTTTTCCTCTCCAAACAAATGACACTCAAAGCAGCACATCAGGTCTCCCCCAGTTTTGTTTTCTTTTCCCACCCCAAGGTGTGTATGTACCAGTCTCTCTTTCTCAGATAGGATTCTATGAGATCTCAATACACCAATGACACTTCACTTTCTTTCCTTTTGTCCTCCACTAGGTGAAAAAGAAAATCTCAGCTTACAACCACTTGAGACACAGTGCTTGCTATGAGCTGATTTTGTTCACAAGATGGTAAATTACAGTTGAAATAGGGATATCTTTTATGATTTCTGCCTTTTATAAACTCTGGCTACTATCTGAGGTCTTCAACAATTACATACAAGTATGAATATGCACAATAGACGTATTACACAGCAAGTAACAGATATAAACAGAAACTGCATAGACCAATGGTAACCAATTTTTCTCACCATTACTCATTACTGAGCAATAAATCTCTTTATAACTAAACCAGAATGCCTTGTAAAAGTACTCCAGAAATGCTGCCCATTCTTGGTAACTGTATAGAAAATCTAAAACAATGGTTCAAAAAACAATTCTTTTTATCTCAGTGAAAAATCTACAAAAAGTATTTCTGAGGTGGAACAAAGGAATTTAGTGGACATTGTTTTCTAAAATCTGCAAGTTACATGAATCTACAATTACTATGAGCAGAAATATTTCTGTAACAGCTAACTGTCCATAACAACAAAATACATTTTTATCTGTACTGCATAACACTGCCCAAATCTTCTCAGCTGATTTTTTTATTGCAGAAACATGAACTACAGTGTCACGTTTTCACTGTACTCCATAACAGAAATATAAATGAACAGAACTTAACATCAAATAGTGTAACTGTAGTGGACTGTGTAACAACACAGAAAAACCTCCTGCAGAATTTTTGTGAAATAGTCAGTGAGTCTTAATTTTTGCATCTGCTCAGAAACAATTGTTCCATTTACACATTCCAATGTCAGACAAATAAATTATACACTCTTCTTCACAGTTGGTAGTAATGAAATAATACCAATAAATGCACTGTTGACCACTGTACATACACAAACACGTTAACGGAACACGTGTGAGGTCGAAATTTAGTGACCCAACCACTGAGATGTTTGAAATGGAACTTTGGCCAACATGAACACAGCACACATTTTTATTGTTTTACTTTTATACAAATGCAAATCACATGAATTCTTTTAATATTTTTGTGAAAGAAAATAAATCAGAGCATAATGAAATGCTGACTCATCACACACACAACAAAACATTTACTGCTTATTTCTAACTTCAAAAAACATTGCTTAGAGTTATCTCAAACATGCTGAGATGAAATTTACAATTCTAAGTTAGTTTACATAAATTCCTTAATGAAAGCTGGGACATTATATATATCATCTTACAGATAAAGGCATCTGTCAAGCATTGTCTTTGAATTTTCATGTAGATACTTCACAAACTGAAAAAACTAACAATACATAGTGTGCAGGAGCTATGCCTAAATAACAGGAAAAAAAAACAGAAAAAATTAAGTTCTGCTAAATAAAAATAATTATCAGAAAAGCAAAACTATTTACTACGGTTATCACAAATGAAATAATGATATTTTATTTAAGATAAAGTGAGTTTTAATATAGTAAACACATGCAGTGGAAACGTTCTGACCAAGGCAGAAAAAATTTCAACAAGTTCAAAGTAACTCTCTGACTTAACACCAGTTTTGGAGCAGATGGAAACAGAATGGCACATGGTGTAAAGAATATTACTACATTCTGATTCTGGAAAATGTGAAAAATCAATGATGACACCAACAAAAGCACAATGAGAGAGGAGGATATTACTGAGGAAAAAATCTAATCCAGATTTATTATTTTTTATTTATTTTTTTCAGTCATGCTGCTCTGATTCCATTCATGTACCTGGAATGGAACTGTTATCATATGAGAAAAGATCTAGTAATGTATCAACCAATATGGCAGAAATATACACTCCTTTTTATATATACAATATGGCATTGTATCATGTTGCATTTCCATGATTCACTTTCAATTTTTTTTGGTCCCATTTTTTTACACATCTTTTTCTCCTTATGCCATCAATAAACATGTATTTTACAACAATTTCTGTTTATCCTTTCAACTGTGATTTTTTTAAATTTATGATTACTCTTTGAGAAGCTGAACATTTGTACAAATTGTCTACTAATTACAGAAACAATCGCACAGACAACTCATCATTATGGTGATTAGCAAACAATAAAGGTCACAGCTTGCATAATACAAATAAAACATTTGGTAGATTAAGAGAGACACTGATATAGCCTCACTTAGCTGGTTTAGGTAGCAAACATTATATGGAAACTTATTTCTTTTCATTTACTATTCTTTTCAGATGTGAGACGAACAGAAGATAACTACAGGAGATTTTCATCACAAATTCACTGTAGTTAATTGGTGTGTCCTTTGTAGAATACAAGATGCCTTTGACCAGATAATATTACCTCGGCCAGTCACAGAAAAAATTATATTACAAAATATCAGTAATTATCTACCTAGCAGACTATGAAGCTTAAAGCATTCTCACTCATGTCTCAAAACATTGAATTCAAACAAAGGAAAGTCCAGGATGGAAGAACAACAGTATTATGAAAAGGCTAGACTGCTACTCTCCAAAGAGGAGACACTGAGTAGCAGACCAGCACAAGAAAAAGACTGCTATACATATAAGCTTTTGGCCAATATGCCTTCTCCTGAAGTAGAAAACACTTACACATATTCTCACTAGCACAACTTACACACACATGACCACTGTCTCTGGCCATTGTGGCTGGATTGGAACTGCGACTGATGGGAGCAGCAATCTGGGTGTTGGTGGTGAAAGTATGGAGGATGCATGGGGCGGGGATATCAGACTAGATGTGGTTAGAGGTGTAGTACTGCTTGTGAGAGTGTGAAGAGAAGGGTGAGGGAAGGATAGGGTTGTTAGGTGTAGTTTGGAGGTCTGGAAGGGGTGGGAGTGGAAAAGGAGATAAGAAGAGAAGGGGGAAAAGACCAGCGGGTGCACTGGCGGAGTAGAAGGCTGTGTAGGCTGGAGTGGGAGCAGGGAAGGGGATAGGTTGGTGAAGGACAGGAGAACTGGTGAAGGTTGAGGCTAGAGGGTTATGGGAATGTAAGATGTACTGCAAGGAAAGTTCCCACCTGTGCAATTCAGAAATGGTGGTGTTTGTAGCAAGGATCCAGATGGTGCAGGCTGAGAAGAAATCTGTGAAGTGAGGCAAACAGTGTTGGACAGTATGTTCCAAAACTGGGTGGTCCAGGCTAGCCATCCCTTGGCCTTAGTTTGTCGGTGGCCATCCATGTGAACAGACAACTTGTTATTTGTCATACCCATAGAGAAATCAGCACAGTGTTACAGCTTAGTTTGTAGATCATATGGTGTGGTAGTTTTGACCTCTCTTCATGGCCTGAAATGTGGAATATCCTTCTCACTAACCTTCCCACCCACCCATTGTAATACTCCTCCATCCAATGAACCTACACAATACCCTTTCCCATCCCTACTTCATTCTTATTCCCAACCCCTTGCTTCATGGCTCATATCCCTGCAACAGACCTAGATGCAAACCTGTTTCATACATCCTCCACCCACTGCCTACTGAGGTCAGGTTGCAGGCATCTTCTACAGTGTCAAAGATAGGGCTACCTGTGAAAATAGGCATGTGATCCTTAAACTAAGCTGCAACCACTGTGCTGATTTCTACATAGGCATGACAACTAACAAGCTGTTCTCTGCACGAATGACCACTGCCAAACTCTGGCCAAGAGACAGCTGATCCACCCAGCTGCTGGACATGCTGCCCAACACGATGTGCTTCACTTAAATGAGAGCTTCACGGCCATTGCCATCTGGATTCTTCCTACCAGCACTAGTTTTTCTGAACTTTCCCGGCAGCTGATCCTAACCCATAACCCTCTAGCCTCAACCTTCACTAGTCCCACTAGCCTCCACCTACTATCCCCTTCATTGCTCTCACTCCAGCACTATGCAGCCTTATACTCCGTCAATGCATCTGCTAGTCTTTTCCTCTCCCCTTTATTACTCCTTTTCCACTCTCCCTGCCCCTCCCCATACTGACTGCACCTAGCAACCCAATCCTGTCCCCACCCCTACCCTGCCATCGCTCTCTCTCCGTGGCTCATACCACCTCCTTACCTTCATCAACCACACCTGACTGCTGCTCCCATCAGTCGCAGTTGCAGTCTGGCTGGAGACAAGTGATCTCATGTGTTAGTGTGTGTATGTGTTTTCTAATTCGGAGGAAGGTCTTTTGACCAAAAGCTTAAGTATATAACAGTCCTTCCCTTGTGCCTTTCTGTGACTCAAAGAGGGTAGTACTCTTAACATTTTCATAATATTGTTGTTAAAACACTGAATACAATTTACGTACATATGATCTAATGAATAAAGAAAAATGAATAAAATACATCAAAAATGAGATAGCCAGAGCTGACATTACTCCTAACAGACAAACAAACCAAAACTTCAGGAAGGCTTAACTTCTGGACCTGCAGGTTCCTTCTTCACAAGAGAAAGAAGTTAGGAGAGGAAAGAAAAAAGGTGTGCGAGGAATGATATCAGATCATAAGTCAGGATGAACTCTCACAAGATACATGAAAGAAAGGAGATTGAGGATGAAAGGAATGTGTTTGGTTGAGTAACCAGATCTTTAACAGCACATATGCATTAGCCTTAACACTTGTGTCCTTTCTCCATTCAGCACTGGAGACAATCTTAACTTGTCTTTGGTAATGTCCCCCCTTCCCTTACTATCACATTGAAAGAATTCATGGTTATAAAAGTTTTGAAATTTCTTGTTTTTACAATTTTTCACAAACAGGACCAAAATGATATCTCCTGGAGGCAAATACCGAACAGGGGGGCCTACTGCTGTGTGAATTCAATACACATGGCTAACAAAATGAAAACAAAAAGGAAGAAAATTTAGGTTTTAACATATTGTTGACATTGAGGTCATTAGAGATAGAGCACAAGCTCGAACTGTTTCAAGGATGGGGTATGAAATTGGTTGAGTACTTTCAAATGAGCCATCCCGTCATTTGTCTGGAGCAGTTTAGGGAAATCACGGAAAACCCAAATCAGGATGGCTACACACAGGTTTGAATCGTCTTCCTCCTGATTGAAATGCCACTGTACTAACCACTGCACCACCTTGCTCGGTGAAATTAAAACAGTTTTGTATTGTGGTGGTTACCATATACTGCAACACAGTAACAACTGCAACTAAACCATTTTAATTAGGAAATTAATTTTTTATATCGGTGATGACTTAATGAAAAGTGTTGCATCTACACTTCAAAACTGAAACTCCCTTTCATGTGAAACGAGTTACCACCCAATTGTACACAATTAAGTAAGTGAATTGTGTTTAACATAGAGAGATGTTAGTCACTGATTTTTTGGAGGGAACTTTTTTCCTTCCAAAAAATGTTTAAGCAGTAATAGTAATAATAACTGACCAGTCTATCTTTATACAAGTATCTGAACATCAGATGTCCTCAGTAATCCTGAATATGAAATTTCTCATCCCCCCACAAATAGATACTATCCAACCTACTTCTCTCCCACCCCATCCCCCCCCCCCCCCCCCAATTATACAAGTAAAATAAAATATTTAAAGACCTACTATCCAACCTATTCCCCCCCCCCCCCCATATGCAAATAAAATATTTATCATGGAACGTTCACAAACATCAACAGCTTCTTGTTAACTAATAGTGCCAGTTCCACACTCACATTTTACAGTAATCCGTTCAGTTAAAATGTAACCCAAATCTTACAACTGCAGCAAACTGTAGCAAATTTCTTTCTTTAAATCTATGATTTATAATGAAGAGCACATTTTTTCATACTGAAGTAGAAGGTTTAAATTGTTCCATATGAGAGAAAACTGCAGATTAGTACTTACTTCAGGAGTCAAAATGTCTAGTACTACCAATACAAATGTACAAGTGACAACACAATCCTAGCTTTCAGAACTAATAGTTCCATCCTCGCAGAAGAGAGAGGGGTGGGTTGGAGAAGATTAAAAGGAAGGGCAGGTCACTCAGATCCCAGGATGACACAGACCCACATGCAGAGAAGATGAGGGTAGACAAAATGACGCTCATTGATGATGTTCATCTCTTTTTTTCTGGCATCCATTCCTCCTCCGTAATTGTAGGGTGCAGTGCTTGGCTGCACTACACGTGGAACCCTCTCATCCTGTGGGCCAAGTAACATGCCTTTCCTCTTTATCCTTCCCCAAGCTATCCCTCTCTCCTTCCCAAGGAAAGACAATTTCAAAAGCCAGGTAGTGTTCTCACTCTTAACTTTTTATGTGTCTATCAGCCATACTAATCATTCTGCCTCAATACAGTATGTACTGGCCAACAGTTCTGTCACATAATTTATTAATTTTCTTGATTCAATTTTCCTTTGATACAATCAGGTGGTACTATCACAAGGGAAGTCTTGGCTCATAATAAAGAGAAGCTGTAGACATAGAGATATATGTCACAAAAATAAAAATTCAATGGCATACATGTGTAAGATCATGTGATACTTATTTAATGAAATGGGTTAATGATGCAATAATACTGAAGGAGTAAAAATGAACATTAGAACAGTTCTGCAGAAATGTTTCTATATAAAGCAAGGAGCATGTTTTACTTCACTGTGTGATACGTAATTCATCTCTGAAACTAACTGATATTATTGCATGCATGTGCTCCTTATAGATAAGGTCAGCAACTGCAGCTGGATCTACAGGTGTGTCTGACTCAATAAGTTAAGAAATGTTAATGATACAATGCTTGTTCAGATGTCAGTGTCTGATCAGTGCTCACATAGCTCTACAGATAAAATTGCATTTGGGCCAATGAAAAAGGTGAAACTTCATCAGATATAAAGATCATGAGACAATATTTCCCACTGTTAC
The DNA here is from genome assembly GCF_023897955.1 of Schistocerca gregaria. Classification (NCBI taxonomy): domain Eukaryota; kingdom Metazoa; phylum Arthropoda; class Insecta; order Orthoptera; family Acrididae; genus Schistocerca; species Schistocerca gregaria. Next base: position 71,175,452 of record NC_064925.1, read on the forward strand.
ATCTATTTATATTGAGTCAGCTACCAATTAACACTAAAGGCTGATTCAAAAATCTGTCATAGACTAATTTCACTCACAGAAAAAGTTGTGTCACTCAGATTTTGCCCCTGTCAAATGGACAGAGACATAAACCAAGATACAGAGAGAGATTGTAGTTAGTCAGAAAGCCTCTTTTATTTTAGCTTTTTTGTTTTAGACAGAATCTCTCTCAACTGGTCCCGTGATTCAATAAATCTGTGAATGTACAACAATAAATTGCTGTTTCTGAGATGTCCGGCCTGTAACAGATACAGTTACTTTCTGTGGGTGTGGCAGCAGCCACACAAAAAAAAAAAATAACAGGACATATTCACAAAAATTAAAAAAAGAATAAAAATATATGTAACAGTGACTCATCAGCATTACAGTGCTTCTGATGTCTTCAAAACAAGACATGGAAACTTCAGAAATGCAAGACAGGCAAAAGTAATTCACATTTAATCTTTAAGAATGCTCTAAAATACCTATAAGCTTTGGTCTGAAATCATTGTAAGCCTTTATGTCAAAATACAAAAACACAAACAATATTATGTTTGAAACGGTATTACAGTAATTCCTCATTTTTAAAAGAAAAATTTGTCTGTTCTGTAATAGTGCCTATCACACACTACAACAAAATTGAGAATCATTTATGTGAATAAAGTACAAGTACAAAAATATGACAAAAATTATGTGATAGCTTATTATCCTCCACTATTGAACATCAGATGACACACATGGGAAGGGAGAATAATAAAAACTAAGTACATTATGTGAAATTTGGAAGATACTACTTCATCAGGTTTCTGGAAATAGATATACTTTTTTTTCAGTATGAAAATATTAAGTTAAATGTTATAATTTAAATTTATGATGTCCTTATTTAAAATATTTCCATTTTGGAATCTTTATCAAAAATAAACAACTAAATAAGGATCAGAAGTACAACTGCACCATAACAGTACGCCTTCTAGCAAGGTAAATAAGTGCAACACTTCACTAGTATCACAATTTTCACAGAAAAATCAGTCAGTATACACAAATTTATAAGACTGAAATGCTTCTTGAATAAATGCACGAGGTTAAGAAGCAGTGTAAGATCTCATAGGACAGGTACAATCTGCAATAACTCTCGCAATAATTTAATATTAACACTTGAAAGATTTCTCTTTTTAGCACACATGTACTCACACTTTCTCTCTCTCTCTCTCTCTCTCTCTCTCTCTCTCTCTCTCTCTCTCTCTCCCAACACGCGATCTAGTGTCTCTCCCACCTCTCTGAAAGACCTGAGCATACTTATGTATTCTTAGGATACTATCATTCTGCATTCTCAACAACTACTTTGGCCAACCCATCATTACTTTCTGCATAATATGAGTTGTTTAGCTACACACATTAGTTATAAACTTTCTTGCTATAGGTTAACTCTCAGCTAAGATGTGAAAATTTTTTGTCATAATGACAAGCAAAGAATGTGTGTGTATGATTTTACAAAAGTTAAAATTAATTAGCTTTGTCACAAAGAAAATAATATATAGTTATACATATCCTGCCTTACATATATGTTCAAGTCCATATGCTGTCTTCAGAGTACACACCAAAACTCTTTCTCAAAACACAAATAGAGAATACTATCCAAAATTTCATATGTAACCTACACACTGACAAAAACCAATCACAATGACAAAAAGCAGTCATCACAAAACTTTCAACACACAAACTTTTATACTTATATCCTTGTGTTTTATATACATATTTCCCCTTGACTGTATAATAACAATTTCATTCCTAGCACAGAATAAATGCAGATACTCATGAAATACATAGTTATACATATTAAATGCACATAGACTAGTAACAATGCAAAGACATTACAACGAAGGTCAAATGGAAAAGTCATTTAAAATTAAACTTGTGCAACAATTCAAAGAAAATTTTGGGGGTAAATAAGCAATCTCTGGCCACATCAATTCTCTATACTGTCCATTTACTAATGTAAACTACTGGCTATTTTGGTATCTTCAAGCTATAAATAATGACTATTATCCTTAACCAGTAATGGTGAAAAAATGTCAACATATGGACACACACACATACTATATACATATATAATATATATATATTACTTAACAGGTACATATGATCAAAACACATGCATAAGCAACTGCTCATTTATGATTTAAGTAATGACAAATACTACACACAAATCTGATTTGGTCTATAGAGCTAGAGTACAAAACAGTTTTCTTCAGACCAGAGCCCAACATTAAAGTTTCAATAAACTCTAGTTTCTTCAAATTATGAATGGAAGAAAGTTCTTTGAAATGATTTTAAAAACTGCATTTTTTTTTTGTAAATGGCTATCAGTAATGTAAGTAATAATCAACCAAACATGGATGGCTTCCACACTCTGGCAACAAACTTCACTTTTATGTCATACCAATAATAATCTCCTAGAAAACTGGTTTTCAATATATGCTGGTAAATACATTTCTTGCCAGCATGTGTCATTAGTATTAGTCATATTAAATATTTACAAAGTCTTTGGTAGGCAGAAAATGTTATATCTTTGACAACTACAACTGGACCCAAATAGAATCCATGGTGGAATGAATGAATGTGAAATCTGAAAGTACTACTCTTCTTTACACACTTGTACAAACAAATTTATTTTTTATCGCTCTGAGCCATTTTAAAGACAAATTCCTCTGGTTTTACTTACAGTGCCACACAGGTCCAATCAAATCTTCCCCCCCCCCCCCCCCCTTCTTCTTGGATTTCAAATCACATTTTATTTTATCATAAATCATAGCTGCCAAGTCGTCATCAACTTTATACAGCGAGCTTTCATTGCAAGTGACATACTGATAAAAGTTAAGTGAATATATGACATTTCACAAGATAACATTACCCAAAACTTCAGCACACACAAAGTTACATATAATAAAAAATATTTTCTTTGCCTCCTTACATATGCAGCAACTGTGAGACTTTGAACCAGCAGCAATTTTGTCAACCATTGGTTTAAACTGAGAAATATGAAACTTTGTTGCAATCACAATTCAAATGTGGTTATTCCTATTATGCAGATTTCAGACAATGTGTTCCGATTTTGTTTAAAAATGTACACCAGACGGCTGACATCGCATAAAAATTTAGCAACATCAAATATAGGAGAAAATTTCCTGTTGGCAATTACAATTACAATGTGATAAAAATCATTCAAATTCATATTTTTAAGGTTTGAAGTATGTGACAGAATGGAAGACACAAACAACTGTAGCTTTGTCATCTCATAATTACTTTGTGCCAACTTGGGAAATTGTTCCGTGCACCTGTGAATCACCTGCTGTTGTGCCCCACTGAAGATTAATCAATTTTCTTCATCACTGGTCATATTATTTAATTTATATGATGTTTAAGAGATAATATAATGAAAAAAGAAAATAAAACCATAGTGTGTATTTGAACAAAGTTTCAATTTATGTTTTCCATGGCTGCATAACAAATATCATTCTGCAATATGTGATGTCGAGAGCTCATCCAACGAGTAATTGTACATTACTCTTGTGGTCTGGCACAATCTGACTTACTTTTTTACTGATTGTGAATAACATCGCTTGTGTCATTATTTATCGAGGTCTGACTTGGGTTTTCACAGCCTGTCCTTCATCCTTGAAAACTTAATTACAAATATTAAAAAGTCAAATAAGATATGAAATTCAACTTAATGAAAACACAAGTGGCTTTTTTTCACTGTATTACCTCTCAAATGTTGTATAAATTAGATAATGTGACCAGTGATGAAACAAAAATATAGATATAGATCTGTGATTCCATCATGGCCTCGTCTTGTTAGTTAAGTGCACAAACTACTGGCAATGCACTGCTAAGTAATATATGCAGATGATTTGAATTTTGATAGAGAACAGTAAATAAAGTTAGGATTTATTAAAGACAATTAAACAAACTTGTATAAGGTAAAGGAAAATTAGGATTGTAATGTACCATCAATAACTTGGTCAGCAGAGACTGAGCACAAGCTTGTTAGCTTAGAAGGCACAATGCTGGTATTCACCTCAAGCAATAATGGGGAACCATTGTACAATTGAATCTGGATGGCCAATTAGATATTTGAAGCTTGTGTCAAAAAAGCACTGCATTCCCACGTTTAAAGTACAAAAATTCCATTAGTACTTACAGCATGTTGTATGATCTATACTCAATCTGTAATTCTTTTATAAAACCAAATAAACATTTGTCATATCTACCAGAATGCAATACATAAAAATAACTTCAATTTGGAACATAAGGTAGCAGCCTTTTGTTTTTACCAAAATACTCACTAATGTTGTGGTGTTGCACTATTAAACTAACATGACTTAATTCTGTTTTAAGTGTTAGTATACACACCACATGTGAAACAGTTCAACAAATAAATAAATAAATAAATGAAATAAAAAAACAAATTTTAGATTAGTACCTGCAGTTCCATAAAAATCTTCATGGATATGTATGTACATATTGGCACAATTTTTTATGTAAATATTGGCACTTCAGTTATATCATATCCATAGAAACTTTTAGAAAGACAAAAAAAAAAAAAAAATAGCTTTCCTCATTACATACAAAAATGGTGATTTCTTTCATAATTCACATTCATTCATTCACGACACTTGACAATTCAAAATGTGCTAAATTCTCCATCTATGATAACAATGTTTTGTCTAAATAAAAACTATCTTACCATTTTGTAATAAAAGTTTATACCTCAAAATTCAGTATTAGGGATGGGCAGTGGGACAGAAAAAATGACGGGAGCCAAAAGTACCAGTAATGTTGGTAGATAAGTATTCACGTAACCCAAAAAAGATAGAGGTAATAAAGATGTCTTTCCAGGCATTTCAGGTATTTCTCAAGATATGTGGCACAACAAAATGGGACCTTTAATGCACACATAAATGAAATACTGACATCTTCCTTTCTTGAATTGTCACTGCAGTCAATGTTTAGACTGAAATAATATGACAGTGAATCATTCAAATTACTTAGTAGCCTACTTATATTCATTCCACTTTATTAAATTCATATCAGTTCACTTCATTCAGCACCCTTTACCTATTGAAAGACTAATCTCAAATATTATTTCCAGTCAGGTCCTCCTCTATTTAACAATTTCTCATTTGAACAGCACTTACACAATTGAAGTGAATCATGTCTCACATATTTTTCCATTTACCTTCACCATATTAAATCATGGTCACAACAAAAACAATCTCTTTTTATATTTTTGTTCTCAATATAACAGGTACATTGCTTAACAAATATTTATAAATATACTAATCAATTTTGGTCCCAAAAAAGTATAGGACAACAATCATTTAAACAAACAGGTGTCAGACGTTCCATAATATCAGATTATGACTCACAGTTAAGCTGGGCTATATTTACGTATTGGACATCCCCCCCCCCCCCCTCCTCCCCTTTCCCTGAAATCTTGGTTGTGGTGACAGACCAATCTGTAGTGCAGCCTAAGTCTAGGTCAGGTTGGAAGGAGAATTTGGTTGCGAGCTGGCGAAGCCAATGAATGTGAATTAGAAGATTGTGGTAACAAATTAATTGGTAGTGAAGTCTAATGTTTATATCTGCGCCATATTGAAATATGCAAGGGGAGTCCAACACGTAACTTTTACCATAAGTTGTAATTGATGTTCCCCTTTTATCCTATACTGTTTTTCTGTATAATATGAATCACTTTTCTGATTAGATTATAACTCCACTGAACAACTACTTGCATTGCTTGATTATACTTGATTGCACAAAGTAAACATACAAAACAAAGCAAAGTGGTGTACAGCTCATAAGTATATTTTGCAGTGTTGGTACCAATAACCACAATTGTTATTTCAAAAATGGTACCTTATCTTCTCTGGACAAAGCCTCTTTCATTCTTCTCTGCACTTTTAATGGTACAAACAACATCTTCTTCTAGCAGAGACCACAACATACATACTTTCAGTTGTTGATACAGTAAGAGTAGGCAGTTTTGGAAGGTACGATAAGTATAAGAAAATATGTCAACAGTCTAATATAGATTCTACAAAAGCATATATACTTAAAAAGAAACAGCATCCAAAAATATAATAAGGAATCAAACATAAAAATATCACATAAATGTACAAATCAGCATAGCAAACAATCTCTTCACATCCCCAAGTACCAATACCTGCCAGCAGCCAAGTAAACTGATGCACACCTCCAAGCAAGTGGAGAAAAAAGGTTACAATTAGCAAATTACATATTATATAGGCCCCAAACATAAGTTACTTTTGTATTTATGACTAGAGAAAAATAAAGCTTACAAGACGATTTTTGAACACTTCAGGTATCACATTACAAGATTATACTTCATATCCAACAACCATATAGCTATAAGACTCAAGTTTCTATGGAATGAACTAAACCTCCAACTTCATCGACATGTATCAGAATTGCTAACTCATTATATGCCAATTTGGAAGTAATTCAGACACACGTACAGATGAATGTTTAGTTATATTATATAGAATAGTTTCCCCACTTGCCAAGATTGCACCCCATACACCAAAGGTACCATAGTCTATAATTGAGTGGTTGCAAGCAGCCATGGTGGCAAGGTCTTGACCTGGGCTGGTGACACCTGCTTTGCTCACAACAAATACATCAGTGTGATCTTTTACCAGGTTATGTCGACACCAGCTCGGATCATCACTTACCACCAAGAATGCAACACCACTCCTGTACCTCTCACGAAAATAGCCCATTGCATTATGAAAATATTCAGGACCTGCTAAATTCATTTTTCGTGTTCTCCATAGGTACTGCCGATAGTCTGTCCTCCTCACATGAACACCAACAAAAGTTAAATTGCTATTGTTCATCAATTGTGTAGCAGTTCTAAGAACGTTTTGACTGGCATCTGCATATTTCTTCTTAAACTTAAATTCATGTCTGATGTCGTCAACCCACGAAAGCACTAGCTCTGGCAAAATGGAAAACCTAGGCAAAAGAATACTCTGGTTTGTGTACATCCACCAATCTGGGGACTTGATAATTCCATCCCATTTTGCTGGGCAATGGGAGACATAAAAAAGCGGTGGTATACTGAGATCATCAAATATTTCGTCAAGCACTTTACGAATGCACCTTGGTACATACGGTTCCAATCCTGTTCTCCTTGCTACTGCCCATACTGAAGCATATTCCCACATCTGGTTTCCAAGGCGACCACCTTGAGAAACAGTAACAATGCCATCTTTCGGACAGTGATACCTTCCTGAACGTGTACGTGATAGTTTCAGATTGTACGTACAAAGCGACTGCTCGTAATCACCCAAATATTTCATTACCTTTTTCTTCGGTTGCGCCTGATAGACAGGGAATATAAACAAATGTACGAACACGATCGTACACATTGCACAAAATATAGACAAAACCAACAAATTTTGGTTCAGTCTTGTCATACCGCATCAGCTTATCAACATAGCTGAAGAAACAGTATACGTTTATTCAGGTAGGCAACAGGTAAACCATTTCGTCTCTGCAGCTAGCGCTTGTCCACATACTAGAGGCAGTGATTTATGGCGCTCCATACTGATCAAACTTTATATTGTTGTCGCACAGTCCAGCACTCTTTTAACATTGCAAGTTGCACTTGTCCGAAAGTGAAACATATTTCAAGCAACAGCTACAAATCAATACGCATCAAACGAAGTAAATATTACGCACCACGCACTTCCACTGTCAGTGCTACCAATGGCATACTTCATGATGACAGTGACACTATCAAGCTGTATTGTTGTAGAGTATATCCTTAAAAACAGTCTTATTTTTCTCAACAACGGGAGATGCAACAGGAATAGTGATAGGAAGGAAACATCCACTGAAATCCAGATCCTTTAGAATATAAGATGTAAACACAGCATCTGGTAAATTTACTGTTTGTTAGTTGAAATTATTTTTATCAGAAAATTTGAGATGTGTACAGAATTTTTGTGTGAACAGTCCCATCATTGTAAGCCAATACAGACTTTTCTTGCTCAAAACATTGTAACTGAGTAGAACCAGTGATGGGGGAAGAAAATGAAAATTTACGATATAGCCTGATAGACCATTCTGATGGAGCATGTACTGAATACTGCTTCTGAGTTACTTCGCAAGTGCGCGAATAGCGCTTGAATTAATTCCTGGCGCGCCAGCGTCATGTATTTAAAACATAGATATGTTACTCAACTGGACTTAATCGCAAAGATGTTGGCGAAAGATATGACAGGACGATGGCAGTCAGCACAACATAACAGAGTGTCTCGCAAATTCACGTAACTAGCGAGAGCGTAACAATGGTAAAATGGCGAGTAGACGTTCTATTTTGGCTACCACAATAGACTCTATACCTTCTACCTCAAGTGATCCTTTGAGGGAATTGTTCGAAGCGTGTAAGACAGGTGATATTGTACGAGTAAAGAAGTTGGTGACGCCGCAAACAGTCAATGCTCGCGATACAGCTGGAAGAAAATCGACTCCATTGCATTTTGCAGCAGGTACGACCAACGATACTTTATTGAATGAAAATAACAACAGACTGATTACCATACGCTTTATGTTTATTTGCAAACTTAACAGACTCTGTTGAGTTTGAAGTTATACATTTATCGATATTGTGCTTGGTATAACTACCGTTACTTCGTTAGAAACACTAGAACTAAATTTTCATCTGACTGAAAACAGTTGGTTGGCAATGGATGTCAGCCGTATATCTTGACGGAATTTGCCAGATGAAGCAAACACTCTATTTTCCACACCATTAAGATTATGTCAAACCACTCAGTTCTGTGATTAAGTTTTGATTATTGATTAGGACAAACTGTACATTTCCAGAACCAACGCTAGCGTTGTGCATATGCCAAGTCGCGCCTGTAGACCCTAAAAGCCACCTTTAATTGCAACCATGTAAATCATATTTGACATAAACTAAAACTTCTAATACACGGGAAATGTGTGTTTCGATTTATTTAATGTACAGTACACATGTAGTGGAAATCTCTTGCCAACTGTCATTGTGCGATACAGTATAAGTATTATGAATGTCTGCTCCACAGCTAGGACTATGTTTGTGACAGTATGAAGCAGATACGTTGTTGTCCAGCAGAATTTGCAGAGCAAACAAAATTGCTTAGATGATAAATCTACACCATCAAACTTCCATCTCTTTTTATGTGAAAATTTTGAGGCTCCTCAGATTGTATATTAAGAAGTTACACGTACTACAAGAGAACAGGACATTGCCTGTTAGAAATGCCATTGGCAGTTATGGAAGTACCATGCTGTTTAGCTGACATATTCTAGAATTTGTGTTGGAGTCATTGTAAATTTATTGGCTTTTCAACATTTATCATTCTTTAGCCCCTTTTTGTTCCCAGAAGTCCTTAGTTTCGATAGAATGGCACATCACCTAGTTTTGGTGAATAAAAATACAGTAAAGAGACATAGAATAAAGATGTCACATATTTTGGTATTGTGTTGTTTAAGTATATGATATTGATATTGAGGAGTTTGTTCTTTAAATGCTAATTAGTTGAAACATAATTATTCACACAGATCTGAAATTATTTCCTCTAACTACCCCCCCCCCCCCTTTTTTTATGCCTGTCTCATTTCATTTATTCATCTCACTCATTTAACAAGTCAAACATCGTGCACAGAAAATTTTTAACGCCTCTCTCCCAAAAAAAGGTTTTGAATTTAATAACCATTTATAATTTGTCTTTTTCTAACATAACACTGGAAAAATTAAACACACTCAAAACAAAATTAATCCTCATCCCCCCCCCCCCCCTTCCCAAAACATTCCCGCTCTAACAAAACATCCTAAACCAAATTAAAGAATGCTGCCCACCCCCTCATCACATAAATTTAACTTCCAATCTTTGGCCTATAGACCTAGTTTTTCCCAACAAAACACTGAAATGGACAGTAGTTTTCAGCTAAACTCTTCTTCTCCCAGCAGTACTCATCAAGCTGAAACTACAAGATGGAGGAGTCTCTTCCTTCTCCCTGGAATAGTTTCACAGACCTCCAGAACCCACTCATGGTATTGGCAGAAGCCCCCATTACATAATCTCTGAATTCTACAATATGATTCATCACTAAGTGTTAATAATGTCAAGTACCTAAATCCTCAAGAAGATAATGAATATGAAGTAAATGTTGAACCCTCCACACTGTAATCACATATTCCTCAGTTAATGAAACCACAACCCATTTTGTACTCATCTCCCCCCCCCCCCCCCCCCCCCCCCCCGCCCAAAAAAAAAAAAAATAGCGCCTGAAACAGTAGCCCCTTGGACCCAGGTCCCTACATCACCACAGCACTTTCCCCTACATAACTACCCCAATGCAGGCACTGTGATAGCAGTGTAAACACTGTAATTGCTCATAGATGACAGCCCTTAAGACTCTTACGCTGCCATCTTCTGATCTGAGGGGAAGAGATAAAGATAATGGTGTGTGTGGGGGGGGGGGGGGTAGTGGAGTTCATATGATGAAATATAATAAATTTGGTCAGTTTCATTAATTAACTGTGCTGTTGACATTTCAACCTTCTGCTATGAGGCCATATAACTGCATAAATTTAATTGCAGTGGCACGTTGTTACCCATAACTGCAACTAGTGTATGACTTGTAAATTTTGTCATAAGATCTAAAACTAGTAACAAATCAGAAAAAAAAATTTAATTTGTAATATGCCAAATTAACAGTTCCAAAGACGAAAACAAATGTTGGCAGTAATGAGCCACATTAAAATAACTCAATGACAAGTCAACAAAATCTGCCAAACAACAGTGTGACACAGCGCTATGTATAGTGGCTCACTAACACCACTTATAAAACTCCTAAAAATAGGTATTCATCTGTAGAGCACTACCACAGACAACAAAATGCCATCTAAAACATGACAGATTCCAAACATGGTGTACTGTAAGATAATGTAACATGGCTATGTCAGGGATCAAAGCTTATAGGTGGTACTGCAAGCTTCTGTTGACCCAAGGATTCTTTACACTTGTCAGCTGTTTGGAAGTTTTCCCTGAGGTGTTAGCATTTTTGTGGAGTGCTTGCACACTGCTGAAGCAGACGTCACTTCGTCAAAGCTGTTGTTTCACTAGACAGTTCTTGCTTGCTCAATCTGTATCCAAAATTGGCTATCATAATTTTCTCCATTTGTGACCAGTCATAACTTTTGGAGAGAATGTTTAGCCTCCTCCTTCTGTGGCTCTACAACTCATGACGAGTCTTGGCTTCTTCACCTATCTCCTTCCATTTATCTCCGTCTCTCGCTAGCATTTTCCAGTTCCTATAGCGATCTTCCGAATGTCTTCTATTACTCCGTCATCTCATCTACTTTTCGGTAGACTGCATTCTCTCTGTCCATCTGGCTTTCCTTGTAAAATCTTTTTTTGTATCTCTGTATCATTCATCCATGCCACGTGTCCAGCCTAGCTGTCTTCACAATTCTTCTAAAAGACTGGTCTTTGTAGATAGTGTAAAACTCATGGTTGTATTGCCTCCACCATCTTTTCCTTTCACAAATTGGACCGATATTTCTCTTTGAGTATCCTTCTCTCGAGTACATACATTGCTGTCAGAGACCAGGTTTCAGAGGCATATGTAATCACTGGCCTGACCAATGTTTTATAAATGGTTAGTTTTGTGGCCCTAGTCAGGAATCTTGGAGATACAAGCTTTTTTTAAGGTGAAATAAGCTTTATGGGCTGCAGTTAGTCTCTACTTCATTTCATATGAGGTATCGTTTACACTGGTTACAATCGAACCAAGCTATATGTAATGATAGTGTCTTTCAAAGATATAACTACCCACTGTTATTTTGGCTGGCATGTTCTCCCTGTGTGCTCTCCCAGCAGCTAGGTATTTTGTTTTCTGCTCATTGATATTTAGTTCTAGATTCTTGCTGGCCTGTTACTGCAGTGAATGTCTCTTCCATTGCTGTTAGAGTTCTTGCTACTATGCCAGTGTCGTCCACCTAGGCCTATATCTGCACAGATTTATGAGAAATCATTCCCCTATTAAAGATATTTGCTTCTCTCATCACCTTCTCCAAGGTGGTGTTGAATAGGAGGTATACCACTGCATCACCTTGCCATACTCCATTTTTAATTTCGAAAGTACTGGACAACATTGCTTTAGTTTTTATACCATTTTGCGTTTCTCTCACTGTCATCCTTACTACCCTCATCATTTTTTTTGGAATACCCAATTGACCTAGAACTGGATATAGTTGCTCTCTGTCTATTCTGACATACACTGTTTTAAAGTCAATAAAAAATTCTGTTCTGATCCCATAACCTTTTTTTTGTGCAGAATTTATTTTAGGGTAAATATCTGGTTGATAGTTGACTTACCAGGGATAAATTCACATTGATACGGCCCTGTTTTGCTCACTATTATTGGCAGTAGTTGGTCGTACAGTATGTTAGAGGCTATGTCCCAGATTAAGCAATGTGATCCCTCTGCAGTTACTACACTTTATCTGGTCTGCTTTCTTATATATAGCGCATATAATCACATCTTTGAGGCATTTCCTCTTCTTCCCGTGTTAGTTTAATCAGTTTCAGGACGTTCATTTCCAATTTAGAGCCTCCTTGCTTGAAACTTTCTGCTAGAATGCTGTCAGTTCCTGCCGCCGTGTTGTTCTTTAGTTTCGTCACTGCAGTTCTTACCTCTTCTAAGTTAGGTGGGTCCACACTGTTATCTGGGTCCTCTTCCTCCTGTATTTCTGTTGATTTCCATGTTACTACTGGTCTTCGATTAAGAGGTTTGTGAAAGTAGTGACACCCCTCCTACTCTTCACTTATTATTTCACCATTCTCATCTTTTATTAATCTTATTCCACCCTTGAATGTTTCCTGTGCCTTATTCTCCTCCCTGTAAAATTTCTTTGCCTCATATGCACCTTTCAGAAGCCTCATTTCTTCAGATTTTCCTTCATTCACTCCCTCTTTTCCCTTTGATGGCTCCTTTACTCAATTTTCCGGTATTCTTTATATTCTTCCATTATCCCTCTGCTACAATGTGGTTGTAATGTCCTTCCACATGCGTCTTTTTTTTTCATTTGTTACTGTTTTACATTCACTATCGAACCACAAGGTTTTTGCATGCCTTATGCTGTTCCCAAGTATCTCTTTTTCTGCTGTCTGCACTGTTTTTTTTTTTTTTTTTTAACATTTCTCATTGAGAATGTTTAACCACTTATTTAAATTAATTGTTTGTGGAGAATACTGAACAATGGCCGCAGCAACATAGAGGAAACCAGTAAAAGTCTAGGTCAAGGCCAGTGGCATAGTAGTAGTAGTAGTAGTAGTAGTAGTAGTACTGTTGACAGCATTCACCATGAAGGGAACGAAAGCGAGTGTGTCTGCTAGTTCTATGCAGCCAATGACAGAGCAGCGATCATGCATATGGACTATACAAACTTGTTGCTATCCTAGCAGAGTGTCTGAATTCATTGGATGTCTGCTTTCTTGATTGTTTTTAATGGAACTCAAATGCTTTGGTACTGCAGTATTCATCACATGAGCTAATTTGATTTCTCTCAGAAATGTACTGCACTCTTCCTCATCCTTCCCGGAAATCTGTCTTCCATTCACCTTTCCCTACTACAAAGTTTACATGGTCATTCTATTTCATGTCACATCAAGGTATTTGCTTTTATTATTGAAATGAAGTCACATGTTCCTAACATCTACCATTAATCTAGCAGTTGGTTATTGTTGAGTTATTATCTTTGTTACGCACATTGCCTTGACTTGACTTGCCTTGACTTTATCCATGTTTAAAAAGACTTACAAATGAAAAAAATTCCTCAAACTAACCAATAAATCGCTTATTAAATTGAGAACATTAGGTATCATCGTATGCGGCCTTAGGGCACACTTGATGTTACTTTCATCTCTGAACGTAGACCATCCAGAACTGTTTATTGTACTGTATTGGTCAAAAATTCATTACTCTAATCACATATATGTGAAGATGCTGCATACCATTGTACATTTGTTATTAGTCAACAACGTGGTAATCTACAAGGACAAAAACTGCCTGTTCATTTGCATCTGCTATTTGCGAGATGTTGTGTGTAAAGAAAGCAAGCTGTGCTTTCTCTTGAAACCTTGATTCCTTGAGGGAAATGTGGTTGACCCAGATTTGACATAATCTTCGGGCTTAAAATATGCTCCGAGATCCAGCAACAGGAAGAACTTAGCAACATTGGTCTGTAATTTTATGTATCCATTCTTGAAAACAACAGTAATTTTTACACACTTCAAATCAACAGAAAATTTCTGGATAAATTAACTAAGGAAAGAATTAATTCCGCTGTATAATCAGTGTAAAATCTAATAGGAATTCTGTCAGGGCCACTGACATGTTCATTTTGTTTAGTCTTAATCATTGTTTAATACCTTGAGCGGTTATGTCTCTGTGGGTGGTCGAACATTGATGTGGTAGTATCTGTATTTTTAAATTCAAACAAAATGTAATTATTTTCTTTCTGTCTGTTGTTTTCGGTATTGACACTAGACTGATCTATGAAATAATGGACGGAAAATTTGGATGTATTCATCAACTGTACATGATTATAACTCTTCATGTTTTTGTATATGGGCTTCACACATAGCTCTTCTCTTTTTCTGTCTCAACATTTGACAATTTTGCAGATTTGAATAAAATGTTATCAGTTCCTATGATGAACAAGTTGTCAGTCCGCCCCCTCCTCCACCCATCGCCTCCTCCTCTCCTCCCCACCTACGGGTCCAGGGGTTAGAATAGGCCCTAAGTATTCCTGCCTGTCGTAAGAGGCGACTAAAAGGAGTCTCACACCTTTCGGCCTTTATGTGAATTGTCCGCCATTGGGTTTGACCTCCATTCCTCTAAATTCTCCCAAAGCGTAAGCCCAATTGGGAAGGGTGCCTTACATGGTGCATCGTGTCCATTATGCGCTGAGACCTATCGCATTCTTTGTCGATGTGGATCTGCACTTCCGCTCATTCTCCAACTGTGGGGCGAGGTCACCCTCCTGGGTGCATTTTCCTCCATCCACTGTGCTGTATAGTTTTTTGTGCTGATGATAATAAGACTTGTTTGCACCTGATATCCAGCACGGTAGTCAGTCCGTTGTGGTGGGGCTGCCGTGTACTCTGTTGGTTGTAGTCCCCTGACTACATAGGGATTGCTCTGCTGATGCCTATGCCATTAACTCCGCATGTATGCCAAGGAGTAGATGTCCGTCACCCTGGGGCATCGGTATTCCCAGCAATGGGCATCTTACCAGGTTGCCTTTGCTGTGGCTGGGTGGGACCTGTGGGGAGAGCCCCTGGTTGGAGTGAGTGTTATCAGGGCAGATGACACGCCATGAAGCGTAGTTCTTCATCTCTTGCTGGTGGTCAAACACCAGCAGTCTCTAAGCAGTCAAGGCCTAACTTCAATGCTAAGATAGACGACCCCATCTCGTGTGGTAGTGATCACCTCCCATCTTCCTGTCAGTGCCCCGGTGTCAGGCATACAAACGCCTGCCCAGATGGGCTTCAAACAAAGTAGACTGGGAAACTTTCACTCTGTTGTCACCATTGAATCTTCCCCACATGGGAAGATCGATGTGATGGTTGTGCAGTTGACTACAACTATCCTTTCTGCAGAAGAAAACATGAACCCTGGCTGTTTAGGGTGCCCTTGGCGAAAGGCAGTTCCTTTGTTGTTGCTGTAAGTCACGGAAGAAATTAAGGAGCGTCGGCGAGCTCTATAATGGTATAAGCGGCACTCTTCCCTGGAGCACCTCATAGCCTTTAAACAGCTTCGTGCCCACGTTCGCCAACTTATAAAATGAGAGAAGCAGTATTGTTGGTTGAGATATGTCTCAACCATTGGGTGCCATACATCACCTTCTCAAGACTGGATGGAGATGAGATGTCTTTTTGGGTACCAGATCCCAACAGGTGTCCCCAGCATTAACATCAATGGAGTGTTATCTACCGATGCAAACGTGTTTGTCGAGCATTTTGTTGAGCACAATGCTCGCGCCTCTGCGTTGGGGAATCCCCCCTCCTCAGAAAGTCCTGTTGGTCAATGAACCCTATATTGCCCCATTTACAAAGTGGGAGCTCCTCAGTGCCCTTGCACGTTGCCCCGAAATAGCTCTTGGGCCAGATCGCATCCACAGTCAGTACAAGCGATAACTCCTCGTCATCTTCAACCGGATCTTGTGCGATGGCATCTTTCCATTGCACTGGCGGGAGACCACCATCATTCTGGTGCTTAAAACCGGCAAACCTGCTGGATGTGGATAGCTGTCGGCCCATCAACCTCACCAACGTTCTTTGTAAGCTCATAGAACGTGCAGTGTGTCGGCGGTTGGGTTGGGTCCTGGAGTCACATGGCGTACTGGCTCCATGTCAGGACGGCTTCTGCAAGACCGAGCGAGGTGGCGCAGTGGTTAGCACACTGGACTCTCATTTGGGAGGACAACGGTTCAATCCCGCATCCGGCCATCCTAATTTAGGTTTTCTGTGATTTCCCTAAATCACTCCAGGCAAATGCTGGGATGGTTCCTTTGAAAGGGCATGGCCGACTTCCTTCCCCATCCTCCCCTAATCCAATGAGACTGATGACCTCGCTGTTTGGTCTCTTCCTCCAAACAACCCAACCAGCCAACCTTCTGCAATGGTCACTCTACCACTGATAATCTTGTGTCCCTGGAGTCTGCCATCCAAACACCCTTTTCCAGAAGTCAACACCTCGATGCCGTCCTTTTTTATTTACGGGAGGCACATGACAGAACCTGGTGATATCATATTCTTAGCACATTATACGAGTGGTCTCTCCGAGGCTCGATCCCGTTTTTTATCCAAAATTTTCTGTCACTCCGTACTTTCCATGTCCAAGTTGGTTCCTCCCATAGTTATCCCCATATCCAGGAGAATGGGGTCCTGCAGAGCTCTGCATTGAGTGTATCTCTATTTTTAGTGGCGATTAATGGTCTAGCAGCAGCTGTAGGGCCGTCTGTCTCACCTTCTCTGTATGCAGACGACTTCAGCATTTCGTACAGCTCCACCAGTACTGGTGTTGCTGAGCAGCGCCTACAGGGAGCCATCCACAAGGTGCAGTCATGGGCTCTAGTCCACGTTTTCCAGTTTTCAGCTGCAAAGTCGTGTCTTATGCACTTCTGTCATCATCGCACTGTTCCTCTGGAACCAACACTTTACCTTAATGACGATCCACTCTCTGTAGCGGAGACAAAACGTTTCTTAGGACTGGTTTCTGACACCCAATAGACTTGGCTTCCTCACCTTTGTCAGCTTTAGTGAAAGTGCTGGTAGCACTTCAGTGCCCTCCGCTGCCTGAGCAACACCAACTGGGGTGCTGATCACTCATGCTGCTGCAGCTTTATAGAGCCCTTGTTCAATCCCACCTTGACTATGGGACTCTGGTTTATGGTTTGGCGACACACTCAGCGTTGCGTTTACTTGACCGAGTGCACCACTGTGGCATTCGCCCAACGACAGGAGCTTTTAGGACGAGTCTGGTTACCAGGGTCCTGGTGGAGCCCGAAGTCCCTCCATTGAAGGTTAGGCGTGCACATCAGCTGGCCAGTTACTTTGCACAAGTTCATAGTTCTTCTGTGCATCCGAATTACCATCTCCTTTTCTCCCGCGTCGGCGGCCCAGGTCAGGGCCTCCATTTGCAATTCGTGTCTGGTCCCTTCTTTCCTAACTGGAGTCCTTGCCTTTACTGCCTATACTTGAAGTCCATTCACGTACACCTCCATAGTGTATAGCTAGACTGCAGCTTTGCCTCGACCTATCACATGGCTCTAAGGACTCAGTTAATGCAGCGGCTCTCTGCTGTCACTTCCTCTAGATTCTTGGCATGTGCTGATTCCATGAAGTGGTTTACACTGACGACTCGATGGCTGATGATTATGTCTGCTACGCTTATGTCCATGGAGGACATATTGAACAGCACTCGTTGCCTGATGGCTGCAGTGTTTTCACTGTAGAGCTGGTGGCTGTATCTCTTGCTCTTGAGCACATCTGTTCATGCCCTGGGGAGTTGTTTCTTCTGTGTACTGAGTCCTTGAGCAGCCTACAAGCTATCGACCAGTGCTACCCTCATCATCCTTTGGTAGCGACCATCCAAGAGTACATCTGTGCCCTGGAATGGTCTAGTCTTTCAGTAGTGTTTGTCTGGACCCGAGGTCATGTCAGGATCCCAGGTAATGAACTTGCCGACAGGCTGGCCAAACAGGCTACACGGAAACTGCTTATGGAGATCGGCTTCTCTGCAACTGACCTATGTTCAGTACTATGCCGAAGGTTTTGCAGCTTTGGGAGACGGAGTGGCATAACCTCAGTACGCAGAACACACTGTGTGCCATTAAGGAAACTACAGATGTGTGGAAGACCTCCACGTGGGCCTCTCGCAGGTACTCTGTGGTTCTCTGTCGGCTCCGCATTGGCCATGCTTGGGTGATTGGCGGGTACTTCCTGTGCCTTCTTGACCCTCCTCAGTGTCAGTGCGGCACCCGGCTGACAGTGGCCCATATCTCGGTGAGCTGTCCTTTGTCTGCCCTGTGATGGACTCTTCATTTACCAGACTCGTTGCCATTAATTTTAGCTGACAACGTCTCATCAGCCAATTTAGTTTTACGTTTTATACTTGACGGTGGGTTTTATCATTCCATATAAGTTTTCGCTCATGTCCTTTGTCCCTTTGTGTCCTCCACTCTAATGCGTTTAGGCTGGATTGTTTAATGTGTCGCGGAGTGGCTGGCTTTTCCTTTTTATTCACGTGGTCAGCCAGCCACGATCATCTGCTCTCTTGTTTTTATCCCTTTTACCTGTTTCACACTTCTGTCTGTGGTTTTCTTTTCCTGTTTTGTCCATAGTAGTGTTGGTTGTCCTTCTGTTGTTCTTCTAGTTATTCTATTCTCATGTAACTGTGCTGTACGTCTCCTTTCTTTTCTTCTTTCCCTTGTGTAATTATGACCTCGCAGTTCCGCAGTTTGGTTGCCCCCCCCCCCCCCCCCCCATTTAAAACAACCAACTATCTTCTACATGTTTCTTGCATCTCTGTTTTTTTTTTTTTTTTGTACAATTTTACTGTTTATTGCCCTTCTGTCATTGTTGTGGTTTTCTCCTTTCTTCCAGCTATTTTGTATGTCTCGCTTATTTTGCATCCACCCTTGTGGAACTATTTTAATTGGAACAAGGGACCGATGACGCAATGAATCATACTACATTATCTCTTGCTGGTGGCCCAATGGCAGCAGTCTCTAAGTTATCAAGCTCTAACTACATTGCAATGAAATCTGACCCAAAACCATTCCATTCCATGGCCACACCATGGGGGGAACGCCAGGCTAAGGATGGCAGCGAATCTTACTACCCCAGGTACCACATATGTACAAGAGCTCATGGGGCATCCTTCATGTCGGCGAAGCCTCAGTTTTTTGTGGACTATTTAGAGGGTAAGTTTTGGGAGGTGGAGGGATTGTCCAAAATGTGATTGTGGTCATTCTTGATAAAAATAGCATCCTCTGCCCAGTCACGGGCACTACTTTCCTGTGACAAGCTGGGGGATGTTTATGTTTCCCTCATGCCCCATAAGAGCTTAAATATGGTCCAGGGTATTATATTTCACAGGGATCTTCTTTTGCAGTCTCATGACGAGTTGCATGCGAACTTAAAGCGAAGAAGAGTTCTTTTCGTCCTGCATGCCAACTTAAAGCGACAAGGAGTTCTTTTTGTCCAGTGCGTACATAGGGGCCCAAAGGATAATCAGGTAAGCACTGGTTCCTTCACCTTGGCCTTCAGGGGTGACATATTACCCGAAAAAGTCCAGGTGATTGTATACCCGTGTGATTTTGAGCCATATATCTCTCCCCCGATGCGGTGCTTTAAATGCTGGAAGTTTGGGCATATGTCTTCCCACTCTACTTCCAGCATTGTACGTTGCGACTCTGGTCATGCATCACATCCCAATACTTCATGTGCCCCGCCTTCCAGACTGGAGGATTCTCCAGAAGGAATGGCAAATCATCAAATACAAGACCGTGGACCGACTGACCTAAACTGAGAATGAGAGGAAATTTGACCGCCTACATCCTGTACCTCTTTACATCTTAGGCCGCCGATATGAGACCAGTTCTAGCCCCACCCATTCAGTCAGTTCCAGTCGGCTCTCAGAGTAGTAAGACTGCAGCTGCCCCCTTGATGGGGGGGGGGGGGGCACTTCCCTCTCCCACACCACCTACCTCAGGAGGACTTGCACCCCACACCCCGCCAAACCGTTGGGGACATCAGTCCCCACTTCTCAGCCGGAGAAGCGTAAGTCATCTTCAGCTCCTCTCGCTAGGATTGGGTCTTCTGGGTTCCTCCCCTCCCAGGTTTCTACTAGTGGGAAAGATGACACCCAACAGTGGCTGAAGTGCCCAAAATCAGCTGGTCATAGGGCTTAATGATCCTTCTCAGTCCTGGAGACTGAATCAAAGAAACCCAAGGAGCAGCGAGATAAATCCAAAATGAAGACCCCCAAGAACAAGGAAATTGCGGTGGCAACTGCTGAAATGAATCTATTTCTAACAGGTCGGGGAAAATATTGCGAATTGTTGTTCGAAAAGCGTTATTTTCAAAATAAATTTGCCTTTTACGCAAGATGAACTATGTGTGAGAACATACGATGAATATCTTAAATCACTGAACGTTTTCTCTCTTTTAAAAATGAACTCATTGATGACGAGTCATTTAGAAGAATTTCGAGCCTAGAAGATCAGAGATGTAAGTCTGTATTAAAAATTTTATTCGCATATTTGTGTGATGTCTCTTAAAGTGTAACATGCACTAAATAGATCAACATTATATGTGAAAGCTTAACTTCTCTTGTAGCTTATTAATCTTAGAGATAAATATTATATGCAAAAGCTTTGCTTTTTTTATAGAAACACTACGAATATTAATTTAAACCTTTAACTTTTCTTGTTGGTGGAATTCGAATTTATACTTTCGTAACACGAAAATATGCAGCATACATGTTGCTGCACATCAAAGATCTTTCCAAAATGTGTTTTTCCCCCCTGAATTTCATTTTCTAAAGTGCCGGGAAATTCTACGCTGCTGTATAAAACCATGTCCATTCAAAGGATAAGTTTTACAGTTCCGAGAGAAAGTATACTGTCACTTAAAACGGAAAAAGTGTATTTTCATCTGGGAGAAAATGTATTTTTAACTTGGAGATCCGGGAAAAATCAAGGAATTTTTTTTCCTTGTCCACGTATACACCCTGCCCTATAACACCTCATTTACAGAGTGGGAGCTCCTCAGTGCCCTTGCACATTGCCCCAACACAGTTCCTGGGCTGGATGGTATCCACAGTTGGATGATCAAACATTTCTCGTCTGACTACAGGTGACATCTCCTCATCATCTTCAACAGATGTGATGTGATGGCGTCTTTCCATTGGAATGGGGGGAGAGCACAATCATTTCAGTACTCAAACGCGGTAAAAACCCACTTGGCATGGATAGCTATTGGCCCATCAGCCTCACCAATGTTCTTTGTAAGCTGCTAGAACGTATGGTGAGTCGGTGGTTGGGTTAGGTCTTGGAGTCATGTGGCCCACTGGCTCTATGCCAGTGAAGTTTCTGCCAGGGTCACTCTGCTACTGATAATCTTGTATCTCTCCAGTCTGCCATCCGAACAGACTTTTCCAGATGGTAACAGCTTGTTGTCGTCTTTCTTGATTTACGAAAAGCATACAAGACGACCTGGTGACATCATAACTTTGCCACATTGGATGAATAGGGTCCTTGTGGCCCTCTCCTGAGTTTTATTCAAAATTTCCTATCAGCAGCTGTAGGGCTGACCTTCTCTGTATGCAGACGACTTCTGCATTTCATACTGCTGCTCCATTACTGCTGAGTGGTGCAGTCATTGGTTCTAGCCCACTGTGTCCAGTTTTCAGCTGCAGAGTCGTGTGTCGTGCACTTCTGTTGACATCGTACCATTCATCCGGAACCAGAACGATCCACTCACTGTAGTGCAGACATATCGATTCTTAGGACTGGTTTTTGACGCCCGAAAGACTTGGCGTCCTCACCTTCGTCTGCTTAAGCGGAAGTGCTGACAGCACCTCAATACCCTTCACTGCCTGAGCAACAGCAACTGGAGTGCAGATCGCTCTATGCTGCTGCAGCTCTACAGAGCCCTTGTACAATCCCACATTGACTATGGGAGGCTGCTTTTCGGCTTGGCGGCGCCCTCAGCATTGCGTTTACTCGACCCAGTGCACCACTATGGCGTTTGACTAGTGACACGAGCTTGTAAGATGAGTCCAGTGACTAGCGTCCTGGTGGAGGCCGGAGTCCCTCCATTGAAGGTTAGCCGTGCACAACTGTTTACAAGTTATATTGCACACATTCGTAGTTCTCCTGTGCGTCTGAATTATCATCTCGTTTTCCCAACCACTGTGGTGCATCTCCCACATTGGTGGCCAAAGTCAGGGCTCTCGATTGTGGTTCTTATCTGCTCACTTCTGTCTGAACTGGAGTTCTTCCCTTTACCACCTCTACTCGAGGTCCATTCACGTACACCTCCATTGTGTAAACCTCGGCCAAAGCTTCGCCTTGACCTCTCACATGGTCCTGAAGTCTCAGGTACTCCCGCAACTCTCCGCTGTAACTTCCTCTCAATTCTTTACATGTTCCGGGGCTCACAAGTAATTTACACCAATGGCTTGATGGCTGATGGTCATGTTGGCTTCGTCGGCCATATTGACTAACATTCTTTGCCTGATGGCTGCAGTGTTTTTACTGCAGAGATGGTGGCTATATCTCATGCTTATGAGCACATACGTTTATGCCCTGGGGAGTCGTTTCTTATATGTACTGACTCTTAAGCTGTCTACAAGCTATCGACAAGTGCTGCCCTTGTCATCCAGGAGTCTATCTATGCCCTGGAATGGTCGAGTCGTTCAGTGGTGTTTGTCTGGACCACAGGTCACATTAGAACCCCAGGCAACAAACTTGCCAATGAGCTGGCCAAACAGGCTACATGGAAACCGCATATGGAAATCAGCATTCCAATAACTGACCTGCGTTCATTCTTACGATGCAAGGTTTTTCGGCTTTGGGAGACAGAGTGGCATAGTCTCAGTATGCACAACAAACTGCCATTAAGGAGACTACAAAAGTGTGGAAGCCCTCCATGCACGTCTCTTGCAGATAGTCTGTGGTTCTCTGCCGGCTCCTCATTGGCCCCACTTGGGTGACTTACGGTTACCACCTGCACCGTGAAGACCCACCTCAATGTTAATGCGGTGCCTGGCTGACAGTGATGGAAATTCTTTTGCACTGTCCTAGTTTGGCTGCCCTGAGGCATCATCTTAAGTTAACAGACTCGTAATCATTAATTTTAGCAGACAATGCTTCATCGGCTGATTTGGTTTTATGTTTTATATGTGAGGGTGGGTTTTATCATTTGATCAAAGTTTTAGCATGTGTCCTTTTTCCCTCAATGTCCTCCACCCTAGTGCTTTTAGGGTGGTGGTTTTAAAGTGTTGCAGAGTGGCTGGCTTATCCTTTTATTTTCGTGGTCAGCCAGTGACGGTAATCTGCTCTCCTGTTTTATTCTCTTCTACAAGTTTTTTGCATCTCTGTTTTTTTGCTTGTAGTGTTTGTTGCTGTTCTGTCATTCTTGTGGTTTTTCCTTCCTCTCGGTATTGTGCTGTATGCCTAGTTTGCTTTATTCTTTCCCTTGTGGAATTGTTAAAATAGGAGCAAGGGGCCCATGACCAAGCAGTTTGGTCCCTTTTTCTCCCTCCCGTTTTAAACCATCCAACCAACCTAGTTTCCTTACTCCAATCTGTCTTTATGACCTTCATGTCTTAGGTGACCATCATACAAGTTAGAACTGGAGGTGAAATAGCATAAGAGTATTTGAGGACTCAACACTTTGGAATTGGAATGTAGCACTTAATTTTTCATTAACACTTAGGGCTTTTCTGAACTTTTCCTTTTGTTTCTCCAAAAGCCCTGCACACTTTCCCGGAATTGCATGTAGATGACCTCATCTTTACTTGAGTAAGTTTGGAAGCAGTCTATACCATTTTCTGTCTGTACGGTGAAAGAACAACCCCCAACAATTAAAGTAAGCTTTTTTCCAGGCTCTTCGTGTGTCTACCACATATACTGTAATGTTACAGTTTGTTATGTATTAATGCCTTAACAGATATTTATGAATAATGGTGACAGCTCACTGAAAGGCACGGACGCACACTTTCTCACATGCACACGCATGTCCTCCTACATTGTGCTTAGTCTACTGCCACCTCTTTCCTGCCTCCTGCACACACTTGACTTCATACATTGTGCTTTGTCGAGTGCTAACTCTTTTCTGGTCCATGGTGAGTGTACTGGGAGTGGAGTGTGGGGTGAGAGATGGAGAGAGGAAGGAGGCAGAGAGGGGATTGGAGGGTAAGCATTTAGCTGCTAATGGGAGAGTGGGCATCCATCTGTGAGCTAGCAAAGGGTGCAGATAGAGGGGGCTGGTGGCAGACAGTTGGGCAGGCAATTTCATAAACTGGAGTGATGTGGGGACACAAATTGGGGTGGGTTGCTGGGGATGGCGAAAACACACACACACACACACACACACACACACACACACACACACTATTGGGTGGGGGGGGGGGTAGGGCAGTGAGAAGTCTTTGGTTTAAGCCATGAAGATTATGGGAGCTGTAGGGAAAGCTCCCATCTGCACAGCTCAGAAAAGCTGGTGGTGGTGGGGAGGATCCAGATGGCATGGGATGAATCTCACATGTTGTGCTGTGCTGTATGTTGTGCCACTGGGTGGTTCACTTTGTTTTTGCCAACAGTTTGGCAGTGGCCGTTCATTCAAGCTGACAGATGGTGTGTTGTCATACGTCAAATGCTGTGCAGTGGTTGTAGCAGAACTGATGTATAACATGGCTGCTCTCACAAGTGTCCTGGCTTCGAATGGGGTAGGACAAGCCTTTGATGGAACTGGAGTAAGTGTTGGGAGGGTTGCTTGGGCAGGTCTTGATCTGGGTCTTCCACAGTGGTATGATCCCTGTGGCAGGAGATTGGGGTGGGAGTGGCATGGGGTGGACTGGAATGTTGTGGAAGTTGCATGGTTGGCAGAATACCACTTTGGGAGGAGTTGGAAGTATTTTGGGTAGGACGTCCCTCATGTCAGGGCATGATGATAGATAATCAAAGCACTGATGGAGGACGTGGTTAAGTTGTTCCAGTCCATGGTGGTATTGGGTGACAAGAGGTATGCTACTTTGTGGTTGGTTCTTGGGATTCATCTGAGGATCAGTTGTGTGTGAGGATGTGGCATGAGAGATCTGTTTGTGAATTAGGTTTAAAGGGTGTTGCCTGTCTGTGATGGCCTTTTGAGGTGTACAGCATATTGGATGAAGGAGTTCCTGCCACTGCAGATTCATCTAGCACATGTGGCCAGGCTGTATGGAAGGGATTTTTGTTTTTTGTTTTGAAGGAGTGGCAGATGTCAAAGTGCAGGTGCTGTTGGGAGTTGGTAGGTTTGATGAGGACTGAGGTGTGGATGGACCCCTCTGAAAGGAGGCGATCAATGTGTAGAAAGGTGGCACAATGGGTGGAAGAGGACCAGGTGATGTGGATGGGATAGAAGGGGTTGAGGTTGTTCAGGAAAGAGGATAAGGTGTCCTGCCCTTGTGTCCAGATCATAAGAATGACATCAATAAACCTGAACCAGACCAGGGATTTTGGGTTTTCGGAAGCTAGGAATGTCTCCTCTAGTGGGTCCATGAAGAGGTTGGCATAGGAGGTTGTCATGTGGATGCCCATGGCTATTGTTTGAGTACCTTCCCTTCAAATGTGAAGTAGTTATGGGGTAGGATGTAGTTTGTGAGGTGTATGAGAAATGAAATGGTGGGTTTGGTATCTGGAGGGCGTTGGGAGAGGTAGTGTCCAATTGTGGCAAGCCCATGGGCATGAGGGAAGTTTGTGTATAGGGAGGGTGCATCAACAGTGAAGAATGGGAGTTTGGGAAGTAAGGTGGTGGGATGGTGGAGAGCCAGTCCAGGAAGGGGTTGGTATCTTTAATATGGAATGCTAGGTTTTGGACAATTGTTTGGAGATCTTGATCAACAAGAGTTGAGATTCTTTCAGTGGCGGCACAGTAGCGTGCTCAGGATGTGTGGGCTAGTGTCTGGGTGTGTAGGGATTTTGATTCCGGGGAGAGGTTCTGGGAAGAGCTAAAGGATTTCAGCAGGGTTTGGAGAGTATATTGGACTTCTGGGACACTTCAGCGGAGCTTGTAGGTGGATGTCAGACAACTGGCAGAGTTCCTCATACAGGTAATCACTCTAGTTCATCTCAGCAGTGGTGTAACCTGTGTCTGCTGGGAGGACAATCAGGTCAGGATCTATTTTTAGGTTAAATAGGGCAGTCCTTTCTTCTGTTGAAATGTTGCTTTTGTTAGGGAGGGACCTGGAAAATAATGGTGATGCCAGGTTGGAGATTAGGAATTCCTGGATGGTGACCAGGGGATGGATAGGTGGGAGTGTGGGAGGGTCACCATTGGATGGTGATATGAATTGGGACAAGCTGTGTTTGATGTTGGGATTCAGTTGGCTTTGTTTAGAGATGTTTGGTGGCAGAGAAGTGTTTCCACTGTAGGGAGCAGGAGGAGAGTAGGTCTTTTGCAAGTCCAACAGGGTTAAACCTGGTAGTAGAACAGAATGTGAGGCCTTTGAATAGGACTGAACCTTCTGTGGGGCTGAGGATTTAGGTGGAGCGGTTAACAACAGTGTTTTGGGATTGTTTTTGCTCTAACAGATTTTTTGGAGTATTGGTATGGGGTTTTAGAGGATGTGATAGGTTGAAAAGGTTGGTTAGGTAGGATATGGGTGCTGTGAGGGGTTGACAAGAAGGAGCACTGTTGGTAGTGTGTGGGTTGGATTGTGGTGCCCCACAGAAGTTTGTCCTATCCATAGGCCTCACATTCACCTGTACTCCCAGGTTTCACTGTGTTAGTCTTTTGAAAGACCTACTTTCCATCTTGTGCTCCCTACAGTGGAAACACTTCTTTGCTGCTGACCTCTCCAACCAAAGATAATCAAATTCCAACATCAAACCCTGCCTATCCCGATTCATAGCACCATCCAACAATTACTCTCCCACACTCATACCTAACTGTCTCCTAGTCACCTCCCAAGATTTCCAACATCTAACCTGGCCTCGCCATCCTTCCACAGGTCGCTCTTTAAGAACAACAGCCTTTCAGGAGAAGAAAGGCTTGCCCTACACAACCTAAAACTGGTTCTTGACCTGATCATCCTCCTGGCAGACAACAGTTCCAATGCTGTCGTGATGAACCAGAGTGACCATCTGGCAGAGGACCTCTGCCAGTTGTCAGACACCTCCACCTACAAACTCTGCCCAAGTGCCCCCATCCCAGAGGTCCAACATAACCTCCAGTCCCCATTGAAATCCTTAGGCACTTTCCATAACCTCTTCCCAGAATCCAAATCCTTACTCAACCAAACAACAGCTCACACATCCACTTTCTATATGGCCCCCTAAAATTTACAAACGTAACAGTCTTCAGCACCCCATTGTGGCTGGTTACAGTGCCATCACCAAAAGAATCTCGGCCCTTGTTAATGTTATCTTCAGAATGTGATACAAGGCCAGGGCACCTTATCCACTTTCGTCCACAACCTCAACACATTCTCTCCTATCCACTTCACCTGGTCCTCCTCCACCCATCGTGCCACATTCCTAGATGTTGATCTCCTCTCAGATGGCTCCATCCACACCTCAGTCCACATCACAGCCACTAATCACCAACAGTACCTGCCCTTCAACAGCTGCCAACCATTCCAAACAAAAAACCCCTTCTATACAGCCTGCCCACACATGGTAGACACATCTGCAGTGACAACTCCCTTGTCCAGTATGCTGTAGGCCTCAAAAGGCCTTCACAGACAGGCAACACCCTTCAGATCTAATTCACAAACAGATACCTCATGCCACATCCTCATACACAACTGATCCTCACATCATTCCCAGGAACCAACCACAAAGAGGCATCCCCCTTGTCACCCAATACCACCCTGGACTGGCACAAATTTACCATGTCCTTCATCAGGGCTTTATCTATCATCGTTCCCTTCCTGTCCAAAATACTTCCAACCCCTCCCGAGGTGGTGTTCTGTCACCCATGCAACTTCCACAACATCCTAGTGCACCCGTGTGCAACTCCCACCCCAGTCCCCTGTCACAGGAATCATACCACTGTGGAAGACCCAGATGAAAGAACTGCCCAATCCATCCTCCTAACACTTACTCCAGTCCTGTCACAGGCTTTTCCTACCCCATCAGAGGCAGGGCCACTTGTGAGAGCAGCCATGTTATATACCAGTTCCACTACATGGTGTTTTACGTATGACAACCAGCCATGTGTCAGCTTGAATGAATGGCCACTGCCAAACTGTTGGTAAAAACAAAGTGGACCACCCAGTGGCACAACATACAGCACAGCAGAGATGTGAGATTCAACCCATGCCATCTGGATCCTTCCCATCACCACCAGTTTTTCTGAGTTGTGCAGATGGGAGCTTTCCCTACAGCACATCCTTTGCTGCCATAATCTTCCTGGCCTAAACCAAAGATATCTCTCTGCCCGCCCCCCCTCCCACTCTGCACCAAATAGTGTGTGTGTGTGTGTGTGTGTGTGTGTGTGTGTGTGTGTGTGTTTTTTTCCCATCCCCTGCCCCAGTAACTTATCCCAATTTGTGTCCCCACATCAGCTAATTATGTGCTGTTATCTTATGCCCTAGTCTCTGAAACTGCATGCCCAACTGTCTGCCACCTGTCCCTCTATCTGCACCCTTAGGTAGCTCACAGATGGATGCCCACTCTCCCATTAGCCGCCAAACCCTTCCCCTCCAACCCTCTTTATGGCTCCTGCGTCTCTCCATCTCTCAGCCCACAACCACACCCCACCCCAGTACACTTACCGTGGGCCAGGAAAGAGCTGGCAGTTAACTGAGCATAATAGAAATATGTGTGTGTGTGTGTGTGTGTGTGTGTGTGTGTGTGTGTGTGTGTGTGTGCCCTTGCGCTTGGTCACACATGCGGGTGCCCACCCTCGCTCACACGCTCTTGCATAGTTTTCCTACAAGGATGATAAAGAAAGTGCAGTCTGAAAGCTAGTCAAGCTCTGTACCTTTTGCTTGTGTATATCTCGACAATGCAGTGCCTTTTGTTGAGTCGTCTCCTTTATTCGTAAATAATTCGTAACTCCGAATCAGAACTTTATGTGTGTTATAATGACTTAATGGGTGTTATAATGACCTAACAGATAGTATTATGTAGTTGCAGTCTCAGATTGTTTGCAGGGAAAGCAGTCATCTACGTGGAAATTCTTTCACTTAAAAATCAGCGTAATATTCAGTAAGAGTTTGACAGAAAATCAGCATGGTAGAAAGACTGACATTCAAACGGTTTTATGAAATAGTTTCTAGTTTGCTGCCCTTATATTGACATCTCTTATTTTTTATTGAGTTTAACAAAGAGATAGAGGGGCTGGCCAGTACTTACCTCAGTCAGTACAGCCGATAGATACACAAAAACAACCGAAAATTTAAGTTCCTAGCTTTCGGAATAAATGTTTCTTCATCAGGGAGGAGAGAGGGGAAAGAATGAGAAGAAAGGAAAGTGGATTTAGTTAGTCACAACCCAGGTTATGAAGCAACAGGGAAAGGAAAACAGGGAGGGTAGCAAGGATGGAGGCATGGTTGTCAGAGGGAAGCCAAAGATATTCTACTGTAGGTACTGTGCCAGCTTCAAACCAAAGAGGATGCATACAGAAGTAAAGAGGTATATAGTATAAAGATGTAGGATGAAAAGATGCATGAATGGCTAAAGAGGAAAGGGAAAGAGGAGAAGACTGAAGAGTAAATGGGAGTGAGGTTGGTTAACGTAGGTTCAGTCCAGGGGGATGGCGGGATGAAAGGATGTGTTGGAGTGCAAGTTCCCATCTCCGCAGTTCAGAGGGACTGGTGTTGGGTGGGAGAAGCCAAATGGCACATACGGTGTAGCAGGTTCCTAGGTCCCTAGAATTATGCTGGAGGGTATGCTCCGCTACTGGGTATTGGACATCCTTAGCCCTTACCCAACTTGTCCTGAATCTCTACACTACTTCATGTAACCACCACTCCCAACAGCTCCTATCTCTCTTCAAAGTCCTCCACCTCTCAAACCCTTGCTTGGAGAACACACTCAGGAACATCATCCTAGAAGCCAGCTGCAAACTTGAGTCCCATGCCACACACCACCTGAAAAAACTATCCACAGTGCTAGTGCAACACCTAAGAAGTAGGGTCCCTCTCCCTATCCCTCACAAACACCAACCACAACAGAACCGTAAAAAAAAAAACCCTCATAGCCAACAAACCTAGCCTAGCCACCCTACTCAATCTCCCCATCCCAGCACATACCCCACACAGACCAAATCTCAACTATAATCACAGTCAAATGCCACATATCACCAACCCCAGTTCAGTTCTAAACCTTTCATCCAGATCCCTCTCTCCTCCAGAGACATCTGTTCTATCAAAAGGCTTAACCTTTAGCCCCACACCTAAATTCAACCACACTGCCCTGATTAAAGATCTCCTCTCATTCACTCGGAACCTCAACTGGAAATATCACTTCACTACCCAAACACAGCCCCCAAATACTAGACCCAGTGTTGAACCTTGTCTAGAACAGTTCCGACTGCCTTCTCAAAGGGATCCTCCTCCCCTCCCCCAAAACCATCCCTTGCAGACATTTCAGGAATTCCTCACATCCAGTGTTGCCTCCCAGTCCTTCTTGAAGAACATCCCGACAACCCCCGACATCACCCCAGCTGAATCCCGCGCCATTAAGGAGCTGAAAACAGACTGCTCTATTGTAATCCTCCCGGCGGATAAAGGCTCCACAACTGTGGTACTTGACCGTGTGGAGTATGTGGCAGAAGGACTGTGTCAACTCTCCGACACCTCAACCTACAAAGCTGTTACCCAGGATCCCATTCCCTCCATCCAGACTGAGCTGCAGAAAATCCTAAAAGTCCAAGGTCCCTCACAAGGCCTCACAACGGCTTCCCTAGGCATACTCACTCCACCTCAGCCACGTACCCTACTACCTAAATTCCACAAAGAGAACCATCCTGGCCGTCCCATTGTAGCAGGCTTCAGAGCCCCAACAGAACGTATCTCAGCTCTGGTAGACCAACACCTCCAACCTATCACCCGCAGACTCCCATCCTACATCAAGGACACAAACCACTTCCTAGAACGCCTCAAATCCATTCCCACTCCTTTCCCACCTGAAACCTTTCTTGTCACCATAGATGCTACATCCCTTTACACAAACATCCCACACACCTATGGTCTCTCTGCCCTTGAGCACTACCTCTCCCAACGCCCACCCGAAGATCTTCCAAAAACCTCGTTCCTTATCACACTTACCAACTTCATCCTCACCCATAATACTTCACTTTTGAAGGCCAGACCTACAAACAAATCAGGGAAACTGCCATGGGAACCAGGATGGCTCCGTCCTATGCCAACCTCTTCATGGGCCGCATGGAGGAGGCTTTCCTGAAGACCCAACAGCTGCTTCCCCTGGCCTGGTATAGGTTTATAGATGACATCTTTGTGGTCTGGACTCATGGTGAAGAAACACTCCTTAATTTCCTCCATAACCTCAACTCCTTTTCGAATCTGAATTTCACCTGGTCCTTCTCCAAAACCCAAGCCACCTTCCTGGATGTTGACCTTCATCTTGTTGAAGCTCACATCCACACCTCTGTACATATCAAACCCACAAACAAAAAACAGTACCTTCACTTTGATAGCTGCCATCCATTCCACATCAAATGCTCCCTTCCTTACAGTCTAGGTATTCGTGGCAAACGTATCTGCTCCAGTGACGAATCCCTCAACAATTACACCAATAACCAGACCAGTGCTTTCCTCTCCCGCAGCTATCCTACAGACCTTGTCCACAAACAGATCTCCCGAGCAATACATTCCTCCCTGTCCAACAACAATATTCCTATCCTCAGACCACACAGAAGCATCCCCCTTGTCACCCAATATTATCCTGGCCTCGAATACATCAATAAATTACTCCGCCAGGGATATGACTTTCTCAAGTCAACCCCTGAAATGAGATCATCCCTTGACAAAATTCTCCCCACACCACCCAGAGTTGCCTTTCGTCGCCCCCCCCTAACCTCCATAACATCCTTGTTAAACCCTACAATATTCCCAGACTACCTTCTCTACCCAGCGGTTCCTACCCCTGTAACCGACCCCGCTGCAAAACTTGCCCCATGCATCCTCCTACAACCACCTATTCCAGCCCCGCTACTGGTAAAACATACACAATTCAAGGCAGGGCCACGTGTGAAACCACACGTCATTTATCAGCTGACATGCCTGCACTGCACAGCCTTTTACATTGGTATGACAACAACTAAACTGGCTGAGCGCATGAACGGACACAGACGAACTGTCCGTCTAGGAGATGTCCAATACCCAGTAGCGGAGCATACCCTCCAGCATAATTCTAGAGACCTAGGAACCTGCTACACCGTATGTGCCATTTGGCTTCTCCCACCCAACACCAGTCCCTCTGAACTGCGGAGGTGGGAACTTGCACTCCAACACATCCTTTCATCCCGCCATCCCCCTGGACTGAACCTACGTTAACCAACCTCACTCCCATTTACTCTTCAGTCTTCTCCTCTTTCCCTTTCCTCTTTCGCCATTCATGCATCTTTTCATCCTACGTCTTTATACTATATACCTCTTTACTTCTGTATGCATCCTCTTTGGTTTGAAGCTGGCACAGTACCTACAGTAGAATATCTTTGGCTTCCCTCTGACAACCATGCCTCCATCCTTGCTACCCTCCCTGTTTTCCTTTCCCTGTTGCTTCATAACCTGGGTTGTGACTAACTAAATCCACTTTCCTTTCTTCTCATTCTTTCCCCTCTCTCCTCCCTGATGAAGAAACATTTATTCCGAAAGCTAGGAACTTAAATTTTCGGTTGTTTTTTGTGTATCTATTGGCTGTACTGACTGAGGTAAGTACTGGCCAGCCCCTCTATCTCTTTGTTAGTATTTGTTTCACATCTTTATATAAGATTTTCCATTAATTATTTTTATTGAGTTTGACATTTTCTTTGGGATTTTACTTATTTTGTCTTCCAGTTGTTTCTAGAAGTCTAATTTTTTTCTGTCTGTACATTGATTGGGGCATGGCAGTTAATTAAAGTGTAACATTTGTTTGCATTATAAAATGTCTTTTCTTCAGACATTTCCGACAGAAAAGACACCATTTTGATCCAGCAGCCATTATGAATTAAGATGCATTGTCTGTGAGTGGGCACTGATTTAAATCAATGGGCAAGGGACACTACATTCATAGTGTGTAGATAAATTGAGAATTTGGGTTTGATGGGAGATGTGCTAGTGTAGTCCATG
Source organism: Schistocerca gregaria (assembly GCF_023897955.1). Taxonomy (NCBI): domain Eukaryota; kingdom Metazoa; phylum Arthropoda; class Insecta; order Orthoptera; family Acrididae; genus Schistocerca; species Schistocerca gregaria. Next base: position 71,209,127 of record NC_064925.1, read on the forward strand.
CAGTAGAGATGACCACTATGTCCGAATGGCTTAGTGGCCAGAACATCTGCCTAGTAAGGAGGAGATCTGGATTGGAATACTGGTCCAGTACAGATATTTGCTAAAAGTCTAGAATAGGTCCAGTGGCATGCTTATGTGTGTCACACACGAATGTTGTCAGCATGTGCTGTGAGATATGATGACATAAAAGGTGTCAGCTGGTACGCAGCCAAAGAGAGAGCAGCAAACAAATGCTGTGTTTTGAATACATTCAGAAGAGAAATTGAAACATTGCTGTAAACGAGATTATAAATGTAAGGACAATGTCGAAACCAGTAATGTAATGGAAAAACCATGAAATGTTTCTCTGCTCTGTGTTGCTAGTTTATCTGCTCGAACACACTAAGTGCATCAATGTTTTTTTTAATTAAATCATGGGAGGAAGTAGATGGATCAGTGTTTTTGATTTAAATCATGGGGGAAGTAGATCAAATCTTTTAAACCACTGCATTTCATACCATTTGCTGAATTAATCACAGAATACCTCTTTCTAAACTCCCTAATGCACCGAAAAACAGAAAACAAGACAGTGGTTTCAGTTATGGCACTAACAATACATTGCCTGTGATCTGGCTTGTCATTGGTAATTTGTAAGTGTCATCCCATTGGCTACGTGAATCTGACATGTTGCCAACTTATGATTTGTAAGATAAGCTTCACCGTGGCTGCTGCTGGCCCTGATCTTGACTGTAGCCCCAGTGTTCAACTTCCCCACTCACTTGCAGCCAATGTCTGCAATTCCTTTGTGTCTTAAATCTTGCAGTCTAATAAATTACGAGACTGAATTGCTGTCCAGTATGTACCTTCAGGAGGCAAAATATGTAGACACTTGTAGAAGTAAAAATGAGATTCTACCTTGCTTTGAGAACAAATAGTTCCTTCCTCAGGGAGGAGAGACAGATATGTGTGGAAAGCTGAAAAGGTGAAAAGGAAGAGCAGGTCACTCCGAATTAAGAATTAGTTGCCAAACATGCTATAAAACCTGAGAGAATGGGCTTAATTGCTTGCTACACCACACGCTATTTCGATCGTTCTATCCGATACTGTAGTCTGATTAAAATTACTTATTAGTTGATACTGGTTTTCTCCAATCAGGGTGCTCAACGTCACATCCGAACAGTTTGCCATTGCTAGACTGCCTCAACAAATGGCCAGTTCACTTCCAATTCCTTGTCTAGTTTTCCGTCTTGATGTGCATTTGGATTCCAAAACATGAGCCTGGCCCTTATACATTGCATTTCATCAGACATGAGACCTGCACCAAAAACAACACACACTCAATGATGGTGACGATATATGCACTATCAAGGAATAGGTGAAGAGCTATAACAAAAAAGTGGTGGTGTAGCGCATGGGTAAAGTTTCAGTCGTAATGAATAGAAGGTCATGGTTTAAATTCTTTGACAGTTGCTACTTTTTTTTCATTTCTAAATGTCATTTTCATCATCACATGGACTTCTTTATTCGCTCTTACTTTTTTATGGTTCCTTACCTCAACTGGCAAGCTACCCTTGTAACCTCACTTTGTTGCCCATATGTCTGTCCAATTATTAAGAACCCTTTTGTCAGGACCAGATAGACATATCAAGTTGAAATTTGTGCCCTTGCTAAGCTTTATGGTCCCTTCACAGTGTAAAAACTTTAAGCTTTTAAGTCACGACAGGCACAAGATGCAGTCACTTATGTCGTGTATTTTGATACTCGCAAACTCGCCCGTCAAAACTTATTGGGTACTTCCCGTTGACCTGGAAACTTCAAATTTGGCAAGAAGCAAGGTGTCACACTACAAGAAAAGGAAAAAATCTAAAAATTTCAATTAGTAATTATAATATATGAAAAAAAATTTTTTTTCTCATTCTCAGAAGTCTTGGACAAGAAATTCCAGAATATTGATATTGATAACAGATAAAAATGGTCATGTGTCTCAATTTGCAGGACAGATGAACTATTTACATAGATGATTAAGTTTGTACAGAAGCCTCGGTGCAGAAGTCCTACTCATGCTTATCTATATTTTCTTCCAATCATTGTCTTTTTTCGAATCTGCTTGTTTTGCCTATAAGCTCTAACTGAGTACCACACAGGACTGCTCATTGCTTGGTATTGCATCAGATCATGTAGCCAATGTGAGGACAGTTTCAGTTAACCAATGAAAGTGAGAAATTACAGCTCGCTTTTAGTACTGAAACTGAATTTTTTGTCATGAGTTTAGCTTTAATAGCCCGAAACAAAGTGACTTTTCACGATTTCCCAGCAGATCTGTTGCAAATATGCTTCTCGGGTTTGCTGCCGGATTGTATTGTGTAACTCGCAACTGCTCAAAATCATCAGGTGATGGTAGCTGTTGTTGTCACTGCTGCAAGGCGCGACTGGTGATAATTGCATGGTGGCATCGAAATTTATCGTGCTGGGAGCAAGCAGTACGTGTGCATGGGAAGACACTCGTAGTTGGAGGAAAGCAGCGATCCTGGTGCCCCCTACTAGGAGCCGCGGAAAGGCCATCTGCGCTTGAGCTATGGGCAATGACTGTGCCGCCGGACAGTCCTGCGGTTAAAGGCTGAACTAAATCTCAGAAGCGCATTGCGTCATGTGATAAATTTGAAGTTCTTTTTTTCCCTGTTTTGATTTATTGGCATCCAGTGCTGGAGTCCAGGTGGGGCTTAGTTGAAAACCTGCATCCCTGTAAATAAGATTGTCTTCCGCACAGATATGTATGGCCTCCTTAACAACAGAGTCCCAGAAAGATGACACTGAGGATAAAATTTACGTCGTGCATAAAGCATATGATGTCCCGTGTCCAGGCAAAGCTCTGTTACTGCTGATTTATCAGGTTGCCATAGGCGTGTATGACAATGGTGTTCGATGCAACATTCTTTTATGGATCAGCAGGTCTGTCCAATATAAGATTTTCCACATTTGCATGGGATTTTATACACACCATATTTCCTAAGGCCAAGGTTGTCGTTGACCGTGTACAATAAATTCCTCAGTTTTGCTTGTGGCCGAAAAGCACACTTCATGTTGTGCTATCTGAGGATCCTTTCTATTCTCGAAGATATGCAGCGAAAATAGGGCAAGAATGCTGTTGCAGTACGTGCCTCCGCATCTTCATTTACTCCCTGCTTCGAGTTCGCTTGGAACAGAATGCATGGTGTATCTACCTATTGGAATAGCCATTCTGTTGGAATACCTCAGGTGTTATAGCTCACCATATAGACTTATGGCATCTGAGACTATATGTGCTGTATACACCAAAGAGCGTAGGACACTGCACCATTGCGCAGGATGATGACAACTTGTGGCCTGCGAATATAGCTCCGTATGAGTTGATTTGTGATAGATACTGTGTCCCAGTGTACAATCAGCTTTTCTTCTGACTATGACATCCAGGAATGATAAGGTGCCTTCCTTTCCACTTCCTTAGTGAACTGTAAGTTGGGATGGAGCGAGTTCAGATTCTGGGGAAAAACAGGTAATGTGTCTGTTCTGTGGCCCCGGTGGCCCTGAGGGTTAGAATAGGCCCGAGATGTTCCTGCCAGTCATAAGGGGTGACTAAAAGGAGTCTCACCTTTCAGCCTCTATGTGCGTGTCCCCTGTAGGGTATGACCATTTTACAAAATTTTCCCAAAGAGTGAGCCAATTGGAGAAGAGCGCCTTACATGGTGCATCATGTCTATCATGCATTGTTAATCTTTCTTGTCGTGGAATTGTAGTCCTGCTCATCCTCCATCTCTTGGGCGAGGAGACTTTCCTGGGCGTGTTTTCCTCCACCCACTCTGCAGTGTCGTTTTCTGTGCCGACAATGACCATGGAATTGTTTGCATCTCATATCCAACACGGTAGCCAGTCTGTTGTGGTGAGACCATCATGTACCCTATTGGTTGTATCCCCCTCACTATACAGGGATCATTCTGCCGATGCCTGCACCATTAGCTCACCATGTATGCTAAGGAGTAGATGCCTATCACCCTGGGAGCATCAGGACTCTTGGCAATGGCCATCCTGCCTGGTGGTCTTTGCTGCAGCTGGGTGGTGCTCGTGGGGAGGCTCCCTGGTCGGAGTGGGTGGCATCAGGGTGGATGACACACCATGAAGCATACTAAGGCATCTCTTGCTGGTGGTCCGCTGCCAGCAGTCTCTAAGCAGGCAAAGTCTAACTTTAATGCTAAGAAATATAACCCCAAGTCATTCCTCTCCCTGGCCACACCATGGGAGGAACGCCAGGCTAAGGATGGCAGTGAAGCTTATTCGCCTTGGTACCTCGTATGTACGGGAGTTGATGGGGGACCTTTCATGTCCATGAAGCCTCAGTTTTTGTGGAAAATTTGGAGGACAAGTTTGGGGAGGTGGAAGGATTGTCCAAAATGAACTCTGGGTCAGTTTTGATAAAAACGGCATCCTCTGCCCAGTCACGGTCATTACTCGCTTCTGGCAAGTTGGGGGATGTTTCTGTTACCATCACACCACATAAGAGCTCAAATATGGTCCAGGGTATTATATTCCACATGGACCTTCTTTTGCAGTCTGACGAAGGGCTGCATGCCAATATAGAGCGGCGAGGCATTCATTTCATCCGGCACGTCCATTGGGGTCCGAGGGATAACCAGGTTACCACCAATGCCTTTGTCTTGGCCTTTGATGGTGACACATCACCTGAGAAGGTCAAGGTGATGGTCTACCACTGTGACGTCAAGCCATATATTCCTCCCCTGATGCAGTGCTTTAAGTGCTGGAAGTTCGGCCATATGTCTTCCTGCTGTACTTCCAGCATCACATGTCAAGATTGTGGGTGTCCATCTCATCCCAATAATCCATGTGCCCCGCCTCTCATCTGTGTCAGCTGTGGAGAACATCATTCACATTGCTCGCCAAACAGCAGGATTTTACAGAAAGAGACGAAAATCATGGAATGTAAGACTCTGGGTGGACTGACCTACACTGAGGCTAAGAGGAAATTTGAGCACCTACATCATATGGCTGTGACCTCATACGCCGCTGCTACGAGAACAGTTGTCGTCCCATCAGTTCCGCGTATTACAGTTGGCTCTCATAGCCAGAAGGCTACATCTGACCCCTTGCTGGTTGGGGGACTTTCCCCCCCCCCCAACCCCCTACCTCCCCCTTGCTACCCTGTTACTCCTGCACCACCTACCTTGGGAGCACTGCGCCCCCCCCCCCCCCTCTTTCCCAGACATCAGGGACACCAGTCAGCGTAAGTCTTCTTTGGCTCTTCTCACCAGGAAGGGGTCCCTTGGGTCACTCCCTTCTCAGGTTTCTGCTACTGGGAATGATGACACTCGGCAGTGACTGAAGAGTCCAAAACCAGCTGGTCATAGGGCTTCACGCTCATTCTCGGTCCCAGAGACTGATTCAGTGAAGTCCTCCGAGCCAGGGAAACCCAAGGAGCAGTGAGAAAAATCCAAAAAGAAAACCCCTAAGACCAAGGAAATTGCAATGGCACCCACACCACCTCTACCTACAAACTCTGCGGCTGAGGATGGGGTGGAGATTCTGGCATCCACTGAGGACCTGGATCTCTCCAGACTGTTGAGACACAATGGATATAGACTGCTGAGGCAAAAAGTCAGTGGCAGCAGGTGACTCTGAATCATAATCTACCTCTTCGAATGTTCCATGCCTTCCTAGTCACCTATTTTGAAAGTTATGTGCTAGGTATGGTTCTCCCTACTTAATAAAACTATGTGACAAAGAAAAGGATTACCAGGCAGCTTTTAAGAAAACTATTTTTGGAATCATTGTAATTCTGATTCATATTAATAGAATATACAAATTTAATGACCTCGATTTCACCCAGACTTCTGCCCACAGATTTCCACAGAAAACTGGGGAAGAGGTTACTTACAAGGACTAATTTAGGCAAAAATAATGTGCATCTGTTGCTGTCGACATTACAATTGAAACCACAGGAGAGAGTGACTGGCTAGGCAGATTTAACTATCTTATTTCCGGAATAATGCGCGTACCAGTTCCCACCTCATGCTGCCCCGTAGTAAAGTCAGGATAAGTTGGGGCGAGCCGGGACGAGTCATAAGAACAGGTAGGGGCACCCCTGGAATAACAGAGGAAGGTGCAGTCAAGATTCCTAGCGGGCACAACCCTCAAACAACCAAGGATGACTCAGTCACATACCAGGAGCAATTTTGGGTGACATAATCACAGTTTCTCGCTGGTATGTTTCTCTAATAACCTCTAAGCTGGGGATGATAGAATAGTGTAAGAAGTTGGAGGAATTCGGTGCAGGACAATTTTATTACAGAAGAAACACCGAAAACAACTCGAGATCTAATGCTCGTCACTTCGCCCGTTAACACAGAATGGTAACGTCCCTGGGAGATTTACAACTTTATGTCCTTTACATTGCATTTTCCTTTTTCTGACCCAGTCCTAGTATTCACTAAAAATAATGTCTTGGAATGGATTACCGTTTGAACCCGGCATAGTCCTTCATACTTTTGGAAAAAAGTCTCTCGTTCTTGAGGGCAGAGCTCTGAAGATGCTGTTTCACAAGGACTAGATCATCGACCTTGTACTGCGGTTCTACAGCTTTCTCATTATGCTTACTCATTTTTTGTTGTGCCTTTTCAACTAAATTTCTAGAAACTGTTTCCTGATTCAGTTTGTAGGTGACAGTAAGTTGTCCAGGCCAAGTAAAACATTTAATGAGAGGTTCTCGTACAACGGGTTTGCCTATTACTTTCATAGGTGTTAATCCAGTTGATAAATATGGTAATTCATTCAAAATAAGTTCAAAGTCTTTAATTTTTGTTGTCCATAAAGTATGTTTTTCAGGGCAGTAGGTGGCATAATTTCCCAATTTCATTCATAACTCGTTCATATGGATTCGAAGATCGGTTATAGTTGGATATTAATACTTGACGAATAGAAATTCTTTAAATTTGTTTCTGACAAATTGTGGTCCATTACCTGCGAAAAATCTTTTTGGTTTTCCCACCTCTAGAAAGTAATGCTGTAAACAGTGTATAGCTGTCCATGTATTTGCTCTTTTGATAGGATATAATTTAACGTATTTTGACCAGCACTCTATGATGACTAAAATGTCTGACACTCCTCCTTTTCCTTTAGGAACTGGTCCAAAAAAATCTGGTGCTGTAAGATTCTGTAACGATTTAGGAATAATTGGATACATTTTGTATTTAGCATGAGTGTTACTCTCTTTTACCTTCTGACAGATTTCACAAGTCGTAATCAAAGATGCTACATTATGTTCTAGCTTTTGTTCCAAAGTGTCCGTATCCTGTATGAATATACCACAGAATTTCGTCTTCCATTAACTTCGGAATGCAAATGCATTGAAGTTGTGATGTTATACTGTCTCTCCAAAACAAAGTATGCCCTATAATTTTCCACTTTCCTGCTTGATTAGGAGCTAATGAATTCCTGATAAACATAGCAAACATTTCTGTAAAATATAGGGATTATGATGGATGTTTTCTATTATTCTTTGGGCCATCTCTTGTACCCTGGTGTGTGGATATTCTACTGTCATAAAATTAATTGCAAAAATTACACCGGGTCCCTCCATCCGTTTTAACTCTTCCATGCCTACAGGTAACATAGACAAAGCATCCAGTACAATTTTCTCAGAACCTTTTACATACTGTATCCTAATGTCATATTCCTGTAGGAGCAACATCCATCTTATTAATCTGCTATGTAACAACTGATTACTCATTAAAGATAGAGCTTGATGATCAGTATAGACATGGGTTTCTGACTCCCATACTAATGTTTGGAATTTTTGGGTACTCCATACTATTGCCAATAGTTCTTCCTCAGTCCGCAGCTCGTGGTCGTGCGGTAGTGTTCTCGCTTCCCACGCCCGGGTTCGATTCCTGGTGGGGCCAGGGATTTTCTCTGCCTCGTGATGACTGGGTGTTGTGTGATGTCCTTAGGTTAGTTAGGTTTAAGTAGTTCTAAGTTCTAGGGGACTGATGACCATAGATGTTAAGTTCCATAGTGCTCAGAGCCATTTGAACCATTTTTGAGTTCTTTTTCAGTAGCTGTGTAGTTTAATTTGTGTTTATTAAGACTATGGGTAGCAAAAGCTATGGACCTATGATTTACATTATGTACATCCCACCTTCCTTGAAAATGTTCTGCTGTGATACCATAATCAGGTGCATCGGTTGAAATTTTAAATGGCTCACCAGTACTTGGATGATGTAATATGGGTGATTCTACCAGTGCTCTTTGTACATTTTCAAACGCATCATTTGCATCTTGATCCCAAACCCACAGTATTCACTTTTTTAATAAATGTAAAATTCTTGGGTCGTTCAGTCCTTGACCTCGTATATACCGTCGTTAGTATCCAGCCATTCCTATGAATCCCTTCAACTGTCTTACGTTTCTAGGGGGTAGACATTCTTTAATAGCTTTTATGCACTCCAGATCCAGTCTAATTGCATGTACCCCTACAATATGCCCTAGAAACTTAAGCTCCTGTCATGCAAAATGCAATTTATACACTTTCACTGTAATACCTTTTTCTCAAGGTTAGACAATGTTCTTCCCATGTAGCTGAGATTATGATGATATCACCTACATATATTATTAAATCGTTCAATAAATCTCTTCCTAATGTACCATCCAGGGCACATATAAATATGGATACTGAGATATTTGGTCTGAACGGTAACACATGAAATGATATGATTTACCATCGAACAGAAACGCTGTATACTTCTTCGATTCAGGAGGTAGCCTAATTTGCAAATATCCCGCCATCAGGTCCATCATGCTAAAAAACTTTGCTTTTTTAAACTTGAATAATAATTCATTGATGTTAATTGGTCTGTCTCATTCTGTTCTATATGCTTATTCAATGTATGCGCGTCTAGCACTAATTGCACACCTCCTGTAGCCTTTTTTACCACTACAAAATGGTTATTTATGATGCTAGAACTATGTTCTATTATATTGTTGTCAATCTTTTGTCAATTTCCTCCTTAACTGCCTCTTTCAAATTTACCAGTATTGGGTATGGCTTACAGAAAAATGGAGTTTCATCTTTGATTTTAACCTTACATCTGTAATCACTGATATTACCGGAATGATCGGAAAATACTACTTCATGTTCCATTAGAATTGTATATAAATCTAGTTTTAGTTCACTGGTTAATATTAGAGATTCATTTCCATGGTTTTGTATGTCAGCTCGATATGATAAGTGATTTACATTATCGATCTCTGGTGATAATCGTGCAGTAGCAGTTAATCATAAACATTGACATTCAGTTCTTTGTCTTGCAATGTAATTATCGGTTACAAACGGTATCCAACATTTACTGTCATCTTAACCAAAGCAAAGATTTTCCTCGAAATTCAATACGACGTTACATTATAATAACCAATCTAGGCCAAATAAAACATCCCTATTAATATTTTCTACTATTAGGCTAAAAGTGTTTGATGAAATCTGATATTTCTGATGTGGAAGTTCACTTGGGTTTCATGTTTCACAACCTTACTTTTTGTACCAGTTACACCAACTATGTAATGTCCAGTTATTGGTAACAGAAGTAAGTGATGTTTAGTCTGCAATGTGTTAAAGAATGTGATAGAAATGAGTGACACCTCACTTCCTGAGTCTATAAATATGTTAACTTCAGAAGTCTCCACGGTTACTGCTATTATTAGTTGTGGATTGCTAGTAGTCAAGCTTGGTTCTCCCAGTAACAACCATTCTTTTGTAGGTATTTTGTGCGTGAAATTAACATACTTATTATGCACCAGGCCTCCTGGTGTATCTCTACGACCTGGGCCCTGGCCTTGGATCCAGATAGCACTGCGTTTTCCTCATTATTAGTAATCACTGGTTGCTTACCAAATCGGGGTACTATGTTACTACTTTGTGCTCTTGGCACAAATTCCTGCGAATTTACTGGACCTAAGTTCGAAGGTGGATGCTTCTTCTGATAATTATCATAGCCATTATTTCTATTGCACTGGTGTACTCTAACTAAGTTGGCCTCATTTTTAAAAAAAATTATTATTACTATTTCATTTGTAATTCTGATTTTCACTTTGGTGTACGCTCTCGTGGCAGTCCTTATTTAAGGGCTTAAGTGCGTCCACAAAGGACAGCAATTCTTCTACTGTTTTCCAGCTGCTACACAAGATGTCTCTTCTAGCATAGATAGGTAAGCGTCTGATTAAAATTCGAACTAACCCCTTTTCTTCCATTGGCTTATCTAAGTACTTCGCCTGTGTTAAATGCCATTTGAAATACTTTGTCATTGTTAACCACGTATTATTGTAATACTTCGGGTTCCACAAATCGGATATTAGTTTTTCCTGCGCACTAGCGGACCAGTATTTTTCCTTAAATTCCTTCTGGAAGTCTCCCCAATGGCCAGCTTTACACATCCGTCCACATCAAACCCGCCAACAAGCAACAGTACCTCCATTATGACAGCTGCCACCCATTCCATATCAAGCGGTCCCTTCCCTACAGCCTAGGCCTTCGTGGCAAACGAATTTGCTCCAGTCCTGAATCCCTGAACCATTACACCAACAACCTGAAAACAGCTTTCACATCCCGCAACTACCCTCCCAACCTGGTACAAAAGCAGATAACGAGAGCCACTTACTCATCCCCTCAAACCCAGAACCTCTCACAGAACAACCCCAATAGTGCCCCACTTGTGACAGGATACTTCCCGGGACTGGATCAGACTCTGAATGAGGCTCCCCAGCAGGGATACGACTTCCTAAAATCCTGCCCCGAAATGAGATCCATCCTTCATGAAATCCTCCCCACTCCACCAAGAGTGTCTTTCCGCCGTCCACCTAACCTTCGTAACCTCTTCGTTCATCCCTATGAAATCTCCAAACCACCTTCCCTACCCTCTGGCTCCTACCCTTGTAACCGCCCCTCGGTGTAAAACCCCATGCACCCTCCGACCACCACCTACTCCAGTACTGTAACCCAGAAGGTGTACACGATCAAAGGCAGAGCTACGTGTGAAAGCACCCACGCGATTTACCAACTGACCTGCCTACACTGTGAGGCTTTCTATGTGGGAATGACCAGCAGCAAACTGTCCATTCACATGAATGGATACAGGCAGACAGTGTTTGTTGGTAATGAGGATCACCCTGTGGCTAAACATGCCTTGGTGCACGGCCAGCACATCTTGGCACAGTGTTACACCTTCCGGGTTATCTGGATACTTCCCACCAACACCAACCTATCCGAACTCCGGAGATGGGAACTTGCCCTTCAGTATATCCTCTCTTCTCGATATCCGCCAGGCCTCAACCTCCGCTAAGTTCAAGTTGCCGCTGCTCATACCTCACCTGTCATTCAACAACTTCTTTGCCTCTGTACTTCCGCATCGACTGACATCTCGGCCCGAACTCTTTGCCTTTACAAATGTCTGCTTGTGTCTGTGTATGTGCGGATGGATATGTGTGTGTGTGTGTGTGCGAGTGTACACCTGTCCTTTTTTCCCCCTAAGGTAAGTCTTTCTGCTCCCGGGATTGGAATGACTCCGTATCCTCTCCCTTAAAACCCACATCCTTTCGTCTTTCCCTTTCCTTTTTAATATATTTTTCCCATGTGGAAGTTTCTTTCTATTTTTTATATATATTAAAAACAAAGATTCCAAGACTTACCAAGCGGGAAAGCGCTGACAGATAGGCACAATAAATAAAACACACACACACACACACACACACACACACACACACACACACACACACACAGAATTTCTAGCTTTCGCAACCGAAGGTTGCTTCTTCAGGAAAGAGGGAAAGACGAAAGGATGTGGGTTTTAAGGGAGAGGGTAAGGAGTCATTCCAATCCCGGAAGCGGAAAGACTTACCTTAAGCGGAAAAAAGGACAGGTATACACTCGCGCGCGTGCGCGCGCACACACACACACACACACACACACACACACACACACACACACAAGGAGACATTTGCCTTTGCATGAGAAAGAATCAGTCAATGAAATATAATATTCCAATCTCTTCGGAGTTTATATTGACACTGACCTGGAAGTCATGTTTAGATTTTAACATTTAACCCTTTGAGCCCCGTGGTTTCTGTCTGAAACCACCTTCTACTGTCTCTCCTCCTTTCGCCATGTTGAGGAGATCGTTAGCAGTGAATGTAAGTACATCTAAGCTATTGTGACTTAAACTTAGGTTTGGATTACTGCTTTTGTATTATCAAAATTAAACCACTGGACAGTATCTATTTTGGATACAAAATTAAATTTTAGACCCATTTTTGCTTCGTATTTAGAACTGTAATTTGTTTTAGGCATTATGAGTTCATTGAAGTTTTGAGGTGTGGGTTTCTGTTTAGGAAAAGTGCACATTGGCTTTCAGATATATCACATGAAGTGATGAGAGGCTCAAAACTGTATGTCCCAGTGGTTCCAAAGTGAAACTACATCTCTAAAACAGCTGATTGTTTCTTTTGCCACTTTCATCGTATGTTCATTGCTTACTATGATACAGATTAATTTTGTGAAAAATTTTACATTTATATTCCAAGGGGGCAATCACCTCTGTAAAGCAATTGTTTCCTTTCGCCAATTTCTTCTTCTTCTTATATTTTTTGCTTTCTGTGATTAATAAAGGCTTGTGAATAATTTTAAAATTAATTTCATTTTGATATTGTTTTGGATACAAAGGGCTAAGCTATGCAGCTTTTACACTACAGATAATAGCAAACTTTGGAGATGAAACTGTGAAACAGGTTACTTCCTTTTCTCAGTTTCATTGAATATCTAGTGGCATTATATTCTGATGCTATTCTTCAATGGCAATGAAAGTCCATTACACAGAGGCATATAAGAAGGTTAGTGTTTAGTGTCCACCTAGAATCTCTTCCAACAGTTGGACACACTGATAACAGGTGCATATTACATTTACACGTTAATGAAGTTTGTTGTTAACATCTTACCACAGTTTGAAAGCCATAATAAAATTCATAAATTTAATACAAATAGAAGCAGTGGCGTAAGTTATCCGTCTTTCAGCCTTTGTGTAGCACAGAAAAGATTTAAGTATTGAGCTGTGAAAAACCTTTGACCTCTTAAAAATGATGTGAAGAATCAAGTAGACAATAAAATTAACATTAAAAATTAACTAAGGGGTAATGTAAGAATAATGCAAGAGACAACCTCGTAAATAATTTAGTTCGCTCCTGGGGCAACTTTGTGTGTGTGTGTGTGTGTGTGTGTGTGTGTGTGTGTGTGTGTGTGTGTGTAGAGGGGGGGGGGGAGGGGGGGGGGGAGGGGGGGGGGAACCTGTAGTATAATAAAATATTTCATATACCATTGATACACTTCAGGACAACTATTTTGTACTTCAGCTTGTCTGTGAACACACCATGAGAATAATTTTAATGTTTGATCACAAAATGATATGGGGTTTACTGTTCAGTACATTATGTTTCATGTTTCATCGTATCTGTGATTTGGTATGTTCGTAAGTTACTTGATAATGATTAAAATTTCTGAGTAGACCATTAATAAATAAAGTTGAATATTGTACAGCCTATAATGGACAATGTTGTCACTTGAAAAACAATGTAAATGGAAAACATATTCTCATGTTTTTCACTGAAAACAATGTATTACATTTGTAAACAGCCTGACATGTTGCACTTGTAACGAACGCAGTTGTGATGTTGTATCTGATAGTCACCTCCATTCTCATAAATAGCTCCCAGCTGTGTAAACATCATGCCCCAGTTCTTTTAGGACTTAAAATGGAAAATAAAAGTAATCACAAAATCACTGTGTTTATTCAAAATATTCTCCCCCTGGATCAAAACACAACTGAAATCATTTTAAAAGTGTTATGAAACAGTCACTGTAGTCCTTTTTTGCAGTTGTATTCAGTACTGCAGTAAACTTGTCTTATATGTCCTTAACTCAATCATAACTGTGTCCTTTCAGTGCCAACTTTAAGTTGGGGAAAAGCCAGATGTTGGCTGGGGCCAAATCTGGTGAATACGATAGGTGAGCCAGGACCGATCTATTTGGTGGTCAAAAACTTGTACACAATCTTTGCTTTGTGGGCTGGGTTGTCATAGTGGATGAGCAACCAGGAACCTGCCTTTTGGTATTTGGATCGAATTTAATGAATTGGTGCCCAAAAAAGCTGGAAAATTCAAGAAATCTTGATGTCAGACATGTTTTGTTACATTCACAGCCAGAATGCCTGCTGTAGCAACACTGGCACTGCGATTGTATTCACACTGTTTCTGAAACTCCAGGGATTATATCACTGCAGCTTGCCACAAGACAGCATTGCAGTTTGGAATTTCATACAAGCTGTCCTAACAAATGTGGGACCCACGGTGTATAGACTTAGCAGGGTTTAAATGCACTATATGCTGACACACATTTTACCATCAGTGAGATTGTTGCTTAGTCAACTGAAACTAGGCATCACGTTTTAATTTTTTATATGGTGCTTGGTCTAGATAAATACAAAAAATAAAATATGTTGTTAATTTAACTACTATTGTCCATGACACACACAAATAACTAAATTTACAAATCTTTGATCTATTATGTTATTGTGTCTAGGAGATTCATCAGATGTCTTCTGAGTTTTTCTTTTGCGTGATAGATGTTTGCATGCTCAAGGAATTTTGTTAAAAATGTGGGAGGGCTTTAAAATACGTACTGTCACTTGTCGGGGGGGGGGGGGGGGGGGAGAAGGTGTTCAGGAACCTACAAAAGATTTGAGTTCTGTTTCATAGGGATGATGCCACATTATGAAGATCCAGTTACTTTTTCTTAATATAGGAAATAAAATTTTGCAATATTCAGAAATTGGTGTATACAAGGAAGCTTTTCATAGATCTTGTATGAGGGCGGAGCTTTCAGCTGGTTTTCATTATACTATATATGCATTCATCTTTTTTCTGGAGATTAGACTATTAGTAACACACCAGTTTAAGAAATTATGGCTGTTTTGCTCAAAAATATTAATAATTTCATCATTAGAATAATGTCATTATACCCTTCTCATCCCCTCTTTCACTTTTTCATATGTGCCTGCTGAGTTACATTGTATCTTTGTGATGTTACTACTTTATTGACGTTCATGTGAAACAAACTTGCTTAGGCTATGGTCGCCGAGATGTGGTGGAGTTCTTATTGGCTGCCGGAGCATCCATACAAGCACGTGATGATGGTGGCCTCCATCCTTTGCATAATGCATGCTCATTTGGACATGCTGATGTCGTGAGACTGTTGTTAGAAGCAGGTGCAAATCCAAATACACGAGACAACTGGAATTACACTCCTCTTCATGAGGCAGCAATTAAGGGAAAAGTGGATGTCTGTATTGGTAAGTTTTTTTGTGAATTTGAATGTCTATACAGAATTTACAAATACAGTAGTCATTTGGAATTCAGCTTGTTATTTAACAATCTGTATCTCCAAATTGAAGTTTGTAAAACCTTTTTTGCTTTATAAGTGCCATATCATAAAATAGTCAGAAATATCAGTATAAATCTTCTGCTTGTAATTATACAGAAGATTAGTGTACATAACTTTTTGGAAAGATGAGTTAAAAGGCAAATGCTGAATGGAAAGCTAAACTGACAACCCACAAAATATTAAGAACCTTCACTTCCCTTTTAGTTATATTGCAAACGGCTGTGGATTTGTTTCTAGAATTTGAGATATATTCATAATTTTATTTGCACATAGATGTATGAAGTTTCTCCTCTGAGCACTTCAACTTGTTCTTCATAGATTTCTAAGAAATATGTATTTTGCTGTAAACTAAATAAATGTTATCAATATTGAGTGAGAGTTGACAATGTTTAAGCCCTCGATTCCCATTCAAGAGGAGTTTGGCTTGTATTCGTGTTTGACCATTCAGATTTATGTTTTCTTTAATTTCCATAAATCACACACGGCATGTGGTAGGATGAGTTATTTGAAAAGGCTATGGTCAGGTTCCTTCTACACCATAGTCCAGTTCAGGCATGTGCACCATTGTTAATAACAGGGCATTACATCCTAATTATCTTTCTTTCTTTCTTCTTTGTCTTTTAATTTGCTGTACTGAAATTGAAATATGATTCAAAATGTCATCTTAGAAAATCGGGTCTTCTGCCAGTAACCTGCATCATACTTGCACGATATTTTGATTACGCAACTCACACCCACCATCATGTGCTCCCAGAGGCTGAATTCACTGTGGAACGGGTCCAGTATTTATGCCTAATGCCTATGTGGGGCTAGGCCCTCTATCATTGGTCTGTGTAAAAGTGTGCTGAGCCAAAGAATTGTTTTGTAAATACACTATGAGTGACCTGGGTGCCCTTTTATTTAAATACTACTGTGTCAAGAAATGTGTATATTTTACAAGAAAATATTAACATTTGTGTGATAGTATTTGTTGAAATAGACAGTCAGTTGTCGTACGGAGTAAAAGTAATGCTTATTCCGTCGGTGCGTTATAAAACTCTTAACATATTCGTTTTCATTCTATGAATCCCATAGATTGAATTAAGTTGAATTTTATTTGATCCTGTAGGATTACATGGTGTACAGTGAAATACATGTAATATCGGAGATGTCAAAAATAAAGAAACCTTCTTTATCACATACTTCCTTACTATCCTAATGTCATTGATTGTAATTAACAATATTTACAAATTTAACGTGGACAGTACTCATCAACACTGCAAAATTCCTTTCCACCAAATAGTCTTTAAGATTCTTTGAAAACTTAGTGTCATGTACATTGTCCTGCAGTTTTTAGACAGACTTTTCTTAGTAATTTAACACCTGAGTACTGGGATCCTTTATCAAGCATTGTCAGTCAGTGGGGCATGCTTTGTATGTCATTCTTCCTACGTTTGTTGTGAGTGTGTACACTAGCATTTGTAGTCCACTCTGCACTATTTTTTGTGACATATAGTATAGTTTTATATATGTACAAGTAGGGAAAAGTTACGATGCCTAGTCTTTTGAAGCAGTTTCTGCATGTTTCAGAAGTCTTTCTTCTCAATATGGTTCTGACCTCTCTTTTTTTTTAATGTGAACACGCTTTTGATGTTTGCGTTTCCCCACACTACCATTCCATACCGCAGGTGTAGTTCAAAGAGTCCATGGAATACTGTGTACAGAAGCTGTTTGTGTGCATACTGTGCTAGCTGCCTCATTAAAAGTATGACGGAGATGAGTTTCTTACAGACAGAATTAATATTTTGTTTCCATTTCAGGTTGTTATCCACAATAATACATAACAATTAGTAGATTACGCTTGTTTTAGTCTCGTTTCATCCACCTCTAAAAGCCCATGTGCATAGCCTTCTCTTTATTTCTGAACACTGCATACATAGTCTTTCTTCAGGTTTATAGCAAGTCCATTTTCCTGGAGCCATTGAGCTGTGGTGTTTGCTGATATGTATACTCTTCTCTCATGCTGTGCCACAGTTTCGTCATTGTTCAGTAATGTCATGTCATCTGCATACAGTATTTTCTTCTCTTTCTTTTCAACACCTGTGTCGTTAGCAGATGGGTTAAACAGCAATGGCTCCATTACCGATCCCTGCAACACTCCATATTAGATGCTTTTGGATTCTGACTGATATGCACCCCCTATTGATACATATTGCTTCCTGTTGCATAGGTATGATTCTATCCACTTATGTGCTTGCCCTCAAATACCACATTTTTCCAATTTTCTTATCAGTATTTCATAGTCAATAGTTTCGAATGCTGTGGAGAGATCCAGAAAACCCTCAGGGGGCTCGCCACTCTTCAGCAGGTTTGTGCTTGGCTACCACGGGGCCCCGGCCTTTGCAGCATCTTTTCCCTTCCGTGCTGTGAATCTATCCTCTTGCTATTCTTTTTTCCCCTCCTTTGGCAAACACGTCTGGGGTGTTATTGGGAATGCTCCTCATTTTGCATCACAGACATAAGAATAGTCTCACCACTGTTTTTCATTCCCTTTTCATTTCTTTGTTTCCCTTCTCCCATCTTTCTTCCACTTCAGAGTTTGAGATTCCTCTTTTTCTTCTTCCTCCCTGTGCGTTCCTGAAGGCCGGCCCACACGTCTGACATGTAACAAGTGACTGGGTAACGCGTAATTCCCTGTCCCGGGTCAACAAGTAGAGTTCGCACATACCCTCTGATACGGGACAGGCCCAGGGAGGGGTGACTGCCTGAGCTGCTACCTACCCAAATTTCCAATTGATCTCTCTGTCAGGTGTTTGGGAGGTGTGACCTGAGGTGTGAACAGTCACATTAGATGAGTGCACCCCCTTGTGAAGGGAGTCCCCATTTGGGAGGAGTGTGCTATCAGAGGTGCTGGCAATCATGGGGGATTTTCTCGCAATGAGCCAGTCATCTTGACAATCAATGTCTATGAAATGTAAATGGAATGAGGCTAACAATTCAAAGGCCCTTCCAGCTGCGCCACAGTTCCTCATGGTTTCGTATTCTGAACACGGTCAGTACTTCGCAACAGTAAATCCATTATTATTCAGAAAGGTATTGCTGTTCCCATTTACAGAATGGCACTTCGCTTTTGGAGACCACTTCTGATTCTCAACTGCTTGCTACCTCACTTCTCCACAGCTATCCTGTTCGTGTTGAGACCCGTAGAACTTTGAATTCTTCCCTTGGTGTTATTTATACTAGGCTGCTTGACGGTCTGACTGAGATCGAAATCCAATCATACCTCTCTGATCAGGGTGTCATTGCCATTCATCGGGTGATGAGAAAGGTAGGTTTCTCCTTAGCACCCACACACACTCTTTTTCTCAGCTTTGATAGAATGATGCTTCTCTCCAAGGTTAAAGCAGGCTATGAAATTATCACAGTCCAACCATACATTCAGAACCCGATGTGCTGCTACCAGTGTCATCATTTCTACCACATTAGAACATCTTGTCAACATCCAGCCAAATGCATAATCTTTGGTAGGGATGCGCATCAGGGTGATTGCCCACCTCCTTCTCCCTGCTGTATCAACTGCAATGGCAGCCATGCTACCTCCTCTTGAGATTGTCCCATGTATCTTTATGAGCAGGCTGTCCAGCAGATCGGGGTAAAGGAAAAAGTGCCTTACCTGGTCGCTCGCAAGTTATTGGCTAGCCACAAACCCTGTGTTCTACTGTCTGGCACTTAAGGCTTTGTTCTTGGTACCTCTCACTGCATGAAGGACATGGCCACGCAGACATGCAACCTCAAATTCAGCTCTGAGTTTGTAAAATCACCCTGTGTCACGTTAGCATCACTGTCCCCTCGTCCAGCTGTGCAACAAGCCACCACACACTCACCTCAAGGGACAAAGGCACCAGTTAAACAACCAGCAGGTTGGAATGGATAGAAGGAGTACTCCCATGAAGACTTCCTACGTCCCTCCAGCCAACCAACACCTGTGTCTTCCTCTGCTACCAGGGAAGGCTCGAGAAAGTACAACAAAGGCAAGTGGTCTTTTCCTTCACCGACGCGGAGATCCTCTTCGATGGTGTCACCACTTGATACCTTTGCCCAGCTGGCCTTCGTGTCTCCAGTGTGCACCACTAACCATTTTTCTGCGTTGGACTCCGCAGACCGTTAGCACAAGGAAGCTGATGCTTCTGTGGACCTCATGGAGCAGGATCCTCCTGCTTCTGTGCCCTGTAGCAGCAAGTCTTCACAGACTGGCACACGACAGCCCCCAAGGTGACACCCCTTCTTCCTCATCATGACTCTCCTCCAATGGAACATTCGCAATGATGCTGTTCAGAAAGTTACGAACCTCTTCTTTCACCTCATCGTCGGAGCTGAATCGCTGGGGCCACAATTAACGCTGACAGGTACTGTGAGACTCTGAAAAAACTCAAATGGGCAATTCAGAACCAGAGAAGAGGAATGTTAAGCAAGGGCGTACATATTCTCCATGACAACGCTCGCCCACACATCACTCGACAAATCGTTGCTCTCCTGCAACAGTTTCAGTGGATCATAATCACCCACCCACCCCACAGTCCTGACTTGATGCCCAGTCCTGACCTGTTCCCTAGGTTAAAAGAACATTTGGCCGGAAAGCGATTCAGCTCCGGCGACGAAGTGAAACTTAGAGGTTCATAACTTTCTGAACAACATGGTGGTGAGCTTTTATGACATGGGCATACAAAAAGTGCCACAGTGTCTACAAAAATGCATCGACAGAAATGGTGATTGTGTCGAAAAATAGCTAAGTGTTCAAGCTGTAAACTGATGTAAACCATTGTAGAAATAAACAGGTCTGTGTACTTATAAAAAAATAGGAGACCTTACTTTTTTGATTACTCTCATATTTCCTGGTGTGCAGATCAACTCACCCTCCTCTGTTTGTACTGGTCCCTTGTCTGTTCGAAATTAGACTGAGTGAGGTTGCTTTGTTTATGCATATGCACACCCATCCCTCTTACGCTGTCTCAACACTGGCCGCCATCGTGGCATCCATTTGGTCGCTGGCACCTTTTACACTAGTCCACTTGAGAGTCTATATGCTAAAGGCACTGAACTACCATTCTCCTACCTCCGTGACTTTGTCCTCAGCAGGTATGCATGCTGTTTGTCTGCAGTGCGTGGCCACCCTCCTTATGCCTCCTTCATCAATGACTCCTTTGGTCGCCAGTATGGGGCGCTTCCCTCTTCTCTGTTACCTCCTGGAGTCTGCTTTAGGCACTAGATCTGGCAGCTTAACTTCAAACTACCTGCTACTTTACCAGTGGGTGTGAATACTTAACCACGTTGGCTTTGTGGTGCAGCCCGTGTTCACCTTGGCCTTTGTTTGCTTCCTAAGGACACTGCTCCAGCCTTGCTCTATCGCCTTCAGTTTCATGACCTTGTCATGGAACTTGGTCATATTACCTTTGTGGACGCGGATTTCTTTCGAACGACTGTGATGTTGGGTGTGCTTTCGTTATTGGCACCGACGTTTTTCGGTATTGGCTTCCGGCACACTGCTCAGTATTTACAGCTGAGCTCTTCGCCCTGTATCAGGCCACGGGGTACGTACGGTGACACAGGCTTTTAATTACATTAGTTGCTCACCCTCTCAGCACTCTTCAATATCTCTGTGTGCTGTACACTGTCCATCCCTTAGTGCAATGTGTTCAGGAAAACTGTTACTTGCTCATTCTTGAAGGAGCCACTGTGATGTTTATGTGGATTCCTGGTCATGTCAGTCTACCAGGAAATGAGGCTGCTGATGCTGCTACCAAGGCAGCAGTCCTCATACCTCAGCCCACCAGTTCCTATATTCCTTCTGATGATCTCTGTGTTGCTGTCTGTCAGGAGATGATGTCACTTTGGCATTGCCAGTGGTCACCCCTTCATGTGCATAAGCTCCAGATTACTAAGCCTCTCCCAGTGGCTTGGATGACCTCATCTCGGCCTCCTGCCGGGAGGAGGTCATTTTAACTAGGTTGCATAGTGGGCACGGCCTTTTTAGCCATCATCATTTGTTAAGTGGTGCCCCCTCACCACATTGTACACATTGCGCCCAAGTTTTAACTGTCTGCCATTTCCTGACGGAATGTTCATTTTTTAACCATTTACATTCCCCTTGGGTTTGCCATCTGAGCTATTGGCGGTTTTAGCAAATGACGCATGGGCTGTCGACTGTGTCTTACTTTTTATCTGTTGAAGCAATATGCCGAAGGTCATTTAATTTTTAGTTCTGGACCTTTGTTTCTGTATAGTGTATTTTATATATAGCCCTTTCTCCAGGTCCGTTTTTAGCTGTCTTCTCTTCTGTTAATTGGGATTGATTTAGTCATTTTTTAACTCATCTTTGTCTTTGTGTTCTATAGTTTTGATTTGGCTGCATACGACAAACAAAACAAAGATTCAGAAACACTGCAGATACAACTTGTTTTTCATCCAAGGACTGTATAGTGTATTCTGTCTGACTGCCAAATGCGACGGTGCTGTGATGGTATGAGAATGTAGTATTTGTCCATATAATCAACTAAGCTATTATACATAAGCATTTGAAGGATTTTTGAGAAACCTGATACCAGTGAAACTGACTTGAAGTTGTTTGGGTTGTCCTTATCCCCTTCCTTGTATACTGGTACCACGCTGCTTATATTGAGTGTTCTGGAAAAATGCCATCTTGGAAATAGCTGTTTGCTATGTCCAACAATGGTGAGATTATTTGCTCACTTACTTGCTTTATTAAATGATTCAATTTCATCACCACCAGCTGACTTCTATTTCTGTGTAGTGTTCTTCAGTTCATCTCCCATGACTGGTTTCAAGAATATGGTTCTGCTTGATTTTTGTGATAACTCTGTAACTTTCCTTTATGGACTATTTCTTTCCAAGTTCGCTACCACATTTATATAGTTATCATTGAGTATGTTAGCTGTTCTTCTACCATTTGTAACCACTCTGTTGATTTTTATTGACCTGATATGTTTCTTTGATCCAGCTTTTTCTTGTCTTTCACCATTAATTGCATTCCAAGCTGCCTTTGTCTTGTTTCTTGAGTGCATTATGGTAGCATTCATTGCTCTTGATTTTGCCTCTCGTATTGTTTTTCTATACTTCTTTTGTAGCTCCATCTCAGATCCTGCAGCTTCCTACGTAGTTCTATTATTTCACTGGTAGTCCATTTTGTCTGCTCCTGCATCTTTTCTTGTGTCTTTACTTTGGGGAATGCTGCATTAAAATGGTGTTTAATTGTTGTAATAAATGAGTAATATTTTTCATTTACATTCTGCACATCTAGGGCTTCATTCCAGATTTCCCTGCTTAATATTGTTCTAAAGATGTTAATATTTTGTTCACTGATGGTGAGATTATCACGTGATTCAGTATTTCATTATCACCAGTTCCTCAGTTCATCTTCTATGACCGGTTTCAAGAACATGGTTCTTTGCCCATAATCCCTCTACAGCCATCATACTGGAACTAAGTGACGTCAATTCACCCACTAAGTTAGATGCTCTTTGGTTGTTTATTTTTGGTACAGGTATTATGTCCTTACTTCTGCAGCAGCAGGTCAGCTGTCCACGATTATCAGATACTTCTGTTCGGACTGCATGTGACTCACAGTCAGAATTACTGATATTAATAATGATATCAATAACTGTGTGACTTCTAGAAGTCACTCTTGTTGGTGCAGATATTGTTGCCTCCATATTGCATTGTATTAACAATTCTTCAGAATCTGGTCGTGGTTTTGATTCTTTTCCCATGTCAATATTGAAGTCTCCATATATAACAATGTTTTTGTTCATATTCATTTTTAGTAGGTTGGCCGTTTTTTTCAGAAGATGCTGATCTCACCACTTGGTGATCTCTGCACACAAAACAATATAAAGTCATCAGTCCCTACACCAGTACTTTCAAAGTCTCTTTCTCTAGCCTTTACTGTGTGTAGCCTTTAGGGGCCTTCCTGATTATATATAACAAAGTTTCAAGACTTACCAAGGGGGAAAGCGCCGGTAGACAGGCACAATAAAATAACACACAAACACACACACACACACACACAAGATTACGAGCTTTTGCAACTGGCGGTTGCTTCGTCAGGAAAGAGGGAAGGAGAAGGAATGATGAAAGGATGTGGGTTTTAAGGGAGAGGGTAAGGAGCCATTCCAATCCTGGGAGATCCTTACCCTCTCCCTTAAAACCCACTTCCTTTCATCTTTCTTCTCCTTCCCTCTTTCCTGACGAAGCAACCGCCGGTTGCAAAAGCTCGTAATTTTGTATTTGTGTGTTATTTTATTGTGCCTGTCTACGGGCGCTTTGGAAATTTCTTTCTTAAACTTCCACATGGGAAAAACATATTAAAAACAAAGATTCCAAGACTTACCAAGCGGGAAAGTGCTGGTAGATAGGCACAATAAATAAAACACACAAACAAACACACAGAATTTCTAGCTTTCGCAACCGACGGTTCAGGAAAGAGGGAAGGAGAGGGAAAGATGAAAGAATGTGGGTTTTTCAAACCCACCAACAAGCAACAGTACCTCCATTATGACAGCTGCCACCCATTCCATATCAAACGGTCCCTTCCCTACAGCCTAGGCCTTCAGGGCAAACGAATCTGCTCCAGTCCTGAATCCCTGAACCATTACACCAACATCCTGAAAACAGCTTTCGCATCCCGCAACTACCCTCCCGACTTGGTACAGAAGCAAATAACCAGAGCCACTTCCTCATCCCCTCAAACCCAGAACCTCTCACAGAACCACCCCAAAAGTGCCCCACTTGTGACAGGATACTTCCCGGGACTGGATCAGACTCTGAATGTGGCTCTTCAGCAGGGATACGACTTCCTAAAATCCTGCCCCGAAATGAGATCCATCCTTCATGAAATCCTCCCCACTCCACCAAGAGTGTCTTTCCGCCATCCACCTAACCTTCGTAACCTCTTCGTTCACCCCTATGAAATCCCCAAACCACCTTCCCTACCCTCTGGCTCCTACCCTTGTAACCGCCCCCTGGTGTAAAACCCCATGCACCCTCCGACCACCACCTACTCCAGTACTGTAACCCAGAAGGTGTACACGATCAAAGGCAGAGCTACGTGTGAAAGCACCCACGCGATTTACCAACTGACCTGCCTACACTGTGAGGCTTTCTATGTGGGAATGACCAGCAGCAAACTGTCCATTCACATGAATGGATACAGGCAGACAGTGTTTGTTGGTAATGAGGATCACCCTGTGGCTAAACATGCCTTGGTGCACGGCCAGCACATCTTGGCACAGTGTTACACAGTCCGGGTTATCTGGATACTTCCCACTAACATCAACCTATCCGAACTCCGGAGATGGGAACTTGCCCTTCAATCTATCCTCTCTTCCCATTATCCACCAGGCCTCAATCCCCGCTAATTTCAAGTTGCCGCCACTCATACTTCACCTGTCATTCAACATCATCTTTGCCTCTGCACTTCCGCCTCGACTGACATCTCTGCCCAAACTCTTTGCCTTTAAATATGTCTGCTTGTGTGTGTATATGTGTGGATGGTTATGTGTGTGTGTGTGTGTGTGTGTGTGTGTGTGTGTGTGTGTGTGTGCACGTGTGCGAGTGTATACCTATCCTTTTTTTCCCCTAAGGTAAGTCTTTCCGCTTGGATTGACTCCTTACCCTCTCCCTTAAAACCCACATCCTTTTATCTTTCCCTCTCCTTCCCTCTTTCCTGACGAAGCAACCGCCGGTCCAAAAGTCCGGAAACACCCTGATAAAATCGAAATGGAGTAGCAAACACAGAAACAGAGTCCCTACACACAAGGAACGGAAAGGGGGAAACTTTATACGCTATGCCATCAACATGGCGGCTATCTTGAAAGCCGCCATCTTGGATTCAACTCCAAAATTTCAAATGGGAATGTGGTCATGACATATCAAACAGGTAGAGAATTTCACCAGAAAAACAATGCCATTGTTAATTTAAACATAGCTTTATTCATTCTCGGGTTATGGCAAATTACTTGCGTCAGCAGTGGGACGATCGGCAGCGTGAGTATTATGCACTGAGAAGTCATAAAATGGAGTCTGAAACGGTGCAAAGTGGCTATCCCATTCCTGATATGTTACATGTGTTTAACTGTTAGGTATCATTTACTCATGCTAACATTTTAATCATTGTTTCCTTATTTATAGGATACAAAATGTCTTTAACACATGAAGAACGCATTGAAATTATCTTGATATCAGGAGAAAGAAGCACAGTCGGCATCCAACCTGACAGCCAATCACCCACAGTGCATTTGCCAAGCTTTTGGCCAAATTCCGAGCAACAGGTTCTGTCGCAGATAAACCTAAGTCTGGAAGACCAAAATCCGCCACCGATGAAGCAACAACAGCGAGCGTGTTGGCATTATTTAGCAAGAGTCAGAGTACTCGTCGCCTGTCACAAGAATGTGGGGTTAGCCATACCTCCATACTGCGAATTTTGCCGCAGCACAAATGGCACCTGTACAAAATTCAGCTGCTCCAACACCTGAATGAGGATGACCTAGACCATCGGGTACAGTTCGCAGAATCGGTGATACAGCAGCTACAGATAAACCCACATTTCCCCTATCAGGTACTGTTCAGCGATGAAGCCAATGTCTTTATCACTGGTGAAGTGAACAAGCAGAATCACAGATACTGGCGCGACACATATCGCACTGGATTGATGCTTCCAAAACTGTCGACTCACAAAAAGTGATGGTCTGGTGTGGTGTGGTGTGTGGGGTACCAAAGTCGTTGGACCTTTTTTATTGGTGGTACGTTAACAGCCAACAGTTATCTGAGGTTATTGGGTGAAGAAGTGTTGCCCTCGTTGTTAATGGAGGACAGAACATTTCCGGAATTCTTCCAGCATGTTGGTGCCCCACCGCATTATGGGCACAATGTGCGAGCATATCTGGATGTGCAGTTCCCTCAAAAGTGGATTGTCATAGGGGTGCTTTGGAGTGGCCACCACGTTCACTAGATTTGACTCCTTTGGATTTTTACCTTTGGGGTCATGTCAAAGCACTGGTTTATTCTGTGAAAATACGGGATTTGCATCATCTAAAGCAGCGCATTGTTGATGGGTGTGGTCAAATTCAGCCAGATGTGTTGGTCAAAGTTCATCAGGATTGGGTTTGGACGATAGCATTAACAATCCAACATAATGGACAACATATCGAGCATTCCTATGACTGTTGGTCGTCTCTCGGGACTGTGTAACATCGGCGTAATGTCTCTTCGGCACATAACACACATGCTGCGAGCGTCCCACTGCTGCCACATGTAACTGGCTATAACCCAAGAATGAATAAAGCTATGTTTAAAATAACAACGGCATTGTTTTTCTGGTGAAATTCTCTATCTGTTTGATATGTCACATGACCGCATTCCCATTTGAAATTTTGGAGTTGAATCCAAGATGGCCGCCATGTTGATGGCATAGCCTAAAAAGTTACCCCATTCCCGTGCCTCCTGTGTAGGCACTCTGTTTCCTTGTTTGCTACTCCATTTGAATTTTATGAGAGTGTTTCCGTACTTTTGGACCAATCCCGGAATTGGAATGACTCCCTTAAAACCCACATCCTATAGTCTTTACCTCTCCTTCCCTCTTTCCTGAAGAAGCAACCGTTGGTTGCGAAAACTTGAATTGACTTACCAAACGAAAGCACTGGCAGGTTGATAGACACACAATTATACACACAAAAGTCAAGCTTTCGCAACCAACGGTTGCTTCGTCAGGAAAGAGGGAAGGAGAGGGAAAGACGAAAGGATGTGGGTTTTAAGGGAGAGGGTAAGGAGTCATTCCAATGCCGGGAGCGTAAAGACTTACCTTAAGGGGAAAAAAGGACAGGTATACACTCACGCACACGCACACAAGCAGACATTTGTAAAGGCAAAGAGTTTGGCAGAGATGTCAGTCGAGGCGGAAGTACAGACACAAAGATGTTGTTCAATGACAGGTGAGG
Organism: Schistocerca gregaria; assembly: GCF_023897955.1. Classification (NCBI taxonomy): domain Eukaryota; kingdom Metazoa; phylum Arthropoda; class Insecta; order Orthoptera; family Acrididae; genus Schistocerca; species Schistocerca gregaria. The sequence goes on from NC_064925.1 coordinate 71,236,613, forward strand.
TATGAGCAGTGGCAACTTGAAGTTAGCGGAGGTTGAGGCCTGGCGGGTAACGAGAAGAGAGGATATACTGAAGGGCAAGTTCCCATCTCCGGAGTTCTGACAGGTTGGTGTTAGTGGGAAGTATCCAAATAACCCGGATGGTGTAACAATGTGCCAAGATGTGCTGGCCGTGCACCAAGGCATGTTTAGCCACAGGGTGATCCTCATTACCAACAAACACTGTCTGCCTGTATCCATTCATGTGAATGGACAGTTTGCTGCTGGTCATTCCCACATAGAAAGCCTCACAGTGTAGGCAGGTCAGTTGGTAAATCGCGTGGGTGCTTTCACACGTAGCTCTGCCTTTGATCGTGTACACCTTCTGGGTTACAGTACTGGAGTAGGTGGTGGTCGGAGGGTGCATGGGGTTTTACACCAGGGGGCGGTTACAAGGGTAGGAGCCAGAGGGTAGGGAAGGTGGTTTGGGGATTTCATAGGGGTGAACGAAGAGGTTACGAAGGTTAGGTGGATGGCGGAAAGACACTCTTGGTGGAGTGGGGAGGATTTCATGAAGGATGGATCTCATTTCGGGGCAGGATTTTAGGAAGTCGTATCCCTGCTGGAGAGCCACATTCAGAGTCTGATCCAGTCCCGGGAAGTATCCTGTCACAAGTGGGGCACTTTTGGGGTGGTTCTGTGAGAGGTTCTGGGTTTGAGGGGATGAGGAAGTGGCTCTGGTTATTTGCTTCTGTACCAGGTCGGGAGGGTAGTTATGGGATGCGAAAGCTGTTTTCAGGTTGTTGGTGTAATGGTTCAGTGATTCAGGACTGGAGCAGATTCGTTTGCCACGAAGATCTAGGCTGTAGGGAAGGGACCGTTTGATGTGGAATGGGTGGCAGCTGTCATAATGGAGGTACTGTTGGTTGTTGGTGTGTTTGATGAGGACGGACATGTGAAGATTGCCATTGGAGAGATGGAGGTCAACGTCAAGGAAAGTGGCATGGTATTTGGAGTAGGACCAGGTGAATCTGATGGAACCAAAGGAGATGAGGTTGGAGAGGAAATTCTGGAGTTGTTCTTCACTGTGAGTCCAGATCATGAAGATGTCATCAATAAATCTGTACCAAACTAGGTTGGCAGGCCTGGGTGACCAAGAAGGCTCCCTTTAAGTGACCCATAAATAGGTTGGCGTATGATGGGGCCATCCTGGTACCTGTTCCCTTTAACTGTAACACAACAACAACGCTTTCGTTTGGTAAGTCACATCATCTTTGTTTTTAGATATATTTTCCCCGCGTGGAATGTTTCCCTCTATATACTCCACCACCTTTATGTTTAGATCTTCAGAAGTAACTGGATAAGATATGGTCCTTTATTTTCAAATTAGGTATCTGAGTTTCAGTTAGACCATGTTCACTGATACACATTATGTGGTTGTAGTTCACTTAGTATTACTTCTTCTTCTAGTTTCTTGTTACCAACGTATTGAATATTCTGATGTAGCACTTTATATAACTTTTCTTTTGTTGGCTTATACATTGTGGGCTGCATTCTGAAAGCATATTCTGTAGTCCCTTCTTTTTTGCATAATGCCTATATTTTGCTTTTTCAGTTGCAATAATTGGTTTTTCACCCCCATCAGGCCATATTAGTTTCCCTGTCTTCTAATTATTTTGCAGACATCTGTAAACATTGTGCCGAGTGTTACGGACCCCTTGTCTGTTTAAATTCATACCATCCATCCCTAGTCAGTTTTCTCTCAGAAATTTGGGTCTGTGAGAACAACACCAAGACGATCTCACTGTTCTTTGATAGCATAAATTATTTTGGAGATGTATTTGCCATCCACTGACTTTCTTTTTATGATTCCACTAAGTATCAGCCGGGATCCCGCATAGATACTTCTTGCCGAATGAATCATTTTTCTTATTTCATTAAAAATTTCTTTGTCACTGCTGCTTCTTAATGAATTTGTTCGAATGTGTATAAAGACACCACTGTAATTATTCTTGGTTCCAGAATCCTGTTTTGTATTCGTCTGCTTTGAATTTACCATGTTTTTAAAATACTTGCCGAGTTGTTTGTTGTAATTCCCGTTCTGATGTCAATTTTTCAATTGGGGACAGCAATATTTTTCAGCTGTTAGTCACCAATTATTAGAAACTCATTTTCGTCCCTTTGCATGGCTGTGGTGCCCTCTTTTATTGTATGTCACTGTCTTCCATTTATATTTATCTACAGATTTTTGGCTTGCTGAGCTTGTCATGACATTGGAAATGCTAGATGTGTTGTTGTTTTTAGTATTCATAGGCGCACTTGTATTTTCACCATTTTGGTTTTCTGTTTCTTGTATTTCACACACACACACACACACACACACACACACACACACACACACACAGAGGACTCCTTTTCGTGCATAAATCTATTGTTTTCTTTCTTTATAGTGAATAGTTCTGTTTTTAGTGTTCCAATATCACTTTCAAGTAGCTTTATAATTTCGTTTTTTGGATCCACTGCCCTTAAAAGATTGGCTGTTTCATCACATAAACAGCCGTGGCATGCCCATGAAAAGTTATCATTGATGAATTTCAAATTTCTTGCACTTTTCATGTAACAAGAAGTTTCACTTTATGCACAAAACATCTTTCATCACTCGCTTTTCACATTCCCTACACGAAGAACTGTTTATTTTTTGCCCTTTTAACAAGACCGAAGTGTCACTACAATTTCCTATTGGCACTATGACATATTGTACAGTTTCAGAGGCTCTTTAATCTCTAGTAGTGTAATGAGGATGTATACTCTGTATTAAAATATATTGAATTCAGTTATTTGTGTTTTGGCAGATTTTTAGTTTTTGCTGTGAATATTTGAAGAGAAGTCACAGAATTGTCCTTTAATTGCAGCACTACTGCAGCATGGGGCAGATGCCTCAATCCGTAATACAGAAGGTAAAACTGCATTGGAGCTTGCTGATAGTGCAACGAGACCTGTACTCACGGGAGACTACCATAAGGAAGAACTTCTGGAAGCAGCACGCTCAGGTGCTGAGGATCGACTTTTAGCATTGCTCAATCCGTTAAATGTTAACTGCCATGCCAGTGATGGCCGACGTTCAACACCCCTCCACCTAGCTGCTGGTTACAATCGAGGACGTGTAGTTCAACTTTTACTGCAGAATGGAGCTGATGTGCATGCCAAGGATAAAGGGTAAAACAGGAGATTTTTATTTCAAGCACGTTCTGAATTGCTTATCATGTGATATAATTTTGTTCTGCATTTCCAGGTTCAGAATGTATTTTCAGAATGACTATGATATTTTATCACATTGTACAGTATTGTAAGTTTATTCATCTCATTGTACAGTATTGTAAGTTTATTCATCAGCAACTTGTTTATTTTTTTCCCCTGTATGTCTACGTATACCACGTATCCTCGTAATTTCTTTGTTTCTGGTCTTCTTCAAATCCTATGTTACAGATTTGAAGAGGGAAGTGTTGATGTTACTGCATGCACTGTGTTTTTTAATTTTGTGAGACTCGAAGTACAGCTAGTTTGAACATAATCTCGCACAAAGTGTTTTTTAGTTTCAAACCAGACTGTCATCTCAAGCAGGTCTAAATCAGCATAATAATGTTTCAAAATAGTTTATGCCTATAAACAAGAGCTGTAAGATGATTAGAATGAAGAAGTGTTAATGTCAGGAAAGAGCATAGCAAAATAGTGCTGGAGTTGCTTGAAAAAAGTCAGTAATCACAGTACAGGTTGATGTAATTAGCTTTAAACTTTAAGGTATTTCACCATTCCTAATTGTTGTCATAGGAATCAATTTTTTTCTTCTCAGAAAAAGCAACCACTAGCAATTTATGCGTAACTGCTTAGATTACCCTCATATTGAATAATTGCTTAAATTTTAATACCCATTGGTTGAGCGTTTTCACTAACGGTCTTTGAGTTTAGCATTTCGCTCTTTCATACTCACTTGAACGTGCCACTCTCAAGTATTGTGTGCATGAGTATGAATATTTGGAGCTGGCAGGCTGTGATTGAACAAGGCTTAGGGGGGAGGGCAGAGCAGGGGAGGGGGAGGGAGCTGGTGTTATTTATGTTGTACTAATGTCAGTTGATGGAACTAGAAAAACCTTCCTTCCCAATTAAGCAATTCTTTCTTCAGATTGACATTTAAGTATGCTAAACTATTATCCTTTGACAGAATCTTAATAGTTCACAGTGTCTTCTAGCAAACTCAAAACTAATTTGGCGTGTATTATTCTCATAGGTAAGGTGAGTGTTAAGATAAAATATTCAAAAAATAGTTCAAATGGCTCTGAGCACTATGGGACGTAACTTCTGAAGTCATCAGTCCCCTAGAACTTAGAACTACTTAAACCTAACTAACCTAAGGACATCACACACATCCATGCCCATGGCAGCATTCGAACCTGCGACCGTAGCGGTCGCTCGGCTCCAGACTCTAGCACCTAAAACCGCACGGCCACTCCGGCGGGCAAAATATTCAACAACATTAGGGATAGATCAGATTGTTATTCACCGTAAAGGTTACCCATTGAGTTGCAGACAGACAGGCATAATAATAAGTCCGTTACACGTTACAGCTTTCAGGCAGAACTCAACACAAGATGATTACTTTTTCAACTAAGGAAACACATGAATTCACACGAGAGAGAAAACATCGCGCACACATGACTGGGTACCAGGGCACACAGGTAATGCGGGGAACGAAAGGGCAGATGTAGCAGCCAATGGGGTGTGTTGTGACCCTCAGTTACTTCAGTGACATGTACTATTGCATGATATCGTCCAATTGCAAAGCCATTATGATGAATAAGACAAAAAAAAATACTTTAGGCAACAACAAAAGTTTGGAAACGGTTAAAAGTTTCATGGAAAACTACGTTATCTACCAAAAAGTGGAAAGTTCATAATGGAATAATGACTATATTATGAAAAGGATAACTTGCTACTCACCATAGTGTGGAAATTTTTAACTACATACAGGCACAGGAAAAAAGACAGGTGAAAAAGGAAGCTTTTGCCCAAAAGGCCTACTTTTGAATTAGATGGCATACATACAAATATTTGTGCAAACCCAACTCCCACACACACATGACTATTGTCTCTAGCTGCTGAAGCCAGACTGGCCAAAAGCTTGCTACTTTAGCAGTCTTTCTATCATTCATGTTAGTGACTCAATATTTCCATTATGTGGTGAGTAGGAATCTATCCTTTTTGTAGTGTTAAAATTACCAACATAAATGTTACCACCTAACAAACTAGAAATTAAAAAAAAAGTCCTATTATTATTTTCTGCTGGCATTGAAGTTACAATGAATTGTCAGGCTATCGTTGAATCATTTCAGAATAAGTCTGCTTTGCTTCATTTGTTCAAGATATGGTTCCCTGCTTCACCGAAATTTCTTTCACTAGCTATATTTGCAGCTGGAACACAAAACTGTTTTCTCATTAAAATAGATAACTTGAGAAATAAACTGCTTCCACCAGTCTAGCATATCATCGTCATCACAACTATCCAGTGTGGATAAAATATAAAGCAACGTCATTGGTAGATTGAATATCAGAATCCCGAATCTAAGCCGCACCTGAAATTTGAGACTCGAAATTCGAGGGGGTGGGAGAAGTTTTAGACTGCACCTCCAAATTGAAACAAATTTGGTCCATTGTAATATGAGACACAATTTAGGTCAAATGAAAGATGATACAGCTACAGTAGTTTGGTTCGAGTCATAAGCTTAGCAGTTAACCTTTACCAGGTAGCATTTCTATGCGTCAGGCGCTCCGTCCGTATTTATACAGCTACCCTTCCTTTTTCACGTGCTTCGTCTGGTTTGAAGTGATTGCTTATTTTTATTTGATCTGATAAGTGCTGTTCTCTTTGGTATAGGTTTTTACATCACTCTTAAGCTGAACATGCATTATTGTATTGTGTCGTGCATTCTTTGTCGCATTCTGATAATGAGTGTTTACGGCTTGTCGCCGCTCGCGGCATACTTGATTCTGTGTGCGCTAACGCCGCTCACAATTAAAAGAAAAGATAGGAATCATCTCATTAGCGAAACAATGGCAAGAAACTGCTATTTATTGTTACTTACACTGCTGCTTTCTTCGATAATGATAAACAAGAACCAAATATATACTGTGTATGATAGATGATGTTCTAAATGAGAGTTTATCGAAAAATTTTCTCAGTTTGAAAATCTTTGCAGACGCCTCTTTAGTACATTACACTGTGCACAGAAATTAGTCATCTTAGATTTAAAAATCTAGTCAGTTGCTGTGCTTCATTTCTGACTGTATCACTATTCAGCATAAGAATAATACGAATATAAAAGTGACATGATGTGTATATTCTTCCGCGTTTGCTGTTGTCTCACTCTTAGTTTCATAGTTTATTAGTTAGATAAGATTTAAATGAGATAACAGCAAACACGAAAGAATACACGGCAAATGTTTACATTCATATTATTCTTATGGCGAAGAGAATACTGCATGTGATTCACAATTCATAAAAGTTCCTATTAGCAACCATCTCTTGTCACAGGTAGGAAAAAATTCGGAACGTTGAGTTAGCCATATTGACAGACAAACATCCCAAACAGTCTTGCCAGTCGGATTTTCATAGTACATTGAAAGGCTACTACATTCGAAGATGAACAATACGGAATTTGTATTTACTTCATTGGATAATGTATGAAAATGCAGTGGTCGAAACTCGGGCCGGAGAAAAAAAGCTCGTCTTCCACCTTTATTTAAAATTTATTTACTGACGCAGAGGTTTTGGCGCCAGTATTTATCTTTGAGCCTACAGAGTGCAGAGCATGCCTGAGTAGTGCGCTACATATATTCGATGGCAGACGTTAGTTGTGGCGGCACCTACCAACATTTTTTCAAAACTTCCGCTTACTTTGCACTCGATTCTTGGCCGCAGGTGGTTTTTTGGATTAAAAAAAAAAACGGAAAAAATGTGCGGCTTAGATTCTAGTAAATACGGTAGGTTGTGATGAGGCAGTGTTGGAATAATGCCACAATATCGGCAGGAAAAATATCCGCTATGCATAATATAGCCTCGTTTACCATAATCATGATAAATAATGACACAATATCAAAACTGACAAGGATATCATCCAGGCCCACACTCGTTTCCTTTAACCTGTCAATGAAATGAGCTGAATTTTTAATGACTGTCCGTCCTACCAACATAAGGTTGCAGCAATGAGGCAAGGTGTCTAGCTAACTCATGTGTTGGTCCACCTATACTGCTGACAATTGGCCTCAACGGAATCTCAGGTTTATGCACTTTTGGTAAGCCATAAAGTCTAGGTGGATAAAATTCTGTTTTACAAAGCAGCTTCTTATCGTCGGAGGTGAAAGAAGTCGCCATCACCAGTCAAATGGTTATTCTTAAAATCTTCATAGTCGGATCCTTCTGCAGTTTTTTGTGATGGGAGGGAACCAAAATATCATTGATTTTTCCATGATAGCTCTCACTGTTCAGTATGACGGTGGCATTACCCTTATCTGTGTTAAGAACAATAATGTTTTTATCTGCGTTTATGTCCCAAAGTGCCTTCCTTTGTGCGTGCGACAAATTACTGTTAGGTGGCTTACATGTACGTAAAATCCTAGCCGTTTCCATCCTAATTATGTCAGCGGACTGCTGTGGAAGCTGAGATACCTGCCTCAATATTTGCTACAGTATCCTCTGTGGGTATGTTTTGGGGCACCACAGCAAAATTGTCTCCTTTAGCTAGTACAGAAATTTCAACTTTTGACAAATCTTTATCAGACAGGTTAATAACAGTTCAAGAATTGTCCTCAACTGAACCTTCCAAAATGTTGTTCTGTAAGTTATTGAACATCATCTTCTGTCTATTTGCTGATATTTCTGCACTAACTTCCATAGTTTTGAATGTTAGACTGTCAATCTTATTCCAATCACCACACTGCACAGTATTACTAAGAATCAAGTGGAGATGAAAAAGCTTACTACTGGTTTCCACCAGTGCTCACCGCGTCTGATGAATCCTCTCACGTAGCAATGCAGATTCCATACGGTTGTAAATACGATGAGCCCGAGCTAAGCGAAACATCCTCTTCACCTTCAGAAATTTCGGAACCGTCGAAGTGTCCCTGCAGCATAACAGGAAGGTGAGGGTACACAGATGTTGTGCTTTTTTCTTGCGCATTCCTTCAAATCGATGCTGATATTTTCTCCCCGTAAAGGCATTTGATCATACAATGTAATTTATCAGACGCGGCGAGCACTGGCAGAAACCAGTGGTAAGCTTTTTCATCTCCACTTGATTCTTAGTAATACTGTGCAGTGTGGTGATTGGAATAAGATTGACGGTCTAACATTAAAAACTATGGAAGTTAGTGCAGAAATATCAGCAAATAGAGAGAAGATGATGTTCAATAACTTACAGAACAACATTTTGGGAGGTTCAGTTGAGGACAATTCTCGAACAGTTATTAACCTGTCTGATAAAGATTTGTCAAACGTTGAAATTTCTGTACTAGCGAAAGGAGACAATTTTGCTGTGGTGCCCCAAAACGTACCCACAGAGGATACTGTAGCAAATATTGAGGCAGGTATTTCTCAGCTTCCAGAGCAGTCCGCTGACATAATTAGGATGGAAACGGCTAGGATTTTACGTACATGTAAGCCACCTAACAGTAATTTGCCGTAGGCACAAAGGAAGAGAGATATAAATGCAGATAAAAACATTATTGTTCTTAATGCAGATAAGGGTAATGCCACCGTCATACTGAACAGTGAGGATCATCATGGAAAAATCAATGACATTTTGCTTCCCTCCTATTACAAAAAACTGCAGAAGGATCCGACTATGAAGATTTTAAGAAAGACCATTTGACTGTTTAGAAAGTGTATTCATTCGCCTCCAACGATAAGAAGTTGCTTTGTAAAACAGAATTTTATCCACCTAGACTTTATGGCTTACCCAAAATGTATAAAACTGAGATTCCGTTGAGGCCAATTGTCAGCACTATAGGCAGACCAACACATCAGTTAGCTAGACACCTTGCCTCATTGCTGCGACCTTATGTTGGTAGGACGGACAGTCATTAAAAATTCAGCTCATTTCATTAACAGGTTAAAGGAAACGAGCGTGGGCCCGGATGATATCCTTGTCAGTTTTGATGTTGTGTCGTTATTTACCATGATTCTGGTAGAGAAGGCTATCTTATGCATAGCGAATATTTTTCCTACCGATATTGTGGCATTATTCCAACACTGCCTCACCACAACCTACTTTCAATACATTAATAACTTTTATGAACAGATTGACGGGGTGACTATGGGCAGTCCTCTTAGTCCCGCTGTGGCTAATTTATTTATGGAGACTTTTGAACAACGAGCATTGCAGACTGCCAGTAAGAGACTAGCCAGATGGTATCGCTATGTCGATGACACGTTCGTAGTGTGGACACATGAATCAGAGGAGTTGGATGCCTTTCTGACACATTTAAACAGCATTAATCCGAAAGTCCAATTTACTATGGAGACAGAAAGGAATGGGCAATTAAATTTCCTGGATATGTCTGATTAAATGACGGCACGGAACATTGGGCCGTAAAGTGTATAGAAAAGCCACACCTACTGTTCGTTATCTGCATAAAGATTCAAACCACCACCCTAGACAAAAAGGAGGTGTAATGAAAACTTGGTAGACAGGGTGTACAAAATTTTTGAACCTCTTTATTTAAAAGATGAGACTGAACATCTATGGTCAACTTTAGTGAAGAATGGCTATTCTAGCAAGGATATAGATTGAGCACTTCACTCTAGACGCAGAATTAGGAGCAACGACTAACAACATCTGCCCAAGGGCAAAGCTTTTCTTCTGTTCATTAGTAAAGTCACATATTACATTGAGAAAGTTTTAAGCAAGTGTTGGGTGGAAACTATTTTCAGACCCACCAGGAAAATAAAAGAATATTTACGATTCTGTGATACAGCTTGACAACCTGTATTGGAAGCAATAACGCAGGAATGACAAGCTAAGTTACATTGGACAGCAATGGACAATGAATGAGAGCTGGTGGCCTCATAAAAATCACAGGGTCAATGGCAGTTAAATTTGTATTAACACAACTGCTGTGCAGTTCACGCTTTAGTTCCTGGCAGAGGATTCATCAATCCACTTTCACACTATTTCTGATCAATTTCACTCTTGTACAGTCAGCAGGGAATACAAATACTTACTCATGATCATCATTTCACTCTATGTAGGTTGCCATCAAGAAAGTATTTTTGTATTCAAAGGAGAAAGTGTAATTTCAAAACTTTGTGAAAAGATCTTACCATAGCAAAATATGCCTTTGTTTTAATATGTGTCATCCCAACTTGTGTATGATATGTGACACTCTCACCCCTATTTCACAATAATACAAGACGACCTGCACTTCTTTGAACTTTCTACAGCAATACTTTAGCAGAAGATGGACAAGAATTTCTGTGGGCATTCTGTTTTTCAATTTGTTGCCTTGTAAGTGATTTCCAACGAAAAACATGCCTATCTTGTCATCCAGAGAAAATGGCCCTGACACAAGAAAGCTGGGGTGCTGCTTGGGATACACTTCTGCTTCAATGTGGAGACTTAACAGTTGTGATGCTTACTGCACAAAACATTTCTCTATCTTCGTAATAAAAAAGTGTGTGTGTGTGTGTGTGTTGAGAGAGAGAGAGAGAGAGAGAGAGAGAGAGAGAGCGGTGGGGGGGGGGGGGGGGGCTTAATGTGTTAAGGATTAGTGTTGATCTATTTTCATATTCACAATGAGTGAAACTTCTTTTCATGAAAAGGGTTGCCATTGTTCAGGATGTAGTAATTAAACACCATCTCTTGCACACCATTGCACCTGTTTTGCTAAATGTGTATATATAATATTTTAATACCAAGTGTTGAATTGCTTCTGGTAATAAGACATTATCCTTTTTACCAATCAAACTCCAGCATTTAGAATTTTGTATCTGTTAGAATTCAGAAAAACCTACCCGAAGGGTCAGGTATGTACTGTATTTTCACATAGTTGTTCAAATATTTTGACTTGTTTCATGAATTATATCTCAGTTTGGCCTTGTGGTTTAAATATTACTTTCTCTTTATTTCAGTGGCCTTGTACCATTGCACAATGCTTGCTCTTATGGGCATTTTGAAGTAACAGAAATGCTTATAAAACATGGGGCAAATGTTAATGCAATGGATCTCTGGCAGTTCACTCCATTACATGAAGCTGCATCTAAGTCTCGTGTAGAAGTCTGCTCCCTGCTCCTTAGTGAAGGAGCTGATCCGACACTCCTGAACTGCCACTCAAAATCTGCTATTGATGTAGCTCCTACAAGAGAACTTCAGGAACGACTAGCTTGTAAGTTAAAAACAAATTTATTTAAGATAATTGTCAGTGTAATGTTTCCAAATGTATGAGTAAACGTGCTATTTTAGCACTCCATTGTTTGTTTGTTTGTTTGTTTGTTTGTGTGTGTGTGTGTGTGTGTGTGTGTGTGTGTGTGTGTGTGTGTGTGAGAGAGAGAGAGAGAGAGAGAGAGAGAGAGAGAGAGAGAGGGGGGGGGGGGGAGGGGGGGGGAGGAGGGGGGGTGGTTGCAAAACCTTGACAGAATAGGGTATTGAATCAACCAGATAAATAAAATTATTATCCAACAGAGAGATAGCAATATTATTTCTGTTATCTTAAATTTTAAAATGAAACTTGTGTGTGAAATGAGAGAGAGAGTGAAATAATAAAGCAGTTGAGATGGTGGTGACGAAACTGTGCTTATGTAACAATTACATGTTTATTGTTTGGTGTATTATGGTGTGTGCAGTTTGTGTCCCATATTCTTATGGAAGATAATATGGATCAAACACAGAACAAAATGTTCCGTAAACTAAAATTCAAATATGAATACTTGTTGAGATATGTGCATTCTGACCTACAATAGTCATCTGTCTTTCTTACATATTCTTCAGCCCTCCTGAAAGAATAAAGAGTACACCTTGCTTCCGTCATATTTGATAACACGCATTGTAACATGGGCATGTTGTTTATTGGTTGTGGCATATCCAATGCCTTCAAATACCCAAAAATCAAAGGAATTAAGATCAAGTAGAGAGGATGACCATTCTACTGGACCACCTCAACTAATCCATTGCTCATTAAACACTTTTATTAAGTACTGTTGTGCAGGGCATAGAAAATTGAATGGTACCCTATTGTGCATAAAGCACAAGTTTTTTGCCCCGGTTCAGAAAAATAGTAAATCTTGGCTGCATATACCCTACCAGGCCTTGTAACACACAAAATATGAACAACATTAATGCTGTCTAGTGGCTGTTCTACTTATCACAGATAACAGTAACTCCTAATGATTTATGTACCTGCTGATGATGTGCATGTTTGTGAACTCACATTGTCTTCTGACTATGTCATTGGGGTGCTTAACTTTTGTTTGTGAGGTGTGTAGAACGGCCATACAAAATAATCAAAGTTGTACACAATATCATGGAAAGGGAAAAATTAGTAAATGAAAGGAGAAGAATCTGGCAGGACATTTAAAGACTGTAAGTGTAGCACCTTCTGTTTTGGAACAGTAGGCTCTTCAATTATTTTGCAGTATATGTCTTAGCTATCACTGATTCCGAATTGAATTTCACTACTTGGTTCTGAGCTTCACACCCTACTGACATCTGAAGAATTAAATATGGATTTATTAAAACATTACTTCTCTCTAGCAGCCTAATTCTGGGCACTAATTTTTATACTTACTGAAGAAGTGTTCCCAGTATGAGCACGTAATGTGTGGTGATTAATAAGGCAGCTGATTTGGTTTCTATGTCAACCACAGATATTCAAACTCTGTCTTATATCTGTTTGCAGTTAAGTTTGTGCACATGTACTATCAATGTTCATATTAAATAAAGTTATGATTTCATGTCCTGAACTCCATACAGATTTGTTTCAATCAGTAAATCTTACCATTTCTCAGTGATGGCAAAGTGTAAACCAGTTTTTTCATAAATTGCAAATTTCCAGTTAGTAAACTCGGCCTGTTGTAATTTAGACAACCAGAGATAATTCCTAACAACAGCAGGGTATCAGTCGTCACACTCACTGAAAATGGTAAATGCCTGTCTAGATAACAGCAATTTTTGAATGTATCCTGTGTGCAGTATAATTGTTTTATAAGAAACATACTTAGTCACTTTGCACTCTTAAATACTGTCCTGTGGCTATCCATTCTAACTCACAAAAATCAATGTCATTCTAGCACTATAATGATTTCAGATGTTCAGGGATAGTGATATGTCAAGTCTTGAGTGTCATCATCAATTAATATTTTGACTTTATTTGCTTCATGAATAATAAGAATGCTTTAGTATATTACTCTCAAAGTTCCACTAGTAACCATAAAATAGCTTTACTAATACATTTATATTCACTTAAACACTTTCAACAGTTTAGTAATGACAATGTTACGTATTCTTTGTCATGTAAATCCCGATATCAATTAACTAGTGCATTGTGGGTTACAAATATAGATCAATTGAAAGATCAATCAGTACTGAATATATCATTTCATATAACAATTTTTTTTACAAACCAACTTTGGGAAAGATCACCTTAGTTTCTGGAGAAATGTGTGACCACGCAAGGCAATATTGGCCCTATGACTTATTTTAGCAGAAAGACAACCCTGCATTTATAGCATTTGTAGATTTAGAGGTTTTTGACTTCGTTGACTGGAATACACTCTGAAATTCTGGACATAGAGGAATAAAACATAGGGAGTGAAAGGTTATTTACAACTTGTACAGAAAACAGACTACAGTTATGAGTTGGAGGATGCGAAAGGAGTGCAGCTGTTGCAAAGGGAATGAGACAGAGCATAACTTGTTGTTGTTGTTGTTGTTGTTGTCTTCAGTCCAGAGACTGGTTTGTTACAGCTCTCCATGCTACTCTATCCTGTGCAAGCTTCTTTATCTCCCAGTACGTACTGCAACCTACATCCTTCTGAATCTGCTTAGTGTAGTCATCTCTTGGTCTCCCTCTACCATTTTTACCCTGCACGCTGCCCTCCAATACTAAATTGGTGATCCCTTGATGCCTCAGAACATGTCCTACCAACCGATCCCTTCTTCTGGTCAAGTTGTGCCACAAACTTCTCTTCTCCCCAACCCTATTCAACACTTCCTCATTAGTTATGTGATCTACGCATCTAATCTTCAGCATTCTTCTGTAGCACCACATTTCGAAAGCTTCTATTCTCTTCTTGTGTAAACTATTTATTGTCCATGTTTCACTTCCATACATGGCTACACTCCATACAAAAACTTTCAGAAACGACTTCCTGACATTTAAATCTATACTCGATGTTAACAGATTTCTCTTCTTCAGAAATGCTTTCCTTGCCATTGCCAGTCTACATTTTATATCCTCTCTACTTCGACCATCATCAGTTATTTTGCTCCCCAAATAGCAAAACTCCTTTACTACTTTAAGTGTCTCATTTCCTAATATAATTCCCTCAGCATCACCCGACTTAATTCGACTACATTCCATTGTCCTTGTTTTGCTTACGTTGATGTTCATCTTATATCCTCCTTTCAAGACACTATTCATTCCGTTCAACTGCTCTTCCAAGTCCTTTGCTGTATCTGACAGAATTACAATGTCATTGGTGAACCTCAAAGTTTTTATTTCTTCTCCTCTAAGATAAGTCGTAAGGTCAGTATTGCCTCATGTGTTTCAGTATTTCTACGGAATCCAAACTGATCTTCCCTGAGGTCGGCTTCTACTAGTTTTTCAATTCGTCTGTAAAGAATTCGTGTTAGTATTTTGCAGCTGTGACTTATTAAACTGATAGTTTGGTAATTTTCGCATCTGTCAACACCTGCTTTTTTTGGGATTGGAATTATTATATTCTTCTTGAAGTCTGAGGGTATTTCGCCTGTCTCATACATCTTCCTCACCAGATGGTAGAGTTTTGTCAGGACTGGCTCTCCCAAGGCTGTCAGTAGTTCTAATGGAATATTGTCTACTCCAGGGGCCTTGTTTCGACCTATCCTGTTGTTATTCAGTCTGCAAATTTCACAAGCATAAAAGGAAAGCAAGAATAAATTTGGGAATGGAATCAAAGTTAAGGAAGCAGAAATAAATTTTTTTAGGTGTGTGTAAGATATTTTTATTCTTTCAGAGAGATCAAAGAATTTGTAAGAACTAGAGGAGGAATTGATGTTAGAAGTAGTAGATGAATATTGCTATTTGGGCACTGTCTGAAGTAGACAGAATAAAAAATGAAAACACGCGATAGCAGTAGTAAGAAAAGCATTTAAGAAAAACGGGTAGTGTTAGGTTGTCTTTTCTGAAGTAATTAGCCCGGATTGTAGTCTTGTGCCGAAGTGAAGCATGGAATATAAAAATTCTGACAAGAAGGTAATTGAAGCTTTGTGAAATGTGGTGCTACAGAAGAAGTTTGTAGATTAGATGGATAGATAGAATAACTAATGAAAAGGTACTGAATCAAATTGTGGGAAAGAGAAATTTATGTCAAAACTTGACTAAAAGAAGGAATGAGTTGATAGGACTCATCCTGAGACACTAAGGAATAATAAATATAGTAATGGACGGTGTATGTGGGGGAGAAAAGGACGAGGGGGGGGGGGGGGGAGAGGGGAGATAAAGCCTATAGACTGAGATCCAATCTAGGCTGAGTAAACAGATTGCAGTGGGTGTAGGTTGCAGCAGTTCCACAGAGATGGAAGATGATTGCACAGGGTAGACTAGTGTGGAGAGCTGCATCAAACCAGTCTTTGGATTGAAAGCTGCCACCACCACTGTCACTACCACTATAGTATTGGGTGTGCTAGAGTTTGGATAATGCCTTCAGCAGAACCAGTTCTTCTTGCCGTTGTTTCAGAATCATCATGTGTACTTGCAAAACTCGCTGCTCCATATCCAGTGTGTGAACTGTGAGAGACCTGCTGCAATCTTTTATCTTCATTGTGAATGATCCCACAACTGCAAGTCACAGAAACAATCTACAGATCATTTTTTCAGGTGAAATGTGCAGATGAGGATGACTTTCTGTCTATGTGAGATGAGCCTGTCTGTTAACCCTTTTGAGGATTGGGTAGTTAGGGTGTAGTTTAGCTGGCTAGTACTGTGTATTTTTTTTAAATATTTTTTATTTTTTAAAGCAGGTTCTACTGCATACAACTTAAGTTAGTCTATTACATTCTGAAAAGAGTGTTTCTCTGATGAAATACTGCAAAGAAACACCTTTCTTATATTGATATATAGTTTTTACAGCATTAATTCCCTCACCCCTCCAAATGCAGGTAGTATTAGAAGTTGTTTGTACCAAAAATAAAACTGTTGAAAATGTAGTTTTTGAAACTGAAATTGCATTGTTACATTTGCCATGGTGTGAAAAATGTCAAAGCATTTTGTAAAATGAAGACATAAGTCACATTCCTCATAATAGTAGCTGGTATCTTTTCTGCCACCTTACCAGAGACTTGCTTTGCTTTGATCTGCACAGACCTGAGATTTTGTGTGAGGCCATTTCAACATTTCTATAGATGGAATAAATTTAGGAAAATGTCTTGCACCTACTCTGTGTACAGGTGAACCATTTTGAGTGTAAGTCGATTGACCAGGCCTTTTTTGTCCATCAGAGCCACTGCTTTCAATAATGAATTCAACAGGGTGTTTGCTAGTAGGCCCTGACTTTTTATTTAAAAACATAGGAGTTTATGATGAAAATGTGAAAAGAAAGCTTTCTTCCACTACTTTGCTTTGTCTCAAAAAGTTAGTTGTCAATTTGCTATAATCCATTCATCATAAGAATAAACCTGGTGTAAACATTGCACTACATATCCTTCCACATTTGCTGGAACCTAATTGGATTTCTGTTGCACATGGGACTGCAGCCGAACCGTCTCAAGTACTTTAAAGTACAATAATAAGGGCACGTTTTGTGGTTTGCGTTATGCTGACATCGACTTAGTGATAATACGGGACAACAGCGTTACCAGCACATTTAACTTGGACGGCACTGGCCGGTCACCTGGTACAACTAGCCTGCAGTGACGTGGCCAGCTGCAGTTAACACGTAAAAAGAGATGAACAGAGGAGCAATACAGCTTCGAATTACATTTCATATTTAAGCAGAATAAATAAAATACTGCAAATCTCCCACAATATGCTCCTTAGACCACTAGACGAAAACTGCAACACGTTATCATTTTTAGGTACCATACTATTGTAATTATAAACAAGAATAATGAAAATTCCTGACTTAATGACAGGGTAATTTTTCTGCATAAGTTGTGTGTAACATGAGGGAGTATTCAAGGATTTCACTGTATAGTTAAATACTGGAGACACTGAAGGTATTACTTACACTCATTCATCTGGTAATCTCTCAGCTCCTTCCTTATCCGAATCCGAGAAATACATTTCAGTTCTGGAAGTGTCACCTGCAACGTTGATAACGAGCCTATCAACAACAGAATCCATGAAGCCAACAAAACACAGCATTTTCCCTTCTTTTATGACGAACCATTCTATATCCCGCCAGCTTTCGGCAGTGACATGAAAAAGCTGCATTCATTAGTTCCAGTATGTCTGGCACTCAACAGTCTTGTTACTTCTCAGGCTAAATCCCGTAACTTGGCTCCAGATCATCAGTTTTGTTGGATTCATATTGTAATGGTACAGTAGCAAATGTAAAAATGCAGCATTTGTATGTTCACTTGATGCTGTGAAAATGATTGATTTTCGTGTTTCTACGATACTTATTTACCTCTGTGTTATAAAACAATGGACAAAGTCCAGATAAAGAGGTTTTGGTTTTTCAATTTAGCCCTACAAAATTAAATTGTTTACTTAATTTAAGCAACTTGTATGAACAGTCTTGCATAAAACATCGATAAATACAATTTGTATTTGAAATGGAAACAGGAATTTCGCGTCCAATATGTAATTAGAAGCAAGATGATGTGCGTTGTTCATAAAAAATGATGATATTTTTATAATTACGAGATTTAGGTATTTCAAACTGAATGAGGGGAAAAAAATTATACTGGGGGGATTTGAATGAACAAACCATTGCCTGAATTTAGTTCTTTATTCCATTACGCTACCAACTGCGCTACACATTCGTTGTTGCTTTGTGTCTCAACAGCAACACATACAGCGCTGGTAAAATTCAAAGCCGATTATCGCTATAAATTTATGAAAAATATTTAGAACAGCCTATTTCTCAGCATTTTTTGACTGTATAAGACATGCATGTTTCACCACGGAAGAGAAAGCAGCCTCACCCATTTTCATACTGCACATTAACAGCGCGACAATCAGAGCCCAAAGCTGCAGAGGCTGTGATTGTACATGATTTTTCAAATAAAGACCATTTAGCTAAAGCGTGATAAAGAAAAACTTTGATGGCTGTTAATACATTTGAATATCTTAAAGTTTCATTTAACGTAATGTAATAATAAGATGTCTAGGACATACTTCTAAGAGCGTAACAACACCAGTGTAGGTATGCTACGTCTTCTGACCAATCATCGCATTTGTGTTTGTTTACATCTGGTTTATTTTTATGAGGAATGGATTATAGTTGCTGTAGTGCACACCGGTCTTGTTTTTATTATAATCCAAAATAAAGGTATGTTTCATCTATCATTCCTAATTTTGTTCAGATTTTGACATTGGATGCAGCTGTTTTGTATATTGTCATCAAGAGAAATACATTCCTAGTGTCTTCCCATAGACAGACAGCGAATGGTCTTGTCCCCAAATGCAAGGTGAGTAGCAGACGACAATTGATGCATTCTGTGCTGCATGTGACCTGAGCTTCAGAGGTGCAGCACATGGTAACAAGGTGAATGTCAGTGCTGTGTAACAACTAACACTCAGTGTTGTCTGTATCCCTTTCCCGCCAATACAAATGACAAAATCTGCCATCTGTGTTTGTCATGGTAGTATGAGCATCATAGAGTACCTTTATACAGATGATGGACATAAGACAACCATTACAATACATTAAAAATGGCTGATGTAAGTCCTACATTGCTCATCTTTTTGGAGTATAATTTGTGCAACATAGCTCCTGTGTCATACGTCTCTAAAGTGTTGTTGCCATTAGGTTAAGTACAGCAGAAACCAATGACCACCTTTCTGCATGTGGAATAATATGATTATATGTTTCTGTTTACGTTGTTCACACTCCACGGAACAATTACTCTTGTTCCGGTACCAGCACAGCTTCGGTGTGATATGTACAGAATGGCTGATACAGGAAATGGTTGTAAGTGCTACGTCCGACTCCAGAATTATTGTTGTAAGTGCTATGTCTGACTCCAGCATTACAGTCACAAGGCTAAGTACAGAGGCAAACACAACCAGTTAGAAATGAGAATTGACTGTCAACAGGACGATGGGGTACACCATTGAGTTTCTCGACATGAGAAAAATGGCCCACACATCAGCAATGATTTGTTAATGACACATGTTTGACTTCTAATTTTGCCAGGTATCATTTCCTGTAAAATATGAGAAACTTTTTAAAAAACTTTTTATACCTATAGAAAATCCACTTGTATGAATATGCTCATGATTGATTAATTAAAATAGAAGTAACCTTTTTATTTCACTGTTCATTGACAGTCTCCATAGTTGTCTCCTCCTTGCTTATGACTCCCAATACATGCAAGGCTCTCATTGGAGAAACATTTCCTGTGCCTGTTTCCTTCATTTTGGCAGAAAAAGTACCTTCTTTTGACATTGTACATGACATCATAGATCATTGCAAGTTGGATCTTTGTTGTTTTACATTCAGTTAACATGAACTCTGATATGAACTCTGATAATAAATTTAAAAGTATCAGTAAATGGAAACTTTTTCTCTATGTGCAGGTAGCATATTTATGGAGTCATTGATGGCTGTAAATATCTGATTTTCATTCTAAAGCAAGGCTTCACAGGAAATGTGTTCTACAAGCAGACAATTAGCACAGGTCTGTAAGCAGCAAGTACTGTACCCTCACCATCGTCACAAGGAATAGGGTGGCAATAAGTGTGGAGTCTTGTTTAAATGAGGAAATTAATCCCGAGGGAAATGCTTGGAGAAATATAGAATCTCTCTGTATTCCCTGTTGCATTTTAGGCTAATTACTTCAAAGTGCAGATCAGCATGAATTTGGCTCTAGGCTTTTTCATTTTTCCACTTAGTTGTTCTACAAATGCCAATTTATTTCCTGGCATGATTGGCACACCGCCTGGAGACATGTTAATTACTAAATTCCATGGCAGACCTCCATTCTCTACACTTTCTTCATTGGTGCTAGGACTGTGACATCCAGTTTTGTGTATGTGATATCTACACATAGGTGCTAAAGACTATGCAAAAAACTATTTTACGATTTTGCAAACTGTTTCTGAAGGCCGTCTGGGATAATCTGTGTTGGGCATGTGACTGTCATGTTACTGTACGAAATTGTTCAAGTATTGTTTTATTAAATCATCATCCCTCAAAGGCCACAAGCACTTTGGTAAAATTAGTGAAGTTTTGTAACTCATTTGAGTGACACACACACACACACACACACACACACACACACACACACACTTACACACACTCTTGATATTTCTACCTTCTCTTCTGGGAGCTTCCTCTTAAGTTTGAAAACTTTTTGTACACACTCAGATACTCCACATTTTCCATTTCCATTTTCATATTCTTTGACATGGTAAGATATGTGGTGTCTTTGTAAATTGGATTTCCTGAAAGTATTCAGTGCCTTATGACACACTAAACATTTTGTGAACCCATCCTTTTCTGTAAAAAGGAAACATTTCTCACCCTGTGGATTGTTTTGTATATTGTTTTGTATACTGTGTTAAACAGTATTGACTCATCATTGCTGCTATAAGATGGCACTGCTTTCAAAAGTTATTCTTCCCTATTTCACTGTTTGTTCTTCTCCCACGTTGTTGCGATGTCGTGATGAACACACATTTGCTAACTCCCAACTGTACTGCAATTTCTCTGTTCGCAAGCAAGAGCATGAGAGGGCATGTTCAAAATTGAACTTTTAAGCCATGTTCTAAAGTGTAAGCTTTCTAACTGTTAAAACTTGCACATTATTTTGTGCAGGAAGTGTAGCAGTGACCTTCGGGTGTTAGTGAGGTAGTACAATTACAGTAGAAAATCAGTCAGACCTCAGTGTCTGAAGGTGACAGTTGTCACACCTGCGTGCGTGTGTACGAGAGCGCGCGCGCGCGCCTGTGTGTGTGTGTGTGTGTGTGTGTGTGTGTGTGTGTGTGTGTGTGTGAGCGCGCGCGCGCGCGCGCGCCCCCTCTCACGCGCTCGTGTGTGTTCCTAAAACCGATGGAGGGTTTTGTCCGATATCCTGGTTTACTTTTAAATAAATATGCCTGTCTCTCAGTATTTCCTCTTTGCGGGGGATAGCAGTTTATTCCAATATAACTTGCGAAAGGTTAGAGAAACCAGAAACATAGCCAGTCATCTTTAAGTTTGACATTTTTGTTTTTAATTTGAATGCTATAAGAGTAATTATTTCCATTGTGCAAGGGATCAAAGTATTACTACTCGACTGACTGACTGACTGACTGACTGACTGAACTTCTATGTCCCAGGCAGCTACCTTCTTTAAAGCGCAAATACTAGTACGAGGGTCAGTCAAAAAGTAATGCCTCCTATTTTTTTTCTACGTTTAATTGTCAGGAAATTTAAATGGAATTACATAGGTTGAAAACCACAACATTGAGGATCATTTTGTCATTTTTCAATGTAATCTCCGCCCATCTCTAGAGTTTTGGTCCATCTTTGAACAGGGGCATGTATCCCAGCACGGTAAAAATCACAGCTCTGCTTCCTAAGCCATTGACGCACGGATGTTTTGATGGCCTCCTCATCTTCAAAATGAATCCCACGATGAGCTTCTTTTAAAGGCCCGAACAGATGGAAGTCTGATGGTGCCAGGTCAGGGCTGTATGGGGGATGAGGCAAAACTTCCCATCCAATTTTGACAATCTCGTCAGAGGTGTGACGACTGGTGTGTGGTCTTGCATTGCCATGCAAAAGAAGAACATCTGCCATTGATTTTGTCGGGCGAACTCGCTGAAGACGTGCTTTAAGTTTTTTGAGGGTTGTGACGTATTGAACAGAATTTATTGTGCAACCCTGCTCCAAAAAATCAACCAGAATCACACCCTCTGTATCCCAGAAAACTGTTGCCATAACTTTCCCTGCCGATCGCACAGTTTTGAATTTTTTCTTCCTCGGCGAGCTTGTGTGACGCCACTCCATTGACTGCCTCTTTGATTCGGGTTCAAAAAAATGCACCCGTGTTTCGTCCCCGGTCACAATTTTTTTCAGAAACTCATCTCCCTCCAAACGGAAGCGCTGCAAGTGTTGGGAGGCTATTTTTTTCCTTGCCTCTTTATTCTGATCGGTTAACATTCTTGGAACCCACCGTGCACAAACTTTTGAGTACCCCAATTGTTTAATAATCGTGATCACACTGCCTTTACTAAGAGAAATAATGCGACACACTTCATCTGCAGTCACCCGACGGTCACCACGAATGATGTCATCAACTTGCTGAATGTTGTGTGGAGTCACTGCACTCACCGGCCTGCCGCTCCGCTTTTCGTCAGTCAACGGTGTTTGCCCTTCAGCTTCCTTACGACGACGAACCCATCGTCTAACAGTGCTGACATCCACTGTCACAACACCATACACCTTCTTCAGTCTTTCATGAATGCGTATGGGCGTTTCACCTTCTGCATTCAAGAATTCAATCACACAACGCTGTCTCAAACGAACATCGATGTCGGCCATCTTACAAACTTCTGCTGTGCTGCCACCTGTTGACACAGAAAGTTACTACTGCAGTGGATTGCAGAAGAAGGTTTGAGGAATGGCGCCAAATTCAAATTTTTCACTTAACTTAATTTTTTTAAGTAGAAAAAAAATGGGAGTCATTACTTTTTGACCGACCCTCGTAGTTGCAATTGGGAGACATAATTACAAACGAACTTCTAAAAAGTTCTTAAAATACTAGATTGATGCCTACATTTGGAAATGATGTAATGATGATGAAAGTCAAAAAATTATTTTGAAAAGTGGAACTAATGCAGTAAACCTCACTAATTTGGCATTTGCAATAAAATCGGACTGGCTTTTTGTCACAAAATGAGACAGTGCCTTACTACATGGAGTCATTTGCACTAAGCCCATTTATTGTAAAAATGATGAACCCATCTCCACCCCCCTTCCCACCCCATTCACTTCACCTCTGGGTAATAACAAGTAACAAATGTGTCATTGTTCGCCACAAGGATGCAACAAACTCAAAGCATGTTGAGTTGCTTCGTGAAACCCACACGGCAAGTTGTGTTAAATTCTATCTCTGTGTGATCGTTTTAAAATATATTAAAATGTCACACAGGACTGTAGTGCAGTAACAAGGGTCAGTGTTAGGAGCACTAAAAAATTTTTCAGTTTATAAGAAAAAATCAGTGTGCTTCAGAAAATCTAAGGCAGTGTTTCTGCCCCGGGTTTAAAGAGAGTTTGGTATTGGTAAGCAAGATTTTACGACATTTATAAGATTAACAATAAAACTTGGGATTTTGTGCTAAACCAAAGTGAACTAATTGGGAAAACAAAACTTTACTACTGGACTAAGCTGACCAATATTGATTGTACTCTGTACACGTGATACAAACAATACTGTATCAGAGTTTCTGTATGAGGAGTTGAACTGCAGGTTGCAGCAGAGTGATTTGTAGGTAAATTAGGTCAGACAGTTTTCAAGAATAGTTCAGGATGGTTATTCATAGTCATTAATAGGCACTGTATCACTACCAGAAAAGTGTGGCAAAAGTTTAAGTGCAGATGTTCCAGGTGTTAAACCATTTCCTGGAGAATTATAGACCATTGAGGGAAATTTATTTTTGTTATAGTTCTATAGCCTGTATGAAACTGGCTTGTTTTGGAAATCCATCCCCAGCAATAAAAAGGTCCCCAGGACAGACAGTCCAGCAACTGGACATAAAATAAGAAATGAGTCACTGGTGTTTTGTATGCTAATGCAGTTTGAAATCATTGATAGCCGAGGATAATTGAAAAATAAAAATGGAATCCAAATGTGCAAAAACATATTGATTTTAGCAAATGCTCCTGCTCATTCCCCTGGTGTGTCTAGTCATGATGGGTGGGTTAAGTGTATGTCTGTTCCTCCATCTTACAGATCAAGAAGTGATTCTTATGTGGAAGCATCTTTATCAATGCAAGCAACTTGATGAATAAATGTATGATGTTCTTCATTGGATGTTTCTCACTACTGAAAGCAATTGCAAAGACATTATAGACTTGTATTCAGGATGACAACTTTTCCCACAGAATGAGACGGAAAGACTGATTGTTGCAGGTCAGATTGGAAACCCTGAGAACTTAAAGGTGGAAGACAGGGTAATATGCAGAAAAGAGATTGCTGCTTAAACATCATGCATCAGTTAAGCAAGAGTGCAAAGCTAAGTGCATTGTATGCAACAGAGGTAATGAATAGTCAGGTAAGACAATGAAAGATGTAGAAAACTAAAATGGAGTAAATAAAAGAGTAGTTACTGTGAAGAAATGCTGAGACTGAAGAAATTAACATAAATTGGGGCCAGGTGGGTGGTGAGAACCAAGGACATGATGTAGTGCTAGTTCCCACCTGCAGAGTTCTGAGAAACTGGTGTCAGAATGGAAACAGGCACAGAGGTCACGATTGTCATGTTGTAGAGTATGCTCTGCAACAGGATATTGCATGTTGCCAGTATACACCCTCTGCCTATACCCATTCATCCTAATTGATAATTTGGTGGTAGTCATGCTGATTTAAAAGGCCGAACAGTGTTTACGTAACAGCTGGTATATTACATGTACATTTCACAGGTGGCTCTCCCTTTGATAGTATGAGGGTATATACGGCAAGTCTTGCAGCAGGTACAGTCACCAGGGTGGGAGTCATAGGGTAGGGAGGTGGGTACAGAAGGAGCATAGGGTCTGACAAGAATATTGTGGTGATTGGGAGGTAGACGAAAAGCTATTCTAGGTGCGATGGGCAAAATTTCATACAGAATGCATCTCATTTTAGGGCTTGATTTTAGGAAGTCATGGTCCTATCAAAGTAGCTGGTGTGCTCTGATGTTGTATTTTGGAGGGATCAGCAGCAACGGGATTGGATGTCATGGATTGGGAGATTTGCTTTTGAACTAGGCTGGGGAGTGATTACGTGCAGTGAAGGCTGAGATGAAAATGGTGGTGTATTACTGTAAAGAGTCTGCATCTGAACAAATACATTTGCTTTGGATGCCATTGCTGTATGAGAGGGAACGTTTGACATGGTAAGGATGGCAACCGTCAAAATGTAAGGACTTGTTTTTTGGTATGTTTAATGTGGACAGAAGTGTGTAGCTGGTCTCCGGTAAAGGCGAGATTGACATGGGATTCTGAATAGGACCATGTGAAATTTTATTGGGAGAAGTATTCAGAGATTCCAGGGATCTTAACTGGTCAGCCTCACCATGAGTCCATACGGTAAAAATGTCTTCAATATATCTAAAGCAAACCAGGGGCTGAAAACTTACGGATCCCAGGAAAGCCTCCTCCAAGCGGCCCATGAAAAGGTTGGCATAGGAAGGAGCCATCCTGGTTCCCATGGCTGTACACCTGATCTTTTTGTATGTCTGCCCCTCAGAAGTGTAGTAGTTGTTGGTTAAAGTGAGTAGGAAGGATGTCATAGGTTTGGAATCAGGTGGGCACTGACTGAGGTAATTGTTCAGCAACAGACAGACCATGTACGTGGGGGATGTTCCTATGGAGGGAAGTGGCATCAGTAGTGACCAGCAAGTTGTGTGGTGGGAGTGGGATGAGCATGGATTACAGACGATCAATGAGATGGTTGATATCTTTGATATAGGAGGGGAGTCTTTGTACTATGGGTTGCAGAGGCTGATCAACTAAGGCAATTTTACCGAGTAATCAAAAAGTCAGTATAAATTTGAAAACTGAATAAATCACAGAATAATGTAGATAGAGAGGTACAAATTGTCACACATGCTTGGAACGTCATTGGGTTTTATTAGAACAAATAAATAAATAAATATACAAAAGTTCAAAAAATGTTCGACAGATGACGCTTCATCTGATCAGAATAGCAATAATTAGCATAACAAAGTAAGACAAAGCAAAGATGATGTTCTTTATAGGAAATGCTCAATATGTCCACCATAATTCCTCAACAATAGCTGCAGTCAAGGAATAATGTTGTGAACAGCACTGTACAGCATGTCCTGAGTTAAGCTGAGGCATTGGCGTCGGATGTTGTCTTTCAACATCCCTAGAGATGTCGGTTGATCACGATACACTTGCGACTTAGGTAACCTCAAAGCCAATAATCGCACGGACTGAGGTCTGGGGACCTCATTATTCCGTGGTTT
This sequence comes from Schistocerca gregaria, assembly GCF_023897955.1. Taxonomy (NCBI): domain Eukaryota; kingdom Metazoa; phylum Arthropoda; class Insecta; order Orthoptera; family Acrididae; genus Schistocerca; species Schistocerca gregaria. Next base: position 71,263,175 of record NC_064925.1, read on the forward strand.
ATTAATTTTTCAAATTTATACTGACTTTTTGATCACCCGGTATGTTCAATGAGTGCTTTGAAGTCAGCAACTATAGGACAGCCAGAATGATTGTGTTTGTGGACGTTAGGAAGAAGGTAAAAAGTGGGGGTTGTGTGATTTGAGTGGGGCGAGAAATTCTATGGATTTAGGTGTTAGTCATTGTGAGGGTCCTGAGGTTTTAAGGAAGGACAGCAGGTCAATTTAAATCACAGGAATTGGATCTTGATGGGATATGCTGTATGTAAAGATATCAGACAACTGGCGTAGACCTTCACTAACATACTCCTTTCAGTCAAGTACTACAGTGCTTGATCCTTTGCCTGCTGGTGGGATAATGATGGAGTTATCAGCCTGGAGTTCTGCAGAGGACAGTTTGGGGTAATGTTGTAGGGACCTGAGGAAGGGTTATGAAGCAATGCTGGAGCGTGAGTCATTCTTGGAAGGCTTGGAAGGGGTGATTTTGAGGTAGTGGTGGTGGATCAAGTTGCGATTGTGGTTTCAACTGTTCAAGGCTGGTTCAGTGTCAGGTTTTCTATTGGAAAGGTTTTGTGATTGGATTGCAAAGCAATATTTCCAAGGGATATTATGTGTAAAGAAAAATGGTTCCTTCACCAAAGCAGCATGGTTGGTTCCTTCACCAAAGCAGCATGGTCAAATCCAGGTTTAGGGCTGAAAGTGAGACTGTTAGATAATACAAATAAATCAGGAGGGTAGAGTGAATTAGATGAAAGGTTAAGGACACTGTAGTGTTGTGACTGCTTCTAGTGATTATGTGTTATTCTTGGTCTGGGAGGCAGTGAGTGGTGGCTGTGGGATGTCAAGGACATTGGCTAAGTGTGATTTGTAGGAGAGGACTGGTGGTTGATGCTGTGGCTGTTTTGGGAACTGCAGAGGGATGGGAAGTGGAACACCACTCTTAAGGTAGTTTAGGAGATGGTGGGATAGCTTTTTGAGGTGGAGTCTGGCATGTTGTCACACTTTGAAGTTGGCTTGGCGGATTATACCATCCAAGGAAACACAAAGGGCAGATAACTGCAGGATTTTGCAGGAGAAGTGAAGTCTGGTGGAGTGAAAATTGGCTGATGAGGCATATAGGTCACATAGTAGCCGGTTAAGAGCAAGAGATTGCTGTATTTGGAACTGTAAATGTTTAAACTGTCCAGCATATGAAAAAGATTGCTACTTACTGTAAAGGAGACTCATTAAGTTACTGACAGGCACAATTAAAAGACACTTACGTAATTCTTATGGCCACAGCCTACATCAGAGAAAGAGAAACACCCACCATTCATACACACAAGCAACCACACATCTTGTACATTTGACCGCCAACTGCACCACCTCAGGCCAGAATGCATGTGTAATGTAAGCAGCAATTGGTCAGTGAAGGTAAAGGGATAGTGGTGTATAGGTGGCGGAAGAGATGAACGCTGTCCAGCAAAGTGTGCTGGGAATGTCAACAGGCACAGTGTCAAGGTTATGACCACCACCAAAATGTGGCCAAGAGCAGTGTAGACTATCATGCAGCTGAACATAACATGCTTGATTTATATGGCTACTTCGCTACCCGAGCCACCTACATCCTCCCCTCCACCACCAGCTCTTCTGAACTGTGCAGATGGTAGATAGTAGTTGGCCTTACAACACACTCTCTGCTCCCATGATTATTCCAGCATCAACCTACAGTAACATACCCCTTCCTAATTTACTTCCAGCCAAGGCATGATGATACTCCAGGAGCTAAACAATCCTGGAACAGTGATGCATCTAGGCTATCAGATTCTGGAGAGCCTAGACCATCATGTAAGGAAGAATTGGTGCTTTCTATAATTTCTGGCAAAAGGTCTAAGATAAAACATATGCTAGCCACATTGGACATCAATATTTTACTAAAGACAAGGAAACTTTACACAATTGACAGTTGTATTAAACAGATGCAGCATACTCTTACTATCACATAGGAAGCTGGATATTGAGATGAGAATGCATTTGAGTTAGAGGGTTACAGGGTTTATAAAGGGGACCCAACCATAAAGAATACATAAAAAGTCACAATGCATGGAACAGCTTTCATGATCAAATGGAATCTAACAGAATCTGTAACGAATTTCACATCCCCATCAGAGTGAATATCAAATGGAATCTAACAGAATCTGTAACGAATTTCACATCCCCATCAGAGTGAATATCGCTTCTCTTGCTTAGATCAGTGAGCAATGGCTATTGCATCATAAATCCAGACATACATACCAACAGTAACAAAAAATCCAGAAAAAGTCGAATAGGTGTGGGGAACACTAAAAAATGCGGTATCAAAAATACCAAAGCACCAGATAAAATTATCCATACCTGACTTCAGCGCACATATCAGCAGAATATGTCTGACAACAAAAAATAAATCATTAAAAACTTCACACAAAGGAGTTGCGAAATTGCGATGACAACAGAGAAGCAATGATAGAAATTGTGAAAGAACAAGAACAACTACCAAGGAGGACGAAATGTAGGTGCTGCGACAGGATACGTGACAAAGTGCTAGAATGTGGACTAACAGTTTAGAAAAATGGAACTCCTGCAAAAAGGAAAGCTACTGGAACGCATTCATTGAGATCAGAAAGCTAATGTCAAAAATTTTTAGAGTAGAGAAATGGAAATATGACAAAAGATACAATTGTCAGACAGTACAACACTAGGGACTTTAGCAAAGTTTTGAAAGAAGAAATAACAGGCTACACATTGATGAGCCTTTACTTCAAAGATTCAAAAGGGAAAATTAATTACCATCAACAAAGAGAACTGCAAGTTACTAGCAAAATACTTCAAGAATGTTCTAAACTTTGAGAAACCAATAGGATTTTCAGACAACCTCTAAAGAAAATGCAACCTCAGAACCACTGCCACTGCATCAAATTGAACAATACATTGGCCAGCTGGGCGCCAGTCGAGGATGGGATAAGAGTTGAGACGTGGACACTGGAGGAAAGTGGGCAGTGGAGACCATTTGATGTTGTTGAAGATTCCTGGGAGAAAACAAGAATATTGGATGATTGGAAACAGGCCATAATCCATCTACTACATAAGGAGGGAGACAGGGCAGACACCAATGAGGCATATCTCTACTTCCAGTCACCTATAAAATTACATCCAAATCTCTACTGACTAAAGTAAGAGTTCAAGCAGAACACACAATTGGTGAATGTCTGGCAGGGTTAAAAGGAATATATCTTGCCCGGAGCAAATTTTAACTTTAAAGCAATCGTCACACTCAGATCATTACTGAACCTTAACACAGATGTTGCCTTCATTGACTTAAAAAAAAAAAAAAAAGTCTATGTTTCCATAGACAGACAGAGAATTGCTAACACTTTAAGAAGCAGGCATTGACAAAACCACCAGACATTTAGTCATGCGCGTGTACACACACACACACACACACACACACACACACACACACCTCAAATGTTGCATTCCTAGGAGAAGTTTCTGAACCCTTCAGAATTGAGGCAGGGCAGTGGGCTCTCCACTTGGGTATTAGACTGAATTGAGAGAGATTGAGATAGAGATTAGGAAGAGAAAAATATTGAAGGAGTCTTTCCGAAACAAGGAAGAGGAAGGTTGAAAGTGAAGCGTCTGGCTTTTGCCGACAATATTCCAACAATTTCTAATGATAAAGAAGGCACAGAGATAGGGACAGAAATACTTCACAAAATTGTAGCTAAAACCTATGGTATCATACGTCTTTATCAACCCCCTGGCGACTCACAATTGGCAACAAAAACATGTTTCCGACAGACGCTGATAGCGGTCATGTGGGTACACAGTGGATACAATGATACTGAGTCATACCTTCAGTGGCTCTGACTATGAGCACCTTCTGCCACTGTGGTATAGGATGGTTGCTGGCAGCTTCACATCCCAATCTCTGTCACAGTTTTCGACAGTCTGCAGTCTTAGTCAGCCTTCAGCAGTTCACTCAAACATTAGTAGCAGAAGCCTCACAGTGCGCAATCCTATTTAGTTTGCTTCTTGTAATAACTAGATTTTATTACCATTAGTTCTTTTGTAAAGTTTCTTCACAACACTTGGAGAAAGCTATAAGTTAAGTAAAACTTCTGTTCATTGTATTTATATTTTCACTAATTATTTCTGCTCATGTCCAGCTATGCTAAGAGGACAACTGTTGCACCATTCTGTAGCCCATCTGTCCTTACTGCTGTGTACGAAGTAGTACACAGCGAAATCAGATTACAAATATTGTATGGAAAAATATAATGCATTGAACGTAACCACAATAGAGAAAAATATCTACAGACACAACATTAAAAGAGTTGATATGTTTAAATATTTGGAAGAAGGGATACATTCGAATGGATTATATAACACCACAAATAAAGAAAGACTAAACAAAAAGAAAATAGCATACAAACTCAGCCAAAACAGAGATTACATGAATATAATCCCAGAAAAAACTTTTACTATGCAGCGTTAATTGAACTAGAAGCTCTACACGGATCTGAATGTATTACACTGAATAAAAGAGGCAAACAAGAAGAACTAGAAAAGAAAGCAAGGAAACCGTTCAGAAAAATTTAAGGACCAGTAAAAAATAAGGGTTACAACTGGATTAAGAGGAGAACTGAAAATTTTAATAATGGCACAATCACAGACACAACGAGGAAGAGGAGATTAAAGTTTTACAATCATATTTGTAGAGTGAATGACAACAGCTTAACCAAGAAAATTTTCAGTTTCCTTTTCAAATTAAAAAATCTGTGCAGACTGGCTGGAAGACAAAAGAAAGGATTTGAGGAGACTCAACATCACAGAAGATGCCATATAGAGCAGGGAAAATTTCACCCTGCTGACCAGTACTGTAAAATTTCATATCCAACAGCTAAAAATGCAACCTAGGATTGATGTCAAATGAACAGGTAGGCCACCTGCCAATGCATGATGTAGTTCAAGGAAGATCAGACAAAAAGGATTGCATGCTGTTTAAGCAGTCTACAATTGACCAAATTCTGTAAAAAATAAATAAATAAAATAAAATATTTAAGAAACAAATCATACCTTTGGTAGAACAAAAAGATTGCAATGTAACTTAAAGGATGCTGTTTCATTATTAACTAGCCCACTGATAATGAGTCGTGTCCTTATACTCAGTGAGGTGGTTCAGGTATTTGACCTTGAACCCTGCTGTATGTTATTTGCTGTCACAGAATGAATGACACTTGCAGACTTGCCTAACGTCCCAGTACACAGAATCAAAATAAGGCCAGCATATGCAAGATACAGTTTAATGTGCCACGCTATTCTACAGAAAAATTGCTCCAGAATGATATAGCAGTTTGCCTTGGGTGACACTGTAAGGAAGTTGGAACACCATGTTTATCTGCATTTGTCCTTGCAGATATCAGAAACTTCTGAATGATCACATTACATGCGACACAACTTCTGAAGACAAAAACCCAATTACAAAAACCATTTTTCTGTTGTGTTTATATGTTTGACATAAATGGATTTTTCTAACCCAGTTAAAACTGGTTTTCATAGCATCAATGTTTTACACATATGGTGTCTGTAAATAAAGACCCCAATTTTGTTTCCTTAATGGGATGAGGCATTAATAATTTCATATTATATTTTGACTAGCTTAGCACCTGCTCTTCTTCGCTCACATAGGCTGAATCGTCTGCACAGATTTAATCTTTTTTTATACGAATTTTTACTTTCACAAATTGAGCACCTTCTAAACTTTTCACACTAATTAAGACCATAGAAGCATGATCTTTTCTGAATGTACAGGGTGATTATAATATAAGTTAAACCGCTGTAGAAATCACACCACTGGTCAGAATGACTTCAAATTGCAACGGAATATTATCGTGGAAGGGGGAAGAAGAGTAAATAGTTACAAAATGTAGCAATAGATGTCACTGTAAGCATTGTATTTTAATAGTGGTCAACGACAAGTGACAAATGAATCATACAACAATGGCCTAAGGTGTACATTTGACATTAAACACACTGTACTACTCAGTGTGCATTGGTGTACAGGTGTGATACTGTTAGTTACGTAAGCCCATCCACCACAGCAAGGTCATATCACATCAGATGGAAAAAATCAGTTTTTAATTTTCCTGAGGCCAAAAACCACATAAAAAGCATCAATCAAAATTAAATCGGATTATTAATTTCAGTGTGACTGGCAGAAAACCACTTTCTGCAACAAATTGAAATCAAGTAACAGCATGTTCCACAACTGATTGAAATGTTTCCAGGGTCACGTTCAGAATGTATTGCGCAGTGCATGCCTTCAGTGCAGCTAAGTTTGCAATCTGAACACTGAACACAACGTCTTTCAAATAGCCCCACAGCCAGAAGCTACACAGCCAGAAGCCACACAGATTAGGATCAGGTGATCGGGACGGCCAGGCTGTAGGGAAATGGCGGCTGATAATTCTAGCATTTCCAAAATGGCGCTTCAGCAGCTTTGCAGTGTTCGGAGGTGTGCCATCTTGCATAAAAATGATCACATCCATGCTGTTGGAGAGCTGGAATGACGTAGTTGCACAAGAGACACTCATAGCGCTTACCAGTGACGGTACATGTAACAGGACCAGAAGCACCTGTCTCTTCGAAAAAATATGACCCTACGATAAATGATACTGTAAACCCACACCACACAGTGACCTTTTTGGGATGAAGTGGTACTGGTTGATTTGCGTGTGGATTTTCCGTTGCCCTATATTCGACAGTTCTGTGTATTGGCCATATCCTGTCAGATGGAAGTGGGCTTCGTCTGTCCACAAAATATTTCACGGCCAATCATTGTCCACTTCGATGTGAGTAAGAAATTCTAAAGCAAAGGTCTCTCTTGCTGGCAGGTCAACAGGAAGCAACTCATGCACATGGGTAATTTTGAATGGATATCAAAGAAGGATGTTTCATAGGATTTTACGCACCAGGCTCATGGCTATGTCCAGTGTTCGGGCAATTCTCCAAGCGCTACACATTTGCATACTGCCACTCGTGTATTCCTGCATTGCTGTGGCTGCTGCGTCCACCGGTGTCAAATCAATTCGTTTCCTTCCTCTACCGTGTCGCACACCAGAAGGACACGTCTTTTCAGATTTCCAAATCATTTTCTCCAGACCCATGGCAGTCATCGGACCAACGCCTTTTTTTTGAAACCCTTCAGTGTCTCGAACTTCTGCAGAGTGACACGTGCACAGTCATCATTCTTGTAATACAGCTTTACAAGCAGAGCACGGTCCTTCATTGAGTCAGTCATGGCAAACGTCGCAGATGTTAAAGGAGGAAAAGCAGTGTACCCAGCGTGTTTTTACCAACTTCAATGAGTCGCGCACATGCCAGGTGTTATGTATTCTGACACATACAGCACCATCTATTGTTTATTTTTCACTCATGTTTTTTCTTCTGCCATACGTTTTCACCCTATCTGATAATATTACATTGCAATTTGATGTCATTCTGACTAGTGGTGTTATTTCTACAGTGTTTTGAAAGTTTAATTTTAATTATAAAATCACCTTGTACTTCTGACCAAAAAGCAATTCTGGTAGCTGGAGTCCAAAGTTTTTGTTAATCATGCCTTTTGCATCCTTGTAGTAATATTTCCGTAGAAACTTTCAACCCTTACACACTTCTTTATATCTAAATGAAAAAATGAAATACAAATTGTTATCGCTGTAAAAAAGTGAAAAACATACTTTTTTTTTAAATTTCCAACAGAGAAGCCAAATACAAACTTTCATAATTACTTTCATAACAAAATTATTTCATAAAACTTTTCACCCCCTTTTTCACTTCCTTAGAGGGTTAAATTTTCCAAAACACTAAAACAAGTTTTTTATTGTTATTATTATTATTATTATTATTATTATTTTGTAACTGAGGAGGGAAATACCTAAGTTTCATAGAAGTGGCTTTAAAAATGCTTTAGTAGCTCTTTAAGATGATTTCTTTTTTAAAAAAACCTTAATGCGCTGTTGTATATCCTTAGGGGGTTGACTTTCCAAAAATGCCGAAACACACCATGTGATTTACAACAGTATGAAGTAGTTATGGAAATATTTTGAAAATTTTCAATTATGTACTTTTTGTAAAAAAAATAAATCAAAATATTAATTAGCATTTTGAAAAAGGTTATTAATTAGAAGCTATGTTTTGTTGTATATCCCTGGAAAGAGCATGCAAAATGACACCTTTCCCAGTTCTCTAGCTCAATTAGGGCAGCTCTTAGGGCAATTTTAAAAAAAAAAAGTCCGTTTGCACATTTTTGGCCAGTTTTTGAAAAGTTTACATGACCATATTGCAGGAATGGTTTTAGGTAAAATATTGAAATTTGGTATTTTTCTTAGTTTCAGCACCCACTATAAGTATACCAACTTTCAGCAAAATCTAAGAGGGTGAGGTAAAATTTTTATTTAAATTGTGTTGATTTGACATGGAATGACTCTCCCTCCATCGCTTGCTCCTACCCATACTCCCATACTTCATTCATTGAATTTTTGAACAATGGGGGGAAACTGTTTATATACAGTGGTGTCTCAATATTTTGTTGTAGCATTTATTGTCACTGGATTGTTTCAGCAGTGTATTTACATTTATTCCATTTCAGATGAGTTTAAAGGTCATTGCTTACTAGAAGCAGCAAGGCAAGCAGACCCAGCTAAGGTGAAGAAGTATTTAAGTCCAGATGTTGTCAACTTCAAACATCCTTACACTGGTGATACACCTCTTGTAAGTATTTTCTATTTGTTTATTCATCATAGATCCGTTTCAGATCTTATTAATAACCTGTGTTTATATAATTACAACATCGTTGAAGCACAGGATAAAAGTGCTGTGATGTGCAACATATTAGAAAGCATGAAAGCAGTTAAAAACGTATAATCACAATTATTTGTGTGGTACACATTCTGTGAAATGAAATGGGGGGGAATAGCAGATTATTACGTAGTTGGGTATTTGATATGGTTTCTGCTAGTTATGTGTTGGATTAAATATTATCAATGCCAAAGAGTGCTAAATAACCAAATTAGATGGTATGAATAGGAATATGCACCTGCTCCATGTATATTGATTGTTCTGTGATGTGGCCTCATGGTGTATATGACCACATGAAGTGTAGTCAGTATCATGGTCAGCCCAATTCCAGTAATTTCTTTTGTATCCCCATCCAGTGCTGCAGTCTGAGTTGGACAGAAAAGTGAAAATTTTAAATCCAAACAAAACCAATATCTCTTTAGAATTGTAATAATTTCTGGGCAATAAAGGAAGTTAATGGTTACTGCTTTGAGTAAAATATGAGATACACAACAAATCCCATTTATGGAAAAATGTTATCTGTAATACTGAAGGTAACACAGACAGGTAAATGTTGGAATTATTGCATCGTCTGTCTATTGCCACAAATGTTTTAAATGTATGCTGGTTTTCATTTATTGCCCCTTTTACCACTGAAAATTTGATCAGAATTAGTTTTCATCAAACTGCTCACTGGCCATTGTTCTATCAAAACTTTGCTTTTATCCTTCATTTTTAAAATATTGTTCTTATCTATAATCGTGAAGCATCAGATGTCATAAAGACGATGCAATAATTCCAACATTTACCTGTCTGTGTTTCCTTCAGTATTGCAGATAACATTTTCCATAAATGGGATTTGTTGTGTATCTCATATATTTTTCTCAAAGTAGTAACCATTAACTTCCTTTATTGTCCAGAAATTATTACAATTCTAAAGAGATATTGGTTTTGTTTGGATTTAAAATTTTCACTTTTCTGTCCATCTCAGACTGCAGCACTGGATGGGGATACAAAAGAAATTACTGGAATTGGGCTGACCATGATACTCACTACCCTTCATGTGGCCATATACAGCATGAGGACACATCACAGAACAATCAATATACATGGAGCAGGAGCATATTCCTATTCATACCATCTACTTTGGTTATTTAGCACTCTTTGGCATCTTTGATTGTTTGAAAGCTTGCAAGCTCATGAGGCAGAGGAACCTTAATATTTTGCCCACCCCCAAGATCAGTTCCGCGTTAAAAAGAAAAACAGGGTTACAGATGTACAGTGCCTATGAATTCATGCAAATGTGCTGTCAGACTTTTTTGAGAAAGGATTTTATCAGAGAAAATGAATTTAAGACATTCTCCAATATCTAAGAGTTCAGCTAAAGGAAATACTTACAACTTATCAAAGCTATAAAAGATGGCACAAGGAGGTCAGGAGGAAGGGGGTCAATGAGTATTAGCAGTGTGTATGACAAAGACTTCAAACATTTCACAAGTCGTTAATGTCTTTGATACAAAGATTAATCATCATAATACGGGGGGAGGGGGGGATTTTATGCCAACCTTTTAAAAATACTTTGATGTAGTCAAACAACGGAAAATTTAGAATTGAATATATCAATATTATGAAAATGATAGTCATGTTGATAAATTGGGTTTCTGACAGTTATTCACGGCATTCCTACAGGATATTTGAACTGCGTGCCTCGTAGATAGGCACAACAAAAAGACCACAAAATGAGCTTTCGGCCATCAAGGCCTTTATTGAAAACACACACACACACACACACACACACACACACACACACACACACACACACACACACACACACACACAAACAAACAAACAAACAAACAAACAAACGGACAAACAGGACCACAGTCTCTGGCAGCTAAAGCCAAACTACGAACAACAGCACATGGTAACCAGGTAGGGGTAAGGAGGAGGCTGGTGCAGGATGGGGGAGAGATAGCAGGGTAGGGGTGGGTATAGTGAAGGCAGCTAGGTGCAGTCAGGACGTTAGTCAGTGGGTAGAGGGGGGTATGGGGGGGGGGGGAGTAGCAGAAAAGAAGTAAAAAAAGACTGGGTGTGTTGGTGGAATAGAGGGCTGTGTAGTGCTGGAATGAGAACAGGTTGGTTGTGGGATTAAAGGGACCAGACTGCTACGGTCACTGGTCCAGTGAGAACAGGGAAGGGGCTAGATGGGTAAGGGCAATTACTAATGAAGCTTGAGGCCAGATACTTTATACACTCCAAGACAAAGAACAATAATGCATCGTGAAGGAATTATCCAAATGGGACAGAAATCGGTAGATGTGATGTATCTGTACAGACAGACAAAAGATTACAATTTCAGAAAATTGATGGATTCATTCAAGAGAAAGAGCTTGACAAATTGAACAAGTCATTGAGGCACTGATCCATCTCTGGCCTATAGCAAGTAGCCTTTTGGCTTGGCATAGATTGATAGAGTTGTCGGATGTTCTCCTGAGTGGTATTGTGCCAAATTCTGTCCAATTGGTGTGTTAGATTGTCAAAATCCCAAGCTGGTTGGAGGGTCATGCCCATAATGCTCCATATGTTCTCTGTTGGCGAGAGACCTGGTGACTCTGCTGGGCAATGTAGGGCTTGACAAGCATAAAGACGAGCAGTAGAAACTCTCATGATGTGTGGGCAGGCATCTTGCTGAAATGTAAGTCCAGGATGGCTTCCGCGAAGTGGAACAAGAAGGGGTGTAGAATATGGTCGATGTACAGCTGTGCTGCGTGGGTGCTGTGAATGACAACTGAAGAGGTCCTGCTATAAATGAAATGGCACCTCAGACCATCACTCTAGGCTGTTGGGACATGTGGCAGCAACAGTCAGGTTGGCATATCACTGCTGTCTGGTGCATCTCCAAATGCATCTTTCCTGGTCATCGGTCAGTTTGAAGTGAAGTTCATCACTGAAGACAGTTCAACTCCAGTCAGTGAAATTCCAGGCCCAATATGCCCAACACCAGTTTAAATGGGCTTGTTGGTGTTCAGAAGTCAATGGTAGTTGACATCCCTGACTGTCGCACGCCATACAGTCTTATAACCAGGGGCGATAGTCTGGGGTGCCATTTCATTATATAGCAGGACCCCTTCGGTTGCCATACGCAGCACTCTTGCAGAACAGTGATACATCAACAGTATTCTTTGCCCCTTTTTGTTGCCCTTCAGGGCAAGCTATACTGAGCTTATGTTTTAGCAGTAATGCCTGCTTGCACACAATGAGAGGTACTACTGCTCATTTTCCTACTTGACAAACGTACCTTGGCCAGCAAGGTCACCGGATCTCTGTTCCATTCAGAACATTCAGAGCAGGGCCCTCCAATCAGCTTGGGATTTGTCACAGCTCCTCTCAGGAAGATATCCAACAACTTTTTGATTTTCTCTGACAGTAATCATTTGCTTGTGTGTACAAGTACAGCACATCTACAGATTTCCATCCCATTCAAATAATTTCTTTGTGGTGCATTTTGTTGTTATTGTTTTTAGTGTAATTTAAAAATATGCAAAAAAAAATTGTGTGTGATGATGTGTTCTCCCAGACTACATAAATGTTTTAAATTTTACAGTGAAACTCTAAACCTAAATAGTTTAGGTTGAAGTACCCTCTCTCCTTGGTAAAAAAAAAAATCATTCAACATGTGTTATTAATTGGTAATGACAGCAAATTAGAAGTAGTTTGGGAGCATATTGAAACCAGCAATTATAGGCACTTGATTGGTTAGGTTTGTTTATATTCCGAAAGAATACAAAAGTGGGGTACAAACTTCAGTTTAATAAGGTCGAAGGCCTTAGTTGTAAGATGGAGAAAGTGTGATTGCTACCCATTGTGATACAGATCATTTTTTATTGTAATTTCAGATTGAAAATTCTTAGAGCTAGTATAAAACTTAAGTGTGTGTGTGTGTGTGTGTGTGTGTGTGTGTGTGTGTGTGTGTGTACTCTTTTTATTTTTATTCCCATGAGCTACACAATTATACCTCTCTCTCTCTCTCTCTCTTTCACAGCATTGTGCTGTTGCTTCACCTTATCCTAAAAGAAAGCAAGTCATGGAGACACTTATTCGGAAAGGAGCTCATCTGAATGAAAAGAATAAAGACTTTCTTACTCCATTGCATATAGCAGCTGACAACTCACATTATGATGTATTAGGCGCACTGCTAAGCCATGGAGCAAAAATTAATGCCGTCGATGGATTAGGACAGACAGGTATTTAGTTGAACTCTTCAGTTAAAGAACTAAGAACACATTAAAAACTGTTTGTTGTAAGAAGATACTGTGTTCATTTTCCAATGACACAAAAGCTTACAGTAAAAATCACACTACATATGTTGCAATGTGCACAGAGTCTAAATTTTCTGACAATATGTAAAGGGCTCATAATTCTATGCTACATGTTTTCCTCATAAGACAGTAATTTTGTTAATAAAAAGCTGTTTAGTAGTGCACATATGATTTATTATTTGATCTTAATTCAAACTTAGGAGAAACAGTGATTATTCATTATAAATGTGGGGTGAGAGGGGAAACATTATGTAAATCTGAACTATTAACAAATTTGATTGAAGTTTCTTGGTTCACAACTTTAAATACCATTGGCCCTCTATATTGCTTACAGAATTTTCTATGCCTATTATTCAGTTTTATATTGCATTCATAATTATTTACTAAATGTATGTTCAATTATTATTAATGGTTTACAGTTTTTTTAAATAAGTAAAAACTTAGCTTCTCATGTGAGTGTTGTAAAATGGCATGAAAACTGTTCCATAAAATTTTTGGCAAACTGCCAAATGTCTGCAACTTGCTGCCACAATATTTTGGTGCAGAGTTTCTGGCCGTCTTCAGGTGAATACTGACGAAATTGCACTGAGCTCATGTATTTAAGATCCTGCCATCATGTGCATTGCTTATCCAGCTCACGTCGTGCATATGCAACTTAGGAACATGCAATTCTCTTGCAAGTCTGCATTGTACTACATGCCCTCGCTCGTGAAAACTTGCCATATACATATCAAATTTTCTTCATATAGTACAATTACAGAACAATGCTGGCTATGAGGAGGTTTTTCTATGACAGGATTCCCTGCAGAGTTTAACTGAAAGCTGCCATCTAAATTAATAAGGGACACTGATAGCCGTTTTTTGATGAGGTGAGCTTTCACCATGAAGGGCATGCGGCGCAGTGCTCAGACTTGCAGCAGTAGCACACGCGCTCAAGCAGCATGTGGACAATGCCAGCTGAATACATCACACAAGTGCCAGTGGGGTCTTAAAAGACGTGAGGTCAGTGCATTTTCTTTAGTGTTCACCTCAAGATGGCAAGAACTCTCTGCACTGAAATATCATGGCAGCAAATTGGAGACATCCAGCAGTTCACACACAATTTTATGGAACAATCTGTTTTGTCTGTGGTTAGTTTTGCTATCCCATTAGTAGAAATCACAACGGTTATAGTTTACTACTTCAAATATTATTGCTTATTCAGTTTTATTTAGCAGACCTACTATATACTCATGCAGATTGCAATAACAGTGTGTGGTTGCCTGCCACCATTCAGCACCTCCTGTATGTGATGAGTGTGAATCTATATTTTTTAACAATAATATGGAAAGGGTAGACCACTACTCACCACATAGAGATGTTGAGTGAGCAGACAGACACATTGATAAAGACTTCTAGGTATTATTAGCTAAGATATGTACAGAACAAAACACATGCACAACTCAACCACACATCACTGGATGCTAGGGCCAACTGCAACCACATCCGAAGCAAGCAACAACCATTGCCAGAATGAGTACTGGGGGTTCAGATGGGGGTGGGGGCACTAGAATATGTGTGGACAGTGCAAAACCACAATGAGAGAAGTGGGAATGATATCCCTCATTTCAAGCCACGACGAGAGTTTGTCGGAATCCTGGTGGAGACTATGATTCAAATTCTGGGTGGTACAGAGTCCTGAGGAGGGGTGCTACTATGTGGCCCAACACTGGGTATGTGGCGCATGGTTGGTGGCTAGGGAGCCTAGGCATGCGAGTCCTTAAATGTAAATTGAAGGGGAACACTGCTGTCAGCTGCAGTGGGACGTTACACAGAATCAGCGGCGACATGTGAAAAGTGTATCAAACAGGGATTTGAACTCAGGATGTCCTGCTTACTAGGCAGGTTCGTTAACCACTGCGCCATCCAGAACACATCGTTATTGCAGATGTGCAGATTATTTCGGCGTGCATCACGGCCGACTCACATTCCCAATGAACGCCACCTGTCAGTCATTCCCTGTCCATTGACTCCATGTTTGCTACTCTGTGATTCCCACAGGAGGTTGGGTATATTTGTGCATCTGCACTGAAGAAGGTGGATCCATTGCCCAGCTAGGCGTATCAGTTATATGAGCATGTGCTGTCTGCTCTTTTGGACATGTCCGAAAGAACAGACACCACACAGAATCTGCAGCTGTGGAACATTAAATGTGAATTGGAGGGGATCACGGCTGCCAACTCCAGCAGAACATTAAGAGGAATCAGCAACAATGAGAGAAAATGTATAACATACTGGGATTCAAACCTGGGATCTCCTGCTTACCAGACAAGTTCATTACCTGCTTTGCCATCTGGGACATGTTTGAAAGAACAGACTGTGTGCATTCATATAATTGATACGGTCAGCCAGGCAATGGGTCCAACTTCAGTGCCAATGCAAAATACGTCCAGTCTCCTGTGGGAATGTCAGAGTAGCGAACATGGAGTCAATGGACAGGGACTGCAGATAGGTGGTGTTCAGTGGGAATGTGAATCGGCCGTGAGGCATGCCAGGATAGTCCGCGCACTTGCAGTGATGCTGTGTCCTGGATGATGCAGTGGTTAACCCACCTGCGTACTAAGTAGGAGATTCCGGCTTCGAATCCTGGTCTGGTACACATTTTCACTCGTTGCTTCTGATTCCGCATAATGTCCCTCTGCAGCTGGCAGAAGATCCCTTCAATTTTCATTTAATGTTCCTAAGCTGTAGATTCTGCATGGTGCCTTTCCTTTCAGACATGTCCAAAAGAACAGACACCATGCATTCATATAGTGAGAGACCTATTTCTGGACTAGGTGGGGATTCTGATAGCTGGAAGGATTCTTTGAGATGGCCCATGAATAGATTGGCATAGAACGGTGCCATGTGTGTTCGCATGGATTTTCTGCAGATAATGCCTTCAAAGGAGAAGTGATTGTGGGTGAGGATGTAGTTGGTCATGGCATCGAGGATGGGGGTTATAAGTGTGGAGTCAGAAAACGAGCGTTCAATAGCAGGCTGTGGTCATTGAGGAGGTTACTGTAGATGAAGGCTGTATTGATAGGAATGAGTAGGGCACCATGCTCCAAAGGGACGGAAACTGTAGAGAGTCAGTTGAGGAAGTGGTTAGTGTCTTTATATAGGAGTGTAGGTTATGGGGTGTAGGCTGAAAATGTTGATCCAGAAAGCAGAAATTCCATATGTGGGGGAGGTGGGGGGGCTGTAAGTAGCCACAAAGGAGTTTCTGGGCTGGTTGGGTTTGTATGCTTCAGAAAGCATGTGGAAGGTAGAAGTGCAGGGAGTGTTGGGGGTGAGAATGACAGGTAGACACAGGGCTCTGGGACGGGCCTAGGGATTTGAAGTTGGACTTAATATGCAGCCACATTTCTGGAAAAGGGCTTACTGTGGCATGGGTTACAAATGGACCTATCTGACAACTGGCTGAGTCTCTCTACCAGGTAATCCCTGCATTTCATAACCACACTTGTAGAACCTTTGTTGGCAGGTAGGATTTAGCTTGATCTGTTTTTAAGTGGTAGATTGCAATTATTTGTGCAGAGCTGTGGTTGGTGTCCATGCTGAGGGACTTGAGAAAATATGACAAGGCAAGGTTAGAGGTTAGGAAATTCTGGAAATTGAACATGGGTTGATTTTTGTGGGCAATGGGGATAGATCATATTTAGATGGAATAAATTGATTAAAGTCAGGTTCATACTGGGTTTTAGATAGAAAGTCTGAAATGTAGGTTTAGTGGCAAAAGTTTTTCCACTGTAGGGACTATGAGAAAGAGAGGAGCTTGTGGTCTTGTCCAGCATGATTTAATATGGGAATGGGGCAAAAAATAAGGCCTTTGGAAAGGACTGCTACTTCTGTGGAGCTGTGGCCTTTGACGACAGGGTGTGGGTCCGTTTAGTCTCTGGGTTCTATAGGTGGCAGGAGGGATTCTGAGGATGTGCAAATGCAATGTGTCTGTAAGATAGGGTTTGGCGACTATGAGAGGATGCAGAGGTGGTTTGATGGGAGGCTCTTGTAGTGGTGGTGGTTAATGTTAGTCCAAGATAGGAATGTGAGGTGAATAGCTTGGACAATTTTCTGAGGTGATGTGCATGCTGCCCCAGTCCCTGGAGGGCAAGGGTTCTATCTGAGAGATGGAATGCAGGAATTTAGGATTGCAGAGCAGGAGGGCTGTGTGGGTGGAGCAGTAGTTGTTCAGTTAGGGTGATATACTCATGGAATTTAAACAGATGGATTGCTATGTGGCAAGGCGGGGTGCAGACAGAGATGGGTAATTTAAGAGTCAGGTCATTTTGGGAGATTCCGTGAGCTAGGCAACAACGCTGGAATAGTATGAACAACTGGGTTCTGGCTAGGGATAATATTAATTTTTCTGTATTTGGTGGAGATGAAAGGAGCAAGAACCCATAGTGGAGGATAAAGAATACACTGCTTGAGATAAGTTTGGAATACTATCATAAAATTTAGTCTATGATACTAGAGGTCTCATTGACCTTTGCATTTCATGCATTATCCAGTTAGTCCAAATACTGAACAGTGTTTACTACTGGCATGCTTTGTGGCCTTTCCCTCTCATGTAAACGTACCGCTACCGCAGTGGCTCAGCATGAGCAGACCAGCATCAGCAACAGCTTCTTTCAGTTCATATTCAGTGCTGCAGTAACATGCCACATAGACACATACAACACTTTGATAGAGGCCAATAGTGGTTTTACTTTCAATACGTCATACAGAGAGAGACGGGAAACGTGAATGATAGAGCTAGCAGAGGTCATCCTTGTGTGACAGCACCAATGCAGGATCATTTCCTCCAACTGTCAGCTCGCAGGTGCCCAACATCAACTGCCAGATACATTGGAAATGACTTTTCCTGGGCAACAGGGATTCGTATCTCAGACCAATCACTGCATAGAAGATTGCATCATTGTGGTCTTCATTCAAGATGGCCATTTAGAAGTTTTACACTGAACCAAAGGAACTGACGCAATCGAAGAACCTGGGCTCTTGCACATCAACATTGGACCATTGCAGAATGGAGTAATGTTGTGTTTGCCGCCAAGACCAGGGTTGCTTTGTGACCGGGCACCAGAGGTGTCAAGGTTTATAGAAGCACTAGATGGCACCAGGAATTGTGGTATGTTCAAGAAGTCCATCTTTTTGCAAATGAAAGTGCAATGTTCTGGGCAGTAATTCCCATCTACGGCAATTTGGCATGCCCCTGTTACCTTCAAGAGGTCCTATAGGTGATTGTAAGGCCCTGCAGATGTGAAGTCAGTGACAACTTCATGCTAGTTGATGACAAAGCCAGATTGCACCGTACTCTAGCAGTCTCTTGGTATGTTCAAAGATGCAACAAACATTGAATGCATTGGCCATCACAGTTCCCAGACATGAATGCACTTGAGGATGTGTGGGACCTGTTAAAGGTGACCACCTGACAATCTTCAGGACCTCACTGAAGCTGCCATTGAGGAGTGGCACCCCATACTCAAAAGATAAACTTGATGCTCTCATCCCAAGCATGCCTCACAGAGTGGAAGAACCTCGTCCGTTCGTGGGGAGGACAGACTCACTGCTAAAGACTAATAATCGTAGTCATGAGCTAAACATTTTCACTGTTTTTGTTTTCAGGATTTACACTTAGGAGAGATCCTGCTTTGTTTTGTAATGATTTTTTGTAACTAACCAAAATTGTGCTTGTTTTCAGGAGGAGGAATTATATTTATTTTGATAATACTGATGTACTATAAGAAATTGTAGTCCACTCTGATATTCCAAACTTCTGTTGATTTTGTGTGTGTGTGTGTGTGTGTGTGTGTGTGTGTGTGTGTGTGTGTGTGAGAGAGAGAGAGAGAGAGAGAGAGAGAGAGAGAGAGAGAGAGGTAGGTGAAAGGAAGGGGGGATACCACAATTACCCGAAGATAAAGAAGAATATGAAGTATAGTGAAAAAAAAGGTTGAGAACTGAGTAAGTGCAGGAAAAAACGAAATAAAATGAACATGAAAACAGGGTTATATCAAAGTGAAAAAACCAATAAGAAGATGATAATAAAGTGGAATTTGATAATAAAGTGGAATTTTGGTTAGTGTGTGGGTGCCTGTCTTCATGTATGTTGCTTTTGTTTATAGAAATAACCGAACTCTAGAAAACTGTAACAAAACACAGTGAAACCTGCTGTGGTACAACACTTTTTTCAGGGACTGGCAGTTGACCCTCAATGTAAATAAATGTGCCGTATTGTGCATAAGTAGGTTGAAATGCTCATTTTTTTACTTTATAATTTCCAGTCAGTCACTGGAAATTGCAAAACCCATAAAATATCTGGTAATACACATCTAGTGAGACCTAAAGTGGAAAAATCCACGAACTGTTTGTAGAAGCAGCAGATGCTGGGGTGAGAATTGTTGAAATAATTCTCAGGGTATTGTATTCACTCTTTCAAGAGGCAGCTTACAAAACCTTCATTCAACTGAATATTGCTCGTCTTTGGATCTATACCAGGTAAGATTGATTGAAAAGGTATAGAAACTCCAAAGAATAGCAACAGTTTTGTCATGATTTGCTTCATAAAAGTGAGTGCACCAAAAAGATGCTCTTCAAATTGTAATGGAATACACTCCAAGAGGGCATTATGCATCATTGAGAGGTTTACTGCTAAAATTCCATGAGTCTTCATTCCAAGAAGAGGCAGGCTGCACATTACTGCCTTCCACATAAATCTTGCCAATAGATCATGAACGGAAATTGGAGAAATTTGAGCTCTTGTGAAATATAGGTGTGGATGGATCTGGACAGAGGTGGAAGATGTATTTATGACTGTATTGGAAATACAATGCAGGTTAACCAGGCATATAGCCAAGCATATAGTTGATAGAAGGACAAGATTTTTGTTTATTGAAGTCCAAGAGATAAGAAAGACTAATGAATGTAGGCAGATGTTACAAAACTCATAGAAGCAATAAGGTTGCTTATAGCTGAAGACTGTAATATATCTGGAACATCAAGAAAAAATTTGCCTTAGATTGGGTAATAACAAATATGAAAGCCGTTGTTATAATTTTACAAATTATATTCATAAGGGTTTGTATTAATCTGAACGTTTCTGTGTATATTTTTTCCTATAATATTCCTCATTCTATATGTCACGTATGTTGTTTACAGTGCATGTGATTTTGAAATGTCAGTCCTGTGCATAAATATATGTTACTGTTCTTTTCAGCTCTTCACCGATGCGCACGTGATGATAATCTTCAAGCTTGCCGCATTTTATTGTCGTATAATGTTGATCCAAACATTGTTTCCTTACAAGGATATACTGCTACACAGGTTGCTACGGAGAATGTTCTTAAAATTTTACAAGGTATGTTTTTTGGAATATAAATAATTTTTATGTTGCGAAGGTTTTTAATAGGTGTGGATAATTTCTCATCATAAAATTGTAGTATTTATTTTTCTGTTGTATTTTTAGTAAGGAGTAAGAGAGGAGCAAGAATGGTAACTTCTTAAGTTACAACAGAGGAATTCCACACAGGATTTGGTTACTATTTTTTATCGCTTCTAGAATTGCAGAATTTCATTTGTTGTAGGCCATTTGCATTGTTTGCCAGGCTATGTGTTTCAGTGAAAGAGTTAAAAACTTTTAAACTGTCTGTTGAAAAACTAATGTTATAGTGTAGATCAGGAGCAGCTGAGAAGCAACTAGTTGTGCAGATTTTTGTTACTCAGGTTGCCACATAATTGTGACTCGTTGGGTTTCATAATAAAAATAAATCTTTCACATACATATATTGATTGAAACGTTGATATCATGTCTGCAGCCTCATTATGGAGACATGGAAACTTTTCCAGAAAAAAACTTCGTAGTACTCCTGGATGGTTATAACGTAAAAGAATTTGTAATTAAAATAGGAATTATGTTCCAGATCAATTACTTCCATCTGTACATGCACAGGGGCACTTTGGATTGAAATGGTAAAATATGTCTCAAAAATAACTCAGACACTGATTTGAGATTGTCAGTGTTCCAAAAACATTTAGAAAACTATTCCTCTAATTCACTCCTTTCAGTGCTACAGTGATGTCTTCAAAATTCACATTTTCTTTAACAAAAGAGACCTTAGGGAAATGGACAGTGTTCTTTGTCAGATGTTCTCCCCTCCACAATGCAGCTTTTTTTTTTTAATGTGTATTAACTTTCCCCTTCAAATCAGAAATAAGTTACTTCTCTCCATGCAACATGTTACTGTGGGTGTTCATATGTGCAGCAAAGTTCACGAAAAATGTGAGGTGTGGAAGCCAGTCCGAATCTTTTAGTTTGCCTTAGTGCTTTTCTTTTCCTTCAGAAATTCTCGAATAATGAATCTTAAATAGAAAAATTGTTCTAGGCATGCCCGTTGACTTAAGCAATGTTCTTAACAGATATACATAACATCTCCGTACTGCCGACCAGAGTGGCCGTGCGGTTCTAGGTGCTCCAGTCTGGAGCCGAGCGACCACCATGGTCGCAGGTTCGAATATTGCCTCGGGCATGGAGGTGTGTGATGTCCTTAGGTTAGTTAGGTTTAATTAGTTCTAAGTTCTAGGTAACTGATGACCTCAGAAGTTAAGTCGCATAGTGCTCAGAGACATTTGAACCATCTCCATACTCTTTGTTCAGTTCTATCAAAAATTTTTGAAACTCATGCTGCAGAAAGTTTCCTATTTGTACCACCCGTTTCAACATCTGTCCTATGCTTGCAAACTTTGGACAAACTGCATCTTGATTTACGAATTGATGACGACTCCCATACAGATCATCTTGTGATCATTGTAATTGTTCTCTCTTTCACTGTCAGCCAAATCTTTTTGTGTGTTATAATACTATTCCAAAGTAAATTTGCATTGGCCATCAATTATGCGATTGCATAATACACATTAAGAATTCTCTACTGTCCCTTCAAGAAAGAACTGTAACTTTTATTCATATTTCAAGACTTGAGGTGATAGATTACTACATAGCCTCTTTTGAGGAATGGTACCTTATACTACGTGCAAATAGGAAGGAGGTAACAGCACTGACACTATGATTCCTTTGAACTGAAAACCAATGTTGTTCATGTAGAATATTGAAATGTATTCGGCAAACTCTTAGGCCCTCCGTAAATTATGAATTGGATCTACCTTAATTGAGATGGAAAATCCTACCCAGTTCTGACCATTACTCAAAAAAAAACTCGGCGATGTACCTGTCACATCACTTCCTGTAAGAACTATAAGAAACTCAATATTTTACAGGGATTACTTTTTCATTGTGACCTAATGTTACCGACAGATGAAGAACAACATGAACATTTGGAAAGGTGAGGAATTGTCTTCCTACATCACATACGTTGAGGACAGCAACACTACAAGATAGATACCGACACATTCATTTGCACTGTTGAGGAGAGATTCTTGTGTTTCCACTGCAGTGGAAGCCGTATTTCATGCTCGTGATGTAGGTACATATATGCCAGCACTTTAGGCATATGTCTTCCTGGTGGTGGAGACTTCACAACCCATGCCAGATTGCATTTATGAGGTTGTGGGAAATGTCTGTGATGTGATCATCCATGCCAATGGTAGTGCTATTCCCATTTCTTCAGGTCCTGGCCAGTGCTGTGGTGGACCAAAGGCATTGCAAAAGCTATTCAGGGTCATCGAAGGGCCCTGCAACATCTCAAGTATTATCCTTCAAAGACCACACTCATAACTTTCAAACAGCTTCACTCTACTATCTAATTAAATACAGTAAGAAGGAATGCTGGGATTGCTAAATCTCATCTTTAGTATCATACACCTCTTTATCCCAGATGTTGGCCAAGCTCTGTAGTCTGAGCCACCAGAGATCAACTACTACTCCAGATCTTTTCCCTCATGGTGGTATTTGAAATGATGCATCAATCTTTGCTGAACACATTGCATCCCAGCTTGTGATAGTCAGCATCCTCTTCTTGCCTGGCTACATTTCGGATACAGAAAAGGCTATTTGAAGAAATCAACCTATCTATCCTTCATCATGTGTCACACCAAATTATATAATGAACCTTTCACTGATAGAGAGCTGCTTCAGGCTCTTGACTCATCACACGATACAGCCCCAGGCACTGATTAGATTCATAATCAGATAATACAACACCTGATGTACTCAGAGACTCAATCTGGTCAGGTCTTCAACCATATTTGCTTAGAAAGTGTTTTTCCTTCATTATGACAAAATAGTACCATTGTCCCAGTCCCTAAAATTGGCAAAGATCTAATATCTGTCAATAACTATTGTCCCATTAGCCTTGTGAGTGTGCGTTGCAATCTGCTTGATAGAATGGTAGGTCAGTGCTTATGTTGGGTTCTCAAATCTTGAAGCTTTTTGACCCCTTGTCAGTGTGGTTTCTGGGAGGGTCAGTCCGCTTTTTCTAAACACCAACATCACATTGCCCTCCCTCCCCCTCCGCCTACAGGAGGCACAGCTTGACACCATCACATTTTACTTACCCTCCTTCAGTGGGGCTTTAAAGGCTCCTCACCACTTTTTATTTGTTAATCTTTATCCCCACAGTTGTTTCAGGTTAGAATTGGTGCATCACTCAGTTCTCCACAGGTTCAAGAGAATGGAGGACAGCGTCCCACAGGGCTCCATACTGACTGTTACTCTCTTCTGCATCGCCACCAGTGAGCTGGTGAACTCTGTTTGACAAATGATCAGTCGCACACTGTATAGCAGTGACTTTCACTTTGGTATAGCTTCCCATCTTTAGCCTCGACTGAATTTCAGCTACAGTGTGTCATGTAGAGGGCCTCTAGTTGGACCATTACAAATCGCTTCTAGTTCTCTTCCTTGAATATGCAAGTTGTGCATTTCTGTTGTCGTACCACAATCAGTCCTGATCCAGAACCATGCATGGGTACCCAGCACTTAACTTCGTTTCACAGACCCCATTTTCATGACACTTCAGTGATAAAAACCTGACATATTGACGAACTGAAGACTAACTGCATGTGAAAGTTTAACCCTTTCTCTGCTACAGATGTGCTATCTGCATTCCAAGTAGCTTTGTTGTCGCTATACGGCTCGCCAAATGGTACTACCTATATTGAAAGATGATGTTCGGCCTCTGTGAAACAGTTACCATTCGATTTTAAGAAAACTATTGGCTGAAAAAAAAATGGATTTTTGCATATCTTACAGTCTATGACATCTTTGTTTAATAAAGGATGGAATTTCTCTTTATTATTCATCATAGTTAATGTGCTGCATCAAATTAAGTAAAACATTGCACGATATTTTGAAGAGTTTGCAGAGGTAAAAACACACTGTGTAAACTTTGCATATGGTTGAATTTAGCTCATATGCTGTTGTGCATGAAATGTAAATGAGATTTCAAAATTTTATTAAAAATTGAAAATGAAACAATATTTAATTTCGTTCTTGAGTTGATGATTTTTATATATGACCAACATTTGCACATGGTGTACACAGTTCTGTCCATGCAGAGTTGGCAGCTTCCATGAAATACTAGTGGTCCATTTTTAAAAAAACTATTTGCTGCATCAAATTAAGTACAACATTGCACAAAATTTTAGGTAGTTTGCAGAGGTAAAAATGCATTGCGTAAACTTCCAATATGCTTGATTTTAGGTCATACATTACTGTGTACGAAATGTAGGTAACATATTGAAATTTCGTTTAAAACTGAGAGCAGAATGATACTTCATTCTTGATTTTTTATAACAGCTGGATGGCTATGCACGACACGCCCTTTTGCGTACGTGCACATTGGGAATCGTGTAGTCATAACAATTGTCGTATTTCATAAACTATTCAAGATATCGAAATTTTTTATTTATTTATGTATTTATGTATTTATTTATTTATTTATTTATTTATTGCAAATAATAGCATGAAAAGAGGCACATATGTTTCATGATAAATAATCGGAACTTTGTTATTCACCAAGATACGGAAGTAACTTGTCACTTGCAGTGAGAGGCGGACAGGACGTGGTGTATAAACACTTTGACAGCATTTAAGTAAAAACTCAGGGACCTCATTTCAACATTTCCTCAACACCTAGGGAGCACCGGAGTATCCACAGCAGTCAAAGGATTAACACTCTTTTTCCTTGCACATAAGTCTTGGTATGCAGCTCACACTATTCCATTCCATGTGTATTGGGCTCTGGTCTGGGTCTGACTGGACTACAATTGCCACATTGATGGTGTCATGGCACCTTCAGCTTTGAACTGAATAAACTCAGTCCATCATTATGGAGTAAGACTGGCTGCTGGCACCTTTCGGAATAGTCTGATAGGCAGTCTTTTTGCTGAAACTGGGAAGCCTGGATTTACCTCCTCAGGTATGACACTATTAACTCTTGCTTGCTTATGCAATCACATACCTATAATTTCTTTTAATCATCTAACTTACAAAATTATTTCTGCTTGCAAAGGGCATCAATCCCCTGGCACCCACACTCCAGTGGTAATACCAGTTGGAATGTGTCTTGAGGCCCTCTGGCAGGTCCTCCACCTAACTCACTTAGAACGTGCTCTCTGTTTTTTCTCCCACATGCCCTGCATATCATGTGGGTATCCCACAAAATAAACTGGCCATCTGTTTGGCTAGAGAAGCAATTACTTGTCCCAGATTTGCTTGATAGTCTTGCTGGTGCAGATAAGACCTCTCCTCTCTAGGAAATGGAACATCATCTAGCAGGCTATTGCACCTTCGAATAAACTCTGCCGTATCGAGAAGACTTCTGCTGCATGATGCTCTTCCTTCAATTTTGCCTGGAAGAAATCCACCTCCTATGATGACTCCACATTAGTCATACCAGATTAACCTATAATTTAATTGTATGTAACACGCTACATCCAGGTTTTCGTTGTGCAGCATTATGGGACATCTCCTAGCTCTCCTTGCTAAGCATCTCCAATTTGGGATTCTTGAGTTTCTCCTGGCATATTTAATAATCAAAATATCCACGGGTGTACTGCCGGTCTACAGTGTCCAACGGGCACAATATTTCGGCGATCATAAATGTCGCCATCATCAGGTGAACTGACGGACTGAGCTTCTGTGAACGTGCCGGCACGGAGATCCGTAAGCTATCGCTGCTCAGAGGGAACTGGGTTCGGTCGCGGCGGCGGCCATTTTAAATACCCTCCGCTCGTGGCGCGCTCCTTTCGCTGTCCGCACCCCGCGCCACAGTCGCCCGGTAGAACAGACTGCGATGGCATCTGAGATGACATCCGTGTGATGGTTCTGTCCGCCGTGGTCATCACAACTATACGTTTGCTCGATTTACTCTTGATTAACCCAATCGCTGGTTCCCAAGCCTTGCTAAGATTATAGCCAGTCATGGTTAATGAGGTCATCATTGGTGCGAATTTCGATGGCCTCTCTTACAACGTTGCCCCAGTATCTCGACGTCTGTACCAGAATCCTCGTGTGTTCATACTCCATAGCGTGATTTTCCGACAAACAATGTATAGAGACCGCTGACTTGCTCGGATACATCAGTCGAGTGTGCCTCTGGTGTTCAAGGCATCGATCCTCGACGGTACGCTTCGTCTGACCAATATACAACTTGCCACATTGACACAGAATCTGGTACACGCCGGCCTCCTTCAAACTGAGGTCATCTTTGGCGCTCTCCACCAGTACATGTGTTTTATTTGGAGGACAAAACACAGTCCCCCCCAAAATGCGGGCGGTTTTCCCCGAGAGTGCGCCTGTATATGGAATAAACACAGTGCCTACCTCCTCCCTCGTGATTTCATCCATCTCCACAGATTGTGCTGTAGTGGTTGGGCGGAGAGCACATTGAATCTGCCACTCTGAGTACTCATTTTTTTGAAATACAGTTCTCAGGTGTTCCAATTCCTGGGATAGATTCTCTCCGTCAGACACGGTGTGTGCACTAGCAATGCGTGGGAACCAGTGATTGTGTTAATCAAGGGTAAATCGAGCAAACGTATAGTTGTGACGACCACGGCGGACAGAGCCATCACACTGACATCATCTCAGACGCCGTCGGAATCTGTTCTACTGCGCGATCATGGCACGGGGCACGGACAGCGGAGGGAGCACGCCACAGGCAGAGGGTATTTAAATCGGCAGCTGCCGCGACCGAACCCAGTTCCTCTGAGCAGCCATAGCGTACGGATCTCCGTGCCGGCACGTTCACAGGAGCTCAGTTCGTCAGTTCGCCTGATGATGGCAACATGTATAATCGCCGAAATATTGTGCCCGTTGGATACTGTAGACCGGCAGGACACCCGTGGATATTTTGATTATTTCCAATATTGGCGGATGACTCATGGACAGCTGGATAGGTTTTCCATTTCCTCTGAGAAATTGGTTTATATTTTCAGGTACAGCACTCTATACCACTTCCATGACAGGGACCGGGTGGTTAGTGTCTACCGCAGCATGCTGGGTTTAAGGCATCCTCGACTGTACCTCCTTTGCCAACTACCTTGGTCCCTACCTACCCCCCGTGCATTAGGTGGTAACATGTTGGAGAACAGAGTGAGACAGGGTTGTAGCCTATGCCTGATGTTATTCAATCTGTGTATTGAGTATGCAGTAAAGGAAACTGAAGAAAAATTTGGAGCATTAATTAAAGTTCAGGGAGGAGACATTGTGATCCTGTCAGAGACAGCAAAGGACTTGGAAGAGCAGATGAACGGAATGGACAGTGTCTTGAAAGGAGGATATAAGATGAACATCAACAAAAGCAAAACGAGGATAATGGAATGTAGTCAAATTAAATCGGGTGATGCTGAGGGAATTAGATTGGGAAATGAGCCACTTAAAGTAGTAAAGGAGTTTTGCTATTTGGGGAGCAAAATAACTGATGATGGTCGAAGTAGAGACGATATAAAATGTAGACTGGCAATGGCAAGGAAAGTGTTTCTGAAGAAGAGAAATTTCTTAACATTGAGTACAGATTTAAGTGTCAGGAAGTCGTATCTGAAAGTATTCGTATACAGTGTAGCCATGTATGGAAGTGAAACATGGGCGATAAATAGTTTGGACAAGAAGAGAATAGAAGCTTTAGAAATGTGGTGCTACAGAAGAATGCTGAAGATTAGATGGGTAGATTACATAACTAATGAGGAGGTATTGAATAGAATTGGGGAGAAGGGGAGTTGGTGGCACAACTTGACAAGAAGAAGGGACTGGTTGGTAGGACATGTTCTGAGGCATCAAGGGATCACAAATTTAGCATTTGAGGGCAGTGTGGAGGGTAAAAATCGTAGAGGGAGACCAAGAGATGACTACACTAAGCAGATTCAGAAGGATATAGGTTGCAGTAAGTACTGGGAGATGAAGAAGCTAGCACAGGATCCTTACCAGGTGGGATTGACGGAGGACATCGAGAGGGTGCAAAGAAGGGCAGCTCGTTTTGTATTATCGCGTTATAGGGGAGAGAGTGTGGCAGATATGATACACGAGTTGGGATGGAAGTCATTACAGCATAGACGTTTTTCGTCGCGGCGAGACCTTTTTACGAAATTTCAGTCACCAACTTTCTCTTCCGAATGCGAAAATATTTTGTTGAGCCCAACCTACATAGGTAGGAATGATCATCAAAATAAAATAAGAGAAATCAGAGCTCGAACAGAAAGGTTTAGGTGTTCGTTTTTGCCGCTCGCTGTTCAGGAGTGGAATAGTAGAGAGATAGTATGATTGTGGTTCGATGAACCCTCTGCCAAGCACTTAAATGTGAATTGCAGAGTAGTCATGTAGATGTTGATGTAGACAGGATAGAGTAGCATGGAGAGCTGCATCAAACCAGTCTCAGGACTGAAGACCACACCAGATATATGCTAACAGGTCATGCAATTCCTGCATATTATGGGACTTTGGTTTGCGGTTATCCATCTGGCGCCATGTATGGTTCTAAGGGGTACAGATCAGGGCCCTTCGCTGACCGAGACATCAATGTACGGTAACTATCGTGCTCTTCAAAACCTCTGTAGCATGAATCTGGCACTGTGACATTGGCAGTTATCCTGCTGGATGATACCATTGCCATAGGAGAAGACTTCAGGTATTGGTCAGCAACAATGTTTTGGAAGTTCACTGCTGTCATGGTGCCTTTGATTACTACCCCAGGTCCCATGGAAACCCATCTCAATCAGTGGCGCGGTGCACGTTTTGAGCAATCATTCGCCTAGATGACGGAGTCTAAGGGTAAATCAATCAACCTAGAGTAGCAAGAGATGCGATTCTTTCAACCAGGTGATGTGTTTATATTCATCCACAGCCAAAGCTCAGTAATGCTGTGCCCACTCCACTTGTAATTGAAAGTGTCGTTGGGTCAACACAGGAACATATAGGGGTCATTTGCCCCATGTTCAACAATGGCCTTTCAGTGTGCTTCAAAACACTTGTTCCTGCACCAGCATTGTACTCTGTCATCATATCTGCCACAGACTGCTGCCTGCCTTGGATTACATAGCAGATGATCCTCCAACATCTACATTCTGTGATGAGATGTGGATGTCCAATACCATACAGTTTACTCTATATCTATAATCTGCAAACTACCATGAGATGCACGCCAGAGGGTGCGTCTCATTGTATCAGTTATTAGGGTTTCTTCCTGTTCCATTCATGTACAGCGCACGGGAAGAATGATTGTTGGAATGTCTCTATGCGTGCAGTAATTATTCTAATCTTATCCTCATGATCCCTGTGAGTGTGGTATGTAGGGAGTTGTAGTATATTCCCAGAGTAACATTTAGAGCCAGCTCTTTGAAATTTTGTTAACTGACTTTCTCGGGATAGTTTACATCTATCTTAGAGTCTGCCATTTCTGTTCCTTCAGTATCTCTGTGACTTTAATTCCCTGCATTAAACGAACCTGTGACCATTTGTGCTGCTCTTCTCTGTACACATTCAGTATCTGTGTGGTAAGGGTCCCACAGGCTTGAACAATATTGTAGGATGGGACACGTAAGTGATTAGTAAGCAATCTCTCTATTAAACTGATTGCACTTTTCCAGTATTTTACCATTAACCTGAAATCCACCACCTGCTTTACCCGCAACTGAACCTGTGTGATCATTCCATTTCATATCCCTACAAAGCGTTACATCCACATTTTTGTATGAGTCGACTGATTCCAACAGTGACTCATTGATATGGTAATAGGATACTACATATTTTGGTTTTGTGAATTGCACAGTTTTACATTTCTGAACGTTTAAAACAAGTTGCCAATCTCTGCACCACTTTGAAATCTTATCAAGATCTGACTGAATACGTATACAGCTTCTTTAGAAGGTACTTCATTACAGAGAACTGCATCATCTGCAAAAAGCCTGATTTTACTACAAATATTACCTACAAGGGCATTAATATACAACTTGAACAGCAAGGATCCCAACACACTTCCCTGGGGCACACCTGAGACTTGGAGGTGCGCTGATGACAGAAAGTATGAGTCACATTTCAGTGGTGTCGGTGGAGTCTATCAGCAGGATGGGTTTCACTAGACATGGCCTGCACCTCAACAGGTATGGAAAGGGGAGGGTGGCAAAGCTTATAGGTGACAGCATAGGTGGTGGTGATGGGATCACTCATGGTAAAATTCCGGTAGTTGTGGGTGTTAGAGCTGTACCCTTTTTTTAGATTGAAGTCAGCTGATAGGTATTCCTGCTTAAAGGAAGTCTCCCTAACAAAGAAACCACTTTCGACAAAGCTTAGGTATCCGATTAATGAGGGAATTAGTATATTTCATCAAAATGTATAAGGTATTAGAGATAAAGTTAGTGAACTGCTTATAGATGTTGACTTTAAAATTATTGGTATATCTGAACACTTCTTAAATAAGGAGATAATTCAGAGGCTTCCTTTACCCGGATACAGGTTGGCTGGCAGCTTTTCTAGGAGCTCTTTGCAGTGTGGGGGAGTAGCCATGTATGTGAAAAACGGTATCCCATTTGAGTCAATTGATGTTTCAAAGTACTGCACTGAAAAGGTGTTTGAATGTTGTGCAGGTGTGGTTAAATTTAGTGGAGCTAAACTTCTTACTGTTGTTATTTATAGATCCCCAGACTCTGATTTCACAAGATTTTTGCTAAAACTAGAGGAGGTTCTTGGTTCACTTAATAGGAGATACAAAAAGTTGGTGACTTCAATATTAATTGTATAAGTGATTGTGCAAGGAAAAGGTTGCTGGTAGACCTCCTTAATTCATATAATCTTATGCAAACCATATTCTTTCCGAGAGTGCAAGGAACAGTAGGACAACCATAGACAATATTTTTGTTCATTCCTCATTACTAGAAAGGCATTCTGTTAGCAAAAAGGTGAATGGCCTTTCAGATCATGATGCACAAATTTTAATTCTAAAAGATTTTTGTGCTCCAACACATGTTAAATATAGTTATCAACTTTTTAGAAAAGATGATCCAGTTGCTGTAGAGACCTTTGTAAACCTTATCAAGGAACAAGAGTGGCAAGATGTTTATAGTGCTGATACAGTAGACGATAAATATAATGCTTTTCTCAAGACTTTTCTCGTGCTCTTTGAAAGTTGCTTTCCGTTAGAACGTTCAAAACAGGGTACTAGCACAAACAGGCAGCCTGGGTGGCTGACTAAAGGGATAAGAATATATTGTAGAACAAAGTGGCAATTATATCAAAATGTTAGAAACAGTCACAATCTAAATGCAGCAGCCCACTACAAACAGTATTGTAAGGTGCTTAAAAAAGTAATTAGGAAGGCAAAAAGTATGTGGTATGCAGATAGAATAGCTAAGTCTCGGGATAAAATTAAAACCATATGGTCAATCATAAAGGAAGTGCCTGGTCTGCAGAGACAGGTCAAGGATATAAAATCAGTGCGTAGTGGGAATGTCCGTGTTACTGATAAGTCGCATATATGTACAGTATTTAAAAATCACTTTCTGAATATAGCGGGGGAACTAAATAGAAACCTAGTCCCAACAGGGAATCATATAGCGCTCGTAGAAAAAAGTGTTCCAAGACTGTTACCTGAAATGCTCCACCGTGATACTGACAAGAGGGAGATTGAGTTAATAATTAAATCACTAAAGACCAAGAACTCTCATGGATATGACGGGGTATCTAGCAGAGTACTGAAGTATTGTTCTCTGTATGTCAGCCCATTACTTAGCCATATCTGTAACTTTTCCTTTAGGAGTGGTTGGTTTCCTGACCGATTAAAGTACTCGGTAGTGAAGCCACTTCATAAAAACGGAGACAGGGATAATGTTGACAATTATAGACCTATTTCTATGCCATCGGTGTTTGCTAAAGTTATCGAGAGGGTTGTATATTCAAGGTTGCTGGAGCATTTAAATTCACATAATTTGCTGTCAAATGTACAGTTTGATTTTAAAAATGGCTTAACAACTGAAAATGCTATATTCTCTTTTCTCTGTGAGGTTTTGGATGGATTAAATAAAAGGTTGCGAACGTTAGGTGTTTTCTTTGATTTAACAAAGGCTTTTGACTGTGTTGACCACAAAATATTACTGCAGAAGTTGGACAATTATGGAGTAAGGGGAGTAGCTTACAATTGGTTTGCCTCTTACTTTAAGAACAGAAAGCAGAAGGTAATTCTCCGCAATATTGAGAGTGGTAGTGATGCTCAGTCCCAATGGGGCACTGTTAAGTGGGGCCACTGCTGTTTCTTTTTTATATAAATGATATGCCTTCCAGTATTACAGGTGATTCAAAAATATTTCTGTTTGCTGATGACACCAGCTTGGTAGTGACGGATCTTGTGTGTAATATTGAAACATTATCAAAAATTAAATTACAGTAAGGCTCAGTTTTTACAGTTTCTAACTCACAATTCAACAAGAACTGATATTTTGATCAGACACAATGGACATATTATAAGCAAGACGGGACAGTTCAAGTTCCTAGGCATTCGGATAGATAGTAAGCTGTTGTAGAAAGCCCGTGTTCAGGATCTTGTTCAGAAACTAAATGCTGCTTTATTTACCATTAGAACAGTATCTGAAATAAGTGACATTTCAACACGAAAAGTTGTCTACTTCACATATTTTCAAACGCTTATGTCATATGGTATTACTTTTTGGGGTAATTCTTCTGATTCAAGCAGGGTATTTTTGGCTCAAAAATGGGCTGTTCGAGCTATGTGTGGTGTAAGTTCGAAAACCTCTTGACGACCCCTATTCAATACTGTGGGAATTTTGACATTGCCCTCACAATATATATTTTCTTTGATGTCGTTTGTTGTTGGCAATATTAGCTTATTCCCAAGAGTTAGCAGATTTCACTCAGTTAATACTAGGCAGAAATCAAATATGCATGTGGAATGCACTTCCTTGACTCTTGTGCAGAAAGGAGTGCAGTATTCTCCTGCATCCATTTTCAGTAAGCTACCACAAGAACTCAAAATCTTAGCAGTAGCCCAAACACTTTTAAATCTAAACTGAATAGTTTCCTCATGGCTCACTCCCTCTATTCTGTCGAGGAGCTCCTGGAAGAGCTAAAAAATTAAGCAAAGTCCAGTATTACATTGTTGATTTTCTTTATTTAAACTTACAACTTGTCGCCTGAATATGTTTCTTATATTTCATTTTATCTGTTCTACAATTGTGTTATAATTTCATGTATTGACTCATTCCATGAGACTTCTTAATGTGGTCCCACGGAACAATAAATAAATTTCTACACCTGACTGTGACTTTCCATCTGAGATAATATGTTCTGTTTTCCCTACCAAAAAGTCCTCAGAGAAATTTCACTTGATACCCTTTATGATCATACTTTTGACAATAAGCATAGGTACGGTACCGAGTAAAGTGCTTTTTGGAAATTAAAAAACACTGAATCTACCTGGTTGCTTTGATGCAAAGCTTTCAGTATGTCGTGTGAGAAAATGGAAGTTGGGTTTCACGTGATCAATGTATTTGAAAACCATACAGGTCGGCATTGATGTTATGATAAGGCTAAAGATACCTCATTGTATTTGAGCTCAGAATACATTCTGAGGTTTGGCAACAAATTGACGTCAGGGATATTGTTGCAGAAGAAGCCGAGTAGTGCAGTCATCATAGTGTAGTGGTTATGATACTAGATTGTTGTATGGAGTGTCGTGAATTCAGAACTCACCTGAAGTGAAACATTTTAATTTCTATCTTCGGTTCGATTTCATTCTAGAAGTATCCACAAATGGTAAGAATCATTGTACTGGAATGTTCTTTAGCTGTATATATACCGTATGCGTTCTGGCCGGAGGCAGTTCGCTCCATGCTCTTGTATGTGCAAGTGCTGAATAAACCTTCATTAAGTGAAGTTAGTGTTTGCCAATCGTCTACTTACACCTTCCTCTATGTGACATTACTCTGGTGGAGACGCTGGGTATTGGAACTTATGATATTGCACATTATTGACAACACAGTGTCTGCCATCACGCCATGACAGAGCTGCTGATTGTGTGGCGAGAAACCCGAGTTTGAGCTATATTCAACAGATTGCAATCTATCGGAGACATAAGAAGAGGTGGACGTCACGATGACAGCAACTGTGTGCCACAACATGAGACATCCTTCTGGGTTCTCTGGTGACCATGGCCAAAATCCAAACAAGTGGATGAAGGTATATGAGTGTATAGCCAAATTTAACAAATGTGATGACACCGTGTGTTTGGCTAATGCATTTTTCTACTTTGAGGGCACTTCCAAGTGATGGTATGAGAACAACGAGGAAATGTTCACAAGCTGGGAAGTATTCCAGGCAGAACTGCGCAAGTATTTAGGCGACACACAATGACAGAAGTGCAAGGCTGGAGATAAATTAAAGTGCAGGGCACAGTGTCCAGGAGAAACAACAGCATCCTACATTCAAGATGTCTTGGAGCTGTGTAGGATAGTGGATCCTCGAATGAAAGAGGAATATAAGGTTGCACATCTCATGAAGGGTGTTGCTGAGGACATGTATCAAGCCCTACTCCTGGAGGTTTTAACAGCAGACAACTTCATAAAACGGTGCCAGTATATCGAGACAATACATCAAAAAAGAAATACATGTAAGATGTTTGAAAGGCTTCCAAACGTCAAATCGATGTCTGTGATGGAGGAAGAAGCTGATTTCAAAAGTGTTCTTCGTCAGATAGTGAGAGAGGAAGTTCAGAAGCCACTTGGATTGCATGGCGAGCAAAAAACTGAGACACTTCAAGAGGTCATAAGGGAGGAAGCGAAACAGACATTGAAGCCAATCTCTTGTCCTGCGTTTCCCTTTAAAACGGTAAAAAAGTCGAGACCCAGGTGAAGTTACATTCCTACAATGCCGCGTGAGGAACCTGTTTGGGCACCAAGGAAGACTGATCTGGAGCACCCAGGATAACCAAGCAGTATGTTTCCACGGTGGACAACCGGGACATGGGGTGAGCTATTGTCGAGAAAGGTGGTGGATATTTGATGACGCCTGCACCAGAAGACAGCAGACCAATTTTACCCGACACCAACTCCTGGATGACGAAGATGAACAAGATGATGTAGGTCCGTGACAATGCAGGTCACCATTGCCGCAAGCTAATCACTGGAGAGGACACTCCCAAACAAGCCCATCAAAGTCTCCATTACCGTTTAGAAGCTCCAGCCGATCACCTAGCCGCCACAACCTGTAAAATTGAAGGGTGCGACCTGCCCTGGAGGTGAGGCCGCCGAAGAGAAAAATCCTCCGCTGTTGATCACTGCAAAAAGGGTAGGAAACTACGTCGATATTCTCATGGATTGCCGACCAGCCCAAGCTCTTGTTGACTCTGGAGCATCATATTCAGTCATTTTGGAAGAACTGCCACCACTTGCAGAAAACCGTATTTGTCGACAAGATCTCTGCTGAAGGTGGCTAATGGCAAATATGTAAAAGCTACAGGAAAGTGTGCCATTCGTGTGGGTATAAGTGGTCATACACAGCCCTTAGAATTCATCGTCTTACAAGAATGTAGTCATGATGTTATTCTCGGAGGGAACTTAAAGCTTCTCAAGCAATTATAGATTGTGGTCGCTCGAAGTTGCTAGTCGAGATGAGATACTGTGGACAGGAAGATGGGCATCAGAGTGTGTGGAGACAGTGTGCGCTGCATGAAATGATGATTCCTGCAGTCAGCACTAGAAAGGTAGCTGTCATGTGTCATGTCATGCATCAACCTATGGATCTTGTAGTGGAATGTAAGAGAAACATACCACTGAAGAATAACTTGATCATCCAAGCCTCTGTCGTCTCGCTTAAGTACGGATTCGGTGAATTATAGATAGTTAACTGTCGCCGAGAACCACAGATAGTTCCAAGATGCATGTGGGTAGCAAACGCTGAGCATCATAGAAACCTCCCATGCCGAGTCTGTGGGCAAAATTAGCGCTACCACTATGAGACAAGATCTTCTAGCTCAACTATCACCGGATCTCACTAAGGAAGAACAGAAGAAGCCACTTGCCATTCTTCAAGAGTTATCTGAATGCTTCGATCCACAGGTGAAGATCAAATTAGACAAATCAACGATGAAGCACCGGATTAGCACTGGAGACCATCAAGCAATAAGCCAGAGAGCAGACCATGTGTCGGCAATGGAACATCAAATAATTCGCAACGAGGTAGAGAAAATGATGAAGAATGACATCATTCAGCTTTCACAGAGCCCATGGTTGTCACCAGTGGTTCTCGTCAGGAAGAAGGATGGCAGGTGGCACTTTTGTGCTGATTACAGGAAACTTATTAAGATAACTAAAAAGGATGTTTACCCTTTTCCATGAATTGATAATACACTAGATTGTCCGAAGGGGGCTAAGTTTTTCTCAACCATGGACATGTACTCGGGACACAGGCAAATCAAAGTAGATGAGGCTGATCGTGAGAGAACTGCATTCATTACCCCTGAGAGCAGTATAAGTTTAAGGTAATGCCGTGTAATGTGCTAGCAACTTTTGAATTCATAATGGATAATCTTCTAAGGCACCTGAAGTGGACGATGTGTCTTTGTTATTTAGATGACATTATAGTGTTCTCAGAGACATTTGATGAACACACAAAAAGACAGAGGGCCATTCTTAAGTGTCTCCAACAATCCGGACTGAAACTTAATCCAAGAAAGTGTATCTTTGGAGCAACAGAAATAAAAATACTTGGGCACCTTGTGTGAAACAAAGGTGTGCGTCCAGACCCAGAAAAGGTGAGAGCTATAATGGAATTTCCTATTCCTAAAAGCATTAGAGATGTGAGAAGCTTCCTTGGATTGTGTTCTTATTACCGTCATTTTATCAAAGACTTTGATTTCGAAGCCCGGCCACTCTAAGAGTTGTTAAAAGCCGATCCTAAATTAATCTGGGGTGGTGCTCAACAAGATTCTTTCGATGTACTGTGAAAAGCTGTGATGACTGACCCTGTACTTGGTCTGTATGATGAGAGAGCACCTACAGAACTACACACACATGCCAGTGGGTATGGGATCAGCGGTGTTCTGGTGCAGATTTCGGATGGAAAAGAGGAGCTTATAGCCTATGCTTCTAGGACACTTACAAAAGCCGAGAGAAACTACTCAACTACAGAAAGAGAATGTCTTGCTGTGATCTGGGCCATGTACAAATTTATTACAGTATCTCTATGGAAGGCCATTCACAGTTGTCACAGACCATTATTCACGTTGTTGGTTGACAGGTCTTACGGATCCAACAGGACAACTCACCAGGTGGGCACTACGTCTTCAAGAGTATGTCATTACCATAGTGTACAAAAGTGGATGAAAACACCAAGCCCGCTAAGATATCCCAAATTATGCTTGCCTTAAATTGGCCAGAGGATGTGAAATGACAATTTAAGGAGGTTAATGGATTACTTTGCAAGAAAAACTTTGATCCGTTTGGAAAGAGGTGGCTACCAGTGATTCCTAAACACATGCGCTTACATGTTCTACAGAAATTCCACGACACACCTGAGGAATTTATTAAAATTTTTCTGGCCAGGTTTATTTAGGAGTGTCCGTCACTGTGTGTCGCACTATAGTGTGTGCCAGAGGAGAAAGGCAGTTCCTCAGAAACCATCTGGTTGACTCATACCAATTTTACCAGCCGAAACACCTTTCCAGCATCTTGGGATTGTCCTCCTCAGATGATTTCCAGCGTCTGCTAGTGGCAATAGATGGATTATTGTGTACACTGATTATCTGACGCGCTATGCCCTTACAAAAGGCGTGAAAACAGCCGAAGCATTCGAGGTAACCAAATTCATGGTAGAAGACATTTTATTAAAACACGGTGCCCCAACATCATTAATTACAGACCAAGGGAAAGTTTTTCAATCGAATCTTGTGACAAGAGGTAAACTGTCGGTGCAACATTACTCATCACATGACGACTGCCTACCATCCACAAACTAATGGGCTTACTGAATGCCTTAATAAGACCTTGGCCGACATGCTATCAATGTTAGTTAATGTTGAGCAGAGCAACTGGGATGAGGTGCTATCTTTCATGAGATTTGCCTACTACAAACAAGACACCACAAGACACCACAGGATTTATGCCATTTTTCGTGGTGCGTGTCCATGAGGCAATGACGACGGACGCTGTGTTTCTGTTACATCCTGATGATGTGGGTGGTGACTACATTGGCCAGATTTTAACCAGAGCTGAGGAAGCTCGGCAGTAAGCCACTGCCCTGTTGTCTACCAGGCCGGCCAGAGTGGCCGAGCAGTTCTAGGCCCTACAGTCTGGAACCACGATGGTCGCAGGTTCGAATCCTGCCTCGGGCATGGATGTGTGTGATGTCCTTAGGTTAGTTAGGTTTTAGTAGTTCTAAGATCTAGGGGACTAATGACCACAGCAGTTAAGTCCCATAGTGCTCAGAGTTTTTTTTTTTTTTTTTTTTTTTTTTTTTTTTTTTTTTTTTTCCCCCCCCTGACAGCCTGGAACCTCGTTTGGATCTTCACTTCTGTTCGGAAGGTTGATCTCTCTGAGAAGTTCCTCAGGCGCTACTTTGGACCTTAGTAGGTTGTCAGATATTTGTCTGATGTTACTTACGAAGTTCAAGATTTCGACCCTAACACAAGATGATGAAAGATCAGAAATACAGTCCATGTTCTTCGAATGAAGCCCTGTAAGGATTCTGCAACCCAGGGTAAATTCGAAGCTCCAGCGACAGGCAATAAGCAGAAAGGCAATGAAGAATGTAGCAGCAAGGGAAGTTCTAAGAAGATAACCGCAAGGACGAACACGTCATCGGGAGTCAGAGTATGCATTACCGATGACTCATTCCTGGACCAGGAGGACATAACACCAAGACACTGTTCTCTTAAGGAGGAAGCAATGTTGCAGAAGAAGCCGAGTAGTGCAGTCACTGTAGTGTAGTGGTTGTGATGTGAGATTGTATCACGGAGGGCCGTGAGTTCAAAACTCACCTGAACTGAAACATTTAAATTTCTATCTTTGGTTCGAGTACATTCTAGAAGTATCCACAAATGGCAAGAATCATTGTACTGGAATGTTCTGTAGCTGTATATATACTGTATGTGTTCTGACCGGAGTCAGTTCACTCCATGCTCTTGTATGCGCAAGTGCTGAATAAACCTTCGTCAAGTGAAGTTAGTGTTCGTCATTCATCTATTTACACCTTTCTCTACGTGACAATTTGGACAGTAGCTTCTACTACCCTTCCTGTAGACAGGTGTGACCTGCACCTTTTTCCAAGAGCTGGGCACGGTTTTTTGTTCGAGGGATCTGCAATCGATTACAGTGAGAAGAGGGGCTAACTCGGCCACAAATTCAGTATAAAATCTGATTGGGAATCCATCAGGCCATGAAGTTTCATTCAGTTTTAACAATTTCAGCTGTTTCAACATTACTGACACTAATATTTGATTCATTCATCCTTTCATTGATATGAGAATTAAATTCGACTGTTCTCCTAGGTTTTCCTTTGTAAAGGAACATCTGAAATCTGAGTTAAGGATTTTGGCTTTTGCTTTGCTACCCTCAGTTTCAGTTCCTGACTCATTCACTAGGGACAGGACATTAACTTTGGTGCCACTAACAGCGTTTACATATGACCAGAATTTCTTTGCACTCTGTGAAAGATAACTTGACAATATTCTGCTGTGTTAGTCATTGAAGGCATGACGTATTGCTCTCTTGACAGCCAAACGTGTTTCATTCAGCATCTCTCCATCTGTAGCCATAAGCTTTGTTTTACACCTACTAGCAGCAATCTCTCTTTCTTTAGAAATTTCTTTACAGTGACTGTGTACGATGGAGATTCCCTCATATTATGAACTGTTCTACTGGGTACATATCTAGCTAGTGTGTGATCAACAATTCTTTTAAACTTGAGCCAAACTTCCTCTACATGCTCCTCCGAAAGTTTCAAGTTCTTCATTGAGATAAGACATTATTGATTTTTTTCTCTAGTTTATTGAACATATATATCTCTCTGCTTGTTTTAGCTGTCCTTTGCACTTCTGTTATCGTTGCTGCCACAACCATGTCGTGGTCATTGATACTAGTTTGGATGTTCACATCCTCAAAGAGTTCATGTCTATTTGTTGCCATATTAGATCCAATATATTTCCATCACGTGGGGTTCCTACGTTTTACAGCCTCATTGGACCACTTCAGTCAATCATTTCCTGGTCCACTTCTTCAGTAAGCGCATGTTTCGTTGTTTCTTAATTGCCTAGTATCTTTTCATTCGTTCTAATCTTTCCTGTATTTCCTCATCTGTAAATACCCTTTTCATTTGTCTACTTTTGATTTAAATCTAATTTTCTTGTCTCTGTTTCTTTAGATTTTCTGTCTTGTTGTGCAAACCATCCAAGGTTATATCTAGTTCCCCCATATCCTCTTTAATTTACTAGATCCATCCTACTTGTCGCTTCAGAATCCACAGTTTCTGCATATTTTTTCCTGCTAGTCTGGTTTCTTGTACAGAAACCAAATGGCAGTTATAAGAGTCGAGGGGTTGAAAGGGAAGCAGTGGTTGGGAAACGAGTGTGACAGGGTTGTAGCCTATCCCCAATTTTTCAATCTATACATTGAGCAAGCAGTGAAGGAAACAAAAGAAAAATTTGAAGTAGGAATTAAAATCCATGGAGAAGAAATAAAAACATTGAGGTTTGTCAGCAACATCGTAATTTTGTCAGAGACAGCAATGGACCTGGAAGAGCAGTTGAACGGAATGGATAGTGTGTTGAAAGGAGGCTATAAGGTGAACATCAACAAAAGCAAAATGAGGATAATGGAATGTAGTGTAACTAAATCAGGTGATGCTGAAGGAATTAGATTAGGAAATGAGACACTTACAGTAGTAAAGGAGTTTTGCTATTTGGGGAGCAAAATAAACTGATGATGCTCGAAATAAGGAGGATATAAAATATAGACTGGCAATGGCAAGAAAAGCGTTTCTGAAGAAGAGAAAATTTGTTAACATCAGGTATAGTTTTAAGTGTCAGGAAGTCTTTTCTGCAAGTGTTTGTATGGGGTGTAGGTGTACAGGTGCGAAATGTGGACGATGAATAGTTCAGACAAGAAGAGAATAGAAGCTTTTGAAATGTGGTGTTACAAAAGAATGCTGAAGTTTAGATGGGTAGATCACATAACTAATGAGGAGGTATTGTATAGAATTGGGGAGAAGAGGAATTTGTGGCACAACTTGACTAGAAGAAGGGATCGGTTGGTAGGACATGTTCTGAGGCATCAAGGGATCAGCAATTTAGTACTGGAGGGCATCGTGGAGGGTAAAAATCGTAGAGGGAGACCAAGAGATGAATACACTAAACAGATTCAGAAGGATGTGGGTAGCAGTAGGTACTTGGAGATGAAGAAGCTTGCACAGGATACAGTAGCATGGAGAGCTGCATCAAACCAGTCTCTGCACTGAAGACCACAACTTCAACAATAATCTGGTTTCTGATGTCCTCATTATGTGGCCAAAGAAAGAAATCCTCTTTTTACGTACAGTATCTGTGATGCGATCCAGTTCCCTGTACACTACTTCAATCGGCACTATCCGCCATTGTCCTTCCTTCTGGTATTTTTTATTTTTGCATGTTCTAGCTATTCTTCTCTCCACTTTTAGTATTTTGTTGACTTTCTGTAAGTGACTTTAACAAGTGTCTAATTTGCGTATGTTACCTCTGGCTGAACCACCGTCTTCTAGTGTTTTAATTTTGTTTGAATTGATGGAAATATCTTATTGTATATAGACAATGTTAGTTTTTGAGCTTTTATCATTTTATTGGTTCTTTCTTGACAAGCAGGTTTTTCATCCAAGTTGTGTTATAATCTCTCTAAGATATTTAAATTGCTTCACTATTTTAATTTTTCTGTTGTCTACTGTTACGTGGTCTATTACTAGCTGGTCTGTTACCATCATCTCGGTCTTTTCAAAAGATATCCGGATCCTACTTTTTGCGCTATATTTTGCAGACTCATTATTTGATTTACAGCTTCTTTTGCATTATTAACTAGTAATGCCAAGTCATCTGCGAATCCCAAACAATTTAGGTTTATATCATCTTCCTT
Organism: Schistocerca gregaria; assembly: GCF_023897955.1. Classification (NCBI taxonomy): domain Eukaryota; kingdom Metazoa; phylum Arthropoda; class Insecta; order Orthoptera; family Acrididae; genus Schistocerca; species Schistocerca gregaria. Next base: position 71,305,906 of record NC_064925.1, read on the forward strand.
GGTTCAAATTGTTCTGTTTTTATGATTGTCTTTATAACATTGTCTCATCAAGTATTCAAGAACAGAGCAGTGGTAATACACCATCTCCTTGTCTTAACCCTGTTTTAATCGTAAATGGCTCAGATAGTTCTCCTCTGAATTTTACTTTGGACTTGGCGTTTGTAAGGCTTAATTTTATCATTTTTATTAATTTGGGATGAAGTCCAAAATTTCTTAATGGGTCATTCCATGCTAATTCAACCAATTTGAGAAAATTTTCCAGCTGATAGTCTCAGATTTGGCTGAAAGTTATCACACCAATGGTACCAAGTGTGGAACACTCATGTACAAAATTTTAATTTCCCTGCCAATTCGTTCCAGAATTATGGCTTGTGAAAGAAAGTGGCGTGACCTGGAAATTGCAACCCACATCTGGCAATCTCATCTTGCCCATATCAGTCACACAAACAGAGTTACATGCACATGAAAATACAAAAGTTTGAAAAATTACCTGAAAAAGGTGGATTTTCGAAGTGTGTTAGCACAAAAGGGACATGTGATATCCAAGCCAAATTTCAAACACTGCATAAGTAGACCATAATATAATATGTGGCAAAATTTCAACTTGTTATTGCAAGGCATTTGTGTACAATAAAAGTTGACAGAGATGTATTTGGTTACATTTAACACTATTTAGCAAGTAATAGTGATGATGCAGACAGCTTGTTTCAGTTAAAACTGCAACAATTGTTGGGAACCATTAGGCAACAGAAAGTTAAACAATGGTAGTTTTCAGGGACAGAATGAGTCATTGTTAGGCAGGAACACCAAAGGAAACAATCAACAATTGCAGGTTACTCATGTTTTAAAGATTCTAGTTCAGACTGGTCAGTAGAGGGTGGAAAGTCAGTATGGAGGCAGAAGAGTGTACTAGTGGTGCTTTTGTTCAAACAAGTTGCTGTATTGGTAGAGCACAAGCATCTGAGTGTCATAAAACAACATATGGAACAAAATGTGCCATTCGCTTTGTACTGTATGATCTGGATGAATCGGACCAAGATTTGCTGCTATGGAGATCCTGGATACACCCTGTGGGCACAAGAAGTACAGTTTCAGGAAACTTTAGTGTTTGTTATCATCATATGAAAATGTTTCTGGATAAGTATTATTTCCTACAAAGAAGTTGTTTTGATCCATTTTCGATTCATAAGATGACAGGGAAGTGTAGCCTCAGAGAATATTCCGACAATTTACATGACAGTGACGAAGAGTATCAGCCACCTACAACCACAGCGGATGAACAATTAAATACTTCAGTGACTGCTCTTGGTTTGTCTCCCATGAAAACACACAAAGTTGGGAAAAGAGACTGGTGCAGCTATAGTAGAAGAAAACTACAAGAAGCTCAAATGGAATTAAAACACAAGATTGATGACACACTAATGGTGGAAGAGGAAGAACTATCTCCTCCAAAGAAAAAAAATCATGCCAGAAATGCTCTTGATTTGGACAAAATTGTGCATGACTTGAAAGAAAAACGTGCCATATCCACATGCAAAAAAAAAAAAAGAAAGAAAGAAAGAAAGGTGTTCTTACACTTGCACCTTCCAGCTAGTCTATTGATTACACTGCAAAGGAATTCAATGTTTCTACACACATGGTAAAGCAAGCTCGGAAAATAAAAGCAACCCAAGGAGTGCTTCCACAACTTCAGCAGGCTCAGGGTAAGCAATTGAGTTCAGAAATAAAGGTGCTAGTATCGGAGTTTTATGAAAATAATGACTACAGCCGAATAATGCCTGGGGAAAAAAGACTATGTAACAGTGAAAATGGGAAATGTATGTGTACAGATACAGAAAAGACTGTTGCTATGCAACATATCAGAACTATATGTAGAATTCAAGGAAAAGTATCCCAATACCGAAGTAGGTTTATCACCTTTTTTCAATCTTCAGCCAAGCTGGGTTGTGCCTGTAAGAGCAAGGGACACACACAATGTTTGTGTATGTGAGACCCATCAGAATGCTAAGCTGATGTTTGCTGCTATAAAGGGTTCTGGTCTGGATTACAAAGGTGCAATGAAGCTGCTAGTGTGTGACGTTGGTTCCTACCGGTGCATGATACACTGGTGTGAAAAGTGTCCTGGTAAGGCAAATCTTGCAGAACACGTGAATAACAAACTGTATGGTGAACTCCTTATGGATGACAATGAACTTGTTTCTTATAAACAATTGACACACATGGATCACACAAGTCTTGAAACAAAGCAGAGTACAGTGGAAGATTTTGTTGAAATGTGTTGTCAAAAAACATACAAACTGACCACACACAGCTTCTCAGCAACAGCACAATCGGTTTATCTGCAGTTTTGTAAGGATTATTTGAAACAATATGAAATTATAGTAATACTAGACTTCTCTGAAAATTATGCATTTATAGTTCAAGATGCCATCCAAGGATATCATTGGGACAACAGTCAAGCAATTCTCCAGCCATTTGTGATTTACTATAGAGGTGAATCAGGAGATGTCTGTCATGAACCTGTGCGTTTTTAGTGACTGTTTAATTCAAGATGCCATTGCAGTTCATGCCCACATTCACACTGTCATGGCATATGTGAAAAACAAGTTGCCTCTCAAACATTTTGCGAAATACTTCAATAATGGGGCAGCTAGTCAGTACAAAAACTCTAAAAATCTCAAAAATTTATGCATGCATTACCATGATTTTCAGATTCCCACAGAATGGATTTTTTTTTCGCAACAAGTCATGGTAAAAATGTATGTGATGGCATTGGCATCACGAGCTAGTCTACAGCACCCTACTAACACCTCTTCAATTACTTACCAGGGTGCAGAAAAATATCTCTGGCATACAATCATTCTATGTTTCAAAACATGAGGTGAAGTCAGTCGGAGAGTTGCTAAAAAGCAGACTAGAACACATTAAAACTGTTGCAGGCTCAAGGAGCCATCATCACTTCTCTCCAGCGGACTCTGACAGTGTGCAGATGAGCTACCGTCTGGTTATAACTATAGGTTCATGCACAACATGTGTCTTCACAGTGTGTCTGACAGGATTCGGAAGCAAAAGCAGCAATATACAACCAGGTTCCTATGTTGTTGTTGTTGTTGTTGTTGTTGTTTATGATGACAAATGGTTCTTAGAATGTGTTGCAGAGTGCTGTGAAGCAGAAGGTGATGTATTTGTGAACTTCACCAGCAGGACCAATAAGATCATTTCATTGGCTACATTTGGCAGACAGTTGTTGGATTCCTTTTGCACATATTCTTGTGACAGTTCCAGTTCCTACCACAGTGTCAGGAAGACAGTACAATTTGCCATTCAATGTACAGAGTACAGTAGCTAAGGTGTGCGAAAACTTCTGTTCGAAGCACAGTTGACTGGTTTTAGCCAGTTAAGGTGCAGTAAACATTAATGATAGGTTGTGTTAATCTGTCTATATGTTGTCGCTTAGTGATTAAACAGTTGTGGGAGAGGATAAGGAGAGGCAGAACAGTTTATGGTATTATTTTACAAAATTGTATTGTGGAACAATGATCACATCACCAAATACATCTGTCAACTTCCATTGTACACAAATGTCTTGCAATAACATGCTGAAATTTTGAGATATATATCATTATGGTCTACTTTTGCAGTGTGTGAAATTTGGTTTGGATACCACTTATCCCTTTTGTGCTACCACACTTCGAAAATCCATGTTTTTCAGGTAATTTTTCAAATATTTGTATTTTCGTGTGTATGTAACTTTGTTTTTGTGACTCATATGGGTATGATGAGTTCTGTGCGTGTTTAGGCCACATTAAGCGTACCACAAAAAAAATTATACCCTTTTTGAGTGAATTATACTTAGCATAGAGGGCACCTACAATATGTACCTTTTAATGTATTACATTTTTTTAATCACGTTTTGGGATTCTTTATTTTCCCTCAGAAATGTTGTTGGTGTTTTGATTCATGGAGTGTGTTCTCTAAATGGATGTTACTGGGTTGTAAAAATTTCACTGGACTGTGTGGAATAATTCCAAAGTTATTAAGACCTGAAGTTGAAGTTGGGTCTGAAGATAGATTGCCAGATGCGGGTTGCAATTTCTGGGTCAAGCCACCTTCTTTTACAAGTCATAATTCTGGAACTAATTGGCAGGGGAAACTAATACTTTGTACATGAGTGTTCCACACATAGTAAATTTAGTGTACTGAATTTCAGCCTAACCTGAGACTATGAGCTGGAGCCCTTGGTTGAACTGACATGGAGTGACCCTAATATGTCCAGCATAGAAGATCTGTGGGTGCAATCATAAGCTTTTTGTCAAGTCTACAAATGTTATGAGTAGTTGCTTCTGTCTCCTTTTGTAGGCATCCACTATTAATTTTAACCTGATGATCTGTTCTGGGCAGCTACTCCAGAGTCTAAATCCTTCTTGATATTCTCCTAGCTCCTTTTCAAGTTTATCTTTACAGTGATTGTAGAAAATTCTTGGCAATATTTTATATGTGCAATCCAATAGGGAAATCCCTCTGTAGTTGTCCGGATTTGATTTTTCTCCTTTTTGTGTAAGGTGTGTGTGATAGCTGTAGTCCAGTGTTCTGGTAGCTCTTCTCTGATCCGGATTTTAACTGTGCATTGACTTAATGTATCTTAATGGATTCTGCTGCATATTTCCAGAGTTCCTCGAATGTTTGATCTCCTCCACTTGCTTTGTAGTTCTTGAACTCGCCCAAAGCTTTGTAGTCTTCATGAATTGTCAGTGGGTTTATATTTTCTGGTGGAGTTTTTACTGCTGTTTCTGTGTTTATTTCAAGAAGCTCAGTAGGATCCTCACTATTTAGTAGTTCGTTAAATGTTTCTGCTAAAATTTCTGAATTTCTTTTATCACTATGGGCCGTCTTATTGTTTTTATCTTTTGGCAATAGTTTTGGGGGATCATACCTATGGAATTGTCTGCTAAATATTTTGTAGTAATCTTGTGAGTTTGTTTTCTGACTATTTGTTTCTATTGTAGAAAGTATATCTTTTTGACATTGATGTTTATCCCTCCTTAACGTTTTTAAGTCATCTTTCTTTGTTTTCTGAGTTCCAAGAAAGATTTTTTTTTTTTTTAAACCACTTTGATACCTTAACCAGGCGAGATGTCTATCTTCCATGGCTTTATCACATTTGTCATTCCACCACTGGTGTTTTTTCCCCAGGATTTATTGGGGGGGGGGGGGGGGCGGGGCGTACTTGTTTAGCTATTTGTTTCAATTGGGGAATTATTTCATCCAGATCATCTGTTATTTTTGTATTCCTAGTTTGTTCTTCATAGTCCTTGTTATTTATCAATTTATGAGGGTCATAGGTTCTCTTGTTTTGGGTTGGAAATTTTTTTTCTCAGTTGTGTGAATTTAATTTTTATTTTTGTCAAGTAATGATCTGATTCGTTGTCAGTCCTTACAAGACTTCCACATTGTAGATTTCCTTGTGGTAGTTCTTATCCATGCAGACATGATCCATAGGCCATTTTCCTTTTGTCCAGTCTGGGTGTTACCAGGTTTTAAGTTTATTTGGTCTTCTCATGAAGTATGTTGATTTTGAGATCAAGTCATGGTTTCTGTAGAATTCCACCAATGTCATGCCATTCTGGTTTGTTCTTCGTTGTGCTGGCCATTTCCCTATTACATTTCTGTATCTCTTTTCCCTTCCTAATTTGGCATTAAAGTCTCCAATTAAAATATGGTGTGATTTATGTTGGTGTTTGTTGCTGTCTGATCCAAAAGCTCCCAAAATCAATCCACATCTTTTCTGTGGTCTTATTTTTGTTATTAGTTGGGGCATGGGCCTTTATTATTGTGTATGTTCTATTTGCTGCTTTTATAGTTAATGTTGAGAGCCTAGGAGATTGCGTTTTGAATTTTATTATGGATCCTATCATTTCAAGGTTTACCATGAAACCTGTTCCGAATTGCTCTTTTCCCTAGCATTCCCTTGTAAATTCTACGTTCTTCTGATTCCATTGGTTCTTGATAAGTGTTTCTCATTTGTTGAAGTCCGGTTATCAGAATCCCCTGTCGATCCATTTCGTATGTCAAAATTTTGAGTTTACCTGGTTGTACGAGAGAATTTATATTGTGCGTCGCTATGTTACTTATCTGTCCTGAGTCTAAGTTTTGGTCTGCTGTAAGTCTCGAGTATTTTCAGATGCTCTTACTCATGTAAGTTATCTTTCAAGTGTCTGCCCACTATATCAGAATGCAGGGTTCAGTTTGGAAAGATCTTTTGAAGGAAAAAAAGAGAGAGAGAAAATTACAACCAAATTCACTTAGTGAGCCCAACATGGAATAGGGCTTAAATGGTGTCCTAAGTTGTTTCAAAGAGTTGGCCCACCTGTTTATGTACAGAGCACTTATAATAGCCTTTGCATTGTCATATTGCATTGTCTTCCCCCCCAGTGGGTCCCAGGGTTAGAATAAGCCCAAGGTATTCTCGCCTGTCATAAGAGGTGACTGAAAGGAGTCTCACACGTTTCAGCCTTTATGTGATGATGCCCTGTAGGGTTTGCCTCCATTTTTCAAAATTTTCTAGAAGAGCGAGCCAATTGGGATAGGGGGGCCTTACATGGTGCATAGTGTCCATCATGCGCTGAGACCTCTCGCATCCTTGGTCAATGTGTATCTTCATTTCTCCTCATTCTCCAGCTGTTGGGCAAGGTCACGCTACTGGGTGTGTTTTCCTCCATCCTGTGTGCAGTTTTGCTTTCTGCACCCCCGATGATGATGGACTTCTCAGCTCGTTTGCGCCTGAATCCAGCACAGAAGGCAGTCCGTTGTGGTGGGGCCACCATGTACCCTCTTTGTTGTAACCCCGTGACCACACAGGGATCACTCTGCTCCGCCGTTAACTCCCCAAATATGCCTAGGGGCATCGGGACTCTCCATCCTTCTAGGTGACCATTGCTGTGGCTGGGTGGCGTCCATGGGCAGGGCCCCTGATCAGAGTGGGTGGCCTCAGTGCGGATGACGTGCTGTCAAGCGTAGTACATCATCTCTTGCTGGTGGTCGAACACCAGCAGTCTCTAAGCTGTCAAGGTCTACCTTCAATGCTATGAAATACAACCCCAAGTCGTCTCACCCCCTGGAATGCCAAGTGAAGGATGCCAGCGAAGCTTATTCACCCCGGTACCTCGTATGTACGAGAGTTGATGAGGAATCGTTCTTGTCAATGTAACTTCAGTTTTCATGGAGCATTTGGAGGACAAGTTTGGGGAGGTGGAGGGATTGTCCAAAATGCAGTCAGTGTAAGTCTTGATCAAAACAGATCCTCTGCCCAGTCACGAACACTACTTGCCTGTGACAAGCTGGGGGATGTTTCTGTTTCCATCATGCCCCGTAAGAGCTTAAATATTGTCCAGGATATCATTTTTCACAGGACCATCTTTTGCAGTCTGACAATGAACTGTTTGCCGAATTAGAGCAGTGAGGTGTTCATTTCGTCCGGTGCATTCACCGGGGTCCAAGGGATAATCAGGTTGCCACCGGTGTCTTCATCTCTGCCTTCGACAGTGACACATTACCTGAGAAGGTCAAGGTGATGGTATACCGCTGTGACTTAAAGCCATAAATCCCTGCCCCGGTGTGGTGCTTTATGTGGTGGAAGTTCCACTATATGTCTTCCCGCAGTACTTCCTGTGTCACTTGTCGGGATTGTAGACGGCCACATCCCAATACTCCCTGTGCCCTGCCTCCCATCTGTGTCAGTTGCGGAGAGCACCATTCACCTTGCTTGCCAGACTGCAGAATTCTCCAGAAAGAAAGCAAAATAATGGAATACAAGACCCTGGACCGATTGAACCTACACTGAGGCTCAGAGAAAATATGAGAGGCTACATCCTGTGTATATGATGTGAACCTACACCACCGCTACGACAACGGTTGTACCTCCTTCCATTCTGCTGCATACAGTTGGCTCTCACAGCCGTCAGACTCCACCTGCCCCCTCTATGGTGGGGGCAATTCCCTCCCTGTTGCTCCTGCACAACCTACTTCAGGAGCAACCCCCCCCCCCCCCCCCCAATTATTGGGGACATCAGTGCCCACTTCTCAGCCGGAGAAGTGTAATAAGTCTTCTTTGGCTCCTCCCGCCAGGAAGGGATTCCTTGGGTCACTCCCTTCCCAGGTTCCTACCAATGCCAAAGCTGACACCCGCCAGTGGCTGAAGCAACCACAGGTAGCTGGTTATAGGGCTTCACAGTCCCTGAGACTGAATCGGTGAAGCCCTCCCAGCTGGACAAACCTAATGAGCAGCGATAAGAACCTAAAACGAAAAAGACCCCCAAGAACCAAGGCACTGCGGTGGCACCCACACCACCACTACCTACAATCTCTGTGTCCGAGGATGAGGTGGAGATTCTGGCATCTACTGAAGACCTAGATCTCACTGGACCCCCAGACACAATGGATGTTGATCGCACAGGTGGCAGCAGGTGACCCTGAGGCGTAGACTGCCTCATTGAGTGTTTCATGCCTTCCCAGTCTCACGATCACGTCATCCTCCAGTGGAATTGCGTCAGTTTTTTCCACCACCTTACTGAGCTACAGCAACTGTTAAGCTGTACACCTGCTTTCTGCAGTGCCCTCCAGGAAACGTGGTTCCTGGCAGTGCAGGCCCTTACCCTTCGTGGCTACAGGGGATTTTACAAGAACCATATCGAATATAATTGAGTGTCAGGTGGAGTTTGTGTCTACATCCTGAACTCGGTAGGTAGTGATCATGTATCCCTCCTGCATGCCTCCTCTTGAAGCTGTGGTTGTCAGGATACGGATAATGCAGGAAATAACTGCCTGCAACATGTATCTCCCTCCAGATGATGCAGTACCTCTGAATGTATTGGCTGCACTGATTGATCAACTCCCTAAACCTTTCCTACTTTTGGGAGATTTTAACGCACATAACCCCTTGTGGAGTGGCACTATGCTTACTAGCAGAGGTAGGGGGTCAAAAATTTACTGTCAGAACTCAACCTCTGCCTCTTAAATACAGGTGCCCCCACACATTTCAGTGTGGCACATCACACATATTCGGCCATTGATCTCTTGGTTTGCAGTCCTGGCCTTTTCCCATCTATCCACTGGAGAGTACATGACAACCTGTGTGGTAGTAACCACTTCCCCATCTTCCTGTCAATACCCTGGCATCCTGCCCACAAGTACCAACCCAGGTGGGCTTTACAGGGCAGCCTGGGAAGCCTTCACCTCTGCTGTCACCGCTGAATCTCCCCCACATGGTGCCTTTGATGTTGTCGTTGAGCAGGTCACTGCATCCATTGTTTCTGTGGTGGAAAACTCAGTTCCTCGTTTTTTCTTTAGGGTGCATCTGGCGCAAGACAGTCCCTTGGTGGATGCTGGAAGTCGCTGAGGCAATTTAAGAGTGTCAGTGAGCTCTACAGTGACATAAGTGGCACTTTCCATAGAGCACCTAATAGCCTTTAAGTGGCTCCATGCCCACTTTCACCAGCTTATAAAATGACAGAAACAGGAGCGTTGGGAGAGGTTCATGTTGACCATTGGGTGTCATATGTCACCTTCTTAAGTCTGGACGAAGATGAGACATCTTTTTGGCCCCAACAGGTGACCCGGGATTAACATCAATACCATGTTATCTACCGACGCAGATGCGATTGCCGAGCACTTTGCTGAGCACTATGCTCGAGCCTCAGTGTCGGAGAACTACCCTCCCACCCTTTCGCACCCTCAAATGGCAGATGGAAAGGAAACTGCTCCTGGACCAGGTAACTGATGACATTGCTTTTCAGTCCCATAATGCCCAACCAACCAATCTACACCTGTAATATTATATATTTTGTTAAACTGTCTGCGACTGTAGGTTCAGAATTTTTAATGCTTCCCAAGGACACTGAATGCTGTGTACTCTGTGAATATTGAGCATATATTAATCTAGACATGTCACATGGAAGTATACAGTAATGAACACTAAAATTTATCAATTAATCAGAATTGAATTCACATTACCTGTTGACAAATTCAATAACAATACTAAAACATTACATACCAGTGAACATCATAGGTGTCAGCACTAAATTATTGGAGGTAGGGGGTCTAACTAAATGGGAGATCTTGTTGAGAAAAGCTGAAAAAATTAGGTCCTAAAACCACTATTTGGAGCATTCAGGATACATCAACTGTGTATTTCAATGGCACTTAAAATTCCAAAATAATGCCAAGTGTAAGCCTGGATTATAATGTGTTTTGTGATTACTGAGTATAAAAAAGCTATGTAATATGAACATTTAACTTTATCGACTGTGTGCTTTTGATCATTATGTCCTACACAAAACGGCAATAATGCGAAGTTCTTCCCATATATAAAAGCTTCATTTGTGCAATGTTTCATGTCATTCAATTGAACAAAATGTTAACAGACAAAACCTCAACATTTTTAAATGCTGTGTTAGTATTGTTATTAAAATTAGTTTAAGAAATTGAAAATAGTCCATCAGAAAACATAAGAGTATTTCATAGTTTAAAGTACAGAGGTATGCTTTTAAAACATGGAGAATGCTAGAAACCTATTACTTTACAGTAGTACCCTCTAAAAATTCACACTGCTTGGTTTTCTTTTACTGACTAATGCAGGTGAAGCCATGACAGGAAAACTGCTAGTTTATTACAAGCCTTTTTGTAGCTAAGAATCAAGGTAAAATAATATGTGTAGAACATAAAAGACTGTATGCTATATTTAGATCATTTTAAAAACTAGTTCATGAATTCCTATGAACTAGGTGTTCTACATTGTAGCGGTAAAATTAAATTGGAATAAGTTTCTTAATAAATATTTACTTACCATCATTCTTTTGCCATTTAAAAAAGACTATATTGATGAATTGCCTTGAACACTCTTCATAGCAATTTCTCTCCACTTGTACACGGACTATAACTTTGTTATTTTACCAACGACGGACTGCAAGTTATTGTCAAGTGGTGTTAGACTCTTAGCCATCTGCCTCTTGGCCATGCCTCCTGCAGACTTATGGCAAAACCAAGCAGATTCAGGCTTGACTACTCTGTTCCTTCATCACTTTTACTTGTACCAACACAATTAATCAAAACATAGAATAATGTCTTTTTAGCAAATAATATATGTGGATTTGATTCACTGGCATGTTAGTAAATTGTGTAAACCATTCATTCTTACCGCAAAAGGGCTTTCAGTGTGTACAAACAATGGAAAATTCAGGATGGAATGTAAGAATATTATCAAAAGGAAAGGTGCTACTCACCAAATAGCAGAGATGCTGAGTCACCTCTCTCTCTCTCTCTCTCTCTCTCTCTCTCTCTCTCTCTCTCTCTCTCTTGTGTGTGTGTGTGTGTGTGTGTGTGTGTGTGTGTGTGTGTGTGTGTGTGTGTGTGTGTGTTGCCTTTTGCTGACAGAGGCCTTACTGGCCAAAAGCTTTATTTGTGACAGTCTTTTTGTTGTGCCTATGTGTGACTCAGCATCTCGGCTGTATGGTGAGTAGCTACTTTCCTTTCCATAATACTGTTTCAGTATGTACATTTTTTTAAGTGTGGGTATATTTGTTCAGCAGTATATTTTTTTCTCAACCAAGACTCAAAAGATTGGTATTGCTTATCAAAATATGTAGGTAGAAGATGTGCCCCCTCCCCCAATCGGTGAAAATGAAACACGCATTCAACAGCGGCTATGCAGTGCTGTGACATAGTGATGTCTGGCAGTGGAACTGAGTCTCACTAGAAGTGAGATATCTGTTGAAATATACTACAGATTGAGGACTAGGTACCCAAGATGCAAATAGATGAAGTGTATGCACTTAAAAGTAACGAAGCTGCCTCGATTAATGTGTATTGATGTGTTATGAGTAAAAAATTCCTTCATTAGTATAATGTCCACACCTGAAGTGACAGAAAATGTCCATCAGTTCACCATTACCGTCATAATCAGGTAACCTTGATCACGAAAGGAGGATCCATTTATTTAGGAAGCAAATCTGTCACCATCACAAAGCCCATCGTTTTCCCATTTGTCTTGAATTGGGCACATACAGTTACATGTTGGACATCAGTTAATGCGCATTTTAAGGTTTATGTGTATCTGTCTTGAGAAAAAGTCAAGATACAATTTTAACATTAAATACTATTAGTTACCAGTGTTAATAAATTGCTGCCCTCAAAATTATGATTTTTTTTTTATTTGGGAACTGAGGGAATGCCATATTTTATGACAATTTGTTCAAGACAGCCAATTTCATAGTAAGCAGCAAAAAATCATTTATTTTGTGTTAACTGTTAATGTGGCATTTTCTTATCCCTTTCTATTGCTGATTACAAGATATACTTATTAGCATCTGTTTGTCACTTGATGTCTTAGTACTTTGCTGTCATGCTGTTGAAACTGCTTGTGGCTGATAATTTTCCCTGTAAGAAACTAAAGTAATCAAAATGCCTGCTGTCACAATTCTAAGTATATAGTGAGCATTCCTGTATCTGGGTTGGAGTGGCCCCACCCCCATACAGGATGTGTGAACAGCATATCTGTGTTTATAGTTCTAGCATTCAGCCACATCTGTCTGTTTCCTCACATGCTATAGGCGGATGTTGAAAGGTAGGTGATTGATCAGACTCAGCAAAGGAAGGAACACATGGAAAACACTGATAAGAAGGAGGGACAAGGTGATGAAATATCTGTTAAGACATAAAGGAATAACTTCAGTAGTACTAGAGGGAGCTGTGGATGCTAGAAATGTATGGGAATACAGAGATTGGAATATATCCAACAAATAATGGAGGACCTGGGATGCAATTGCTGCTCTGAGGTGAAGAGGTTAGCACAGGAGAGGAGTTAGAGACGGACCACATGAAACCAGTCAGAAAACTGGTGACTCAAAAAGCGATTGGTTTTAAATGACAGCCATAGTGTTCATGCCAAACTTCATGTCTTTGCTGAAAGGATTGCTAAATATTATTTATAATATATTAGTGCCATGTCAAAAGCATATTGTATCCTGCGTCGCTCATTGATGGTGTCAGAAATCTGCCCTTTTTAAAGATTTAAGCCCCCTCCCCCCGAAAACAAATGACGTGGATTAAGGATTGCAGCTGGCTGTGCTTCAGGAGCTCCATAACCACTCCAATATGAAGGAATTGTTCAGACAGTGTCACACATAGATGCAGAAGTTAGTGAAAGCACCATCATGTGTGAACAACATTTTTGTATAATAGGCCAGACTAACTTCTTCAAACAATTCTGCTAAAGAAATGTACAGTAACTACAATAGTAAGGGACAGTTGTACAGTCCCCAGCTAGCAGCCGCTGTCTGGAAGAATCGCCGAAAACGCGTTGTATGAACATATAGCAACGCCTAACCGGATAATAATCGCAGGATAACTAAACCGGTGATTATGGCAGAGTTAGTGGATTTAACCTGCAAGTAAGCTTTGACATTGGCAGGAATAGTTACAGAATTAGTGATAACGAGACTGTTTGTTAATACGAGGAAGGAGAAGAAATGGGGACATAACATAAGTTATGGAACAATATGAACGATATGACAAGTCTATATGCTCTGCAGATGATGAAGAAATTAAAGAAATTTATGATGAAATAAAAGAAATTATTCAGATAGTGAAGGGAGATGAAAATTTAATAATCATGGGTGACTGGAATTCGGTAGTAGGAAAAGGGAGAGAAGGAAACGTAGTAGGTGAATATGGATTGGGGGTAAGAAATGTAAGAGGAAGCCACCTGCTAGAATATTGCACAGAGCATAACGTAATCGTAGCTAACACTTGGTTCAAGAATCATAAAAGAACGTTGTATACATGGAAGAAGCTGGGAGATACTGAAAGGTATCAGATAGATTATATAATGGTAAGACAGAGATTTAGGAACCAGGTTTTAAATTGTAAGACATTTCCAGGGGCAGATGTGGACTCTGACCACAATCTATTGGTTATGAACAGTAGATTAAAACTGAAGAAACTGCAAAAAGGTGGGAATTTAAGGAGATGGGACCTGGATAAACTGACTAAACCAGAGGTTGTACAGAGTTTAAAGAAGAGCATTATGGAACAATTGACAGGAATGGGTGAAAGAAATACAGTAGAAGAAGAATGGGAAGCTTTGAGGGATGAAATAGTGGAGGCAGCAGAGGATCAAGTAGGTAGAAAGACGAGGGCTAGTAGAAATCCTTGGGTGACAGAAGAAATATTGAATTTAATTGACGAAAGGAGAAAATATAAAAATGCAGTAAATGAAGCAGGCAAAAAGGAATACAAACGTCTAAAAAATAAGATAGACAGGAAGTGCAAAATGCCTAAGCAGGCATGGCTAGAGGACAAATATAAGGATGTAGAGGCTTATCTAACTAGGGGTAAGGCAGATGCTGCCTACAGGAAAATTAGAGAGACCTTTGGAGAAAAGAGAACGACTTGTATGAATATCAAGAGCTCAGATGGGAACCCAGTTCTAAGCAAAGAAGGGAAAGCAGAAAGGTGGAAAGAGTATATAGAGGGTCTATACAAGGGCAATGTTATAGAAATGGAAGAGGATGTAGATGAAGATGAAATGGGAGATATGATACTGCGTGAAGAGTTTTATAGAGCACTGGAAGACAACATTCCATTGGGACTACGGACAGCCTCGAGAGAGCCAGTCCTGACAAAACTCTTCCATCTGGTGAACAAAATGTATGAGACAGGCGAAATACCCTCAGACTTCAAGAAGAATATAATAATTCCAATCCCAAAGAAAGCAGTTGTTGACAGATGTGAAAATTACTGAACTATCAATTTAATAAGTGACAGCTGCAAATTACTAACGCGAATTATTTGCAGACGAATGGAAAAACTGGTAGATGTGGTCCTCGGAGAAGATAAGTTTGGTTTCCGTAGAAACATGGGAACACGTGAGGCAATACTGACCCTACGACTTATTTGAGAAGCTAGATTAATAAAAGGCAAACCTACGTTTCTAGCATTTGTAGAGGTAGAGAAATCTTTTGACAATGTTGACTGAAATACTCTGTTCCAAATTCTGAAGGTGGCCGGGGTACAATACAGGGAGCGAAAGGCTATTTACAATTTGTACAGGAACCAGATGGCAGTTATAAGAGTCGAGGGGCACAAAATGGAAGCAGTGGTTGGGAAGGGAGTGAGACAGGGCTGTAGCCTATCCCTGATGTTATTCAATCTGTATATTGAGCAAGCAGTGAATGAAACAAAAGAAAAATTTGTATATTGAGCAAGCAGTGAAGGAAACAAAAGAAAAATTTGGAGTAGGTATTAAAATCCATGGAGAAGAAATAAAAACTGTGAGGTTCGCCGATGACTTTGTAATTCTATCACAGACAGCAGAGGACTTGGAAGAGCAGTTGAACGGAATGGACAGTGTCTTGAAAGGAGGGTATAAGATGAACATCAAGAAAAGCAATACGAGGATAATGGAATGTAGTCGAATAAAGGTGGGTGATGCTGAGGGAATTAGATTCGGAAATGAGCCACTTAAAGTAGTAAAGGAGTTTTGCTATTTGGGGAGCAAAATAACTGATGATGGTCGAAGTAGAGAGGATATAAAATGTAGACTGGCAATGGCAAGGAAAGTGTTTCTGAAGAAGAGAAATTTGTTAACATCAAGTATAGATTTAAGTGTCAGGAAGTAGTTTTTGAAAGTATATGTATGGAGTGTAGCCATGTATGGAAGTGAAACATGGACGATAACTAGTTTGGATAAGAAGAGAATAGAAACTTTCGAAATGTGGTTCTACAGTAGAATGCTGAAGATTAGATGGGTAGGAGGTACTGAACAGGATTGGGGAGAAGAGGAGTTTGTGGCGCAACTTGACTAGAAGAAGGGATCGGTTGGTAGGACATGTTCTGAGGGATTGAGGGATCACCAATATAGTATTGGAGGGCAGCGTGGAGGGTAAAAATCGTAGAGGGAGACCAAGATGTGAATACACTAAGCAGATTCAGAGGGATGTAGACTGCAGTACGTATTGGGAGATGAAGCAGCTTTCACAGGATAGAGTTGCGTGGAGAACTGCATCAAACCAGTCTCAGGACTGAAGATAACAACAACAACAACAACAACAACAACAACAACGATTCCAAGTTTGTATACAAGTTTCGTACTACTACTTTTTGATCTCGTACTTTATAGAACTGGAGCGTATGAATGAAGTGTGAAACTATTTCCTAATGTAAAGTAGTAGGCCTAATAGGCATTTGATATTGGTACTTTGTGAATTATATTCAGTCGTTACAAAAAAGACCATTTGTGCCTAAACAGTTTCGTTTATTTGGTGTGTATTACAGTTGTTGCTGTATTAGAAAGGCCTATTTTGTTTTATCTAACAGACAGTGACAGAATATACTTTATCAAATGGGGAAACAACACCAGTCTTGGGTCCTATTTGCATTAACAGCTTTTTCAGTATTAGACAACGATGTTTCGACTTTTCATGTAGTAAAACGTTTGACGAACTTTGATGAGGTAATAGATCCTCTCACAGAAAGGAAAGCAAGCCATGTAAAGCTGTATCAAGATTAGAGAGAAAAAAATTGTAGGAGCTAAGGATTGAAGAAATGTGTGTTGTCTTGCTTGTTTCATGTCTTTACTGGGTTTTTGTGTCCTATATTTAATTTTATGTCACACAATGCAGCAAGTTGTTAGCTGACAGGGAATAAAGAGTGCAAATTTTCTGAAGGGTTCTTTTTTTAAAGAAAAGAGGCACAAGATGTCAAACCGAGCGATTGTAAGCAGGAGAGGCAAAACAGGACATTTTAATTTCCACTGCCCTGAATATGGTTTGATGGAATCCGTAACAAAATACACACATTTCAATTCCACAGAGTGAAGTAGAGTGATGTGCGATAGAAGAAAGCTGTATGAGGAGGCGAGACACTGCCCTTTGGCACACTTACTAGCAAATAACATGTCTTGTATTCCCTCGAACACACATGTTTTATGCATCAGACTCTTCATAAAGGTGTGGACCAAAATGAATATATTTTTGAAAATTAGATTTTTTTGAATATTTCCATCCTATCTCAAATGGTCTGGTTCGGAAATATCGTAGATCCGGGGCTGATGTGCTGAGCAGTCTGAGTTACAGTGGGGAAGTGGGTAGTCTCCCGTGAGCCATGTTTACATTTAGTGATATTGCTGTTTCTTCTTCGTTTATTGCTCTCATGTCAAATGAAAACAAAACAGATTTCTGTGGCTGGGAGCTATCAAGTGAATTAAAATACATTCACATAATTACGGAAGGCTGAACTGTGTTATTAGCTGCAGATTTTATTTTATTTCCACCTTTCTGACAGTCAACCATTAATTGCCTTGCAGAACAAAGAACTTATTTTTGTCGGTTTGCTAAAGAATTTTTCTTTTATTAATCGTTTCCGTTGAGGCAGACATGATATTTGAAACGAAGTGTTTAATTCCACACACTGTTCGCTGCGTTTCAAGTACATGTTTTCAACTTCTAGCACTTATGGCATTATACCATAATAAAGAACCAAATATGAGATAACACAGTACTGGTACTCCAAGAAAATTTACATCCCAAAAACCACATTGAAAAGCTTAATATCAGGTCGTGGCCTACTTAACTTGGGAATCTGGACATACGGATGTGCACTTTAAATGTGCACCTTTTAGTATCGGTCACACAATTCCGATGCTCTTTAAGTATCCTCCAATGTTTTCATCTTTATGACATAATGTACGATCTTTTAATGTTTTACACGTACGAACATACGGGCTCCCTACGACAACGTAGCTGCGCAAGTGCAGTGACGCCTGTCATCTAGCGCTTGCTGGCAACTGCAGAAACGAATCTATTTCTAACAGGTCACGGCAAAATATTCTGAATGGTGGTTTGGAAAGCGTTACCATCAAAGTACCATTCTGGCCGTTACAACGGAGCTATGTGCGATAACGTACAATGAATTTCTTAAATCACAGAGAATTTGAATCTCATTTAAAAATCAACTCTTTGATGACAACCAATTTAGATGATTTTTGAGCCCAGAAGATCAGACATTTCTGGCATTATTAAAAATTTTACTTATAAATTTATGTGATATATCTTAAATTGTAATATGTGCATAAAAGACCAACATTGTATGTGAAAGCTTAGATTCTCTTGCAGCGTATTAATTTTACAGACCACTGTTATATTTGAAAGCTTTGCGTTTCGTGTAGCAACACTATGTATATTAATTTAAACCATTAACTTTTTCTGTTTGTGTGTTCGCGCCACTTAACAGTGATGTTGCTATTGGCTGACTACATCACGTGTCCTAAGCTCTGAATATCCGCTGTCATCGGATGGCGAGATCACGTGACATGAGCTATGACTGGCTTGCAAAAGCGCATCGCAACTTCGATTTCAATGCTTCGGAAAGTAACATGCAATGTTCGGTGGAATTCGAATTTATACTTTCGTAATACAAAAATATGCAGCGTACATGTTGCTCCACATCAAAGATCTTTCCAAAAAGGGTTTTTTCCCTGAGTTTAGTTTTCTAAAGTGCCGGGAAATTCTACTCCCGTGTATAAAACCATAATCATTCAAAGGGCTTATACAGTTCCGAGATACAATGTACTGCCAGTTAACAGGGAAAAAGTATGTTTTCACCTGGGAGAAAGTTTATTTTTAACTGAGAAATCCTGGGATTTTTTTTCCTTGTCGGCGTATACACCCTGAAGTTGCATGTTGCCATATACCTCATTTGTGAAAAGTACCACAGATATGATATTGCAAAGCATCCTTTAGCAGCTGTTGGTGCAGTGCATGTCGGCTAGAGTGAACAATGCAGCACTGATGTAAACAATGTTGTTCCTTAATTGGTGGAATTCTCTTTGTGATTGCAGTTCGAACTTCATGTGACATGACACTGTACATTCAGTCACTGGTAGCAGTGTATGATTCACAGCTTCTCATAGAATTGCTCATGCTGTACAGTGAGGTGACTTTCTTGCCTTATTAGTCCAGTACTGCCTGATGCAAATCAAGAGAATAACTTGTGCAGGTCATGATGTTTTTTTAAAAAAATAATAATTACAAGAGGGAAAAAAAAACAGTAGTTATACACTTTTAGTACATAGTAGTATGCAGTCATTTGAGTATTTTTCCTCATTTATGATTCACCCTAATTTATGGCATTATTGCCTTGGTACAGTCCATGGAATGGTACAGATGGTATGTGGGAAAATACATTCTACACCTATGTGTATACTTCATAAGCCACTGCATGCACTGTACATTCTGGGTGGTTACTTTCTACCATTGCTATTCTTTCCCTTTCCTGTTCCACTCACAAATGGAGTGAAAGAAAACGGATTGTTTCTATGCCTATTCTGCCTTGTTCTGTCCTTGCAGTCATTATGTAAGATGAACATTGGAGTCACTAGAATCATTCTGCAGCCTTGGTGCACAGAGTTGTATAAGCTGATAACAAAAAAGTTGCTGATGATACTGTAAGTAGTTGTATATTCTGGGGTGAGGATAGTGGTGATGTAAGTGATAATTTTTTGCTTCAGTGTGTTTGGTCTCATGAACAAATTGGCTTTCTGGTCATGATAAACAGAGATAATTTAAATTATCTTCTGATGTTAAGCCATACGAACAATTGGTGGTGTTTCTGGTACCTATTCTGTGGAGTGGCTGAAGAAGTTACCCCCGTTGTAAACACATCTTTGTGATGGATATTTGGTGTTGTGTATCAGACATCGAATCCAAAATCCCAGTTTGTAGACTGTAACTCTAATATCTTCTGTGTCACTATGTTTCTTTCCACACATTGTTTGACTTACTACAAATTAGTGGTGTCATTTAATGCATTCAAATTGAGGTTAAAGATCTGTTTAGTGGTACACAGTGTAAACATTATTTTTTGGTTGTAATTGTGTTTTTCAATTTTTTCATGTGTTTTTTTCCCACTTTAGACCCTCCATCAGGAAGTGCTGATGTGGAATGTCAGCTTCTGGAAGCAGCCAAGGCAGGAAACACAGACCAAGTACAAAGGCTTTTAACTTCCTATCCACATATCGTCAATTGCAGAGATCTGGATGGCAGGTAAGCCAACACAGAATTTGATATAATAATAAGTCATAATTATCTGCTTCGTCCACCCATTCCCTTTGCACTTTCATAAGTTCATCTTCATATGCCACTACCAGAACTAACATCAACATGACCAGTAGGTATATTTTATCTTCTCCTTATAAACTACTGTATATGCTTTCTGGCAGTTGAGAAAATTTACAGTACGTTGCAGGAGGAAGCAAAGTAAAAAAAAAAAAAAAAAATTAAAAAAAAAAAAATCCAACACAGGCATAAGCAACTTGCTAAATCCATCATTGTCACATCATATTTGATGGGTCTGCAAACGAGGCTTCAACGCCAGTTACGGTTCTTAAACTTCTCTCCCTGTTCAGCACTGTCCCAGGTATGCCCCCCTCTACCCATTGTTAGATTTCACCATGTGCTCGTACCCGTGTCTTGTAAGTAAGAACAGTGTCATTTACACAAAGGATGAAACACTACTACTACTACTACTACTACTACTACTACTACAGCACACTTACTGGCAACAACATTGTACAAGTTTGTGAATGCCTAATTTCCAGTTTCAACTTTCAGTTGTGTTTTTTTACTATGTGCTGTTTGAAATATAACGGTTATACTTTAATGAGAAGTGAAGCTTACCTCCAAGTGAACATTTGTTATTCCTTAAAACAAATGTGGGCTAATTCATCATCTTTCAGATCTGCAGCTCTTGTCTTTTCTTTCTGCATATTCAGTTAAATTATGGGATATAGGTTCCACCATTGTGCAAACACATTGTTTTTTTCTTTTTACCCAGATGTGTTTCAGCACCTCCTTGTCGTCATCAGTGGGGTTTTGAATATTGAAAAGTGTAAGAAGTTATTGTATTTTAGCTTGTAATTGATCTAACAAATTGAGGCCTCAAGAAAGTGTTTTTTTTTAGACTGTGATATTTACATTACATAGTTTTTCAGGACCAACTGTATGGTGTCCTGTACTGATAGCTTGTCATCTGCAAACCAAATGATGTAAATGTGAATTTCATCAGCGTGTTAACACTTCCCTTGATTTTTTTAAAAACGTGATTTTGGTGTGTTAAAATGTTTTGCCTGTCTACTTGTTACTACTCCTGTTTTGTTGTGACAGATCCTTCTTCTTTTGCATTCTAGGACACTGCACATACCTATAGATGTACTTTGTGTAATTTCATTATTTAACATCATTTTACTTTGCAAAAGGCAGTGACTGCTGTGTTGTTGTGTTTTCTAAACCTGTCAACATGGATTTGTTCCCGAGAGAGTTTGGCACCTAATTTGAATTTTTTCTCTCACATCCCCACCCCCTTAGTGCGCGCGCGTGCAAACATGTGCATTGTTGTTGTTGTTGTTGTTGTTGTACTGTTGTGTCTTGCATGTGGTCATTGTTTGTATGTTGCGTTGATTGGTTTGTGTGTGTTGTGCTTTTGTTCATTTTCTGTTTTTAAAATTTGTTTAATTTCTGTATCATGTGGGGCTTGTAACTATTTTCCTCTGTCTGTTTTATTGTGTTGAGCTCCTGTGTGTAATTCAGTTTGCTTACAGGTGTTCTGTTGAATCTGTGGAGTATGAGTATGGAGCTTGCTTGCTTGTTTGCCACCAGCTGGTTCAGCTGATTGCAAATGGTGATGCTCGTGGTTGTCGGTTTCGTGAATATTGTGAAATTGCGGGTGGCGGTTCTCTCTCTCTCTCTCTCTCTCTCTCTCTCTCTCTCTCTCTCAAGGTCTGGACATAAAATTTAGTGTGTATATGTGTGTGTCTGGTTCATCAGTCAAGCATATTATGTATATTACATTATATTATGTTATCAACATATTGGTACCAGTATATGATTGTATTTTTTTATTCTTATTATGTCTTTGTTGAAGAGAGAATAATTTTGTGCTGTTATGGTGCCTAATATGGTTGCTATTTCCTTAATGTGTGAGACTGGTGTGTTTACTCGTTGTTTTAGTCTTTGTATGGTGATGTTGATTGTTTCATTTATTGGAATACAAGTGTACGTTGATGTGACATCAAATCATATGAGACTTGCTGTGCCTGGTATGTCTCTGTTCTTGATTGTTTCTACTAGTTCCAGAGAGTTTTTTAGGTTTCTGTTTTCATAAGTGGATATGTTATAGTAATGTGTGTGTGTGTTGGACGGCACGATGTAGATGACAAAACACTACACTCTGCAAAAGCACATTATTTCACATATTAAAGAAACTTTACAGAAAAGGCAACACAAACAGCCAAGGGAGCTTAGCGCCCACACGCACACACACATATTTAAGTAAACAAAATTCAGATTCAGTGCCAAACTTTCTCTGGAGCAAATGAATGCTGACAGGGTTAGGAAACACAACACCATAGTGCTCAACACATTTTGTGAATCAAAAAGGCGTTTATGAGAAATAAATTACACAAAGTACATTAATATGTATGTGCTTTGTCCTGAGAATACAAAAGGAGGAGAACTAATCACAACAAAATGTGAATAGAAACAAATGTATACGCAAAACATTTCGACATGCAAAATATATATTAAAAACAAAGATTCCAAGACGTACCAAGCGGGAAAGTGCCGGCAGACAGGCACAATGAACAACACACACACACACACACACACACACACACACACCCAGAATTACTAGCTTTCGCAACCGATGGTTGCTTCTTCAGGAAAGAGGGAAGGAGAGGGAAAGACGAAAGGATGTGGGTTTTAAGGGAGAGGGTAAGGAGTCATTCCAATCCCGGGAGCGGAAAGACTTCCCTTAGTGGGAAAAAAGGACAGGTGTACACTCGCGCGCACACACACACACACACATACCCATCCGCACATACACAGACACAAGCAGACATATTTAAAGGCAAAGAGTAAGGGCAGAGATATCAGTCGAGGCGGAAGTACAGAGGCAAAGAAGTTGTTGTAAGACAGGTGAGGTATGAGTGGCGGCAACTTGAAATTAGCGGAGGTTGAGGCCTGGCGGATATCGAGAAGAGAGGATATACTGAAGGGCGAGTTCCCATCTCCGGAGTTCGGATAGGTTGGTGTTGGTGGGAAGTATCCAGATAACTCGGACGGTGTAACACTGTGCCAAGATGTGCTGGCCGTGCACCAAGGCATGTTCAGCCACAGGGTGATCCTCATTACCAACAAACACTGTCTGCCTGTGTCCATTCATGCGAATGGACAGTTTGTTGCTGGTCATTCCCACATAGAAAGCGTCACAGCGTAGGCAGGTCAGTTGGTAAATCACGTGGGTGCTTTCACACGTGGCTCTCCCTTTGATCGTGTACACCTTCCAGGTTACAGGACTGGAGTAGGTGGTGGTGGGAGGGTGCATAGGACAGGTTTTACACCGGGGGCGGTTGCAAGGGTAGGAGCCAGAGGGTAGGGAAGGTGCTTTGGGGATTTCATAGGGATGAACCAAGAGGTTACGAAGTTTAGGTGGACGGTGGAAAGACGCTCTTGGTGGAGTGGGGAGGATTTCATGAAGGATGGATCTCATTTCGGGGCAGGATTTTAGGAAGTCATATCCCTGCTGGAGAGCCACATTCAGAGTCTGATCCAGTCCTGGGAAGTATCCTGTCACAAGTGGGGCACTTTTGGGGTTCTTCTGTGAGAGGTTCTGGGTTTGAGGGGATGAGGAAGTGGCTCTGGTTATCTGCTTCTGTACCAGGTCGGGAGGGTAGTTGCGGGATGCGAAAGCTGTTTTCAGGTTGTTGGTGTAATGGTCGAGGGATTCAGGACTGGAGCAGATTCGTTTGCCACGAAGGCCTAGGCTGTAGGGAAGGGACCGTTTGATATGGAATGGGTGGCAGCTGTCATAATGGAGGTACTGTTGCTTGTTGGTGGGTTTGATGTGGACGGATGTGTGAAGCTGGCCATTGGACAGATGGAGGTCAACGTCAAGGAAAGTGGCATGGGAATTGGAGTAGGACCAGGTGAATCTGATGGAACCAAAGGAGTTGAGGTTGGAGAGGAAATTCTGGAGTTGTTCTTCACTGTGAGTCCAGATCATGAAGATGTCGTCAATAAATCTGTACCAAACTTTGGGTTGGCAGGCTTGGGTAACCAAGAAGGCTTCCTCTAAGCGACCCATAAATAGGTTGGCATACGAGGGGGCCATCCTGGTACCCATGGCTGTTCTCTTTAATTGTTGGTATGTCTGGCCTTCAAAAGTGAAGAAGTTGTGGGTCAGGATGCAGCTGGCTAAGATGACGAGGAAAGAGGTTTCAGGTAGGGTGGCAGGTGATCGGCGTGAAAGGAAGTGCTCCATTGCAGCGAGGCCCTGGACATGCGGGATATTTGTGTATAGGGAAGAGGCATCAATGATTACAAGGATGGTTTCCGGGGTAACAGACTGGGTACGGATTCCAGGCGTTCGAGAAAGTGGTTGGTGTCTTTGATGAAGGATGGGAGACTGCATGTAATGGGTTGAAGGTGTTGATCTATGTAGGCAGAGATACATTCTGTGGGGGCTTGGTAACCAGCTACAATGGGGCGGCCAGGATGTTTGGGTTTGACTCCATCAAACTCCTGACCCCACCGACACCTCACACTCCTACCTTCTACCTACTTCTTAAATTCACAAACCCAAATCCCTCGACCATTACACCAACAACCTGAAAACAGCTTTCGCATCCCGCAACTACCCTCCCGACCTGGTACAGAAGCAGATAACCAGAGCCACTTCCTCATCCCCTCAAACCCAGAACCTCTCACAGAAAAACCCCAAAAGTGCCCCACTTGTGACAGGATACTTCCCAGGACTGGATCAGACTCTGAATGTGGCTCTCCAGCAGGGATATGACTTCCTAAAATCCTGCCCCGAAATGAGATCCATCCTTCATGAAATCCTCCCCACTCCACCAAGAGCGTCTTTCCGCCGTCCACCTAACCTTCGTAACCTCTTCGTTCATCCCTATGAAATCCCCAAAGTACCTTCCCTACCCTCTGACTCCTACCCTTGCAACCGCCCCCAGTGTAAAACCTGTCCTATGCACC
This sequence comes from Schistocerca gregaria, assembly GCF_023897955.1. Classification (NCBI taxonomy): domain Eukaryota; kingdom Metazoa; phylum Arthropoda; class Insecta; order Orthoptera; family Acrididae; genus Schistocerca; species Schistocerca gregaria. The sequence goes on from NC_064925.1 coordinate 71,331,000, forward strand.
CTCCCACCACCACCTACTCCAGTCCTGTAACCTGGAAGGTGTACACGATCAAAGGGAGAGTCACGTGTGAAAGCACTCACGTGATTTACCGACTGACCTGCCTACACTGTGACACTTTCTATGTGGGAATGACCAGCAACAAAGTGTCCATTCGCATGAATGGACACAGGCAGACAGTGTTTGTTGGTAATGAGGATCACCCTGTGGCTAAACATGCCTTGGTGCACAGCCAGCACATCTTGGCACAGTGTTACATCGTCCGAGTTATCTGGATACTTCCCACCAACACCAACCTATCTGAACTCCGGAGATGGGAACTCGCCCTTCAGTATATCCTCTCTTCTCGATATCCGCCAGGCCTCAACCTCCGCTAATTTCAAGTTGCCGCCGCTCATACCTCACCTGTCTTTCAACAACTTCTTTGCCTCTGTACTTCCGCCTCGACTGACATCTCTGCCCTTACTCTTTGCCTTTAAATATGTCTGCTTGTGTGTGTGTGTGTGTGTGTGTGTGTGTGTGTGTGTGCGCGCGAGTGTACACCTGTCCTTTTTTTCCCCTAAGGGAAGTCTTTCCGCTCCCGGGATTGGAATGACTCCTTACCCTGCCCCTTAAAACCCACATCCTTTTGTCTTTCCCTCTCCTTCCTGAAGAAGCAACCATCGGTTGCGAAAGCTAGTAATTCTGTGTGTGTGTTTGTGTGTTTTGTTCATTGTGCCTGTCTGCCGGCGCTTTCCCGCTTGGTAAGTCTTGGAGTCTTTGTTTTTAATATATTTTTTCCATGTGGAAGTTTCTTTATATTTTAATCGAGGGATGTGTTAACTCAACGATAAAATTCACATTTACTTCATTTGGTTTGTAGATGACAAGCTGTCAGTGTAGGACACCATACAGCTGGTCCTGCAAAACTGTATAATGCAAAATCATGGTGAGAAACCAAATGAACAAAAACTTCCTTTAGGCCTCACTTTGTTATATCAGTTATAACCTGAAATATATTCACTTTTTACAGTTTTTAAAAAGCAAAAACCCACTAAGATGGCTCGGATGTGCTGAAACGTGTTTGGGTAAAAAGAAAAAACAAAAACCCAGTACATATACCCTAAAGTGGGTTAATTGCTTTGCACCGTGGCCAGTTTAAGTAGTGAAGCTGTAGGGTATTATAAATTTGTAGACTATAAAGATCTTCAAAATCCTTCAGTTTCATATCTTTTTATCTATTTCTGTCTTAGTGTCATTGGAGGCAGTTAAACATTACAGTAATTGCATAAGAAGACCGAGCCCATTGTTTCTTTGGGTGCTGTGATGCCATCCAGGTAAACTTACCAAAAAGTGCATATTCCAAGAAGTGTCACTCTTGTCAAAAGTTAATGACTTGTAAGCTCATTCAGCTTTAAATGTGAAGGATTTATATTTCAAGACAAATGCCTCCATTCTGTTAAAGATATAAAAGAACTCAAGAAACAGTATTTGCATCCAGAATTACTCCTTCATCTCAGAGTTACCAACTCTGCATTGTGTGAAAGAATGATTGATTGATGTTTCATTGAAAAACATTTTGAACTATGGTATGGAAGCTAATACATGAAAGTTTGTAATGTGAGCCCACACTTAACATCTGAAAATCATAAAGATAGTTGACAGCATCTTTGTCACAAAATGGCTAGCTTCTTCCAACAAAAAGAAATGATTCAGCTTTATTTTTTTCTCCAAGCACCAAAAGCATTTGAGCAAGTAATTAGAAATGAGTGTGCATCATCTATGCCCCAGGCACATATGTAAGAAAATAGTTCACAATTTTACAGCATTAGCACTTGTGCTACAGTAATCTTCAAAAGTCATACAATTTTCTCATAAATCTCAGTTTGTGTTTCATACCATGTGAGGTGGCACAGTGGTTAACACACTGGACTCGCACTCGGGAGGACAGTGTTTCAAACCTGCATCTGGTCACCCGAGCTTGTGCTCCTTCTCTGATGACCTCATTGTCGACAAGACATTAAACACTAATAACTTCCTACTCCTTGTGTTTCATGCAAGAGCATATTTGACCCACTAAAGATGTGTTATCATAGGTGATAGCTGAATTTAGTTCCTACGACGTAACTACCTGGCAATTGGCAGCGAATACTGTTGTACCAGGGGCAAAATTTCTCTTTGTTTATGATATAGTTTGAATAACTTTTAGGTAACCACATGGTCATCCAGACTGCTGCTGTATCGTGTCAAGTGTTTAAATCATATAAACAAAATACTGTAGATCTTCTTCATATGAGTGACCAACTGAAGTGGTGTCATGTTTAGCAAACTCGATTTGCATTTGAGAGGGTGGTTCAAATCTCTGTCAGGTCATTTTAATTTAATTTCCTCAGGGTTTCTCAATTGACCTAAGACAAATAGCCTTTAGGAAAACCTTCCATTTATTGATCCTTTTCTCAAACCAAGAAGAAAAACCCTCCTGAAAGTTTAAGATATCAGAGAACTGTTAAGTACAAAACGTTTTGTGTATGTAACAAAGCTGCCAGTAGTTAAGCACATGTAAAAGACTTCAAATTGTGAGGTCCATAGTTCGATGCTTGCTAGAAGCAGTTCTTTCCTATTGTTTCAATTCTCTTTTTGTCATCAAATAGAAACATTAATTAACAAATATTGAACAATAATTTTAAGAAAAAGTAACATCATTCTATTTTTGAATACTGTTCACATAGAAATGCAGATATTCAAAATAAATTAACACCTAGCATGAAAATGTGAAATGTCAAATAGGAAATACAATTATATGTTATTTCCAGCAATGACAGAGACGGCAAGTTGCTACTCACCACACACACACACACACACACACACACACACACACACACACACGCGCAAGCACAGTGTGGTTTCAGTGCTCTGAGACTGCAGACGTGTTGGCAAGTTTTGTGTGTGTGTGTGTGTGTGTGTGTGTGTGTGTATGTATGTGTGTGTGTGTGTGTGTGTGTGTGTGTGTGTCTACTGCTGACAAAGGCCTATAATTGTGTGAATCTTTTTGTTGTGCCTATCGCGACTCAGCATCTCCGCTATATGGTGAGAGTAGCAACTTTCCTTCTCTGGTATTGTTACATTCCACCCGGATTTTTCTTTGATTTATGGTATTTGTAGAGATTTTATGGTACTATTGACGTATGTAATTTTTTTATAGAATGATAAGACATTTTTCGTGTCTCTAACAAATTTTACTTTCATGCGATTTGTGATAAAAAATGAAAATTATTTAAAAAGCTATGATTCAAATTGTGTTAAATATCATTCCCATTTGATAATATAATATTTAAACAATAGAAAAAATTGCTATCAGCAATAATTGGACCACAGTTTTTGCAGGACTTACACACTGTGTGTCCAGTTTTCATTGATACAGTTAAAAACGTTAGAACTGTTTGTACTTAACAGCATTCTGACATCTTCAGATCTTTGAAGGCAAGTTTTTGAGGGTTTCGGAAATATTCGTCATACTAGTTTAAGGAATTGATGTTTGGACAATGACCTTCAAATTCTGTAAGTATAAAAAATCAGAAAGGGTCATTCCTATGGTTCTCTTGTCAGTTATCTAACTTGGAGGCCTTTTGCTGGAGAGTGAAGGGAGCTTATCTTTTACTGTCTGGCAATACATCCTTGGAGTGGAATGGAGAGAGACAAAAACATGAGAATTAGACATTTGGGAGACTGTGCCTGTGTATGAGAAAAGTGGTAGTCTAGTCTAGGAGTGCTAGAATAAAGGGTGTGCTGAATTGATAATTCCTAATACATTTCATAATTGTCAGTTCCAGAGGATGGAAAATTCAGTGTTGACAGGTATTAAAGCATTTGTTTAAGACATTGTTGATTCAGATACATAATGTTCAGCAAAACGATTAGTCACAATTTGGCTCGTCTATGCATGCTCATAGACAGGTGGATGGTTGGCATACCCATATAGAATGCCACACAGCAATATCTCTGCAGCCGGCATTCATATAGGGTTCTACCTGTTATCTGATAGGAAATGACGGTGACTGGAATCCAGTAGTAGTTAATTGATGGATGTAAAGGACAGGTCTTGTTCCTGACCATCCATAGTAGAACTGTCCATTGGGTGTGCAAGAATGGCAATGGGAGGGACTAGAATGTTAAGCAGGTTTGGTTGGTTGACAAAATACTGCTTTGATGTTGAGAGTAGAACCCTTGCCTTTAGGTACTATAAGAGATTTGTGAAGCCCAGATGCTTCCTAATTCTAACGTGGTGCAGGAGAGTCTATACAGAATGAACATTGGGAAAAAAATCATACATGGAAATTCAAATAACTGGTTAGGGCCAATCAATTTTGCGATTGCTCCAACAGTCTTCACCCATGAGAAGAGACATGGAAATCACCAGATGGGGAAACCATAAACTAAATTGATCACTTGTTGATAGATATGAAGAAAAAGAACAACATAAAAGATGTCAGGTCATACAGAGAAACAGATGAGGTTTACATTCTACTTGTTAGGATGGTCAAACTGCAAATTCAATACTGGAGGAAACAAATGAGCAACAGCACACAACGTTTGATGTATATAAACTGTATCAGACTGAGATAGCTAGAAAGTACCGTGTGTCTGTAAGGAATGTGTACGAGACACTTTTGCTGAAGGAACAAAGTGACAAAGTGTTTGGTGTTGATATGAGTGGACCAGAATAATGGGTGTCGGATACAGCAGAGGAGGTGACGGGTGAAATGAAATGGAAGAAAAGAAATTGTTATAAGCAAATGTATGAGGGAACTGTAAAAGGAAGGAGAAAATCTAGAAACAGGTGGATAAACAGTGGAAACAATCATGTAGAATATGTGAATGTGAAATGAGACAAAACAAGAATATTGAGGGCAGAAAAGAGGAAACATCTGACTCCCGTGCCGAAAGAAAATGAGACAGCAGGTCAAAGAAACAGCAGTATACAAAGTATACAAAATATCAAACAAGTGGGAAATGGAAGAAGAGACAAGTCTCTAGTCATTAATGATAAAGATGGGCAGAGTTGACAAAGAAATGATCCTAGAAAGTTGGACAGACTATGTTCTTAGTCTGTTAAATGCAGAAAACCAGAAGAGATGTTTCAGTAAACAGAACAAAAAAATAACTATGAAACAGATGGTGTTAATGAAAGGGGTGTGAGAAAAGCAGTATATAGTCTGAAGAAGAAGAAGAAGAAGAAGAAGAAGAAGGTACCAGGAGATGTTCAAGGAGGGAGGAAAGACATGTTCAGGTGTTGAACAGAGTAGTAAAAAAAAAAAAATGGTTCAAATGGCTCTGAGCACCATGGGACTTAACATCTATGGTCATCAGTCACTTAGAACTACTTAAACCTAACTAACCTAAGGACAGCACACAACACCCAGTCATCACGAGGCAGAGAAAATCCCTGACCCCGCCGGGAATCGAACCCAGGAAACCGGGCGTGGGAAGCGAGAACGCTACCGCACGACCACGAGCTGCGGACAGACTGGTCAAAATAGAGTAAAAAGAGAGAGAGACCATCAGAATGGGAGCTAGCTGTCATTCTACCAATCCACAAAAATAAAAGAAAAAAGACTGTAATAATTGTAAAATAGATTTCACTGCTGAATATGAGCTACAAGATCTTATCCGTAATAAAACTTGAGCCATAAGCCAATGAAATAGCAGGGAGTTACCAACCAAGTTTAAGGTAAAAAAAATCTACAATTGACCATATATTTAATATGAGACAGTATTGGGAATTTAACAAACCAGTATTTAACACTGTCATAGATTTTTCAAAGATAGACAATAGTGTCCATAGAGAGTTTGGAGTACGTGAGAAATTAGTTAAACAATTAAGAACATTTACAGCAGAGGTGAAAGCTATAGTAAGATATCAAGGAGGAATATCAAAGGAAGTATTGATACAAACTGGGGTACAAGGAGGTGATGCTTTGTCACCCATATTATTTAACACTGTCCTTGAAAAAGTTGTACACAAGACGAGAAAAGTAGGAAACAGCATCAGTCTGAATGGAAATCTGCAGATGCTAGTGTATACAGATGATATGACAGTTATACCAGAGTTGTCAAGAAAAGAAGTGATAGAAATTAGTGAAGAACATGTAAAAACGGTGAAGGGTGTGAACAGTAGTGCAGGGCAAGCGGGCTTAAGAATAAATCTAGAAAAGACAGAAGTGACAGAACTAACTAGAATGTGCTTAGGGATTTACAGGTGTGACAGACTAAGCTGAAGATAGCTGAAATCATATTTCAGCAGGTGAAATAATTTCCAGCTAGAAGTAAACCAACAAATTGTTAATTCATGTAACAGCTTAAAACCAATCCTGAAAGCAAACATAATCTCAACAGAAGTTAAAATGAAATAATGTAATACAATAATTGCCCCAGTGCTGGTGCATGATATAAAAATACTGAGCCTGCATCTCGTGGTCGTGCGGTAGCGTTCTCGCTTCCCACGCCCGGGTTCCTGGGTTCGATTCCCGGCGGGGTCAGGGATTTTCTCTGCCTCGTGATGGCTGGGTATTGTGTGAGGTCTTTAGGTTAGTTAGGTTTAAGTAGTTCTAAGTTCTAGGGGACTGATGACCATAGATGTTAAGTCCCATAGTGCTCAGAGCCATTTGAACCATTTGAGCTAAAAATACTGAGTACAAAAATAGTGATAGAGAACAACTGACTGTGTTTGAGAGAAAGATTTGTGAGCCAGTGAAGAGGGAAACAGGGTGGAGGAAACTAAAATATGAGGAAATGTACACTGTGATGAAGCAGACTAATATTATTCAAAAAACAAAGGTTAAACAACTACAATGGAGTGGACATGTTGCAAGATCAACAGATGATGTCATTAAAAAATTATTATTGGTAGGAAGGCTAGAGGCTTTGCACCTTTGGGGAAGAACACAAACAAGAGGGAGAATGATTATGGGAAAACCTGCAATAACAAGGGTTCACAAGAAACTGGTTGGAAGTTGCACAGAACAGCATCTGCTAGAGGCAGTTTGTAAGGTTGGCACATGGTCTACACGGTCCCTAATTGCTGATTAAGTGAAATGTTTTTCAAGGTGTGGTTGATATTGGAGATTAGGAAGGTCCAGGCTGTGGTATGTTTGTGGTCATAGCTAATTTTTCTGAGGACAGGAAAATATATTTGGTGGTTGTGCAAAATATTATCTGTTGTAGTCTCTGACAACTGCCTCTAGTCTTCGGCACACAATTAGTATTTCAAGTTGCAAGGCTGTTGGGGAGGATTTTTTGATATGGGACATGTGACAGTTATAAAAATTGGTCTTTGAAGCACCATATGAAATGACTTTAGCAGCAGATATTTAGATTCTGGAGGCAATTTTTTATGGATCCTTTTCATAAAGATCTCATCAATGTATCTGAACCATAAGAGAGGTTTTATAAGAAAAGAGAAGTTACTATGGCTCATAATGTGGTTTGTGAAGGAAGTGGCAGGTTTAGCATCAAGAGGCTGATGAAATGATAGTCTTCTGTGACAGCAAAGCCATCAGCATAAGGGATGTTGGTACACATAGACATATCATCCACAGTGACAGGCAAAAAGTATGTTGTTAAGGGCACAGCAACAATGCAAAGGCCGTGAAGAAAGTGGTTTTCCTTGATGTAGCAAGGGAGATTGCACAAAGTTGGTTAGAGGTGTTGGTCATTAAAGGCAGTTGATGTTTGATGTAAACATTTAACCACCTATGGTGGGTCATACATTAGGGAGATAATAGCAACTGGCTTTGTGGAGCTTTCAGGCCATGTGGAAGATGGGTAGTCACATGGTTGTCTGTGTGAGGAGTAAAGGTATTCATATGATAGAATTTGTGAGAAACCTAATGTTTCAAAGAGTCTTTAAAGATCACACTGTACTTCTGGGACAGGATTGTAGAGATCGGAGCATCAGAAAGGTGGCAGAGGCATTCAGCCACATAGTGACTGCCATCCATAACCATAGGGCTGGAGACCTTATCAGTGGAGAAAAAGATGGATGAGGATTAGTTTTTGGTCATGAATAGCTCTTTGTGCTACAACTGCGATGCTGGACCCAATGAGAAGGAATTTGGGGAATGAATGTAGCACCACCCCCATTGATACAACTTACGAACACAAGTTCAAAAGATAGGTTTATGCTAATATGCCCTGAAAAATAATAATTTAGTAATGCAAGAAGTGTCATGTAATTTTGATGACGTAGTATTCTGTGGAAAGACAAAACATGACACATTTTGCTGCCCTTCTGTACACAAAGTTGGTGAAGATTTGTAAAGATATTGAGTTTCCCATATTGATTTTTCAGCAAAGCCACCAACCAGTGTGCTCAATTGTGTTATATTGCCTTTGGTATGCCAGATTTGAACTTAAAACATAGTGTATGTAGTCAGTAATGCACTTCCTAATTTACAGCAGAGGGTCAGAAAGTAACGCCTCCTATTTCTTTTCTCCTTCATTAAGTTGGTAATCATGAATTAGATGCACTTCACAAATCTGTTCTACAGCGTACTCCAGTAATAACATCCTACATCAACAAATGGCAGCACAGTTTAGAAAATAACTGACCACAATGTACATATAAGACAGCGTTCTGTGATTGAAATCCATACTGCAGAAGGTGAAATGTACAGTCGCATGTGTGAAATGCTGAAGGCGGTGTATGGACATGCTATGGCAGACTTCAGCACTATTAAGCGACAGGTTCATTGCTATAAAGAAACCGACAAGCAAACACTTTTCGCTTGTGCAATATATAGTAGATGGCCAGCAACTGCAGTAAATTCACACAACATCCAGTGTGTTGTGATAACTGCTGTTTAACAACAGATAAATTTTCATCAGTTATCGATTGGTAAAGGCAGTGTGAAGGCCATTGTTGAGAAACTGGATTACTCCAAGATTTGTGCATGCTGTGTACCAAACACATTGAACAATTAGTATAAAAGGCAAGGAAAACTGTTGTGTCCAATCTGTTGGCAGTACCTCAGTTTGGGCCACTCAAAGAAACTCATTGGGTGGCATCAGTTTGGTATCCAGTGAAGTCAAAACAGGCTGATTGAAGGGAACTGTTGTATTATAATGGGGGGAGGTGGGGTGCTGTAGGTGCGTGCAGAGACATGTCAGTGGGATGTTAAACACTAATCTCCTCCTCCTCCTCCTCCTCCAGTCTGGTGATAGGCATCTCTTATCCCATCAGATGCAGGGCTGCTTTTTACGTAGGCATGATGACTAACAAGCTGTCAGTCTGCATAAATGGCCACCAACAAACTGTGGCCGAGAGACAGCTAGACTACCCAGTTGCTGAACATGCTACCCAACACAATGTGTGCTTCACATCAATGTCTGCTTCACAGTCTTTGCCATGTGGATCCTTCCTACCAATATGAGCTTTTCTGAATTGTGCAAGTGGGAGCTCTGCCTGCAATATAGCCTATGTTCTGTAACACCCCTTACCTCAACCTTCAGTAGTCCTTGTCCTCCACTTATCTATCCCTTTCGCTGCTCCCACTCCAATACAACACAGCCTTTTGTTTCACCAACACACCCCATCCTTTTCCCCTTTTGTATACTTCCCACTATGTCCCTGCATGCTTCTACAAGCAGCACTCTGTATTCCCTCACCCCACTTGCTTCAGTTGTCAGGATGGCATTCAGCTCTCCCACTTTGGTATCCTAGATTCAATGGGTCGGCGAGGGCTTCAGGAGACCATTGGAGTAGTTAAGTGGCTGCATCAAGACAGGTAACTGTTTGTTGTCCCAATAAGCTGGAACAGTTGCAGGCCCTCATCAAGTGGCACAGCTGCTGGTATGGCAGTGTGGTTTTATTGTGCTGCCAGTGAGATGATAAAGTCCTGCCCAGCCAAGGCACGAGATTGGATGTGGCAGGCATCCAGGGAGAGAACCCTGGATTGGTGGCTTGCTGGTGGTGACTGATGCTCTCCAGCTCCCCAGTGACTCGGTGGCTACGAGGGCTTCAGTTCAACCGTTCATCCATCAGACAGTGGCTAGATCTCCTAGGCAGGCAGCCCTGCCAGTAGATGGCAGAGCAGTGGTGACCTCATGGGTAGAGGCACACACTGTGACACTTGGCAACTCAATGATTCACACCAGAATGAGTTTAATGTGTTGTGGCTGCAGAAGTCACATATGCTGCACGCCAAAGTGTCACTGGTTTTGGTAATTGTCCAGACACTGATCAGAGAACCATCCCCTAAACTTAACCTCTCCTTCCCCTAGAGACCAGTTCAGCATTCCTCCTGGAGGCACACCGACTTATATTGTAGGTACCTTCAGTGTGTGTGTGTGTGTGTGTGTGTGAGAGAGAGAGAGAGAGAGAGAGAGAGAGAGAGAGAGAGAGAGAGAGAGGGGGGGGGGGGGGGGATCATCTGCCTGTGGTGGGACTACTCAAGCAGGACCTGACAAAGAGGTCCCACAACTTAGAGGAGGGAGGGCTGTTTCTTTAGGGTTGTGTCGGGCATGCTAGCCTCGGGTTTCCTGAACTGGAGACTGGTCCATGCTACCACACCTCTTCTGTTTTTATAAACACTGTGTGTTCTTCAGGGACCACATTATGTGTGGCAGTGGAACATTGTATGTTTTGGAGTACAGGGACCTGACTACGCTGAAGGTACACACTCCTATAAGACAAATCTCAACTTCTAGGAGTTGCTGTATGCTGAATGGCTGTTAAGGTAAAATAATCTCTGGCCATCCACCTTGGGGCACTGGCCACCTCCTCCCCCTCCCCCCTGCCTCCCCCTCCCCTCCCTATCTCCCACAGTTGTACAAGACTTGCTCAAGTCTTTGCAGCTCTGTCTGGGCCGACATTTTTTCCCCTAGTGGATCGTGGGATCCCTATTGGGCGGCCTCAGTACTGCATACAGGACTAGTGTACTGTCTGGTAGTACGTACACCCACCCAATGGAGAGAGTTTGGATAGTCAGTCCTTCCCAGTAGTAGTCTCAGAATTATAGCAACAGCGCACTAGTCAGCCATAAAATTTTCAATGGAATCAAGAGAGCAGAAGGAACTTTGAGAGAAGGCCTCCCTTTTCTTTATTCACAAGCCATTGGAGAGTATTACAGAGTCCTTAAAAAGCATTAAACGGCTTTGTAATCAAAACACTAACAGTTGAAATGCCATGTCACATAAGTATCCACACTTCTGCAATGCAAGGCTTTAAATGACTACCCTGTTGTAGCTGAATTGCATAACACCTGAAACTTCTGTAAAGGCATGGTGACCTGCTCTGATATAATAGAGAGGGCCTAGAGGAATTATACAAATAATGTAGAAATGTGAGTGTCATTTAAATGCAGAAATATGTGAGGAGAGTCAATGGCACATTGGGAAAACTGCAACATTTACCCTAACATTCAGAATATTCTTGCACGCTATATCTATCTTAAAGTTCGACCATTTATTCCCAACCTGGTGCAATATTTCAAATGTCAAAGATTTGGTCATACCACTATGGCATATAACAGGGAGGGCTGTGTGTGGAAATTGTGGAGACCCAGCTCCTGTACACTTCCTACAAAATGTATAAACTGCCATGGGGATCACTTGGTATTGAGCAGGAACTGCAGCACCTATAACAAGGGAAGGAAAATTCTAGAGTTGAAATTTAGGAGATGCATACCCTATGTTGTTGTTGTTGTTGTTGTTGTTGTTGTTGTTGTGGTCTTAAGTCCTGAGACTGGTTTGATGCAGCTCTGCATGCTACTCTATCCTTTGCAAGCTTCTTCATCTCCCAGTACCTACTGCAACCTACATCCCTCTGAATCAGCTTAGTGTATTCATCTCTTGACCTCCCCCTATGATTTTTACCCTCCACGCTGCCCTCCAGTACTAAATTGGTGATCCCTTGATGCCTCAGAACATGTGCTACCAACCGATCCCGTCTTCTGCTCAAGTTGTGCCACAAACTTCTCTTCTCCCCAATCCTATTCAATACTTCATCATTAGTTATGTGATGTACCCATCTGATCTTCAGCATTCTTCTGTAGCACCACATTTCGAAGGCTTCTATTCTCTTCTTGTCCAAACTATTTATCGTCCATGTTTCACTATCATACATGGCTACACTCCATACAAATACTTTCAGAAATGACTTTCTGACACTTAAATCTATACTCAATGTTAACAAATTTCTCTTCTTCAGAAATGCTTTCCTTCCCATTGCCAGTCTCCATTTTATATCCTCTCTACTTCGACCATCATCAGTTATTTTGCTCCCCAAATAGCAAAACTCCTTTTCAACTTTAAGTGTCATTTCCTTATCTAATTCCCTCAGCATCAACCGACTTAATTCGACTACATTCCATTATCCTTGTTTTGCTTTTGTTGATGTTCATCTTATATCCTCCTATCAAGACACAGTCCATTCCATTCAATTGCTCTTCCAAGTCCTTTGCTGTCTCTGACAGAATTACAATGTCATCGGTGAACCTCAAAGTTTTTATTTCTTCTCCATGGATTTTAATACCTACTCCGAATTTTTCTTTTGTTTCCTTTACTGCTTGCTCAATATACAGATTGAATGACAGCAGACTACAACCCTGTCTCACTCCCTTCCCCAACCACTGCTTCCCTTTCATACCCCTCGACTCTTATAACTGCCATCTGGTTTCTGTACAAATTGTAAATAGCCTTTTGCTCCCTGTATTTTACCCCTACCACCTTTAGAATTTGAAAGAGAGTATTCCAGTCAACATTGTCAAAAGCTTTATCTAAGTCTACAAATGCTAGAAACGTAGGTTTGCCTTTCCTTAATGTTACTTCTAAGATAAGGCGTAACGTCAGTATTGCCTCACGTGTTCCAGTATTTCTACGGAATCCAAACTGATCTTCCCTGAGGTCGGCTTCTACTAGTTTTTACATTCGTCTGTAAAGAATTCGTGTTAGTATTTTGCAGCTGTGGCTTATTAAACTGATTGTTCGATAATTTTCAAATCTGTCAACACCTGCTTTCTTTGGGATTGGAATTATTATATTTTTCTTGAAGTCTGGGGGTATTTCGCCTGTTTCATACATCTTGCTCACCAGATGGTAGAGTTTTGTCAGGACTGGCTCTCCCAAGGCCGTCAGTAGTTCTAATGGAATGTTGTCTACTCCTGGGGCCTTGTTTCGACTCAGGTCTTTCAATGCTCTGTCAAACTCTTCACGCAGTATCGTATCTCCCATTTCATCTTCATCTACATCTTCTTCAATTTCCATAACATTGCCCTCAAGTACATCGCCCTTGTATATACCCTGTATATACTCCTTCCACCTTTCTGCTTTCCCTTCTTTTCTTAGAACTGGGTTTCCATCTGAGCTCTTGATATTCATACAAGTGGTTCTCTTATTTCCAAAGGTCTCTTTAATTTTCCTGTAGGCAGTATCTATCTTACCCCTAGTGAGATAAGCCTCTACATCCTTGCATTTGTCCTCCAGCCATCCCTGCTTAGCCATTTTACACTTCCTGTCGATTTCATTTTTGAGATGTTTGTATTCCTTTTTGCCTGCTTCATTTACTGCATTTTTATATTTTCTCTTTTCATCAATTAAATTCAATATTTATTCTGTTACCCAAGGATTTCCACTAGCCCTCGTCTTTTTACCTACTTGATCCTCTGCTGCCTTCACTACTTCATCCCTCAAAGCTACCCATTCTCCTTGTGCTTTAATTTAGTTTAGTTTAGTTTAGTTATATTACTTGTTCCATGGATCATGAACACGATTCTTTCGTAATGATGTGGAACGTGTCAAAGTACAAAAGATTCATTTATCCCAAATAATCTTTGTTAGACTTATATACGGTACAATTGTTAATCCTTACTGTATTTCTTTAGCCTATGTCTAAAAATTCATCTATGGAGTAGAAGGAGTTGTCATTCAGGAATTCCCTTAACTTACTTTTGAATGCCGATTGGTTGTCTGTCAGACTTTTGATATTGTTTGGCAAGTGACCAAAAATCTTTGTGGCAGTATAATTCACCCCCTTTTGTGCCAATGTCAAATTCAATGAACGGTAGTGAAGGTCACCCTGTCTCCTAGTATTGTAGCTGTGGACTGTTCTATTAATTCTGAAGTGATCTGGGTTACTAACAACAAATTTCATTAGGCTGTATATATATATTGTGAAGCTACTGGCAATATCCCTAATTCTTTAAATAATTGTCTACAAGATGATCTTGGATGAGCCCCAGACATTATTCTGATAACACGTTTTTGTGCAATAAATACGTTCTTTCTTAGTGATGAATTGCCCCAAAAGATGATTCTGTAAGAAAGCAACGAATGAAAATATGCATGGTAAGCTAACTTACTGATACGCTTGTCTCCAAAATTTGCAATGACAGTAATAGCATAGGTAGCTGAGCTCAATCGTTTCAGTAGATTGTCAATGTGTGTCTTCCAGTTTAAATTCTGATCAATACAGACACCCAGAAATTTTGAACAATCTGCTTTAGCTAAAGATTTTCCCCCACACTCTATATTTATTTCCGGTGTTATGCCTTTCCCTGTACTGAACTGTATGTACAGTGTTCTTTCAAAGTTCAATGAAAGTCCATTTGCGGAAAACCACCTAATAACTCTTTGAAAAACATTATTTGCATTTTCCTCAGCTGATACTTGCTTTTTAGGCTTGATTACAATACTTGTGTCATCTGCAAAGAGAACCAAGTTTGCATCTTCATGAATATAATTAGGCAAGTCATTAACATATATTAAAAACAATAAAGGCCCCAAGACAGAACCCTGTGGTACCCCATTCTTGATACATCCCCAGTCTGAATAATATGATGCCCTTTGTGTACTATGTGGGTTTACTGTTTCAACCTTCTGCATTCTACCAGTTAAATATGAAGTGAACCATCTGTGTACTGAACCATTCATTCCATAGTACTTCAGCTTATGTAAGAGGATTTCATGATCCACACAATCAAAAGCCTTAGAGAGATCACAGAAAATCCCCAATTGGTGATGTTCTACTATCCAGAGCATTTAAAATTTGACCAGTGAAAGCATGTATAGCACTATCTGTTGAAACACCTTTCTGAAAACCGAACTGACATTTTGTTAAAACGTTAGTCCCACTGATGTGTAAAGTTACTCTTGAGTACATTACTTTTTCAAACACTTTTGAGAAGGATGTCAGAAGTGAAATAGGACGATAATTGTTGACGTCTGTCTTGTCACCTTTTTTATACAAGGGTTTAACTATAGCATATTTCAATCTGTCAGGAAATATTCCCTGATTCAATGAGCTATTACATATGTGGCTAAGAACTCGACTTATCAGGTGTGGACAAGATTTTAGTATTCTATTGGAGATACCATCAGTTCCATGTGAGTTTTTATTCTTAAGTGAATTTATTATTTTCTTAATTTCAGACGGTGAGGTGGGTAGGATTTCAATTTCATTTGTTTGCACCGGGAATGCCTCTTTCATATAGAGTTCTGCCCTATCTGGTGAGCAGCTAGTGCCTATATTTTCCACTACATTTATAAAATGATTATTAAAAATATTTTCAACCTGTGATTTTTCATTTATAAGCTTTTCATTGTGCTTAACAGTAATACTGTTGTCCTGTGACCTTGGTTGCCCTGTTTCCCTTTTAACGATATTCCATATTGTTTTAACTTTATCATCAGAGGTGCTAATCTCAGACTTGATACACATACTTCTGGATTTTTTTATAACTTTCCTTAGTATATTACAATATTTCTTATAATGGTTGAGCTTTTCTTCATCTCGACTTATTCTAGTGTCTTGGTATAGTTCCCATTTCTGGCTACAAGAAATTTTAATCCCTTTAGTCAGCCATGGTTTTTTATCAAGTTTATTTGAATTATGATTCACTAATTTCTTAGGAAAACTGCTTTCAAATATACCCACAAGTTTATCATGGAATAAGTTAAATTTAACATTTGCATCAGGTTCCCGATAAACATCCTCCCAGTCTACCCGTTTCAAGCTTTCCTTAAATTGTTGAATTGTTATATGGTTAATTGGGCGTATTATTTTGTTTTTTTTTTTTTCACATTACTGTATGGAGCAAAGTCATGAATAGAAAGTAGCTGTGCATCGTGATCAGAAAGCCCGTTCTTAATAGGATAGGTGCTTACTTCTTTTAATTTATCTTGGTCTATGAAAATTTTATCTATCAGGGTGCTACTGTCTTGTACAATACGAGTAGGAAAATCAATGACTGATGTCAGATTGTAAGAGCAAAGTAATAGTTCAAGGTCGTTCTTCTTGCTTGAGTGTTTAAGAAAATCTATGTTAAAATCTCCACAAATGATAATGTGTTTTCCTTTTTCTGACAGATAACGCAGCAAGAGATCTAGGTTTTTAAGAAACATTTGAAAATTTCCAAGTGGGGACCTATACACAGTCACAATTATGAATTTACTACTGTCCAATTCAAGCTCACAAGCGCATACTTCAATGTGCTGTTCTACACAGAATTTTACAGTTTCTATGTTTTTAAAACCATGTTCCCCCTTAACATAAATGGCAGCTCCTCCTTTCTCCATATTGTCTCTACAAAAATAAGTTGCTAGTTTAAACCCATTAATATTTACATTTTCTATTTGTGTAGTTATATGATGTTCAGACAGGCACAGCACATCAACTTCTGTTGTATTTTTAATATTCTCAAAACAAATTATTAGTTCGTCTATTTTGTTCCTTAATCCCCTGATATTTTGGTGAAATATATTAACACAACTGTTTCCTCTACCTTTATTCGAACCATTTATTTTTTTACCTTTAAGAGCTGCCTGTCTGGACATCTTGTTCAACCTAAAAAAGGTGCCCCTATGCCCTTTCGGGTCACAGGGGTTTTGCCTTGAGTGCTAGTGGCCCCCTTTAGACGACCTACAATTAAATCAGCTAATCTATCCTTCCCTAGACTATTTAGGTGCAGGCCATGTCGAGTGTATCCCCATCTCCCAATGCTACCAACAGGCACTGTATAAATGTGTGTTTTTGCACAGTCCAGCAGCTGCTCGCTCAACTCTCTGTTAACTCGCCACACAGAAGGGTTAAGCGAGGGCTGATCGTAACGCTGCAATACCTCGACAAAACCCACATTTGTACATCCTGTTGCAGCTCCTATTTTATCCAGGTCACTCTTAATATCACAATTCCTATCCTTAGCCAGGCTGTTTCCTGCCCCACCTATTACTATCACCTCATCATTCTTGTCAAAGTCCCTACAGAGTGGTCCTATGTCTTCGATCACCTGGCTAAGCCTAGCACTTGGCTTAAACAAACTCGTAACCTGGTAATCTGCTCCTAATTTCTCCTGCACTAGTTGGCCTACACCCCTCCCATGACTGCTACCTAGCAGCAAGACTTTTCTTTTCCTATTACTACATTTTCCCGACCTAATGCTGTTACCAATTTTAGTAGTCTGCTGCACCCTACTTTCAACTACTCCTGTTTTTGGCTCCTCCCTTCCTACTTCAGGTAACAAGGAGAATTTATTCATAACTGGAACTTCGACAACATCTACATGGCTGGTACCTTTTCGCGATTTCCTTGTTACCAATTCCCATTTCCCGCAGTCTTTTTCCCCCTTTAACTTAGCTAATTCAGTTTTTACCGAATCTAGTTCAGCCTGAAGGGCGCACATCTTTTCCTCCTGTTGTATGAATCTTTTTTCTATACTACAGAACCTACAATTCCATGGGAGAGCCGAAAGCATAATCTCGTCAAATTTCCCGCTACATGAGCCCCAATGAAAAACACCCCCACATCCCTCACATACCACACCCGATTCTATCTTCCTACGGCAGCTTCCACACTTAGTACTCATGGCAATGTACAGTAATAAAATTTAAACAATGATCTCTTAATACAACAAACTAAATTCTTAAATCAGTAAGATAATGAACCTACAATGGATGTAATCTAACGAGCTACGTGAATTTAAACAATCGTTACCTGAAAGTAAACAAACGCCAAATGGAAAGTCTATGAACAAATAAGTTTGAATAATCTACAATCCGACGATAAAAAGTCTTTAATTATTGACCAAAGAAGTATTTAACATTATAGGCGCAAAGTTAAGTAATAATAAGAGGTCTACACACGCACGAAATTTACGCCTACAAATGTAAACAAACACTGACGAAAACCAGCCGTTAATTAAAACCTTCTTTACGAGTAAAATACGCTAATATTCGCGAAACCTTCGATACACAGTCTAACACAGACGTTAATTTAACTATCTAAACTATAATTTACACTAAGTTTAATATTATTCTATTACTGAACACTTAACTTTTGCCAGAGCTCCGAAAGTGCGCGCACCGCTTGCTCCAAAGATCCTCCTCTTGAGTCCTGCTGTATTTCTTTCCTCCATTCCTGTCAATTGTTCCCTTATGCTCTCCCTGAAACTCTGTACAACCTCTGGTTCTTTCAGTTTATCCTCGTCCCATCTCCTTATATTCCCACCTTCTTGTAGTTTCTTCAGTTTTAATCTACAGTTCATAACCAATAGATTGTGGTCAGACTCCACGTCTGCCCTTGGAAATGTCTTACAATTTAAAACCTGGTTCCTAAATCTCTGTTTTACCATTATATAATCTATGCAATACCTTTTAGTATCTCCAGGGTTCTTCCATGTATACAAACTTCTTTCATGATTCTTAAACCAAGAGACCCTTCTGCATCTTAGTACAACAAACTCATTGTAAAGTCACGCATAAGCCTGCATTTAGGGGCTGGAACAATGATCTTACTGGAGGCAGGGCTAAGGATGGGGTGGTTGTTTTCGTCAATGACAGATGCCCCTTCTCTCCTGTCGTTACCATGTCCCGATAAGTAGTTGCCATGGAAGTTCTCACACCATCTAACAGTACAGTGTGTTCTTTACATCTTCCACCTCATGATCTGTTGAGTGAAGGTGCATTGACAGAGCTCTTATGCACCTCCCCTGCCCATTCCTCCTCACGGCTGACTTCAGTGCACACGTTGTGTTGTGGGGCTCAGGTACCATTTGCACCAGGGATCAAATTATCGACTGCCTTGTCAATTTAGAGGGTATCTGCCTTTTAAACTCTGGTCAGATGGCACATTTTTATACAGCTACAGGGCCATTCTCAGCCATTTACTTTTGTTTTTGCGTTGCAGCTATTGCAGACTCAATTCAGTGGGAACTGGGCACAGATTTGCTTTCCAGTGACCACTTTCTAGTGTGGGGACACCTACTGACGCAAATGGTGGTCAACAGGAGAATGATACTTTAAAGGGCAAATTGGTTGTCATACAGGCAGCAGGCCATCTTCAACCAACAGGAATGGGCCCAGGAGATTGTGGACTAATGACCTGTGTGATCCACTGAGCTGCCACTGATTCCTTTGCCCAGTCTAACAACACCCTCAGACAATGGCTTGTTCCTTGGTGGAATGAAGAAATAGGGAATTTCAGGCAAGGGCAGTACACCTCTGCTTATGGCCTTGTTGAGAAATTGAGTCTTTGTGGCCACTCCTAAAGACATGGCTCAGGTTTTACCTGAACACTTTTTTACTGTCACTGCATTATCTGGACAAACTCTTGTGTTCAGATGTTCTGTAGGGCTGTGGAGATGTGGCTCTGCTTCTTGTTGTGTAATTAGGCAGTCTACCATCTTCCACTCTTTATGTGGGAATTGGAATCACTTCAGTCCACACCCAGAGACACTGGTCCAGGACCGGATCAGATTCATTATATCATGTTCCATCATCTGTGCCGTAAAGCCAAAGGCAAACTCCTATCCTCCTCAAACAGATCTAGTTTGATGGACGGTACCCCTCCACTTAGGAGCAACATTATTAATTTTGTTATGGAAGCCAGTCAAGGATTCTACCAACCCTAACAGTTACTGAGGTGCAGCCCTTTGGAGTAGTAGGGATAAGGCTCTTGAGCACCTGGTCAGCCACTGCCTCCTCAAATTCCAAGTTACCTGTGCTGCTCCTGGTGCAGTTTCAGGTGCTATCATTCTCCCCTTGACAACATAAGTTGTCTTACTCCGAAACCATTTGGTTGGTTTGTTTTTTCCTTGAAAAAATTGTAAATCACCAGTTAGAGGTACTACATCCTTGCCAACTTAATGAATGGGGACTGTGGGGGTGTCTGTCACTTCTTATCCAATCCTTCCTCGACGACCAATGCATTTGATATTGTGTTGGTGCCTTATGTACTGCTTTTTTCGGGAGACAAGAGTCTCCCAAGGTAGTGTACTCAGTGTCACACTGTTTGCAATTACTATCAGTGGCTTCTTAAGAACATATTTAAATGCTGTGTGGGGAGCTGACAGGTATCACCTCTTGCAGTTTTATAGGGTATTTGTCAAATCATGATAGTTTATGGCAGAGTGGTTTAGGGATCAGCCTGTATTTCCTACCTCAGTATGTTAGACACTGTCTGCCATGAGGGAATTCAGATATTGACTGGAGCTCTTCAGACCAACCCATTTCAGAGTTTGTGTCTACAGGTCACTACACTATGTTCAACAGTGCCTCCTCCTGGCCCAGTATGTCCTGAAAAGCTCATCATTTCCTCAGTCATTAGCATTTAGTGCAGCAATCCATCCCAACTTTGAGTGGCTGTTCAGGAGCCAGCCCCATGTGACTAAGCCATTTGGGATACTTACTACAAACTTTCTCACACATCTGGATATATCAGACTTCTAAATGTGAAGCCAGGAATGGAACAAATTGCTGCCTTGGCAGATCCAACACAAAGGCAAGAAGGTGGTCTTATGCTGGGTAACTGAACACAGGATACAAGGAAATGACACAGCTGACAAACCAGCCAACAGGGATTGTGTTCTGCTATGACATGCCATCCCCTTGCGTGCCTTCATCTCAGTGTCTGATAGAATAATCATGTGTCAGAGGGAAACTGAATGGTTATAAGTGGTCACTCAAACCAACCATGCAGGTGTGGTGGACTTCATCCCAACCTCACCAATAGAATTTGCTGCTCATCAGACTTTGCATAGGAGATTACCCAACACATTTCCCACTTCCGGTGAGACGATCCACCATGTGTCACTTTCAAATTAAGCTCTTATGGCTACATATGTTTTATTTACTGAGATTAAGGTAACCCCTAGTTTGGCTGTTGATCTGTGCGCCATCATTGGTAACACCATCATCAGTGTAACATAAGTTTTGAAAGTTTGTGAACTGTCAGGCCTTGTACCTGAAGTGCTGAGGGTGGGAAGTCAGTGCGGTGGATACATAGCTTGCTCAGGCAATTTGTCATTTTTACTGGTTGTTTTTGTGTAATTGCTTTGTGCGGCTTTTTATACTTGCTAGTTGGACTCTTATGCTTTATAAGCACTTCCACCTGTGGGAGCAGCTCTGTCTCCCCAAGTGGATGGCATGATGACACTTTGTAAGGTGCCGAGGATCATGCTGTTGAGCGTCCCGCATCCATCATCCATGCAGTGTGTCATGCTACATGAGCTCTGCAATACCACTGATATATTTACAGACCACAGGTGCTTCGGCAGCTACAACCTGTGGTCTGCACCTTAATACAATTCTTTAATACTCCACAATACTTCTCCCTTAATGTAACTCCCTAATACCAGGTACATTCTCCCATCATGCCATACATAATTTCAGACAATATTTATCGTACATAGATTTTCTGCTGTCATGCCTACTGAACTTCAAGGGACCTGGAGCTGGCCAATGACCCATCTCATCCATGATATCTCAACACTT
This sequence comes from Schistocerca gregaria, assembly GCF_023897955.1. NCBI lineage: Eukaryota > Metazoa > Arthropoda > Insecta > Orthoptera > Acrididae > Schistocerca > Schistocerca gregaria. Next base: position 71,352,735 of record NC_064925.1, read on the forward strand.
TACAAGGCTGCTCTGAGCCAGTGTCAAAACTCTCAAGCCAAAAGGTACTGCTTTAACACTGATGTACATTTTACTTTGTCAGCACCTTTGTCAGCACTATACCACATCTTACAACTACCATATTTGAAAACAAAAGAAAGCAGGAGTACTGTGTAACAGAAACGAAAAGGAAGAGAGGAACTTTGCACACAACTCTGGCAGTCTGTGGACATCAACACTGCTTGCAACAAACTGTGCTTACAGTGATCAACTGTGTCCATTGGCCTACACTTCCCTGATACCCACAGCCTTCCTCGTTTCAACAAAGCACTCTCCCTACACTGCCAGACATAATTCCCTTTTTGCCTTTGTACTCGGCATATCATTTTGTGTGATTAAGGGATGGACCACGAGACATTGTAGGTTACACTGCATACACACAACTAGTTTCATTTGTTCATCCCTTAGGCCCTTGTTAGGTACCACACCAGACTTTATACCTGACAAGAAAAATAGGACAGCAGGAAGAGGGCAAATCCAGGAATGACAGATGCAAGGAGTCCACGAGCAGTTATAGAAAGCACATGCTGCTACATACTTGCATTACTGCCGACTCCAGAATGTAATGGCCTAGGGTGCAATGACCTCTACAGAAGAGCAGAAGAGTCATTCATCATGTTGTCAGGATATCATTCCACTTTCCCACATGGGTGTTGTGAGTTTGATGGGTTGGCGAGGACTACTACAGGAGAAACTGTCTTACTGTCCCAGCAAGGCTGAGCAGTTACAGATATCTGCACTTGTCCGATGTTGATCCACAGCACCTGTGTTTCACAGACATGGTAGAGTTTCGATCTCATGAACTCCAAAGGCCAGTGTTACCATCGGGGATGTCAGTAATTGTTATGCTGAACTTGACCAAACGGTATGATGGCCTTGTGCTATGGCATACCTCGGTAGAGCTGTCAGGAGCGATGTGGAAGCATCCCCAGCCTGGTCTGGGTCCAGTATTTATCCATGCTAAATTGGGTGTGTTGTGTGGTATTTCAGCTCCAGAAGCCACATGTCACATGCTAAAGTAAGCCTGATTCAGTAATGGACGAAGCACTTTCCGGTGGCAGGTAGTGACAACCAGTTAGTGACTGGCACAATGCTTAGCCAGCATCTTGCTGCAACTGGTCTGCTTTATGGCATTGAGCCCTATGCCTAGGCCTGTGACGTTACAGTCACTATTCCCATTGTGAAAGTGGTATTTGAGAGAAATGTATTGTAATTTGACGCTTAAATTTTGTGGAAATCTTAATTGATTCTGTGATCCTGTTAGGAAGAAAAGCACATTATGGCTGGCACCCACATCAACTGTTTAGTTCATACAATGTCACATTGTTTTGCTTAATGTGTGAAATAGCGGAATTGCATTTGCTGATACTACTGAAACTGTATAGACGATTACTGTGCCAACACATACCAAAACAGTAGATAATGACACAAAAGGGTTTCAGAAATTGCCAGCTCTGGAAGTAAAAGAAAATGGCAATGTTACAGAAATTAGTGTCAGTTTAGTCATGAATAATCGATACGGTTTGGCATTTGTTTATGTTTAGGAAAAGTAACCTGCTACCCTAAAGATCAAAACATTTTAGTATTATTTTGTCAACAATGTAGGAAAAGACATCACTACTTACCATAAAGAAGACACATTAAGTTGTAGATAGGCACAATTCCTGGACACTTACACAAAGCTTTTGGCCACAGATTTCCTCAGCAAAAGGGAACCAAACACAATCAAGCAAGCTTAATGCACAAGTGGGAAAGGGAATGGAGTGAGGTAAGATAGGTGGGTGTGTTGGCAGAAGGCAGCAAACAGAGGCTGGGAGACATGTATGGAGAGGAGATGATAGGATAGATGGGGTAAAAACTTTTGGGTGGAAGGTGTGGGGACAGTATGTTACTGTAGGTTTGAAACTGGGATAATTACAAGTGTCATGAATGTGTTGTAAGGATACCTCCCATATGCACAGTTCAGAAAAGCTGGTGGTGAAGAGGAGGATCCACATAGCTCGGGTAGCAAAGCAGCCATTGAACTCAAGCATGTTACGGTCAGTGGCATGTTGAGCCACAGGGTGGCCTCCTTTGCTCTTGGCCCCAGTTTGTGGCAGTGGCCAAACCTCCTTGTGACAGCTGGTTGGTAGTCACACCAATGTAAAAAATCTGTGCAACAATTGTAGCAAAGCTGGTAAATGGCATGGCTGCTGTCACAGCTCACCCAGCTGATGATGGGGTAGGATAAACCTCTGACAGGAATGGAATAGAAAGTGACAGGTTGGTGGATTGGGCAGATTATGCACCTGGGTCTTCCACAGGAATATGATTCTAGTGGCAAGGGATTGAGAGTGGCATATGGATGGACTGTTAAGTGGAGGTTGGGTGGGCAATGGAACACCATTTTAGGAGGGGTGGGAAGTATCTCGGGTAGGATATCGCACATTTCAGGGTATGATGATAGGTAATCAAAACCCTGGCAAAGTATGTGGTTCAGTTGTTCTAGTCCAGTGTGGTATTGGGGTGGTGGGAGGATTGGAGGTGTGAGGAGAAATAGTATGAGAGATCTGTTTGTGGACTAGGTCTGGGGGATAGTGCCTATCTGTGAAGGCCTTGGTGAGACACAGCATACTTGGCAAGGGAGTTCATGTCACTGTGCATACACCGTCCCTGGATGGCTGTATGGGAGGGGGGGGGGGGGGATTTTTTGCTGTGAAAGGGATGACAACTGTTGAAATGCAGGTACCTGCATCTTAGTTATCCGTATGTCACTCCGACTTCCAACCCCATGCCAAAAGGATCATATTCCTGTGGAAGACCTGCCCAATCCACCTACCCAGCACTTCCTATTCCAGTCATGTCACAGGTTTACTCTACCCTTTCGGGGGCTGGTCCACCTGTGAAAACAGCCATGTCATTTCCCAGCTTTGCTGCAGGTGCTGCACCACTTTTTACATTGATATGATTTCCAGCCAGCTGTCCAACAGCAGGAATGGCCATTGCCAAACCATGGCCAAGAGTAAAAATAGACCTTCCTGTGGCACAACATGCAGCTGAACATAACAGCTTAATTTCAGTGACTGCTTCATTACCCAAGCCATCTGAGTCCTCCCAACCACCAGCAGCTTTTATGAACTCTGGAGATGGGAATTACCTGTACAACACATTCACCACTCCCGTAGCTATTCCGTCCTCAACCAACGCTAACAAACAGTCCCCACACCCTCCACTCAAAAGTTTCCACCTCCTCTTTGCTATTATCTCCTCTAAATATTTGTCTCCCAGCCTCTTTGTTTCCCAACACTCCTGCTTATCTTTCCTGGTCGGCTCCTTTTATCCCCACCTCTCTGCCCCACAACCTCCTGACACTGCACTTGTTGGCATTGTAGTCCCTGTACACTCCTCCAGGCAGCATTTGTCACTCTCCCTACCTACACACCACTATCCCTTCCCCTTCCCCTTCCCCTATTCCTCCATATTGCTTGCATCCCACGATTGTTGCATTCTGGCCCAAGATGCTGGAGTTGGCGGTCATGAGTGCATGAGGTGTGCTTGCTTGTGTATATGAATGGTGTGTGTTTCTCTTTTGTTGATGAAGGATATGGCCGACAGCTTTATGTGTGTCTTAATTGTGCCTGTCTGAAACTTAACATGTCTCCTTTACAGCAAGTAGCAATCTTTATCTTTTCCTACATTGCTGATATTCCTAGTTGGAGTTTCCATTTGTTAGTGTTATTTTGTGTCTTTCTAGATATTATTGTAGCATGTGTGGGTTTCACATGTCTTTATGTACGTAAACTGTTATTTTGACCTTAATTTTTGTTTTAGAAGGATGTACTTCAGTGCACTCCTATAAATCCAAGGATCTTGATTGTGCAACAATTTACACTTTGCAAATAAAAAGAGCCTCTATGTTTGGTTGTATAGATAGAGAAAAAAGTACCAAAAAAAGGCTAATGCTTTCTAAAAGGCATGAAAAATATGGAGAAAATTGACAGTTGTTTATTTTAGGTGTGTGTGTGTGTGTGTGTGTGTGTGTGTGTGTGTGTGTGTGTAAAAAAGGGAAGTAAATAGGGTTATATTACTTCAGGACTTTTCTTCAGGCTATTATGTTGATAAATCTTTCTGAAAGACAGAAAGGAAAATAATTTGTGTGCTCTGTAAAGATATTTTCTTGGATGTGACTTGCAAAGAACTCAATTTCTCCCAACAGTTCTTCATTTAACAGGCACTCTACGCCTCTCCATTTTGCTGCTGGCTACAACAGAGTGGCTGTGGTGGAATATTTACTGGCACATGGAGCAGATGTCCATGCTAAAGATAAGGGGTATGTATTACTATAAGTTATGGATGTCACTGATATAAATAAATTTATTCCATAAGTGTAAATGGGATTCATTTATTATTAATTCCAGGGGACTCGTTCCGTTACACAATGCTTGTTCGTATGGTCATTATGAAGTGACTGAACTGCTTGTGAAGCATGGAGCTAGTGTAAATGTTGCGGATTTGTGGAAGTTCACACCTCTACATGAGGCTGCAGCTAAAGGCAAATACGACATAGTACGACTTCTGCTCAAGGTTTGGTTATTGTACTTCTGCTAGATTTAAAAAATTGATACCATGTAAATTGTGGAGGATCTTTTAAGGATTGGAATTGTGAACATTGATGTCTTAAGTCCTGAGATGGTGATGTGACCTTAATACTCTCCAGCATCAAAAATTAAAATTGCAGACAGTGTCTCACAAGCCTAAACTACTTACCTACAGATAAATGGCCTGTTTCTCATTAGATATTATCCACCCACTTTTCCTTTAATGTGAAAATTTGAAATTTTGTTGAGGTGCGATCACAGTGATGGTATAGTGCAGAAGAGAGAAAGTAACACCTGCAAAATGCAGGAGCTAAATGAAAGAAGGTAATGCCACAATAAATAATGAATAAATGAAGAAGTTGAGAGTATTAGACTTCCCACGCATTGACTTCCAGGTACAGTGGATGTTTTAGATAACTGTCAGTGTGGCTGACTGCTTTTTTTCATGTGCCTTTCTGTGCAAGTTTTCCTACTCATATATATGCTTCAGTAAACTTTCTATGTTGTATATCATTATTATCAATCAGTTTGGATTAAATAGGCCAAAATACAAATTCAAAGTCAGTAAGAACCATTGAGGTTGCTCATACTGTTTTATGACAGTATTTTTATCTTTGACTAATACTAAACTGACAAACACCCTTTTCTTGTGAAAGAGAAGGGGAGAAAGTGTATGAATTATGATTTGCTATGTAAGAACTTAAAATTTCAGCATGGTGCCGATGCTAGCAAGAAGAATAGAGATGGTGCAACTCCTCTGGATCTAGTGCGTGAGGGTGATCAAGATGTGGCAGACCTTTTAAGAGGTAATGCAGCATTGCTAGATGCTGCCAAAAAGGGCAACTTGGCACGGGTCCAAAGGCTTGTCTCATCAGAGAACATAAATTGTAGAGATGCTCAGGGACGAAATTCCACGCCACTCCACTTGGCAGGTCAGAATCCTTTCATAACAACTTGTTCCTACATTATATAATGGTGAAAATACTTTTCATATATTTTGTTGATAAATGTGAACATAAAATTTAATGATCGACAACACAACATTTTAAAATTATGAAAACTTGGTGCCACGCACTCCCATTAGCCGTGGGATTGCCATTGTCATTCTTCGGTTGACACACAGCGTTATGGTTGTCGGAGCGCGTGACAACAAGTTTTCATTTTTTTTTAAATTGTGCGTTGTTGACCTACACAACATTCATAATTTTGGTTCCTACTGGCAACAGCTATCCAGGGTTAAAATTTTGTGACACAATTTTTCTCCA